>NC_067163.1:26415616-27742525 GCF_903995435.1 Acomys russatus | reverse complement strand
ATTACTTAATCTCAAACAATATTATTGGAAACTGTGCAGACTAGTTTTTGTGTCAGCTTGACACTAGATATAGGCATTTGAGAGATGAGGATCTTAGTTTGAAAATCCCTCAGTAAAGTCAAAATTCATGCAAGGCTGTAGGGCATTTTTTAATTGGATTGATGGGAGTGGTCTTGGTCCTATAAGCATGCTGAGTGAGCTACAGAATGTAAGCCAGTAAACAACATTACTTCATGGCTGTAGCTCCTGCTTCCAGATTTCTGCCCTGAGTTGTATTCTGACCTGACTTCCTCCAATGATGAACTATGTGTAGAAAGAACGCCAATTAATCCTTTCTTCCACAACTTGCCTTAGGTCATTGTGTTTCATCAAACATACAGACACCCCAACAAAGATAGAAAGTAAATCAACATTGGCTCTTTCAGTCAAATTTCCATTTCTCGTTATCTCTTTAAAAAAAAAAGAGCAAACAAGCAACAAATAAAAATAACTCTTCTATCATAGAAATGATGTTTTTGTTTCTTCAGATATAATAATGATGTTTCTCCTTTATCCACTCTTATATGAGAATCCCAAGACTGAGTGTTTGGTAAGACCTTGATTTGACTTAATATTTTACCTGCCATGATTACAATTTCATTGACTTCTTGTTCAGAGATTAGGGAAACATTGTAATCATATGATGTAGCCGTTATCTAATCAGACGATAGTTGGTCCCATTTAGTTCTATCTAGAAGTAAATTGTGAGATAGGAAGGAGAGAAGAAAAACTGCAAGGCTTAGTTCTGAACAATGGCTTTAACAATTCCATATCGCCATGTGAAAACCAGACCAGGAGAAGAGCAACTTAAGTTTCTCTTTTTGACATGTAAGGATGGGAAATACGAATCCTTTGTATGTTAATATCATAGTAATACTCTAGACATTGAGACATAATACTGACATGTCAAGTTGAAAGAAGGAAAAGATTGAGAGTCATTATGTGAGAAGGACTGCGGTTACATGCAGCATTCCACACCAGGGTTGAAAGAGGGAATGATTGCCTCCTCATCCCCAGCCCTGTTGGGTTGTGTGTGTGTGTGTGTGTGTGTGTGGTGTGTGTGTGTGTGTGTGTGTGTGTTCGCCAAGCATGCCCCTGCATGCACACATATGTGTATGTTAAATATATATAAGCAGTCAGAGGACAACTTCTATTTGTACTAGCTTTCCCACCCTATTTGAAAACCGTGTCTTTATTTTCTGTTGCTGCATGGCCAGGCTATGTGGCAGGCAAGCTTCTGGGGGCGGTTCCCATTACTGTCTCTCATCTTTCATAGAACATTGAAATTAAACTTGTGCACTCCTGTGCATGGGTTGTAAATTTCTGTGATTAAAAATTAGTTTTTGCTTACATGGAAAAGGCTTCCTCCACTGAGCCTTTTCCCTTGCTCTAAATTCTCCTCCTCCTGGCCATCCAAGGATGTATTTAATATCCACCAGGGCCTTTAATCCAACCAAGGTGATAACCAACTTAGACCATCATATGACAAGGTTGTGTATTGATGGTGCTTTAACACTCAGTTTTTCTTCTTGTGTTGTCAGGAAGTTACTGTTTTCCTTTACCTATAATGAAATGATTCAAAGTGTAAGAGACTCTAGTGGGTTAGAAAAAAGAACTTTTTTTTTTTTTTATTTTTGAAGTTCAAATTTCAAACAGCAGAACTGAATTTAAAGTATAAGTTTGGGGATTGTGTATTGTATGGATTAGATTTAATATCTGTATTTGTTAGTGGTTAGGGTGGGTGGAGATCTGGCTCAATGGTTAAGAGCATGGCGACTCTTCCAAAGGTCCTGAGTTCAATTCCCAACACCTACACGACAGCTCACAGCTGTCTGTAACTCTCGTACCAGGGGATCTAACACCCTCACACCATGCATAGAAAAATGTTAAATAAATTATTTTAAAAAATAAGTTTTTTTTAGGTTCTCACTGTTTAATCAATGTATTAAGTAGATAAAATAAATTGTAATTTGCATATTGGTTTTATATGTTAAATTGATTATTCTTTTATTAACTAATGCAAATTTCTTTCTAGAGGAAAGCCAAATTCTTCAGAAAACAGTCTATAGGTGTGAGCTGCTATGTGAGTGCTGTGAACTGAGCCCAGGTCCTCTAGAAAAGTAGACAGTGCTCCTAACTACTGAAACATCTCTCAATCCCATCTGGGCCTGACCTAAATCCACATACATACTCAGAATCAAGATCCTCAAAAAAAATGCCATTAGCATTCTGAATTCTACATCAACAGATTTTACTTAATTTCTTATTCTTCTATCCCTAATCCACAAACTAAACCAATGTCTTTAGTCTGTCATTTGATTTTTACTTTTTCTAGGACTAAAAAGAGTTAATTATACAGCACAACATAGGCCTACATATACTCTTTGTTCCCTATAATGGTATAAATCATTGTTCCTCTAAACAATTCTATAAAAACATTCTGAGTATTATTTCAAGCCATGAGTGTCTTTATTTTTCATTAAAATATATCTGATACATATACATGAAAAGCCTCAACACCAAACACTCAAATCTGTCTATAACTATGTGTCTTCTTATCTGAAAAAAGTATTAAAATCCTCTGTGTCTCAATTTCTCCATCATTGTAAAGATGATTACAACAACAAAAGGGTGTCTTATTGAACTCTGGGATGAGAGAGATAAGCATATAGTGTCTTATGTTTCCTCTTCCTGATAGTCAAAGTAGGAGTCTACCATAAATGATATATGCACGTTCTAATTGTTACCCTGTCAGGAATGTATACATTAACCCAGAAGCTACTGTGGACTGATCACTTCAATTATTATTATATATATATTGACTTCTCAAGTACCTTTCGTTAGTTTCAGAGACAGTTGTGGGCACAAGAATATGAGAGAAATTGTGTCAGTTCTGCCTTGAGGGCAGTTACGAATCAGTGTGTTTTATAAGCACATCCCCATTTCTTCACAACATGGGAATACCTAGATGTTCATTGTGTCCAGTCCTGTTCTGTCTTGGCTCTCTGCCCTTGCACGCTCAGCTCTGCTCTCAGCCTCAGAGAAGCCTATAGCAGTGAAGCAAATTTGGAATTCCTCAACATATATAAGTTATTTTCATCAGTGCATTGTGAAATGTGGCAATGATCATGAAGTTGTAAACGGATCTGTGTGTCTTTCATCCTTCTGAATACTTATAATGATACTATTGTTTATTTTTTTTATTAATTTATTCTTGTTACATCTCAATGTTTATCCCATCCCTTGTATCCTCCCATTCCTCCCCCCCCCCATTTTCCCATTATTCCCCTCCCCTATGACTGTTCCTGAGGGGGATTACGTCCCCCTATATATTCTCATAGGGTATCAAGTCTCTTCTTGGCTACTTGCTGTCCTTCCTCTGAGTGCCACCAGGTCTCCCCCTCCAGAACATGGAAACAGCCTAAGTGTCCCTCAGTAGAAGAGTGGATAAAGAAACTGTGGTACATATACACTATGGAATACTACTCAGCTATTAAAAACAAGGAATTCCCGAAATTTGTGGATAAATGGATTGAGCTAGAAATGATCATAATGAGTGAGTTAACCCAGAAGCAGAAAGAATCAAATGGCATATACTCACTTATATCTGCATACTAGCCCAAGGGGCATGTCCCACGAAAGCCTTCACTTACCAGGAAACTGGGACAGAGGGGAAGGCATCCTATTGGGACTCTAGATACTATTGTTTATTAATGTTTTAGATTGTATAGCCTTTTGTCCTTGGCTAAGTCAGTTTACTTAGGCTACCTGCATTGTAACTACTTCTAATATATATAATCACCCACTCACGCAGTGTCAAGATTGAATAAACTTTCTGTAGATTAGTGATGCCCAAGATAGTATTCCATGAAGCACATACCTGCCTGAGGTTCCGGTAATTGTTCCATCTCAAGTAGAAATCTCCATTGTGGTTCTCAATGCAATTGAGTAAAAATTCACCGAGATCACATCCTCCACCCACAGACCTGCTAACAGACACTCCTCCACGTGTGAAATCAGGCAGCAATGGAGATTCTTCTATGTCTTCCTCACTCACATCCATCTGTAACATATCTCTCCACTTTTTTGGGGGGGGGGGGGAGAAGCAGAGGGATTAGTTGGATAAACTTGTTTAGCCCCAAATCAGCATGCTACTTAACTGGTTCTATCTTTGGTTTTGGAACTTTCTAGTCTTTGCTTTTTTTAAGTACAGTTAATGGTATCGTTCCAATGTGAAGATACAACTTGCAGGATATATCCCTAAAATTCCGTGGTCTCTTAATTGCTCATAAAATAATCCATATTCTTATACCCTCAAAACTCTCTTTACTCAAAATCTGCTTATGCCTCCAGATTTATCTGTCTGTATAACTCTCCTGTCACTTTATAATCCAACTGGATGCAATTTCATTTTCTAAGTCCTAAAGTCTTTTACTATCTCCGAATCTTGCCTATCATTTCAGTTAAGTATTTGGATAATTTCTTTTGATCTTCATGCTCTGATTTTTTTTTTATCCCACCTTCTGAAAGCCTATGTTGACTGACCAAACCTTTCTTGAATGTTATTTAATTATGGCAATTTAATTACTAAGCTGTGAACTCTCATAGTGTATCACCAATATCATTCTATGTTTTCTTAATATGCCAATATAATAAGGATTTTATATGGCAAGTAATATGTCTATTTACTATATTCATTTATAAGAATCAACATAGTTAGACAGTAATGCTTACTATATACATGTTTTAGGAACATATTGAATGAAGGAGATTATTCTATATAATGAAGTACAATAATTGAGAAATATCTTTGGTAAAATATGAGTGTCTGTTATTGTAAATCTAGTTGGAGATATTTGATACAGTTTAGAATGTGATTGTTTCTGTAATGAAGGATATATAAAGCATAATGAAAGTTGATATGTAATAAATATGTAGTTTACTGATTGAGCACAGAAAGATTTGGTTAGTTTTTCAACAATGTCATCTTGTAGTAGTTCATGATATACGAATATAACCAACTTAATAAAAACACACAATTATGATCCTTAAACACAAAAACTGTTTTATGTTTAAATATTATAACAAAATATTTAAATAGCAGACAGCATAATAAACAAGGTTAGTAGCAAAAGGTTGTGATCTCAGTAGAGTTGTTGCAAAAAAAAAAAAAAAAAAAAAAAAAAACCTACAGTAATTGCATATGAAGCTATTTTTACCTGGATAGTCAATGCTAATATGATATAGCAATATTTTTGTATTTAACATAGAATCTCTCATGAAAGTGCCAGGTTGGCATACTTATCATGACAAAATGTTTTGCTTTCCCTAATCTGAAACCTTATTCAAGGTTTCAAGATGGTGAAAGTTTACAAATGTTTACAAATCGATTTTATGGCATCAAAGAAAAGGTGTGATTTGAACTGTGTGCTGCTGTATGTACTTTAAACTCCTTCAGCAGCTTCAAGCTTCCAGCATGATATCTTTGCTGTAATTAAGAGAAAATCTCTCAGCTGGGTCTCCTGAGTAATTATCTACCAGCTTCATCACATCACTTATTATGCTATTTCTTAGAGAATGTTGTATTAAAGGATTGTTGATAACGCATTATTAATACATTTAGTACATTTACATTAGCTAATGATTCATGTGATTGGATAACCTGAGCCATAAGGAACAAAATGGTGGTAAATATGTTGGATACATACCTAGTCTAGAGGACACAATAGACAGCACCCCCATACATATTGTTGTCAGAACAAGTATGAAGATGAAAAACAAAAAATAAGCTAATTGAACATGAAAACTACTTCTATTTTAAATAAAAAGGAATACAGGACTTGAAATTTTATGAGAGGCATTTTTTTTTAACCATGAGAGGCCATTATTTTCTCATGTCCTAGTTGTAAAACAGCTCATTTGACAAAAACATTCTTTAACAAAGCACATGTATGTACACAGGACTTTGATACCTACTGGATATAAATTAAAATGATCAGACCACGATACATTGAGTTCCTTACCAGATGACTATATACACTGGAGAGCAATACTGACTTAGTGTCTTGTGTATAAGATTAATTACACCTCCATTGAGGAGAGGCATGATAGGTAAGAAATAAACTACAGTGAGGGGAAGAATATAAAACCATCAAAACATCCTCAAAGAGATAAAGCAATAAGGAAAACATATTTCTCACTTTTTATGTCTTAAATAATACTCCATACTAGATTTTCATCTCAGATTTATAATGCCTAGGTTAGAGGCTTCCTTCCAGGATACAAATACATAATTATATGGTTTCCTACTGTAATAGGCTCAATTAAAATTTAATTTCTCTAAGTAACTCATAAGACCATGTCTCATTTAAAAATACGTTTTGGGGCCTGAGATTAGCTTAGGAAAACTGAGTTTAATATTCTTCACACACACACACACACACACACACACACACACACACACACACACACACAAACATGCATGCACATGCACGCACACACACACACGGGTCAGGAGTGATGCAGCTTAGATTCCGGAGAGAAGCATAGACAAGTTGATCCCTAAGGCTTACTGCTAGACAGTCTAGAATTGAAAAGTCTCATGTCCCATTGAGATACAGTGTCTCAAAACATTTGGTAGATAACTCATCAGTAATAATATCTAAAATTGACCTCTATTCCACCTTATGTAAGCACACATGCATATGCACACGGACACACATGTTGTCTATCTACATTTGTGACCACACATGCAATTATGTTAAAGGAAACTTTTAAGGAAAATTATTCTCCTCCTCCATAAGACATCATGTTAATTGCTTCTGAGGTAGGTTTGTGGCTTGTGCTGTCCCATGCTAGAACTTTAGAGCCTTTATCTTGTGCAGGTGTGTGACCACAATTACCATGAGTTTAGGAGTACAGTGGTCTTCTCAGGTTGAGAAGATATTCCTTTGCTCTGGTCCTCTCAGATCTCTTTCCCTTACAATCCTCTTTCCCTTCTTTATCAACCTTCCCTGTGCCTTTGGGTAATGGCAGGTGTAGTAGGTTGACCAATATACAGTGGATTATCCAATATCCATGAGTATATAAATGGCACAATCTGAACTTGGTAGGTATTAAAACATAAAAAATAGGAAATTGGGATGGATTTTGGAGGCCAGGGTTGATCTTGGAGAGGTTAAGAACATAAATGTGATGGGGTAAATATGACTAAACTATCTTATATGATGTTCTAAAAGAATTAATTAAACTTAAAAACCAAGAAATGGAAAGTGACCGCTTTGTGTTACATAAACGTCTTTAATTCATAGAGTAGTTTTATTTTCCTAGAAGAACAAACATAATCTTGCTGAAATCATCCAATAGTATTTCCTCATTAAAAGTATGGTTGGTGTATTTGTCAGAACCATTCATTAGCACATATACAGACAGATTCAAATGAATCATATCTCTAAGCATGTGGGACTGTGTGTAGTACATGGTATGGGTCTTGGGATTTTATAGGATGGAAAGTGAGGAATTTTGGAAGAGTCTACCTTCAGGTCAGTTCCCATGCTTTCTGGAAATGGTAGGTACCAATCGTGTTGGTCATGGGTCTCTTTTCAGAAGCATCCACAAGTGTTATCAATCAAATCAAAGGTTCCTGGCTAGAGCTTCACAGTTTACCTGATGCTTTTAGGTAATTAACCCTTTAGTTCTACTGGCAAACGTGAGAATGAAAAGTTCTCTTGAGTCTAACATGTGACTTTAACTTCTCAGGTAATTGTTTCCACAACATAAATTATCACTGCATATTTAGACTGTGTAATAATTTGATGTTTGATGGCTGAGTTTAATATAACAAATGCCAAAATAATATGGTTTTAGGGAATAAGTGTATTTTAGATATTTTTTTCAGTGATGATGTCCATTATACTTTATTTATCTGTGAATCTTATTTAGTAGTCACTAAAGCAATTAGAAAAACCACCTATGGCTATTTTGAAGGGTTTGGGTTGAGTGATGCATTTTCCTAGTCATCATGAGCATTAAGCTCTATGAAATTCTATTTGATATTGAAGAAATTGAGATATAAGAATCATTTCATATATGCAGAATTGACAAGTGAAACAAATTTTGCCTGCCTTTCACAACAGAATCTTAAATCTCAATGATGACAAAAAATAATAGCATATGTATGATCCTTGAGAGATGCTGTACCTGATACATATAAATCCATTGGTATATTTAATCCATTTTGAATTCTACTTATTTTTCTTCGAAAGAAATTACACAGGATTAAACACAGCCAGCTCTTTTGGAAACAATATAGACTGAAGTATGAAGGTGTGTGAAATTCACTTTGATTCCCATATGCAGTGAATCACCAAAGCAAAATGAAAGATCATGTCTTCATCCATCACCTATATTTTTACTTGGTTATGATGAGCAATACTGAAAATAGTTTATAGATATCAAGGCTGTATAGGCAAGAGATGATTTAAACACAAATAATCTTTTCATCCGAGAGTCCTGCATATTTACATATGCCCTTGTTATAGAAAAGAAATCTACTTGTTGGCTTAGAAGGAGATACCAAAATGGGAAACAATTTAGTTTTAGAGGTAGAAACGCTAGTTTTATATTCCCTTTTTCGAGATCTTTATCTATGCTAATAGTAATAGTGCCAAAGCAACTATTTAACAGAAGTACGCGTTTAGAGATATAATGAACTTCAAAGAGGAAGTTTATTACTCTCTTCATCTTTTCTTTGAGAACTGAGGGACAGGGTTGATCTAACAAATTCCTCTTGGGACAAATACATTTCGTGAATTATTCGCCTTGCTTATAGATTTAGTTTCTATATCAGAGAAACTCTCTGTCAGATGAAGTTTCCAATATTAGATTAAAATATGTATTATAATTCATCTGAAAATAATCTATCCATTGGAAGAATTTTTCCTATAAAAAGCAATTTAAATACATATATATATATTTATTTATACTAAATTTATTTTATATTATAAATATTTTACATATTTTTATTTGGTGAATTGTATACATGAGTACTGTCTTTATATCATTTTGACCCCATTCTCTTCACCTTACAACTCCTCTCCACTTATAACTCCTCCAGTGTTTCCTTCCACTCTCTCTCAAATTTATGCCCTAGCCTTTATTACTGATTAGTGTGTGTGTGTGTGAGAGAGAGGGGGGGGGGAGAGGGGGAGGAGAGAGGGATGGAGAGAGAGACAGGGAGAGAGAGACAGGGAGAGAGAGAGAGAGAATGTGCTGAGACCATTTAGTGTTTATTAATTGTGTATGTATTTATACATAACCACTTGAATAACTGTCAGGGGGATCATCCCTGAAAAGATCTATTTATACCTGTTTAGCAGACATTAATTGTTTCTTCATCTATGAGTGGGACCATCCACATGTGATATCACCTAGTACAATCCTCATTCAAATTTGCTTTATGTGAACATGGCATCAAAATTTCATGGGTTCAACATCCAGTCAAATGTAGAAGACACTATTTCTCAGCAGATACCCTGGTCTTCTGACTGTTACAATCTTTTTGCCTCTTATTCTGCTATATTCCATAAACGTTATGTGTTGGGATTGTGTTGTATATGTATCATTTGAGGATGGACATTCCATAGTAATTTTTTCTCTTCCTCTTTAGCAATTGTGGATTTCTATGATGGTCTCTGAGTACTGCACAGAGACAGTTTGGGGATGAGGGGAGAAAGCTACACTTATTTGTAGATTTGTTCATACTTCTTCATGAGCAAATACAGAATCAATCTGTGCCCCTTCACAACATTAAAGGATGACAATTTATGGAAAAATCAATGAGCTGTATGGGATTTATTCTGGTTAGTGTGTCTGTCAACTTGACACAAGATAAAGCTACTTGGAAAGAGGGAACCAATTGATAAAATGTCTCCACCAGATTTCTTGTGGCCATCTATAGAGAATGTTAGGAGTTAATGTTTGATATGTTGGATCTAGGCCCCTGGAAACAGGATTGTGGACTAACAACAGTGAGCCAACTTAATGGAATTGGATGACCGAACTTAATTTCGGTGTGCAGATGTATTCCAAGGATAATACTCTGTTAATATTATGCTAGGAGACATATTAAATGAAATAAATGGAGGTCAGAGAGGTTTCTTGCTGTAAGATTTTATCACTTCTGTTTTAGTTAGAGGTATCATTGCTGTGATGAAGCACCAAGACCAAGAGCACCTTGGGGATGACAGGATTTATTTGGCTTACGTGTCCACATCTTAGACCATCACTGAAGGGAGTCAGGACAGATTTTCACAGGGTCAGTGACCTTGAGGCAAGAGCTGATGATGAAGAAGAGGCCATGATTACCGACTTGCTCTCTTTCGCTTTCTCAGTCTGCCTTTTGATAGAACTCAGGTCTATAGGCCCAAATGTCATTATATACACACACGATGGACTGGGAGTCCCCCGTAAATCACTAATTAAGAAAATGGCCAACATTCTTGACGGAAGCCTAATCGTATGAACTTTCGCAATTTGTTGTCTCATCTCTAAAATGACTCTACCCTGTGTCAACATAGTTATAGAACATTTATGTCAAAGTTTGATGATTTCAAATAATTCAGAAATAATTCTCAACAAGGTCTCCTTGGTAATGAATAATAATAATTTGTATTTTAACTTAATTATTCTCCTTAAGTATTACTAGACTACTTGCTAATTGTTGCAGTTTACTAAAGAGTCAGTATCAGAGACATTGACGTTTATGGTTTGAAAGTAACTATTCTGTGCTTTTCAGGACACTATGTAATATTCTTTATCATCTTCTTTATAAGACTGAAAAGCAGCGGTGTTTACTGCCTTATAGATACAGATTCTGACCCAGTATTTAATTTTCTTTCACAAAGAACTACCACGAATAGTGGATTAGAACACAAAAATGTATCAGCTCACATGTCAGAAAAGTTAAAATCCAAACTGTACTTCTCAGCAGAAAATTATTTCAGGAATAACTGGACTATAAGGAAGCATCATTTCCTCATCTTTATCCTGTAATTTATCATAAATTTTGGCATCTGTGGTCATTATGATATAAACTTCAATCTTTACAAACAATTTTCACTATGCCTTTCTTTATATGTGCAAATACATCCCTTTTATAAGGACAGCTGTCAAATTATATTAGGAACCTAATTGACTCCAATTTGATCTCATTCTAATTTAATTAGTTTATAACTCCAGGAAACTTTTTTCCAACTCAATTTACACTTGGTAGTTCTTGAAGTCAGAGCTTTCACAAAAATGAGGTAATTGAGAAGTAGTCAACTCAACTTAGAGCAGAGTGAGCAAATACCAATTTGATGTAAGTGTTCTCACCAGGGAGTAAACCTGTATCCTCAGCGCTTTGCAGATAGAGGGACAGGACCAGGAGTGGAAGGCTACCCTCAGCTACATAGTTTGTCTGAGCTACTGAGGGATAGATTGCTCGGTAATTAAGATCTCTTGTTGCTCTTCCAGGAGCTGTAGGTTCAGTTCTTAGTACATATGTAGGAGATCCCATAACCTTCTTTAACTCCAGCTCCTGATCATTGGACTCCTCCAATTGCCCACCTTACAAGCACCTTCATTCAGTGTACATACCTTCATACAGACACATATGCCTATATATAATTAGAATAACAAAACCAAATCATTTATTCTTTTAAAATAGCACTGTTTTTTCCAGAGGGTCTTGTGAATACTAAAAGTGAAGTTCTATCCTGACTTAGTGATTAGCGACTCTTTCGGCCTTTTATTAAATTTTTTGATTAAAGACACCATTCCTCAAACATCCATAACAATAGTGAGTACCTATTTCCTGCAAATGGAATTCAACTTTTTGTTCTACCAAAACTCATTTCTTTTTCTTTCACATTAATTTATGTATTTCAATTCATTTTTGAGTATTCCCAACTACTGTGAATTCTGGTTTGACCTTTTAAGGTTATGGTAATTCTGCTGCTTTGAATGTCATCTTCAAACTTAATGAACGAACACATAATTCATCTATGCCATTATTGTGGAAGATAGTATTATGGGATGTAGAAGTTAAAGTCTTGGGAAGTGCTCCAAGACTGTTCACTTATGAGTGATAATGGGCTGTTAAATTTTCATTTGCTCTGAACCTCAGTGTTGTTTGCTCCTGCATTCACTCTTCCAAGTTTATCCTCACAAAGTGGTAAGCAAACCACAGGACTTTTAAAAAATAAAGCCATGAAGTATATAATCAGCCACTTCAGTGTTAAGATGCATTGATGTAGACTCTGTCAATTTTTGTTTTAAAGGAACTTGGGCCAGGAGTTTAGCTTAGTTGTTGAACGCTTGCCTAGGATACACAAGACTGCGAGCTTGTTCCAGAATACAAAACTGTATATAAACATAAGACAGAAAAATAAACTTAAGAAGCTGGTCTGCTGCACCAACTGGCTGTGTTTTAGGTGAACTACTCCTGTAAGATGTCACAGGATGATCCATAGAAAGGAAATAGTCATCAATTATGAAGTTTCCAATTAGACAATTTAATCAAGATGCATTGCAGTGTGTTAGCAACCATTTCAATGCTTTTGAAATAATGATAACTTATCTTTAAATTCTGGAATGTCAAACATGGTCAGTCATTGTAGAACATGCAATGCCGCAGCAACTGTCTTATCAGAGTAACTGACAACTGGGCACCAAACAAACAAAGAAACAAAAAACCAAGAAAGTGGAACAGACCATGACACAACATCCATATGACTGACGGGTTCCTTTCTAGGAACGTACACTCAGCCATCTTTGCCTTCTGGATTACTCCATTAGTGACAAGAATGACACTTATCGTTCCTTATAATTTGTTTGTGTGTTTCATCAGGAATCTGCATCAGGAAAACCACTGCTCTGTCCATATGCTGAGCAGTGCTATTTATCTAAACTGTGTTTCTGTGATTAGTTTCAGTTGAAAATTCACCAAGTTTTTATTCTAAATTTCCTAAGGATGCTAGCCTATTATCACCTAATGCATCACATCAGTATCAGGACTCTGGAGGTATAATTTTCTAGAAATCACAATCTTAAAATTATTTAAATTAATGACCATCATTGAGGGTATTCTGATGTCTTCCAATAGAAATGGCTATTTATCAGAAGTCAATGTGGCACTTTTTGTCTTTAATGGGGCTCTTACCTGTGCTTCTACTACTCAGCACAAGTGAATGTGCATATGTAGATTCGTGAAGCCGGAGGGAGAGAAAGGCACCAAATTCTCAGATACATAGAAAAATTAAGTATTAAATACAGTATATTTGCAATACTTCATGCTTCAGAAACATAAGACCTTATATCTGGATAAATTAGAATATACACTAAGTTACAAAATAGACTAGAAAGCACTAAAGGTGTGACCAATTAAAAAAATTAGTTCTCATATATAAAAATGTCCAAGAGTAGAAGCAGGATTACAAAACAGAGGATCTTGGGAATACTCAAATATTTATCTGTATATAATCTGTATTACCATATGAATTATTAACATTTTCTTCATGCAAATGTGAGATCCAGACACATGACTATATTCCAACTGCCAAAAGGTAACATTCTAAAAGCAATCCTCTTTCAAACACTAAAACTATTACAAACGTAAACCATCCATATTGTTGCTAAGCCGTCAGATAACTGGGGCTCCAGAGATGTAAACATACAACAAACGTTGATTCCTGTTCAAATGAAGAGGGAAGAGAATTTCAGGAAAATCTTAAGGTTGCCGCACAATGACTAGGCATCTGATATTTTTCTTCCTATCTGCCTGAAAGAATATATTAATTACTTCTAAAAAAAAAAAAAAAAAAAAAAAAAAAAAAAAAAAAAAACACCAATGTGCAGCTTCAGAAATCTCCAAAGGGAAGGTTCTCAGCAAAAGATTTCTGAAGCTGCACATTGGTGTTTTTTTTTTTTTTTTTTTCACTGTTTTTACAAAGTTCTCAAATTTTATCCACTAAAATGTCTCCAAAAACAAACAAAAAATGTCTCCAGATAATCTCTATTCACAGTTATCCTTCTATCCCTCTATCTGTCTATACCAAAAACTCTCTGTAAAATCCAGATTCTTATATCTACTGGGACATAAAACACACAATACTGGATTTTATTATATACAAAGCATATATTCTCCATTTTTTTCTCTAGCTTCTTTTATACTTATTGAGTTTCTGTATTCACATTGGACCAGTTTTGACTTCATCATTGACTATTTTGTTTTACTATCTGCTCAATGCAAACAGTTATGTTTTGTGCTCTGTGTCACATTATGACAGAATAAGCTGTCTAGTCTCATGCTCTTCTGTGGCTCTCTGGCCCTTAATATACACTCATCAACTCTTGCCTTGAAATAATCTATTTTCTTTTTGATGAACATCCCTAAATCAGATCCTGTTATCTGTCTCTTTCCAATTTCACAATATTACTATTTTGTACAAAATCAAATATAGACTCTCTGATGAGTGTGCATCTATGCAGGGCTCCTCCCTGATCTTATCTGGGATTTTTTTTTTTTTTGTGGTTTGATCCCAATACTCTATCCCCATCTTAACTACAACCATCCTGGTCCTTTGTGCTCCTTGGAATATAGCAAACATGTTCTTGCCTTGCAATCTCCCAGATGAGCCTGTGTTTTTCTTCATAATTTTTCAAGAACTCCTTTGAGTCTCCCATTCAAACCCTGCCCTGGAATACTCACACTTTCAATTAGCCAAATCTAATCAATCCACTCACCACTAAACTCATCCTGGTATAATTAAATCTCTTAAAGTACCTGTATAATATATTATGACATACTGTAACATTTATTTTGAAATTCTGTTAATTAATTGATATATTTTTATTAAGTGTTACCATTATAATAGTAAATATTTCAGCATCTTTAGAATGTTTGGCATACAATAGTTCTTTTGTAAAGGCTTGTTGAATATATAAAAAGTCCTGAGATTAGTACTTGATTTGAAATTTAGTAGGATGGTATGATTTTACTATGAAAAATAAAGGACATGTAGATTTATGGACTTGAAGATATCTATTTGTAAAAAAGAAATATTTTCATCACAAAATTTTGTAATTATTAACAATCTCTTGGCTGTGAATGTAACTTTGTAATTTTAAAGTTGTATGCATGCCCAGACAAAATATTGCCCATTTTGTGTCCCGGATCCTTGCATGTGTACTTTTTTCCCTTACTGTAAACATTTATAACATTTTTCATCATTCTCAGTTTCCATCTCCATGTCCTTCTTGCTTTAAATCCTCTTATTTCTCAAAGCTAAGTGCTAATCATCCTTGAAGTTTCAACTGCCTTTATTTCTATCATTTGGCATCTGCCTTGAGTTATCCACTATGTATTTACTTCTTTTTTAAAAAATTTTTATTAATTTATTCTTGTTACATCTCAATGTTTATCCCATCCCTTGTATCCTCCCATTCTTCCCTCCCCCCTCCCATTTTTCCATTATTCCCCTCCCCTATGACTGTTTCTGAGGGCCATTACCTCCCCCTGGATATGCTCATAGGGTATCTAGTCTCTTCTTGGCAACCTGCTGTCCTTCCTCTGAATGCCACCAGGTCTCCCCCTCCAGGGAACATGGTCAAATGTGAGAAAGTCATATCCTACTCTCCACTCAACTGTGGAGAATGTTCCGACTGTTGGCTAGATCTGGGTAGGGGCTTAAAGTTTACTGCCTGTATTGTCCTTGCCTGGTGCCTTACTTTGAGCAGAACCCCTGGGCCCAATTCTGCCTATCATAATGTTCTACTTGTAGGTTTCTAGGACCCTCTGGATCCTTCAACTTTTCTATTCTCTCAAGCTTCTCTCATTTAGAGTTCTTGTACTTTGAGTTTCAACTCCATTTATGGTGAGAGCTATAAAGCTTAGAAGAAAGAAGGTATGACTTTTTGCCAAAATACATTCCTGCAAACTAATCATAAAGTTCAGCGTTTTCAAAGAGTAATCTTATTTTTCACCAGGAGCACAGCTTAAATAAATCCTGGATATGGCTAATGAGACGTAACAAGAGTATGGATAAAAGAAACATAGTAACTTGGAGTAGTTAAATAATTCTCCTAAGGGGCTTATGTATCCACATCAGGTTTTTAAGGATCTGAATGTGGTTTATAGTAACAAATAACAGAAAAAAATGTAATATTTCATAAATTTATGTTAAAAGGGATGCTGAGCATTAAGCCAGTTACTAATTGCTTTTATTTTCTTGGAATTCTTAAGAGTTTGGTGAATAATTCTTAAAATTAAATGCTAAAATGGAAGTTTAGACTAATCACTCATTTTAAACATGATTTTTTATCAATCATCCTCCCTTCTTGCTAAGACTGTATTTGACGTGTAGGTTCTTTCTTTCCATATATGTCTGTATTTTCCTCCCTAGGTGCCACAGATCCCACGTGCAATAGGTTATACTCAAGGACTGTGAAAGAGAGAATCAAATAAAATTGTGTGTGAAATAGCTTGGAAAAAGGTGAACACTGCCCTCCACTCAATCATGCTAGTTGCATCCACCTGGGTTATTAAAGCTCTTCAAGGCAAGCTGAGTTCATACTGACATGCAAAGGTAAACATTATGCAGTTTTCTAAACTAGAAATGGGAAAATTTTGTTGTCACTTTATGCAGAGTTTATCAATACCACTTACTAATTATTGCAGAACATTTTTGAGAAGACTCCTGTTAGATCTGGACTAAGTTAAAGGTGTACAAAAATGTAACCAGATGTCTTATACAATAAGTTACTCTTCCCAGAAACTATTTACAAAAGGGACATGACATATGGATAAGGATGTTTTAGATACCTTTCCTGAACAATATAAAATACTTTGAATTAAGTGATCTGTATTCCATGTAATTATATGATTTCTTAACATGTCTGTCTACTTGGTAAAATGTGAAAATAAAATGATAATATTGATGGAGCATTAGAGAACAAGACAAAAGAAGAAAAAATGCTATGATATTTTACATAAGATACGGATACACACACACACACATACACACACACACACATACACACACACACACCCCTGCACAGACAGCCATATGCAGGGCTATTCAAACCTTGTGGAATGAAAGGAAATTTCTTTTTGAAATGAGTTTGGTTGTTCTGTACACACTAATGCCAGTGATTAATCTAACATTTTAACTTTAATTATTTTGGTTTAAAACTAAGCTGTTGATATTAAGATATTAGTCATGTTATTATTATCTTTGTTTGTTGAAATGTAAGGAATTTACATAGTGGCAAATTAGATAAGGCTAGCATTTGCTTAGTTCTGAGATTTTCTCTCTCAAAGCCTTGGGTAACCTCACTTGACACCCTGCATTTAAGGTGAACAACTCCTCATTTCACTCTAGGTATTTATTCCCAAAAGGATTTCCTTAGGAGACTCTCCAACTTCAGATTTTACCCATAACCTTTTTAAATTATTTATAGCTCCAATTATTTATAAACTGAAGAATGATTCAGGAAGATTTGGTGGAGATTTTACCATCAGTCTCTGAAGACTTGTCTCCTCTACAGTTAGACAGATTCCCTCTAACTTCACTGTCATCTCCCTGCTTACTCTCAGTATGTGCTCTCACAAAGGATGCTAGGTTTCTTGGCATAGTCTAGAGCTGGTGTCATATTAGTTCTCTTATTTCCTTACATCAAAGGGTAATGGCCAGTTTTCTTTTTTCATTGAATCTAGTTTCACAATTTAAACAGTGGTTTGGAAAGACATTTTAAAGCTTATGTAGGGTTTTTCACTTTCTTACTAACTATACAATCTTTTCCTTTGCCTTAAGGTGTAATTATGGAATGTGTTTTACATATAATTTAAATCACCTAATGGACTATACAGTTGCAAATGGTGTGAACACTGTGATTTAGAAGATTTGTTTTCAATAATTAAGGGTAACTACAAATAACATATTAAAATGTTCCTGTTGAACAAATGACAAATGTAATAGTACTTGAAAAAGTATACCATTATGGAATTGTTATTCAGTGCTTTCCAGCTATGTCACTTGCATTTTGTGACCCATAAAGTGCATACTTTACTAATTATCCAGATATGCAGTATTATACAGATCTAATGAGTCATTTTATTCATTATTCATATAAGAATGGTTCCAAACATAGACAGATAATCCCTAGTTTAATTCAGTTCAATAAAATGAAATTAGTAGATAATTTGAGGTATACTTTGTGGAAAGGAAAAATTAAAACCTCTAGCTTGTAAGAGCAATTATAATTTAAAACCTAAATTTAGATTCCAGTTAAAACATCACGTATGTCCACTGGGAGCTTTCAGTGAGCCACCATATTTCAGTGCACAATACGCCACATGCTTTTTTTTTTTTTTTTAAGTTTCATTTATTTATTATGTATACAATGTTCTGCCTGCATGTGTGCCTGCCTGCCAGAAGATGGCGCCAGATCTCATTATAGATGGTTTTTATGTGGTTGCTGGGAATTGAACCCAGGACCTCTGGAAGAGCAGTCAGTACTCTTAACCACTGAGCCATCTCTCCAGGCCCCACATGCTTTCATATATGTGCTCCTGGAATGAAGCAGGTTGCTGCCTCTGCTTGTGTTCCATAGCTATAAGAATAATTACCCGTATGCAAACACTGGGCAGTTTGATCTTCATATGGGTGCCCTATTAAGTTGAGCTGGCTCTCGCTGTCTGTTACATAGACTCTGTTGCTTACTTTTGATCACTTTGCCCTACAGGAGCTGCCTTGTCTGGCCTCAGTGCATGAGGATGAGACCACTTTGGATAGGACTTGATGTGCTGGGGTGGGTTGATCGTGGGGGCTCCCCTTTTCTGAAGACAGGGGAGGAGTGATGGGGGAAGAGGGTGCGAGGGAAAGATGGGGAAAAGAGGAGGGTGGGGGCTATGAGCAGGATGTAAAATGAATATATAAATTAAAAGTAAATTTTAAAAATTAGAAAACTAATAAAGAATACAGTCTCTCCTACAAAGAATTGTATTCATTTCTGCCTTTGCAGCTGTTTAACATCATCATTCTTTTGAAATATAATATTGTATTCATTTAAAAACCAAGGATTGCTCAAATTCTATGGCCTTTGTGGGGAGTATATGGCTGCAGTGTCTCAGTAATAATCCAAGCTTTGTCCTATAAATTTTAAATCCCCTTTTACTATTTCAGAGACAAGAAAGAGAAGGCTATCTTATATGTTGGAAAGTTAGCTTTATAACTAATATATTTCAATATCTGAATTTGGGATCTAAGTCTTGAAAACTAATGTTTATTCCCAGCTGCTCTGGATGAAACAGATTACTTGCCCTAGAACATTTCCTTATTTTAAGTTTTTTTTTTCAATTAAAGTATAATTACATAATTTTCCTTCTATCCTTTCCTCCTTTCAATTCATCACATATCCATTCTCTCCAGCTCCTCCCATTTATTCCCCCTCTAGCTTATTGGCTTTTTATTTGATTATTACTGTTATGTACACATTTGCACACACATATGTTCCATCTATGTGCATGTGTACACACACACACACACACACCCTGCTGAGTGCATTTAGTATTTTTTGTGTAGCTATGATTTCAGGGCTGAACACTTGCCATTCAATAACTATTTAGGACACTCATCTCTGAGAAAGACTATTTCTCCTTCTCTCACCAGTCTGTCATTCTTTGTATAGGAGCTGTGATCCATTCAATTTCTCCTTTCAATGTAGCATTTTTTTTGTGGAGACATTGTTGGGGTCATGTTTATTGTTGACATCCAATGGATGAAGGTTCCTTATCAATTCTGAAAAACAATATCAAATCGATCTTCCCTGTCATCATATTTTCTAATTTTTCCATATTTTCTTCAAGGTGTTCCCTGAGCTTTAGGGTAGGAGTTTGTTTGTTTACTGAGTATACATTATGCTCTCAGACAACAAATCCTGACCACAGTTTCCTCCTTCAGGCTTCCAAGAGGCAACAACAAAATGTGTAAAACAAGATACAATAAGACAAGGCAAAAGCCATTATATCAAGGAGGGACAAGGCAACAGAATAGGAGTGAAAGCAAGTCTCAAGAATGGGCAAAGGAGTCAGGGACACACCCAATACCACTGTCAGGAATTCCAGAAAAACAACATTCTAACAGCCTTAACAGAGACACAGAGGAACTGGTGAAGACCCTTGCAGGGCTCCTGCTTGTCGCTTCAGTATTTGTGAGCCCCTATGAGTGCCACTTAGTTTATTCAGTAGGCCATGGTCTTATTGTGTCCTCTGGTACTGCAGGGTCAACTGATCTCGGCATTTGATGATTGTGGTTTTCTGTAGTGGTCTCTTTCTGCTGCAAAGAGAAGTCTTTGGTGAGGAGTAACACACATACACACACACACACACACACACACACACACGCATATGAGTATAAATATAAGAGTTCTGAATGCAGTTAGAGGTTATATTGGTCTAATAAAGTGGTGGCAGGAACTCTTCTCTATCTATGACCTCACTAGCTCCAGGTAGTTGGCTCCGGTTTCTAGTACCAGGAATAATTACTCACCCCACTGAGAGGACCTTAAGTCCAATTAGACAGCTGTTGTTTACCACTGTGATATGAGTGACATCACTGCACCCTCAGGGTTATTGTGCCGTAATCATCATTGTTGTGGTTAATAGGCATCACAGCTGGCTGGAACTATTGATTGCTTCCCCCTTGGGCAGCTTTCATAGTACTTTTTGGTAAGATGGTAGCTAGAGTTCAGAGGATACTCTTCTGGTCCAGTTCAGCCTGAATGTTGCCAGTTCTGTGCCTGGATCATGTGCTGCCTTCAACAATAGGGATTATTCAACATCATGGAGGCACAATGGAAAACATCTGTAGCCTGTTTTGGTTTGAAATTCTCTTATACACTTGACCAGCAACTCATACGGAGTAGAAACATGCCCGGTGCTTAGGATTTTTTTTTAGTTTAGACTCTTCTGAGGAACGTTAGCCCCTCTCCCACCAAGTGCCACAAAGTCATTAGAGATTACATACATACATATATACATAGTGTAATTTTAGGTTTATATAAAATAACATGATTTTAAGGCTCTTTCAAACATTTCTGTTGTTACATGTTCCTCTTTCCTTGCTTTTTGTCTGTTTTAAAATCTCTTTCCCTCTTTAAAAAAAATCCCACTCGCTGTTTTGTCCTTTCCCCTTCCTATAATCTGTATGCTATTCTACCCAATGGTTTAAGGACCTAAATTTTTTTACAAGCATTTACATATATTATTTATGGTATAATACAGTATAAATACCAGCGTGCCATACTTTGGCTCATAGTAACATAACTTTTGTAACACAATCTTTTTCCTTTTGCCTACTGGCCACCTCATGACCACCTAACATTCATCAACTGGGATCTAGTTCAGGACTTTGTGCATCTTAAACAAGAGCTTTTGGAAATAAGTCCTGTCCCTTTCTTAAGTTACATATTATTTAATGTTTTCTACAAACCATCTGATCTGTTTTCCATCTCATATAATATAAAGATTCCTGAAGCTTTGCTTATATCTGTAAAATAAAATAAGTTTCACTCATCATTGTTCTTAAAAATGTGAAAACAGAGCTGGGCATATTGGCACACATCTTCTATTGGGATCCTAGGGACTGTAGAGAGAAAATGTTAGCATTCAGAGGACTTTTATAGTGAAAATATTTTTGAAGAAAGACTAAAATAAATATCTACAGATAAGTACATACCTTTTAACATTCTTTTTATGGATAGCTGTCTTAACTAATTTGTTAAATAGTTGCTAATATAATTATTTCCCTCAATGATTCTGATATTTGAGTAAAGTATGTTTGGCAGCATGTTTGAGTTATAAGAATCAAGTAGTAACAACTGTTTAAGAAACAAACAAATACTGAGATCTTTGAGCTGGCAAATTAATACTCAATTTTCCTAACAGCTCTCAGGATCCATGTAAGCTTGGTTCTAGACATGATTTAACAAACACAACACAAAGAATAGCAGTAGGTCTTTAATAATTAAATCAAGGCAGAATTTGCAAACCACATTCAGTGAGATAAAATAATCCCTAACACTTTAGATGCCTAAGACCACATATAATTTGAAGCAATCTGCCTATTTTTCTGCCTAGGATCAAAATATTTCCCCTCTCCCATCTAACAGTGACTCTTAGTATTGATATACATCAGAACTAACCTAATGACACTGTGTCAAAGTTTCAGAAAATTAGCTGCTATAGAGAAATGATCATGTTACATTTATATATTATCCTTCAAGAACAGTGACAAATTTATGAAGTTAATGTTTTCCAGAAACAGGATAGTCTTAACAGTGTGAAAATTCAGTGGGGTGTTGTGGCACATACCTTTAATTTCAACATTCTGGACACAGAGATGGGCTGATCTCTGCCAGTTCAAGGATAACATGGTTTACATAGAAAGCTCCAGGACATTAAAAAAAGAAAAGCCAATGAAAATAAAAAGCTACCCATTCCCACGCAGTGAGATTACACATATAAGGAGAGATCAAAAATTATATACACATGCATCACCAAGACTTAGTTCAGATCTAAAACTCATTTTAACCAAAACCTCTTCTAGACCTCTTATAGACAGCAATATCCTAACTTCTAACAAAAATATTGTGCATAAAAACTCTAAAATCCTCCACTAGTCTCTATTGTCAAAACCTGCAACATGGCTAAATAATCATAAACTCAAGTGAATCTAAACCATAGCTATGCAGCTTTTTGGTTTGTGTGTATTTATTGAGGTGAAATCCTTTTACCATTTGCTCTTTACATTAGACCTGTAGCTCAAACACAAACCTAAAGTAACCCAAAAAAACCTACTTTACTCACATCTATTTAATTATTAATTAATTAATTTGCTTTACATAGTGGTCATAGCTCTCTCCCTCCTCTCTTCCTATTCCCACCCTCCCCTTCCCTGTTCCTTGGAAAAAAGAATCTCACATGCCTACCCACTCCAACTCATCAAGTGGAATCAGAACTGAGTTCATCCTCTTCCCTGTGGCCTGTCAAACAGTCCCATGGGCGGGGGGACGTGATGGAAAAGCAGGCAGCAGTCTAAAGAGATGACTCAAAAGTTAAGAATGCAAGTTTTTCTTTTAGAGAAAGTAAATTCAATTCCCAGCATCCACATGGCAGCTCACACTGTCTTTAGCTTCATATCTATGTTTGACATGTCCCAAATCTGGAAAGCATAGGAAATTGGGAGATGATAAAGTTATACTATGTGATGTAGTAAAATGAACCTAAGACTAGAAAAAGAGGAAGAAAATAAGTAGCATGAAAAGAGGTTCATTCTCAAAAGACACATAGTAGGGTTTTTTTTCCTAAGTTGAGAAGAGACCATTACTCCTCCTGTTATTGTGTGTTTTGTTCCAGTTAAACAGTGTGTGATCAGACTTTCCAACTCAAAAAGTAAGGGCTAAAGGAATACCTGGAAAAGAATGAGTTATACATAAGTACTTTAATGGTCCATGACTGCCTTTGTCCTTTTATTGTCAGCATCAATAATCTCCTCTTTGGTGTCAGACCTTTTAGTGGACAGGTATATTATAGATTCTGGTCTTTAGATTCCCAGAGATACTGCCCATTTTGCACAGGATAGTCACCTCTCTCTTCTCTCTCTCTCTCTCTCTCTCTCTCTCTCTCTCTCTCTCTCTCTCTCTCTCTCTCTCCTGACTGTTTCTATGGTGATTTGCTGCAATTGACCATTTATTGCCAGTCTAATTGCTTAGGTAGTTGCCCAGTGAATAGTTTCTTCCATGTCCTTTTGCTGAGTTTTAAGCCATTTCAGAATCAAAAGGCCTTCATCCTTTTAAATGGGAAGATGCTAAGAGCACAGCACTTGATGAAATCTGCCAAGGTTCTCTCCTTTCTCTTGTCTCCCTATCTTCATCATGCTTTCTTCTACAGAGTTTAGTTGTTCCCATTTCCATCCAGAATCCCCACAGTCTTGATGCCTATATCTTCAGACTTAATGGCTAAACCCAGAAGTCTCATATTTCCAGAGGCTCACTTGCAACTTGGTGAGACCTCAGAATAGTTTGTTTTTGTTTTCAATGATAAACTGATAATAAGCACAGAAATAAAAATGTTAATGTTCAAGTTTTACTGACCACTCTTTCACAGCCCGGGCAAGTTGGATATTCCTCATTAACTTGTTTTAATTTTATTAATTTGTGATACATTATTTTATATTATATCAAGTACTTGTAAATTTCACACAATGCATTTTGAATATATATATATATGTATATATATATATATATATATATATATATATATATATATACTGCTTATTCTCTCTCTTTGAATTTTTCGCAGACCACTATGACTCTATCCCCAAGATTCACTCACTCTTTCTATTATATAATAAATGATCAATTGTATTTGTGCTGTAATGGATTTCTTGATTTAAGACCACCCACTAGGACATGGTAGGTCCTCAAGAAGCACATCCCTATAGAAAAATGAGTTTCCAGCCCCATGAAGTAATCATCAAGCAAAAAAAGCCCTTCACCCTACATGCTAGAGTGTTGAATGGCTTGATTTGGGGCAATTCTTGCTTGAGCAGCCATAGCTGTTGTGAGCTAATCCATACAGAGGTCCTCTTATGTCTAGAAGGCACTTTCATTCTGATCTACAACTTCTGGTTCTTAAAATATTCTACCCCTTCTTTGTTGACAGTCTCTAAGCTTTGGCAGGCAAGTGTGTATGTGTGTGTGTGTGTGTGTGTGTGTGTGTGTGTGTGTGTAATTAGGAAGGCTTTGCCATATTCATCCATTCCTCTCCCCACTCAAACCTCTTTTTTATTATTCATTTTATTACTCATAATGTCATTTTTCCTTTTTAATTAGTTAATTTACTTTATATCTTTACCTCAGTTCCCCGTCCCTCCATTCTTCCCAGTCCGTCCTTACTACCCCTCCCCACCTATCAACTCCTCCTTCCTTTCTCTTCAGAAAATGGGAGATTTTCCATGCATATCATCCAGCCTTAGCATATCAGGTTGCAGTAAGAGTAGGTGCATCTTTCCCTGTTGAGGGTAGATGAGTCAATTAATAGCTGATTAAAGTTTCAGGTATATATATATATATATATATATATATATATATATATATATATATATATATATATATATATATACCATATCCTCATTTTTTCTTCATCAGATGAACATCTATGGTATTTATGTATCATAATTGGTGTGACTACAGTACCTATGAACAGTGATGAGCTTGTGTCTATCTGCTAGGAAACAAAGCACTATTGTCTTTTAAATATTATTCCTCGTGGCTTCTGTAAGATTAAATCTCCAAGTAGTTTTAATTTGCATTTTCCTGGTGAATAAAGATGCTGAGTACTTTTAAAATACATTTTTAAGACTTCAACTACTGTATTGAACTGAATTGGAAAGAGTTGACATCCTTCTGTTATTTCCTGATTTTAGTGGAAAATATTAAAAGTTTTTTACCATTGAACATAATGTTGGCAGTGGTCTTGTTACATGTTGATTTTTTTATGCAAAGAATGCCTCCCCCCACATCCCTAGATTCTTCAGGACTTTTATTATGCAAGGATGTTTGATTTTGTCAAAGGACTTTTCTGCATTTAATGATATGATCACATAGTTTCTGTCCTTGAGTCTACTTGTGTGGTGGATTGCATTTATCGATTTATGCTTATTGACCCCTTCCTGTAGCTCTAGAATGAAGCCAACTTAATCATAGTAGATAATCTTTTTACATGATCTTAGAATTTGGTTAGCAAGAATTTAGGGAGCCTTTTAATCTGTCTTCATAAGAGAGACTTTTAATATTTTTATTACCTTTAGTCACAAATAATACAGATTTTAAAGCAACTCTAAACTCAAATATTCAAGATTTTTCTTCTTAAATAACTAACATTTATAAGCTGCATTTTCCTTCCATAACAGCTACCTGGCCTATATGCTGCATTCACAGAAACACAGGTCTGAGTATACTAAACCATCTTCATAGCATAGGCGGAAAAGGTGACTTTAAAAAGCAAAAGAAAGTGGAATTCATATCAAGAAAAAAAGTACTGTCTATGTTCCAACTGAGTAGCCTTAATTTAAATCAACTTTGAAATGAGCCTTTTCATAGTGCTTACAAACCTTTATAAGCTCTGAAGGCAAGATACTGTGATGGTCTTACCTATGTGGAAAACATGTGAATGACAAGACCAACCTTCCAGGAAGGGTGTCATCACTCAACAATAGTGGCATGGCCTCTCTGTTTTGAATTTAGCCCTACTCCATTGAAGGAATTCATCCATAGCATGTATATTCAGTAAAAATCCATGGTGGAAAAGGTTAGAGCACATGGAAAGAAATGAATAACTGTATTAACGGAAATTGACATAATATGGAATTTCTCTTTAATTTTTTTATTTTATTCTTTTGATTTTATGATTATATAATTCCCCTCTTCCCTTGCCTCTCTCTGAACACTCACATGTTGCCTTGCTTTTCCTATTTCAAATTTATTGGTTCTTTTTTCATTAATTGATGCTACACACACACACACACACACACACACACACACACACACAATCATACTTCCACAATGGTCAGTGAGCCTTAGGTGACTGAAGACAAATTGTCTATCATTATTAAACTTGATCAGAATAATTTCTCTATCCAGTGAACTATGGTCAATGCAGAGACTAGATGAGAGTCTCTGATGAGAGTATATGATAGCTAAACGTTCACCCCTAAACAGGACACATATATACTAGCCCTTCTAATACCCAAGGAACAATTTTTAATTTATTATAATTTATTGAGATTACAACCCAATTGTTCTTTTTTTGTTTTAAGGAAATGTGGAATGAATGGAAGAACTATAAGATAGGGGAAACAGTTGAGAAATGCTTTCTTCTGGATAATACATAGTAATTTCAATTACAAATGCTTATGAACTACAGTAAGTCTGCAGAAATAGTCATAAACAGTCAACTATTACTATTACTAGAGTAGATCTCAGGAAGCTATCACTCATGCTGATGTACTTTCTAATTATAAATTCATGAAAGTGCAAAATTATTGCCTTCCATTGTGTATGCACTCATGATACCACCCATCTCCAGTGGACAGGTCTAATGTGAAGGTCATGAAAACAGCCTTGGTTAATCTAAATATTCAAAAATTGATTCCAAATGTTTGTTTGGGCATATATAACCAGGAGCATTGCAGAAACCATGAATGTAAAAAGGAGCCAACACAGGAACTAAGTAAGACATACTGGAGAAGTGAATAGCAGTAGACCAGTTACCTGAAAGAAAATTGAGGAAGATAAATAGATAAGTAGTCAGTAGGGAGATAAAATAATAGTAAGGATGTTTGAAAATTTTCACATGGGATCATACTATTATCCATTTACCTAAAATTGTCTATAAATCATTTGTCTTTTATGCATTTGCAAACAAGGTTTAAATGAAAACCTTTCATTTGGACTGACAAGAACCCCTACCCACAAGAGCCATCAACTATCTAACAAAAAGCTCAACACCAGGCATGAGAACCATCTTTTAAATTGTGGATCACTGTTGCCTAAGAGGTCACTCATACCTAGTATTCAAAGTGTAGTGAATAACCCACAGCTAGTTAAATCACAGATCATGGAGGAAAATACAATCTTCACCTAACTAAATGAGCAAATTCTCCAAATAGATTGTAAATATTTATCATCATACCCAGAGATAAGTGTAATTCTCACTTCTCACCAAACAATCTCCTTTTTGCAACTATGGAGGAGACCATTTCAGAAATGCACACCTATCAAAAGGTAAAAAGACAGAGCCCAGTTCCAACCTATATGTCTACAATGCAACTTGAGCACTTAAAGCTCAGGGGTCATTGTGGTAGAATGGCAGAAAGACCTGTAATCATCAAAGGACAGAAAGTTGGTTGTGAGGTTATGTCTTCCAGATATTTCAGAGATGCTCCAGCCATCATGGCTCACTGATATGCTTCCACTAACAAAAGCTGAAAGAAGAAGATATGGTTATATATATGAATATGAAAGAGGGGAACCTCAAGTGTGTCAGACCTATGGAAAAACCTGTAGGAAACAAAAGGAATATTGTCAGCCAGAAAAAGAGCCTTTCCCAAGAACAAGCACACCAATTGGTTACCCAATATTACAAGGTCAGTTTTGGGAAATATATATATATATATATGTAGCATTGTATGGCCTGATCACATTGTATTTAAATATTTGGGAATAAATGTATATAGATATATAAATATAGAAACACCCACGAATAATTATAAAAACAGGTCATGAATTTGGTAAACAGTAAAGGATGCATGAATAGGGGAAGGAAATATAATGAAAATTATGCAATTATTATAATCTCAAAAATAAATATGTATATGTTCAGTTGGAAGATATTAAATATATTTTATATTTTATATATATTTAGTAGTCCATAAAATATAGAAAGACTGCTTTTAGTGGCCTATATTTTAACTTTTCAAAGAATTATTAATATGACAGTATAGTGGAAGTTTTTGGGTTGCGATGTAATGAAAATATTTTTTTTCAAATTTTACACATTTATATTTTTGTCACATAGATCCACCACTATAGGATTTATATGATTTTTTTTCTGTCCTTTCTTCTATGATGTTTCCTGAGCCTGTGTCATCCATAGCTGATCACTCCCAGCTACTTGCATATTGATACACATTGACCACTACCTACCTCAAAACAGGAGCTTCTCACTGAGGCTGAGAGCATTCATCTGCTTCATGCCTCTGCTTCCAGAATAGTGTGTTCACATAGTAAAGTGTGTCAACAGCATTTCACTATCAGATTAAGTCCTGTACCTTCTCATCTTCCCTCATGTTGCGGCAATATCTGTGTTTGTATATTATAATGTCTTGTAACAGATATATTCTACTTGCCTTTTGTGAGACATATTTTATACCTTCTGGTACCATTATTTATATACACTATGTAATTGAGAAAAAACTTCCCCACCATTTTAAGATGACATTTGGATTTTAGAATTAAGCCAATATAGGCCTTGAACTAAATGAAGATGAGTATGACACACCAATAAAATATAGATGATCTAACATCTGAGCCATCATTAATAAGGGATGACCTGAATAAGTGATAAAACAGACAGGGAGTTTTTTTGTTAAATTAAACAAAAAATGAATATAATATGAGGAGGGAAAATGATTGTTATGAATATTCATAAAAGGTTTAACTATTTGCAAGTATCATTTTAAGTATTATCCTAATAATGCTGGTTTTTACACAAATCTCATAGTCAGAATATAACTATCTAGTGTGATCTTATATGGAGCTCAGTGTGCATCCCAGTTTGCACGTTGATTACTAGAATTATTGCAGGCACCACCACACTTAGAATAAAAGATGTATTGTTATTTTGGATAGAGGTTGTAAAGTGTTATTTATTTATTTATTTATTCATTCATTATTTATTTATTCTTCTCACAGTTTGCTTTTCCCTCTCTTACCCTTGTCCCTTCCCCCATCAGTTGTCTTTTCCAGATTTATTCCTTCTCCATTTTACCTCAGAAAAGTGTAGGCCTCCCAGGGACTTAAAAACAAGTCAACGAAAGAAGACATATTCTGAAACAAAGCAGTCATCATAAAAATGTGTATCAAACACTTTATTTATTTACTTATTTAGATATATGTTTTTACAACTAAAATAGAAATGGTGTAGAAGAATACAATCTCTCTCGGTGTTTGTGAACTTCAAAGTAACTATGTCAATCTAACTTGTTTGCCAGAGTGATTTAGCTGCACACCATTTAAGCTCCACTCTTTAAATCTTAATACCCATGTAGGCAGAGTCAACTGCCAAACTCTCCAAGATGGGTAAGCAAGTCCTCAGTAGTTCTTTCCTCACAAATATGTCTGTGAGATATATTGGGCCAGAAGGGTGAAGACGATGCTCTAACATTATAGAGAGTTTTTGGGTGACTGTTCAGGGAGCCAACTCTCTGTCATCTTCTTATTTGGAAAGCTACTAACATGCACTCCCGACATATTCAGGTAATTAAGTTTATTCCTTCTCAAGTCTCAGATGAGGCTGAACACCAGGTAGCTTAGTTTTACAATGAGGCTTAGTTGTTTAGAGCTTAAAATGTTTTTAGGTCTAGATAGATGTTTTAAGTTGATAATGACAAGATGTGATGGAGATTGATTTACATTCAGAATTTTAGATGCACCAAGATAGGAAAGTCTTCTTCAAGGCTCCCAAATAAAAATAGCTAAAACACTAAGAATGTAACATTTATATAATTCCTGATGAAATCATGGTTTTTCTTGCTACAGGTAGTTTATTGTATATATGTGTAAAAATATAAATCTATATGTAAAAATTAAAATCTTTAATTAATTAAAAAATAATAAAATAAATAAATAAAAGAGTAGCTTCTGCCTAGTAGTCAGCAAGTTGTAAAAGTGGATGTGAGTTTCCCTCAAGCCCTAGGTCCATGACTTATTAAAAGTTTATATATCCTATTCAAATTGTTTATCTGACAAATGTTAGGAGCAGAAAAATCTACACATATAACTATAAATGATTAAGTTGCGATTTGACAGCATAATTATCTGGCTAAATATCAACTATAGGCAACACAAGGCCCTTGATCTTCCAAGTTCTAACCTTTAGATGGGCTACAACACTAAGCATGAAATCTCCTTTCTGAAACTTGCCTTCTATTCAGGCAGAAAGCAGTTGGTTACCAAGTTGCCACCAATCAATCCACTGTAGTACTAGAATGAGCAGCAAATTATTTCTATTATTAATTATTTTACTTTTTGAGATTATATTATTACATAATTTGTCTTTTTCCATTTTCTCCACCTCAAACCCTTCTATGTACCCTTTCTTGCTCTTTTTTGATTCCATGGCCACTGTTCTGTCTGCGGTTTTAAACCACTAGTGCTCTTATTACCATTCCTCCAATACCTGTCAATCTCACATAATATTAATGAACAAATTAAATGAAACTAAAAAGTTTACATTGAAATTCAATATTTTACGCAGCACTTCCGATGTTAAGAAGCCTAAAGAAGATGTAGTGAGCAAGAAATATTATTATGTGCTTAATATCATCCTTTAAATGAACTTGATATAAATCATGAACATCTGGTGACAGATACTATTTCTCTATACTTGGAGTACAGGCTAGCACTTTTTAAAAAAAAATTTTTTATTAATTTATTCTTGTTACATCTCAATGTTTATCCCATCCCTTGTATCCTCCCATTCTTCCCTCCCTCCCATTTTTCCATAATCCCCTCCCCTATGACTGTTCTTGAGGGGGATTACCTCCCCCTGTATATGCTCATAGGGTATCAAGTCTCTTCTTGGCAACCTGCTATCCTTCCTCTCAGTGCCACCAGGTCTCCCCATCCAGGGGATATGGTAAATGTGAGGCACCAGAGTACGTGAGAAAGTCATATCCTACTCTCCACTCAACTGTGGAGAATGTTCTGGCCATTGGCTAGATCTGGGTAGGGGTTTAAAGTTTACCTCCTGTATTGTCCTTGGCTGGTGCCTTAGTTTGAACGGGACCCCTGGGCCCAAATCTGCCTATCATATTGTTCTACTTGTAGGTTTCTAGGACCCTCTGGATCCTTCTACTTTGCTATTCTCCCATGCTTCTCTCATCTAAAGTACCAATAGGATGTCCTCCCCTCTGTCCCAGTTTCCTGGTAAGTGAAGGCTTTCGTGGGACATGCCCCTTGGGCTAGTATGCAGATATAAGTGAGTATATACCATTTGATTCTTTCTGCTTCTGGGTTAACTCACTCATTATGATCATTTCTAGCTCAATCCATTTATTCACAAATTTCGGGAATTCCTTGTTTTTAATAGCTGAGTAGTATTCCATAGTGTATATGTACCACAGTTTCTTTATCCATTCTTCTACTGAGGGACACTTAGGCTGTTTCCATGTTCTGGTTATTATGAATAAGGCTGCTATGAACATGGTTGAGCAAATGTTCTTGTTGTGTGCTGGAACATCTTCTAGGTATATTCCAAGGAGTGGAATAGCTGGGTGTTGAGGAAGCCCTAGTCCCATTTTTCTGAGATAGCACCAGATAGATTTCCAAAGTGGCTGTACTAGTTTGCATTTCCACCAGCAATGAAGGAGTGTTCCTCTCTCCCCACATCCTCGCCAGCATGTGGTGTCACTTGAATTTTTTATCTTAGCCATTCTGATGGGTGTAAGATGGAATCTCAGGATTGTTTTGATTTGCATTTCCCTGATGACAAAGGAGGTTGAGCATTTCTTTAAGTGTTTCTCAGCCATTTGATATTTCGCTGATAAGAATTCTCTGTTTAGTTCCAAGCCCCATTTCTCAATTGGGTTATTTGGTTTGGTGGTGTTTAATTTCTTGAGTTCTTTATATATTTTGGATATAGACATTTGTCAGATGTAGGGTTGGTGAAGGTCTTTTCCCAGTCTGTAGGCTGTCACTTTGTTCTCTTGACAGTGTCTCCTGCCTTACAGAAGCTTCTCAGCCTCATGAGGTCCCATTTATTAATGGTGGACATTAAGGCCTGGGCCCGTTGGTGTTCTGTTCAGGAAGTTGTCTCCTGTGCCAATATGTTCCAGATTCTTCCCCACTTTTTCTTCCAGGTGACTTAGTGTCTCTGGTTTTATGTTGAGGTCTTTAATCCACTTGGATTTGAGTTTTGTGCAAGGTGACAAATATGGGTCCATTTGCATTTTTTTTACACATAGACCTCCAGTTAGACCAGCACCATTTGTTGAAGATACTATCCTTTTTCCATTGAATGGATTTGGTCTTTGTCAAAAATCAAGTGACCATATGTGTGTGGATTCATATCTGGGTCTTTGATTCGATTCCACTGATCAACCACAGGCTAGCAGTTTTTTATTCTGTTATCATGTAATTTTCAAACAAAACCTGTATCTTATTTATTGCAATAACAACTCTGATACCATATAACATGAAAATAAAGTTATATGGAAGTAAATAAATGAAAAATTTTCCAGAGGCAAAATATCTTGCTTATTCAAGTCATAAAAGGATTTGATTTCCATATTATTTCCATCCCAAATGGAATCTATATTTAACTGAGGCAACCATTGAGATCTTAAAATTGCATTGCCTAAAAATAAATTTATGCATAATTCATCATAAGTTAAAAATGATTAACAAAAGAAACAAATATTTGATCAGTTCTTTGTATAAAATAACATCATGTATGAGTCCTATTATCATAATGAATTTTAAAGTAGAGTTATTTGCTTTGAGCTTTTTCTCCTGTTACTTATCCACTTGAACCTAATCTCAAATACATTGTTGAAGAATTCTGTTATTACTTTAAGTTTGACAATCTTGAAAAATTTAGATCTTCTTTCTGGTTATTTTTAAAGACTAAAATTTCCAAATTACAGGGTTATGTCCAATTTACTTCCAGTTAGCACCTCTTGTAAAGTGGCTTCAGGACAAAACTTGTAAGGTGAAAGGAATATGCAATAAACTACAACTATGTTTTCTTTCTTCCATATGGAGCATTTGGTGATATTTCAAAAATCATACCTTTAGAATATGTTTTACTGTAATTATTTTTTTGTCTTCTCGACACAGTTGAGAGAAAAGGTCAGAGTGTGCTTTTTGCATGGTCAGGCCACAATGATGCTGTAATCTTATCCCTCATTAACTGAACCACATAATTCTTGTCTTGTTCCCTAGAAACGTTCAGAGAACTGGTATTCTCTCTTAGCGTAGAAACAGTGAGTCTTGTATGGCCTAATTTGATTTGTAGCTGAAGGTTTTAAGTATTTTAGAATGATTGTCCTAGTGAGGTTTCTTCTACCATGGTGAAACCCTGGCCCAAATAAACTGTTCTCTTGTCAAAATGTGGGAAGGAATTTTCATCCCATCCTTCTGGAAGAGAATTCTGTGGCTGAGAGAGACAGGGCCGGAAGAGAAGATCAGGAGACACTAAAGCAATGACCACGTAGGGCTGATTCTTACTACTAGCTTGTTCTCTATGCCTTGCTTCCCTTATTTAAATAGTTAACATTTTCTCTTTGGAATAATCTTTTTTTTCTTTTACTGAAACTGATTTTATTATGTGGTATATTAGGGTCATGGTTTCTCTGTACCCCCCAGTCCTTATTGACTATTTGAGATTATAATATAATTGCAAAACTTCCCCCTTCCTCTTCTTCCTTTACACCTTCCCATATACTTTTTTTTTTTCAAAAATATATGCTCTTTTTCAAATTTATGGCCGGTTTTTCTTTAACTGTTTCTTGGATTGTTTTTTAAATAACCAACAGCACATGAATAGGAGTGGACTAGCCTGCACTGGACTATCTCTTTACATATAATTTATCAACCAAAAGAATGGTCCACTAATATGCCCACAGTTCATTCTGTTCGAAGCAATCTTAACTGAGGTCTCTTCTTCCCAGATGACTCTCATTTATTTCAAATTGACAAAACTAGCAAGCTCAATGATACTGTAAATTGTTTTCACTTTTAAATTTATTTATCTTGAGGAGTACATATGTCTGTCCAATATATTGGGCCAGAAGGCTGAAGAAGATGCTCCAACTTAATAGAGAGTTTTGGGTGACTATTCACCTAGACAGCTCATCTCTCTTTTGGATAGCTACTAACCTGAACTCCCGGCATACTCAAGTTTAATCAAGTAATTCCTTCTAAAGTGATCAAATCTCTGATGGAGTTGAAGACCAGGTAGCTTATTTTTACAATGAAGCTTAGTTGTTTAGGGATTAAGATTTTTTTAAGTTTAGATAGTTATTTTAAGTTGATAATGACAAAATGTGATGAAAATTGTTTTACATTTAGAATTGTAGATACACCAAGATAGGAAAGATGTTTTCTTCAAAGCTCTCAAATACAAATAGCCTAAACACAAAGAATGTAACATTTATATAATTCCTGATTGAGTCATGTTTTTTTCTTGCTAAAGGTAGTTTATTGTATAGATGTGGAATAATATAAATGTATATGTAAAAATTTGTTTATCTTTTACTTGAACTTAAAAGTTATTTGTTTACTGTGCAGTTTTAAAATTCTATATTGAAAATTTAGTGTATGAATTGAATATGTTTTACGCAAATTGATCCCTCCTCATCCTCTGTCTTTTCTATCACTCATCTATCACAATCACCTTTCGTCTAATCTTTCTTTTATTTTTTTTAAATGCATCAAGTCTACAGAACAAATAAAAGCAGACTTTAAGTGGACTCAGATACTTCCTCTTTTAGTTTTCTTTGTTTGATAAGCTTAGAAGTAGTATATATTTATATATAATCATTCAAATATAATAATACATTTTTATTTTAAGTATCTTTTCAATTGTTATTTTTTAAAGCTAGTTTATTGGGTTTTTTTAAAATATTTTTATTATGTTTCTTTTTAACATATACATTTATATTATTACACATGAGAAATATAAACTACATACAGCAGAAAGAACCATGAGAAAATCAGGAGTTATATAAATGTTACATTCATAGTAATTTTGGCCATTTGTATTTGACAAACTTGAATTAAACATCTTCCCTATGTTGTTGGGTCTAAATTTCTGAATGGATATTAATATCTGTCATATTTCATCTTTAATAGCTTGAAACATCTATCTTGATCTAAAAACATCTTAACCCTTAACCTACTAAGCTGAATTGAAAGACTAAACTATCTGGTCTCCAAACCCGTCAGAGACTTGAGAACGGATAAAACTTAAATACCTGAGTGAACCCGGAGTGTGAGTTAGCAGCTTCCAAAATGAAAAAAAAAAAAAAAATGACTGAGAAAGTTTACTGCCTGAACAATCACCCAACACTCTTTATAAGGTTGGAGCATCATCTTCGGCCTTCTGGACCAATATATCTGACAGACGTATCTGTAAGGCAAAAACTTTTGAGGACTTGCTTACTCGGTTTCGGCAGAGTTTGGACATCAACTTTGCCTGCATCTAAACTTTCCATTTTTAGGCAGAATTCTGTTTGTGTCAAAAACCAGGACATTTTGCCCTGTTGCTTGTTTGCCACATTTGAAGCCAACTCCATAGGGAGGTTCTCTGATGCTCATCTTCTTTGAGGCAGGCTGGGTGTTACCAGGAGTCAACTTGTCATGTATCCATAGAATCATATCTATCTATTAGACCTAGAATATATGTTCTTGTGATAAAATAGGACTAGTTTTTTACATAAGCAGAATTTGACTCAATATACAAAATTCAATACCCTTGAATTAAAAATGACCTTATTTGTGAGTAACAATTAGGACTTTACGATGAGGAGTAGATTCAATAATCTACCTTTTGTTCTATCCTCCCTCTATATTTTTATATCCTCCTTTCCTTCTTTTCTGCTCCTGATTCCTTAGCTACAAAAGCAAGATAAAGGAAAAGAGATACCTAGTTTCCTCTCTGTAAGAGACCAATAATACCTTTAACTATTTCCCAATGTAAATAAGCATCTGCAGGCCAACAGAAACCTATCCAACCTTACTTAGAGGAAATGGAATGTTGTTCTCTTTGGAAATCTATCTGGTGCTATCTCAGAAAAATGGGAATAGGGCTCCCTCAAGATCCAGCTATTCCACTCCTTGGAATATACCCAGAAGATGCTCCAGCACACAACAAGAAAATTTGCTCAACCATGTTCATAGCAGCCTTATTCATAATAGCCAGAACATGGAAACAGCCTAAGTGTCCCTCAGTAGAAGAGTGGATAAAGAAACTGTGGTACATATACACTATGGAATACTACTCAGCTATTAAAAAACAAGGAATTCCCGAAATTTGTGGATAAATGATTTGAGCTAGAAATGATCATAATGAGTGAGTTAACCCAGAAGCAGAAAGAATCAAATGGTATATACTCACTTATATCTGCATACTAGCCCAAGGGGCATGTCCCACAAAAGCCTTCACTTACCAGGAAACTGGGACAGAGGGGAAGGCATCCTATTGGGACTCTAAACGAGAGACACATGGGAGAACAGCAAAATAAAAGGATACAGAGGGTCCTAGAAATCTACAAGTAGAACAATATGATAGGCAGATTTGGGCCCAGGGGTCCCGCTCAAACTAAGGCACCAGCCAAGGACAATACAGGAGGTAAACTTTAAACCCCTTCCCAGATCTAGCCAATGGTCAGAATATTCTCCACAGTTGAGTGGAGAGTGTGATACGACTTTCTCACGTACTCTGGTGCCTCACATTTGACCATGTCCCCTGGAGGGGGAGACCTGGTGGCACTCAGAGGAAGGACAGCAAGTAGCCAAGAAGAGACTTGATACCCTATGAGAATATATAGGGGGACGTAATTCCCCTCAGGAACAGTCATAGGGGAGGGGAATAATGGGAAAATGGAGGGGGGAGGAATGGGAGGATACAAGGGGTAGGATAAACATTGAGATGTAACAAGAATAAATTAATAAAAAATAAATAAAATATATATATATATATATTAAAAAAAAAAGAGTTCTTCAGGCTGATTTAGGATGGGTAATTCCTTTGAAGGACAACCCCCCAAAATTGGGGAAAATGGATAAGTAAACCAGGGATAGCACTTGTGGTCCATTTTCTAAATGTTGAGAAATTCCAGGCTTAATAGGAGTCCTGTGTGGGACAGTCTGAACTTCTGGACCGGTTTGGATCAGAACCATTCTACAATGGTGTCCTGGAAGCTCTCCTGTTCTGATGGGTAACAGCAACTGAGGTACCTGGGACTGGAGTATTAGTTTTATTTTCTTGATCTTATAATTCTCACAATTTGGAGTCACTGGCTCTTTCTGTTTATAATATCTGCTTCTTCTGAGCACTGTATATTTAAAAGTGGATCTATTTGGATAGGTAGTGGACATCTTTCTGAACTGAGCAACATTCAAGAATGCATGCGGACTTTAATTACTACCAAAGTTTTCTGCATGAATGCTATTGTGAATAGGGAGAGCAAAATAATGTAAAAAGTGACTTACTTTAGCCAAAAGCTTTAACTAAATTATTCAATTAATTGAATTGCTGTTCTTAGGAATTAAGTTCTTAATATGCCTTAAATAAAAAGGATATTTTCTTTACAATGATCATGGTTCAAAGGTTAAAATAAATTAATGCTGAAAATTTGAATTATGAAACAGAATTATCTTAATGAGAAAAATACACAACATATGCAACTTATTATTATCAGGAAATGCCAAAGATAAAATGCTATTTATTTGCTTTTTAGTATTTGGTTATATATATATATATATATATATATATATATATATATATATATATATATATATATATATATATATGCATTTAGAGCTTTATTAACTTTACGAAAAAGGTAGACAAATGAGACTTTAACACCAACTTTTACAAATGAGAAAATAGGAAAAAAGAAGTGACAGAAAAAGATAGAGCAATTGGACTTTAAATCTAGAATTTTGACTGCAAATTGATAGTTTCCCATTTTCAGTACTTCCTGATTATATGATTAATATGCAAACACTATTACATAGTTGTAGAAACAATTTACGTAAGCCTCTGACTGGTACCCAGTGGTCCACATGTCTCTACTATTTACCAAACAATTCTAATACAAAGTAGTTCCTTCTATACAAACATACACATAAAGAAACCCACAAGTTTAGTGGCCTCAACAAAAAGCTCAACACAGCAAAATGTAAGTAACACCATGCGATACCTGACTTGTTCTTCTGCATACATCTATTTACATTCGTTAAGTGCTATGTATTTTGAACAACTAATCATCTGTCTCAACAAACAAAATATCTACGGACCTTTTCATTATGACTACCAGGTTAGTAGGGAAATAAGCAAACATTTTGTATTCTAATTACAGTAAACACTGTAGAAATAAAACAATGATATAAAATATACCAGAAGACATTTAATTAATATAATATTGAACTTCTATAAAATAAGTTACCAGGGTACATAGAAGGAAGAAAAGGAACCAAAATGCTGAGAAAATGTGACACAAATGTAGCAGACCATGGAAATATCATGAGCTAAGTTCTTGAACACCTAGACACAGACTCATTACAATACACTAGAATTATATATTCCTTGTGGTTAGAACTTAGCCCACATGGGGAAGGAGGTAGCATCAAAGTCAGGACATCATAAACCATGTAAAACATTGCAAACCTTCATGGATGTGACTCCAGAACTGATATCAAGGAGCTTGATATCTAAGCAAATCAAACTGTTAGGTAACAACTGGACTGGAGATAGTTGGCTATTATGAAAATGAGTTGATAAATGTGGAAGCTATTTTAGCTGTATTAATGGAATTATTATAGAGTGCACATAGGTCTCAATAGAAAAGTTAAAATAGAGTTGAAGAATTTCTGATGTGCTTTAAAGGTGTCACTAATGAAGTTAAATGTAGTAGGCATAGAGAAGAGCAAAGAACACCACTCAGTTTTCTGACAAGTGTTAAGAGCATCTACAGTAAAATAGTTGCTTAATGGTGTATTGGTAAGTTCACCAAACTACTTCTGGCAGGATTCTCCTTGTTTTCTAGTTCAAGTAAAACATAATTATTATTCATTTTCTTCTTTGTTGTATACAAAATTTTCTAACTCAAGTATTCAGTCCAGTCTTTTGGCTTCATGCTGAATCTTATTAATGACTCCTAAAGAAACACTGACTGAGCAGAAAAAAGACATTTCAGGTCATTATTTCCACTTCATACTAAATAAAATGGATGAAGTGAAAGATTCTTTTTTTTTTTTCCAGCATGTTTTATTTCCAGCAGATATTACATTTGCTTGCTAGGTTTAGGATTCACATTTTTAGAAGACTTTTATTTTTAAGTAACCAAAACATTCTTTTGTTTAATATATTGGGCCACTAATTTGATGACACAATCAACACATACAAAAGAAAACACCAAGCAAAGTTAGAATCAAAACAGGCTCCAATAATTGAGTTAGATTCAAATTTGCAGAGAAAATCATACCGCTAGCAACAATAGACATAAATTACATTCTTTTTTCTTTTCTTTTTTGTGGGTCATGAAGTTTATTATTAAACAAATATAAAAGAGTCTCAGATATTTGTGTGATAGCCAGATTAAGAGAGAGACTCAGAGACAAAAGCCATTTTGTAAAAATAGCATTAATATTTTTGGCATTCAATGTGGTGTACCACTTATAGGCATATTTTACAATATACTTTTAATTTGGGTTCATATATTTGTTGTATATTTTCCAACTAACAAAGACCACACCTTCACACAAGGAAGTTTCCTATTGACAAACATCAAGCACCCTCTCAGGAGGCTGTTATCAACTGTGGACAAACTGGAGCAGCCCCCATATCCCACACTTGAAGACAATTGTGGAAGTTTTTGTTTCTTTAAAAACTCAGTTATGTTGTGTAAACATGGTTTTGGCTTAATCCTAAATTACATTCTTATAGTGCAAATAAAGCATCTGACATTTATTATTAGTTAATCTGACCTTTATAGTCCTTGAAATGGAGCAGTCTAAATTCAAGGTCCTTTTCTAAACTAAGATGACATTCAAAATTTAAAGAGGCCAAACACTGGCTCTGAATTTCCATTTTTTCTTCCTTTTGTTAAGCAATTTTTTTAAATATCAAAGGCCATGTTAAGATATAGTTGAGTAGAAGTTATAAATAATTCTCTCAGGGCTTTGCTTTTATTTTATTAGAGATCATTCTCATAGACTACCCTAGAACGGTTAAGTCTAGGCACCATTCTTTCTATTATGATATTCAGCTATATTGACAAGAGTGGTGTGGTCCTCTTGGTCTCTGTTATCTCACTACAGCATAGAATAATCAAGGAATCTCATAGTCAATATCATTTTAGAGTTTATTACTCCTGATATAATACTATTCTCACAGTGAATTGGCATCTCTTTATTTTTTAAACATTTAAAAATTTTTTACATATGCATTTATATCATTACACATATAAAAAATAAACTACCTAAGCAAGAATAACCATGATACAAAGAGAAATTATATAAATGTTACATTCTTAGAGTTTTGGATATTTTTATTTGATAGCCTTGAAGAAACCATCTTTCCTATCTTGGTGTGTCTAAAATTCTGAACGTAAATCAATATATATGATATCTCATCATTATCAACTTAAAACATCTATCTAGACCTAAAAACATCTTAACCCATAAACAGATATGATTAATTGTAAAATAAGCTATCTGGTCATCAACCACATCAGAGAATTGAAAAGGAATAAAATTGGGTGACTATTCAGGTAGCAAACTGTCTCTGTCATCTCATTTGGGAAGCTACTAACCTGCACTCCCAGTATACTCAGGTAATCATTTTTATTCCTTCTCAAGTCTCTGATGGGGTTGAATACCAAATGAGGCATCTCTTAATAGTTATGATGACTCCATATTTCAAACTCCACACAGATGACAAAATCCATGTCTTCTGTGTTATGATTCAAATCTTCTGTAAACGCCTGGCATGTATCAATACTTTACCTTGGCATTATTTCCCACCTTGAGCACCCAGGGCCCCATAATCCTCTCAACAAGAGAGAATATTAGAGGTAGCCCCAGACAGTCTATTGAATTTGGTGACAAACATCTGTTCATTTCTTTTCTGTAAGAATCAATTTGTGCTTTGTTCAATACTGAAAATGACATCCTGATATATATATATATATATATATATATATATGTGTGTGTGTGTGTGTGTGTGTGTGTGTGTGTATCCCTCTAGGCTTTAAAGAGTTAATAGGACATTGCATTTTAAGTAAACAATGAACATAAATAATATTTAGGAAGAAAACAGGACTATTTCTCATCTTTAGTAGGGATGAACAGGCAAGGATATTGAATATTTTTAGCACTGTCTTTTCTCTTACCAAAGGAAAAATATGATATAAGCATGTCATAGTCTTAGTTTGATGACAGGATCAGCAGGTCATGTATTCATAAATCACTTCTACATATAGATTTTAAACATCAAGAACAAATTGCATCTACTATGAAGAGCAGAAAACAAAGATAGTACTAGACTGCTGACCTCAGGAATAAGCCAAAGGGTAGAATTTATCACATATATGCCGAAAATTCACTTTATTGAAGAGAGTGTGACAAATGACATATGAAAAATATGTATTGTGCCTCATAACTAACACAACTCACATATTTGATGGAAAAAGGAATAAGAAAATAATCCACAATTTGTATTGGTTCTATCTCACAATAGAAACCTAAGTGAAAGTCTACAGTTTTAATTTTAAAATCCTAAAATAATTGTAATGGCTTGTTTAGTACCTCATTTTTGTTAAGCATTTGAAGCCACAATATTTTCACTTGGAACCTCTTGTGTTTAGCTTTCTTCATAGTATCTTTAATATTGTTAAAGTGTGTTTACAAAAAAAAGATAAATAAAATACACAGAAAGACGTGTGTAGTTGTAACCTGGTGTTTTCAACTGTCTTTTAACAAATAAGTTGTTCGTAGTTCGTCATTGGTGAGATATCATGGATTCAGTTGAATGTTCCTGACTATAGACTTGTTGGTTTCAGTTATTATTAAAGCACTGTGACTCTCCTTGATAGCTAGGTGCCTAATATCAAAACACTTTTGTGGATTACAGAAGCCCAGTGCTTCTTTATCTCTAAATGAGTGGTTTTCCAAATGAAAACTTTGGATTGTCTCCTTTGCAGGTACTATGGAGACATCGATATTGCCTCAAACAACAAAACAAAACAATACAAACAAACAAGAAACCCTATCTTTACTGACTTTAATTTGAGCCCCTTACTAATATCCTAGCTTTAAGTCAACTTGAATCTTGCTCTAGCTGATGTACTATTTCCTTTCCCTATGCATTTCATTTCTTCAGACATGGATTACAGATTGTAGTGCCCAATTCCCATCATGTCTGGTTTATCCACAACCTCATTCCTTCAATACTGGCTTTATTGCTTTATGCTATAATTTTTGGTCCACCTAGGAGTCACCAGCTAGTCCTTTACCTAGGAAATCATGACCTTGGTATATGATATTCACATTGTTTAAAATAGTAGTACTCAGGATATTTAAATTGTAGAGACAGAATTGTATTACCATTTTAAAATTTATTATTGTACTTATTATCATTTAGTGTGTGTGTGTGTGTGTGTGTGTGTGTGTGTGTGAAGATTTTCTGGCACTTACTCATTTCGAACTGAAATTAGATAATCCATCTAAGGCAATCATTTTGTGTTTCTCAAGTGGCTTTTGGTCCTAACTCAAACACTATCCAGCTTTAATTTACAAAAAAAGAAAGACAATAAGCCATACACACTTTATTAGAAATAAACCCATATTATCCTCTAAGACATACAGAAATCCCTACGTATAAAAACATCTTTGCATTAATTGTCCCTCATTAATAGTGCAATTGAAATTCACAATGGAAGATGTGTTTTCTTAAACCAAAATGATTTATCTGAATGCACCTATGCTTTTGTTCCTATATGTTCTGGTATACCCTCTATGATAACATCATCCTAGGCACCAGACAGAATGAAGTTTTTCAGGCTTCCTCTTTGCCATCCTTTAATTGGGGAGAGACTTTACAGCTGTTTGCCCAAAGCCAGCCATAAAGAGCTGTATCTTGGGCCATCAATCCATTTCCATAAAAGGCTTACAAACACTGTTGGGCATATGTTCATCTATCATTTTGACAGATACTAAGTGAGATAAAGCCACAACCTGTCGGGAGGAGTCAAAGTCCATCTATCTTAAGGTGGCAGCTTTTATACCTCCTATTATTAACACTGTGGACCGATGAGCTACAGGGGCAAGACCTGTCTTGGCTTCCTGATCATGCACCCTCAATTCATTTTGTATGACTCTATTTTTACTACAAATTAAACAACTTGACCTTTTTTATTTCAGTAAGATTATATATAGCTTTGTACAGTGTTAACAAGGAAGAATTTTATTTATTTTTAAATGAGAATAATAGTTTAATGTGCTGGTGACTAAGGTTAAAGCATTGTCTCTTGTTTTTTGTTTGTTTTTGTTTCTGCTTTTTGGTTTGTTTGTTTGTTTGTTTTATTCACTTTACATCCTATTCATAGCCCTAACTCTCCTTTCCTACCAGTCCCACCCTCTAGCCTTCCCTCCATTTCTCAGAAAAGGAGATTCCCCCAGCTTCCAACCTCCCCTTTTCCCCCTGGAGAGACTACCTTGCTAGGCCACAGGGGAAGAAGATATACTCAATCCTGATGTGACTTCTTTTTTTTTTTTCAATTAGCTTTGTGGAGAAAAGAAAAAAAAATATATATATCTTCTGTACTTTTTCTTGTATGTGTTTCTTCCTCTAGAAGTTATAGAGTATCTTCAAAGATGGGAAAGTATCAGACTATAAAGATGGTAACATGTTTCTGTATAGTACAGTAAGGAGATAGAATGGAAAATAGCTCAAAGTCACCAGGCTTGGGATTGCTGGAGCTCCTGAACTCTAAGAAGAATCACAGGAAGTCAACCCACACTTCTGTCTTCCAAACACATTATCTAATTCTATCGTTGCTTCTGTTTTGTTTTCTTTTGTTTGTATTTATTTATTTATTTATTTATTTATTTATTTATTTATTTGAGACAGGGTTTCTCTTTGTACCACTGGCTGTTCTGGAGTAACTTTGTAGATCATGCCGGCCTCCAAATCACAAAGATCCAGCTACCTTTGCCTCCCTGACGGCTGAGATTACAGGCTTGCACCACCATGCCAGGTTTATAATGCTGCCTTGGGATAACCATTGAGATGTAATATGAATAAATTAATAAAAACTTATTCTCTAGTGTGTTAACTATAAAAAAAAAAAGAAATACAATTACAGAAAATCTATCTAGAAAGTAAATTAAGGAGCATTTATTATAGATAAAACAATTATATGTACTCCCACAATACTTTTGACAGTTCTGTAGAGAGCAACAGGATTATATATGGCATGGAAAATATTAGCAAGTGGATTTATGCATGTACCTGTACTTGTACAATGAAGACAGGAAAAGAAAACACATTTTGAAATTATTTTAGAGAAAAGGAATTATAAGTAACTTTTTATTAATAAAACTTTTTAAAAGAAAAGAAAGAGTTTATTTAATAGGCAGAACCTGTACTACCTAAGTGTGGAGGAGTACAATAGGCTCGACCTGTGCCTGTATGTACTTATATTTATGTAGGTACACTGACTATCACAGACATGCTAGTTTTCATCCCTTATCAAGTTCCAACTGTAAGGAAATATTTACAATTTAGACATGACTGGATTATTAAACAGTTTAACACTTGTGAAAATTTGTGTGAACCATAAAGCCATTTTAAAATACAGTAACAATGATTAAAAAAAAGTAATGGCTTCTTGCCATGTCAATGCTACTTAATAGTTTCCTGCCAAAGGATGGAGTAAATATTTATGGGCCGTGTCCAGGTAGTGTAATTTTACATGACTACTTTTTAAAGTATGAAGAAATGTAAATGTGAGGCTGGGAATATAGCATCATGTAAAGTAGTTACCTAACACATATAAGGACTTGATTCATCTCCTAGCACCAACCTAACAAGAAAACAAGATCTATGCCTGCATGTTTCATAGGGCATGTGTATATGTGCTTGGTTGCTATAAAAGTTCTGTTGGTGATGATCATTCTGTATTTTTTAACTCTAGTGTTTTGATTTAACCATATTTTAAATTGATTAATTTTTTTAATTCACTTTACATCTGGATGCAGCCCTATCCTTCCTCTTGTCCCAGTCCCATCCTCTCCATCATGCCCCGTTCTTCAGAGTCCCCCTTTTCCATTCACCCCAGCTCATTAAGTCACATCAGGGCTATGTGTGTCCTCTTCCCCTATGGCTTGGCAAGGAGGTCCCATCAGGGAAAGTGATCAAAAATTGGGATCAGAGTCAATGCCAGAGATAGTCTCCACTTTCCTGACTAGGGGACCCATGTGAATCCTGAGCTTTCCATTGGCTACATTTCTGTAGAGAGCCTAGGTTCCAGTCCATCCATCCATGGTCCTTGCTTGGTGCTTGAGGGTCAGAAATCCCCTGTGGGCCCTGGTTAGTTCATTCAGTTGGTCATCTTTGTGGAGCTCCTATCACCTCCAGGTCCTTTTCTCCTTCCCTCCACTATTCTGCAAGACTCCTAACATATCTGACAATGTTTTCCTGTGAGTCTTAGCATCTGTTTCAAACCATGGCTGGGAGGAGCCTCTCAGAGGACAATTCCACTAGGCTCCTTTGTGCAAGCGTAGCACAGTATCATTAATAGAGTCAGGGGTTGGCTCTCTACCATGGAGTGGGTCTTGGGTTGGGCCAGGCATTGGGTGGACATTCCCTCAGTCTATGCCCTATCTGCTCTATATTTATTCATGCAATCTTGTAGACAGGATAAATTAGTGGCAAAGGTTTTGTGGGTAGGTTGGTGTTCCCCTCCCTCAACTACAAGGCTTGTCTAGTTAGAAAGTGTCCTCTTCAGTCACTATGGCCCCTGCTACTAAACTATTCTTACTTAGAAATGGTGTACACCAAATTTTACATACCAGAGAAATATTACATTAATCTTTAGCTTATTACTGATAAGATATAGGAGACAGAAAATAAATATTCCTTATTTTCACTGGAGACACATTTGTTTTGTATTTGAAATTCTTCTCTAAAATAAGTAAATAATAATTCCTCTGCTTTCAATGATTTGCATTATTAGAATTTGTGTCCACAATGCTATCTTGTTTGGAAGGTACAAGGTGATGTCACTGGAAAGACAGTGTGTCTATAAAGTGACAGAGATGCTGTATGAGATTAGCTCATCTGAGAAGCATGTTCCTGCTGCTGCATCCGTGTTGTTCAGTGGTACTCTCTAGCGGGCCCATGTCAACATCATCTAGAATCGTATAAAGATGCAAATTCTTCGAGGCTCACTCGAAACCCTGATGATGGCACTCAGCCATCTGCATTTAGGAAAACAACTTTGCGAGTGATTCTGATAGATATCAAGCCCCTAAAGTGCTATCTTATCAAATAATAACCCTTCTGTCAAATTCAGCCTGTTGACTTGAAGGAGAAATCTAAGAATGAAATCTAATCCACTGTATTACCACTAGGTATATCATTCAATAGACAGGTATTTTTCAACAAAAAATGGAATTTTTTTTGTTCTTTATCTTGTATAGGTTGTTTAACTTTTATCTTCAGGACATCTCAGTGTTTCATAAGCAGGCACTTTTGAGACTGCAGCCAACTCTTGAAATTAATAATTGACATAGTGGTTAGGCAAAAGAAGTTACTTTGTTTTCTTTGAAAAGAGGTATATTAATTTCTGAATGTTGTTGTTATGACAAAAATCATAATTAAGTGGGTTTAAACAACACAAATCAATTGTCATATCTTATTGGTGGTCAAAGGTGAAGATCCAGATATCAGCGTATTGGCACTCCAACCAAATACCAAGAGGAAGACCCATGCTCTCAAGTTCATCTGCATACATTTGATAATGATGTTTCTTACATTCTTCCAAAAACCTGTTTCTGCCTTCAGTACCTTAATCTGGTCATAGAAACAAAAAAGAAACTGCAGTAGATCAATACATTGCATTCTGGCTAAATGGATAAATAAAATAGTTAATAGACACATCACCACACCTGGGCCAACAAGCACTCTAAGGTGTATTGCTCTGTACTGCAGTGTTTTATCTATTGACATGCTTAACTGAATTTTGTACCTTTCTAGGAAAATATCATTTTCTTCAGAAATGTTTCAGTTCCTGAACTGAACTTGCTGCTTGGTCACTAGTTACCAATCATTAAAATTTAGTCAAACATTGATATAACACAAAGTGCAGAAATTTCACGAAGAGATACATTACTCAAAGGCAGATGGTAGAAAACAAGTCAGTGGAGATAAAATTAATCTGAACAAAAAAGAGAGAAAGAGAGAGAATAAATTAGCATTCAGCTCTAAACTAGAATTATGAACTTGAACCTTAGCATATACACTTCAAACTGGGGTCTAAAAGGAATGCTGTAATGCTAACCTTCAGGCCAATAAGATGTGGGTGTGAATGTTAGTTCTGAAACCTATACTATTATAAATAGGAATATAATAAGGAAAACATGTCACTGCTGCTCTCATTACTAACTTATGAGCATCATATCCACTATTTATAAATTTTAGATCCACTGAAGTGAACATTAAGAATCTAAAGCATGAGTGTATAATGAACTCTGAATTGCATTTAAACGCAAAGATAGAAATAACCTGTATTTTTATAAACTACTCAAATCAGACAAACAGAAAAAGATCTACCTGCTGTTCATATTTTTATCTTTAATTAATTTGTTACATTTTGTGAGATGATTTAGTGGCATAACAATATTTAAGACAGCAGTTTTTATTGGCCTTTTGTAGTCTATTGTTTCCATAATGGTTTAGTATTGCTGGCATCATAGGAAGAAAATCGTATACCTCAGCTGCTGTCTTCCCTGTGGCTGTAATGAAATCCCTGTAGTAATATAATTGTATCGACTTAGCAGGAAAGCAGAATTACAATTGACAATAGAAAGCCAACCACTGCATGATCAGAGACATGCTGACTTAAGTCCTGTTGCCTGAATGTCAAAGTGATATTTTTTAATTAGCTAAACTTTATCATCTCTAAATTATTCAACTTTCAAGTATTAAAATTATGTGGGAAATCTTATGATTCTAGTTAGCACTTTAAATTTGTATTTTGTACTCATCCATCATTTGTGAAATGTGTTAAAAAGCGCTGGCAGTTTATAAATATCATGTTATGATATCATAAGATCACATATCAACTTAAGAATGAAAAATAAAAATTTAACTGCTTCAATCACATATTCTGATTCTGTCATCTATATTTATTTCCAATTTAAAGGTAATGTTTCTTTTCTGTACTCTAAATAGCAATTTAAAGGGTTTACTAGAAGTTTTCATGAAGACATACATATAAGTTAACTGACAGTTATATATACAAGCCCATAGAATTACAATCACTCTGAAAAGGAGAATAATTACATAAAATATTAGATAAATAACATGGAAGTGGTTTATTTAGAGAGGGCAGTAATAGATAATATTAGGACTTTAGAGAAAAGAAACTGTTGGGTCGCATTGGAATGGCCAGGGATACTAGGGAAACATTCAAAATTTAGTGATAAGATTTCATATCTATGAATTGGAAGGGTTTTATTAGGTATGGTTCTATTGTAGTCATTACTTATGAAGAAAGAAAGCAAATCTCCTAAGAAGAGCATGAGAATTGGGGAATAGACTTTGTCTTTACTCCCATTTATCATTTATTATTTAATAATTTAGAACAAGTCTCTTGGACTATCCATTTGGTGATTATATTGATTGCACAATATTTATGAAAAGTAAAACAACACTACGTAAAGATCTATATGACTATATAAGTAATTAAGCAGTTTATAAACAGCGTAAATTAAGCTTGCGGTATCTGAATATTAAAAATTATCTCCTCAAAGACAACAAAAATTACAAAGTACAATAACATAAAGAATTATGTATATATGTATAATTAAGAATTTTATATATAATATAGATTTATTATATTTTGAGGCTATAATGTAACTTTATTTGATTTTTTTAAAATATTTTAAAATATATCTTATTAATTTATTCATATTACATCTCAATTATTGTCCCATCCCTTGTATCCTCCCATTCCTCGCTCCCTCCCATTTTCCCCTTACTCTCCTCCCCTATGACTTTGACTGAAAGGGACCTCCTACCCTGTATATGCTTATAGAATATCAAGTCTCTTCTTGGTAGCCTGTTATCCTTCCTCTGAGTGCCAGCAAGCCTCCTTATTAAGATTGTAATATAATTCCACCTTCATTTCACCCTTTCATAAGCTCTTATATAGGCTTCCTTGTTCTGTTTCAAATCCTTGGGGCTCTTTTTTCATTAATTGTTGATATAGCACCTTCTCAGTCTACATTACTTGATGTTTATTTTCAGGAATGGTCATTGATTGGATAGCTAACTAATTGGAAAGCTCCTTATGGGGAAGATTACCTCTCCTGCTTCCATAATACTCAGTTGCCCACATTCCTTCCTGGAGGGTTAAAGCCTCTTCAGCTTATCCTTTTCCACATTATTGTTTCCATCAGTCCTGCCCTTGTCGAGCTCCTGTTTGAGCAGTAATGATGGTTTGACACAATCTCACAGGGAACTTCCTGATCCTTTGATTTTTAAGGTCTTTCTGCCTCATTTTCAGTAATGTTCTCTGAACCTTACCTGTGGGAATGTTTTGTAGATTTTATCCTTTAGGACTGGGCTGCACAACTCTGAATTTTTAAATTTATTCTTTTATATACCAGTTGTAGCACCCTCCCACATCTCCTCCAGATCCTCTTATCCCTCTTTCTTTGATGAGGGGTAAGGATCACACTTGTCTTTGGTTAGAAGGACAAATGTTTATAGTTTATTCCTAGGGTGTGCAGATTTAGCAGATTATTCGTTGTAGAGGCTCCTGTAGTGTCCATCACTGAAATTTTCTTAGCCAGGTTTGATCACAGATGTGGAAGTTACTTCTGAAACAGGGCATAGAGACCCCTGAGCTCGACCTGACTTAAATGTCCCTTCTTAAAGACTTGCTTTATTATACTGGACGGTACCATGAAAGCTACCAACTGAGGTAGGCAACAAACAGTCCCACCCAGCTATGCTATATATTAGCTTTATAAATAAACAGTATGATAAAATAACCTTGCGGGTGCATGCATGTACAATACCTTCTCAACAAAGAGAAACAGCCCTTGGTACTGAGAATCTAGCTAACTGCTCCAGTGATGTGCTTCCTACAGCAAGTCTCCACCTTCCGTTGTTGAACCAACCCCTCTAAACGACACCACCAGCTTCAGGTTTAGTGTGTAAATGCATGAGCCTATGGAATTATTTCAAACCATCACAGTCTGTAATCAGCATTCTCTCTAGTGCCTTCCACTTTTTATAAGCAGCAGGGACATTTTCCATTACTAAAAATGTTTCAGATATTAAAAAAACAGATGTGGATTGATTGTTTATTACCAGGTTAAATATACAACTAATACGCAGCCCAGCAAGGAGCATTACTAGATGTTTACCCATGAAAAATGGAATCATAGATCCATATAAAACAATTTATATGAATATTCATAAGAGATTTATTTATAGTTACCAAAGGCTAGGAACAAGCCAAACTTCTGTCAGCCAGCGAATGAGTAAGCAAATTGTTCTATTTCATTTTACTAAGCAATAGAGCTTCAAAAGCAGTCGTAGTAAGAGAAAGGAACCAGAATCAGAAGAGTATGTGTTGGTTTAGATGGTATTCTGTTACTTAAAACTGTAATGGCATTGGGGTTGGGGATAGAGATTGGTACAACCACATGATGTAAATGTGTATGAATCTTGGGTTCATTTTAAAAACTAAATTAAAAAATTGAAAGAAAAAAGAAGAAGAAATAAAAAGAAATACATTTCTGTTGAGAAAAATAAACAACTGTGGGAAAGGAATCAAACTTGTGTGTCCCATAGATGAGATTTTATAAGGACTAAAAACTCTTAGACTAGATGTGGTCTCCATCTTTGGAATCATGATCATATAAGTTGCATTTGTCAAAACTCATTGAAACATATATAGAAAGTTTTAAACATAACTATGAATTGTATTTAAAAAACTAAAACCAATAAAAAGAATGATTAATGGCACCTATACTTTATATTAAAATTTCTTTTCGTTGAGTCTGGAGCTACACCATATAGAATTAATATTTTATATGAAATTATGATTTCTATACATACTATGTGAGTCAAATTTTGTTTGAATAATTTTAGAGCTTTGAAATTCAGACTTACAAATAAAATAGTTTGGGCTTTGTGAGATGGTTCAGTATGTAAAGCACTTACTGCCAAGTCTCAAACAGTGTTTGATCCCTGGGGCCCAGGATTCAGGAAGGTTAGAAATAACTCTTAAAGATTATCCTTTGATCTTTATGTTCCTGCTGTGGCAAGTGTGAGCCCACACCCCACCATGAACAAATCAACAATAAGCAAATAAATAAATGCATTAAAAATAAATGATTCATGATTGTCATATGGTTCTCCCTGCTGTATGTAGTTTGTACTATGCCTGAGTAATAAATGTATATGGGAAACATAAAAAATTTTTAATTAAAAAAACAAGAAAAAGAAAATAAGAACACACAGTTGGGAACTACAGAGAGAAAATGACAGAATCAAATTTATCTTTATTTTAATAATAGTTATTTTAATTAAAATGTAATCCAATTTTTGTGACCTTCATTTTCATCTATTCTACTCCTTTCATGTACTCATACACCTTCTTAAACAAACTGGGAGTAGGGCTTCCGTAAATGATCAATCTTAATTATATATGTATAAATATATAATCAAAACCTGCAGAATCCATTTAATGTTACTGATTGTATATGATTTTAGGGATAATAACATGGAAATGTATAAGCAATAAAAGGACTTATGTCTGGGATTCACTAATCCTGCTGTTCTCAACAGTTTATCATTGTTTCAATTTTTGTCTAGATGTGGAGCCCCAAGAGATGATAATTTCCCACTTAGTGCTATCATGTCAAGTGTTTCCATTCTTAGTCAGGTCTTCTTTAAGTAAGAATATCATATCTGTAAATTTAGGTTTTATTTCCTCAAATGATGGGATGAGATGAGAGACATATCCAACCTTTACTTATACATGTCTTGTGCTGAGCCCAGAGCCTTTCTATCAAAGTATCCGTAGGCCTAGGCCTGGATCCTCCTAGCCTCCATACTATCTGATCATCTGCAAGCCCAGACCTTGAAGTCTTCAGCTTCCTACCATGGCCTACTAACCCAGGCCTAGAATGTTCTCAGCCTTGAGACATACTGCTGAATAAACTCACCTTTGCCAGTTCTTTCTGAACTCTGACTGGCTAGTTCAACCCAGTCGGTCTGGCTCAAACTCCTCTCCAGGCTGACTGATTGAAATTGGCTTCTCTAAGCGTCTTATGGAATCTCTCTGTTTGGAAAACTGCACCTGGCCTCCACCAACTAAACTGCACTAAAATGCCTGCCCAGGACTCAGCTGAATTGCACTGAACATACTGTACTGACTGCACAAACTCTACTGTACTGTACTATACTTTATGCCACTCTACTTAATGATCAGTCTTGACATTTCTCTGTAATGCTCTTAAAAAGCTTCTTTCCTGTATGTCCTCCTGAAGGTGGGGAATATGCTATCTCTGACTCGTTTTGTCAAATCTTTCTCTGATTCATCACTTAGCGTGTATGTCAATTAGACATCATTGGCTGGGATTAATGGTATATACTAAAGGAGTGTCTGAATTCCAGCCAGAGAAAAATTAAAGATGTGTGTGTGTGTGTGTGTGTGTGTGTGTGTGTGTGTGTGTGTGTGTGTGTGTGTGTGTATTCCATTTGGATCATACAGCCTAGGTTTTGGATGTAGTCCCTTGCCAGAGTAGCCATGGTGCTGAACTAAAATTCCTATAGAAGTATCAAGTTTATTTATTTGTCCTTTTAAGAAAGCATAAATCAAGTATAAAAGCTTTAACTCCATGAGGTTAAATTTATTTTTTAATATATTTTATTAATTTATTCATATTACATCTCAATTGTTATCCCATCCCTAGTATCCTCTCATCCCTCCATCCGTCCCATTTTTCCCTTACTTCCTTCCCCTATGACTGTGTATGAGGGGGACCTCTTTCTCCTGTATATGATCATAGGGTACCAAGTCTCTTCTTTGTAGCCTGCTATCCTTCCTCTGAGTGCCACCAGGTCTCCCCATCCAGGGGACATGGTCAAATATGGGGCACCAGAGTTCGTGTGAAAGTCAGACCCCACTCTCCACTCAACTGTGGAGAATGCCCTGTCCATTGGCTAGATCTGTGTAGGAATTCGAAGTTTCCTGCACTTATTGTCCTTGGCAGGTGCCATAGTTTGAGAAAAGCCCCTGGGCCCAGAACCTCTTGTCATAATGTTCTTGTAGGTTTCTAGGACACTCTGTATCCTTCTATTTCCTCATTCTACCTTGCTTCTCTCATCTAGAGTCCCAATAAGATATCCTCCCCTCTGCCCCACTTTCCTGGTAAGTGAAGACTGTCATGGGACATGCCCCTAGGGCTAGTGTCCAGATATAAGTGAGTATATACCATTTGAGTCTTTCTGCTTCTGGGTTAACTCACTCATTATGATCATTTCTAGTTCGATCTTTTTGTCCACAAATTTCGGGAAATCCTTGTTTTTAATAGCTGAGCAGTATTCCATATATGTACCACAGTTTCTTTATCCATTCTTCTACTGAGGGACACTTAGGCTGTTTCCATGTTCTGGCTATTATGAATAAGGCTGCTATGAACATGGTTGAGCAAACTTTCTTGTTGTGTGCTGGAGCATCTTCTGGGTATATTCCAAGGAGTGGAATAGCTGGGTCTTGAGGAAGCCTTATTCCTAGTTTTCTGAGATAGCACCAGATAGATTTCCAAAGTGGCTGTACTAGTTTGCATTCCCACCAGCAAGGAAGGAGTGTTCCTCTCTCTCCACATCCTCGCCAGTATGTGGTGTCACTTGAATTTTTGATCTTAGCCATACTGATGGGTGTAAGATGGAGTCTCAGAGTTGTTTTGATTTGTATTTCCATAGGGTAAATTTAAATGACACCATGCTAAACTAATATGGAGTTCCTTGTTATAGCTATGCTATCTTTTAATCAATTTATTTTAACTCATAAAGAAAAACACAAGAAAATTGTGTATATAAATTGGGAATATTATGGTATTTTCCTATATTTATTATTTGAAAAATATATTAAATTATACCTTCAGAAAAATAATATTTCAGTGTCAGAATACAGTAAACCATATTGAATTATATATAAATATATTCTTTGACTCAGTTAAACATTTAATCTCTGGAAAATAGTAAATAGTAAAAGTTTTAGAAAATGTAAGATGTGTAAAATGAGAGATATCTTGTTATGAAACGTCTCTAATAGTTTTATAAAAAAAAAAACAAGGCAAAATAACATAGTAGAGGAGTCACAAGTGATGTTTGAAAGGTTTTTAAAGGATTTTCTAGGACTATGAAACTAGAAAAAATTATTACTATAAATTTTAATCATACAAAGGTCTGTCAGAAACATAGCTGCCACTGAGAGTCTGGTCTGAGTAGAACGATCCGTGTATATATACATGATATAAGTGTTTGATTTATATTTGACTTGAGAAATAGCTGTATAAATATAAGAATTAAAAAAGTCTTCAGTAATTGCCAAAGTTAAATTTTACTGTAATTTCTTAATTGCCTGCATTATAGAATGCTGATTTTTTTTTCAAGTTGTGTAAGTCCATGATTGCTTAAGTCATGACATTTTCAGAGCACTGTTTAATTTATTCTATGTACTCTTCCTGGTGGCTTGGAATATTAGAATTGTACTATTTCCTACAGAATAATGTTCCCCAAACTTGCTAATGCTGTAATCGTTCTTTATGTTGTGGTGGTGAGTTCTAACATAAAATTATTTCATAACTGTAAATTTTGCTACTGTTATGAGTTTTAATGTAAATGTCTTACATGTGACCCCTGTGGGGATGCGACCCACAGGTTGAGAACCACTGCTTTAGGCCATTCTGACAGAATAAGTCTGTCTCAAGATTGAGGAAATGTAATTGCTGAACTCTTACTGTGTCCTTATCAAAGATCTTTAAGTGAATTAAACCCCATTCAATTTCCTTATGTGCAAATGATCATAACATTAGTCATCATTTGTTCTGATTACCCAAGGCTCATTATGTGCAAAGCTGTCTAATCAAACACTTATCTCATGTATTATTCAAGACTTATTTTACTTGCTGTACCTTCTTTCTCTATGAATTATTAAGTGCTATTATATTATAGGAATTGTTTTAAATACAGTGAACAAAAAAACCTACATTCATCTTGATTGTCTTTAAATAATCCACAAGAATTACTTTCGGTTTAGCATTTTCTTATAGTAAAATTAATTTACAGCACAATATTCTTTATCCATTATTTATGCCTGTGCTGTGTGTATAAATTTGCATGGACACATACATAACATATCTGTAGGTGCATGTAAAAGTGTATGCACATGCATGTCGAGTCTTGGGGCCGACTCATCATGTCTCTGTCAATGACTAATCGCTTTATTCATTGAGGCAGGATCTCTTGTTGATGTTAAGACTTGCCAGTCCTGGCTACTTAAGCTAGACCTTTCCCTGGAATGCCTTATTTATTCCTTTCAAATAGTGTAACTCTTAATCCTCATACTTACCAAGAGCTTTGTCCATCTCCCAAGGGCCCATTTTTCTTATCTTTTTTCTTACATCCAAGACCCTACCTCTCTTTATAAATCCTATTCCTGGCATATTAGTTTCATTTATCTAGTTACTAGCTCCAACTCTTCCTATGTTCTCCTTCATACCCATGTGAATAATTTTCATATAAAATTTAAAAACTTTAATCTAAAACATAAGCCCTCCCAAATCTAAATTAAGTTTGTGCCATAAAATAAGCTCATTCTAACTCAACCCATTTTCTCCATAGTAGTCAGCTACATAACGCCAAGGTATGAGTGTCATCAATGGCCATTCCTTTCTATGTTCAAATCATACTTTCTCACTCTTGGGACAATTTAAAAACATCCTTTTTCAATGCATATATCATTATTTATAATGTTTCCCTTTCCAAGTCTAATATCTAGTAACCATCTATATTTCTATAATTTAAATATATAAACTATATTACATTCATTTCATGGCTAAATCCATAACTAATGTTAATGTTTAATACTTATAAATTATGGATTACTTGAGAGCAAGAAAAGATACTGTACTTTTGTATCCTTTTCAACGTTAAGCTGAAACATAAGAATATTTTGCACAGGTAAAGAAATAATTTAGGGAAGACTGTACAGTGTCACACTTGAAACTTACTCTCATAAAAAGAAGTGGAAACATGATTAAATGAAACTAAATATTTATTTTTTGTACCTGTTTCTCCATAAATTATTTTGAAAGGTAGTTAAAAATTGGAAATCATAGCTGAGTATGTGGACAGATGTTCATCTTGTTTATGGATTAATAATAAATGCTTTTTAATAGATGGAAATTTGGACAAACAGAAACATTTTCATCTTTTATTGTAATTTTTAAGGATATGATTGGGTTGAAGTGGATTTAATATGAATTATAAGTTTCAGAAATGTAGGGTTTCATATACCACAACTATATGTTGTAGCATATGAATAATATGTGTGTCTATCCATACACCTTGTGTCCTACAATATTATAAAAAGCAGACTAGTTAAATGATTTTTGAATTAAAGGTATTTGAGTCTAAATTTTTGCCCACTGACTTCATTTTTGGGTGGTGTGTTTATCACAAGGTCTTTATATATTCTCTGTGAGATGCAGTGTGGTAGACAGCTGGAATCATAGCAAGGGCTTCTGTTTTGGCTCAACCAGACTCGGGCATGTTATTAATGAGTCATATTGTCTCTGGGCCATCTAGTGTATCTCACACTTTACAAACTCCAGAGTCCTACAGCCTTCTGCTGAAAGCTTTGAGTGTCCAATGCAGGCCTGGCATCTAAGACAGTAGGCAGCAATGCTCACTGGACACTAGAACACCACAATGAGAAAGGACTGCATGAGAAAACGTACTGCCTATCATATTTCTCGTACTACCTTAGAGGAACGTAAGTCGGATGGTATGTGTGTAGGTTGGTGGGACACATCAGATACAGTTCGCAAAAAAAGGCATTTTCAGCTGAAATGACAGTGCTAATGTTTAATTTACTTCTCCTTTGAAAGGAAGAAAGCTAGGTAGAGATAGGCAAATTGTGCTCGAGTGAGTCAGCCTTCTATCCTCTAATTTATCATGGCACATCATCCCCAGAACCTGAGAGAAACACTCTCCATCTATCTCTCCAGACAGCACCGACAAATTGATCAAGACACACATGTGCATTAGAAGCCTTTTGCTGTCCTTGTACCACACACTTTGTTTACACTTTCTTTAGCTGCTTAAAAGCATCTTCATTGTAAATAAATGAACTATCAAAAATAATAATCTACAATGGTATTTTTCTCCATAATTAAAAGTACCATATTTTACTTTTTTATTTATTGATAGATGTAGCTGATATGTAGCTGAATTCTACAAAAAGTCAACTCTTGCCTTTAATTCTTTCGTTGCTGTGAAACCAAACTTTTATTGCTAGTATTATTTATTTTGGAATTTTAATGTATCTTGCATTCTATTTTAGTTATTTCTCTCACTATTTTCTTCAAATAATTGTCATTAGAATGATTTAGTACAGTGAAGAGTCCTTTAATTTCCAACTACATTCCTTTAATTTTCCTTTAAGCATTACAACTTAGAAAATTGACAGAATGGTTTCTATAAGGGAATATCAACATTACAAAGATTTACTTTATACTGTGTGAGTCATATTTCAAAAATAATTATCCTAAATATCCGTCACTGGTATTTGCCATTAAACTATTTAACTGTCTTTGTCTTTCCTGTTACATTTTAAATGAGCATTCTTCTTGGTGACATTTTTAAATTGGGTCCTTCTCTTTTCAGAATATTCTTTGTCAGGCATTCATGATGTATAGCCATAAAACAGTGTATGTTCACACCTTAAAGTAAATATCCTTGCTGTGCTTCAAAATCACCCATGGCAACATCTCTTTAAGCCATTCAACAGAAAACCAGTGTACTGAACAGAACACAATGACTAACTCTATGGGTTTCCACCAATATAACATGTGTTTATACTATGGGAAAAATGACTATGGTTTTATAGTCTAGATGTCTTTATGTTACTCCATAGCATATGAGCAAACACAAAGACAACCAACAGAAAGTGCTGAGGTGCCTATGTATGTGAAATTTGTATGCCCATTGTTATGTAAAAGAATCTTTCCTAAGCCTCAACTACTTTCTCTGAGGATCTGAAAGTAAATATAAAATGAGAAAGCAGTAAATAAATACTAGTAGAAATCTTTGTTTGCCAAACCTACTTAGTCAAATGCTGCTGTCACCAAACTAATAACCTATGAGTTTCATTAGCTTCAGTAATATAAAGGGGCAGTAAAATAAAGCTAGGCATGGTAACTCATACCTCTAAGCACAGCAATGAAGAAGCTGATGAGTGTCGCCACACTTGGCTAGCCTTGGCTAAATAATTTCTAGGCCACGTGAGCTGCAGTGTGGAGTCTGTCTTGGAAAAACTAAACTAAAGCAAAGCAAAACAAAACAAAAAATGAGAATTGTGAAGTGCTTCTGTATTCATCAAATTCAAAATATTATTAACTCTTATTCCTAAATACCCCTAAAGTATGATACAGTACTTAATAGGGAGAAAAAGTCTAATTTGTATATCATTGGCTCAGTGTGCAAATGAAAAGGGGGACTGAACACAAGTCCTTCATATCTTCTATGACTTTACATAAGTGTCATATTTTAGACTGTATTTACTAACCATCTAAGTATACTTTCCCTCATTTATTTCTTTGCTCTCTAATGGGACAAATCATTATGTAAAGTGTTATGTATTTGTGATGACTGTAGTAATATTGATTGTTGACACCTTAGATAACAGAATGAAAATGAAAAATGATTAGTTGAAATATGTTCTAAACACTATTCTTTCTGCTGCCAGGAAGTAAACCTGAATTAATTATTTAAGCCTCTATTATGAGCTTGTTGTGTGTAAATAATGACATTGCTAGAAGCAAAACGGAAGAAATTCAAATATCTATATTAAATCTATAAAGCTTTGTCAAAACATTAAGAGCACATCTTTAGATCCCGAAAGATGGAGTAAGAAAAGCATTATCTACGCAAAAAAAAAAAATCATATAGTTTAACAATGGAAGTCAAGTAAGCCCTGATAGATGCACAAATATGATCTTTTTTGTAAAGATCATTTCATATTCAGTTGCACTCAAAGCTATCAAGTCCAAAGAATTGTGCTAGGACTTTGTGAATCAGGTTCCTCTTTCATGGGATAGTGAGCATAATTTCACACTTATGAAATAATTATTCGAAGGCGATTCTCTAATACAATATTTTCCTCCCTCCCCATTCATTAGTGAAATTTGCAACGTTGGCCTTTGTATATCCTAGACCTCATCAACAATTTATCATCACATAATATTAATCTCAACTCTACATCATAGTCACTTTTTTCTGTCTCCCAAACTACTATAGAGTGATACAATAATATATTAGTATGCATTGGATTGTATTTCTAGAAGAAAATTCTGAATGATGTTTTGAGACATAACCAGAGAATATTTGTTGGTATAGTACAGATAGGAAATGCTCAGGGAACCATCTATGTACCTAACAAAGGAGAGAAACAGGACAGAGGCCTCCCTAGAGTTCATGTATCTGTGTTTTCCTGATAGATTCAAGGAAAACTAACTTTTTTTTCAAGGCCAGGAATAAATATCTAGATATGAAGAAGGGATAAGAGGCATACACTGACAAAATGATTTTAGATGACTTGATATTGGGTTGTATCAATTGATAACAGTAGGGTTGGTTAGTTTTGTTGAGTATCAGGTCTTTTTCGTTTCTCTATTCTAAAAACCTGCATACCTCTCTCCAAAATGTATATCATTCTCTCTCTCTTGACTAGCATACCTAATTTTGATGAAACAGATATCAATGATCTTCCAGTGTAAATATTGTGTCCAGGAAGGTGACTGTATTTCATAATTTATTGGTTCCCAGGATACATACAGTTCACTGAGTTGCAGTGTATACCAAACACTATACTGAAAATAAAAATGCATTGATAATAGTAGTAAATATATGTTTTCTTGGTTAATGTTGGATTAATCCATTTTAATGCATCTATACATAAGAGACTTACATAAGTGAATTTGAATGCAATGCTTCTAACAACTAATTTTATACCCTCAATGCACGGATCATTGAAAGCAGTCGTCAGGAATCAACTATCTATAGATACTTGCTTAATGCCTCAGAAATGCCTTCATGCACATATTCCTTACAATATCTTTAATTTATCAGATTAGAATGCAATAGAATGCAGCTCCGTACATTGTCTCTCAGTAGATTCCAGTATAAGTAGATGAAGTATTTCATTATAAATATAAGTAGATGAGCATTCTGAGGGTGTGGCAAATAAGGAGTACCTACTGCTTTTTGAGTGAGTCATACAAGCAAGGCAGCAGGCAATCCTTCTCATGTAAATAAGACGTGAAAGACAGAAAATGATAAATCATGTTTACTTGATCACACATGAGGACTGTCATTTACAGAGTCCCAAATTGCACTGCATAAAACTAAATAATGAAGATTCACATGATTTAGAGCTATTATACTGAATTTGGAAATAAAACTGAAATTCAAATGCAAACTCTAAATTTATTTCATTATTGAGATTTACAAGTTGCTAAGAAATAGGTAAATGAGAATTGAATGACTAAAATAAAACATAAATTCTATAAATCATATAAAGTACATTTAGGATTCATCATTTACTAAAAATAGTAAGTCTGTTAATGTTATATGGCATTAGTAACCACACAACTGGCTAACAGTAAAATCAGCTTACTAATATTAGGAGCCTATTAACTACAAATGCTATACATAACTTGTACATGATCTCATTTATCTTCATTTTATCATAATCCCTGTACAACTTGTTTATGCGTATTATGATTAGGAAAAAACCACATGGATCAGGACGTTCAAAAATACTGGGAAAATAGTCAATATATATCCTTCTAATCTGTTGAGACGGTAACGTACACAATGCTTTCTTTTATATACTCATGATTTTCATAAGTACACTATAATAGTATTTTTGGTCTATTTTAACCAAGTAGACCATTTTTCTAAATTGATTTCTAATATTGAATTATGTGTCCAATGGATACATAAACACTAATTACCTTTTGAATAATATAAAAGTAAGTTAAAATCTTTTCTGTTTTCCCCTCTATTGCTGTGATAAATACCATAACCAAAAAAGCAACATGGTGAGAAAAGGGTTTATTTCATCTTATAATTCATCACTGAAGGAATCTGAGGCAGGAACTCAATGTAATAACTGAAGGATAAATTATGGAGTAACAATGTCTACCCTTACTCTCTGCCTAGCTTAGCTAGTTTTCTTTTGCAACCAGGACCTACCTCTAACAGTGGCCTGAACTCTCCCTTATCAACCCAGACAGAAATATCTATGGGCCATTCTGATTAGCACCATTGAGGTTCCCTCTTTCTAAGTGACAATAGGTTGTTGAAACTGACAATAAAAATTAACCAGTATACAGTGTACATTTAAAATTTTTATTTTATTTTTGAGATCAGAATGTCATTAATTTCTTCCTTCTCTTATGTCCATATAACTCTCCTTCCATATACTGTTATTTGCTCTCTTTATGATTCTTGGGCTCTTGTTTTTTTTTTCCTTTTTTATCATTTTTTTAATGAAAATATTTCTATTTTATTTTTATTTTGGTGGCAAACACATTCATAATTTTTATTAAATATTTTTTATTTTTACTTATAAATTTATTATTACACATATATACAATAAACCACCTACAGCAAGAAGAACCATGAAACAATCAGAAATCATATAAAAACTACATTCATAGTGTTTTGCCTATTTGTATTTGGTAGCCTTGTAGAAGATATTTTTCCTATCTTGGTGCATCTAAAATTCTGAGTGTAAGCAATATCTATCACAGCTCATCATTATCGATGTAAAACATCTAACTACACCTAAAATATCTTTTTTCTTTTTTTTTAATTAAACATTTTTTATTTTTACATATACATTTATATTATTAGATGTATATATAATAAACTACCTATAGCAAGAAGAACCATGACTCAATCAGAATTATTTAAATGTTACATTCTTAGTGTTTTGTCTATTAGTATTTGAAATCCTTGAAGAAAAAATCTTTTTGTATCTTGGTGCATCTAAAATTCTGAATGTAAATCAATCTCAATCACATCTGGCCATTATCAACTTATAACATCTATCTAGACCTAAAAACGTCTTAACCTCCAGACAACTAAGCTTCATTGTAAAACTGGTCCCTGGTCTTCAATTGCCTCAAAGACTTGAGATAGAAGGCTCAGTTGAGGATAGATTTCTTGCAGCAATTATAAGCAATAGTTGGATATTAAAAGTTATAATATTGGAAACAAGTGCTTGGACTGAAAAACAACAAAATATAAAATCTTAATCTTTTTTTACAAATAAAAATATGTTTTATTTGTAAATATTTATTTATTTAATTATTTTCACTATATCTCATATTTTAAAAAGTTTACTGTCAACATTTCAAGTGTGTTTTTCTTTGTTTGTTTGTTTCTTTCTTTCTCTCCCTCTCTCTTTGCCCTCTCCTTTCTCTCTGTCTCTCTCTCTTCACCCTTGCCCTGTATACGTGTGTGTGTGTGTGTGTGTGTGTGTGTGTGTGTATGTTTGTGTGTGTATATGTGTGTATATGTGTGTGTGTGTTTGTGTAATTTTGATAATCAGCAGTTTGTTATAGTCTTGGACCATGTCGATTCTACAGATCAAAGTCAACTTATGTAAGCTTGGCAACAAGTTCCTTTAGCCACTGATTATCGCCTCAGCCCTGATCCTCAATAATCTGTTGTCATTTGTTCTCCATTATTATTGTAGTATGAGTGTACATGCCTACAGCCCAGAGGAAATCTTCCACTTAAGTCTGATTTGATGATCCTGTAAGTTTATGGAAGCTACTTACTGGGAACAGGTGATGGAATTCCTATGGGAATAAAGATGGAAGGTTACTTGTAGGAGCATGGGTTTCTGAAAGGTCGTTGTATAGATAATAAGTATTAAGTAGGAAAAAAAATCAAGGAACATATATGATATGAAGAAGTTTATTATAAAAGCATGGGAGAACAGGGAAGGGGAATGAGCACCCCAGTGACAGACAGACAGACAGAGAGAGAGAGAGAGAGAGAGAGAGAGAGAGAGAGAGAGAGAGAGAGAGAGAAGAAACAACGCATGAGAAGGCAGAAATGCCTCCTGTATGTGTCTCATGAAAGACAGCCAGCAGGCTTGCAATTCTAGCAATTCTTTTTTTAACTAAAGATTTTTTAAATTTTTTACATATACATTATATTATTACACACATATGCAATAAGTTTCCTATAGCAAGAGGACCATGACACAGTCAGGAATTATATAAATGTCACATTCTTAGCATTTTGGCTCTTTGTATTTCACAGCCTTGAAGAAAACATCTTTCCTATCTTGGTATGCCTATAATTCTGAATGTAAATTGATCTCCATCACATCTTGTCATTGCCAACTTAAAACATCTAGGGCTAAAATATCTTAACCCCTACAGAGACTAAAACATCAACCAAACACCATGTATGATGTGGACCTATAGACCCTCTGCTCAGATGTGGTAGCACAATTTCCTTGTGGGTCCCACACGTGGAGAGTAGCGACTACTTCGGACTTGCACTCAAGTCACCCAGCTTACATTACTTCCTCCTTGCAGGACAGCATTGCCAGGCTACAGAGGAAGAGGTTACAGGCAGTATAGATGAGAATTAATAGGCTGAGGTCATATGTTAGGGGAGGAGGCCTACCCTTTCTGGCCTTGCTTCTTAAATCCCCTGTCTTTTCCCTGTATCTGCTCTATGTGGCTGTGCCATGCTCTTTTGTCTTTCATCCCTAGTGCTTGTAATTAGGTAATTATAATCCTAACCCTTTTTAAACCAGAGTCTGTCTTTATTATAATATTTGTGAGCAAATAAGCATCTTTCATTTTTCCTTAATAAGTATAGTGAGCTAATTTTTGGTTTGGTGATATTCCCTCTAGGAATGTAGTTTTTGAGTGGGAACATCCATAATGTCATTCATTAACTTTTTGGAAGGGTGCTAGTAATATATTTGCTAGAGGGAAAAACAGATTTCCAAAGGAAATACCAAGAAATCTTTGATAAGAGAGAATGAATGTCTTTTGATGTTAGTCGAGTCTGGGTTTTTTTTTTCTTTTTTCTTTTTTTTTTTTTTTTTTTTTTTGCCATGTCTATTCAGTCACTGGGGAAATTACATTTGTCACAGAAATTAATGGCCCTCTGCAGAAATAGAGAAACTGTGGGCTAAGACATCTCTGTAACAAGCTGGAGACATAGGCCAGGGTAAGCTTCCAGGAGTGGGAGTAATACTATCTGAGATTCCTAGTAAGAGGGGTCACAGAGAATGAAAAGGATAACCAACCTCTAACTAGACAAAGACTCCTAGTAGAGGGAGAGGAGCACCAACCCAACCGCAAAAACTTCAACTCAAAATTTACCCTGCATAAAAGATATACAGGGATAAAGATAGAGCAGAGATTGAGGGAACGTCCAACTAATGCTTGGCCCAACCTGAGATCCAACCCATCCCTGACACTATTAATAATATTCTGCTATGCTCACAGTCAGGGGCTTAGCATAACTGTCCTTTAGAAGGCTACCTGGAGCAGTGGGTCCGAACAGATTTGTAGACTCATAGTCAAACATTGGGCGAAGCACTGGGAGTCTTATGAAAAAGGACAGGATGGAAGGGAGAAGTGGTTAAATAGAATGGTCGGGAGATGACAGGAACTCCACAAGAAGACCAACAGAGCCAACCAATCAGGGCCCAGAGGGACTTTAAGAGAGTGAAACACCAACCAAGGACCAAGAACAGACTGTTCCTAGGCCCCATACACAGATGTAGCGTATGGACAGTTTAGGCTTCATGTGGGTCCCCTAATAAGTGGAGTGACTGATACCTCTTATATGAACTTAGTTGTCTGCTTTTTGATCACTCGCCCTGGTGGGGCTGCCTCGCCAGGCCACAAGGGAAGTGGGCATGCTTAATTCTGAAGTGATTTGATGAGCTGGGGTAGGTGGGTAGGGGAGGCTCCCCTTTTCTAAGGAATAGGGCAGGGGGAGCAGAAGAAGTGAGGGAGAGTAGGAATGGGAGGAAAGTAGGGAAAGGGCTGCAATCAGGATATAAAGTGAATAAATAAAATAATTAATTTAAAAAATCGAACTTATGTCCTATTGCCAAAAGTATATCTCCTATGTTTGGGAAGCATAGATTTGGGTCCTTTGTGTATTTATTCAAAGATATAAGCTATGTAACTATGAAAATGACAGAGAGTAATAAAATATATGTCAGTAGGAGCATAATATTGGAACAATAACAAGGTGTATTTAAGAAACAGTCATAGGGGTTGGGAATAAATTAATAAAAAAAGAAAAAAAGAATAGAACAAAAAGAAAGTTAAAATGGCATCATAAGTACCATATAAATCTTCAGACATTAGCCAAAAGTCCTTTATATATTTATATGTTTGACTTTGAGTATTTTGGGGCTTTACCTGTGAATTACTCAAAAGAATTAAAATACTTTTATTTACATAGAGGGTGGATAATCAGATCTAAAGTTTTTCTCTTTCTTTTTCTTTTTTTTTTAATTTTTTATTATTAATTTATTCTTGTTACATCTCAATGGTTATCCCATCCCTTGTGTCCTCCCATTATTCCCTCCGTCCCCTTTTCCTGTATTCCCCTCCCCTATGACTGTGACTGAGGGGGATTACCTCCCCCCGTATATGCTCATAGGGTATCAAGTCTCTTCTGGGTAACCTGCTGTCCTTCCTCTGAGTGCCACCAGGTCTCCCCCTCCAGGGGACATGGTCAAATGTGAGGCACCAGAGTACATGAGAAAGTCATATCCCACTCTCCACTCAACTGTGGAGACTGTTCTGATCATTGGCTAGATCTGGGTAGGCGTTTAAAATTTACCGCATGTATTGTTTTTGGCTGGTGCCTTAGTTTGAGTGGGACCCCTGGGCCCAAATCTGCCTATCATAATGTTCTACTTGTAGGTTTCTAGGACCCTCTGGATCCTTCTACTTTGCTATTCTCCCATGCTTCTCTCATCTAGAGTCCCAATAGGATGTCCTGCCCTCTGTCCCAGTTTCCTGGTAAGTGAAGGCTTTTGTGGGACATGCCCCTTGGGCTAGTATGCAGATATAAGTGAGTATATACTAAATCAAAACAACTCTGAGATTCCATCTTACACTCATCAGAATGGCTAAGATCAAAAACTCAAGCGACACCACATGCTGGCCAGGATGTGGGGAAAGAGGAACACTCCTTTATTGCTGGTGGGAATACAAACTAGTACAGCCACCTTGGAAATCTATCTGGTGCTATCTCAGAAAAATGGGAATAGGGCTTCCTCAAGACCCAGCTATTCCACTCCTTGAAATATACCCAGAAGATGCTCCAGCACACAACAAGAAAATTTGCTCAACCATGTTCATAGCAGCCTTATTCATAATAGCCAGTTCATGGAAACAGCCTAAAGTTTTTCTTATCACATGATTCTGTAGCATCCACTATGAAGTGTCTCACTTCTTGCATCATCCCTCATTAGCACCAAGAAACACTATAATTCTCTGCATATAAGTTATTAACATTAAAATAATAATAGGATAATAATAACAGTTTTGTCTGGGTTGTGTAAGGATCAGGTGATTCTGAGTATTAACATGTGTCATAACTCAAGGGCATCAACAATAAGGCAAATGGCAAATTCATACAGTTGCTGCTTTAGTGAAGCTCTCCCGTTGAAGGTGATCATTCAGGATCAAAATGTATCATACTGAAAATAATTTTAGGCTCTTATGGTAGACAACCTTATTTGATTAGGCACAAGTAGATAATAAATGACTTCATCTATTTTGTGTTCTGGTGGGACAAAATGGAGACATTAATTTGGGTATTATAAAACAAGCTCTGAGGTAAAATGTTTGGGAAGGAACCATCACTTATGTTTGTATATGAATTACATGATATGAGAACATGCTGCTGTGGGATTTTATACTAATTCTATATTAGAGAAATAATATAGTGAATGTTCTATTATTTATTTAATCAATAAAATATTTTAATATGTGAATGTCTCACATTTATATTACTTTGTGGTTTAATTAAGTACTTTTATTATAATTTATGTTCCAATTCATTCAATAGGATTTTTTTCTGAAATGATAAGATTAATATTTGGTCTCTTAAACAAGTAAACAGATAACAAGGATCACATTGGCTGTTTATATTTTCTTTTGCTCCCATTACAACACTTGATTTGAAAGAATTTTAGAGTGTTTGTGTCTGTGTGTGTGTTTTTACCTAATAAAATCCTTCCAATATATTACTTCTTGGTAGGAAAAAATTATTTTAAGCCAGGTGAATGCAATGCAAAAATTTTCCTGTTTTTAGTATGATTATGGACTTTATAATTATTATGTAGTGGCCAGAATTAGGCTTTTATGAACAAAATAACCAGTATCTTGAAAAGGTGATTTTCTATAAATATACAACTTTATAAAATTTAAACATAAACAAATTATATACTGAAAGAATTAGGAAATACATTCCCCATCCAATTATTTCAATGAATTCTTTCATTCTCCTTAAAAGAGCCAAAATGATGATAAGCAGAGGGAAATAGCAGAGCAAGTTGTTTGCAGCCAGTCAGCTTGTTCCCCAGTACATGTGTTCATAGAAGCTCTTGTTTCTTAGCTTGCTTGTTGCAAAATCAGTTCAACAAATTATCTTTTATATGTTTTCTTATGTATATAATGCATATAATGTCTGTGCTTGTATATATGTGCCTGCATATATACCTAAGTACATCTAATTACGTTAGATTTATTTAATATCTATATAGTTTTCTTTACCTATTTCAGATTGTCCTTACTATCTGTAACTCTTTTAAATGTATTAAACAATTGGAAGTTGCTTTTGAGTTGTATAAAGATTCTTGAAGAGCCTTTCCTGACGCCATAGGTCACTAATCACGGCTGTTTGTGAGAAGGAGGTGAGAGGATTGCTAATTCTCAAAGTCAATTTACCCGGGTGACTTAGCAAGACCCTGTTTCAGAACAGTGTAATAAAAGAGGAGTTAGATATGCAATTCTGTACTATAGTGCATGCGTAACATGTGTGCAGTGCTGCGTTCACCCCGCAGTACCCACCAAACTATAATGAACGGATAATCTACAAGATGACTTGTACGATCACATGATATATTTTGTACCAACTGTGAGTATTTTCTCAAATTCTATGAGTCTGAAGTTCTTATAAATGCATATAAATTGCTTAATTGTTTACCTAAGTACATTGCTTAAATCTTTTAAAAATAAGACATAGAAATATTTCTAGATTATTGTTATAGAGTGACTGACACATCTAACAATTATAAGTTTTTCTGAATTTGCCCTCCAATGAGGAAATAACCAGTAAAGATGAAATAACTCTTGAAGATGATATAGTAGCATATGGTACAATGGAGAGTGAAAATTCATAAACCCCATTATCTAACTACTGTGCTTAATGTTCTCAATGAAAATATGTACCTTAGAAATGAAGGTCCCATCTTATTCAGTCCCATCTTACTGAACCCCTGCTGAGTGCAAAATAGCAACCACTATACAGGGACCACAGCCATTTATTAATTTAATAATGTTATTAAGCATCAACCTTTGTACTTGAAGTTAGAAATAAAAACAAAAGTGTGAATAAATAGAAGCACGGAGGCTGAGGACCAAAACTGTAACATTAGTTCTATTATTTCTTTTTTAAATAACTAATAATTTTAACCTTTTTTTATTAAATAAAGCAAATATTAAATTTTAACTTAAATTTTTAAACTTGAATGCATTTTGATCATATACTTCCTCTACCCGAAGTCCTTCCAGATCCTCCCGCCCTCCCTACCCATTCATTTTTTTAGCTCTTTCTCAAAACAAAAAACAAACAACCAAACAAATGAAAACCCACTACAACAGGGAAGCCCATCAAAATCAAGAGAACATGATAAAAATCACACTCAAAAATAAAATTATAATAAATAATAAATAACATCAAGCTGTAACCAAACAAAAACACTCAGAAAACAATGCATTTCAGTATATTTGGTCAACTATTCCTGAACATAAAGCCTGTTCTGAGGGGGTGGACGTGCCAGTGTCACTCTATTGTAGGAGACCTACTTTTATCCTCTCTTCTAGCCGTTATATGTGACAGTTCTGTTTTTTAACATTTGCTCTATGCTAAATAATAAAACAGACATAGAAAGCCTGATGAGAAATATGACAGATAAATCACTGTAGATCCTTATAATCACTCGATGGCTATTGTAACTATTGTCTCCACTGCAGGGAGGCTGTAAAGATATAAGGAACTAACAAAACTTTGAAAGAGCAGGAAGTTAATAAATTAGAAGACTTTAAGAAGCTCAGAAAATTATAATATTGCAATAGTCCACCACTGACATTCAAAATGCAGCAAGCAAGTGCTGAGCAGGGAGGAGTCTACTGAGTGGAATAGAGTGAAACTGTTCAGGAAGCTCCAGGTTGCACCGTTCATGAGTGCTCACCGATGCCTAAGTAGATTTTACAGTTCGGTAGATGTCATTCACCCATCCATTCTTCTATAAGTCACTAATCACCCTTACGCTAATAAACTCATGGCTTCACCAATACAGATTTCGGTAGAACCATGTATTTTGTTTGTTAATGTTTGCCAAGCCAATTAAATAAGAATTAGTCATAACCTCTATGCATTGATGAAAGTATTAGGTTTTGCTATAGTTATTTTCAATACTTGCCCCCCCCATAAAATCTGCAACATTATGACAACACATTAGCTAAATTTTAAATTTACTATGATGCAGAAAACTCTTGATCTACAGCACTAGAGTGCCAGGACAAGAGTTAATAATCAAAATGTGCATTAGAGATATGATTTTCAAAGCAGCATTCTCTTAATCTCTAAAATCACCTGTTCTAATATTAATATGTGACTTGAAGCACACACAGTGTCTCCAATTTGCAAATCTAAAAACTATGTCTATGATTGCGTATTGCTGTGTTGAGTCACACATAATTCAACCTCCTCTCCTCTTTTCTAAAATGGAATTCTATTTTCATGGTTCATGTCCTTTCTTTTCAGTACATATTCACTCATCCAACCAAACAGCAAATAGTCATTGAGTCACTTCATGATGCCCATAAATGAAATACAAATGTGCTACATGGTACTATGATGACACATTAAGACTGTTCTTTAATTGGTTTGAGATTTATTTAAGCTTTGGGTAATTTCTACCAGAAGGTTCCAAGCAAATGTCCAGCATGGATCATGCCATATTCCTGAAAGCAGATTTGAATTTCAAATGCCCTTCATCGTATGGCTACTTCAGTGCTTGTGTTTAAGGTGATAATATATGAATTATAACCAAATGAGTATATAAGCAACACAAGACTACAACATGAAAAATTAAAAATCCAAATTAACTATTAACAATCAGAAAATCAATATCATTTTTAACTTATTTTTGAATTCTTTTCAAGCCACACTGACAGTCTGCTGATGTTGGAATGTAAAGTAACAGAAAGGGACAAAATACATAAAAAGGACATCAGTATTTCTGTTTTGTTTTTCTACCTTTGGAGAAGCTGTCCTGAGTTAATGTGTATAATTGACAAGGACTAAGGCCTCAGACCTATGGGAATTTGCAAAGCATTCCTCTCTTTGCTGTGTAGATATTGGCAGAGTGTGCAAAAGCTAGCAACTGTAACTTCTTCCTGGATGAGTGCAAGATGATACAGCTCATGTACAGTCCTCTCACTGAGGCTAACTATCCCCTGCTTCTCCTGCTGTATATAACAGGCTTTCCAAAATATCAAGTTGTGGCATAGTATGCTCAAAGTGAGCATAGCCTACCCAATCATAGTTGTCTGAACAGGAGCCTGTCTTTTATACACCCCAGTGTCTGTCCCATTCTGGTTGTTAGGACTATGCAGTGTAGGACATGATGGATATGAAAGCAAATTAAATCCCTGATGTAAATATGCCTTGTTGGATTAATATAAGGAATGATAGTTAAAGCAATCACCCTTCTCATAGACCATGGTCACTTCTGTGGTTCCACTCATCTCCCACTGTGGCTGTATTCTCCTTTATAGCCCCTATGAAACACAAATAGCACATATTAGGACATCCATTAAGCACTCATGGAAAGATTATTTGCAATAGTCACACTGTGTAACAAGTATTCAGACTTCCAACTCTCTTTATGTGCCATTGAATGTTAAGTTTATCCCCTTTTCTCAATCTATTTCGTCACATAAAAAAATGATACTATACAGTTCACAACAACTAAAGCATAATTACCAGCCAATTGGTTTTATTTTGACAATCAATATTTACTAATGTTCTGACCAAAGGCTAGTTAACGTTAGATTGTGTTGTTTTCTATGTTTTCTAGTTGGTCTTTTCCAATTAATTAATTAAATATAGTATGAACTAAACTAAAACATGTTTACTAAATGACCATATTTACTCATTAGTGAAATAATCAAAACAAAGAAAATTTCCCATCACTGCAGTATGAATAGAAATTTGTCAAAATGGCTGTCATGAGACAAAAATGCATGTTTCCTTTGAGTATTGACCAACATCAATGCAGAAAAATGACTTTCAATAGAGTATTTTGAAATTCAAGAATTTTCATAATCACTTGTGTTTTCAAATTTGTCACCAGATGGCAGAGGCCATACTCTATTTACCATGTTCATTTCCTAAAACTCTTTTTGCTTAGTATTCTGATATAAACCAGCAGTGGTTACCTTTTCCAAGTTCCCTCTCTTGGCTATTGTCCTGCAAATGAGCTATTTTATTCTGAAAAGTAAGCCCTTGCAGCCTCCGACGTTCATTTCTCCTGTTATTTCTGGCAAATTTTATTTTCCTTAGAGACTATTCCTATGTCCCATGCTGTGTGGGGGCAGTAGTCAATGCAAGCCAACAGCGCTTGCTTGTAGTCTTCATATAAATGGTGCCCAAGACTGTCTTGGTTGTTTAGGTTTTGGTGTTGATAAAACAAATAGTCAACAAAAACTGCTTCTCAGACATCTTTAAAATAATGCTTTAATGGCTTATTTTCTATCTGTAAAAAATGAGATCTGAGAATTGACTTACCTTCATGTTAAATTAGGAACTCCATTTTCATGTTTAAAAAAAAAACTAACCCCAAGTTGTGCTATGAACATGAAACTGAAATGGAAGTTTCACCCAATTGAGCACAGGTAAAACTTACTGTATAACTATACTTGATTTGTGGTTGTGAGGTATATGGTAAGCCAAGGATGACTGACAGATCACTGACCCATTCTTTTACAAATGCTCACATCTTAATAACTCCTGTTTGGCTGGGGATGTACACCCCTTTTGGTACCCATTCTGGCTTCTCTTTTAAGTCAGGTTTGGTCAGAATCTTCTCTTTCTTATATCAAGGGGCAGCCCACCTGACTCCTGGATACTTCATCACTCCAAAAATTCAGTTGCTGTGGTCCTTTGATGCCTAATGCTACAAAAAGCTGACTTCAGTACTTTCTATAAAATAACTGGAAAAACATTCAGTTCAAATGGAGATTTTTCTTAAATAGCAGATTTTGACTACCATTATGTTGAAATGTGCCCTTGTGTATAAGTCCCATAGATGGGAATTCGTTTAAATTGCCATGCTAAGTAGACTTTACGGTATTATTTTCAGATTCTCTCAGCATTATTAGCTGCTTAGAGACTCATTTTCTTGGAGCAGAAAACAAAATGTGTTTCTAGTGTGTAAAGTTCATATCCTATAAGCTGGACATTTCAAGCATTTTGCCCTTAAAACTTTATCTTAATTTTGTCTTTTACAATTAACTTTAGTAAAAATACCTATACAGCAGTTAAACAAGAGAACACTAGCTATAACATGAAAGATAAAAATTTTTAAATAAGTATTTTTTACTATTTAAAGGAAAAGGAGCATTCTACTTTAAATCCTACTTTCCAACTCCCAGATTATTATTACATAAGTCATCTTAAATTCATCTGAGGGTTGGGGAAAGAGGGACAGAAAGAGGCTAAGTGACTAGCCTCAGGTTGGAAACCATGGAATGGGTGCATTGGGACTACTATTCAGCACAGAAGACTAGATTTCTATTGTGCTCCACTTCTTGATGAAATCAAAGGCAGAAGACTGCAGTGCTCAATCTAACACCATAAACACCCAATGAGCAGTGACACTATCATGAATTACCATTTCTCCTTTAGCATAAGCATTCCCAGAGTGAAATTTCAGAGGCTTTAGAACTGTTATGAAAATTTTATTATGCCAAGAATGTTGCATATTGATACTTTAGCTTCCAAGTGCGATCTTTATAATCCAAAATTAAAAACAATTTCTCAAATTAGCTAGTTTATTGTGCATGAGACACATGCCTCTCTCTTAGAGTCAGCTTTCGCATAACAGGAAACACCAGCCTGAATAGAAATTAGATGTGCCATTTATGTCTACAGTAATGGAATCAAACTGGTGTAGGGAATAAGCAAATCATTTGTTTATTCCTGGCAGTCCCATGCTTACTTCTCTACTTTGTATCTAATGCTTATGTGATCAGTTTAATAAAATCTTTAAATGCAATACTTAAAAATAATTAAATCACTTTCAACAAGTACTTTGATTCTGCTATTATTTTTATCATCAGAAATCAGATTACCATTAGTAGTCAGTTGTGAACTAGTAAATTCTCAATATCTGTACATGGTCAATATTTTGGATGAAACTTGAAAATTGTGTGTGTATGTGTATGCGTGTGTATTCATATATATATGTATGTATGTGTGATTATTAGTGTGTGTGTGTGTGTGTGTGTATGTGTGTGTGTGTGTGTCATAAGGGCTGCAGACATGTGTGCATGCAAGCTCCCAGACTCTTTGTCCACATCTTGTTAAAATCCAGAAATTAAAAAGCCATGCCTTACAACTGCCCTCTAAAATCCTCCATTCCCCCAGCCAGTTATGTTTGTCTCAATCTTTTCTCAGACAAGGTAACAAGAAAAAAGTGATATGGCACACAATTTGTTGATATATTTTAATCATTCTTGTAGGCAATTATCACTACTTTGTAGAAAATAAAATGAAACATTACTCAACTGGCTTTCGTGTTAATTTTAATAATTTAAAACACTAACTTTGGGCCTCACATATTTTCTTTTTCATTCTTATGTACATGATCATGGTCTAATATTTCTAGTCCTTCATGTCCATATAGCAGTATACGCCAGCTGATAAATTCACTCATGCCTTCCTTCATCCATTTCCATTTATAGAGGATAACTTGGTAGAAACCTGAAAACTTTACCAATATCTACAGACATTCTAAGTCTACGTCACTGACATCCAAGTGAAGAAAGTTAGTTGGAATGATGAAGAGAGGTTTGGTCTTAAGACTATGGTATCCCAGCCAGGCAACTGAACAATTAAATTAAATAAATTGAATTTAGTCTGGTATCACCTGGCATGTTTCTCCACACAAAATCCTAATGACTAGGAATAAGGTATAGTTAATGAGTTATCATATTCATATTCTTTTTCATGTGTGGTTGGTCCATTGTCATTTTCCCTAGTTCATCAGCCATCAGGAGATTGTCTTTAATCACAATTTTATCACCCTGAGAATTACTCCTCTACTGCTTTTTTTTAATCTGTTTTTTTCTATAATAAGTTCTGCATGTAAACTCGAACTTTTCTCAAGTTAATTCATGAAAGCCTAACTGACTCTGTATCTTTATACATGATTTGATGTGTTTACTCTTTCTATTTTTCAAAAATTGTTAATTTGTCTTTAATTTGTTCTTAGTGCATTCTAGTCTGGAAAAGCTCACAGAATTTTATCTCTCTTACAAGACATTCATGACTTTAGGTTCCAGTTTTGTGTGCTATTCTCTCTCTCTCTCTCTCTCTCTCTCTCTCTCTCTCTCTCTCTCTCTCTCTCTCTCTTTCTCTCTGTGCGTGTAATTTCATTGTATTATTACACTTATTTTCTTTAACATGTTCTTTTTACAAGTTATTTTTTCTATGTGCTTATTGTATTTTTCACACTGTATTAAAACCTTAAATATCTAAACCATGAACTAACCTGCACATAACTGTCAATTCATAAACATTTGACTAAATGAAGACCCACTCCTTTCCACTTTTACTACTGTTTTCAAATTAGGTGACCTATATACAATACTTTAATACCCATGTTACATGGGTTGGAATATTTAGGTTATCCCCATAATTTTACTATTTTAGAAGAATGCCCCTTTCGTTCTACTCTATTGCTCTGAATAAAGACAAGTAGATTTTGTTGCTGTAAATTCTTTCTCGTTCACCTCAAAAGCCTTCAGTGGAATTTCCCAGGGCTACACGATTAGTCATGAGTTATCTCGAGTCATCCTTGGTTAATCATTCTTTTCTGATTTCTATAAACTATGATTTACTGGAGACAAACAAAATAACCGGGTTTTAGAACATATTTTTTACACCTTTGGATGAAATAGTTAAAAACTCACAAAACAGTTTATGGCTCACATGGTATTTTTTGGAATTTTGAAGTCGATTTTATTTTGGGGTAGAAAGTATAAAACTCACAATGAGGGCAGGTTAGCTCCGAGTGACAAGGACAGGTTCTTAGACTCATTTACATTGTTCAGAGGCATCTTGATAAGGAATGGATGAATTGGTTATATCACTAAGAAAGGCTAGGCTTTGGATGGATTGTAAGGTTTTTGTGTATAAGATGTGGTTGAAAATTTTGTAAAATTGAGACAAAGAAGATCTTAATTAGTTCAAGTTGCCAATAGAATGGGAGGTTTGATAGCATTGGGTTCACATTGCAAAAGGAAGAGACATGGTAAGAAGCCAGACTAATCTGTCTCTCAGGAAACTGCTGATCAGTCTGTCTGTACTATTGGACATGAAGTCCATGCTTATAATTTCAAAGTCAGCATAGTAAACAAGATGGAAAATTCTAATCTCATAATCTGTGATTTCAGTCAAAATACATGATCACTAAAAAATGTTTTTCTATGCTTTCTTGTCATCTATATTAATATATTGGAAGCATACATGAGGTTTGTGGTTTTCACTGGCTTCAGGCATCACAAAGGCATACATCACAATTCGACCAACATTTTGGAGGACCATTAAGCCTATATATCTTTGCATTTGTTTAGGAGGTTAGTTAGAAGCAAAATAGAAAACAAATGAACAAATGTATCTATTTTATTATATTTCTGTTACTTTTCATTGACATTGATGCTAGAAACCCAAGATATTTGCAACTGTGACCAGATTATAGGTGTTAGAATTTCAAGGTTGGCATAGTTTGCTCTAGTTTCATAGAGCTATGAACTGTAAATTTCTTCTACTGAGATGACCAATTGTGCATTATTCCAGCCATGAAAAGTATTCTGACCCTGTAAATACCTGGATATTTACTTTTTAAAAAAGTAACTAAAGACGGAAATGTAACCTCATTTTACTTTTGTAAAATATATGTTCTAAAGTATTTGTGATGTAAAGAAATATGCAATGATAAGTCAACTTTTATTTCCGGAAACACTACTTATTCCATAGATATATAAAGACAAATTTAATTCAATGATAATTTTTCTTGTTTTTGATCCTAGATTTATTTTTATAATTGTTAGAAGCAGACACATTTAATTAACTACTTACTGCTTTATAAATTAGCTTCATGTGCTTATATGTATTGAGCATATAATAATTTTAATTAAAATATAAATAATCAGTTTGAGCAAAATTAAATATAAGCTAAACTATTATCTTTATATGCAAAATCCTCATTATATAAAATTAATAAAGTTAAAGTTTATTATAATAAATTTAAGATTTTGGAAGTTATATCTCAGAAAATAGCATTTGTCTTCTTCGCCCTTGGTTATAGGTTGTAGAACAGAAACAGGGTATTATTTTCCCTCCATAACTTCCCTCCATAATATATTTTCATGATAAAATATAAACTAAACAATTTATATCTTGTCATTTTAGAGAAATGTATAGATGCTTTGGAGGTCTTAAGCATGCTGAAACATAAGCATCCAGACTCAGTTCTGAGTCTCCATGGCTCAAGAGAGAGTTCTCTGTTGCATTAAATAGGCATGCCTGAAAATATGTGTCTTCTGTAGGAATCAATTGAAAGGGGGGAAAGAGGGGCAGAAAGAGGCTAAGTGACGATAATTTGAGGGAGGTTGTTTCATTTCAATTACACAACAATAATTATTTAAGTATTATCTGAGTACTTTTCGGAGGTGTCTTATGCCATTTAAATATAAAAACAAAAGATTGGTTTTATTTTTAATCTCTCTCTCTCTCTTTTCCTCCCTCCCTCCCTCCTTTTCTCCCTGTCTTTCCCTCTGTCTTCATCCTTCGCTCCCCCTCCCTCCCTTTCTGTATTCTTTCTTCCTTCTTGCTCTTCTCTATTTTAACCTTTGCACCTTCATTTCTACATCCATGCCTACCTCACCTCCATCCTCTACTCCCTCTCTCTACATGCTCTTTACTCTCACTCTCCCTCCTACTTCCCCTTCCTCAAATGCTTCTTATTTCTCTCCATCTTTTTCTTCCTTCCCAACATTATCACTTCCTCCTTCACTCCTCTCTCCTTCTCTTTTCTATCTTCTTATACTCTTTCTTTCTTTCTTTCTTTCTTTCTTTCTTTCTTTCTTTCTTTCTTTCTTTCTCTCTTTCTTTCCAGATGACTCGAGAACAATACATATTAGCAACACAACAGAACAACCTACCGAGACCTGAAAATGCACAACTTTACCCTGTGGGGATTTATGGATGGCGAAAGAGGTGCTTATACTTCTTTGTCCTTCTGCTGTTGGTTACCATGATAGTTAACTTAGCCATGACAATATGGATATTGAAAGTTATGAATTTCACTGTGGTAAGTACCACCATGATTTTACGTCTATTGCTTTGAGATCAAAGACAGTCTAACTGTATTGTTATTTTTTTTATTGAAAATGATTCATCTTGGTCTTTGCAAGTCTCCAAAGTCACCTTACATTTTACTTTAGAAGTACTTTCAATATATTGAGTTAAGATGTACATGATATTCTACCTAGAATTTCAGAGTGAAGAATTAAGATTATAATAAAAGAATACCTTGATTCAAAAATAACTTAGAATATATTTATAAAACAAACATTAATTAATGCTTGTTACACTTAAAAATTCAAAATACTTTTTTTGCCTTTAATATTCTAAAATATAAGTGCTTTGGATCATTCTTGATGCTGTTCGTGATCATATATATCTTATTTGCCTTATAAGCCTGAAGCATATCTCAAACATATCTGTCATGAAGTATAACTGGTTTCACAGAAATTATGCTTGATATGTAGAACATAAAGCAGAAATACAACTGGAAATAAAATTACTTTATGATAAGCAAAAGCTTAATAGCAACATGATTCTGTAACTTACTGGTGAGTTTGAATTCAGATTAATGGATTGTACGATAAACCTATGGATATGACTTACACAAAAAACTCATAGTGTCAGAAAAGTCAAGTGTAACCCAATTTACATTTTCATATGCAGGGCTTAAACAAATGTTTCAAGTCTCTTTTTCTTCATTAATAAAATAGCAATGATTTTTATTACCTATTTCACCTATAGATGGCAAATTTTTCCAAGTCAAAGAGCTTTGAAATCTTAAGCAGTCTATGACAGTCAGGAATAATCTATTTCTTACATATTTACAAAATAATATAAAATATATACACATGTGTATACGTTCTCTTTTTACAAAAATAGTATTATTTAGAGTTCAGGGAGGGAGCATGACATTCTAGTGTGTCTTTATCACACAGATCAGGTATCTTTGCAGTAAAGTAGGTAAATCTTGCTATTTTCTCCTTTCTTATTCTTATTTTCTGCATTCTCTAGGATACACTCAAATTTGACTGTTCTAACTTTGTTGAGTTCCATTTATCCATGTATCAGGCTAGTTGTTTATTTTTTAATCTCTACGGATACCAATTTAACAACACCACAAATAAAAATTAACAACAACAAAAAAAAAACCTATCCTTCCTTATTTTGTTGTTATAATAGTCTCTCCTGAAATAGAATGTCAATTAGAAATGATAAGCATCATGCCACACATGTACAGTGAGCCGGTGTGTGTGTGTGGCCTACCTCTCCATCCAAGAAAAACGTATTCAAACCACACTCAGAAGTACTATATTTATGGGGGAAAAGAGCCCCAAAATGATTTCGTTCATTCTGAGACATTACAAGCGCTTAAAAGTAGGCATAAAATATAAAGAGAAAACATGAGAAAGAACAAAGTTCATGTGTCTTCATTCTTTAAAAACATAGCAAAACCCATAACAAACAAACAAATAAAAAATACTAAAGAAAGTTTGGTGTCTGTGGCCATGGATCAGGGCAAGAAATCCTGTAGGAGACAAGAAAGAGAAGTAAAGTTTGCTTAGGAGATGTGCTAGTAATCCATTTAAAGCACACCATTGCTCATTGATTGAGCCAGTTTCTCCTTATGTTTGGGTATAGAGTTTGTGTTCTGTTCTGTGCTGTACTTTCCTCGATAGCTACATTGTTAACGTATTACATGCTGAGTAACACATTAACTATGAAGAAACTTTTCCCCTTATTTTAAGTACCAGCTAAACTAATGTATGAAAAAAAGCACCATTTCCAAACTTATTTTCTTATTAATTCAAAATCATAAACCAAAGAATACCAAATATATATATATTATCTAAATATAACATAAATAGATTATATATATACATGTGTATATATATGTATATATGAATATATCTCAGTATGGCATCTCCATATTAAGGGACATGTCAAAGTCTGTTCTATTATTATTACTATTGTTGTTGTTATTATTATTATTACTATTATTATTATTATTTTGTTTATCTGAGACAGGGTTTCTCTGTGTAACCATGGCTATGCTGGACTTACTTTGTAGACTAGGCTAGCCTCAAATGTACAGATATCCATCTGCCTCTGCCACGGTGAGTGCTGGGATTACAGTAATATGCCACTTTGCCCAGTTGATTGTTAAAATTTTAAATCAAAATATAATTACAATATAATTCCTATATAGGTATTTCTCTTTATACTATAAAATTAGAAAAAAATAAGCTAAAGACCTTTTATTCAATTTAAATAATTTTTAATTATTACAATTTCAATAGTATGGTTTCCTCAATCAAAAGCCATCTGTCAAAAATTTGTGAAAGAGGAGATCAGCTCTGTCACTCTAGCAAGGCTCACTTCTATCCAGGAGTGCACATTGTGTGAATGTTTAGCTTCAAGCCAGGTTTTCTTCTAGAATATATTTAAATTAATTAAAAAGTATACTAAGCACATAATTACGTAGCTGCATGCCTCCTACACCTAGGGCATCATCCCATGCTGATACCAAGGTCTACAAAGCCATTCTTGAGACATAATTGAAAGTATCACCTGTGTCTTCAGGATTCTTGTAAGCCTTTGGGGTCGCTGTCACCCATGGAGCTACATAATTTGAGCCCCAGTTGGCCCAAATTTAAATGCCAGCACATGCCAACATAGTCTTGTGGTTAATGAAAAGTGCTAGTGTTCCCTTTTTTTCTTCACAATCTTATTTTAATTTGTTGAATTTTTTTGTCACCTAGTTTTAAATCTTGTTTTAACATATACTCAAATAGAAAACTGTATTTTCTTTAACTAATGGGCTTTTTGCATGTAGTCTCATGCAAATAAAGTTGCAATTATGTCAAAAATGTTTCTAGTATAGCTATTGATAATTTTCAGGGAAGTTCAGAATTATTTAAGTCGCTGAAGATTATTGCAATCTTAAATAGAATAGATTAAGTTGAAAACTCTGAAATGATTGTAATCCTCTTGCATAGAGCAATAAAAATAAATGTTGTCTTTACCCTAATACAGTATGAGTGGATCTCTTTACCCAGTGCATAAGAGACCTAAGTGCTATACTTTGACAAGAGACAGAAAATGATTTGTAAATTACTTGGGGAATTGTATTGGCCTTAACAATTGTATTTTATTTTCCTTATAACTGCTACCTTCTAATACATGAGAATATGCAGCTGTTAGCATTTTTATTTGAGTAAAGTAGATATGTTATTTCTTTGAAAATATTGTGTTTTAGAATTAAAAGGCAATCTAACAATATGTTTTACGGTGCTTCTAAATTCCGTCATTGTGCCTAGTACTGAACATGATGCATGTGGTTGTTATGACCTTAAGAACTCGTGGTCTCATTTTGTGATACATTATTCTGCTTATTGAGGTGCCTAGTAGTAGATAGCTTAAAAAAAAAAAACGAAATTAGTTCGTACTGCAGGGTGAAAGTCTCTTGAAAGATATAAACAATAATCCCTTGGCTATGAGAATGGATAAGGATAGTACTGAGTTGAAGGGGAAATTCTGAAGCTCTTTATCTCATGATCAGCAGAGTCCACCTACAAGAGAATTTGTTAATGTCAGTTAATTGGTATACCTTTGTGGTTCAACATAAATAAAGCAGTCTATATACATAGTCTTTGATGTGATGTAATGCTTTTCGTGGCTCAGGTCTCATTCTTAGTCATTTGGTTTTCTATTTTAAAACTGAAATTTATGAGTCTGTGAAGTATTTATTTTAGTAAGAATGACAATAAAAGTTGTTGATACACATCACCTGCAATATAATTTTATTAGTCATGTAAAGTAGCTAGTATTGGGGTTTAAAGAAAATTGGAAAGGTAAGTGCAGGTGAGTATGTGTATAATATATTGTATACATGTATAAAATTATCATTAATAAATAACAAATATTTTATACAACTAGATTATAAATTATAGCTAATAAATGAAAAGGAATTTTACAGCCATAAACACTGTGACAGAAAAGATAAGAATACCCTCCATTGAAAATAATTAAGACTACCAGCTAATATATACTTTTCAAATACGTACTCAAAGGTAATATGATTGGTTTAATGAAAGCTGGCTGAATGAAAATTCTAACAAAAGAAGTTTGAATATTATAGTCATTTTGAATGAAAGGGAATGTGAGAAACCCTTCTTAAAACATCTATATATTACTAAGCTCATTTTCCAAATATCATATCTATCTAGCCATTTACTATATACTCAAATTATTCTTGTAGTGATAGACTGTTCAGTCAAGTGACTGGACGCATCATTTTTAGTATTCTCACCTGCTTTTTTATTTCAAATATTAAACATTATATAATCTGAGATAACCAATCTTTTCAGGATATTGTTTAATGATTATAGAGCATAGACTAATTTCTCCTTTTTCTGTCATGTTTTATTGTCTTCAGATTTTGTGTTTCTAACGTTCATAGTATAAATATTACCATATTTATTTATGAAAATATACTCCAAGTTTAAAAGTTTGTGGGTTTTTTTCAACCACTGTGAACTTTTGCTCCCTAACCCTCAGCTCAGATGTCCTATTTTATGGAGACTCTTGATATTTCTCTCTCTCTTTTTTTTTTCTCTTCCTTTCTATCACACTTAATCTTTAAATCCCTGTCCTTAATTCATATACCTTATCCCAGTGATAAGTTTAACATGTTGTGTTGATAAATGATGAGTTTCATCTAAATATACTTATCTTTCTGCCAAGCTCACCTATCCGATTCATAGTAGAGTACTCCAAATCTCAGAAAATAGTATAAGTGCCTAATGTTGGGTCATGGACAGAAATTTAGAGTTCATTATAATCAGTATCTGCCTGAATATTTATGATTTAATAAGAGCATTTGTGTTCCAGATTGATCTCAGATTTAACATTTTTTCTTTTTCTCAATAAAACATACATATGAAATTATTATAGAAAATCTACTCCAAAGTGCAGTCCATATAGTATTAGCTAGAATCGCTCCTCTCCTTTCATTTACAAAGGGAATAACTCCAGGACTTTGTATCTTTCAGTCAGTGTAACTACTTTTTTGTGGTGGGAAAATAAGCATAGTCATTCACTCCTAGAACTCCAGAGTGCTTAGGGAAGATAATTGTCAATGAAAGTAGAGGTCTTTATAGGTCAAATTATTAGCTGCAGATTCCAAAAGTAACAACTGTGATCTCTCTCTCTCACACACACACACACACACACACACACACACGCACACACACAATGCTTTATTGGATTTACATCTTTTTAAATATTTAAAGAATGAAGAAATTGCCTCCATAGACTGGAAGTTACTGGTAAATTATACAACTCCCTGGAACATCTGTGCTCCTATTTGTTCACAAACCTTGTAGAAATATAAAGGCTGCCTCCAGATGTTAGAAAAACAAGTTGTGGGTCTAGACAGCAAACCCCTCCTACTCGAATTTCTAGCTGCTCAACACTATCGATATAACCTCACCAAACACCTCATCACCTAGAAAGTAAAATGGAAAGCAAGGATTTACTAATCCTATTGATGCTAAGCTTTTCTCAGTTGTTTTTTTTTTTTTTTGATCCAAAACACATTGTCTTATGTGTAAATATTTGTTAATATTCTCTATACACACATAAACACATCTCCTAGAAAACCTCTAATGCACTACTTATGGCCTAATTTTAGTAACCTCCCCGTGAGAGAACATTGAGAAGTGTGAAAGACGGTAGGTGCTATTTATTTATTTGTTTATTTATTTACTATTAACTGTGTTACATTTATTTAAATGGTGGCTCAGGATTCTCCTTCATAGAATGGATACAATATTGCATACTGCACTGAGTTGTTGAATAAGTACCAAGGAAGAGACACAGTGCTTCAGAAGTCTCACACTAATGCCCTTGTCCAATTGAATATTTTTATCGCTTTTATTCATTTTCCTCTCAGCTTTCCTGAGAGAAATAGGATAGACATTGGAATTAGCTGTTACTTCCTACTGTGGCTAAAAAAATATATTCTGTGCATTTGGAAAATTTTACATGAATGCACGTGAGTAACTAAGTAAATGAAAATGTTTATCTTGTTGATTTCTAACGATGTTCTTAAGGGCAGAGGCCGTCAGCTTTGCCCCCAGAGGCTACGACTGGCTTGGTAGCAGGGCGAGTATGGACAACTGCTAAGTTCCAGATTCTATTTCTGTGAAATAGTGATAATGATATTGACAACATAGGACTGTGAAGAGTATAAAATGAGTGACCCTGTTAAAATAATTTAAAGCCAGTGTGATACTGTGTGAAGAATTCCTCATTATCTGGATATAATGGTAAATATTAAGCCCTGTATTATTACTCATAAATAATTAAAGTTTATTTGGGTGGCATATTTTGTAAGTGGAAAACTTTATTTATATTAGTAAAGAATAATAAATATTTCTTATGTAATTCTAACTTAATGATCAGATACTTAAAATACTTTATAAGCCATGAGAAGTACTTACGCTGCCAAGGGTCAGAATTATTTTGATGACATTAAGCTTTTTCTATTGCAAGCTAGCGTGATCAAACTTCAGATCTTGGGGTCCTTTCTCTCACAAAACTAATTCTTTTTGACTCCTATGAAAATATATGAAAAATGGGAATAGGGCTTCCTCAAGACCCAGCTATTCCACTCCTTGGAATATACCCAGAAGATGCTCCAGCACACAACAAGAAAATTTGCTCAACCATGTTCATAGCAGCCTTATTCATAATAGCCAGAACATGGAAACAGCCTAAGTGTCCCTCAGTAGAAGAGTGGATAAAGAAACTGTGGTACATATACACTATGGAATACTACTCAGCTATTAAAAACAAGGAATTCCCGAAATTTGTGGATAAATGGATTGAGCTAGAAATGATCATAATGAGTGAGTTAACCCAGAAGCAGAAAGAATCAAATGGTATATACTCACTTATATCTGCATACTAGCCCAAGGGGCATGTCCCACGAAAGCCTTCACTTACCAGGAAACTGGGACAGAGGGGAAGGCATCCTATTGGGACTCTAAATGAGAAACGCATGGGAGAACAGCAAAATAAAAGGATCCAGAGGGTCCTAGAAATCTACAAGTAGAACAATATGATAGGCAATATATAATAGATGATTGTACTTTAGAATCCTAAAGTGGGCTATCTGCTCTTGATTGAAAACACTTCTAGTTTCTTTAATGATTAGAGTAAGGGTGAGGCAAGCCTCCCCCAGGTTTGTGCCTTTCACCTTTACTCAAGTTATCATTATCAATGAGATAAACTATCTTACTCATTTTCTTATTAATTAACATACAATTATCAAGACTCTGAATGTCTAAGATTTCTTTCTTGTCAACTTCAGTAGCAACCGTAGTCCACATGGTGGATGCAATGTCTGTGAAGATAGACCACCTACCATTATTATTGAGTTGAGTCATTGTATTACAAATTATTTTTAGAATATTCTGAATTATGCCCACTAGGTTATAATATTTTAAAATATGAGCACAGGATAAATTTTAAGATTCTAGGAGGTCAGATTAAACAAACATAGCTTATGTGGTAAGATTACCTGTTTCATAGAGCAGAGATTATTGGCAGCACAGCATACAAAACATAATCATATTGACTGTAGATGATAAAGACAGAAGAAAAATAAGTTCTAGCATGGCTCAGTGGCTGGATCCTGTGGTGCTTTTTCAAAGTGTGTGTGTGTGTGTGTGTGTGTGTGTGTGTGTGTGTTTGTGCATGTGCACATGCATGCACATAGGTTTGAGTGTAAGGTTCTTTGAGCTGTGGATACTTTGTTGGGGTATGGGCCTTTTTTTTTTGCTGCCAGTATGTGCCAGACTAGCTGGACTCCTACCTCTTCAACAATCCTCCTGTCTCTGGTTCTCATGACGCTTGTGTGAGTGCTGGATTCCAGACGCAAGGCACCACAAAACTCAGGCTTCCATAACCATTTTCTAGTTGCAACACTCTTTTAGTTTAGCATAAGATCCAGCGTATGCATAGGCCTTGCAGTTAACAGGCATTGTGTCTACAGGATATATGGTATTTTCAAGAAAGCGTATTTTATCCTCCTAAAGGCAGCCGAAGTTTTATAAAGCTTAAATGGTATGTTGCTGAGTATTAACAGATGGCCTGGGATGAGATACCCTCTAAAGGTTAGTTAGGATCGTGGAGTTTTGTGAAACTTTCTGCACTGTCATTTCCATTTTCCCAATCCATTCTTCAGTGCGCGGCGCAAGGTGCTCACTGAGGAGTGAGGTGGAGCTCCACCTTCTGGAGAGAGACTTTGCCTCTGCGCGTGAGCACCTGGAGCAAGCAGCTGCATGCCTAGAGTGTGGTCTGTGGATTTATAACAGTTTATGATAGTGAATGATTTAGTTAATGTGGCAAGACCGCTTCCATTATAGCCCTCTGTTTGCACCTCCTCATAATTTTCTGACAAATTGTTCCTCTCAGATGAAATCTTTCATGCCTAGTTTTAGCCCAGCAGTACATTTTCTTTCACTGACTTTATAAAGAAAAATTTAGTCATTTTCGCCCATATTCAACCAACTACTAAATGATAGGGTTTTTTTTTCCTTCGAAGTAAACTATTAAATTGTGTCATAAACTTAACCATAAAGAATACATACCATGTAGGACATGAGGTCACTAGAAGATCAGGAAAATAAGAATAAAGAAAGACATTTGGGGCCAGTATGATGCCTCAGCAGGAAAGGCACTTGTCACCAAGACTGAGGGCCTGATTAGATCGGTAGAGCCAACATGATAGAAGGAGAGAGCCATTTTAGCAAACTGTCTTCAGCACACACACACACACACACACACACATGCACTCGGACTGGGAGAGGAAAAAATTAGGCCTTCCATGTATTATGAAATTATATTCAAAGCAAGGCTACAGCTTTCCAAAGATTGCTTACATCAAGGCAGTGGGATATGTACAAAATTGAACAGTTGCCAAAATAAGGACCTGTTGTGCTTACTGGGTATATCAAGTGAAAACAGAGGTCAGAGGTAGTAATCAGCACATTGCTATGCATGGGAAAAAGAAGAGAAAAAGGTCGATTATAATATCTGTATTATAATTTCAATGACCTTTAAATATTTCTATTTGCCCTTGTGCTTTGGGTATGTAGAGTAGAGCTCTAAGAGAAATAAAGTAGTCCATATCGAATCTGAATCATTTACAGACCTGTGTGAAGTAGGTTTTCAATATAAATCATATTTGTCCATCATCTGCACTGAATTAGGAAGGATTCATTATAATTTTGAATTCATAGTCTAACCATTCAAAATTGTATTATGTTGCTACTGGTTTCAAGTAACTTTATTTTGCAACAAACATTAGTTTATTTTATCCATATGCATGGCTTCATCAATTTAATGAGTAGCCCATGACAGAAATAAATGTTAAAAAACAATAGGAGAGGTTAATCTAACTTTAATTGGAGCAATATTGTATTTCATAGTTAAATATTGATGATACAAAAAATATCATCATATGAGAATTTATGAACCTGGTCTAAATAAATAATTTTTTCCAAATTTTAGTTTCTAAATATAATCTGATAATTTATTCAAATAAAAGAAACAATTTTATTGAGTTTCATTTGAATTAAATGTCAAAATTAGAGCCAGGAGTGGTGATGCACACCTGTACTCCCAGCACTCAGAGAGGCAGAGGCAGGCAGATCTCTGTAAGTTCGAAGCCAACCTGGTCTGCAAAGCAAGTCCAGAACAGCCAAAGCTACATAAATTAAACACTATTTCAAAAGAAACACATTTTTTTTTCAAAATAGAATAAGATTATAGTCTTATGTAATGATTAGTAGAATTTTATAACAAAACTACATTCTATTTCCTGTATTTTGCTAAACTCAACATGAAAATATAAGGGTTGAAAAATGAAGCAGAGATCATTTTTAATTTGTTATTAAGATTTATGTATTTATGTACTTGGAAACTGTGGGGGTCATCTACATGTGCGCCTGTGGCAGTTAGAGTGCTACTTTGGGGAGCAGGCCTCTTCTTCCACACAAGTAATGATGACAGAACTCCAGCAGTACAGATTGCACAGCAGCTTTTTTTTTCTCTTGTGAGTTATCTTCTTCCACAGATAAATATATTTTTAATCATTAAATTCATAGATTCATTGCTTAATTTTATTTCTTCATACCAATTAAATATAAGATCAACCGTAACCTGGAAATTATTTACAATTTTAGCTAAATATGCAACCCTATTCCAATAATAACCCTCTAACAACTGTACTTTGATGAAGTTTTAAAATTTGATGATAAAAATGCAATGATTACTATAGTAAGAAGTGACTTATGAATTACCAATTGTTAAAAAGCTAGGAATGATTTAATTATTAACAATGCAAGTCATGACAGTTGAATATTGTAAGTTTCAATTACATGTATACCTGCAAGATAGAAGAGGACATCAGATCTCAGTATAGATAGGAGTGAGCCTCCATGTGGTTACTGGGAATTGAACTCAGGACCTCTAGAAGAGCAGACAGTACTCTTAACTACTGAGCCAGCTCTCCAGCCCCATCTATTGAATTTTTAGCTGCCCCATTAATCAATACATGACAATTGTAATATTAAAATTGCTACTTAGCACTTATTCAAAAGTGCTTACTTCTATATGGCTAACGTAACGTTAATAGAATTATATAAGTGAACAATTACACATACAGTTAAATAGAAGATCTGCTTACAGGTAAACATAGTCTGATAGTACATATCCATATGACTTTCTCCATAGTTATACACAGTGGCCATTCATGCATCATGTTGTCTGTACTTAAGATAATTTATTATTTCAGTCACTATTATTGTACTTACAAGTTAAATTAACAAAAGCATGCAAATAGCAGGGGTTGCCACGAGAATTTGAACATAGAGTTGAGAAGCTTTAACATTTCTTGCTTGTATTTTGTTAAATAGATACAAGATTATTTACTGTTTATGAGGCAAGAAACTGTAAAGATCCTGCCATGCCAGCCCTAAATATTAAGATTATTAGTGATTCAACATTACTAAAGTGCTTAAAATGGAACTATGTTTCTTCAGATATCTATATAAGTATTTTATATGTTTAAAATTTTTTAAATATTCATATTTCCTCCCATATATATTCTTGCCATCTCTATTTTAAGGTTTCTCTATCCCAGACTCTCAGCAGTATTTATTTTCTTGATCATAGCTATGAAGTATAACATGAGACAGAATATTAAAGTAGTCACAACACACATTTTCCTGATGACTAAAGATGCTGAAAATATTTCCAATATTTTTGGTGATTTATTTTTCTTCTATTCTGAACTGGCTTTCTATCTCACTAAACCCTTTATTGAATTCATATTCTGGTTTAATGTTGAATTTTTAGGAATATAAACAGATTTGAGACAGTACCCCTCTGCCCAGTTTTGGCTTGTCAAGGATGTTCTCACATCCTCTAAGCTGTCTTTTTAATTTGCTGATCATTTTGCTTGGTATAAATGTCCCACCCTCAAGCAATGCCATCTGTCAACTAGTTCCTGCATGACCTCAGAAGAGCTTTCTATTTTGTCAAGGTCAAGATGATGATCAGTGTGTAAAGAAGGAGAGAAAGGTAAACGGTTGAAGGTAGAAATGAAAGACAACAGAGAATGGCAAATATGTAAGAAAATCCCATAATTAAACTCACTACTTTGCATACAAACTTCTGAGTCAATTAAAATGTTTTAGTATTCTACTGCATGATTAAAAATAGTTGGAATTCATCTTTGTGGACTAAACTAAATATAAAATGCCTAAACCATGAATAATTTTGACTCCCAATCACAGAGGCAAGGAGACTAAAATTATCAGAGCCTTTACTGATGTTTTCATTTTTAAGCATCATGGTGTTTGCTTTAATTTGCAACTCAGTCTAACTTTGTGGAAGCAGATGCTGAAACAATCAATAAAACTCTCATTTGTAGTTGGCCCTCCTCTAGTGGACTCATGTTAGCATCTGGATGTGAGAGAATACTGAGGCCTTCTGAAATTAAGATATTCCACTTCTGACATTAAGATATGTGCGATTTGGAATCTTGGTTAAAAAAAAGAAAAAACTAGGTACTCACGTTGTTCTGCGGTATCCTTTGAATTATGCACCTGATGATGTCTATTTCTTTAATTTGAATTTTATCTATTTTGATCCAAATATAACAAAATGATTTTTCCTATTTCATTAGCTTCTAATATATCTTTGTTTTTTTTTATATTCAATTAAAATAAAAGAAATGTAGGAGGTTTGTTTTCTCAACTTTTATGCTCTAAAGGACTCTATATACTTTGTGGATCTTTACATTAGGATTTTCATGTTTTCTGAGATTTGATTTTCCTTTGAACAGTCTCCTCTGTTGATGTCATTGCCAATACGTGTTTAAGCCACACTTTCCAGAACTCAGTTTCTACCAGTTAATGAAAATAATATATACTTCCTAGTTTATATTCCTTTTCATTAATTCAGGTTCTCAAACTAAACAAATCTAGTAAGATATACAGAGAGAGCAAGAGAAAAGCATGCTTTAGTGCTTGAACTCACCTGGTTATGGCACGGCGACTGGGAGACCTAAAGGAGGTCCTCTGACTAGAGAATCAGCAAGGAGTGGATACCTTAGCATCCTCCTGAGGACCACCTCCTGGTAGGAAGTCTTCTTTCCTGGGACGTGTTCAAGTGTTCCTTCTGTTTCTTTTATGATCTTTAACTGATTGAGTGAGGCCTGATTACCTCTTTTTAAGGTTCTTCCTCAGCAAGGAGTGGATACCTTAGCATCCTCCTGAGGACCACCTCCTGGTAGGAAGTCTTCTTTCCTGGGACGTGTTCAAGTGTTCCTTCTGTTTCTTTTATGATCTTTAACTGATTGAGTGAGGCCTGATTACCTCTTTTTAAGGTTCTTCCTGTCTTCCTACCTTCTGCTCCCCCATCATGTCCCTCCCCTCCTCATGCTTCTCTCAAGCATTGTAATTGTTGAATTCTTTCTCCATTTTATCCAGCACCTTAAATTTACTTGTTTAGGTTGTATTTACCACCACTGTATTCTGGAGGTCCTGGAACCAAGGCCTGCATATTATTTCTATTTGCTTTTCTGCTGGCAATACTTATTAATACATGTAGCTCAACGTAAGGTTGTATTTAATATATCCATTTTAAAAATAGCTACAACTAGATACTGCAATTGCAAAGTAATGTGCTTTAAGTAAGATGAAAAATATATATTTGGGCTTGCGATGCATTGAAGCACTTCATAGTTATGAGATTAATGAAAGAGAATGTGTATTTTCAAAAATGTACAAGATGTAATATTTTTATTTATTAATTTTAAAAGGTTGCCTAAGTAGTTATTGTGGAAGACATCAATCATGTAGCATAAGAATTGGTTGATTCTAACCAAACCTATCCCAAAAGCTTCTTTCTTATTGTCTACCTCCAATGTTACCAGTAAAGTAGGCAAGGTGACTAGAAAGGAAAGCAGGAAAGCATGTCTAAAACACTGGTGGAACAAGACCCAGTATGGCAAGACACCTTTAATGGCACAATAAGTGGCACTCATATGTTGGTGACAACCAACATTTGATTAATGGGACCTAGGACCTATTCAACAGGAGAGAAATAATCCTTGCATGGAACTACCAAAGACATGGACCACAGGAAAGTATCTATTACCATCATGTTGCTAAACTTGTGTCATTCCTTACTATATGCTAAGTCTTACCGTTATAGCCACAGAGAGTGCAGCTACCACACAGATTCAAAGAAACTTCTTTCTGGCAAATAGAGGCCATAACAAAATTCAATCCTGGACACAATGCAAAGATAACAGAGAGCAGAGTTCTCCATCCCCACTGTATACACTTAAGCCAAAGCTCCTGAATCTATGGCTCAGGGAATGAGCACTGTGCAAGAGGCAGAGGAAAAATAAGAGCCAGAGAATGAGGAAGTCATCTGTGAAAATCTCTCAAAAATGGCTGCAAACACAATACCAGAACAATGGGAAAGTTAATGGATGTGCTGATGTGGAAAGACAACTAATGTCTGCTAAGAAAGAGAGAAATTAGTCTCTCCCAAGAATGAGCCCTCCATTAGGTGGGCTACTCTTGCTGTGATGAGGCACCACTACAAAAGCACTTTAGGGAGGAAGAGTATTTAGGGGTCACCCTTCTTCATCACTGTTCATCATCGAAACATGTCAGATTAGAAACTCAAACAGGGATGGAACCTGGGGCTTAGAGTTGATACAGATAAATGGAGGAGTACTGCTTATTTCCTTGTTCTTCATGGTTTGCCTTGTGTGCTTTCTTATAAAACCTGGAAAACCAGACAATGGGTACCAGCACTCACAATAGACTGACCCTATCAATCAACTGGCTCAGTTTTACTTACATCCTTATCTTATGGGATGTTTTCTTAGCTGACATTTCATCTCTTTAGATGACTTTAGCTTATGTCAAGTTGAGACAAAACTACCCATCACAACCTCTTTATTGGTTATCTAATAACAGTGGTCAGACCTGAAACCATATACCCACAAACAACAAAAAATTGACTCAGGAAGTTGTATGTATACATATATACATACAAACATACTTACATACATACATACATACATACATACATACACATGTGTATGTATGTGTGTGTGTAAAACAATAACAAAAAAAGAAAAAGAGGTTACAAACTTGAGATTGGACACATGAGCGGGCTTGGAGGGAGGGTAACTGGGATGAACTTGAGAAAAGAAAGGGAAAGAGGAAAGTGATGCAATTCAATTTTAACTAAAAATTGTATTAACACAATTAAAAATATGGAAATAACCATTTGATTAACCTGTATTAACTACATATATTAGAAGAGTACATGAAGTATTAAACACATGCACACAGTATGAAAATTTCTAACTACTGCAAAAAGAACTTCATTGTCAACATAGCTTCTTTGTAGTCTTGATGGGCTTATCTTCTTGACCTCTATAAAACAGAAAATAGGCTACTATTAATTATAGTCATCCCTCACCACACTTACTTCTCTACCTGACTATGTTTTTGTATTTATTTATCTGACTTCCTCTCTACTCCCCTCTGCACTCTTCCCAGCCATTTATAATCATTATTTTACACTCACATTGACAGTTAAGAGAGAAAAAGTGCCTGACCTATTTTCTATATAACCTCTAGTTAACATGGATTTTAAAAGAATATTTACAGGATTTTAATCATCTTTTTGTTGGAATAAAAATTTGCTGTTGCTGGGCCTAGACTGATGGCTCAGTAATTAAGAACATTGATGGCTCTTCCAGAGACCTGTGTGTGATTCCTAGCAACCACATAATTGTGATGTACAAGGATTTATAACTTAAGTCAGGAAATCTGATGATCACTTTTGACCTCCAGGGCCACCAGGCACACATGCATGATAGATGTACATGCAAGCAAAATGTAAACACATATAACATACATTTCTTAAAAAGAAAAAAATCAAGCCATTGCATAAATGCACCATCATTTTTTAAAATTTATCCATTGATGTTACAAAGGCAGATTCCATATTTCAGCTATTTCAAATACATTTTCCTTTCTGTTTCTACACAAACAAAGGCATTCGGTAGATCCAGGCCTTTATTAGACACTGTCATGTCACTCAATAAATTTACCAGAAAAAGACAACGTAAGGGGTGGGGGAAAGATTTATATTGATTTCCAAATTCAGAGTCCCAATCTTTTATAGAGGAGAAGGCATGGTAGAGTGATTCTGCATGTGGTAATTCTAATGAGTGGCAGAGGTGATAAATATATAACAATGTGGACCACTGTGCCATGAGAATGGGACTGATTCACCTCCAGTGAGCAACTCTCTCCTGCTGAAAGGTCTACAACACACCTCTAACCGTGTCAGCAGCTGAAAATAGACTTTCAAAATACAAATTTATGGGGAACATTTCAGATGTTATACTACTTAGTAATCGTCTTCATTTCTGCACAGCTCTTTCACAATGAAATATCACGATCTATATCTAAATCAATTTTATTATATCGATTTAAAATTTAAAGATGCAGTTCCATGTGATAGTAATTTCCCAGTCAAATCCTACTGAAGTGAGCATAGTTAATGGTAAAGCATATATGCCCCATTTTTATATTAACATATTTACTTTGTGGGACTGATGTATAACAAGGCAACATCCCTTTATACTGCTCAGGGCTTTCTCATACACAAATCATTCATCCCTTTCATACTTTATGACTCTGTCTGTCTTTGTTTATTTATCTGTCTCTAAGTCTCTGTCTTTCTGTCTTTCCTTGCCCCTCATACCTGCATGCATAGGCACACCAATACTTACAAACTCATTTTTACTTTTTCAATTATCCTAATGTTTAAGTGCTTATTTTAAATATGTATTTTCCAATAATATATCTTTAAACTGTGTTCGTTCCACCTAGAAAAGAAAAGGATGAGTCCCCTTGGATTTGATTCTCTCTCTCATCTCTTTAAGCTAGCACATTGTGCAGGGTAATAAACAATAACTAATAATATGTCACTAACAACTTTTCATCTTACTTTTTTGACAATATATTACTCACTGAACCCAGAGATCAACAATTAGGTGTACTTTCTGATTCAACTAGACTGGCTTGCCCGAAAGGCATGAGATGCCACTTTTTCTGTTCTTCCAGTACTGGAATTACAGGCATATGTCATGCCTGGCTTCTTTTATGAGTTCTGAGCATGAAATTAAAGTTGTGCTGTTGCCTGGTAAGCATTTACCAAGGAAAAAAAGTAGTGTACTAAAGCTATCCCCACCTTGCTCCACCTAGTCCTTTTTAAAAGTTGGTGTTTAATAAAGAAGTAACTGCAAGTTACATAGGTTACAAATCACAGATATCTATCACAAAATATTTTTAAATGACTGTGTTAAAAATTACTCAAAATTAACATATCAATATTTTAGCACTTAGTTAACATTTTTTTGAATGCATAAAATAGGAGCTGAAGGGTCAAAATAAACATCTCAGCACAAACAAAAAATGAGAGTAAAACAGAAAACTAGTCAGTACAGGAAACATTAACCTGGAGAGTTAATTACATGCATAGCTTTCCTAATTTTAAACAATATTTACATCTTTCTGTACATAGCTTTTCATGGAAATGAAAAGCAAAATGGTACGGAGGGGAAATACTCTGAACAAATGTACTCAGTTTTGTTAAATACAATACTCCTTAATAGTTTGTATGAATTATTTTTTAGATAAATAACAAAATTTAATTTTCATTTTTCACAAGAAAATCATGTGTCCTGACCTCAAACACAAGCTCAGTAATTCTCCAACGTCACTCTCAGAAGGACAGTGGCAAGCACAGGGAGCTGCATATGGATAACAATGAAGGAAATGTTGTAGTTTCTCTCATGTACATCTTACTGGTGTATCACCGAGGGCCTCTTTAATATAAAAATGACATGGATATCGTGATTAAACAAAGAAACAATGCTTTCTAACTAAAGATTAGAGATTATTACAAATTTTGTTACTAACATCATTAATTACATTAGAAGACTGAAGAAGTTAAGTCATTAGCAGGGTTGATGTATAGTCTGCTGCATAGAAGGTGTAGCGAGCATGAATTTCTTTGTTCCTATTTATCATAGGCTGCTCATTAGTGTAATAAGTTTGGAAAGTTAATAGCTGAAAGCATTTTAAGTAATATATATACTTAATATAATATATATATTAAGTAATTTGTATGTGTGTGAGAGAGAAAGACACACACATAAAACAGAGAGAGCGATAGAGAGACAGAGAGAGAGAGAGAGAGGCAGAGAGAGACACAGAGAGAGAAACAGACACACAGAGAGAGAAATAGAGAGACAGAGACAGAGACAGAGACACAGAGACAGAGAGAGACAGAGAGAAACAGAATGAGAGACAGAGACTGAGACAGAGAGTTGGCTTCTATTTTCTGTGTGTCCAAGTGTTGTATTTGCCTTAGGATATATATCTGTATCTATACCCAGATATACATTGACCACTTTCCTAAAAATATCTTAGAGTAATTTTTATTACTTCATGATTTTATTGTAGTTTGAAATATGGGTGCCATCCCTGCAAGCTCATAAGTAACATTTTATTATCATACCTAGGGTAATTTGTTTCTTGATATTGAGCCCATGGGTATTGCTTTATGACACTGGTGTTTAAACTCAGAGGCAAATTCTGATGAATGAGTCATATAACTGTCATTGATATCCAAAACCTAATGTGTACTGAAGATTTCTTTTAGTCACTTACGTACATTGAAAGCATATCATAATAAAATTGTTACATAATGATCATAGGAGCAGAATTACAAGTATAAAATAAATTCACTATTTAAAGTCATCAGAATAAAATTATGTAGAACACTGTGTGGCAAAGATAGACACTTCTCCATATGGTACTTGGATTCGAACTGCCATAGTTTACCCGTAGGCTTTCACAATGATTCCTACGTACCATTCACTGACCTACTCTTTATTTGAAAAACGGCAATAAAATATAATAAGCAGAGGAGATTAGGGAACACAGCCTAAGACCCTATTATCTGGATAGCATGGTTAAAAACAAAGTCACATTTATCTCAGATTAGTAGTTTCTTTGTAATATCTTTAGACTAGTTTAGTCATATATATTACATACATTATAAGTCAATGTTTGTATGCTTCCTGGTTGCCCAGCATTGTAATATTTTAGACATTTCTTTATAGTGTACTTAGCACAGAATAATTACTCAGTTAGAAATAAAAGCCTATCCATGCAGGATAGACTTTAAGTTTAAACAAATGCTTTTATAAATGTATTAATGTTCTCTAATTTTTAAATAAGTTTTATTCTAGAAAGCAATATATGCAATGAAGTATTTAGGCAATTAGTTAATACCTGTCAATTATCTGATAATGTAGGGTTCTTTTATGATTTTTAGTAGCTATCAAACTATCTGAATATAGTCTCATCCTTGGGAACCAATTAAGTAATCTTAAGTATTAGTATATTTTTTCCACTACATGTCAATATGTATTTACAAGTTGAAATTGTCTAAACAAAGGAAGCTTTTCTTAGGAGGGTGGTTTTTGGGAGCTGAGTTCATAGCCTGTATACTAGTGTATGCTGATTCTGATCTGTAACTATACTGTCAGACATGGATTGATCAACATACCTTTGGTATTATGAAAATTTTTACCATTAATTTTCTAATTGACTTTCTATATTCACCCATACATTCTTGATTACCAATAACGTTTAAAAACATTTCCCTCGCATTCTTTATTAGATAACATTTCACTCTTATAAATATCTTGATTTTATACTAAAAATTATTAATGCTAGGCAGGTGTTTGATTGTAATAAAGTTATTCCTAGACCCCTAATTACATCAAGAATTACTTTACTGTTGGTTTATTCTTTGTTTGTTGTATACTACTGAGTTTTGTTTTAGGAATGACTAGTCATTAAAGTAGGTCGTTAACCTTGAGTAAATCAAGTTAAAAACATTTAAAGGTAGATTTTAGAGTCTCCTATATTAATGTTTATTTGATTACTCATTCCGTCATAATTTAGTTTAATAATTCACAAGCTATCCCAGTGACCGCAACTTTGGATGAATGTGTTTTATCAGCATATACACAATAAAAGCAGCATTCATTATATATTTGGCAAAATGTGTAGATTATTATTTCTGATAGACAAACTTAAAGTAATTAGGACTCTCTAAGAATACTCAAAAGAGACCTGTCCATCATTACATATATATGTAATAAGAAATTGCAATTTATAGGTGACTATACATCTTTTTACTCCAAAAGATTTATTATTGTTAATATGGATGGCTATTTATTTTATGAGTAATCCAATTGCTATTTAGTCAATGATGTTTTGCTATGACCATAGGAGGTACTAAATAAATGCACATAAAATGAGCAATGATTGTGCTATTATAACTGGAATCCACTTGCCAATCTCCCACTTTTTCCTGACTTAGAATATTTTTCTAATTTATAGTGAGCTGAAATGTTATTAGCTAAGTATTAGGATGCATTTTCAGGTTCAAAAATTAGAGATAAAAAAAAAAAAAAAAAAAAAAAAAAAGGTCTAAAACCAAAGACAAAGAAGAGTCTGGGATTAGTGATTGAAATTCTGTCATAGAAAAAGTAAGATGAAACTATACACATTTACCAGTTAGGCCATTTGGAATTTCTAAAGTTCATCCCCCAACTGTATAGAGTCTTTTCAGGAATATCATCATTTAAAACATTCCATCTAAGGCTACCAAGTGAAATGAATGTGGGGCACAGTAGAGATGCAGCTTGTGGACTTTGAAAGTGACTGTAAACACATCTGTACTCTGAACATTGAAAGTTGTGGGTGTGCAATGCAGGAGCTAAAAGTTCCTTTTATTGTAGGATTGATACAATAAAACATAAGTTCATAGTGAAGAATGTTGCAAAGGGAGTGATGTGCTCATCTTCAGTGGAGATACAGGTGGCCAATGAATAAAATAGGTAGTCTCAAAGTTACTCCACGCTGTAGCAGCAACCTGATGGATGGTGTGCTTTCATTTAGCTATGAGAAATAAATCATTATTTTCAAAAAGAAAAAGGATAGCACTCAGAAACCTTATGCTAAGCAAATTAATAAGACTCAGAATGATAAGTACCATACACATGCTAATTCTAGATTCTGATTTTATGTATACATTTATAAATTATAAATGTATGTATATAAACATATATACACAAACATTCATATATATGTATGCAGACATGTCTTTCTATCTGTCTGTCTGTCTATCTATCTATCTATCTATCTATCCACATAGAAACAAAGCCCAAAATGGGTTATAAATGAATAAATAAATTGTCATAAATGAGTAAATGATTTTACATTATGATGTGTTTGTGACAAAAGCATTTGATAGATATATGAATTTTTATTAGAGAATAATTATAAAGAGGGTATATGATCTACTCAAAAATATATATTTCAAAAATGAATGTATGAATATATGAGAATATATATATATAAAATCATGTAATAACAGTTGATGAAAAAAGAGTCTATGAATTTGAAAGAGCAAGGATGAATATATGAGAGGCTTTAGAGAAAGGAAAAGGAAGGGAGAAATGTAATTATATTATAATACAAATTTTTAAAATGGAAAAATATTTGATAATAAAAATAGAGAATTTGTACGATATTTTAATATTTTATTTTAACTTACGTAATGATAGAAACTTTAATTAAATTTGGTCATTATCAGTTTACTGTCTACCAAAATTTACTATATTTCTAGGCATTCTGATTAATATTTATTATGCTCTCATTAGAAATTGCTTTAAATTCATAAGGTTTTGCAAAATAGCACAAAGTTCCCATGTACACTTCACCTTTTCATGGATTCTTTGATGGCTTATTCTGTGTATGTATCATGTACCTTGACCTTAAGTGATGAATTAGGTTATAGTATCTAGACCATCTTTTTTAATGCCTCAAGAGTACGTTTATATTTCAATGCCACTGTGGCCGTACTTGAAGAAATTATGAGAAATCTTGAAGGGTAAAATAACATATAAGTAAGATAAAATTTCAGTTACATGAAAACATAATTAATGTTATATATTTAGTAAAACCAAAAATATATGCAAACAATCTTAATATTAGGATTCTCTTCCATATTTTGTTTAAGAACTTATAGATTTTTTTAGTAATTAAGTATAAAACTACATCCTTTATTTTTCAACCTTTGAACTTGAAATTTGTATTAATGGTATACTTTAAATTTATTTAAATTAAATATGATTGAAATCATATTTAAATTAAAAATATTTTAATAATATAACTTGATCCCTAAATAAAATGCTTCATTCTGTTTAAGTGGGCAAATGTATTAAGTGTACATTTATTGTGAGGACAAACACAGAAGGGCAGGTATGCAACATTAATTGGAGATTTTAATCGTAAGAAGACCCAAAGGAAAAGAAGGAACTCTAGGAGAGATTGTATCAGTCTCCCTCTGGTACCCTATTTGTTGTATATGCTGGTTAATTTGTCAACTACAGTCTAGACTAGACTGGGAGGAGAGTCATACTGAAGAACACAAAGCATGTGGATCTTCAGTGATTGCATGACTTGAGCTCACTGAAATGAGAAGACCCAGCAAAAACAACGGAGGCACCATTTCCTGCATTGGGCCCTAAACTGTGTAAGAGTAACGAGAGCTAGATGAACATACAGAGCACGCTGGCTAGCAATGACCCATGTGTTTCATCTTCTCTTTGTTCTTGCCTGGACATGTGGTGTGACTAACACCTTCAGTTCTTGTCATGACTTCTATAATAGGAGAATGACCTGGAAATAGTCAGAGTTGCTTCTTACATGATTATTGCTCCACACTTGCAAAACTTCTCTGTGTACAGTTACATGACCTGTGTATGCTGACTAGATCAACTACATTACTGATGGATAAGAGAGGAAGAGAAAGATTGTTGGAAAGCCCATGCTATAAAATGAAAGAGCTAAACATGAATGTGTGGTTCTACTTAGAAATTCTGCAATGCATAGGAAAGCTCATTCATCTGAAATATTAACATTTCAAGAGAATCTGGGCTGCCAAATATGAAAACACTCTAGAGAATAGCTTCTCTCCTTATAAAAAAAAAAAATGGCTTTCTAGCTACCTCTGCTTCTCCTCCCATGAAGCTGATAGACTTTGGTTTACTCTCTCTTAGATTCTGCTCTCTCGTAACTTCACTTTTCAGGTGACACCTCAAAGTTCTCATCAAACTGACACTGTCTTCAGTCCCTGAAAGGACACATTGCTTTTGTGCATGCCTCGACCAGTCTAGCCTGACCGACACCTGCCCTGATGCTCTGTTCCCTCCCTTACTGGAGTGCAATAGACTCAGTTCTTCTTTCTGCAATAGCCAGTCTCAGGGTGGATGAGCCTGGTTTAAAGCACCCACTTTGTCTCACTCTCAGGGGTCTGCCGTGCTTTTACTTGGACTTGGGATTTCAAAAGCACTGCTTACACTCTTCTTCAGAATCCTATTAGTTACTGTGACAGCTAGATCAGCCATGGACATGTAACTGTGCTAAACACAAAACATACTCATAAAACATAGTGACTGCTATGCAAGACAATTTACTAATTATTCTTTTTTTTTCACTTTTTAAAATTATTTTTTTAATATTACATCTCCATTGTCCCATCCCTTGTATCCTCTGATTCTTCCCTCCCTCCCATTTTCCCCTTACTCCCCTTCCCTATGACTGTTCCTGAGGGGGATTACCTCCCCCTGTATATGCTCATAGGGTATCAAGTCTCTTCTTGGTAGCCTGCTATCCTTCCTCTGAGTGCCACCAGGCCTCCCCATCAAGGGGATGTGGTCAAATATGGGGCACCAGAGTTCGTGTGAAAGTCAGTCCCTGCTCTCCACTCAACTGTGGAGAATGTCCTGTCCCTTGGGTAGATCTGGGTGGGATTAGATGTAAAGTATGCATATTTAATAGTTTTGTTTAAAATAGCTGCCTATTACTAAAAATTTCACAAAGTACCATGTGAAGGAAGAAAATATATTACATCAATCACTACAACAGCACACTAAAATACATTAAAGGAATTTAAATGACCATTACGTTGGAATGATGTCTTTCCCTTTAAAATCTGAAGTTTAAGATTCATGAAAACAGCAAAAACTAACAGGATAATTATCATTAAATTATCTACTTGCTATCTCAAAATACTTTAAGTGGCTTCTCCCAGAAATTACTCTGTAGAACAGAACTTAATAACACAAGCCTGAAATAAATTGTACTGGGAAAATACTCGACAAACACTAGGGCTTGATAAGTGAGGCAGAGTGACCTAATGCTATTTTTGACAAAGATTAGAAACAATACTATTGTCATTTGCTTGATAAATGATTTTAAGCCAGTCATGGTTTATAAATAAATAATAACTAATAGGATCCTTTAGAAATTATTAGAAAAAATACATATCTTTACCATAAATTAATGATATTTTATCATTACTTTTATTTTCCTCCTAGGCCTTTTAGGAATATGTAATTTCTTGTAAGGGTTCAAATAATTACTGCAGAACTATAACAAGCATGCAATTGCCTTCATATAATTGAACATGCAGAGATATAAATTTTAATTTCTCTCAGATTAAATATATGTCAGATTAAAGATGTTAAACTATTCAATTTGTCATTATTGCCAATTACACAGGCAATGTGAATTCATGGTTCACAAATATTTTCCTTTAATTAATATCCCTAATAGTAAATCTAAAGAGAATCAATTTTGAAGTACATTATTCAATTTAAAAATGTGTTTCTACAAAGGGAATATAATATATATAAATTTAATTATTGTTAACAATGAAAATATTATGGGAATGCTTGAAGAGTTAATGTCTAAAATGTTTATTTAGGCCTTCTATGATATAGATAAAATGGCTGCTAAAAGTGTACTATTTGCACTGGGAGACATATTTAGCTTTTGCATTTCAAGACTCAATGATAACATTGGGGCAAATGTTAGATGTATTTCTGTTTTGGAAGGGAAGCGTATCAAATTTAGACCTGTCAATTGTTGATTCAAGTTCTTCACTCACAGGTCTGAGCATATAAAAAGCATTACTGGAATAAAGCTAAAGCCTCTTACTGGATTTCACTAACAAGTGATTGAACCTGACAGCCCTGTGCTATTTGCAAAGAGGACTTCAAGGGGAGCTAGGAACAGATGCTAAACAATATGGTTTATCTGATTTCACAGTGAGGATTCATGCCAGCCCCAGGTAGGCTTTATGAGGTCAGAGGATTAGTAAAACTGCAGTCAACAGGAAAACAGGATGTGGAAGTAGATAGAGCCAAGAAGGTGTGCTGTGATGAAGTAGGCATGGTTTTCACTGAGGTGTGTCTTGTTTACCCTTCAGCTTTTGCCTCTGTGGAAAGAAAGGAAAAACGAGGCTTGGATAATTCAACTCAAAAAACATACTTTTATAAACACTAAATAGAAGTGAAGATTTATTCTGAACTAAATATGTGCTACGCCTAAACTTAATGGTCTGTAAACTCTTCATATTAATGATCATGAGAAAGGTGCTTGATATATATTCATGCATAGATATGAAGCGTGAAAAAATTGGTGGTAAATAATTCAATTATGCAAATGTTATTCCAGTGTAACCATGGTAAAATATTTTATTGGAAATTAAGATTAATAAATTCTCCATGTGACTGAACTGTTCATGCAACCCTTGCCTTATCAATCATTTCTTCACTTCCATTTGAAGATGCTTCCCTCAACAAAGAAAGCAATAATTGCTTCAAACAACAACAGTTGAATTTTTATTTCATGTTGATAGATTTAGAAATAGAGATAAAAAGAAATATATCATTACTACATACATTTATAATCCTTGTGAAAAAAGCTGCCAAGTACAGACATCTTTGCAAATTACTTGTAGGCATGGTTTATTAAGGTTGCTAACTTTATGTATAATATAAAAAATTCGCTTGAGATTGACGGCATCACACAATTATTTCTGTAGTGTACATTCATCTAAATTCTGTCAGTTATATTAAATCTGTAAAAATATGTATATGAAATATTTTGATATATTTGGTATAAAAAACATAATGATAGTGATTTGTAGGGTTTTCCACTGATTTAGAACTTTACTTATTCATCCTGTTAATGTAACATGACTTTTAAGGACATTCATCATCAATCAATAGTAAAAAACTTTGCATTTTTTTTTCTTCCATGTAAAGTAATTATAAGGCATATAAGGTATATAAATAATAATATAATGCAAACCTATATGCACATATACTACATCCAAATATATAGGTACATATCTATAGATATATGTATGCACATATCTGTGTGTACATATGTGCTATATATGTATATATGTATATGCTAGTGTTATTTTTACATTTGTTTATCAGTTTTTCTCTTAACCCTGCTATCACAAAAATAATTGATACTCTTATATTTGTTTTATAATAAGCTTCACAACATAAGAACTGAGCAGTTAGAACTTTATACATAATCGAAAGGTCTAATCTGTTTCCTCCCAATGTACACTTGCACTTTGTAGTTTATTGATCCAGCTCCTTCTCCTGGAGTCTCTCCAGGACTTCTCCCATGCTCATCCCCTGGCATAATCCCCTACTTCCCCTTCTAACTCCTCCCATGGCTGGCAGGAAGTCTATCCCTTTTCTCTCACCTACGCAATGATTGGCTGTAAGCTGCTTTATTGGCATAACAGAGGACAATTAGGAAGCAGAATTTATACAACATTGAGACAGGAGATTCTCAGAAATAGATTGATCCAGATATGGGGTTACAGAAATTGGCATTTGAATTACATAATACCCTTTTCCCTACGTGTGTGTGTGTGTGTGTGTGTGTGTGTGTGTGTGTGTGTGTGTGTGTGTGTATTGTATACACATACACACATACCTATCAATGCAGTATCTTTCATCATTTACATTCTATCTTCTGTGCATCTTATGATTTGCAAATACTCAGCTGTGTTTGGTCTACTTACAATCGACTTTAACAATAGGGAATTACTCTCATTGTTAATAATACACGGATTGGTATATGTTTAATTTGTGTTGGTGAATGATAGTTACGTTCAGTTTCCATTTAGTAAAGCATATGTGTGTGGTGTTATACATAAATAAAATTAAACTATCCATAATAGATATTAAACATGTAATTAGTAGATAAACTTTGTCATAAGACATGATAATTACTTTAGTGTGAAAGTAATTTTACTTTTATACTTTTCACATAACATGTATTAGAAATGAGCTAGAAAATTAAGTATTAGTTTACTACAAACTGTTCCAAGTTGCTGGTTAGAAGTTGGTTACTACTAGAAGTCTAGAGGACTGTATTCCTTCCAGAATAAGTCACTACTTTTAGTGGATGAACTTCAGATACAAAAATGTCAAGTATACCATGCATAAACAAGAAGAGATGGGGCTGGATTTTTAGCTCTGCATAGTTAAAATTGAAGACATTTTTTCTCCTGGTGAAAGAGAGTAAAATCTATATGTCACCTTTTTTCTATTGCTGTGACAGAACTATGACCAACAGCTATTTAGAGAGACAAAGTTTAATTGGGGTATATGTTCAAACACAGTCCATCATTGTGGGAAGCCAAGAAAAAAAAAAAAAAAGACTAGCAAGACAAAAAATAATAAGGAAGGAACTGATGCAGAGACCTTGGAGGCACACTGGTTTCTGACTTCCCCCTTTGTTTTTTTGCCATAATTTCTAATATAACCCAGGATGCCTTCTCAGTGTTAGTGCTACCATTAGTGGGCTGGTCACTCTTGCATCAATATATAGTCAACAGCAACAACAACAAAATCCCCCAGAGTTTTACATACAGACCAATCTGTTGGAGGCATTTTTAAAGTCTAGATGTCCTCTTCCCAGATAACAAGACTGTGTCAACTTGAGGAAAATCTAATCAGCACATTTTACAATTGAAGGCATAGAAAGGCATAGCATCTCTTCATGTATGATAACATGGATGAGCCTAAAATTATTTGGTTAAAGGAAATGAGGTAAACACAGAAATAAAAATAAAGTAGATCACACGGGGAAAGGATGAATGATCACCAGATAAGACAGAGACAAAGAATAGATAAAGAAATCAGTCCCTTCAAACACAAGTGTGGATTGACAGGAAAAATAAGTCCCAAGATTCTGTTGCCCTGTGGTGAACTATACCTAATGATGCATTTTATTCTTCAAAATAGCCTACGTAAGGCTATTTAATGGTTGTCCCAAATGAACCTGGTAGCAATTTGAGATACGGATTGTATTAGGTAAGATGACTTCATTATTAAATAATATTTGTATATAGTGAAACGTACAAAACTGTTTAGAAGAGTCTGAATTTTGTTCCTTGTGTCATCGCTGATTGCTGTCATGACAACCATTAGTAATATACTCAAGTCACCAGTGATTTTTAACTAAAAACATATTTTAAATAAAAGATGGGTTTCCTAACTGAAATAAATTTCATAATTTAAATAAATGTAGTCTCTTGATCTTCATGTGTCATTGTATAACTGTGCCTGGATATATATGAAAGATTATTAAAAATGTAGCAATAACACATTTTAGATTCAATCTAGGGGAGAACTCTTCACCATTATATGACTACAGTAAATTTTAGTTAAGGCGTATCAGGATAGAGAAAAACCTTGTCAAGCAACAACAGTGCAATAGTTTCTGTATACATACAATTTTAATTTTTATCCTGTGTGTTTAATAAAAAATATTAACTTACTAGAATTAAAATTATATGAAATATAAATTCATACACACGCATGTATATGTGTTCGTGAGCTTAATGAAAACTGACAGAGCTACTTCAGTCGGGTGGAATTGGTGAACACCTTCAGGTGTACTAGAGCATCACAGTCATATGATGTTGGATGCTCTCGAAGGAATTATAACCTGTGGTTGTAACCAGCCATGTGGGTTCTGGGCCTTCCCAAGAACAGCCAGTGCTCTTTACCACAGACCTGTCACTCTTGTCTCCCAATATGTCTTTTTAAGAATTCAATTTCATTGACCATATGGCTGAAGAACTATCTTAGTTTTTCTGTAATTAAATTACTTGCTTTCATAAATTTTCCTTATTATGTTGATATCCTTCCCACTGTTTTCACATATATGTTATTTAATATGAAAAGGCGTGGTAAGTGAAGGCTTTCGTGGGACATGCCCCTTGGGCTAGTATGCAGATATAAGTGAGTATATACCATTTGATTCTTTCTGCTTCTGGGTTAACTCACTCAATATGATCATTTCTAGCTCAATCCACAAATTTCGGGAATTCCTTGTTTTTAATAGCTGAATAGTATTCCATAGTGTATATGTACCACAGTTTCTTTATCCACTCTTCTACTGAGGGACACTTAGGCTGTTTCCACATTCTGGCTATTATGAAAAAGGCTGCTATGAACATGGTTGAGCAAATTTTCTTGTTGTGTGCTGGAGCATCTTCTGGGTATATTCCAAGGAGTGGAATAGCTGGGTCTTGAGGAAGCCCTATTCCCATTTTTCTGAGATAACACCAGATAGATTTCCAAAGTGGCTGTACTAGACTGGGACAGAGGGGAAGGCATCCTATTGGGACTCTAAATGAGAGACGCATGGGAGAATAGCAAAATAAAAGGATACAGAGGGTCCTAAAAATCTACAAGTAGAAAAATATTATAGGCAGATTTGGGCCCAGGGGTCCCGCTCAAACTAAGGCACCAGCCAAGGACAATACAGGAGGTAAACTTTAAACCCCTTCCCAGATCTAGCCAATGGTCAGAATATTCTCCACAGTTGAGTGGAGAGTGTGATATGACTTTCTCACGTACTCTGGTGCCTCACATTTGACCATGTCCCCTGGAGGGGGAGACCTGGTGGCACTCAGAGGAAGGACAGCAGGTAGCCAAGAAGAGACTTGATACCCTATGAGAATTTATAGGGGGAGGTAATTTCCCTCAGGAACAATCATAGGGGAGGGGAATAATGGGAAATTGGGGGGGGGGGAGGAATGGGAGGATATAACGGATGGGATAAACATTGAGATGTAACAAGAATAAATTAATTTAAAAAAAGAAAAGAAAAGAAAAGGCCACCGCTATTGTGTGGTTAGGGTTAAGGCATTCTTATATTAGTTCACAGAATTGTAAGTAATTATAAATGATATGGAGAATTTGACACATTCTTAAATATAAGAATTCTTTCTTTGTAGGTTATTAGATTACAGAACAAATTGAAAAGTAACAAATGATATAGAAACAAATTGAAGTATACTCAGAACCATTCATCTTCAATGGAAAACAAATCAAAGTACTTATTAAATTGAAAATCACTAAGATGTTTTATAATAAATTGTTCTCCTAATCATACATACAGGCTGCCTCACTCAGAGGCCATTATTGGAAGTTTACACCAAATGGCACACCTAACTTTCCATGAACAACATCTACAAATGCTGTAGAATGACAAGAAGCCAAACATCTTATTCACACATAACCATCTTATTATTCACTCTTTTTTTTAATTTTTTTTATTAATTTATTCTTGTTACATCTCAATGTTTATCCCATCCCTTGTATCCTCCCATTCTTCCTCCCCCACCCCATTTTCCCATTATTCCCCTCCCCTATGACTGTTCCTGAGGGGGATTTCCTCCCCCTGTATATGCTCATAGAGTATCAAGTCTCTTCTTGGTAACCTGCTGTCCTTCCTCTGAGTGCCACCAGGTCTCCCCATTCAGGGTACTTGGTCAAATGTGAGGCACCAGAGTACGTGAGAAAGTCATACCCCACTCTCCACTCAACTGTGGAGAATGTCCTGTCCATTGGCTAGATCTGGGTAGGGGTTTGAAGTTTATCACCTGTATTGTCCTTGGTTGGTGCCTTAGTTTGAGCGGGACCCCTGTGCCCAAATCTGCCTATCATATTGTTCTACTTGTAGGTTTCTAGGACCCTCTGGATTCTTTTACTTTGCTATTCTCCCATGCTTCTCTCATTTAGAGTCCCAGTTTGCAAAGAGAAATGTATTTACATAGCAATGTTTATTGTATATTGTTTTACTATAAATATTTAGTTAGATTTCATTGACAAAATTATTTCTAGAGAAAAACATATCAGTCAGAAAATCATGTACATGAATTTATGGTTACCTCACAGATACAGAATATATTTTAAGACTTCTCAAGACATTTGACATCAGGAGGCAAATGAGTGTCCACATTGTCTTAATATGGAAACAGAATTCATTTGACATCCTTTGTGCCATTTAAACAGATATAAAAATGTAAATATGTTAATAAAGCATTTATTTAGATATTATAACATATAATTATTTGAAACTATTTAGGGAAAAAAAGAGTATAAACTCATGTCAATGAGTACAGAAAATATAATTTACTTTCCATATCTACCAGAGTTAGAGTGACCCAAGGTTTCAAATTTATCAGAAGGGGGTGTCACATAAAGCAGTTGTAAGGTAGTGGCAGCCCTGAGACTTATTTCACAGGTCACAGCACAGATCTGGCACAAGTAATGAAAATATGTACTTATTTATATCAGAGAAAAAGTGATTACCAAGCAATTTCTGCAATGTTTATAGTTGTAAAACAACTTACTATATTTTTATTGGAGTCTATCTTTTAATAAGAAATGAGGTTATTACTAAATGAAAGTTGTGTACTACTTATTTTAACTATTCAACTTTTTATTTCTAAGCTGCATATATTAATTAATTGTATGAATTATATAAATTAAGTTATATATAGAATTAGAACATAATAGTATTAAAGTAAATTCAACTTTTTGTAATTTCTGAATATATGTATAAGAAACACAAAGCTTAAGTAAACTATACAGAAACATTCCCACCACACATTTATCTGTAAATGTAATAAGAATAATTTTGATATATTTATATATAAGTACTTATTACGTGTTCTTTATCAGCATGGGGACAGTTATTTATTGAGGTTTTCATTAAATAAGAATAATGTTACCTGTTATTTTTCAAATTTTGATATATTCCTGAAATAATTTTCCTCCAAAAATTATGATTTAAGAGTTTAGGAAGCTAAAAAAAACTTCTATAAAATTAAGAGAAAGTAAAGAATCTATACAGAAGTATATTTATACTTTGTATCACCCAGTGTATAATTTTGCCTTACTATTTTATGAAATTCCTAATATTATACTCATTAGTAAACTGGCTTAAATATTTGTTTTTATTTTATTTTATTTTATTTACTATTATTTGTATCTCTGTCTATATGATGTTTGTGTGAGGGTTTGTATGTGTGTTGCATATGTGAGTGTATTAGTGTGTGTACGCACAAACACACACACACACACTTGGAGCTGCATGCATTCCAAATTTTGAGTGTGTACTTCAGAGGGGCTTTAGGTGTTAGTTTTTTCTTTCAAACATGGCAACCTTGGAGCTAAGTAAAGCTCTAGCCTAGAGACATCTCGCCAGCCCAAAAAAGATGCTTAGTGCAGATGAAAATGTTGCGCTGTTCTATATGACAAGATTTCATAAAATTTTAGTTTAGATGGGTGCCTGGTATAGTAAACTAATTATTGACAATCTGTATTTTCTAGTAAAAACAATCCTTCTCTGGAAAATAATTGTTTGCTTTCATCAGGACAACTTTCAAAATGCCCTGGTCATGTACATTTGAGTCCACAACCTCTGAGCATTAAACACTGTTCCTAGTCAACAATTCTAAAATTGATGAAATCTAATATCTGTAGGAATGTAATTGGAATAAACAAACCCTTCTGGTCCCCCACATACCCAAAGCATGCTCGCTGGGTGTGGATATTAACTTCTCCATGTTTCCTTGATGGGAGATTCCAATTGATATTGATGCATCAATACGGTTGCATATATTAACTAAAATGTTGTGGCTGAACAAGAAGAAATTGATGAGATCTAAAAGTATCTTGTAAAGCATTAATGCATTAAATATATTAAATCACTAGCACACTCATTAATTGGACAAGCTTTTAAAGGACATACATGAACTATCCACCTCAGGGGCTGGATTCCATGCCTGGATAATTGAGTGCACTGCAAAGAAGAATAGACAAGTACTTGGATTTATAGACTTGTCTTGATATGTTTTGCACATTACAGTCAAGAGCATAGCATGTGAATATCAGTCTAAGTAAGTAAACAACATAATGACTTAGTAACCAAATATATATTCATGAAGATTTCTTTCATTTTTTTCTTAAAAATATTACTGAAACACAACCCTGTATAAAAAAACAAATCCATATTGAAATATGCAATAATGAGAATGTTCTGAGATGATTGTTAGTACTGATGATGATAGTTTTGCAATACATGCAATTTTTTTTTGAGGGAGACATTTAAGAGGTGAAGGAAATGTAAAGCTTCTAAAATTAAAATAGGAAACCTAGACTGGCAGTCAGCACTCTGAAACTTGCTCTAAACACAGGGAGGACAATTTGTACAGAGAGATTTGCCTGGATTGCCCCTGTTTCTAGGATGGTAAGAAATGCTGGATACTAGGCAGTGATTAAGAGAGCTTACAATTCTTCTAGAAGAGTGAAATCAGTTTCCACCTCCCATATTAGGTTCCTGTCAGTACAGTGTCCAGAACATCCAACTCCTTCTGGTTTCTGAGTATACCTCACACAAACCCATACTCTTAAATATGATTAGGTAATATAAAAGGAATTACTTTCTTATTTACTAAAAATTAATCTTTTCAGACAAGTTCTTACAAAGTAACCATAACCATGAAAGAGAACTTGGAAAGTTCTTTGTCATTTTTTTTTTTAATAAGACAAGTGCCAGGATAAAATATTTGAAGATTGAAGTGCCTAGTTTTCTGGGCTTTTTCTTCAAAAGATGATTAAAATTTGAACATCAGTTGTTATCTGGATATTACACCAGGAAAAATGTATAGACAAAAAGACACCAACAATATAGAAAAATAATATTGCCAATACTGAGGATGTATTATTTAGCCAGAATTATTCTTATGTGTAACTGATGAGAATTTTTTTTATTTATAAATGCTTTTATATATTTGCACACTGATTCTTTGATTTCTACCAGCTTATGCTAACAGATGATGCAATATGTTCCTTCCAACACTCATTTTTAACCTTCTGGACAAAGTAGTCACATTATTAGCAGTCAGCTGAGTGTCCAAGCAGGCCTGAAAATACCTAGACTGAAAACCGCACTCCCATGGCTGTGACTTGCCAGGCCCTTAATAACTACTGTGCAGATGATATGTGATAACCAGAAAATCTCAAATGTCAGGCATGTGGCCTTCTGTTTTAGAATCCCAATTTCTTTGTTTCTTTTTATATTCCTCATTTGTTCATTATGGTTTCCAAATTTTACTATCTAAAAATATAAAACTTAGATTGTAAAAATTGTGGCCAGTAACCTCTCGACTATATTCATGTAATCCAGATATAGTCACAGGATAGTCTGTTCTTAAGTCAAAAGAGATGAGCCTAATCAAATTCTGGAAGGGTTAATGGAGTGTTCTGTTGCCTTATAACTACAGGATCCTACTTAAGAACTTGGATTAATTACAATACCTTTGATGACATTTTGTTCTAAATTCTTTCATATTTTTTTTTAACATTGCAAGAGCATGTTTTTATTTATACCAAAAGCATGGCTCTCCATGTATGGATTCACAATGTGTAATGAAAAGCTTGATAGATAGCTCTACCATAAGTTTCTGTCTGTCTCTTGCTTTCAGCCTGGGTGCAGTTCCTACTGTACTCTACACTTAAGCATGTCAATCACTTTAGGAGTGCTCATATATTTATCTCTATCCTTCAATGCTTAATGAAACAAAACTAAGGTATTCTTATTTTTTTTTTTTTTTTTTTTAGTTAGCAAGAAAGCAATGGATTTCTTTCTGAATGCCTTGCTTTATTCTCCTCTCACTGTCCTTCCCTTTCCATCCTTCCTTATCTTGCTGATTTCCTTTCTTCTTTCACATAGGTCTTTTTATGCTTTCACAGAAAGATAACTTTATTTGTATATATACAAACTTTATGTCTGAATCTGCATATAAGTGAAAACATGTAGTATTTCTAATTCTTTCCTTTAGACACCTTCTCCTTAGCCTTTCCCCTTAAACTTTCTTGTCAATATGCATAGCTCTCTTCTCTAAAATGTATTATTTTGAAATCTTTGTCATAAGTACATGGCAGAAATCTCTGGGGTTGTATCTGAGTCATCTATTCTACACTGTTAATCTACATTTGTTTGTCCTCCCATAAAACATGATGGTGTTATCATCATGGCTCTATACTGCAGTTTGTAATTAGGTGTTAGGATGCTACCAGAATTATTCTTTTTTGTTGTTGTTGTTCTCACTCCTTGGAGTTTTTGCTACTACATAAGTTTGAAAATATTCTTTTCTAATTCTGTTAAGTTTCATGAAGATCATATTGGATATAATACTCTTTCTTTGTAATTTAACTATGCTTACAAGAGATTTCCCGCAATCCATGAACATAGGTGGGATTTCTATATTCTAGTATCTTTTTTCAATTTCTTTATGCAGTGTTGCACAGTTTTCTTCTTTTATCATCTTAGATTTATTTCTATGTACTTTGAAAGCCATTATGAATGGCATTTTTTTCTTTCTCTCTTTCTTTCTCTCCTTTCTTTTCTTTCCTCCCATTTTTCCCTCCCTCCCATTTTCCCATTATTCCCCTCCCCTATGACTGTTCCTGAGGGGGATTACCTCCCCTGTATATTCTCATAGGGCATCAGTCTCTTCTTAGCAACCTGCTGTCCTTCCTCTGAGTGCCACCAGGTCTCCCCCTCCAGGGGACATGGTCAAATGTGAGGCACCAGAGTACGTGAGAAAGTCATATCTCACTCTCCACTCAACTGTGAAGAATGTTCTGACCATTGGCTAGCTCTGGGTAGGGGTTTAAAGTTTACCGCCTGTATTGTCCTTGGCTGGTGCCTTAGTTTGAGCGGGACCCCTGGGCCCAAATCTGCCTTTCATAATGTTCTACTTGTAGCTTTCTAGGACCCTCTGGATCCTTCTACTTTGCTATTCTCCCATGCTTCTCTCATTTAGAGTCTCAATAGGATGTCCTCCCCTCTGTCCCAGTTTCCTGGTAAGCGAAGGCTTTCATGGGACATGCCCCTTGGGCTAGTATGCAGATATAAGTGAGTATTTACCATTTGATTCTTTCTGCTTCTGGGTTAACTCACTCATTATGATCATTTCTAGCTCAATCCATTTATCCACAAATTTCGGGAATTCCTTGTTTTAATAGCTGAGTAGTATTTCATAGTGTATATGTACCGCAGTTTCTTTATCCATTCTTCTACTGATGGACACTTAGGCTGTTTCCATGTTCTGGCTATTATGAATAATGCTGCTATGAACATGGTTGAGCAAATTTTCTTGTTGTGTGCTGGACCTGGGTCAGGGAAGAAATAAAGAAAGAAATCAAGGAGTTTCTGAAATTCTTTCTCTCTTTCTTTCTTTCTTTCTTTCTTTCTTTCTTTCTTTCTTTCTTTCTTTCTTGTATATGGGTGTTTTGCCTCCATATATGTCTGCTCATCACTTCTCTGCCTAGTAACTACGGAGACCAGAAGACAAAATAGACCTGAATCAGGAAGTACAGAAGTTTGTGAGCATCAAGTGGATGCTAAGAATCAAAGCCTGATCCTCTGGAAGATCAGCCACTGCTCTTAACTTAGAATTGTCACTCCAGTCATGGCATTTTCTTTTTATAATTTTCTAGACATATGAGTTTCTTCATGGAGTCCTAAAGATTTTTTAAATATGGCATCGTGTCATCTATGCCCTTCTCTTCTTTCTACTCTTTTGTATTTTATTTTTGCCTTATTCTCCAGCTAATATTCTATGCTCGATATTGAATGTGAAGGGAAAGAGTGTATCCTCCTCTCTTACTCTTGTTTTAGAACAAACCCTTTAGGTTTTTATTCCCACTCAACTGAATATTGGCTATTGGCTTGTTGGCTTTACTATGCCGAGTTGTGTTCCTTATATTACTTCTTCCTTCAGAGCTTTTGCTATGAAGCTTGTTCAATCTCTTTACAGGCTCTGTCTCTATCAATTAAGATGATCAAATAATTTCTCATGTCTCTGGTTATTTATAGTGTGGCATTCTTTGTTTTGTGGATATTGAACTGTTTACATACCTGAGTTAAATAAGTTTCCTTCCTTTTTGTTGAACCATGAGCCCAAGTAATAGAGGATGGCTGATCTCTTGTTTTACTAACATAACTGTATTGAATATTGATTGGTTTTCCTTATATCTCACCATGACTTGTTTCATTTAATTAACTGGAGGTGTGGGGAGACTGAATAATCATTTGTGCAATTGGTATAGAATTTTTAGTATTGCAATATGTGTTTTTATATTTGACCATGTCTCCTGGAGGGGGAGACCTGGTGGCACTCAGAGGAAGGATAGCAGGTTACCAAGAAGAGACTTGATACCCTATGCACATATACAGTGGGAGGTAATCCCCCTCAGGAACAGTCATAGGGGAGGAGAATAAGGGGAAAATGGGAGGGAAGGAATAATGGGAGGCTACAAGGGATGGGATAACCATTTAGATGTCTCAAGGATAAATTAATAAAAAAATTTTTTAAAAAGTTTGGAATACAATAATCGACAGGTTAGAGTGAACTTGTCTTTGCTTTTTTTCGCTTTCATTCATCTGAAATATCCTTGTTCACAGCCTGTGCAGGTTGATATCCTATCATATTTACTCATTTTTGTAACACTTCCTCTGAACTTTGCTTCATTTAGAGGAAGCATTGAGGATGCACCTTTCCGTTGAGAATGAAGTCATCCAGGTTTTTAGGGATGATGATTATAGGATATTAGAAAAGAAAATTAACAGAGTAAAATGTGATAAAGACAAAGTAAAGGGTTTACAGAGAAGTAAGGAAACAACCTTTAAAAAATCATGCATATGACCTATGGACTACCATTCTGATGACAATAACTAACTCTTCAGAGCAATTTCTTAGCACCATCAATTACAAACAATTTAGCGTAAATTCACTAGTAACTGAGATGGATGCTCATGTTTGCCAGATTTTGTCCCAAATATCCTGTCCCCTATTCTTGTGGACAGGATCAATTTATAGCGTGAAGCACAGCTGTACTATTAAAGCATAGGCTTTCTAAAGCTCCTCAGAAAACACATCTTTGTTTAAATTTTTAAGTGAAGTTAATTTCAAATCCTTAACTTGTAATGCTAAGTGTGTCTTACTTTTAAAAATATTTCCATACATACAATAGAAGAACAAATTATTTTAAATTGTACATTTTCAAAACAAAATGATCTTAGCAATGGAATGCTAAAAGAAGTTCCTTCTTCTTTATTGAAAAGATTCAATTTACATTTTCCTACATCTGGTTTCTATTTGCAGATAAAAAATTCATTCATGACTTATCAAATAATCTACCTATCATAGGATGTTTTATGGTAAGTCTTCAGGACAAAGTAGCTAAAGGCAACTGTAATCAAATTTCCAAGGCCATTTATTGTTGCTAGATTGACACTTAATAGCCAAACCTACCAGTAACTTTGTAATTTCTTAGTACAAAGTAGGTTTTGTTTTAGTATATTGCCCAGAGGGGAAACTATAGATGAAATAATCGGTTTGGAAAATAGTTAACTTTCCTAAGTCACCAACATAGCATCTACCATTCTTATGAAGTGAAGTAGTTGAATACATGTACTCTGTGAAATAAATGTTTAAAATCAGTTCACTCTTTACAAAAATAATCTACTCTTTATTTCAGATTAAGAGGAGGAATATTTATGTTGGTGAACACCAAATTTGTTCAGGAAAACAAATATAAATTTTTATTTTTCTAACTGTTGGGAATGGATTATCTTTCTCTAAAATACTATGTCAAATTCTCTGAAGACCCTCCTTCCTCATGCACCAACTGGCCTCAGGTCTGGTCTCCACCCTCATTTCTCTCTTTGTCCCCACTCCAACCAGTTCTGCTGACTAATATATTTCTCCTTCTGAGAGAGATTTAATCATCCTCCTTTAGGTCATCCTTGTTACTTATTTTCATTGGGTCTGTGAATTGTAGTATTTTTATTCGGTTCTCTTTGTCTAATGTCCACTTATAAGTATATACCATGCGGATCTTTCTGGGTCTCACATAGGTTGATCTTGTCTATTCCATCGTTTGCCTGCATATTTAATGATTTCCTTGTTTTTAATGACTGAACAGTATTCCATTATGTAAATGTACCACAATTTATCCATTTTTTTTCAGTTGAGGAACATCTAGGTTGCTGGATTCAGCCTATTAAAAATAAAGCTGCTAAGCCAGGCATGGTAGCCATGCCGGTAATCCCACCACTCGGGCAGCGGAGGCAGGTGGATTGCTGTGAGTTTAAGGCCAGCCTGGTCTACAAAGTGAGTCTAGGACAGGCAGACCTGTTACACAAGAAGCCCTGTCTTGAAAAACCTGGAAAATAAATAAATAAATCTGCTGTAAACATAGCTGAGCAAATGTCCTCGTTGTATGGTGGAGCATCTTTTGGGTGTATGCCTATTTTTTGAGAAAGTGCCTGATTTATTCCCAGTGTTGTTTTATAAGCTTGCACTCCCACCAGCAATGGAGGAATGTTCCCGTCTTCACATCTTGGTCAACACATGTTGTCACTTGATTTTTTTTGTTTTTTTTTTTTAATTTTTTTATTATTAATTTATTCTTGTTACATCTCAATGGTTATCCAATCCCTGGTGTCCTCCCATTCTCCCTCCCTCCCCTTTTCCCCTTATTCCCCTCCCCTATAACTGTTCCTGAGGGGGATTACCTCCCCCTGTATATGCTCATAGGGTATCAAGTCTCTTCTTGGTAACCTGCTGTCCTTCCTCTGAGTGCCACCAGGTCTTCCCCTCCAGGGGACATGGTCAAATGTGAGGCACCAGAGTACGTGAGAAAGTCATATCTCACTCTCCACTCAACTGTGGAGAACGTTCTGTCCATTGGCTAGATCTGGGTAGGGGTTTAAAGTTTACCACCTGTATTGTCCTTGGCTGGTGCCTTAGTTTGAGCTGGACCCCTGTGCCCAAATCTGCCTATCATAATGTTCTACTTGTAGTTTTCTAGGACCCTCTGGATCCTTCTACTTTGTCATTCTTCCATGCTTCTCTCATCTAGAGTCCCGGTAGGATGTCCTCCCTTCTGTCCCAGTTTCCTGGTAAGTGAAGGCTTTCATGGGACATGCCCCTTGGGCTAGTATGCAGATATAACTGAGTATATACCATTTAAGTCTTTCTTCTTCTGGGTTAACTCACTCATTATGATCATTTCTAGCTCAATCCATTTATCCACAAATTTCGGGAATTTCTTGTTTTTAATAGCTGAGTAGTATTCCATAGTGTATATGTACCACAGTTTCTTTATCCATTCTTCTACTGATGGACACTTAGGCAGTTTCCATGATCTGGCTATTATGAATAAGGCTGCTATGAACATGGTTGAGCAAATTTTCTTATTGTGTGCTGGAGCATCTTCTGCTCCGTCACTTGTGTTTTTGATCTTACCCATTCTGATGGCTGTAAGATGGAATTTCAGAGTCATTTTGAGTTAAATTTCTTTGATCACTAAGTATGTTGAACATTTCCTTAAGTGCTTTTGGCTATTCAATATTGCTCTGTTGAAAAGTCTCTGTTTACCTCTATCCCATCTTTTTTATTATTATTATTAATTTATTCTTGTTACATCTCAATGGTTATCCTGTCCCTTGTATCCTCCCATTCTTCCCTTGCACCCATTTTTCCCTTATTCCCCTCCCCTATGATTGTTCCTGAGGGAGATTACCTCCCCCTGTATATGCTCATAGGGTCTCAAGTCTCTTCTTGGTAACCTGCTGTCCTTCCTCTGAGTGCCACCAGGTCTCTCCCTGCAGAGGACATGGTCAAATGTGAGGCACCAGAGTACGTGAGAAAGTCATATCCCACTCAAATGTTGGAGACTCAACTGTGGAGAATATTCTGATCATTGGCTAGATCTGGGTAGGGGTTTAAATTTTATCGCCTGTATTGTCCTTGGCTGGTGCCTTAGTTTGAGCAGGACCCCTGGGCCCAAATCTGCCTATCATAATGTTCTACTTGTAGGTTTCTAAGACCATCTGGATCCTTCTACTTTGCTATTCTCCCATGATTCTCTCATCCAGAGTCCCAATAGGATGTCCTCCCCTCTGTCCCAGTTTCCTGGTAAGTGAAGGCTTTTGTGGGACATGCCCCTTGGGCTAGTATGCAGATATAAGCGACACCACATGCTGGCGAGGATGTGGGGAGAGAGGAACACTCCTCCATTGCTGGTGGGAATGAAAACTAGTACAGCCACTTTGAAATCTATCTGGTGCTATCTCAGAAAAATGGAAATAGGGCTTCCTCAAGACCCAGCTATTCCACTCCTTGGAATATACCCAGAAGATGCATCAGCACAGAACAAGAAATTTGCTCAAAAAAAAAAAAAAAAAAAAAAAAAAAAAAAAAAAAAAAGAAAGAAAAGAAAGAAAGAAAGAAAGAAATTTGCTCAACCATGTTCATAACAGCCTTATTCATAATAGCTAGAACATGGAAACAGCCTAAGTGTCCATCAGTAAAAGAATGGATAAAGAAACTGTGATACATATACACTATGGAATACTACTCAGGTTTAAAACAAGGAATTCCCGAAATTTGTGGATAAATGGATTGAGCTAGAAATGATCATAATGAGTGAGTTAACCCAAAGGGAAAGACTCTAATGGTATATACTCAGTTATATCCATCCCATCTTTTAATTGGGTGGAGGCATCTCTGTGACAAGCTGGAGACCTAGGAAAGTGTAGGCTTCCGGGAGGATATGGGAGTGACTCTAAATGAGACTCCTAGTAGCTGGGGTCATGGAACAGGAAACTCTCTAACCAGGTAAGACTTCTAGTGAAGGGAGAGGAACACCAAACCACCCACAAAAAAACTTTAATTAAAAAGTTTATCCTGCCTATAAGATGTACAGGGATAAAGATAGAGGAGATATTGTCGGAATGTCCAACTAATGCGTGGTCCAAACTGAGATCCACCAGATTGGAGATAGTCAACCTCTGAAACTATTAACAATACCCTTCTATTCTGGCAGAAGGAGCCTAGCATAGTTGTCCTCTGCGAAGCTACTCCCAGTAGAACATGCAAACAGCCAAAACTGTACAAAGCATAGGCAGTCTTGCAAAAAAGTGGGGAATGATAGAAGGATCTGAGGTGACAGGAGCGCCCCAGGAAGACCACCAGAGTCAACTAATAATGGCCCTGATGGGCTTGCAGAGACTGAAGCACCAACCAAGTACCAGGCATAACCTGGACATAGGGCCCCTACACATAAAGAGCCAATGGACAGCTCAGGCTTCATGTGGATCCTCTGCTAAATGGAGCAGGGGCTGTCTCTGACATGATCACCCCACCCCACGCTAGGCAGTGCTGCCTCTCCTGGCCATGGAGGAAGAGAATGTGCTGAAACCTGATGAGAAAATTGATGAACTAGAGTTGTTGGAGCTTCCTTTTTTTGAGGAATAGGCAAGAGGATAAGGGAGAAAAAAAAAAAAGAAAGATGGTGGAACCAGGAGGAGAGGAAAGGAGGGAGCTATGATCAGGATGTAAATGGAATAAATAAATTAATTATAAAAATGAAAGAGTAAAATTTTGTCATACACTGTTAACTTCTGGAAAGTACTTTTGGGGGTTTTAAATTATGAAGAATAAATCACTCACATTTGTTTGAATGCTGCCTAAAATTCTGTAAAAATGTATCTAATGATTGAAAAAAATAATTTTAATATTGCAGTTCTAATAGACAGAACTATACATTACTCATGCTAAATATAAATGTCCTGTATCATATAAGTAGATAAGAGGTAAGTTGAAAATTAAATTTTCTAATCACAGACTCCAATGGTTTTGTTTCTGCATTCATGTATCTGATATATTTGGGGTTGCATAAACCTTAATAAAATCTTAAAAGCACATGGAGCTGGGAAGATAGATCAGTTGGTTAAATTCTTGCTTTATAAGCATGAGAACCTGATTCAAAACACTAAGAACTCATCAGGAAGAAAAAGTAGAGGGGCTACAGATAACTAAAGGATGCTGGGAGCAAAAGAAATAGTCTTCCATAAGGAAGAGTGTAAGAATTTGTTATACAATGTCAAATGTTCAGCCCTGAATACACACATACAAGTAACACAATACAGACTGAGCAGGTTATATTATATATAAGAATATATATATATATATATATATATATATATATATATATATATATATATATATATATATATATGCCTGAATGTATGTATGTATGTATGTATGTATGTATGCTATAACAAATATTAAAAATGTAGCAGTGAATCTGAAGGAGATCTAGAAATGATACATGGGAGTGCTTAAAGGGGAGACAAGGAAGGGAGTTATGATATAATGACATTATAATCTTAAAGGATAAATGAGTTTTTAAAAGATAGGAATATACCTTTTAATTACCAGGCAAGCACTTGTAATTCTTGTTCTGGAGTGGTAGAGACATGTGAATCTCTGAGACCAGCTTGCCAGACAGCCTTCCCTACATGTCAAACTCCAACACTGAGAAAATACGTCTCAACAATAATGACATATGGCACTTGAGGAATGGCACTCTAGGGAATAAACACAAAGCATCAATTTGATGGTTTAACTCATCTGTATTAGCTATTTTAACAGTTATATATTTTTTGGACATTGCCGTTTCTCTTAAGTTTTATACAACTTAAGTGTATGACATGTTTAATCAAATATATGTAAAAATCTACATTATTCCTCACTTGCAGTATTTTTCTCTATTAAAAGTCACAGTATTCTGAATGTGACAAAACTGAAACTATTTTAATGTTTGCAAGACACTGAATTCATCTGCCAGTAGAGTATTTGAACATTAATGATAAAGCCTTCAACTCTGTTAACATTTGCAGGTCTCTTTATTTAAATTTAAATATCGGCAGAGAGAAAAGGGATGATACTACCTTATTTTATTATAGGTACAGATATATTGAAATTATTAAGGTATATGTGTATATATAATTGCCTTCTGAGCTTAATACTTATTCCATCAGGTAGTAAAATCTCATTGAAGGCTGCATAATTTATTGCAGCTAATTTAGGCACTCGAACATTTTATGAGACTTAGAAAGCCTTTAAGGCTTTTTCACCTTGGGGAAAGGCAATTGATGTTTCTTTCTGTGAAGAGATTGCTTTCTTTTAAGCGTTCCTCATCTATTAGTGTCCTTCTAACAGCTAAGGGTTGTGCATAAAGGCTGGGATTAATGATTCTGCCCCAAGTAAAACAGTCTATGTAAATTGGACGCATCATATTCTCTAAGCAACTATAAGAGCCACATCCAAAGCAATTATGCCCAAGTTTCAAAATCATTTCTATACTCCACTATCATTTTAATTCTCTGTTGCTTTTACGTTGTAAGTAGAATCACAGGAAAATTTAAGCACATAGTACTGTTTCCTGGGCTAACATTGAACATCCTTGCGAGTGTACTTGCTTCTTATACTCAGAGCATTGTGTCCTAAATTTCAGCAAAGTATCAATCAATCAGTATGTAGGTTCTCTTATGAGTACCTTAGTGCTATAAAATACAGGTTGTGCCTCAGAATATTGAGGAATCAGTAGAGGCTAATGAATTCAATAACTATGGTTCTTGACACAGGATTACCTGGCATTCCCTGTTATGTTATCTTTCTATCTTAAAGAATAATTAAACGTAAAGGGATATAAGAATATGTGATGCTACCATAAATTTGTAGAAAAAAATCATATAAACTTGATTGATGTATTATCAACTATTGTCACTTAAGAAACAGCTTATGATTTGAATTTATCTTTTAATATAACATTGAAGAGGTCAAAACCATAGGAAATGAACGGTATACACTCATGGTACCTGGAGCTCTCAAGTGATACATCTTACCACTTTACACCTTAGCCTTACCAGAAAGTACAAACAGTGCATATACTGCATAAAATGCAAATGTATACAAGCATAAACACAAAATTAAAACTATTTCAAAAATCACAGTAAACCAGATATAGAAATAATTAATTTAAATATCCAAGACAAATAATAGGTGTGCCTGGCTATACAAAAAATGGAGAAAAAAAGAAAAAAGATTACAAACCGAAAAGTACCGTAGCAAATCAGGAGTTAAAAGTAGGCATATGTTTTCTTTAGCTTGTAAATATCAGATTGTGGTAATAAAAACTGGGATGTTTGCTGCTAGAGAGATGGATCAACAGTGACTCCTTTTTTCTTTCTTTCTTTCTTTCTTTTTTTAATTTTTTTTGATCACTTTACACCCAGATTGTAGCCCCCTCCTTTGTTGCCTCCTGGTCCCAACCTCCCTTTCTTATGTCCCCTCCCTCCCTCCCTTAGTCATTAGAAATGGGGAAGCCCTCCTTCCCTAACATCTGACCTCAGCCTATCAAGTCTCATCTGGACTGCCTGTATCCTCTTCCTCTGTGGCCTGGCAAGCCCCCCCCCCCCAGGGGGAAGTGATCAACATTTGGGCACTAGAGTCCCTTTCAGAAGTAGTCCCTACTCTCCATTATATGGGACCCAAAATGAGACTGTGCTGCCTATTTACTACACTTGAGCAGAGGATCTAGGTCCTCACGATACATGGTTTTTGGTTGGTTCATCAGTCTCTGCAGCACTCCTTCCTCTGCCTGGATTTGTTGACTCCATTGGTGTCATTGTCGAGCTCCTGAGCCCTCTCGGTCCTTCTATTCCCCAAGCCTTTCATAAGACTCCCTGCATTCCACCCCCAAAGTTTGTGAGTCTCAGCATCTGCTTGGATCCTCTTCAGGGTAGAATCCCTAAAAGGACCTCTATAGTAGGCTCCCTTCCTATTCCTTCTCTTCGCCTGTGTCTGGTGTATAGTCTATTTGTTTTTATGAATGAGAATTAAGCATTGTCCTTAGCACCCTCCTTGTTGTGTAGTTTCTTTAGGTCTGGGTATTATAGTGTAGTTATACTGCATTATGTGGCTAATATCCGCTTATAAGTGAGTATATACCATGCATGTCTTTCTGTGTCTAGGTTACCTCTCTCAGGATGATCATTTCTAGTACCATTCATTTGCCTGAAATTTTCAAGATTTCATTGTTTTATTATTTGTTAAAAGAATAAGGAGGGAAGAGCCTTGAACTCATTGGCACAGGAGACAACTTCCTGAACAGAACACTAATAGCTCAGACTCTAAAATCAACAATTCATAAATGGGACATCATGAAACTGAATAGTTTCTGTAAGGTGAAGGGCACTGTCAACAGAACAAAAAACGTACACCTGACAGAGGGCTAATATCCAAGATATATAAAGAACTCAAATTAAAGACCACCAAACCAAACAGCCCAATTTTAAAATTGTGGTACTGAACTAAACAGAATTTTCCAGAAAGGACTATCTAATGGTGGAGAAATACTCAAAGAAATGCTCAACATCCTTAATCATCATGGAAATGCAAATCAAAAAGAATCTGAGATTCTATATTAAACCTATGAAATGACTAAGATAAAAAACTCAAGTGACAGCACATGCTGGCAAGGATGTGGAGAGAGGGGATACTCCTTATTGCTAGTGGAAGTGCAAACTTGTACAACCACTTTGGAAATCAATCTGGTGCTTTTCCAGAAAATTAGAAATAGTGCTACCTCAGGACCCAACCATACCACTCCTGGGAATATAGCCCATAGAGCTTCACCATACAACAAGGACATTTGCTCAACTATGTTCATAGCACTTTTATTCGTGATAGCCAAAAACTGTAAACAACCTAGACATCCATCAACCGAAGAATGGATAAAGAAACTATGGTATATTTACAGAGTGGAATACTACTCCACTATTAAAAACAAGCACTGTGACTATTTTAGAGGACCTGAGTTCAATTCTCTGCATTCCCATGGTGGCTAATATGCATGTATAACTCCCAGTCTCAGAGTATTTGACACTTTCTTCTAGCCTACTTGGGTACCAAGCAAAAGACACATGCATAGGTACTAAATACTCATACATAAGATAATATAATAAAATAGAAGTCACATGAAGAGTTCATAAAGAACAAGATGAAATATGGGTTTGAAATATACCAGTTCAAGTGACAGCCATCAATGAAAGAAGACCAAAGAGATTCATTCAAGTGACTGTTGCACCCTCTCATCAAAGGCAGTAGGTGTGTTAGAATATGGAGATGTGCACTTAACAGAGATAATGGAGACTTCAACAAATTATAATAATTTGTTAACTAGTTAATTCAAAAGCTTATCCTTTAATCTCTTTTGATGAAATTAAATAAAAATATTGGACATGTCAAAAACTTGGCAGCTCTTTGGATAACAGTAATTGACTTTCTTGATTGGTAATTATAACTTTTACGGTGCTGTATCAAACAAAACTAATGAACTTTGTCACAAACAACATTATGTGTCACATGAAGGCACAAATATATCTGCTATGCAGAGTAATTTATTGCACATTAGCTAACATATTATCTTTTAAAACTGCCTTATCCTATAATGCATTTCAATTGTGTAAGGGTGAAGTTTGCCATTGTGTTTGTGCAGTAAGTTTGTGAGGAAATTTTCTGTGTATTGTAGATAAGCAAAATCACACATCAAAATAATCCAAGATCAGAAGTCCTTTCTTATAGAAACCTCAGAGATGGGACAACAAGATAGATGGATTATAAGGTTAAGGTTCTTGCAAGGAAAGAGTGGTAACCTGATCCCTTTCTCATAACCCATCTATTGCATTCGTAGAAGAGAAGCAACCCCACTAAATTTATATCTGGCATCTAAATGTGTAACATTTTACAGGCACTCCTAGGAAAACAGATCATGAAGCATACATGCAATAAAAAAAAACATTTGAGATCATATACAGATACACAATTTCCAAGTAAGAAACATCTAATGTATATATAAAATGCTTTTGAAAACATGAATTAAAGAGAAACAATTATGAATTTTAACTTATCATATAATTGGCAAACATAGCCAAATTTAAAACAAATTAACTTCTATTATGATTTATTGATACTGTTTAATTGCTAAAGTGCACATTTACATGCTATGTCTCATATTTAGTTGGCATGTATACAGTAAATTTGATGCAAAACTGTACTATTTAACAAGAGGTGTGGCGTGAAGAATAATAGTTGAAAAGATACCTGATTCCATAGAGTGGGGATGTGTCCTGGGTTATATGGCAAAAAGGAATGAAGGTTGTCTGTATTGGCTAGTGTTGATCAGAGAACCTTGTGATGTATGGAGGGTGACCCTTTATTATAGAGGTACACTCAGTGGAATTGAATACTTAACTTGAAGAAGAATACAAAAGAGTGAGATTGACAAAAATTCTAAGATTTTTACTCCTGTTTTTAATGATGTGTCTTTGAAAAGATGAAATAAGTGAAACATAAAAATGAAGAAAAATATCCATTAATGTGTAGAAAATAATTAACAGAATTACAATATAACATTTTAAATGTTACAAAATGATACTGTAATTTGATTGATAACAATTTTAGTCAACGTACGTGTTATATAATGTATTCTATGGATGCATGTGTGTTTGTATGTATGAGTGTATATATACACACATATGAAAATGCATACACACAAATATGAAAATGCATCTTTGTCTATTCTATGAAATAATGCAAACTCAAATATCCACAAAGAACACCTATAAATCTTAATGATTTTTTTTCAAAAAGTATTTGGAAAAATGTATTATTTCCTTTGACTGGTTGAAATATATTTTCCTTAGAGTCTTTTGAGTTTCTGGAAAAATAAGTGTTTGGATTTGTGGAAGAGGAGCTTTTATTTAAATTTCTCTAAAGCTGTCTTTAACCAACATTGTTTCCTGATTTCCTGGTACTATCGGGTACTCATGACATGTAGAACCTACACTTCTCACAACAGTGTCACTGATAAAATGTCTGAAGTGGGAGCTACAGGTGTAAGATGTTTTGAATGTCTGTAGTACACATTCTGAGCTCATAATCTCACAACAAATACCATCAGTCATCCTATCAGAATCTTTTTTTTTTTTTTTTTTTTTTTGACACAGCATGCACGGAGGAGGGCTCTCAGGTATCATCTCAACTAGCTATTTTTACCCAATCATGTCAAGGATGCCTCTGCACCAGAGTGCTATAGAATGCCCCTTTTCCTTGGGTTTTGTTAACTTTAGACTGGAAATAATGTCGAGGTTATAAATATAAACTGTACATTAAAAATAAGATAAGAGAATGTAGAGTACATATGATACAACGCATAATTTATGTTGCGAATAAAAATCCCATAAATGGGAGAGTGATATGATTTAGTTGGTGAAGGTACTTGACACCAAATCTGAAGTAATTATTTCTGTCTCTTGTCCTCACATAATGGGAGGAGAGAATTGAGTGTCCCAACATGATTTTTAAATTCCTCATTCATAGTCTAACACATTCAAAGGAACAAAAACCTTAGATGCACACAAAACAAATAAATGGTAAAATGTCATGAATTTGCTGGTATAAAGGTATTCAATAGTAATGAACAAAGGTATTAGTCATAGGACCAATCAATAGATATTTACATGGTATATATCAGATAAAATATATGTTTTGGAATTAAATAAATTGAAATATAATACACTCATTAGAAGAACTAACTGAAGTCACAGGTTTTTTTCAGTGAGCGTAGGTTTTCCAACAACAAAATAACATGTGTTTGTGGTTTTGAACCCATATCAGTTTCCCATAATAATACATTTTTGTCTATTTTCTGTTGTCTTGCCAAGTTTCTTCTCCGGAGATAGGCTCAGCTTTCTACTCATCAAAGTCTCTAGGAAAATTATCTTATTTCATGGACTTTAACTCATTTACACTTATTTGTATGTGTTTCTCTGTGTTATTCAAAGTGACTGACTACACACTGATGTCATATTATAGAATGAAAAGCAGCTCAAAGCCCTTAGAGTCCTTTAACCAAAGCAAAGTCCAGATTTGAATTTTTTACTCCATGTCCCTTGTGTCTTCCATCTTCTGTCTATCTTCTGTGTGAGTTTGTGTCTTTGGCTGGCTAAAGCTTTCTGCCCCTCTGTGTGTGTGTTTGTGTGTGTGTGTGTGTGTGTGTGTGTGTGTGTGTGTCTATTTCTGTACATCGGTAAGAGCTGTATACCCCTGCATATAAGAGTGGTGTTTGTTTCTCTCTTTAATAAAAACATTTAGAAACTTTTAACTGAGTTTTAGAAGGGGCTAGCTTCTACTGTCAACTGACCCAGATCACAAACTTAATTGTTTATCAAATGGTAGTAACATATGTTTGTTTCCTAACTTTTATTGTATAGTTTAGGGAGTTATTTCAACTTTTGTGTTTGCTGTTTCCATTTTGTTTCTGCCACAGACAGAATTCTGCTTAAAAATGAACAAGCTTGGATGCAGGCAGAGTCCACTGCCAAACTCTGCCAGGACAGTGTAAGCAAATACTCAATAGTTCCTGCCTCACAAATATGTCTGTTAGATATATTGGGCCAGAAGACTAAAGAAGAAGCTCCAACGTTATACAGAATTTCAGGTGACTGTTAAGGCAGCAAACTATATATTTTTTACATTTTGGAAGCTGGTAACCAGCACCTCCGGTTTATTTAGATAATTAAGTTTTATTCCTTCTCAAGTCTCTGATGAGGTTAAAGATCAGATAGTTTAACTTTTTAATTAGGCTTAATTGTTTGTTTAGGGATTACGATGTTTTTACATCTAGATAGATGTTTTAAGTTGATAGGGATGAAATATGATATTGACTTATATTCAGAATTTTAGAGTCACCAAGATAGGAAAGATGTTTTCTACAAGGTTGCCAAAAACAATTAGCCAAAACACTATGAATGTAACATTCATATAATTCTTGATTGTTTCATGGTTGTTCTTGCTGTATGTAATTTATTTTTTGTGTGTAATATATTATGTGTAATAATATATGTGTATATTCAAAAAAGAACTGTGATGATTCATCTCTTAAAAAATGATATGCATGCATTATCTGGGTTAGGGACATGGGAAAGTATGTAATTTAAGATTGCAGCTATACATTAGCTTAGGTTCAAACTGATTTCTTGGGTAAGAAATCCCGGCCAAGTAAGGCTTAATTATTACATTGTTCTCTTAAGGGAAGATAACACAAAAAGTCTCAGTACACAGGAATCCAACAGTCTTAAGTCTTCAGTCACTTTATGGTATATTATCAGACTGTGAGGTCAAGAAGGGAAGGGTACTAGAGCCGGGGTGATGGAATACAGACAGGGAAGGATTGGAAGCAAGTGTGACAGTGTTGTAGGATATGGAATCCCCAAAGAATCAATTAAATATTTTATTGGAAATAAAGTAAAGTTCCATAATCTTAGAATGCAAGAGATGTTTTTAGACTATTACATCACCATGTGTATACATGTGCTCACCTACCACGGCACATATATGGAGCTGTAGGAAAATTACAGTTCTTCCTCTCCATGTTGCCTCTTAGATCAAATTCAGGACTTCAAGAACCTTAAGCCCCCGAGGAATGTTGTTGGCCGTCATTAATGTTTTAGATTCACAACCTTCTGATGTATTCTATAAAGGAATGTGATATGCTAAAGTGCTTCTCCAATATTTCTCATTTTGGAGAGAGCAATTGTGTCTTGAAACTTATTTTGCTTTTGTTTGTTTGTTTGTTTATAGCAGTCTCTGATTTGGGGGTGGTAACACATTGTTGTACTCATTGAAATTAATAGCAAATTTAAATTCAAGTTCATCTCATAGATTTATATTTACTGAAGGAGCAAATTGGATTATCTCAAGTTTTCCATTTTTACCTCTTGCTCCTCACCACTATTTACACACACACACACACACAAACAAGCACACACACATGGAGACAAGTTTTAATTCAAATGAAAGAAAATTAATAAATGTTGTCCTTAGAGTAAAAATATTAATTTTTCTTATCAATACCAGTTAGTGTTTTAATTTTATATTTGCACTATTTAAAAATTTTTTTTCTATTTTATTTTAAGGACTTGGAAATAAAAGCATCACACAACATAATTAACCAGACACAAATATTGTACAACTTAATGATCCGATGTGTAGTTACAATTATGTTCCTTTTATTGAAAAAGATCTTGTTTAAATTTTGCAAAGTTTAGTTTTATCTATTTTGTAATTTCATAGCTGGCGAAATAGTCCCTCATAACCACAGACATAGTGGAGATGATAACAGTCATTTACAATTATGGATTTTTACAGTTGTTCTCATTTTTCTTCTTAGTGTAACTGTTACTTCTTAGAAATAACCTTGCCAAAGAAATGTGCTTACAATTAATTTTTTAGAAAAGGGGACTTCCTTAAGGTTTTATATTGCATTTCTATAATGTCTTATACTAAGAATAGACTTCACAAGGTGAATATTTGGGGGAATTAAATTACACTCTATTCAATTTCACTTAATAGTAATGTTTTATTTTTAGATCATAAATATAATCCTGACTGTGGGTAGGTAAAGGAAAATGGTTGCTGTGAGTTTTAAGATAGCCTGATACACATAGTTCTAGACCAGCTAACCCGTAGAATGAGACTCTGTCTCAAATAAAATAAAATAAATAAGTAAAGGAAAGGGAAATTATTAGTTGATTATTTTACTCCACAAAGCTACAAATTCCATGAATGAGAATGGGCATACTTTTATGATTTATTTAAAATATTATTTGTTAAGTGAACTTGATCAAGAAAATCGTCCATTTCCCTTCGATTTTCAAATTTTGTGGCGTATATGCCTTCAAAGTAGGATCTTATGATTCTTTGAATTTCTTCAGTGTCTGTTGTTATGTCTCCCTTTTCATTTCTGATTTTGTTGGTATATACTCACTTATATCTGCATACTAGCCCAAGGGGCATGTCCCACGAAAGCCTTCACTTACCAGGAAACTGGGACAGAGGGGAAGGCATCCTATTGGGACTCTAAATGAGAGACGCATGGGAGAACAGCAAAATAAAAGGATCCAGAGGGTCCTAGAAATCTACAAGTAGAACAATATGATAGGCAGATTTGGGCCCAGGGGTCCCGCTCAAACTAAGGCACCAGCCAAGGACAATACAGGAGGTAAACTTTAAACCCCTTCCCAGATCTAACCAATGGTCAGAATATTCTCCACAGTTGAGTGGAGAGTGTGATACGACTTTCTCACATACTCTGGTGCCTCACATTTGACCATGTCCCCTGGAGGGGGAGACCTGGTGGCACTCAGAGGAAGGACAGCAAGTAGCCAAGAAGAGACTTGATACCCTATGAGAATATATAGGGGGACGTAATCCCCCTCAGGAACAGTCATAGGGGAGGGGAATAATGGGAAAATGGGGGGGGGGAATGGGAGGATACAAGGGATGGGATAAACATTGAGATGTAACTAGAATAAATTAATAAAAATAAAATTTAAAAAAAAATATTATTTGTTGAAGTGTCAAAGAAAATTGTAAAGGGTGTATAAAAGCATATAATACAAATTTTGATCGTGGGTATTGCATGTTAGTATGGTGTTATGCTACTTATTTCTCTGTAAGAAGAAGACTGAGGCAAGAGAATCACAGTTTTAATGCTACAGAGGCTAAACTCTAAGAGCTGGTATTTCAATGATGGGTAGATAAAGTTACAATAATCTCGCAGTAACTAGTAAACTATAAAGAATTTAATTTTAAGCAATTATGTGAAACAGAAGAATTTTACAAAAATTTCATAATATAATATAAAATAAAAATCATTCCAGTAGTCCTTTTCTCTTAATGATAGTATGAAATGTTTATCTGAAGTAGCACTAAGAGACTAAGAGCAGTGAGATAGATGATAACAACATTAGGAATTAAGTAGGTGGGCTGAACAGATGTTTCCTTCGCCAAGGTACTTCTACTCAACTGTAAGTGCCTGAATTCAGGTGCTGAAAAGCACATTAAATGTCTACTATTAATGTGCTATTCTTAATTTATGGAAGGGATGTAGACAAACTCCAAGTTCATTGGTCAACCAACCTAAGTGAACTGGTTAGCCTCAGGTTCATTCTTTCTAAGAAATATGATGGACAGTGATGGAGGAAGAAACCAAATATCTGTGTTACCTCTAGATGCAAAGGTACATCTACACACACCTGTAACCTCTCTGTCTCTCTCTGTGTCTCTTTGTCTGTCTGTCTCTGTCCGTTTGTCTTTGTCTATTTGTCTGTCTGTCTGTCTGTCTGTCTGTCTCTGTCTCTGTCTCTCTTTATCTCTCTCTCTCTCTCTCTTTCTCCCTTTCTGTCTCTCTCACACACACACATACACACACAGACTCACACACACATACACATAAATTACATAGGTTCACATTTATAGAATGAATACAATCTTTAGAACTCTTCAAGTCAGTACATTTGAAGCTTCACATTTGCAGGTGTATTTAACACCCTTCAGAAATGGGAATCTCATTCACTTGGGTTCTATAAAACCAAACTATAATGGTCTGAAAAAGAAGATACAATGAGATTAACACAAATGTTTCCATTATAAAAATTATTAAACATGGTAAAAATATGAGTGAGGGGTTGTGGGGTAAAAAGGGGGTTAGGGGAGGGGAAACTGTGTCAGAACATATTATATGAAAACATTTTTTGTTTTTATTAATTTTTTAACATATACATTTATATTATTATGCAGATATAGAATGAACTACCTATAGCAAGAAGACCATGACGCAATCAGGAATTATATAAATATTACATTCTTAGTGTTTCGGCTATTTGTATTTGGCAGCCTTGAAGAAAACATCTTTCCTATCTTGGTGTGTCTAAAATTCTGAATGGAAATCACAATCTGTCATATCTTGTCATTATCAAATTAAAACATATATCTAGACTTAAAATATAGTAACCATTAAACAACTGTGCTTAATTGTAAAACTAAACTATCTGGGCTTCAATCCCATCAGAGATTTGAGAGGGAATATAATTGATTACCTGACTATACCAGGAGTGGAGGATAGTAGCTTTCCAAATGAGAAGATGACAGAGACAGTTTTCCACCTGAATAGTCACCCAGACCTCTCTATAACATTGGAACATCATCTTTAGCCTTCTGGCCCAATATATCTGACAGACATATTTGTGAGGCAGGAACTATTGAGGATGTGCTTACCCTGTCTTAGAAGAGGTTGGCAGTCGACTCTGCCTGCATCCAAGCTTGCCCTTTTTTAGGCAGAATTCTGTCTGTGGTATAAATAAGGACATTTTCCCAGTGTCTTCTTTGCCACATTTGAAGCCACCTCTATAAGGAGGTTCTTTGATTCTCATCATTCTCCTTGAGGTAGACTGGGTGTTGCCAGGAATTAACCTGTCTCATTGTCAGTGAATTTTTAAAATAATAAAAACATTTTAAATGCTATATTCTGTATGTCTCTGAGGTTTACGAATACCTTATCTAACTATTTTACCTATCTTTCTATAGTATAATATCTATCTGTTTTAATTTAACAAAAGAAAAAAAGGCACGTGCCTGCATTGGCAAACACTATTAGTCCTAGAATGATACAGGCAAGATTACCACAGCAACTGTGTAGGAATGACATGCAAATCTGAGGTGAATGTAAAACGTATTACAATGTAGGTCTAAAACCATTGATTGCAAATGAACCTGGCAAAAGAAGTTCTCTCTAGGATTAAAAGAAAACCATCTGAGTACACAGAAAGAGATTAGTTTTTATACACCCCTCAAAATATACATTCACCCCCTAAACATAACACTTATAATAAATTGCTGCTATACACACAAACAATGATTAAAAATAATGAACACTTCAAATCAGACTCTCTGTATCCAGAACACACAGGATACAAGTAGTTGGCAGCAAAATTTGTCGGAAGACAACGTGCCAATGTTATCTATCCTCCCACAATGTGACACTATCCACTTTGGTTCTCATAAAGTAGTATGTTCCTTGTGTATTATAAAAAAAAAAATCAAGCTTTCAGGCATTTTAACAGAGCCTCAACAGAGTAGTTTCATTTTCTTCTTTAGGCTAAAAAAGCCTTTTTTGCAACAACATCATGCACTTATAAATTACAATGGGATTTACACTTCAGAAGATGAATTTAAGAAGATCTCCAGATTCCACAGAGTGCACCATAATGCTTAAGCTCTGGACCAGTGAGAAAAATTCATATTGGATTTAGTGACTCAGTGTTTGAACACTCTGAATATGAGCCTTCCTATTCAGAGTGTGATATTCACGTGGTACATTTATCTTTCACAATATGCTGCTAGTAGCTAAAAATATGCTTTGTCTATTGTTTTTTTGTTTTTTGGTTTTTCTTTTTTTTTTTTTTTTTTTTGGTTTGTCGGGTTTATCATTTACACTATGAAGTGCTCTGTTGTGCTTGGTGAGAGATGCATATTCACACTTCAGGCTCAATGTGATTTTTGTCTTAATAAAAAAGTTTAAGAGCACATGAACTGCAATTAATCCACAGTTGTCTGTCACTGCTGCCATGGTATTTTAAATGACTGCTTCATCATAATTACTTAGTGAGTGGATAGATCACTTAGGTTGCAAACTGAGCTGCTGAGGCATGTTGACAGTAAAACATAGTGACTGTGTAAAATATAATAGAGAACGGAAATGTGCTGATGCAGGAGAAAAGTAATGATATTTCTGGGTCTGCCTATCACCCTGAGTCCTTAACAGGAAAGAGGTCATAGTCACAAGGAGAGGAGAGGGCTGACATTAGAGCAAGACAGTTTATACCTTAGAGCAAGACGGAAGGAGAGAGAGAGAGAGAGAGAGAGAGAGAGAGAGAGAGAGAGAGAGAGAGAGAGAGAGAGAGAGGGAGAAAGAGACATTTGGAAGTTCTAATCAGATTTTATTTATTACATTATTAAATGTGAACTATAATCATAAGAAAACCCTGACAATAACTAGGAAAGGGAAGAAAAGTTAAAAATAGTCTCCTATATACATTAAAGTGAGTAAAAGAGAGACAAAAGTGTACTGAGGTTTTCTTTAGAACATACAAGGACTTTTATAATTTGGTAAGGAACTTCAGGAAAAAATTGACTAATGCATGAGTATAGCATAATGTCATTAAGGGTCATTTTATGTCTGTGTACTTTTGTAGAACAGTATTATTTGGTTTTACCTTGGGTCTCTGGTTATTTGTCACACAGCTAGAGTCAGTAGGGGTTCAATCTTATGGAGTGGCTCTTAACTAATACCAGTTATTGGTTGTTTACTCAAGCTAGCTATGTGCAGTGATTTCACTAGTGTATCCTGCCGGCGAGACATAATTGTATATAGAAGGGTTATAGTTGTGTTGATGTTTACATTTTTCTCTCAGGTAGTGTGCAGTTTACCTTATGGTACCAAGAGCACTGGTCAATAGGGCATAAAGTCCTTACTTTTAAACACCAGTAATGCTCAATTATTTGGACAAGTCTATTAACCTAAAGAAAATCTTCTTTGCTTCTATTTTCAACTGATCATTAGCAAAGATACTATTATCACCTCCTTTAGGCTTTTGTGGAGATATTTTATCTCAATAAGTAAACATAGAGGAGTAGGTTCATCAACAAGCTTATAAGAGTATACTAAGTAGGGTCAGGGAGTGGCAAACTGTCTGCCGAAGGGACCATGGGTCATTCTTTTTAATAGTAATGACCAAGTGGTCCTTGATATATGCCACATCAAGACAATATTCAGTGTTCTGTGCCTTTCATCTGCATCACTTTGAAGTTGGTTGCATACTATTAAAACTATTTTCTCGCCTCATCAAATTCTGCTTTCTAGAGCAATTGTAATCTGGAGTGAAGTTCTAACACATAAAACTGCTTTTAGATAAATATTTATACCTGAGATTTTCAGAGTACCAATTCTAAATCGGGGACGATAGGAAACTCATCAGTAAAGCAAAGTCTAGCAACTGTCTAAGAATTTGGCATCATTTCCGCCGAGGTTTTCAACCACTCTTTTCACATTTTTAAACCTTGGTAGGTTATATGTTAATATCACTAAATTCAAGGCAATTTAAAAGGGATTAATATTTTTAGAAATTAACACATCATTTTTATTCTAATAGATTAAGCTAAACAAAACCATTTGTTAGCCTGATATGCATCCTGCTTCAGGTAACTACGGTATGTGATCAACTACGAGAGAAAATTAAAATAATGTAAAACTATCTTGTGGTGGCATCTATTAAAAGAAAGAGAATAGTGTCATTTATACTACCCAAACTGGATTGAGAATACCAATAGAGTAATAAAAATCACTAGTGATAAATCAACTGATTGTGTTAAGAAGCATGAAAATATTGATAGTAATTTCAATAAAGAATATTAACATTCAAAAATATTAACATTCATTAGTGAACTGATATAATCACATATTTAAGACCAAATTTTGTCAGTATTTCAAAGTTTGTTTTAGAGAATTTCCTCTGCAAGCAACTTTGTTTTTATTTATTAAAAAAACATATGACTAACCAGTAAAAAATACAATAATTATAGATGGTTATATAGTCAATATTAATCAGTTTATACTTTATTGCTCTAATGTAGTCACAGAACTTAAAAGAAAATGAGGAAAATATAAAGTAGAAGAGGCAGAGATTACAGAAATTGCAAACTAGCGAAAGAATCCTTGCCAGCAACATCAGTTCTACAGATATTTCTCAAAAGACACGAAGTATGAGTTATGAGTATCCCAAAGAGTTGCAGCTGCAGTTATTGATTTCAGAAAATATAATAAAATATAATTTAGTATAGGCAGGGTAAATTTTTACTTCTGGCAGTACATAGAGAGGGGTAGAAATTGATTCATCAAGACACGAGGACATGAAGCATTCTGTCATATGTTTTTAGTTCCCCCTTCATGGTTTAAGCACAGTAGTCCTTTCTAGCCAATTTAACTTATTCCATGTATACAATTTACATGTATTTATATAGGTGCATATCTTCTGCAGGTATTTTAAGAGTAGAATCAAGACTTAAATAAAAGTTCATCTAAGAAATGTGTTACAGCAATTTTGTTTTATTATTATGGAGAGCAAAAAATCTGAAGGCATGCTGCCTGCCATCTGGAGACGCTCCTCCACTCATTTCTTTATCATTTCCAGCCATCAACAGATTGTACAGTGCTTACCCACACGGATGATGGTTGCTCTTCCTTACTGCGGATTCTTTTTTCCTGATTTTTATCTTAGATATAAATACTACTTTTTTTCTACAAACATTCTTACAGCTAAACAAATAAATATTTCTTTCCCACGTATCTGATCGCTTTCAAAACCAGTCAAGTTAATGTGTAAAATTACGCATAGAAATAAATGTGCCTATCCAGAGTTGCACCTTTTGTCTTGTGTAATATTGTAGTGACTCCGTATATGGAACTTCTCATCATTTCTGTAAATGGAGATTATTTCCAACTGATTCTTTCTCCAGCTATCAATATCCTGATTTTTAGCATGGGGACTTTGTTTTAATGTTTTCCTAATAATTTCTAACATGATATTATCATATAAATAAATGTTTCTAGAAAAAAGAACAAATTAAAATATTACCTTTATTGTGAGCTACTACTGAAATTTTAACCTTAATGCATTTTGAATCAGATTAATGAACTTCACATTTACAAGTTTTTATTTGATTAAAATAAGCAGTTTATGGAAATTTCAATTGGTTAACTGACTCTAGAGAATTTCAAATAAGTGTAAAATTCTTTATTTTTTGTTTGTTAGTATATTATTTGCTTGTATGAGATCTCAATTGTATCCTAAAATGAATGTCATGATTGTTTTATTGAATTATGTAACACATGTGTGCTAGAAATTGATGATCTTGGTGGAATGAGTGAAAAATATAAAAATACATTATTAATCCACTTAGAGTCTGGTATTTTGCTATTAGGCTTTCACCTTGAAACATGAGATTTAGAACTCTTCTTAAATCACTATTTATAATATGAAACCTTCCATTTTCTAATTCCACAACTGCTAACAACATACTGAGTAGGCCAACAATATGATCCAACATTAGAAATAAAAGAAATGTGTGTGCTTGAGTAGTAGACTCAGCTGGCATTCAGCTTCTTTAACTAAAAAGAAATCCAAAGAACAGCTTTAGTTGCAGTGGATTTGACTTTTCCAAATTCATCTCAAGTATTTTAAAATGGTGCACTTACAAGACTAAAGCTGTGACTTTAACATTTTTCAATATCTTTTTAGTGGCTAAAATCATTTGGATATAATAAAGGGTTTTGTCAAGAACAAGTAATTGATTTTCAGTGTGAATCCAAATCTAAGAGTAAATTTAAGTATTTTGGCTTCTAAATATAGCTTAAAATTCCTTTAGAGTAGAATGCAATAGACTATTCTTTTTCATTTCTCATGGATAAATATCTTTTATTTTTAATATAAATATATTTTATATGGTTTACTTTCCATTATTGAGAATAACTCAGGATTCTCTATAAAGGATGATTATGACTAAGCATTGAAGGTGAATTTATAAAGACCATTAATGTATAATATACCTTTAATATTGATCAGTGAAGTTTAACATTTAATATTTAGAATCTTTTTATGTGAATATAAGACTCTATTCATGTCGGCAAGTGTGTGTGAGACTATTCATTGAGTAGTACATAGATGAAGAGTACATTTATTGTCCATATTAAATGTGTACAGCTTTAAAAATCACATAGTAACTTAGTACTCATATTTGCAGACACTAAGTCATATGTGATAAAACAATGGTGTAATTTCGTGTATTTAACAAAATGCCTTTAGTATCTCACTATATAATAGAAAAATTGTTTGTATGTTCAGAGAATGATATATTATAATGTACACATCGTGCTTACCAGAAATAATTGTTACTCTCCAGTAGAAATACCTTTTGATAATTATATATTTATATATTTTATATAAATTTACACAAACTACATATCTCTAAAACACAATAATAATCAAAGAGAAATAGGCAATCAGTTTGGCTGTTGGAAGAAATATGGGAGGGGGTGGAGAAAGGGTTCCTGAGATGAGATCGAGGGAAGCAGTGGGACACTATTTCAATTGAAAACATATTATAAATAAATAAATAAGTATAATCCCTAAAATCTATGCCCAAAAACATCATAATCTAGACAATCCTTCATTGAGATTCAGAGCAGGTAATTCTAGAAGGTGTAGAGTAGACTATTGAAACCAACCATCACACATGTTTAAACAGTAAATCCCATTCTATTTTGTGTGTTTTTACTACTTTTTTACTATTTAATTTTACTGACATTTAAAAATCAAATGTAAGAAGAATTCACACCAATTCTTCTTGAGCTGTGTTTAGCTTGTTTAAAACAATTGAAGGAGAATAATAATTAATTATGAATTCAAATACATCCCTATTTTTGTATGAAACTACTATGGGCCAATATTCCTCTAGAATCTTAGTATAAAATAAACAATAAATATTATAAATTATAATTTAAGATAAATTATTAATAAAACAATTAATTAATAGGTATGATACAAGGGTTATACAATATAATACATTATGACCAAATAAGATTTATTCCTGAGGTACAAGAATGTGTAAAAATATAACCATGATCCAATCTAACATTGCATTAATTGAAAAAAGGAAAACTAATATGCAATAAAATCAATTGATATGAAGTCACCTTTATACATCATATGAACTTACATTTATAAGTTCATAACTGTCTCATAAATTACTGATATTATCAAATAATAAATATGGCTAACAAAGTAGAAGATAAAAGTAAACACACAGTTTTATTTATAATCGAAACTAAGCAATCTCAGTAAACAATAATAATTAAATGTCATGTATCATAGTCTTTAAATAAATAAAATGGTTTAAGTAACCCAAGAAAAACGACATGATAAATGAAAATTATAAAACATTCTTGGAAATAATTAAAGGAAACACTAAATAGAAAGATATTCAATGTTCATGAAGTGGAGGATATAACAAAATTGAAATACCATTATAGGAGAAAGTAACCTATAATTCCAATACAATTTATTTAGAAATACAAATGGTGATTTTCTTTTGAGAAATAATATTCCATTTTAGAACTCTTGTAAGATGTATACTAACTCAACATATGCAAGTCTTGAAAGAGAAATATTTTTGGAACCTCACATATCCTCATTTGTAAAAAAAGTATAAAGCCACAGTAATCACAAGGATGTCATAAAGGCAGAATTATATACATGCAATCCAAAAACAAGGCATAGAGTCTAGAAATGAGGTCCCCTACACATGAATAAATGGTTTTAGCAAAGATATCTAGGAAGATATTTGCCATAATGATGAGACAATTATATGTCTGCCTGAAAAATATTGGAGTTAAGAATTGACCTAACAGCCTACCAAACACTAACTCAAAACCAATGAGCTAAATGTAAGATATTAAATAATATGTATGTCTGATGTAAAGATGGGCAAACATTTCATGACATTGCATCTTGAGTTGTTGAACACTACACTAAACACAGAGGTAACCAGGAAAAAATGTTACTAATTGGATCTTAGTGGTTTTTTTTTAAACTAGTGTTTATCAGAAGCCATTGATGACAGGCTAAAGAGGCAACTCACAAATTATGAGAAAATGAGTATGAAAGTACATTAAAGAACGTTCAGCATCAACACTCAACACCCCTAGTCCTTAGGGAAATGCAAATGAAAGCTACTGTGATGACTACTGTTTAACATGAAGAACAAATATATGTGCTACTGAGAGCGAAGAGAGATTGGACGTGTGCTGCCTAAAAGAATATAGAATGGGTGGCCTTTAAAACTATAAAAATTAAACTGAACATTAACATAAAAATATTAGGCCTGAACGCCTGTGGCACTCAGATGCAGAATCTGGGAGCTTTACTTATTCACCGTGGTTGTGAGAACACTAGCTGAAATGGAGAAACAACAAAGGAATCCACTGATACACTAACGTGTAGGCAAAAATAGCTGCTTTAACCTTTAACAGAAACATTTAGCTGCTCTAAAAATTTGCTGAATCTTCGTGACATAGAATTTCATGAATGGGAGCACTATTAAGCATCCAAAAATAATGTGATATTTACAGTAGTGAAAATGATAGAAACAAATGAAATTTTAAGCCAGGCATTGGGAAGAGAGTGGAATGGACAATAATGGTTGCTTTTGCATAGACTTGTTTTCTAAAGAGGAGGTACACATGGAGTTGAAAGATGGAATATTGGTAAATTTAATTGCCCACATGACAGCACCTAGGACTATCTGGGAAAACGATCTTAATGAAAGAGCACGTGAATCAGGTCTGTCTGTGGAGTACTGTCTTGGTAGTGGTAGTTTAGTGCTCTTGCTAATGATTTAGAAAAGTCTTTGAACATGGAGTAAATTATCCTGAACAATTCATAAACTAAAAAATGTTGAAACAATTTTGAAGGTGATAATAAAACTTTGATGAGCTAGAAGTAATTGTATTGTGTAGATAAAGTAAACGATGATCATAATAATGAGGTAACCTTGGGAACGATTTCTCATTTTCACACATTTTTATAAGTTTCCACAAAATGGATGATACATGCATAGTTGAAGAAATTCCTCCAGGAATATGCCATGTGGTATATCTCTGCCGGTCACAGACGATGAGTCACATTATCTTTTGAAAGCCTTCACAGTCTTCTCACAAGGAGTGAATTTATAATTATTTTATATTAATCTTAAATAATTAATGATAAAACATTTAAACAATTTTTAGCATTACTCACTAGATATCTTGAAAATATGTTCTAATTTGCTTAGAGTTTTTGAAAGAATTTTATCGCAAGCTGCTGTGGAGATGTCCTTTGGAGACCTCCCATAATCTGGCTTTTATGTGTGAATCTTGCGCTTAAATGGTCAAACTAATCACCAGGTTTTTTCTTAAAAATGAAGTTTGAATGTATAAGGCACAATGCCTGAGCGTCTAATGGGCTCTTTCAACCACATTTAGAGTAGTGTAGCTTAGATTTTTAAGGAAATTGAGCACTTGTTGCACTGAAAGGTGATGGAGCAAAAACAAACTCTTTCATGTGTCATGTTGGAGACAGCTACATTCCTTATGGTGAGAACAGAACACTCAATCAGATTTATTATAGTTGGGAGGCATTTAAATTACAGAGGATGTTTTTAATAGGGTCAGCTCTGGCATTTCTTATTTTGAAGGCTAATTTTGGCCATCATGAAGAGTACCCAAGAGGCTTATGGAAAATACCATTAGTGGGGCCTGACAGTGACACCCAAAGGCAGCATGCCTGCTAAACCAACATTCCCTATGAAGACACAGTGCAGATCCAGCCACATATCCTGAGTCCCTCTTCGCAGCTGTTCTTAGTAGAATGCAGAGACACTCGATATCTAGATACCAGAAGAAAAAATATGACTCGTGTTACATAATACAGAGATCTGTTTTACACAAAAGATCTGATTAAAATGTAGAAACTGGACTGTTTATAATAGAAAGTTAACCAGAAATTTTAGCTACCATTTAAATACTACATGCTAGTTATTTATTTATTTGTTTATTTATTTAGTTAGTTAGTTATCGACATGTTAAAAGGGGAAAAAGATTCTTGTTTGAAATCATGTATCTAAATTGAAGAAGAATTTTCTTTTCCTAATTTAATATATGCTAAGGTTTAAATGTTTCCTAATCGACCATTAATTAGTGTTTAAAATGGTTTTGTTTAGATACCTTTTGTGATTTATTTTAATTTTTCATTTAACTTTTTTTTGTTAGAAGAACCACTGTTACAGTTCTGAACACAAGACTGCATGAAAACATATGATGAGAAAAGTATTCACACCTTCTCTCTCTAATCTATTCCAATTATGTGTTTCCTCCCTTCTCTGGTGTAAGCCCTACTACTTTATAGTAAATACATACATGTTCTCATAGCTCTCATTTCTCTGATTACACTTTATTATATTTATTGGTATACAATTTATATAACAACACTTTATCTTAAAAAAATGTTCCATTTGATAGTTGAGAGATGTCTCTATGGTTAAGAGCACTTGCTGTTTTTGCAGGGCTCCGGTGTTTTGTTCCCAGCACTCACAATGAGTAAAAATTGGCCTCTAACTCCAGTTTCTGAATTCCATACCTTCATATGGCCCCCATAGGTACTTAGCATACACATGTTCCATATACATAAATGTAAACAAACTACTATATACATAACAAAAAATATTTAATAATAATAATGTGTTTAATTAAATTTTGAGAGTATTTAGAACTGTACAATAATTATTATTATGTAACTTTTATCATCAGAGATACCTTGTATTCCATAACAGCCAATATTGTTCTCTCAAACTTAGCCCTAGGTGACTACAATCTAATTTATCAACATACATTTGACTATTCCAGATGCATCATGCAAATGCAGCCATACAATTCTGAAACTTCATTCTAACATGAAAGGTAAACTAATACAGTGATTCTTTATACTTTTCCACTTAATAATCTATCTTATAAGTCAAACTGGTCTCTAAATGAAACTTGTCTTCATTTTTCTTTGAATACTTGTTAAATATTCTCTTTCTGCTAATGTGCCATAATTAACTGAGCCACCTTCCTGGGAGTAATCATTCAAGTAGCTTCAGTGTTTTATGACTGTAGCCAATCAACCTATTCCTTGAATTAGAGTTATCTTGTTGATCTGATATGTTCTTTACAATAAATTGCTAAAAAGGGATTCTTGATTAGAAAGTAAGAGCAATGTGTATCTCAAATAGCTGTTAGCAAATTTTCTCCATTATCTTTAACCTATGGTGATTCCCATGAGTAGATTGGTGCTTCCAAAGTAAACTTCTGATTGTCTGAGTTTGACATTTTCTCTCTTTGGCCATTGTGATGGATAATTTATGTCATATTGACACAAAGTAAGTCATGTGGAAAGAGGGAAGCTCAAATAGAGAAATTGTCTCTATGTGACTGTGTTGTATGAGTGTCTGTAAAGTTTCCCTAATGATTGAGGTGGTCTGGCCCCGCCTACTATGAGCAGTAGCACTACTGGGCATGTGGTCCTAAAGTAACTAAGAAATAAAGCTAAGGAAGTCATGGGAGTCAAGCCACTAAGTAGCATTCCTCAATGGCTTCTGCCCCACCTTCTGCCCTGGATTCCATCAGTGTTGAACTATGACCAGGAATTTGTAGAATGAAAGAACCACTTTTGTCCTCAGTTTATTTTTTCACCATGACAACAGAGAACAAACCACAACAAGAAATTGATACTTGGAGCCAAGGGTGCTGCTGTTGATGGATCTACCCATGAGACCTTTATATATGGTAATGTTTGTCGAAGAAAGGTAGAGAATTTTGGAGCATTGGTTGAGAAAAGCCAGTATTTAGCCAGCTGTTTTGGGAACTCAGAATATAATGCTGAGAGAAATGCAAATGATGAAGGACTGCTTTAAGAAGTTTTAGAGCAAAACAAAGCCACTGAATATTGGCATAATATGAAATAAATGATATTTTGAATTAAGAGTCTGTGGACTGAACCCTATACTTCACTGGGACTATTAGCACTATATTCCTGGGCCCTGAAGAATCATCTGTGAGGTCTATTGTCAATCAAAGGGGAAAAAAAGCCATCTTAGGAAAACAAAAAGGTCAATAATACTGAAGCTTCTTCCTCTATTTAACTGACGTAGTGATCCTAAATCTTAAACTATATTCAAACAGTGGAGCAGAAGTATTGTGGCTTTGCCCATTCCATGTTCCTTGAATCTTACAGTTTCATTTGCAACTGTGGCTCCAGGAAAGAGCCTCTTCCTCTCCGCACTGTTTTATGGGCTGATGGGCAGAGTGAGCCCTACAACTTAGACATTCTGAGATGGGTGGTACAGATTTGTCTTAATGGCTGTTCTAGTTGCTCTATAGTCATAGCATTAATCTCCTATTTACCCGCATAAAAGAAGCCTTTATCCTTCTACAACACTATTTATTACTTATTTTCCCATTGCATATTAGAACCTGGACTGCCTCTCACAGAAGCACAAAAATAATAAGCAGAGACATTATGTGAACCACTGCCTCCATTCTACACCAGTTATGACTTTTAGAGATACATATGAGTGGGCCGGAAAGAAGTTGTTTTGCCTTGATGACCTAACAACAGTGTCCTCCAAAGGAGTTAAATTGCCTTTCCATTTAAATTGGAAGATTGACCTTGGGGCTTTAGAAGTTTGTCTTTATCAAGCATTTCAAGACTACTGGCCAGGTCCTAAGAGGGGATTCATATGGCCAGGTCTTTAAAAAGTTTGCAAAGGTAACACATTTTAATCACTATTATTTAAAACCACTATCTTATTACAGGTTGTATTCTGTTGGAAATTAGGCCTTTCATCTGGATGAAAGGAAAATTCAATTAAGAATACACACTTTAAGCAACACTTGGGAAGATATATTAAAACAGTTCGGTAAAACAAATCCAATATTATAGACTCCTGGTTTCATTGGGTCTAGACTGCCCTTCTGGCTATATAATTTAAGGAACTGAGTGATATTTTGAATTTAAAAGTAATAAGGTAAGAAGTAAAAGCAATAGGGTAACTAATAAAATTAATAGAAATTATTTTTATGTTGGAAGGTACATTGCTAAAATAACATTGAATATTTGTATTATAGTAGCCAAGATATTATTGGACTTCAGAAATGTAGAAGAAAAATCATCAGTGCTGGAAAGCAATTTAATATAAAAATATCTGTTACTTTTGGAGATATGTTGTCTTCTGCTTTCCAGTGGGTAATTGTTATTTCATGGGGTTTCTTTTCTTGTTCTAAGTAAATACTGGATTTGACACTTAAAAAAAGAAACAAAACTAAAGGGAAATCTTACTGGTACCTTAAAAGAACAATTCTCAACTTCATATGGAAAAACAAAAACCCCGTATAGCTAAGAACATCCTGTACAGAAAAGGATCATCTGGAGGAATCTCCATCCCTGAATTTAAGCTGTACTATATATAGACCAACAGTAATGAAAATGGCATGGTACTGACATAGAAACAGACAGGTGGATCAATGGAATTGAATCAAAGAACTAGAAATAAATCCACACACTTATGGGCACTTGATTTTTGACAAATAACCCAAATCCGTACAGTGGGGAAAAAATTAGCATCTTCAAGAAATGGTACTGATCTGACAGCATATCTACTTATAAAAAAATGCAAATCTGTTAGAAGATAAATTGGGGAGGAACCTCAAACTCATTGGCAAAGGAGTCAGCCTCCCGAACAGAACACCAATAAACTCAGGCTCTAAGATCAACAATTAATAAATGGGATCTCATGAAACTGAAAAGGTTCTATAAAGCAAAGAAAACTGTCAATAGAACAAAACAACTGCCTACAGACTGGGAAAAGATATTCACCAGCCCTACATCTGAGAGAGGGCTAATATAAATATATATAAAGAATTCAAGAAATTAAACACCACCAAGCCAAATAATACAATTAAAAATGGGGAACAGAACTAACAGAATTCTCTTTTTTATTTTTTCCCTTTTTTATTATTAATTTATTCAAATTACATCTCAGTTGTTAGCTCATTCCTTGTATTCTCCCATTCCTCCCTCCCTCCCACTACCCCCCCATTCCCTCCCCTATGTCTGTGAGTGAGGGGCACCTCCTCCCCTTGTATATGCTCATAGGGTATCGAGTCTCTTCTTGGTCACCTATTATCCTTCCTCTGAGTGCCACCAGGCATCCCCATCCAAGGGACATGGTCAAATATGTCCCATGAAAGTCATTTACCATATTCTGGGATAGATGTGAGGACATCCTACTGGGATGTTAGGTAAGAGAAATATACAAGAATGGGGAAATAGAAGTATGCAGAGCATAAAAACCTACAAGAACATTGTGATGGGTGCATCAGGGCCCAGGGGTATCTGCACAAACTATTGCACTAACCAAAGACAATACAAGTAGTAAACATCGAACCCCTACTCTGATCTACCCAATCAACAGGACATTCTCCACAGTTATGTGGACAGTGGGAACTGACTCTGACATGAACTCTGGGTGCCCCATATTTCACCACTTCCCCTTGGTTGGGAGGTCTGATGGCACTCAATGAAAGAATAAACAGGCTACCAAGATGAGACTTGATAGTCTATAACCATATAGTGGGGGAGAATGTCCCCCTCAGTCACAGACCTAGGGGAGGGGAATAGGGTGAAAGTGGGAGGAAGAAAGTTTTCTTTGGGATAGCTGGAAACTGAGTTAACCAAGAAGCAGTAAGACTTAAATGGTATATACTCACTCATATCTGCATACTAGCCCAAGGGGCATGTCCCATGAAAGACTTCACTTACCTGGAAACTGGGACAGAGGGGAGGACATCCTATTGGGACTCTAGATGAGAGAAGCATGGGAGAATAGCAAAGTAGAAGGATCCAGAGGGTCCTAGAAACCTACAAGAAGAACATTATGATAGGCAGATTTGGGCCCAGGGGTCCCGCTCAAACTAAGGCACCAGCCAAGGACAATACAGGCGGTAGACTTTAAACCCCTACCCAGATCTAGCCAATGGACAGAACGTTCTCAACAGTTGAATGGAGAGTGGGGTATGACTTTCACACGTACTCTGGTGCCTCATATTTGACCATGTCGCCTGGAGGGGGTGACCTGGTGGCACTCAGAGGAAGGATAGCAGGCTACCAAGAAGAGACTTGATACCCTATGAGCATATACAGGGGGAGGAGGTACCCCTCAGGAACAGTCATAGGGGAGGGGAGTAGGGGGAAAATGGGAGGGAGGGAAGAATGGGAGGATACAAGGGATGGGATAACCATTGAGATGTAACAAGAATAAATTAATAAAAAAAATAAAAATTTAAAGAAATTAAAAAAAAAAGTAATGGGATAACAATTGATATGTAATCTAAATAAATTAATTTAAAAATAGGGAAAAAAAAGTATTGGATGTATTTACTCAGAGTCAGCACACATTGTGTTGTAGTCCAGAGGTAGCCAAAGCTTTCTGCAAATACAGTAATAGTGGACATACTAATGTGCCAAAGTGTCTCATGCAGTATGGACTCTAAACACATGAAGTTGTAGTGCTGAATTGTCGTGGAGGGAAGCTAAGACTTGGCATTTGGTAGTCCCTGAAGAGCCCATCCCAGAAGTCAGATGTTGAATGGCGAAGTTCGTAGGTGCACTTGCTGGAATTCTGTGTTGTTTAAATCTGATTGCTTTATATCCTATTTTTCCTCTTTTAGAGAGAGAAAGTACATAATTTACTGAAATTGGTCCTAATTCACTAGGAAATATTTATCCCAACGATTCATTTGTTAGCAAAATGACTGGAATAAAGAAAATGCTATGAAATGATATTTGAATACAGACTTTTTTTCTGAACTACATACATTATATCATCGGAACTGAGACTTCCCACAGTAGGAACAATTGAGTTTCTATTTGACCTTGGCTTCAGTGTGACAGTAATGAATTGTAGATGCTTGATAGCCATATTTGTGTTTGCTTTTAAATTTCTCAATATCCCCAAGGCCATTCTTTGTTTGGCAACATATAGTCATCATTTTTTCTTGTCCATTTGAAGTCCTTAACCACATATTGGCTTAAGTTCAGGGTATATGGTATATATAAAAGTGCACCAGAAATAGTCACATTGTCCTTATTTCTAGCCTCCCACTGCAGGGATAACCAGTAAATACTGTCTTTCCATAAGAGTTAATTAAAATACATTATGTGTATTACTGATATTAGTATAAAGTCAACCAAATGCAAGATTAAATATATTTGTGCTTTTATTAAATTAAATCATTTAGAACCTGTCAGAATGTAAAACCAAAAAGGAAATGATTCCAAGAGATAGGCTAACATTGAACGTTCTAAATATTTAACATCTGCCCTTTGAAAAAATAATAGCATTTGTGAAAACCAAAACACAATTGTAAAGTCAATTTTTAATAAAAAACATTTCAATAACATACTAAGAGTTCCACTGAGGATGAAAAATTGTCTGTGTATTCACAGTGAAAACGAGTATTGGCTGCCACCTTGCTTAAAGTCTGTCACTTGAATAAGAAAATAAGCAATTGTTGCAGTTTCTTTCACAAGATGTTTTCTGTTTTCACCACCCTCAGTCAGACCCTTACCATGAGACTGACAAGGAGATTGACAATTGGAGCTTATTTTTCTCTTCTGAGCAGCAACATGTCCTATCTACCCCTCATCTTCAGCATGCAAGTTATTGTAAATAATACATCACACATAAAAGAGTTATTACTCAAAGTAGAAAAAAAATGTGGAAATATCCTCTGGAAGGTGAAATAAATTATATATTATACTGAAAATAGTTTAAAATGTAATAAGGGCTATAAAAAGTTTATCTCTGGCCTGAAAAGATGACTCAGAGGTTAAGAGCAGTAGCAGCTCTTGCAGAGGACCCAGGTTCTGTTCTGAGCATCCACATGGTGACTCACAAGCATACGCAACTTCAGTTCCAGGGGATCTGGTAATCTATTCTGACTCTTATTGGCATTATGCATGCACATGGTATGCAGACAGGCATGTAGGCAAAACATTCATACAAATAAAATGTAAATGAATACAAATTCATCTATTCATCTAGTCTCTGATATTTAAATCTTTTACAAAAAAATTATAATTTTGAAAACTGGTGCAAATAGTATTCAGACAGCCTTTCTTAAATGAAACAAATCCATACATTTAAAATAAATTATTGATTTAAAGCAAAATTTAACTAGGAATTACTATAACTGTTATATCTAATCCTTAGGCAAAGCCTTAACCACAAGTTGCTCATAGGATTAATATAAAATTGTGGTGCTTACAAAATTCTGTTAAAAACTCATTAACTATAAACATATTTGGTTCTAACTTAAGCCGATGAATTACAGCTCTTCATTTTATAAAGAAAAATAATTTTGTCAGGGTTCCTGATTTTATCTTAATTAGTACTTACACTTTTAGAAAATGTTTTCTTCCCAACTATATAAATCAGAATGTAGAAACCCTATATACATTTTGTTCCCAGCCCCCCACACAGCTTTCTCCTCTGTCTCCATTCAGGCCTATATTTTCACTATACACCATGAACCTACGCTGACATTGCCAAATCCATAGTTTCCATTTGTTCACCTTTGTACTATATATCCAGCACCATATGAGATCTTACTGTGCTATGATGCCATGCTCAAAAACAATGGAAGGAGGAAAGTGTTTATTTCAGCTTTCAACTATCAGGCCACACTCAAAGAGGGAAGCAGAGCAGAAACTCAAGGCAGGAACCTGGAGGCAAGAAGTGAAGCAGTAGCTATTGGAGAAATGCTCTATACTGGCTTGTTTCTCGTAGCTTACTGAGCTCTACTCTTAGGGCATCCTGTCCAGGGTGGGCTGGGCCATCAAAAAGCATCCGTCAAGGAAATGCACAACAGCCTTGTCCCCATGTCTGAAACAACTCTAGCCTGTGTCAAGTTGGCAGAAACTCAGCTCACGATTTGGAGGTTTGAAGAGGTGCTCAAAAGCAGCGCTCGATTATTAAAACAACGCAGTGCCACCGCCAGGGACATACTCCATGCTGCGTGGAGCCACCTTCCCCTTGCATTTAACTCCCATAACTGCTAACCTGGTAATGTTTTTTGCTGCCTCCAAACTTTTGTCTGTTCCAGAATGCCATGTGCTTCGGACCCTTTAGGCAATTTCCGTACAATTTTTCAGACTCACTTCCTTCACTCAATATAAATTTCTTCCATGTTTTCTCTTGGTTTGATAAGGTAATTTCCTACTACTATAAAACAATATCCTACTGTCTGTGCAAGCAGTTTATTCATTGACCTGCTGGAGGACATCTTGATTGCTCTCAAGTGTTGGCAGTTAGGAACGCACTTGCTATAGCCATTCATACGCAGGATTTTGTTCGGGCCTGAGGTTTCAAGTCACTTGATTAAAATACCAAAAAAGCCAAAGTTATCTTATCTAAAAGTAAGTATGCACTTTGCTGCCAAACTCTTTTCCAAAATAATTGTGTCGCTTAGTGTTCCTACCAGCGGAATTTCTATCCTATTGTTTCCCGTCCTCATAGCACTAGTGCCACCAAATTTCATATTTTTAAATTTTGTATGTTTTTGAGAATTTCATCGATGAGTGAAATATGATTACGTCATTTCTAACAACACTCACCCTATTTTTCCCACGTGCCCTCACTCTCTCTTGAATTCATTGTCTGTTCTATAATTATTAATATATATGTACAGAGAGATTTGTGTATGTATGTATCTAGGCATATAAATATGCATGTCATATATACACACTTATCAGTTAATTAAATGCTTCTCGCTATGCTTGTGACACTCATGCACATATATGTATACATATATGTAGGTTTTATGCATGTATGGAATGCATATATACATATTGAGTCCAGTTAGTGTTGCTTATATATACTTAGGCTTGTCCAGTTGGGATAAATGAACTACTTAGGGCTCTCATCTTGAAGATAACTTATTTTCTCTTCCTCTAAAACAGTTAATTGGCCAGTAGGTTTTTCTCTAGATAAAGGGGTTGGTGAAATTTCCCTGTCGATGTAGGCATGTCAGCTGGTATAGTTATTATGCATATCCTATGTGCACAACCATATTTCTGACATGTCATAGGTCATTGTCATGGCTAGCTCATTCTGCCGTTCATACGAGTATATAGTAATACCTTGTCATTTTATTTTTCAATTTTTAACATCATATTTTGTATAATCTCATATGCTCCGTTAACAGCAATAAATTTTCTTTGATGAGATGTGTGTCTAAGCCGTTTGCCCATTTTTGTATCAGACATGTTGTAACATTTATTTTTGTCATTTTAGATTCTTTACGTTTCTTGATAAGCCATGTCTTTCACCACTATGCATCGTGCATAGCTATTCCAATGAACTGGATTCTTTATAAAACTTTGAGAGGAGCTAATATTCACATTTCCATGTTAAATGTATACAGGGGCAGGGAAATTTTACAAACACAGAAAATGTAAAGAATGACGTTAGCTATCTGCTTATTAATCCATTTGCCGTTTCCACTTGGTAACACTGAACCCTGACATCTCAGTGCATTCTGTTGTTAATAGTAGGCTACTAGCTGATTGACCATTTTCTAGGGTAAAATCTCTAAACCTCTCATTATGCACTGTAAATATTTATAAAAGTGAACACAGGACAGAAAACATGAAGGGCATTGAGGGTGGTTAATTTTCTACAGAAGCTATCTTTGTTTTGTTAATCTTCAAATAGGTCAAATTTAGGGGAAGAGAGTGAAGGCTGCCTTTGTAGATCCTTGAATGTATTACAGGAACCTCTGCTTTAAGCAGGCACAGCAAGACAGATAATTTTCAAACTATGAAACAGCTAACTAGTTTTGACCTTGGAGACCACTTAAAACAAGTACCCTGTTCTCTCCTGGTGAGCTTAGAGCAAAGCAGCTGTATTTTGCACAGCACACTGAATCATAATGGGCCATGTGCTGCTATGAATATTCATAAAGCAACCATATCCTGCATGCCCCATGGTGATTCTGTGCATGTTGCTAGAGGGATTTGAAATACCACTTTTGTAGTATCCTTGAAAAGAATAACACACATCAGGAAAAATAGAGCTCGGGCTCAGGTAATTCCGTCCTTAGTGTGCACTTCAGAGAGTGTCTGCAAATGATTTTGCCCTGTAGCAATGGCACAGAAATCCATCATAATGACAGAGATGAGAGGTTTAAACTTTCTGAGAATCTTAAAATAGGTTAAATTAAAATCTAAGTGGTCACGGCGGTGTGGTTTTACTGACTGCTAAACTTCCTCATACATAAAAGGAACTGGTCTGATTCCATAAAATAGCAATGGTCATTGGAGGTTGTAATTTCACGTGATACCTTTAAAATTACAGCTGCTTTAAAATTGCTACCAAAGGTACTGGGGCACTTTCAGCTAGACAGATGATGCTTCAGCACAGACATTTTTCTCCCAGACTTTTTAGTTAATTCAATGCTGCTCACTAACCTTCTGACCTCTATGTTGGACTATCCTGCATACAAAGCCTATTTTAAAATGTCATTTCTTAAATTCACTGGGGTAAATTGAAATCAAATAGGCACAGGCCAATATTTGCATGTAAGGATTTTCCAGAGAGCTTCTGTGAAGAGGATCATGGCAGTTGGTTGGGAACTAAGCTGCACTCACCAGCAGGGCATTAGTTTCTCAGTTAAGATAACTTTGTTGACCATTTGGAGACTTTATGACTTTGTCTCATTACATGAGGACAGCCTCCCTGCAAATTTATGTGACACTTCTGTCTGTGAAGGCTGGTTATGTATATTTCTTTCTTGCTTCAATGGCATGTTAATTATGTAGCTTCACCTTTAATATATTTTCTTTTACTCCAAAGGAGTCATGGAATTTAATAGATTATTATCATTGATTCGAACCTCGAATAGCTTGGATATGAAAGGTTCTCCAAACTCTTATGTTAAATCTTACACTGTTTAGAGCAGAGGCTGCAGAGATTTAATCATAAGAGTACTGACTTAGTCAATAAATTAAGCCACTGATGGCTTAGTGGGAAGTGGCAGGAAGCAAAATGCACAGAGAAAGTAGATCACTTGGTATTATTCTCTGAAGGCTATACCTAGTGTTCTCTGTCTCTCAGTCTCCATCTCTGTCTCAGGCTCTGTCTCTGTGTATGTCTCTCTGCCTCTCTGTGTCTATTTCTGTGTCCCTGTGTGTCTCTATCTCTCTGTCTCTGTCTGTCTGTCTCTCTCTCTCTCTCTCTCTCTCTCTCTCTCTCTCTCTCTCTCTCTCCTCCCTCCTTTTCTCCCTGACTCCTCTTTTCCATGAATGAGAAGTCTGTACCACTCATTGCTGTTGTCATAATATTCTGCATCAACACAGGTTACAGATATGGGGCCAATCAAGCATGGATCCTGAAAGTATGAGCCATTATAAAATCTTTCCTCCTCAAAGTTATTTTTCTCTGAAACTTTGTCACAGTATTGAAATCTGATCAGTACAAAGGCACTATATATGGCATGGTTTCACTGTGCTCTGCTCTCGCCTTTCTTACTTTATGCATAAAGTGTTCACATTCACACTGTTTCCTGTAGTGATAGAGACTATATCAGGGAGAACACATGTGCTGTACAAATAGGTCAATTTCCTTAATTTACTTGAAAATAGATTTTTGTATTTGTCCCCATCTGCTGAAGGAGGAAGCTTCTCTGATGATGGCTCGACAAGACATTGAGCTATGAGTATAGCAGATTATTAAGAGTCATTGTATCACCATGTTTTACTGGGTTGTTTAATACCAGTAGCGTTTGCTTTTACCCTAGGTCCTTGAGCTATCTAATATCTGGGATCTTGGTCACCCAACCAGTGTTAGATATGAAGGCCATCTCCTGGGGAGATTCTTAAGTGAAATCAGCGACTGGTTAGTTAATTGCCTAAGCTTTGAACCACCTTTCTCATAGCTTATCTTGTAGGCAGGACCTCATTGTAGATCAGGGAGTTATAAATGGCTTGGTGGTTGTGTTTCCTTTCTGGTGGCATGAAAAGTAACTTTCTATATCAAGGAATCTAGAACATAGGGTGAAAGCTCTCTGTAGGCACCACTTTGACTTCTCCATGTGTAATGAGTTGTGTAGATGTTATCTTCAGCAATAGAGTTGGTGTCAGTTTGTAGAAAGCAACCTAATGCCTTTCTAGAGAGTGTGAGACCTTGGAACACTCAGTCTTAAATGAGATATAGCTATTAAATCCCTCTCGTCAGCGATCAGGAAATCCTGTTTAACAGGAGATAAGTCTAAGACTCAGAAGGGACAGTGCACACTAGGAAAATAAGTCCCTCAAAATCAACATGATCAAAGCTCCTACTGAACTCAGGGAGACTGAAGCAGCAAGGACAAGACCTACAAGGGTCTGCACCAGGTCTTTTGTGTATATATTATCGCTTGCAGTTTAGAGTTTTTATGGGATTCTAGAGTGTGTGAACTAGTAGGTCTCTGATTTTTATACCTTCTTGTGGGCTCTTTTCTCTCTCTTGGTTTATCTTGCACAACTTTAAAGGGATAGTTTTTGTTTTATATTAATGTATTTATTTTGTTATATCTTATTATTATCTCCTAGAAGCCTGTTCTTTTCTAAAGAGAGATAGAAACTGAGTAAATCTGGACATAAGGGGAGGTGAGGTAGAACTTGGAAGAGGAAAGGAAGATGAAAGCAATCAGGACTTATTATGTGAACAATTATTTTCAATAAAAGTAAAATAAAAAGAAATAATTTTTTCTGACAATATATTCTGATGATGGATTTCCCTCTCTTGTCTCTTCCCAGATCATCCCTGCAACCAATCCACCAAAGTCCATACTCTCTTTCCTCACTTATGTACAAACAGGCATCTAAAATAATGATGATGATAACAATAATAATAATAATAGTAATAATAATAATAATAAATAGTAATAATAATTACATAAGATAAAATAAAAACAAAGCATAATGAAAATGAAAAGAGGCACCAAAAACCAAAACACATCTAGTTGCAGACACACATTTGTACACACATACATTTCACACCATTTCATTTGCAAATGGTTATCAATTAGAGATAGCTACTGGATTAGTGATTGGAGTTGTGTCTACTCTCACTCTCATCACTGTGGCCCCTTCTGTCTGGCTTAGACTTGGACACACCCTGTGCATGCTAGCACAGTATCTGAGAGATCGTATATGGATTGGTAACACCGTGTTTAGAAAGCCGTATTTCCCTTGTGTCTTGTATCCCCTCTAGATCTTACAACCTTTCTGCTTCCTCCTCTAGAGTGTTCACTGAGCCCTGGGAGTGTGTGTGTGGTGTGATGTTACAGAGACATATCAGTTAAGGCTGAATATTCCATGGTCTTTCAATCTCTGCCTCCAGCTGCGGTTCTCTGTATTTGTTCTTAACTAATTTAAGAGGAAACTATTTTGAGGTTGGCTGAGCAGTACACTGATGTATGAGTGTAGCAGAATGTGGTCAGGGTCATCTTACTGTTACATTTATTTAGCAAAACAGTCGTATTTGACACTCCTATTAGTCTCTAGCAATCTGATATCAGCAAGGTTCTTCACCACCTGAGCAGTCTTGAAGATGTTCAGTCTCTGTGAGTGGCCCCTGAGTCCAATGATATATTGGTTGGTTACTCCCACAAATGTTCTGTCACTTGCACTAGCATATCTTCCATGCAGGTCAGGCCTGTGGCTCAGGGCATTGATCATTTTAGGTCAAAGTGTTTGTAGCTGGGTGGTTCTTTACCTTTTTCTTTGTTGCCTTCCAATATCATGAGCACTAGTTAGGATCTGGGTAGGTACTAGATCCTATGCTCTTCTTTCTCTGTATCCATTGGGTAGTATGGATGATGTCTTCAGCAATAGAGTCCTACCATCAGTTTGTGGACAGCAACCAATGTCCTCGGTAACGTCCTGGGTGGTTTGGGGGTTTCCATTGGGGCGCTTAGTCCATATCTATCAAGTTTTACTGTATTGTGTGACTTTTAATCAAGGCAAAAGATAATATAATATCATTTTGAATGATAAGGTGTCACAAAGAACATCTAACCAATTGTAGATATTTCAGGGGGAAAAATTCCCTTCATGATTAGGAGGTAGCTTCCTGTATGAAAATCACAGCCAGATATATTTATGGCACTTTTGCTAGATTTTTTTTTTTTTTTTACTAAAATGGTGATTCCTACTGTAAAGAAATAGAATAAGTACAAGGTTTAGGCACAATGAACTGATTTAAGCATGACGCACCAAGTTAGGAAAGATGTTTTCTTCAAGGCTGCTGAATACAAATAGCCAAAACTCGATGAATATATTTATATAATTACTGATTGTTTTGCGGTTCTTCTTTCTGTATGTGTTTTGTTGTATATGTGTATCATAATATAAATATATATGTACAAGATAAAAGTAATTTTTAAAAAGGGCAAAAACATGAAGTCTGAGTGTATAGTGAGTTAGGGAAACACTACTGATGTGATTGTGCCTTACAGCAATGATGTGAAGAGAACCGAGTTGACGAATGATTTCAAGAATGGTAAGTGTGATGGTTAGAATAAGAGTGGCCCTCATAGGCGTATGTATTTAAACATTTAGTCTCCAGTTGGTGAAACTATTGGGATGAATTAGGAGGTGTAACCTTACAGCAGGATATGTGGTTGAATTTGAGGTTTCAAAAGCCTGTTCTCCCCCCCCCCTCTGTGTGTGTGTGTGTGTGTGTGTGTGTGTGTGTGTGTGTGTGTGTGTGTGTGTGTGTGTCCTGCTGGTGGGTTTTATGTGAATTCTCAGCTATGACCCTCTGCCTGCTGTCAGCCTCCCCTCCATGTTAGTCATACACTCACCCTCTGAAATAGTAAACTCCCGTTAAAAGCATCATTCTCTATGTTGCGCTGGTCAGAATGCTTTGTCACAGCAATTGAAAAGCAACTAAGATATCACATCTATGCAATACTTAGCCACAGATGATTGGCACCTAGAAAAGATGCAACCTAGGACTATATTTCATGATATAATTGTTCTGCAATACTTTCAAATAAGTTGGGTAAGTAAAATTGTTGAAATATGAAATCATTTGCAAACATGATGTGAATCCCTTGGTTAAATAAACTTAATTTCGAATACAACTTACATGGTCAACGTCTTTAATGTTTGAACCTATATTAGTCTTTGATCTAGCCATGTATAAGAGGATAGATGAAATATTATCAGGAAATATTGTCTTGTTTTGCAAATTTATATCAAAAGGGCAAATATGTAGTGAAGGGAAGAGACAAACTACAAGAATAATCAGCACATGAAAAAAAAAAAAAAAAAAAAAGAACCACAGAGGTAAGGACTTCTGTGGAAATAAGTATGATGGTAGAGGCAAATCTGAGCCTGCAGCAATAAGACCCTTCAGCAGGTTGCTGCAAGGGTGGGTGAAGAAGCACAGCTAAGTGTCTCAATGAACAAGGCAGCATTCAGAAAGACCAGGAGAACGATGTTGCACATGACAGATAACATATCTCTCCCCATAAACACATTCGAAGGTCTGTGATGTAAGGCAATTTGAATTACTACCTAGTGACTGTCAATATTTCATTCATATAAAACTCTATTTTCTGGCATTAATCCTCAGGTGAGTTTTTACCAAATATTTCTTTTTTTCCTTTTTAGTAATCAGATACAATACCTACAGACTAATGCACTTGGACAGTACTATTAATTTTTCTCATATATATGTATATGTCGGTTTATGGATAGATAGAATGTAAAAGATGACTAAGAATTTCCTTTTTAAGATTTATTTATTATTTATACAGTATTCTGCTTGCATGTGTGCCAGCAGGCCAGAAGAAGGCACCAGATCTCATTATAGATGATTATGAGTCACCATTTGGTTGCTGGGAATTGAACTCAGGACTTTTGGATGAATAGCTAGTGTTTGTAACCTCTAAGCCATCTCTCTAGCCCCGATGCTTTAGAATCTTAACTGACTCTAGGAGCCTATGAGATAGTTTATTCTAGAGGAAATTGAAGCTTTCAAATAATTGCTGTTAGGTTGTCCTATAATCTCAGGAAAAAATCTCTTTTAAAATTCTTTTCATTGTTTTCTACTTTTACATATACATGTATATTATTACACACACATATATAATAAACTATCTCCAGCAAGAATAACCATAAAACAATCAGGAATTATTCAAATGTTACACTCAGAGTGTTTTGGCTATTTGTATTTGGCAGCCTTGAAGAAAATATTGTTTCTATCTTGGTGTATCTAAAATTCGTAATGTAAACCAAATCTATCATATCTCATCTCTATCAACTTAAAACATCTATCTAGACCTAAAAACATCTTAACCACTAAACAAGTAAGTTTAGTTGTAAAACTAAACTATCTCTTATACAGTTCATTTCCGGTATTTGAAAATGTTTTCCCCTACTTAGATAGTACCGCTGTCTGTGTATAAAAATTGCTGGTCAGCCAAACATTACAGCTAGTACATCCTGAGTCTTCAGTTTTCTCGTATCTGTATTATGGCCCTTGCATGCAGTTCTAACTTATTGGTGTAATAGAAATTGTACTTTTCATTGAAGTGAGCACATTGGCCACTAGATACTCTGATTTTCTTTCCTTCGTTTTCATCCCATATATAGACGATCCTAACATGAAGAGGGTACTTATTTGTCTCATAAATCAGATGGTGCTTAAAAAATGGAAATATTTCATGTGTGTCTTGAAAAGCAATTTTGTTACCTTTCTGTTACTGTAATAAAATAGCGAGGAAATATTCTTATGAAGAGAAAATGACTATGTCACTTCATGAATTCAGAGGTACCAGTCTATGAACCTTTAATGCTGTGACTTTGCACCATTAATAACAAAGTACATGATGACAGGAGCCTGTGATAAGGGAGTTCAGTTTACATCACATGAATAGAAAGCAGAGGAAAAGGAGGGAACAAAGTGAACCCCAAAGAACCTACTTTCAGTGGTCTTTTCCCCATTAAGCTCTATCCAGGTCTATATTTTGTCAACTCTGTTGCACTTAGGCTATTCACCAAATCTTTAATGCAAAATGCTATCAGGGGCATTAGAGATCTAAATTATACTATTATTTACCATCTTTTAAAAAAGGATTTTTTTAATCTTCCTTGTCTGTCGTTTTTTTCCAAACGAATTACTATAAGGATTCATAAATTCCAATAATGTTGAGCATTTTATTATGTTTTTCAAGGCATCACCAAGATGTGCCAGGTAGTGTGCTTACTTCCCCAGCTACTAGCTCCTTTAATTCCACAATGTCAAATGTTGTCCTGAATTAATAAATTCTTGTTTTTCTAGCTCATTCTTTATTGAGAATCCTGTGAGCAAATAAGCATTGCTGAATGTCTCATTATTAAGAGAGTTTAAAAGTTGAACTTGAGACTCCCTAAGTGGTTTCATGGCTTTCAGGTCTCAGTGCATGACTCCTTAAATAGGAACTCAATTTTCTTTGAAAAACTCCACTTATTTCCTTAGTAATTTAATAATACACTCTTCAATTAGTACCTGATATTCCACTAAATTATATCTGGATCTCTTTTTAAATATTTGGAAATATTAAATTTTAATTGTAATACTGGCTAAATATTTAGATGGCTCCATATATATATATTTTTATAGAAAATCATAAGCTGTTAAACATCATGGAGAGCCCAAAAGCTCTTGTAAATATTAATAAATAAAAAAGGGATCTTTGTTTGGTAGGTTCCTAGTGATATGATCTTTAAAATAATTTAATGTGTTTATTCATAAGGCTGGTAGAGTTTACCTGTACTATCCTGCATCCTACTTCACTTAATAGAGATTAGCATTCTTGAACGTTACAGGCACACTTGTTTTTTAATGAAAACATAATTTCCAGGGAAAACTTATTTCTTAGACAACTACTACAGTGAATTGTGTCCCTTGTAATTCTATCTTTAATACTGTTATTTTCAAAGATCTCAACCTTCTGTGTGGAAATTAATCTTTTAGCAGCAAACCACTTTGAAACTAATGGTAAGCCATATTTCAATTGAGATAATAAATACAAAGATTTAAGGGCTTTAAAAAAGTATTCTACTGCTTATCTTTTAAAAGTGTTGCCTTTATGCTGCAGAAAAAAATAATATCACAATGGCCGACATTTATATTGGCTTGTGCAGTGAGTGAATTTCTCTGAATTTAATTTATATCAGCAGGTATGCTGACTCAAGGGCCATCTGAGTCAGCACAATGCAAATCAAAAATGGAGCTTTCATTTTGTTCACACAATTATCTCTAAAAGAAATCTTACATGATGGGAAATGCTTCTTAAATGCATGTAAAGTAATAACAAAGTCGTAGATAATGTGGTCAGAGGAGAAGCTTTAAGCTTTCACGATAGAGGGACCCATGGTTCCTCACAGAGTCAACTTCTGACCACTGTGTCAGAGATACTCGCTGCTGATAATGCCTGAGGATGCTCACGTGATTAACATCAATGTATTCACAGAGCATTTCCTCTGTCATCACTGACTCTGAAACTAACGTTAGAATGGCTCCACACACCTAGATAAAGAAAGCTATTTATGAGATAAAACTTTATAGTCATACATACATGGATTTATTTTCAAGTCAAGATTGGAGTACTGAAAGACCACATATTCGTTACAAGAATATACATTATATCCCAGGTCAATTAAGTTAAACTTTATTTTAAACCCAATTTTTAATATTTTGTTTCAGTTTACTTTTAATTAAGATATATTAATCATTTTGGCTCTTCAACCCCACCCACTTCACATGTAGTTCCTGTTCCCTCTCAAAAGCATGTGTTCTTTTCTTTAATTATTATTGCTACAAGCGTGTGTGTAACTTAGCATTATACACACTTAATTCTGTGTATTTCATGGTATATAAATAAAATTGCAGCATTTAAGCAGCTGAAAAAATTTGTTACAAATGTTGCACTCTGTAAACTTTTCTTGTGTAAATACAGTATAAAGCCTAAAACACTTCATGTTGAGATTACTCTCAATTAGCATATGGCCACTCTGGTGTCTCATGTTGAGATTACTCTCAATTAGAATATAGCCACTTGGTGTCAACGCTTCTACTCCTATACTACCTGCAGTGATGTTACAACTTAGATATGAAATAGCTCCCAAAGGATTCGTTCACATGTTGATGACTAGGTTTCCAATTGAGGGATCCAATCATACGAAAAAGCTATTAGACTACAAGCTCTCAGATTCAATTATTGGACTAATCTACCAAAAAAATTATAACCACTTTCTTACTCCTGGACCATTTGGATGCCAGGTTTTCTGCTCCAACACACATTTCCTGCCTCATTGCAGGCCCAAAGCAATGGAGACATGAGACAAATCAACTGGACCCTCTGCTACCATGATCCAAGACTAAGTGCTCATCGTTTGGATAGTTTATATTAGATATTTGCCCTAGTTACACAAATCTGAGAAATAAATTTCTTAATTAAATTAGCCAATTCCCCAGGGGCCATTAGTTTAAAGAGTGCCATTTCCCTTCTAATTGGCTTTTACTGTAACCTAAAACCGCTTGGGTACACTGGCATGATTTGTATAAGGCTATTTCTCAGTCTCTTAACAAATTCTGTTTTTATACCTCCTGTCCTAATTACTGTTCTTTTGTCATAGAAAAGCACCATGACCAAGACAACTCATAAACTAAATATGTAATTGGTGGTTTTCTGACAGTTTCAGAGGCTTAGTCTACCACCATTATACAGGGAGACAGACTGGCAGTGGAGCAGCAGCTGAGAGGTACCCATTATACAGGGAGACTGGCAGTGGAGCAGCAACTGAGAGGTACATCCATATCTACAGGTGGTGGTCCAAGAGACTAACATGAGAGAGATTGTGCCTGGCCTAGGCATTTGAATCCTCAAAGCTCACCCCTGGTGATAAAATTGTTTCAAGGTGCCACTTCTATATGAGCAATTGGAGGCCATCTATTCAAAATTCCAAACTGCCACAAATAATAGGAATCTTACCAAGAGTTCTTGAAGTCAAATAGACTAGTTTCTACCACTTTATTCTTCTATGTCGAATTGTTTCAGCTGTTCTAAAATCTTTTCATATGCATTTATAATTTTGAATAGTGTCAATATATCAAAACATCTTGCTAAGATTTTGATGGAAATCACATTATATTGTCATGGTATATTATTTGGAAAAAAACTTACAACTTTACTGTTTAAATTTCAAATCCATGCATACAGTATATTGTTGCAATTATGCAGCTTTTCTTTTTCACTTTTTAGTGTTTGAGACAGGGTCTCAGTCTCTTGTAACCCAGGATAGATTTGTAGTTCTGATGTGCCTCCCCGTGCCCATCCACTGGCTGAATCAAAGAAATGTGCTACTATGGTCAGGTTATGCTGATGGGGTTATTGAACCCACTCACATCTCTGTTGAGGCTAGTCAGTCACTCAGTTAGTTAACTTTATCCCTATTCCTATTTATATTAAATTGCTTTGCATAGAATTATATACTTTTCAGTGCCTATGTACCAGATATGTATTGATAGATTTTTAAATTTTAATTTAATTTTTCTTTTTTAATTAAATATTTCTTTTATTTTTACATATGCATTTATATATATATACATATATACAATAAACTATCTGGAGTAGAAGAACCATGACACAATCAGGAATTATATAACTGTTACATTCTTAATGTTTTGGCTATTTGTATTTGGCAGCCTTGAAGAAAACATCTCTCCTATCTTGGTGTGTCTAAAAATCTGAATGTAAATCAATATCTATCATATCTTGACATTATCAACTTAAAACATTTATCAAGGCATAAAAACATCTTAATCCCCTAAACAACTAAGCTTAATTGTAAAACTAATCTACCTGGTCTTCAACTCCATCAGACTTGAGAAGGAATAAACTTGATTACCTGAGTATGCCGGGAGTGCAGGTTAGTAGTTTTCCAAATGAGAAGATAACAGAGACAGTTTGCTACCTGGATAGTCACCCAAAACTATAACATTGGAGCATCATCTTCAGCCTTCTGGCTCAATATAGCTGACAGACGTATTTGTGAGGCAGGAACTATTGAGAACTTGCTTACCCTGTTGGCAGGGTTTGGCCCTTGACTCTTCCTACATCCAAGCTTGCCCTTTTTTAGGCAGAATTCTGTCTCTGGTATAATTGAGGACATTTTGTCCAGTGGCTTTTTTGCCATATTTGAAGCCATCTCCATAAGGAGGTTCTTTGACGCTCATCATCTTCTTTGAGGTAGGCTGGGTGTTGCCAGGTGTTAACCTGTCTCATTGTCAGTGAATCTTGAAAATAATAAAACATTTGTAAATGCTGTATTCTGTAAGTCTCAGGTTTTTGAAGACCTTATCTAACTATAACAAAGTGCTTTCATTTTTACTTAGTTTTTATAACACAGTTAAAATTTTAGTGTTGTAATATTCATTCTGAATACTCAGAAGTATGATATATAAATGTCTATCTTTTATACTATAACTTCACGGGATGCTATAAAATGCCATAATGTCTATGATCTTTAGTGTATTTATGAGAATTTTATGCATAGATAATTCTGTCATATGGCAGTAGTAAAGGTTTTAATTCCTACTTCATTTTCATCTTCTGATTTTCTGTTTCTTTTCCTTTAGTGTTATATTGAGTATAGTGTTGTGACATTCCCATTCCCTGGGAAAGACCAAAGACTTAAACTCAATTCATATGTAGATGAAATGAACGTAATCTAAATTCCTGCAGGAAGGCAGCCTTCCAGCCAAATAGCTTGTCATGCTGACGCAGGGGTTAAAGGTCAGCTTTAAAGGTGGACATCAGAAAGGTGTGTATATCCATGGAACTCAGAGCTACGCAGAAAAAATGTTTTACTTCCCTCAGCCATTGTTTTTCTTTCCTGCTATATGGTAATAAAAAGACCCCTTTGTATAGTGATAAGCAAGTTTTCCAGAAACAAAGGAAGATGTTAATATCGCATAGCCCATTATCCTATTATCTCACTTTCAGGCCCTCACAGGCACTCAAGAAGAAAAGGGCCACAGTCCTTAAGAGATGCCTGGCTCCAAATTAGGGTTCTTTAGCCAACACAGGGACCTGTGTAAAATATTACTCAGGTCTGAGCACTCTAATGACTGGGATAGAGCAGTTCATTTCCAGGCAGGCAACAACAGGTGTCATCAGGTTAGTGCGGGCTCTCACGTCCCCACAAAATTTTATGTGATACACATTCAATGAATCCTTTTTGACAAGTTGAAGACTTGAGGAAACTCTTGTTTCCCAAAAGTCTAACAAATTGATCTAAAACAACTTATTAGAAAAATTTACCTTTTTTTCCCAACTGGATAACCTTATTTTGAGATTCTATATGTAAGTGGGCAGTATTTCTGGTCTTTATATTTTATTCTTTTTTATCTTGATAATTTTAATGTGTTAGAAACATATAGTCATTAATCTTATTTTGAAGCTATAAATTGATAATTCATAATAATATAAACAAATGCGTATAAACATTAGAATTTATAATTCAATATAAACTAATTTGGTTCATATTTAGTCAGCTAGGATACCAACCACTTCAAACACTTCACTTAACATACCATTGCAGTGAGAACATTTGAAAATTTTCTTAGTTGTTTAGAGTTAAGATGTTTCTATGCCTAGATAGATGTTTTAAGTTGATAATGATGAGATATGGTAGATATTGATTTTAATTCAGAAATTAGACTCACCAAGATAGGAAAGAGATTTTCTTCAAGGGTGCTAAATACGAATAGCCAAAACACTATGACTGTAATAGTGATATAATTCCTGATTGTTTTATGGCTCTTCTTGCTTTGTATAGTTTATTTTATATGTGTATATTGATATAAATATGCATGTAAACATTAAAAAACTAATTGAAAAAATATCATTGAGGTGAGAACATTTGAAAAATTTTACTTATCATTATTACAGATTTATTTTATTTCTCATTATGTATATATTTATGTGTCTGTGTCTGGATAAGTGCATGTCAATTCAGGTGCCCAATGAGGTCCAATGTTTAGCATCCCTTGGAATTAAAATTATAGGTAGTTGTGAGAGTCCTTACAGGGATACTGGGAATTGTACTCTGGTCCTCTGTAAGAGCAGAAGTGCTCTTAGCAACTGTACCATCTGTTCAACTTAATACATGGACAGTATCTTCAACCTCATAGTTATCAATTAGAAAACCTCCTTATTTTTATTAAAATTTGGTTTTCAGATTATATATTTGATATTATTGGTTTTTGTCCCTCAAATCTTCCATAAAACCTTACTCCCCAACTTCATATTCTCTCTGTTAAAAAACATAAAAATTACAAATACCTCAACAATGAAACCAATAAGAAAAAAGCGAAAACAAAATAAATACTGAACAAAAGAATCACGAAGTCATACTATTGATAACGTATACACAATAAACACACACTTATTATACCATGAAATAGGTCTAAAAAAGTACTTCTGCTGTCTGCCTGAAAATGTGGCTCGGGCTTTCTATATCTTTAATATTTGTGCCTATACTCTATTTTCATTAATATTTTCCAAGGGGCTTTTATTGTAATTTTACTTTAAAAATTCAGCACTTAAAAAAGATCTGTGTTTTTCATTTGTTCCCCTTTTCTATTTTCCATTTCCTCCTCATTTAGTCTTGTCTCGTCTCATCTCTCCTCTCCTCATCTCTTCTGCTTCATATCTACACCACTGTATTTGGGGGTTTCCACTCTGTTTTCTAGGCTATTGGGGTGGGAACTTAGTCAGCTGGTAACCCTCCCCGCTTCATTACTTCATGATTGAGTATAAACATTGCATTTGCTCTTTCCCAAAATTTTTTGGTATGTTTGGTTTCAAATGTCACTCCACTCAGTAGACGTCTAGATTTCTTTGGGGGTGGGGTTCCCTTTGGTCCATGGATGTTTTCACATGTGCTGTTCTGTTTCTAAGTGTTTAATATTTACTCTATCAACAATTATTAATTTCTACCTTTTTCCCACTAATGTTGTGGAGCTCATTGTTCTATAGCTACAATTCATTTTAATTAATTGATGTTTTTTTCAATAATTGGGATACTACCCAATTGGTCACCTATCTGTGAGCTCTTAAAAAAGAATACAGGGAATCTGATTGCTGGCTCCATATGTAAGGAGATTGAAAGGCAGGGCTCTTTTCTAAAACGTAAAAGCTGAAGAGATTAAAAGTCAACATCTCCTCTGAAATCCACAAGTGAAACAAGGTGATAACTCAGACCAGTGCTGTAAATTAGTGAAATCAATGGGCAGATACAGAAAATGTCAACACAGTAGAGCAGAATCTCTGCAGAACATGTGCGAGAAAAGGAAATCCTGAGCGACTATTGCTAAATTACTAAAGGGTTGGCGTGGAAAACTCAAAACGCTGTAATTTCCAGGGAAATCCACTCAAGTGTGGGCCTTATGACTTCTTATGTATTGCCTTTAAGAGCACTCCAAGTATGACTTTTGGAATGGAGTTAATGAATACTTCCAGCAGAGGAATGAGTAATTAAAAAATGGAAAAAAAAAGAATCACTTTAAAATGAATTGAAATAAGAATAGTTTAATTTAAAAAACATATTCCCCAGAAGAAACTACTTAACCAAGAATTAACATGCTGGGGTTATAGTGGCAGCTACTTATCCTAATGGATATGAAGTGTTCAACTTTAGTGTTACAAGGGAAGGGTATAGGAAAGGACCTACTCCTGTCTGACCAGCAATCCTGTCATGGTATCATGTTCTCTTAATTTTTCTCCATTAAAGCTGGCATTTATTTCCCCATGTTTTATGGGTGATTTTTACAAGAATCCACACTAGTATTTCATTCTCTTTTTCATGATGCTAATTAAAATTAGAATTTTAGGTGGAATTTTTGACTTCTTACAATTTGGAGAAACATGTTTGATAATTATCTATTTATTTCGCTTTTACATTTAAAACTTGCTCGTTGCCAGTTAAAAAGAAAAGCACTTAATGAAAGTAGAATTACATCATTTCTCTCTTGCCTATCCTCCTCCAACTCCTCCTAAATGCCCTCATACAAAACTTTTCATTGTCCCCCTTACTACCTTTAAAAATAATAGTTTTTCTTTTATATTATTGTTACATTTATGTATTCATTAAGATCTAAATACAACCTACTGATTCCTAGAGTTACTGATATACATATAATTTTTAGGTGGTTCCTTTAGTTTTAGATAACCACTAAGGAAGATTATCCCTCGGAAAGACTAAATTAATTTTCTCAATTTAGTGATTTCTTCTTTTAGCTCTTTCATTCTGGTTCTTGGCATGAGAACAGGTTTTCTATTGAAACCTGGACAGTTGGATTATTGTTCTATAAAAGTATGTATCAGTCTGTCTTCCTTTGAAACTAACCTTCCAGATGAAGAATGTCCTCTGCATCACTCAACCTTGATTTACTCTGAAAGGTGACTTTCCTGAAGCTGGGTGATAGGATAAGGTGTGGCTGACTATACATGACTTTGCTCAGAATTGACTGAGATAGAAATCAAAGACTCTTCAATTGGTAACACATTGTTATAGTCCAAAGAAGCAGGAGAGACAGAGACAGACAGAAAGAGAGAGAGAAAGAGAGAGAGAGAGAGAGAGAGAGAGAGAGAGAGAGAGAGAGAGATTACAGAGATATGATAGATAGATAGATAGATAGATAGATAGATAGATAGATAGATAGACAGACAAACAGATAGATAGATAGATAGATAGATAGATAGATAGATAGGTATAGACAGATAAATAGATATAGACAGAAAGATATAGACAGACAGAAAGATATAGACAGATAGAAAGATATAGACAGACAGACAGATGAAGGGTAGATTTTCAACTCTGGGCAAACTATTTCTATATTTAGCTTTGCCTGGCACCCTTCAGCAGGGACCATGTTGTTGGTCTCATTACTGTGTAGTAGGTTGAATCTGGTATCTCTTCTCAGTTTTTGCTGCAGCAATGAAGTGGGTCCCTGTGATTTTACACTGGAGTGATAGGGTAATGGCCTAAAGCTTTGCAAAGAATTTTTTCTTTTTTCCTATAATCTATTTTTCTACATCATTTCATATTTCCAGGTTGTCACCATCTTAATCTCGATGGACAGAATACATAAGGCTAAAAGGAAAACCAAGCTGAGAAAGCCATGCCACCTGCCGACATTATTCCAATTTTCTTGTATTTGAGAAGCTACCAATCTATTTGGTCTTATCTTCACCTTTCAGAATCTTATTATATTGGCTTTGAATAATGTCCAAGATTTTTTGTTTTGTTTAGAATGAAAAATAAGAGAAAAGCATATCCAATCCATCTTCTTGGACATAGTGTTATTGGTGAGCCTTCTACTTTTTTTCAAATAAACATTGTTCAGATGGAAATGTCAAGAAATATTGAGATAGTTTCTCAGAAGAACTAGCAATATCTAGAAAATAAAGAGAATTGAGTCAGAGAGTGTTTATATCAGTGATATTTTAAAATAATGCATTTTATATTAAATCAATGTCTTTGGTTTTGTAATGAAGAGTTTTGAAATGGCAAGGTCACTGGAACAGAGTAACTAATCTGGAATATTAATGAATGGATTTTTACTTTTGCATCAGGCATGTACCCAATGTCATTATAGGAATCTATGCAGAATTTGCAATTTTGAGCATCATTTTTCCTGCGGGCTTACTTGTAGCGCTTCGCCTTGAAGTCTAAACTGCACCATATAAACTCATAAATGAAGACATGAATGTGAAAGTGTTATGGATGAATAGGGAAATGGAAGGACCCAGAGGGCTCAGGAACTCCACAAAAAGAACATCAAGGCTGATGCATCTGGCCCCAGGGGGGCCTGCACAAACTATTGTACCAACCAATGACGATGCATGCAGTAAACCTAGGTCTCCTGTTCAGATCTAGCCAATGGACAGTTCATTCTCCAAGGTTATGGGGATAGTGGGGCATGCCTATGACATGAACTCTGGTGCCTCCAATTTGATCACTTCGCCTTGGTGCGGAGGCCCCATGGGCACACAGAGGAAGGGGAAGCAGGCTGTTTGGATGAGACCTTATACGCTGTGATCATATTGTAGGTGGAGAAGGTCCCTTTCAGTCAGAAATTTAGGGGAGTGAAATAGGCAGAAGAAGGAGGGAGGGTAGTAATGGGAAGATACAAGCAAGGATATAACAATCAGTTGTGAAGTAATCTGAATAAAAAATAATAAATTAAGACTTTTAGTGGCCGATTAAAGGGAATCTTTCATTTACTCGCTCTAGGTTTTGGCATATCCGTCAGTTCATCATGCTTTTTCAGTGACTTTGTTGCCACCCCTGTGTCAATCACTATGCACCCAGTCAGTTTATGTCCCAACATCATTTTGATGATGCTCAAAAGAGACTCTGATTAGGTTTTTTTCCCTTGAGAACATCCTCTCACTTGCAATTCTTTGTCATTCTAAGTAGTACAAGTTAAACCTTTCCTGAAATAAGGTGTGAGAAATAGCTGAAGAAAGAATTTTTTGACAAAATTGAAAGTAGGGGAATAATAAAAGTTGTTAGTAGGTAGATAGGCCTTTCTTCTGATCATCAGTTCTCTGTTTCCCCCTTATATTCACAATTAAGGAGAACAGCATGTTTCTTTGCATTAAGTGATATAAATGACTCTCAGGCCTAAAGCGTACATTCCAGGAACTCCAATGAACAAGGGTGTTACTATAGTTTCCAGATCATGAGGCATAGAATATGAGAGATTCTTCAAGTGTCAACTTTGGGATAGTGGTAGTTTCCAAAAAATACGTGCTTTTTGTCCGATGCAGTTTGGACCAAGAAAATAATTCATTTAAGAGAAGAGTCAATAGGAAACTGGAACATGAGTAAATAGAAAGAGATACATGGAAAACTGGGTTATTTGGTTTATTGGTTTTTAATTTCTTGAATTCTTTATATATTTTGCACATATACAGCTGTTGGATGTAGGAATGGTGATAATCTTCTCCAAATCTGTAGGCTGCCATTTTGTCATATTTACTATATCCTTTGCCTTACTGCTTTTCAGTATCATGAGGTACCATTTATTAATTGTTGATCTTAGTGCCTGAGCTTTTGGTAGTCTGATTAGAAGCTTGTCTCCTGTATGAATGAATTCAAGGCTATTCCCTGCTTTATCTTCTATTAGATTTAGTGTATCCAGGCCTATGTTGAGGTCTTTGATCCCCTTGTACTTGAAGTTTGTGCAGGGTGAAAAATATGTACCTATTTGTATTCTGCAGCATGTAGACATCCAGTTAGACCAGCATCATTTGTTGAAGATTCTTTCTTTTTTCTATTATATGGTTTTGTTTTCTTTGTCGAAAAATCAGATGTCCATAGGTGAGTAGGGTTATTTCTTGGTCTTCCATTCGATTCCATTGATCTCTCTGTCTGCTTTTATTTCAATACCACGTGTTATTTGTTACTATTACTTTGTAGTACAGCTTGAAATCAGGTATGGTGATACCTCCAGAGTTCTTTTATTATACAGAATTGTTTTACCTATCTTGGGTATTTATTTTTGCTTTTGATGTGGAGAATTGTGGGGTTTGGGGGAGGTTGTTTGGTTTTGTCTTGTTGTTTTGTTTTGTTTGCCATATAGCTGTCTCTGGAATTGACTGGCTGGGCATTTCTTGTTTCCTCTGGTTTTCTCTGAGGGTGTGAGAAGAGCCATGGACAGGAGGCTGGATGTTCCTGGAACAGTTCTACTTGGAATGATGGGTTTGGATTTGGACTGGCTGCTGGATCATAGGGAATATCCCACTGTTATCCTGGGTTGGCTGTGTCCCAGTTAGACACACAGGCAGGGAGTGGAGTGGGAGTGTCTAGACAGTATGACCCTGAAGATCCGTAAGTCTCCTCAGGAAGCCAGGAGTCCTCTTCTTTCTTCAAGAATTACCAGTGAGTAACCCCACCCCTAGCTCACTTGCTCCATTGTCTCTGAGTTTAAGCTGCCCAGAGACCATGCATGCTGAATGCCTCCATCTTGGAATAGGATCCTGTATGCTCCTGGCTGGTCTCCTCACAGGAAATGGTTGTAGCCATGAATCTGAGGCTGGGACCATTTCCCTGGATCCCAGGAGTCAGATGGCCAGAGGCTGAAACCATGCTCCTCTGGTACTCAGGAGCTTTCCACTTAAAGGTAGAAATAGCTCAGTGGCCAGAGTCTAGAACTGCTCTCTCCTGCACCCATGCTCTCCTCTTACCTGGGAAACATAGATGCTAGCATTTTCAAGTCCACATCACAGCCTCTAACTGGCTCTGCAGTCACTGCAATCCTGCTACTCAGAAACCGTGCTCACTGGGCACTGCCATCTTGGATATCTCTTCCCTAATTTCTTTCTTAGCCTATTTAACACTTGTATAATGGAAGGCAGGCTACTGGTGACCTAAAGTTAGTGTTGTGTCCAGCCACTTAGTTAAAGATGTTTATCAGCTGTAAGAATTCTCTGGTTGAATTTGGGGGTCATTTATGTATACTATCATATGATCTGCAGATAGCAACATTTTGATTTTTTTTTTCCTTTCCAATGTGTATCCACTTGATCTGATTTAGTTTCCTTGTTGCTTTACCTAGATCTTCAAGTACTGTACTGAATAGATACAGAGATAGTGTGAGCCCTTTTCTTGTCTCTGATTGTAGTGGGATTGTTTTACATTTCTCTCTACTTAATTTCATGTTGTTTATTGGCTAGCTGTATAGTGGAACATATATACTCAGAACTGAAACATTATCTTAATAGATTTTTCCTTTGATGACTAATAAATGTCCTTTCCTGACTCTTTTGATTAATTTACTTGAAAGTCTATTTTATTAGATATTAGAATGGCTACTCCAGAGTGCTTCTTGGATCCATTTGCTTGTAAAATGTTTTTTTTATAGCCCTTTACTCTGAGGTAATGTCTACCTTTGTTGCTGAGGTGTTTTTCTTGTATTCAGCAAAATGATGGGTTGTGACTTTGCATCCGTTATGTTACCTTGTGTCTTTTTACTGGAGAATTGAGTCCACTCATGTTGAAAGAGATTAATGACCAATGATTGTTAGTTTTTGGTTTTTTGTTTGTTTATTTTGTAAGTTGGTGGTATTAGTGTGTGTGTTTGTTCTTCCCTTCCCTTTTTGTTTTCAGTTTGTTTTCTTGTTTTGTTTCTTTGTTTGTTTGCTGTTGTTATTGTTCCTCGTATGTAATTATTTATTTTTTGTGGTTTCTTCGATGTGCTTAACCTCCTTGAGTTGAGTTTTCCTTCTTGTGTTTTCTGCATGGCTGGATTTGTGAATATATCTTATTTAAATTGGATTTTTTTCTTGAGATATCTTGTTTTCTTCATCTGTGATGGCTGAGAGTTTTGCTAGATATAGTAGTGTAGATTGGCATTTGTGGTCTGTTAGAGGGTGTAAGACATATGTCCAACTCTTTCTAGCTTTTAGAGTCTTTGTTGAGAAGTCGATTGTAATCATAATAGCTTTGCTTTTGTAAGTTACTTGGCCTTTTCCCCTTGCAGCCTTTAATAATCTTTTTTGTTGTTGTTGTTTGTTTTGAAGGATTAGTGATTAAATTATTGAATAGCAAGTATATTTTTTTGGTCCATTCTAATTGATGTTCTGTATGCTTATTGTATGTTTATAGACATCTCTTTCTTTAGGTTGAGGAAATTTTCTTTTATGACTTTGTTGAAGATATTTTCTGGGCCTTGGAGCAGGTTTCTTGACTTTCTTCTATATCTATTATTCTTAGGTTACATCTTTTCATAATATCCCAGATTTCCTGGATGCTTTGTGTCAATTTTTTTTTAGATTTAATATTTTCTTTGACTAATGTAACTATTTCTTCTATTGCATCTTCACATGTGATATTTTATCCTCCATCTCTTGAATTCTGTTGGTGATGCTTGCATCTGATGTTCCTGTTCACTTCCCCAGCTCTTCCACCTCTAAGATTCCCTCAGCTTTTACTTCATTGCTTCTACTTTCATTTTCAGGCCTTGAATGTTTTTATTCTTTTCCTTTACCTGTCTAATAGTACTTTTCTGTATTTCTTTAAGGTGTTTATTCATTTCCTCTTTAAAGGTCTCTATCATCTTTGTAAGTTTGGATTTAAGACTGTCCTCTTGTGTTTCAGCTGTGTTACAATACTCAGGGCTTGTAGTAGGATAGCTGGGCTCAGGCTGTGCCATGTTGCCATGGTTCTTGTTGATTCTGTTCCTACACCGGCCTTTAGAAATATGGCTGCCCTTGGTGTTGGCTCTGGTAGCTGGACCTCAGGTGGGCCTGAGTGTTCTTGGCATTCCGCAGGCCTCTGTGGTCCTTCTGGCTATTCTCCTCTGCTGTATCTCCTGTCTCTGCTATCTATGCTGACTGTGCACCATGTGGCAGAGAGTGCTCCATGCTGAATGCTGCTGGGGGCAGGGGAATCATAGGTCTACACAGTATGGCAGATGATGGGGCTTGGGGCTCAATTGTGGGGTTAAATCTTATAAAAATCTTCTTAATAAAAAAATAGATTTGTTAAAATTTCTAGGTTCAGCCAGTAGAATAGGATAACTAAATAAGTTAAAGTCTAATATGAAACTTATCTAGAAATTTTTAGACTGAACTAAATTATAAATTGACCTCTTTTCTCTGTTTTCTCTGTGAACACTTTCATACATTATCTCACACTGCCTTCTTAAGGGGGTGTGTGTGTGTGCGCGTGAGCACATGTGTGTAAAATATATGCTATAGATTCACACATATAAATAATATCATTATAAATATTAAGTTTGTGCCTCATTGTACATAGAATTTGTGAGAGAATCACAAGCCCTCAATCTCTGGCTAATATTTCAAACACAGACAGTAATTTTTTTTGTCTTTAGAAAATTAATGACTACTAATATAATCTGAATATGAAAATGAGATGAATTATGAAATCTTATACCGAGATGATTAAGGTCATTTGTTTCAGAATATGAAGTGATATGTATGACTTGTGATAAACACATTTGTATGATCTTACTGATTTTATAAATGTTTCCTGAATTTAGTTATTAGCAATTGATTCTTAGCAGTTAAACGTACATACACTCTATTATATCATGACAACATGTAGAAGTTTGAAATTAGTAAACAGTCTTCAGAATCTTTGGGAAAATTATTCCAGGTTGGTTCTTAAAATGTTCATAAATTATATAGTAAGAAAGATTTATTTATCATGGGTGACCATTTGAGAAAATATTTTATGTCTTAATGACTTATTAATTATAATGCTCATAAACTTTGCAGTAGGCTATCTATTTGAAAAAAAATGCTATGTTTTATATGCCAAACTATTTACAGCGTACGACAAGAATTATTTAGCTTAATGAAAACAGCTTAATTTATGATATTTTAGATTATGCAATGTTTTCAAAGACCATATCAATTGAATTTTTATATGCTATGAAATGTAAAGTGTTTTGAGTACACAAAGTAGCAAATTACAATAGTATTATTTTTAGATGTACCAGAATTTTAATGTCACATTTCATACAATCTTTGTGTTAAAGCCAATATAAAGACCATGCTTTCAGATTCCTTTTATAAAACATTGTTGAGGATTCTGTAGAGCTGTTGTTATATAATTTGTGTATTTTGGTATAATATTGAAAATTAATATACAATATATTTTAAATATATTTAAGAATCACAGAATGGTAATATGAATTTAAAAATTTTTTGAAAGTATACTTTTATGCATAATCTGTTTTTCATAAAATTATTTTGTTAAAATGTGTGTATGGTTTCTCCTTTAAAAATCTGTTGTTGGCTTTTTAAATGATACTCTGGTACTCTTTTAATATGCTGTTCTGGTTGAATCAGAGGAACAAAGTTTGACCTCACACATATCCATATTTGTAGAATTAAGTGTTCTGATAATTATTTGACACTATAGCAAAATGTAAAAATTGTTATTTGCTGAGGGTTGTTTCAATATTTATTTTTTGCATCACCAAAAGAGGAATGTTTCACCCAATATTGTCAATTCTTGTTTAGCAATAATGTCAATTTTTATTTTAAACAGCCTTCCAAGTAGTTAACCCAAAGAGAACATTACAAGTCAACACAAGAGCACCTTTGCAAGGAGACACTCAAGTGAGCTGCACTTGAGAGGACTCTGGTCTCTCTATAAGTCTTGGGAAATTTTCATCTTATATTTTCTTGGAGAAAGATTTTTTTCACACACTATATTCTGATCATTGTTTCTCCTATCCCAAATGCTTTCATATCCTTCCCACCTCAGCATGTACCCAATTCCACATCCCTTTTTACTCTCTACCAGAAACACACAGGCAGCAAAAGTTAACAAACAAAAATAGAGCAAAAAAAATTTAAAAAGAGCTTTCTTATCCTGAGGAGGTTGCCCCAGGCCTTTTATTACCAGCAGCAGTGAAAATGCCAACCCAACTCAAGGACAATAAAAGATTACTACCGTTGTAGACAGAATTTTAGATTTTTGCATTTGCATTTAGGTTAATTTTGTAATAGCCAATAGAAGAAAGACTAATGGGAAATTTCATTTTAAACATAACTAATTTTAATATTGCTGGCACTTATTGTTTTCTGTTATACCTTCTTTGTTCCCCTCTACACCAAGTGACTAGCAGGATTATAATGGCTGTGGCCACTTGAGTTCTTGTGCTTCAGAGTCTAGTCATTTAGTCCAAAAAAATACAAGATGAAGTCAAAGGTCATAAGATACTAGAAATAATGTATATATTCTTCAGCTCCTTTCTGGTCAGGAAGGAGTTGGAGAACCACATTGTGTCTCTAAGGAAAGCCATCACATCACACACAAACATTTCCATTACTCAGGCTAGGGAAGAATTATATGTTATTATTTCTGCTTTAATATTATCCATGTATTACCACATCCATGATATCTAATCAAGTGAGGTAAGTTAGGTTTGTTTTTTATTTTTATTTTTTTTATTTTTTATTTTTATTAATTTATTCTTGTTACATCTCAATGTTTATCCCATCCCTTGTATCCTCCCATTCCTCCCCCCCCCCCCATTTTCCCATTATTCCCCTCCCCTATGACTGTGACTGAGGGGGATTACGTCCCCCTGTATATTCTCATAGGGTATCAAGTCTCTTCTTGGCTACCTGCTGTCCTTCCTCTGAGTGCCACCAGGTCTCCCCCTCCAGGGGACATGGTCAAATGTGAGGCACCAGAGTACGTGAGAAAGTCATATCCCACTCTCCACTCAACTATGGAGAATATTCTGATCATTGGCTAGATCTGGGAAGGGGTTTAAAGTTTACCTCCTGTATTGTCCTTGGCTGGTGCCTTAGTTTGAGCGGGACCCCTGGGCCCAAATCTGCCTATCATATTGTTCTACTTGTAGATTTCTAGGACATTCTGTATCCTTTTATTTTGCTATTCTCCCATGCATCTCTCATTTAGAGTCCCAATAGGATGCCTTCCCCTCTGTCCCAGTTTCCTGGTAAGTGAAGGCTTTCGTGGGACATGCCCCTTGGGCTAGTATGCAGCTATAAGTGAGTATATACCATTTGATTCTTTCTGCTTCTGGGTTAACTCACTCATTATGATCATAAGAAATGCTCAACCTCCTTAGTCATCAGGGAAATGCAAATCAAAACAACTCTGAGATTCCATCTTACACCCATCAGAATGTCTAAGATCAAAAACTCAAGCGACACCACATGTTGGCGAGGATGTGGGGAGAGAGGAACACTCCTTCATTGCTGGTGGGAATGCAAACTAGTACAGCCACTTTGGAAATCTATCTGGTGCTATCTCAGAAAAATGGGAATAGGGCTTCTTCAAGACCCAGCTATTCCACTCCTTGGAATATACCCAGAAGATGCTCCAGCACACAACAAGAAAATTTGCTCAACCATGTTCATAACAGCCTTATTCATAATAGCCAGAACATGGAGACAGCCTAAGTGTCCCTCAGTAGAAGAGTGGATAAAGAAACTATGGTACATATACACTATGGAATACTACTCAGCTATTAAAAACAAGGAATTCCCGAAATTTGTTTTTTTTTTTAAATCAGTAAATGTTTATATAGTAACTAAATTTGACTAGCTTCATATAGCATTTTATTTCTTGGTAGCAAAAATACTCCATATACTCTAGGACCTCTAATCGCTCTTGTGAACATTCAACACCATGAAGAATTAAATTGCATATGTACAATAGTATTGAAATTGTGACCATGCCGTGCTTGTGGTTCTTTCTTATCCAGTATTGGAGAGTGTTCTACAAACACTACTCTTCAGTCATGGTACATTAGCAGATATATATATATATATATATATATATATATATATATATATATATATATATGTGATTAGCATTGAAATAATTCATGAACAGATAATGCAGAAATCTTATGCAGAAAGGTTCCATATGTGTAGGCAATCACAGCTAACATAAAGCAACTATTAATTTGTTTATGCAAGTCCTTGGAATTGCAAAGGTTCAAGCAATCCGTTCTGCTGTTGGATATGTGGCAGACCTAGAGCCTGTAAGATGACTGTTGTTTTTATAAGTGGGAGAGAGGATTGCAGACGTGGATAATGTATGCAAAGAGGGCACTGTGAGTGATGCTCCAGTCAGATGCAAGCTAATTCACTTAGGTCGGTTATCAATCAAGAAATCAGAAGCACCATGAAAGATTATAATCCAAACCTTGACTAAATCTAAACTAACTAGTTTATGTGCATATCTCTATTTGTCCTGAATGACATATCTTCCTCAAATACATTAAAATTAATGATTTTGTCCTTCTTGTCACCTTGCCTTGAATGTCACCTTCAAGCATGCCTTGAATGTAACATAGTTTCCAACATAAATTCAAGATACATTGTAACATGAAGTTCACCAAGCAGGTCAAGTCCTTTATTTATCTCTGTATTATAAAACACAGAGTGGAATTCCAAATATCGCATACTTTGTTGACAAATAATACCTTATTTGTGGTTTTGTTTAGATTTTTTTGTGAAAATATTTAAGCCTGTAGTCCAACCTGGCCTTGAACTCACAGGATTTATGCCTTTGGTCCCAACTCAATGATATTACAAACATGTTCCACTATCCTCTGCATAAAATAACTTTTGAAATGTGACTTTTTTAATCTGCAGAAAATTTGAGAGCAGTACACACTTATCTTAATCTTTTATTTTTGGTAGTTTATTTATCTTAGGTAGAATTTAAAAATAGATATTAATTTTGATTACTCATTACATACTTACTCTGACATAGAACTGTAATTTATTATCTTTATATATTACAAATTTTGTTGAGAAATTTTTTAGTGTATATTCAAAATAAGTATGTTTACCCAAGTTAAGTAAGTTAAGTTTCATTGCACATGAAATTCAAGCTCCTTCTGTGGTCTCTGGTCAATGGAAACTAGTTAGCACAGTATCATCTCATCTCATGGCTTCTAACTACTTTACAAAGAGTGTGCTCACAAATCAGGTGTTGTGTTCATAAGCTGTGAGCAGGCATGTATTGGAGGGCAAGACTACAGGCTTGTCCCGTGGCTTAGAATGCTCATTATGAATATTTCTATTCATGCTTCATTCTCCCCCACTCTCTTGTGTTAATTTTGCTGTAGCCATGCTGCTAGCTGCCTTCTATTTCTGCTTAATTGTACTGGAATTCCTTGGGCATCATCCATGACAATCACCTTTGTCTGAACCATCCGCATAGCTTGTCTTTCCTTACCACCATCGGTTTGAGTCTTGGCTAAAGCTGCACCCACTAACTGAATAAACACTTTCCTCTTTTGTAGCTCTGTTGAAATCAAACCCACAGCTCCAGTATTGCCAGAGCCTCTTTCCAGGACATGTTCCAAATGCTAATTCATTTCTGTCTACAATACATATTCATTCTGTTTGTGTTCAATGTGCATAAGCCCAGAAGATCATAAGCTAAGATGACTCCCACTGAAACGCACTGTCAAGTCAGTCCTTAAGAGTCATCTTCCCAGAAGCTATGCCTCTGATCTTTGGATAAGATGAAACAAATATTTTTCTTTAATTCACAAATGACCTCCTGTTATTGTTATAGTGTATTAGAAACTTAGAGTTTGATGTTAAATAGGAAGATGTAAACGTTTTAATATGGTCTTATGGCAACCAACAAATAAAGTCTTCAGTTGCTTCATGAAGGAGAAGTTTTCCTTTTTTTTTTTTTTTTTTTTTTTTTTTTACTGTTTTCATTGTATCTGCAATATTGCCCGGAATTTAAGGAAAACACTCAATAAATATATGATGAGTAATATTTTTATTCTTTAGATATAATTTTGTGCATATTAATATTTTTCTTTTTATTATATTTTTATTATTTATTCTATTTTACATATACATTTATATTATTATAAATATATGTATATATGTACATATATACAGGCATATATATATAATAAACTACATACAGCAAGAAGAACCATGAAACAGTTCTTTGATGCTTTTAGAGTTTATAACAATTTGTTTGTTTTATTTAAAAAATTATCAATTATTGGAATGATTTCACTTTTTGAGGTACAGATACATAATTTACTGAAATACACTTTTAGTCACTTTCCTCTTTAATTTATACATTGAGAGAAACTGTGACATGCACATACATATTTAATATGTCACATATACATGTCCATTTAGTGTGTGACATACAAATATCTAAAGAAAATTTAACATGAAGATATCCATTATATCGTAAAATTGTAACCTATATGATTAATATGTGTATATGGCTTGTGAATACTTTTGAGGCATTATTTAATATTCTTCCTTTTCATCAGTACCTAAGGAATAAATGAATCAAGTATTATTTCTTTGAAATTATAAATTTTCTACTTCAGGGAATCATAAAACAACATTCTCTTAATAAAAAAAAATAAGTAGAGGGATAATTGTATAAAATCTTCAAGTACTGCATTAAACACAATTTCTCAAAATATTGTTAAAGGAGGTAAGGAATGAATAACAGTGATTTTTTTTGAAGTGCATTCTTAATTTCAAGTGTCTACTTTAATCACCATTTCCAGAAACGATAATTTCAAAGTAGGTTGCCAATTATATTAAAACCTCCAGTGACAAATTTACAAATGGGCTTCATAGTATTTTAACAACTACCCTAGTTCTTTACTTCTTTACTGCTTCCCTATCCTTTGGGAACCTGCATTTTTTTTTTTAACACTTATTTACTTATTTATTACGTACACAGTACTCTTCTTGCATGTGCTCCTGCAAGCCAGAAGAGGGCGCCATACCACATTACATATGGTTATGAGCCACCATGTGTTTACTGGGAATTGAACTCAGGGCTTTTGCTGGAGCAGGCAGCGCTCGTAACCACTGAGCCATCTCTCCAGCCCCGGGAAGCTGCATTTAAACCCTGATTGGCCACATGTGCCGTTCTGCTGTGTTATAAATCAGTTGGAAATTTTTACTTGAGTTTATAACCTTGCTTTGAGGTGGCCAGTTTTTGCATTTTCCCTGCTGCCCTAACACTCATCTTTACTTGTTAATATTTAACATCAAAGTGGATGTTGCATTCATGTGCGAATATACTCATTACTATGTAACTGTAATGTATATGATTGAAAGTGAATAAATCATGGCTAATTTTGAGAAATGTTTTGCTGTTATCCTTTGCATTAATATTCATAGAATGTATATGGATTGTTTTTCTTTAACATTCACTGAATTATAGAAAATTCATATATCAGGATGATTGCATCCCATCCCTCACTACTACCATCTAAGACAGGGTCCTAAATGTAAAATCTCCAGGCCTGACTTGAGGCTTTAATCAGTCAGATCATCTAGAGATGGAAACCATGGACATGAATAAAAAATACTCACCAGGGAGCTATTTTTTTTTTTTTTTTTGGTTTATTTCCTAAAGCACCCATCTTCAGACATGGGAGCCTTAAGAGTACAAATACATTAAATGTATAAAAAGTAGGGAAAAGCTGATCCTTGATTAGGAATACAAAATCAATTTGTAGTTTAAACCTCTCTCCTCTCTGTTTTCATCTCTCTCTCTCTCTCTCTCTCTCTCTCTCTCTCTCTCTCTCCTCTCTCTCATACAAATACATAGTTTTATTCTCTTTATAGTTTTTAAAATTGAATTAAATTTCCATATTTCTAAATTGCAAACATTTATCTGACATTAAATATAACGTTGCCATGTACTCAACTTTTTCAAAATATATAAATTTAAAACATTTATCTTCAGAGAGTATGACTTAAAATATTTGACAAAAATCTAAAAACGCGGTGTAAGGCTTAATGATATGTTCATTTATTTAGTACACTTTTCCTACAAAGTAGTAGAGTTCTAGAAGAATAGTTGGGGGGAAAAGTGAGCAGATATTCTGTTCCCCTGTGAATTATTTCTAACACATGCACACACACACAGCACTTATACACACATATATACACATATGGATGCACACACTCACACACACATTCATACCCATTCTCACACACATACACTTTTTTTCCAGACTCTTTGTTATCATGCTGTAGTGTTCTTGTAGGAAAATGGAATAGAATAAGGCAGGACAAAAAATAACGAAAGCAGTGGAGGTTTTATTTTTAGAATATTTAACACTTCAAAGTTTGCCAAAAATCTGTTCAATCAATGTTTTCAATATTAGTAGGAAAATATTTTAGAGGCTGGGAATACAGCTCAGCACTGAGCACATGCCTATCAAGTCCTGAATGCAATACTAGCACTGTAAAAAGAAAGGAAACAGAGAGAGAGAGAGAGAGAGAGAGAGAGAGAGAGAGACAGACAGACAGACAGACAGACAGACAGACAGACAGACAGACAGACAGACACAGACACAGACAGAATTACAGAGAGAGACAGAGACAGAAAGACATACAGAGAGAAATAGAGGAAGGCAGGAACAGATATACAGAAAGACAGTGGTACAGACAGACAGAGGAGATAGAGGAAAATACAAAGCGAAAAGAATCGGAGGATGATGGAGAGGATGAAATTGAAGAAGAGGACTAGGGGGAGGAGGAGGAGGAAGAGGACAAGGTAAAGAGGAAGAAAAAGAAGAAACAAGGCAAAAAAATATTTAATTTTGAGATAGTCTTTGTCTTGAACAAGACTAATAAAATCCATTACAAAAATATTTTGATACCATCTTAAAATGAAATAAATAACTACATTTGCAAAAAGTAACCAAAACACAGAAGAAAGACAGGTTTGAAATTGAATGAAATAAGGGCAAGAAAACATTAATCTTTTATATGTGCTTCTGCCTTCACTATTTTTAACAACAACAAAAAATACCTTCAGGTTTTTAAAGATTGAATTTTACAAAGGATGCCTATTGTACAATTGGGAATTAAGTCCAGATGTAAAAGATTCTTTATTGTCATCACCGACCGCTTTGTCTGCTAGAACTTCATGGTATCATAAAAAACTATTGCCTTGTTTTCTTGCTGTGTTTTATCCCCCATAAGATCGCTTCTGGGTTAATGTGTGAAGAGGTTAAGGTACAGTGTGTTAATGTAGTCTGAACTGACCTTGAATCCCTGATCTCTTTTCCCTACCTCTCCAGCGCTAGAATTACAAGCATGCTCAGCCAAGCCTAGTTCAACACACCAGAGTCTGAATGTCAGTTCTAACCTCAACATAGGTTTGTTGTCAGGGATGGAAACACAGTCATGAAACAAATATGAGTATCGTGTCTTTGTAAAGCTTTTATTTCTTCTCTTTATTCTCTTATTGTGCCTATCTCCCACGTGTCTAGCCTTTTGGCTTCTAGATTTATTGAATGATTTAAAATAATCTGGTTTTTTTTTCTCCTTCAAGTTCTTTGGTAATTTTTTATTTGTTTGGTTTGAGTATTTTTAAAGACACTGTCTCTCTAGTATGATTCTCTGACTGCCTTAGAACTCCCAATATACACCAACCTAGCTTTGGACTCAGAGATCCATCTTCTTCTATCTCATGAGACCTTGGATTAAAGGTTTACACCACCATGCCTTGTCTGGGCTTAGCAATTTTAGGTAGTGTTTAAATTGATAACAGAGCCCGGTTTTGAGAGTGCTCCATTGCAGTGGCTATCAGTTACTTAAAATAATAGTTGATGGCCTTTGATTAGGATAACATGTTTATTTGGCTCATGTTACAGAGAATTCAGTCTATGGCTGTGGCTGAGACATCTGCCTTAGGACTTGGGCAGTGTAGTGATATTGTAACAGGAAAATATGCTAGAAATCACTGATGACTTCTTCAGTCAGGAAACAGGATAAAAAAGAAGACATAGTGCCCCAATTCCCTTCCAGGACAAGCATAATTTTAGAACCCCTGCGAAAATCCTGATGTAAATGTCTTCTGTCTCCTACAGTTCAACTACTGGACAACCAGGGCTTCCATTAATGGATTTCTAATGTCATGAAAATCCAAACTATAAAACATCTGTTTTGAACATTTTGTCCATGATTAACATTTATAAGTTCCATTTATTTGCATGTATGTATATTAGGAAATAATAACTATTTTGAATATAATCTACATGGATAGACATTTTATTAGATAGGGGACATTCAGTTTTCTACTATAACAGACAGACTGCTTATTCTGGGTATGTTTAGAGTTATCATAGATTAGTTTAGAAATACATAATTATTCCTAAATGAGCTTTGACTTCATACAATATAAGAAGCAGCTTATTATATTTTAGATCTCCCTGTGATTATGTCATTATAAACTGAATCTAGGTTTCAACGTAATTAGGCATTATGGGTAATGAGGCAAGAGTTCTCTAAATTGTAGATGACATGACCTTAAGAAATTCTCTGAGTCACAGAATGCTAATGTGTTATATGTCTTATGACATAAAGCAATAATTTCAAGGTAACATTTATACAAGAACTCTTGTACAACATTTCTATAAGAACAAAGGGTCCAAGATCTTAAGGCTCTTAGGATTGGCCACCTAATTATTACTGATTTCAAAAAAAACTTGAAGGATGGCAAAAATAAAGACCTTGAGTTTGTTCAGCAATTGCATGTTTCAAACTGTAAGATGCAATAGTTTACAACCTTGATGATCTTTAGCTTTCAAAAGAAATTGTTCTCTCTAGAATCGTTACTGTTTCAGAAACTATACAAGCTTGCTGACTTTTATTTTTTAAAGTGACATTTAATTGTCAGAAATAAGAAAACCATTGAAGGAAAATTGAGCATCGTTGTTAAGATTAGCAACTAATGATTTGTAGCTGCTTAATGTCTTCCTTTGAGAGAGTGTCTTTCAGTTTTTCCAGAAATGTAACTGAAACTCTTTTTAAAAAACTTTTATATTTGGACTGTTTAGAATAAAACAGAATCCCTCTATTAATCTGAAAGGCACTTTTCAGTATGTACATTTTTATATAGAATATTTATACTTCAAGATCCATTTTGATCACTGAAAATCAGCCATTTCTTCTGTTCTCAATGTCGTTGGGGTAATAAAATTTCATTTTACATTTTATAATGATCAAAATAATATACTTAAGTAGCAATGAAGTTTACTATGTTTACTCATTTCATTCAGTTTATACTAAGAAACATAAATTCACTTTCAGATATTTTCTTTTCATTCCTACATATTGAGTTGACTAATTCTGATTTCATCATTTTATATATATATATGTTTATATATATATATATATATATATATATATATATATATATATATATTCCTAATATGAAATGCTTTTTATTTTGTTTTTAAATTTAATTTTATTATAATTATTCACATTACATCCCATCTTCCTGTTTCACCTTCCTTCTTCTTCCTTATGCCCCTCCTCTAGACCTCTGACAGATGGGGACCTCTGCTCCTCCTCTACCTTCTGTCTACAGCTTATCAGGTCTTGTCTGGATACCCTACATCCCCCTCCTCTGTGTTCCCACAGGACATCTCTGCCAAGAGGCATTGATAAAATGCTTAGTAAAGTTGTCATTTAGGTAATCTATTCTGTAATCATTCTATACCTACATATTTATAGATGTGTACACATAACCATATGTCATTTATATAAGATTCAAATAATAATTTATTCAAAGATTTCCTCACCAGTACTTTTATTTAACATATAAAAATTACTTTAGCAAATACATTTTATCTACATATAATATTAAGGATGTGTTAATTAACAAATAGTTTATTAATATAATCAATGGAGACATATGGATATGACAACTTTACACAAACTAGAATTTAATAATGTCCCTGTCTCACATTCTAATAAGTTCATATATGTGGTAGTGTGTCAGACATTTTTAAGAAAACTACTTTTTCAATACCCTTAATTTCAGAGTAGATTTTCCCAGTTACCAAAGAATGCAGTTCTTGACGTACCAAAATGGGTTGGATAGAAATCAATGATAGCATATATAAACTGCATATAATAGAACTTTTGTCAACCATATAGTTTGAGACAGAAAAAGGTATACTGCCTCCTACAGTAATAGAGTCTTCAAGGAGGAGCTTGCTTCAAACTTCATATTTCATACCCTATATTACTACTAAAATTAATTATTGAGGGGGCTAGTTGAGAATATATTCTCATTACACTGTTTGTATTATATACATAAAAGAAGTATGGGTGTGGACAGTCAAACTAGTTTACATAGCAGTCATTAAAAATAATCACAGAATTCTACCTGCAGTAAATTTTGTAAGATATACATGTATTGGATTGGGTTAAATTTGGTATGCAATGATCTTTTTTGGAAACATTTTTTATAACAGTTTTTACAAAAAGAAAAAGTACAAATGAGTTACATTATTAAATATTTGTCATGATAGATGAACTAATGTAAAATATATGTAGAAATGAGTAAAAGGAAATATAGAGTGCTGGAGAGTGAACCCAGGCCTAACATATTAAAGGGAAAGGCTCTACCATGGAGCTAGAGTCCTAATTTGGAAGAATAATTTTAAATCAAGGAAAACTCGAGTAGGAAACAATCTGGGATCTTAATTAGCTAGCTGAATACCAGAAGTTCTTAAAAGTGAAACGAGATCAGAACATGGAACATTCAGGAAAAAGAAATGGTGCATCAGGAAACAATGCACAATGTAGCACTAGAACATGAAGGAGTAAAATATTGATGTCCCCAAGCCAGCAGCAGACTACCATGAGATGTGGCAGAAGGGTTGTGAATGTTGAGGTGACCACAAATCAGCTTATCGGGAAAAGAAAATGCACCGTAGCCACAGTGACAAAGAATGGAAAAGACATGTAGTTAGACGCTTATGCACCAGAATATCTGCGTTGAAATTCAGAGTGAAGAAAAAAGGACTTCAGGTAATGATATTGATGTTGCAATAAGGAGGATTATAAGAGCCAAAGACTTGCTGGGGCCAGTTGGACACTTGTACTGGGGTGGATGGAAGAATAATGTGTAGCAAACAACTTCTAGATTAAGATTTGATCTGTAGGATATTAGGTGAGATATGCTTCGGTAACAGAGCAAAAAGTCTAAAGACAAACTCCATTGTGACTATTCTCTTTGTAAATCTACATCACTCCATTATGTCTGACTAGTTGCACAAGAATTTTCTTTATTTATTTATACTTTTTTCCTTTATAAAAAAATCAATTACCTGAAATCCAGGTGAGTTGTTAAAATAGAAAAGGAAATTGATGGGATATATGGTGAGGACCTAGTTCCTCTGCCCAGATGTACAAGATAGGCAGCTCAGTCTCCAAGTGGGTCTCATAATATGGAGAGCAGGGGCTACTTCTGACATGGACTCTGGACCTTACACATTGATCACTCGCAGTCCAGATGAGACTTGATAGGCTAAGGTCAGATGTTAGGAGAGGAGGGCACACCTTTCTGAGGATTGCGGGAGGAAGGGAGATTGTGACCCGTACGCAAGGGGCGGGGGGGAGAGGGGGCGGGAGTGTTGCAATCAGGATGTAAAGTGAACAAAAAAAAAAAAAAAAAAAAAGAATTTAAAAAAGCAAAGTGAATTACAATCAATATTAGAATAATATCCCCATTCTTTTCCCCCATCTATTCATATCATCATTTATCCTTAAATCACTTTTCTTCCACCACATCTCTACTGCAATGGTTAAAGAGTGCATGAGGAAGAAAGTCCAAGTGAGCACCAAAAAGCTTTCTCCTGTAACACAGAATTCAAAGGCCTTTCAAACACATCCAATAGGGGGCAGTATTTAGGTAAAAGTACAGTGAGGATTCTATTTTGGATATTTAAGCACAATGGAAGAGAAGAGCTCACTGAAATCCTTGGCATGGATCTTTCAGTAATTAATGAGCATCTTCCTGTTTTTCTGAGGTTTTTCTCAGTTCTTATTATTCAAACACTATCAAGTCTTAGTAGGTTTAGCATATAACATATATGAATTATGTGTTCCTGTAATGAACTTATGGAGGGATATAAGGCTGTACTGTCGCTTTGATTTGTATTTACAGTATAATATCTGAGTGTGAGTTCTTAAAATAATATTTATACTTGTCAAAAAACACTGAGCTCAGTGGCTCTATGATGAATTTCCAACTGTGTAAGGCTTGATATAACCATCTTTATTTTCTTGAATCATGACGTTCTTATCCATATATTAAGAAAGGGCACATGCTAAAAGCATAGTCTCTTATTTATCCCTGACTAATCTTCGTTTTATGTCATGCAAGGTGATATAGTTCACGTTTGTATGAGGTTAATTCATAGGTCACAGTCATTTCATAATTTTTTGTGTCTCCTCCAAGTCTGGTGTTATTTTACTTAATAATTCAATGAAAATGCAATGAGATCTTTCATCTAATGAAAATTATATCCTAGAAACAAAAAAATAACCAACTAAGACTTTGTGATGAATTATTTCATAGATGCAATGATACTAAAAGAGCATTAACATAGATGGGAGCCCACTGTAGATGCAGACATAACCATCAATCAGTAGGCTGAGCAATGCTTGCTTGGAGGAAGGAATCAAGTTCACAAAGACACACAAACAGGAAAAATTGCATTCTGAGCTTTGGTGTAGGAAGGATGACTGGATTGATCAAGGAGGGCAACGTTTACTCCAAGACAGATTCTTGAATCACCTGTTCTACTGTTTGTTGTGACTCCCACAAGCAATTCCTCACTTGAATATAAGTAACTATACATAGGATGATTCCAGTTGGCTGCTAAGTATAAATCTGTTTTGACCTGTTTTAAACATAGCAGCTTACTTCCCTTTAACTAGAGAAGGCCCAGTAGCATGAAAGTTATGAGGGTGTTAACATAGTACTTTAATCTTTTAGCTTCTTTTTTAAAAATATATTTTATTAATTTATTCGAATTACATCTCAATTGTTATCCCATCCCTTGTATCCTCCCATTCCTCCCTCCCTCCCATTTTCCCCTTACTCTCCTCCCCTATGGCTCTGACTGAGGGGGATTTTCTCCCACTGAATATGCTCATAGGGTATCCAGGCTCTTCTTGGTAGCCTGCTATCCTTCCTCTGAGTGCCACCAGGTCTCCTCAGCCAGGGGACGTGGTCAAATATGGGGCACCAGAGTTCCTGTGAAAGTCAGACCCCACTCTCCACTCAACTGTGGAGAATGTCCTGTCCATTGGCTAGATCTGGGTAGGGATTCGAAGTTTACTGCACATATTGTCCTTGGCTGGTGCCATAGTTTGAAGAGGACCCCTGGCCCCGATCTGTCTGTCATAATGTTCTTCTTGTAGGTTTAAAGGACACTCTGGATCCTTGTATTTCCCATTGTTCCATATTTCTCTCACCTAGAGTCCAAATAGGATGTCCTCACCTCTGTCCCACTTTCCTGGTAAGTAAAGACTTTCATGGGACATGCCCCTTGGGCTAGTGTCCAGATATAAGTGAGCTTAAAAAGTAAGTTTTTGCAAGCCAATATTTATTAACTTTATATAACAAAGGATTTGAAGATGTGTACATGAAGATGTGCAGTATAGTACAGCAAAATCACAGGCATCATAATCAGAAATTTAAAGTTTTATATAATTTCAGAAACTTGAAACACAATTATCTCAGCATTCTATCATATTTAACTCTATAATTACTCGATTTTTAAAGGAACTAACCAGCCCTAATGTGGGGTATCTTATTTCTTAAGTCACACTTTTTAGAGGCATATATTAGTCTACCAAGAAATTTGATACACAATTGATAAGATTGTATTATTATTCATATACCAGTGATATTGATGTAGATAAAACAGTTGAAATATTATGTAGTAGTAATGAATTTTATGTATCTATAACAACTTAATCTTAGTGGCACATGCCTTTAATCCCAGCACTCGGGAGGAGAGGCAGGTGGATCGCTGTGAGTTTCAGGCCAGCCTGGTCTACAAAGTGAGTCCAGGAAGGCCAAGGCTACACTGAGAAACTCTGCCTCAAAAAAACCACAAAAATTTTAAAAAAAAAATGGTAGTGGAGTGGGCATATGTAAAGAAATAATCCCGCCATTTCCTCAAAACAATGAAGTACATTCCTGGAGATAGCTGCTGCACTGCACTTACTCCAGGAAACCCTAGACGAACAACAGTCTATGCCGTGTATCTCAGAATAGTCAATTCAACATAGAAAACCAATTACAGAGATATAAAAGGAAGACAAAGCAAGTCAGAAGTAATGCTGATAAGAAGCTGTAGTGGAACTAAGAGAGGGACAAAAGGGAATTTAGAGGTTAGCAGAAAAGTTTTAGAGCACTGTGAAGTTGGGCACGACATGCCTAGGAGTCAGCAGCTGGCTTACAGAGTGAACCTTAAATCACAGAGGAGCCAGATGGACCACTCAAAGGACTCAATGCCGCAGCCACAATAACTGCAGAAAGAGAACACAGGAAGAAGTGTGAATTCACCGATGTTATTTTCTACCTACATTTAGTACCACATAGGCACCTCCCATTGTGCCAGACTAAGTCAGCTCAGTAGAGGAAAATATAAATGTCAAGGTGACACAACACTTGTCACAGGGCACATTACTGAGTTATGCACTGAGCAGAGTAAAAGCCTGGTACTGATCTGTTAGAACAAGAAATCACTTGGTCCTATGTCAGGTACAGAAGTGTAAAGGCTTCAATATACCCCTAGAAAAGAGAGAGGCAGTAAATATGTCTTTCTTTTCATAATGAAAGGCAAATGCTCTCACAAATCCTCAATAGTAACACATCCAGAAGACCCTGCCTGGCTCTGAAAAGGATAATACAACACCTAATCTGAAATAACAATTTCAAGTGTAGGTTTCCTTCCCTAATTAAAAATCTAAATGTCATTGTCATCCCTAAGCACGCTTCTGAGGACGAAAAGTGTTCTAACATTGCATGAATCTCACTCTAAGCTTTATCTTTCATTTCACTCAAAGCTAGAAACCCACAAAGACCTTTACATGTTGTCTCATTTTAACCAAATGTGTTGTTATAGTAGAATTAATAGAATCATAGAATGGTCAATTTTATCATTTATTGGGTAAATATAGCCAATAATTTGTAGCATAGTTTTGTACACACACTGGAAATTTGTATGGTAAAAGACCTAAGTTACCACTATTTAAATGTAGATAAATGGGCTTATTTAACATTTCTATGTGAATGGTGTGTGTGTGTGTGTGTGTGTGTGTGTGTGTGTGTGCGTGTGTGCGCACGTTCTTGCAATGGTCATGTCATGCCCATGTATCAAAGTAAAAAAACAAAATAACAAAAAACTTGTGTCACTTGGTTTTGCATTATACTACGTACATTCTGAGAATGAACTAAGGTTACCACACTTGGTGGCAAGTGTCTACAGGCTAAGTTGGCCCATATGACCAATAAATGGGCAAGTGTAAGGCTCATTGTAAGAATATGATAGTTATGATATGAGAGCAAGATTAAAATTTGAGCAAAAGTAAATGCGTCTCTGCCTCCACCATCACATCTTCTCTATTCTTTTGTTGTCTGCTGCCTCTCCTTCCTGATAGAGACACATCTGTTTTTAATATTACTCACACATCTCATCTGCTTCCTTTGGTTAGAGCACTTTGCACTTTATACAACACATATTTAGCTGACATAATTCTCATTTCACTTTTCTAAATTCCTGTCATAGTAATTTTTATTGATACCTAGACTTTCTTGAAAAGATCCAATAATTTTAAAGCTATAAAGAACCAGAGATGTACTGACAAGCTTAACAGATGGACTTCAAGGTGTAGTTAAACCTAGGATTGAAGACAAATACTACAATGTATTTCGCAAAGCTCAAAGAACATATCCAGTAGAGATAAAATGTGAAGGACATTTATCTTTTGCTTTTCTAGGAGATTAAGTATTGTTTGAAGCATGCTGATTTATTAACTTGAGTTTTCTTTACAGAAGCTTATGCCTATAATTTCAAATTATGATTTACCATAGAAAAAGATGTTGACTTATTACTGAAGGCTACAGTTTTTCCTATTGACCCATTGACAGAGTTTAATAGAACCTAGACATTCTAAGACTCACAAGTATAAATTTCTTCAGGCTGGATACATTAATTCATCATCATCATCATCATCATCATCATTCTCTCTCTCTCTCTCTCTCTCTCTCTCTCTCTCTCTCTCTCCCTCTCTTTTCTTTCAGCCACTACTCATCTCTTTTTCTCTCTCCATTGTAATACTGTAGTTAGGAACAAGAGACATTTACCATGTGATATTCTTGTCTTACTTTATAAGTTCCTGGCTACAACATATCACAGGATGAACAATTAACTTACCTTTTTGAGAACTTCTTAAGTATCCTCCACAAACAGGGTGTTTTACTGATGCCATTGTTATTTCATAGAAATATCAATCATACCAAATATCATTGTAGTCACATAGGCAGATTTTGTTTTTTTTTTAATAATTTTTTTATTAATTTATTTTTGTTACATCTCAATAGTTATCCCATCCTTGTATCCTCCCATTCTTCCCTATTTCCCATTTTCCCCTTATTCCCCTCCCCTATGACTGTAACTGAGGGGGATTACCTCCCCCTGTATATGCTCATAGGGTATCAAGCCTCTTCTTGGTAACCTGCTATCCTTCCTCTGAGTGCCACCAGGTCTCCCCCTCCAGGGGATATGGTCAAATATGAGGCACCAGAGTACATGTGAAAGTCATACCCCACTCTCCACTCAACTGTGGAGAATGTCCTGTCTATTCGCTAGATCTGGGTAGGGGTTTAAAGTTTACCGCCTGTATTTTCCTTGGCTGGTGCCTTAGTTTGAGCGGGACCCCTGGGCCCAAATCTGCCTATCATACTGTTCTACTTTTAGGTTTCTAGGACCATCTGGATCCTTCTACTTTGATATTCTCCCATGCTTCTCTCATCTAGAGTCCCAATATGATGTCCTCCCCTCTGTCCCAGTTTCCTGGTAAGTGAAGGCCTTCATGGGACATGCCCCTTGGGCTAGTATGCAGATATAAGTGAGTATATACCATTTGATTTTTTCTGCTTCTGGGTTAACTCACTCATTATGATCATTTTAGCTCAATCCATTTGACCACAAATTTTGGGAATTCCTTGTTTTTTATAGCTGAGTAGTATTCCATAGTGTATATGTACCACAGTTTGTTTATCCATTCTTCTACTGACGGACACTTAGGCTGTTTCCATGTTCTGGCTATTATGAATAAGACTGCTATGAACATGGTTGAGCAAATTTTTTGTTGTGTGCTGAAGCATCTTCTGGGTATATTCCAAGGAGTGGAATAGCTGGGTCTTGAGGAAGCCCTATTCCCAGTTTTCTGAGAAGGCACCAGATAGATTTCCAAAGTGGCTGTACTAGTTTGCATTCCCACCAGCAATGAAGGAGTGTTCCTCTCTCTCCACATCCTCGCCAGCATGTGGTGTCACTTGAAAATTTGATCTTAGCCATTCTGATGGGTGTAAGATGGAATCTCAGAGTTGTTTTGATTTGCATTTCCCTGATGACTAAGGAAGTTGAGCATTTCTTTAAGTGTTTCTCAGCCATTTGATATTCCTCTGTTGACAATTCTCTGTTTAATTCTGAGCCCCATTTCTCAATTGGGTTATTTGGTTTGGTGGTGTTTAATTTCTTAAGTTCTTTATATATTTTGGATATTATACCTTCGTAAGATGTAGGGTTGGTGAAGATCTTTTACCAGTCTGTAGGCTGTCGCTTTGTTCTCTTGTCAGTGTCTCCTGCCTTACAGAAGCTTCTCAGCCTCATGAGGTCCCATTTATTAATGGTTGACATTAAGGCTTGGGCTGTTGGTTTCTGTTCAGGAAGTTGTCTTCTGTGCCAATATGTTCAAGGCTCTTCACCACTTTTTCTTCTAAGTGACTTAGTGTCTCTGGTTTTATGTTGAGGTCTTTGATCCACTTGGATTTGAGTTTTGTGCAAGGTGACAAATATGGGTCCAGTTGATTTTTTTACCCATAGACCTCCAGTTAGACAAGCACCATTTGTTGAAGGTGCTATCCTTTTTCTCTTGAATCAATTTGGCTTCTTTGTCAAAAATCAAGTGACCTTATGTGTGTGGATTCATAAATGAGTCTTCGATTCGATTCCACTGATCAACCAGCCTGTTGCTGTGCCATGTTGTTTTAATTACTATTGCTTTATAGTACAGTTTGAGATCAGGTATGGAGATTCCTCCAGAGGATCTTTTATTGTACAAGATTGTTTTAGCTATTCTGGGTTTTTTGTTTTTCCATATGAAGTTCAGAATTGAACTTTCAATGCCTTTAAAAAATTGTGTAGGTATTTTGATAGGGATTGCACTGATTGCTTTTGGTAGGATGGCCATTTTTACTATGTTAATTCTCCTGATCCATGAGCAAGGAAGATCATTCCATCTTCTCAGGTCATCTTCAATCTCATTCTTCAGAGTTTTGAAATTTTTTTCAAACAAGTCCTTCACTTGCTTAGTTAGAGTAACTCCTAAATATTTTATATTTCTTGTGGCTAATGTGAAGGGTGTGGTTTTCCTAATTTCGTCCTCTGCAAGCTTGTCATTTGTGTATAGGAAGGCTACAGACTTTTTTGAGTTAATTTTGTATGCAGCCAATTTGCTGAAGGTGTTTATCAGCTGTAGGAGTTCTCTGGTGGAATTTTGAAGGTCATTTAAGTACACTATCATATCATCTGCAAATAGGGATAATTTGACTTCCTCTTTTCTCATTTGGATAGCCTTGATCTCCTTTTGTTGTCTTATTGCTCTGGCTAGATATCTCTTCAATATGGTACTCGATTTTGTGTGCAAGTGTCATTCATCTTAGTGGTAAATATGAGCTATAACAAGCTAGTTGAAGCCACTTAAAAAATTTTTGGAAAAATCAAAATTTTGTAGATATCTGAAGGTTTTTAAGTTTTTTGAACATTCTAGACTTGGTTTTCTATTATTAAAATGGAAACACTAGGACCTATTTCTTAATATAGTCACTTTCATTCCATAATTTACACCAGTTATGGCCTATGGCTAAACATAGTCCTTGGCCATACAAGCATTTCCTTTTTTTATTTTAGTGTCTATTCTGGTCTTAAGCATTTCATATTTATCCTATCATCTGCAATTTTATATGAATGTTCATTTTTCATCTGTATTTTCATAAAGAGGAAACTATGACTTCATAATCACTGCGCTCTTATGAAAAAAGTAAAATGAATGCCTGTTATTTTTTTTTTAAATGCATTCATGACTCACTAAACAACTCTAAAAAAGAGTTGTTTTTGCATTGAAGTTTAATTTTATTCTTGATCTTCAAAGAGTTCAGATTATTTTATATAACCAAATTTGTGTAGTGATTGTATTTTTGTGTTGTTAGACTACCTATGTTTCAGACAATAGTAACCAGACCAAGCATTTGTATGATACCTGAATTCCAGGCACTCCCTAGAAGATGATTTGGAAATTAAAGATTTGTCCTAAACTTAACAAGTGTTACTCTATGCAGCAAATTCCTTATATTGAACATGATCCTGGCTTGGGCTCCTTTTCACTCCACCAATCCAGATGGTTCAAGATAGATCATATCATTCTCATTTTAAGTAAGGGAAGCTGAGTCTAGAATGCTCAAATAACTTTAAAACCTTGAGATAGCTACAAAATTTGGATTCAAGTCAGATAAGGTTTATCATGCTTTACTCTAGTTTTTGATTTTTTAAAATAGATTTTACATTTGTTTATTTTCATCTCTGTCTCTCAGTCTCTCTCTATCTCTGTCTCTCTGTTTCTTTGAGTCTGTGTGTCTCTCTCAGTGTGTGTGTGTGTGTGTTTGTGTGAGTGTGTGTGTGTGTGTGTGTGTGTGTGTGTGTGTGTGTGTGTGTTACACATGCACATGCACAGGGGCATGCATGAGAAGTTCAAGGGATAACTTTTGAGAGTTAGTTACTCACTTCCATCATGTAGACATCAGGGATGTGACTGAGGTCTTCAAGCTTTGTGGCAAGTACATTATCCTCTGAGGCAGCTTGCAGGACCTTATTGAGTTTCTGAGTCATGGAAGATACACATTCTAGTCCGTATTTGAAGGAAGAAGTATGCTTCCGTGGCTTCATACTACCTGACAGCAAGGCTGTTGAAATATAAGGTTATTGATTTGCATGCACTGAAGGAGCTGGCTGTGCAGCACTTAGCTGAGAAGTGGCAATTTTGGCTGATCTTCTGGAAGATCTTTGTTGTACATGAGTTTAAGTTAAAAGATGCTGGTGACTTATTGATAGCATTCTTCTGAGTGCCTGTATTCGACACAGAAGCAGTGAATAAGTAATACTATCCTGGGAGACACAGGAATGGGCTAAATAATGACAGAAAAGTTTTCAAACTTAATCCATCTCATTTCTTCATTATCTATATAGGTTGGTGGTGGATAAAAGAATCCTATGAACCAGTTTCTCTGGTTTCCAAGTTCTGTCCTAGTTGTTTATTGTAGAATTTAAACAATGTCAAGGCTGCAGAGCAATAGAGGAAACATTCTCTGAATCTGTTGTTTTATTATTTAGAAAATATATACAAGTGAAGTTTTTACTTTCACTCCAAATTAAAATAACATTGCATAGAAACAAAAAGAAGAAACTGAGAGTAGAAGTTATTTATCAGTGATGTAGGTAGTTTCTCTGTCTTGACATCAGTGAAAATGCTCAAGGTGTCAGAAAGGTTAAAAACCAAGACTGGCAAAGCTAAAAGTTGCCAAGAAAAGTAAGCAAATAACCCCAGTTTCTGGCCCTACCTTTGAAATAATTCCTTTTGTACTTTCACTTTCCCTCATCCTAAGCACAGAAAATGGTAAGATACTCTGATGTTAAGTTCTCATCTGCTTTTGATTTGTTTGGATCCATTTAAAATGGAATTTTCTCACTATAGTTTATTAGAATCTTTGGAAAATGGGTATGTTTTAGAGTAGTTACCATGTCAGATAGCTCCCTTGTTTTAGGATGCTTATAAGCATTATGTGCCAAATATCCTCAGATTATTCCTAAAAGTTATCCAGTAGCCTTTTTGCCACTTGCTTTGTATCACTCTGCATTGATTTATGGTTGTGTTCTCTGAATGGGTTACTCTAATATTTCAGAAATGGCAAAGAGAGTGAGGTCAGCAAAATAGTGAATGGCAGTAACTGTACATGAAGCCCAGTGCTTTTTCTCACATGACTCATTTTATCCATTGCTCTCCACGGTTAGTGTGAAAATAGTCAATCTTTGTCCCCTTGCAACACAAGCACTGCTCTTCTTAGCAACGGTGTGCATTATAGTGCTTGTCACATGGAATCTGACTCTTTGAAAAATATCTTCTTTTGCAGGAGTTTCTTTCTCCTAACTGTTACAATCTTCTTAACCTTAGTGATTCATTCATTGCCTTCCAGTAGCTTAACTGATGTCAGTGGCCATCTCTCCCCTTGCTAAATCATTCTCTTCTGTTTCTATGGAATTATTATTATAGTGAGTTCTACCTGAATGTATGAATTTCAACTTTAGGATGGATATGAGTTAATTTAGAGGCTTTTCATAAAGCAGATTAAATGCCACGGGAAGATTATAGAGTGTGTGGGAGAAAAAATATGAAGAAAAATTACAGCTTGCAATCACCATAAAATTCTATGCTATATTCTTAAAAAAAAGGAAAAGAAAACAAACAACAATAAAAATATATACTTGATATTTTCAACTCATTGTATGTAGTCCAAGGTGCCCTGTAACTCATGCCCCTTCGATTTCCCAGCATTTTTATTTAATTTGCAGAGTCTGAAATAAGAACTGCTTTTGTGTCAAATTAAACCTAGAGAAATCAAGATCTAATACAGGTAGGACCCAAGGCAGATATATCAACATGATGCGCAACAATTATGATTATGATACCTGTTGCCAGGTCATCCACACGTTTCAAGCACAGCATTCCCATAGGTTGGTCATCATGTATGGTTTAAGCCACGTTTTCACATTGTAATGCCAATAGGAACATCTATCTCTGCACCCAGACTTAGTTCCCACTCCTTCTGCAACATCAAATGTTTTCACTTCCTTTGTAAAGTCACAGGATTCAATTGGAAGTGTGAGGCTTTGTTGATAGATGCTGATTGAAGGAGTCCCCAAGGAGATCCATATGACTCAGCTGAATCAATGGTTACATGAGCACGTTAGATAAGCCTTAAAATTAAAAGACAGGCATGATTTGATTATTGGATCCATATACAAGTTTACTTATGTTGATATCCTACAGTGATTATTGAATGTAATGAATACAGTTTAGGTTATCAGACTGAAGGGAAATGCAAAACAGTTTGAGGTATAATATGCAATTATATTTTGGTTCTATTGTTACAGTTAAAGTTAAATATGTAAAATAAAATGTGCCATTAGAGGATATATTAATATTTGCATAAAATAGAAAATACTTCCAGTAAAGCTCATTGCACTAATCTATTGATGCCTTCTCGGAAAGCAAAACTCAGTTGTCTCCAGTGGAATATTTCTGGATATATAAACCACATACCAGGGCTGGTCACATGCCTAGGAGCAACTGGAAAACACAAAACAGAACCTATGTTGGTTTTGTGTAAATTTTTCAGGGGGAATTGATTTGCCTATTTTTTTATTATTACTTTTGCATTTAATATCTTATATTGGGTAGATGTTTATCAGACTCCTGAATTCCCGTCCTTTGTCTGGGCACCTCCTCTTTCATTGGCATTGTTCCCTTACAGGGAAACATGACATAAAGAACTAATTTTCTGAATGATAATTTTATGACAAGTCCTCCAAGTATGCCTAAAATCTATGTTAGTTCTTACTTCACTTACAGAAATTTGGGTGTTATGTGCTTTAGTACTTCATTATAATTCAGTCACTGGAAAGGTCATTTTCTTTGAGATTATAATGATTTTCACTAATCCAATTTTTCTATCATCATAGTTTAATATTTACTCTGTCTTTCATGTTTAGCAATTTCAGCTTGATATTACTTTGACTTTGCTAGTATTATTTCTACTTAAAACACAATTTGTTTAATCCTATTTTTATTTCTTTTACTTTTACATATAAATTTATATTATTACACATATATATAATAAACTACAAACAGCAAAAAGGACCACAAAACAGTTAGGAATTATATAAATGTTACATTCATAGTGTTTTGCTAATATGATTTGACAACCTTGGAGAAAACATCTTTCCTATTTTGGCGAGTATACATTTGTGACTGTTAATCAATTACTATCATATCTCATCTCTATCAACTTTAAACATCTATCTAGACCTAAAAACATCCTAATCCCTAAACAACTAAACTTAATTATAAAACTAAACTAACTGGTCTTTAAGCCCATAAAAAATTGGAGTAGGAATAAAAAATTATCTGTGTAATCGGTGTTAGCAGCACCGAAATGAGAAGATAACAGAGACAGTTTGCTGCCTGAACAGTCACCCATAACTCTCTATAATGTTGGGGCACCATCTTCAGCCTTCTGTACCAATATATCTGAATGACTTATTTGTGAGGCAGGAACTATTGAAGACTTGCTTACCCTGTCTTGGCAGAATTTCGCTGTTGACTCTGCCTGAATCCAAGCTTGCCCATTTTTAGGCAGATTTCTGTCTCTGGCAGAAACAATGACATTTTTCCCAGTGGCTGGTTGGTCACATTTGAAGCCATCTCCATAAGGAGGTTTTTTTTTTTTTTTTTTTTTTTTTTTTTTTTTTATTATTTTATTCTTGTTACATCTCAATGTTTATCCCATCCCTTGTATCCTCCCATTCCTCCCTCCCCCCCATTTTCCCATTATTCCCCTCCCCTATGACTGCTCCTGAGGGGGATTATGTCCCCCTATATATTCTCATAGGGTATCAAGTCTCTTCTTGGCTACTTGCTGTCCTTCCTCTGAGTGCCACCAGGTCTCTCCCTCCAGGGGACATGGTCAAATGTGAGGCACCAGAGTATGTGAGAAAGTCGTATCACACTCTCCACTCCACTGTGGAGAATATTCTGACCATTGGCTAGATCTGGGAAGGGGTTTAAAGTTTACCTCCTGTATTGTCCTTGGCTGGTGCCTTAGTTTGAGCGGGACCCCTGGGCCCAAATCTGCCTATCATATTGTTCTACTTGTAGATTTCTAGGACCCTCTGGATCCTTTTATTTTGCTGTTCTCCCATGCGTCTCTCATTTAGAGTCCCAATAGGATGCCTTCCCCTCTGTCCCAGTTTCCTGGTAAGTGAAGGTTTTCGTGGGATACGCCCCTTGGGCTAGTATGCAGATATAAGTGAGTATATACCATTTGATTCTTTCTGCTTCTGGGTTAACTCACCATAAGGAGGTTTTTTGATGCTCATCATCTTGTTTGAGATAGGCTGGGTGTTGCCAAGAGATAACCTGTCTTATTGTCAAAGAATCCTTAAAATCATAAAAACATCTTTAAATGACATATTCTGTAGTCACTAGGGTTTCTGAAGACCTTATTTAACTATTTTACATTATCTATCTATAAAATGATATCTATCTGTTAAACCTAGAGTGTATAGTCTTATGATGACAATAGAGTAGTAATTGGCATGACTGTGAGTTGATCAACTAAAAATAAACTTGTAATTATTTTTTAATTTAATTAATTTATTCAGATTACATCTCAATTGTTATCCCATCCCTTGTACCCATGTGTTCCTCCTCCCTCCCACTTTCACCCTATTACCCTCTTAGGGTTGTGACCGAGGGGAACATCCTCCCCCACTATATGGTCCTAGGCTATCAAGTCTCATCTTGGTAGCCTGCTTATTCTTTCTCTAAGTGCCACCAGGCCTCCCCACCATTGGGAATTGGTCAAATAGGGGGCACCAGAGTACAGATCTGAGTCAGTCCATGCTCTCCACTCAACTGTGGAGAATGTCTTGTCCATTGGCTAGAACTAAGAAGGGGTTCGATGTTTAGTCCATGTATTGTCCTTGGTTGGTGCAGTAGTTTGAGCAGAAATCCTGGGCCCAGATCTGCCTGTCCTGATGTTCTTCTTGTAGGTTTCTAGGATCATTTGGATCCTTCTTTTTCCCCATTCTCTCATGCTTCTCTCACCTAGAATCCCAATAGGATATCCTCACAACTATCCCAATCTCCTGGTAAGTGAAGACATTCATGGGACATGCCTCTTGGGCTAGTGTCCAGTTATAAGTGAATATATACCATGTGAGTCTTTCTGCTTCTGGGTTAACTCACTCAGTATGATCATTTCTAGTTCAGTCCATTTGTTCACAAATTACTGGATTTCCTTGTTTTTATAGCGGAGTATTATTTCATAGTGTAAATGTACCACAGTTTCTTTATCCATTCTTCAACTGAGGGACATTTAGATTGTTTCCAGGTTCTGGCTATTGTGAATAAGCCTGCTATGAACATGGTAGCACACATGTCCCTGTGCTGGAGCTTCTTGTGTGTGTATTCCAAGAAGTGAAATAGCTGGGTCTTGAGGAAGCCCTATTCCCATTTTTCTGAGATAGCACCAGATAGATTTCCAAAGTGGCTGTACTAGCTTCCATTCAGCAATTAAGGAGTGTTCCCATTTCTCCACATCCTCACCAGCGTGTGGTATCAATTGAGTTTTTGATCTTAGCCATTCTGATGGGTGTAAGATGGAATCTCTGAATCGTTTTTATTTCCATTGCTCTAATAACTAAAGTCATTGAGCATTTCTTTAAGTGTTTCTCCACCATTCAGTATTCCTCTGTTTAGAATTTTCTCTTTACTTCTGAGCCATATTTCTTAATTAGGTTATTGGATTTGGTCATGTTTAATTTCTTGAGTTCTTTATATATTTAAATATTAGAACTTTGTCAGATGTGGTGTTGGTGAAAATCTTGTACCAGTCTGTGGACTGTCACTTTGTTCAGTCTTACAGAAGCTTCTCAGCCTCAGGAAGTCCAATTTATTGTTTGTTGACATTGAGGACTGGGCTGTTGGTGTTCTGTTCAGGAAGTTGTCTCCTCTGCCAATATGTTCCAGGATCTTCCCCACTTTTTCTTCTAACTGACTTAGTGTCTCTGGTTTTATGTTGAGGTCTTTGATCCACTTGGATTTGAGTTTTATGCAAGGTGACAAATATGGGTCCAGTTGCATTTTTTACACATAGACATCCAGTTAGACCAGCACCATTTGTTGAAGATGCTATCCTTTTTTCATTGAATGTATTTGGCTTCTTTGTCAAAAATAAAGTGACCATATATGTGTGGATTCATATCTGGGTCTTCGATTCAATTCCACTGATCAACCAGCCTGTTGCTGTGCTAGTACCATTCTGCTTTAATTACTATTGCTTTATAGTACAGTTTGAGATCAGGTATGGAGATACCTCTGGAGGATCTTTTATTGTACAAGATTGTTTTAGCTATTCTGGGTTTTTTGTTTTTCTGTATGAAATTGAGAATTGACCTTTCAATGTCTTTAAAAATTGTGTGCATATTTTGATAGGGATTACATTGAATCTGTAAATTGCTTTTGGTTAAATGGCCATTTCTACTATGTTAATTCTCCTGATCCATGAACAAGGGAGATCTTTTCATCTCCTGATGTCAGCTTCAATCTCTTTCTTCAGAGATTTGGTGTTTTTCTTTTCAAACAAGTCCTTTACTTGCTTGGTTAGAGTTATTCATAGATATTTTATATTGATTGTGGCTATCGTGAAGGGTATAGTTTCATTAATTTCTTCCTCTGCAAGATTGTCTTTTGTATATAGGAAGGCTACTGACTTATTTTAGTTAATTTTGTATCCAGCAAATTTGCTGAAGGTGTTTATCAGCTGTATGAGTTCTCTGATGGAATTTTGGGGGTCACTTATGTACACTATCATCTGTAAATAGGGATAATTTGACTTCCTCCTTTCCCATTTGGATTCCCTTGATCTCCTTTTGTTGTCCTATTGCTCTGGCTAGAACTTCACGAACTATATTGAAGAGATATGGAGAGAGTGGGCAGCCTTGCCTGGTCCCCAATTTTAGAGGAATTTACTTGAGTATCTCTCCATTTAATTTGATTTTTACTATTGGCTTGCTGTATATAGCCTTTGTTATGTTGAGGAATGTGCCTCTTATCCCTGATCACTTCAAGACTTTAAAAAAGAATGGGTGTTGGATTTTATCAAATGCTTTTCCTGCATGTAAGAAGATGTTCATGTGACTTTTTTCTTTCAGTTTGTTTATATGGTGGATTACATTGTTGGATTTCCATATATTAAACCCTCCCTGCATGCCTAGAATGAAGCCTACTTGGTCATAGGTGAATGATATCTTTAATGTGTTCCTTTATTCACTTTATGAGTATATTATTGAGTATTTTTACATCAGTGTTCATAAGACAAATTGGTCTGAAATTCTCTTTCTTTGTGGGTCTTTGTGGGGTTTAGGAATCAAAGTGACTGTGACCTCATAGAATGAATTTCATAACGTTCAGTCCATTTCTCTTTTTTGGAATAGTTTGAAGAGTATTGGTATTAGCTCTTCTTTGAAAGTCTGGTAGAATTCTGCACTGAAATCATCTGGCCCTAGGCTTTTATTGGTTGGGACACTATCAATGATTGCATCTAATTCTTTAGGGGAGATAGGATTATTTAGTTTGTTTTCTTGTTCTTGATACAATTTAGGGGTAGAATCAATCAAGAGAAATGTCCATTTCCCTAAGATTTTCAAATTTTGTGGCATATATGCTTTTAAAATAGGATCTTATGATTCTTTGTATTTCTTCAGTGTCTGTTGTTATGTCTCCCTTTTCATGTCTGATTTTGTTAATTTAGATAGTGTCTTTCTGCCTTTTAGTTAGTTTGACTAATCGTTTGTGTATCTTGTTGGTTTTCTCAAAAAACCAGCTCCTGGTTTTGTTTATTCTTTGAATTGTTATTTTTGTTTCTACTTTATTGATTTCAGCCCTGAGTTTGATTATTTCCAGGTGGCTACTCCTCTTGGGTGTTTCTGCTTCTTTTTTGTTCTAGGGCTTCCAGCTGTGTCGATGAGTTGCTTATGTGGGATGCTTCCAATTTCTTTATAAATGCACTTAGTGCTATGAATTTTCCTCTTATCACTCTCTACAGTGAGTCCCACAAATTTGGGTATGTTGTTCCTTCATTTTCATCAAATTTCAGGAAGTCCTCCATTTATTTTTTTATTACTTCCCTGACCCAGATTTCATTAAGCAGAGAGCTGTTTAGTTTCCATGAGTGTTTAGTCTTTTTGTTATTTCTGTTTTGAAGTCCATCCTTAGGCTATGGTGATCTGATAGTATACAAAGTATTAGTCATATCTTCGTGTATCTGTTGAGGGTTGCTTTGTGACCTACTATATGATCAATTTTGGAGAAGGTGCCATCATGGGTGAGAAGAAGGTATAATCCTTTGTGTTTGGGTGAAAAGTTCTGTAGATATCTGTTAGATCCATTCAATTCATGATGTTGGTTAATGTTATTTCTCTGCTTAGTTCCTGTGTCAATGAACTATCATTCAGTGAAAGTGGGGTGTTGAAGTCTCCCATTATAAATGTGGGGGGTCAATGTGTGGTTTAAGCTTTATTAATAATTCTTTTACAAATGTGAGTGCCCTTGTATTGGGAGCATAGATGTTCAGAATTGTGATGTCATCTTGGTTAACTTTACCTTTGATGAGTATGAAGTGTCCTTTCTTGTCCCTTTGAATTAATTTTGCTTGAACGCCTATTTTATTAGACATTAAAATGGCTACACCAGGTTCCTTCTTGTGACCATTTGCTCAGAATGTTTTTTACACCCTTTTACCCTGAGATAATGTCTGTCCTTGTGGCTGAGATGTGTTTCTTGAATGTAGAGGAATGTTGGATCTTGTTCATGCATCTATCAGTTAGTCGGTGTCTTTTTATTGGAGAATTAAAACCTTTGATGTTGAGAGATATTAATGACCACTGACTGTTAAATCCCTTAATTTTTTATCTTGAGTACAGTAGAGACCTTGTGTGGTTCTGTTTTTGCAATAATGTAGTAATCTATTTCCTTTGTAGTTTTGGTTGTAGCTTGTCTCTTTAGGGTGGAGTTTTCCTTCTAGTAACTTCTATAAAGCCAGATTTGTGAATAGGTACTGTTTGAATTTGTTTTTGTCATTTAATAGTATGCTTTCTCCATCAATGATTATTGATAGTTTCACTCATTATAGCAAACTGGCCTGGCATCTGTGGCCTGTTAGGGTTTGCAGGACCTCTGTACAGGCCATTCTGCCTTTTATGGTCTCTGCTGAGAAGTTGGGTGTAATTCTGATAGGTTTGCCATTATATGTTACTTGGCCCTTTTCCCTTGCTGCTTTTAATATTTTTTCTTTGTTCTGTATATTTTGTGTTTTGATTATATGGCCAGAAGTTTTTCTTTTCTGGTCTATTCTATTTGGTGTTCTATAGGCCTCTTATATATTTATATGCATTTTCTTCTTTAAATTGGGGAAATTTTCTTCTATGATTTTGTTGAATATATTTTCTGGGCCTTTGAGTCTTTCATCTTCTCTTTCCTCAATGCCTAATATCCTCAGGTTTCTTTTGCATTTTCTTTAATGGTTGCTTCAAGATCTATGATTGTATCTTCTAGCCCCAATATTTGTTCTTCCATTTCCTGGATTCTATTAGAGAAGCTCATCTCTGTGTTGCTTACCTTCTTTTCTAGGCTCTCTCATTTCCGTTTTTCTTCTGTTTGTGTCTTTATCATTGTATCCATTTTCATCTTCAGATCTTGAGCTGTTTTATTGATTCCTTTCATCTGATTGTTTGTATATTCCTGAGTTTCTTCCATTGCCTCTTTATAGGCCTTCAGATTGTGAATTGTTTTATTGATTTCCTTCATCTTGTTGTTTATATTTTCCTGAATTTTTTTCCAGTGCCTCTCTATAGGCCTCTTTTATGTCGTCCACATGTTTGGCTGCGTTTTCCTGCATTTGATTATGGATTTTACTTGTTTCCTCCATTATCATCTTCATTACTAAGGATTTGAGGTCATTTTCTTTTATTGTAATTGTGTTTTAATTCTCTGGGTTGCTTTCTTTTGGAAAGTTGGGATCTAGGGATGCCATATTATTTGGGTTTTGTTGTTTATGTTTATACCCTGGGCTTTAGTCATTGTGCTGTGTCTGATGTTGGGACGTAGGTTATGGTGTCAGCTGGAGGGAGTCTGAGTGGAGATCCACCCATTTCCCCAAGATTTTTGTAGGTCTGATGCTTCACTTCTGGGATGATTTCAGTCCCATTAACCAAGTTCACACTGCCAAGCAAGGCCACAGCTCCCAGCTCGCAGGCAGACTCTGGATCAGACTCTGGGGACTTGTCTGCCTTCACCCATGTGCCCCTAACTAGGAGGAGGTCAGACTTGCCTGTGATGGTCTCTCTCAGCCAGTGATTTCCTGATCCCCTGGTCTGTGGCTCCCAGTAGTGTCTTGGTTCTCAGACCGTGCTCTAAGTCTGGTTACATTGTCCACAGCCTTCTAAGCACCCATGTGACACCTAGACTTTCAATGGACTGGCATGGGGCAGATGGAGAGGGTCTGAAAACAGACCCACCCATTTCCCTGAGATTTCCCTAGGCCAGGAGCTCTGAAGCTTCACTGCCAGGATGATTTCAGTTCCATTTACGGAGTTCACGCTACCGAACACTTCCACAGCTCCCAGCTCTCAGGCAGGCTTTCTTCCAGGCTGTGGGGACTTATCTGCCCTCCTCTGTGTGCCTGTCGATGGCTAAAGGTCAGGCACACCCACGAGCCCGTGGTCCACACTGTGCAGATCTCTCTCACCCAATGATCTCCACCTCTCATGGTGTTAGTGGCTCCTGGTAGCTTCTTACGTCTCTTCCCTGCATATCAGACACTGTGAGTCCTCATTATGCCTTCTTGGAATCCCAAGTCCTTGTCAGAGGGGTGAATCTCAGTGTCCAAATTGCTGACGGGACCCAGCGCGGTGACACTAGTAGCAAGGCACAGGTGAGCTATGGCCTGTGCTCCATGGAGCTGCTCCCCAGAGCACAGCAGATGCGACTCGGTTTCTCCTAGGCCTCTGCTCCACCCCTAGGCTACCTAAACTTGTATTTCTTAACTATCATAAACATCCTGCAATAGCACTTTCAAAGTATTGGAAGTAAACCTTGTATTATAATTGAGTTGTATGTGTACACAATATCATATTAGTGTAGAAATATATATAATGTGTGTGAAGAATAATTTTAACTTTGAATTCTATACCAATGTATCAAATTTTAACATAATTTGCCCCAATATACTAAATTGTACACCAATGAATTAAAAATAATATTTTTTGTGAGTAACAGTTAAGGTCTTTAGTTGAGGAGTAGGTTCAATAACCTACTTCTTGTCCTGCCATCCTTATATATGTATATTCCTCCTTCTTCCTTTTCAACCACTATCTCCACACCTAAGATTGAAAGATAAAGGTAAAGAGAGAAATCCCTGAATTCAACATCATTTTATCTCTGAATAAGACCAATAGTAACTTATAACCATCTCCCCCCCAAAAAATATAAACATCCATTTCCCAAGAAACAACCAAAACTCTACCCAACCCCTTGAGGTAAATGTGGCATCCATCTCTTTTAAGAATTCTTCCAGCTGATTTGGGACAAATAATACCTTTGTAGGAGCCAAAATATAATTGGAGAAATGGTTAAGTGAGCTAGGAATAGCATTTGTGTTCCAGTTTCTAAATGTTGAGAAATTCTAGACTTAAGAGAATTTATGCGTGTGATAGTCTGAAATGCTGGACCAATTAGATTCAGTTCAAAGCTGCACTGGAAGCTGTCCTGGTCTGATGAGAAAAAGAAACCAAAGCACTTGAGGCTAGAACATGAAGGATGCAGATGTCAGAGTCTGATCCTCTCAGGTCTGATCCACCATCAGTGTCTGATTCTTTGGTTCAGAAAGCATATAATTTCTCATATGTGTTATAGAGTCCTAACATTATAAACATATGAGGTGTACACGACTCAGAACAATTAAGGCATCATTCTGGTATATGCCCAGGAGTTGAATAGCTATGTCATGAGGTAGCACTATTCTTAATTTTCTGAGAAAGAGCCAGATTGATTACAAATATAGTTGTACAAGTTGAACTCCCACTAGCAATGGAGGAGGGTTCTCCTTTCTCCACATCCTCACCAGAATGTGTTGTCACTTGAGTTTTTAATCTTAGCCATTCTTATAGGTATAAGCTTGAACCTCAGAGTCATTTTTGTTAGCATTTCCCTAATGACTAGGGATGTTGAATATCTCTTTAACTGTTTCTCAGCCATTAAATATTCTTCTGTTGAGAATTCTCTGTTTAGCTCTGTTCCCCATTTCTTAATTGAGTTACTTGGTTGGGTGGTATTTAAGTTCTTGAGATCTTTATATATTTTGGTTATAAGCCTTTTGTTGGTTGTACTGTTGGTGAAGATCTTTTGCCAGTCTGTAGGCTGTAGTGTGCTCTGTTGACAGTGTCCTTTGCCTTACAGAAGCTTTTCAGTTTCATGACTTCCCATTTATTAATTGTTGATCTTAGAGCCTGGGCTGTTGGTGTTCTGTTCAGGATGTTGTCTTTGTGCCAGTGAGTTCAAGGTTCTTTCTCCCTTTGTCTTACAACAGATTTGGTTTGTCTAGTTTTATGTTGAGGTCTTTAATCCATTTGGACTTTAGTTTTGTGCAGTGTGATAAATATGGATCTATATGCATTTTTCTAAATGTAGACATCCAATTAGACCAAAACCATTTATTGAAGATGCTATCTATTTTTCACTGTATGGATTTGGCTTCTTTTTCAAAAATCAAGTGTCCATAGTTATTTGGGTTTACTTTTGGGTCTTCAATTCGATTCCACTGAACAATCAGGCTATTTCTATGTCAGTACCATGCTGGTTTTGTTACTGTTACTCTATAGCACAGCCTGAGATATGGGATGGAGATTCTTCTGGAAGATCTTTTATTGTACAAAATTGTTTTAAGTATTCTGGGTTTTTCATTTTTCCATATACGTTGAGAATTGATCTTTAGAGGTCTGTAAATAATTGTGTAGGGATTTGATGGGAATTACAGTGAACCTGTAGATTGCCTTTGGTAAAATGGCCATATTTACTATGCTGATTCTCCTGATCCATGAGCATGGGAGATCTTTCCATCTTTTGATATCTTCTTCAATTTCTTTCTTCAGAGACTTGAAGATTTTTCATACAAGTCTTTCACTTGCTTGGCTAACCTTACACCAAGATACTTTATATTATTTCTGGCTATTGAGAAGGGTGTAGTTTCCATAATTTCTCTGTCTGCCTAATTGTTATATGTGTAAAGGAAGGCTACAAATTGCTATTTTAGTCAGACACATATTTTCCTTATAATTTTGAAGAATCAGAATGCTACTTTGGAAATCTATTCTATGTTCTCTATTTTCTTCCAAACAGATAGTGGGACTCTGTTACCTTTAATCTAGTGTATATTGCAAATCTTTATTTCTCTGCACAGATAACAAACCAGTCACATGACTACTCCAAATGTCTTAACCAGTAACCAATATGAATACTGCCAATGTACCTATATTCAGTATGTATTCTCTTGATACATGCATGAATGTGTGTATATGCATATATATATAAAATTATATATATATATATATATATATATATATATATATATATATATATATATATATATAATTTCGTATGCATTTTATCCCACAGTTTTCATGATTGAGAGTTTTTTAATCATAATATATAAAGCTATTTTTCATTCACAATAGTCAATTTAATTCAAATTTGATAGTCAAAATGTGTTACATCTTTAGCCTTCAAAAATAACTTGGCCTCAAATCTATGCTTAATGTCACCTACTTTGATTCCAGTACATGAGAAACAGACCAAAAGATTGTGAGATTGAGAACATTCATGACTATATAGGGCACCTCTTTCTCAAAAAATGAAGTAGTAAAATAAAATTGTTGCTTTGATCCTATGAACATCATTGAATTCTTGGAGAAAATTATAATAATTCATTTCAAATTTCCTTAATTATCTCATGTGTTTTCTTTATTTATTTTATGTGATTGCAAATGATATTTTGCCAAGCAATATTAGCTTTACCAACTAAGAAAACAACGTTGCTATTACTCATTAGTGTAAATGAGAAATTCACTCATTACAAGAACCCAAAGGTTATTTTTAACACTTAAAGTTATAGCTTCTCTGAATTGAGAGTGGGATATGACTTTCTCACGTACTCTGGTGCCTCACATTTGACCATGTCCCCTGGAGGGGGATACCTGGTGGCACTCAGAGGAAGGACAGCAGGTTACCAAGAAGAAACTTGATACCCTATGAGCATATACGGGGGAGGTAATCCCCCTCAGGAACAGTCATAGGGGAGGGGAATAATGGGAAAATGGGTGGGAAGGAAGAATGGGAGGATACAAGGGATGGGATTAACATTGAGATGTAACAAGAATAAATTAATAAAAAATTATTAAAAAATTATAACTTCTCAGACTGAATTTCCTCATGCACTTAAGTATTTATGTTATCTAATCATCTGCCAGAAATTACCTGTCATGTCTGCACTTCTTAATTGCTGTGTCATGTACCATGGTAAAAAACTATCCTGTAAACTAAATAGCCATCGAGGGAAGCAGTGAATATATCTCATTATTTCCCTTTAGTGGATGGTTTCAGCTGCTATAATGCTATGCTAATACTGTTTTATGTACAAGCAATGTGTATGTCCTTGAAAGTCACCTATTAGAGACTTTCAAAATAGAAATTATGATACCAGTTAATTAGGATTCTCAGAGGGAGTTTTGCCAAGTTTATGTGGAAACTAGCTAATACTGGATCCTAAGTATAACTGTGATTTCCCCAGAATCCATGCTCATCGACTTTACATACTTTGAAATTGACAGTTCTGGGTGGTATGTGTAGACAAAAAGCTGTCAGTGATACAAATACAAACACTTTTGTCTTCATAAGCAGAGAATATTCCAGTAATTTTAACCTAGCATGAAAATAGTTTAATGCAAGATAGAACTCTTTGTCATTAAAAAAAAAAACTACACTAGAAATCATTAGGGAAACACAGCAAAATATTTAAAATGGGTATAGTAGCCTGGTTTACAATTTCTAAGCCCTTTATCGTGTAGTAGAGGACTCTGACAGCTAAGCCTCATGCTGAAACTACAAGAGTTGAAATTAACACACTAAGAGTACAAATAAATAAGGTGCCAGGAATGGTAGATAAGGGTGTTAATCTAGTTAATTAATTTGTTATGATCCAACTTAATTCCAGTTATTAAGAAATTCCAAGAGCTTATTATCTCCATGTCAAGAATGTAGGGAAAATAAAACATGTTTTGAAACTCATGATAGGATAATATACTGTTTTGCTGTACATAGTCAGTCCTGCATCTCTCAAGTAACATCTGCTTGTTTCTGCAATCTCATTTCCTTAGAATGCCACTTGATTCTGTAGATTTAAGCTTAGAGGTTCTCACCGATATCCATAAGTAATAATGTTTTTGAAATTTCCTTTATTCTGAATATTCATTATGTTTGATACTAGATTATTCTGAAATTAAATGAACTCAGTATCTTATATTAATATATTTTATATATGCATTGTGTGTATGTATAAAAATAATAATAAAATAAAGAAACCATCCACTCCAGAGTGGAAGACATAGGAGGGTTTGGAAGGAGGAAAGGAAGCAGATAATTTGATATAATTTAATTTCAATTAAGAACATATTTATAAAAATAAATATTTTTTTTACTTTTAGCCTCTAAAAAATATAGGAAGCACTTAGTATTTTTTCTTTGAAAGAGTAGATAATGTCCTCAGTAAAAATCACCTATATTTGATAGATTTCATCTTTCTTTCTGTTAAATAAATTGATAAAGTACATTTTCTTGAGCAATTATACACTTCATCTAACTTTTCAAATTTGTTTATAGTCTCCCAAATTGTATCATTGGTATATCATTTTTTCATTGCCATTATAAATATCACATCTTTGTGATTACTTGCTTGTTTCTCATCTGATTTTCTTAGTAGTTTTGTGTCTGAAGAGTTCACTTTAAAGGATCAGCTATGCTTTTTTATCTTTGTTTTTCTTCCTTCCCATTGCCATGTGTGCCATTCTGGTTTTCTATTGTTTATTTATTGTTTCATGTGCTATTTTCAGTTTCATTTCCATCATACCAATTTTTATTTTGTTATTAATTATTTATGTGATTAATGTGTGTATGTTTAATGGACATTTGCAATTTAAGCAGGTGTCTGTGGACACAGGGAGGCTAAGGGTTGACATTGAATGTCTTCTGCAAATGTCCTTCAGATTATTATTATTATTATTATTATTATTATTATTATTATTATTATTATTATTATAACAGAGTCTCTCACTCTGTTTCTCACAGAGTCACTGGACTCATTAGCACTAGCTGGTTCATTTAAAATTGCTGATTATCAAGCTTTCAAGATCTTCCCTTCTTTGTCTCTTCAGTGATGACTCCCTTTGTTCAGGTTGTACTGAGTCAAGTCAGTGTTGTCTTTTAGCCTTCACATCTCCTGATTGTCTGTAGTCCTGGTTTCTCTAGATATTTCCTGAACTCTATCAGGTTCCCTGTTTGCCCTCCTGTATCTGTTTGCTCTAAATGTTATCTATCTAATGAAGCATCTCCTGACCACCAGTATAAAACTACTCCTAGAACATCTACACTCAATAGATCAGCCCACACTCTGTTAGTGCATAGTCCTTCCAGTGGCCAATGTTATATAACAAACATGTTGTTTTAAGGAAGATTTTCTAACCCAACTCATAACAGTGTACTACTGCAAGTTCTCCAAGGTCTCTCTCTCTCTCTCTCTCTCTCTCTCTCTCTCTCTCTCTCTCTCTCTCTCTCTCTCTCTCTCCATTTCATTAACACCTAAATTGCTAGGAGGATGTGAGTGATTGAGGATTTAGGAGATGATCTGGTTCTGAAGAGATATTCAAAGTATTTATTTCAAAAACGATTGGATGATATTGATTCTCTTATATGGATATTCACAGATTAAAAACATTCACCGTGATTGTGCCAAGTGTCATTGTTTGATGATAACAAAGTTCCCATTTGCACATTGAGCCTCATGTAGATTTAGTATCATCTTGCAACAGCTTACTTAGTGAAATCCATAAGCATTACATTCTATATCCAACACCTATTTAAGTTTTGCATATTTTCTTGTTCTGTTTTCTAAAGCCTAAGTGCATTGTTTCTCTCCATTCCTAGTACTTCCTCCCAGATGATAAATCCCAAACCCATATCTACCTTGTGACTTATAAATATTATAAACTGGGTTTATTCATAGATTCATTTATAGATGAATAGAAAATAATATGAAGTAAACATATCATTTCCCAATTCTATACATTAAAGTGTACTTATCAGTGTGATTAATTGTTCCTTGTCAAGAAATAGCATTCTGATTAGTGGCTCTCTTACTAACATAATAGGTTAGTTGATGAACCGATTCAAGGACAGAATGTCTATTCACTTTACTTCCATGGGTAGAAAAGGAAAACTTAAAGGTTAATGAGGAAGAAATTGTTTGCTAGAGTACCTCTCCCATGATTTAGAAATCCTTTGGGACTTCATTCCAGAATCCCAGGATCAAACTAATGTCAAAATGTAGATTTTTGACTGATATGTTTATTTAAAAACCATATTTTCAATAGCAAAATTTTAATTCTTGAACCAGATGTGTTTTCATTAAACTGAAATGACTTGTTATAAAAAGACAGGTTAATGATTTTAATGACACTTGATTCTGATACACTATTCTGGAGACTTAGTAACTAACTGTCACATTAGAATGTTATGGCAAATTACTCTCTCCTGTGGACATCTGGAGTCTTTGAAGGCAGAGTTTTGCCTTAAATATTCAAGTTAGACAAATGCCAAAGATTGTCTGACAGTGTCTACCATCTGGAAACAATATTATTTCTTTGAATATTTAAAACATTTTTTGAAGCAGACAGCAAGAAGAATTTCACTGGTTTCCACCTAGTAATATTTATAGATCTCCTTTACAATGCTAACTTGTTCATCTGTGTTTTGTTTCTAACCTGCTGAATAATACATTCATGTTGTAAATGGCAGCATGCTCATGTGTGCATTGAAGTTTCTCTGTACAATCTACATACCCCATCTGTATTACATACTCAGTAGGGAGCATGGAACTTTCATTTGCATTAGTGAATTTGCATGTTTTACCAGTAAACATGAGCTTTATTAATTAGTCACCTCACATATTCAGTGTTTATATATTCATAGACACCACTGAACATTAGCCCATCACACATTTCCTTAATGGCAGTAAAACTAATTACAAGTGTAACAACTGTGTCTCATAAAGTTTCTATGATTTTTTATTAGATAATTATATAATTTTTAACCAAATGTCTTATATTTTCATTAGAAATATAGGTAAAAGATGCCTTAGTGATGAAAAGAGCACTTAAGCATGATTATCTAGATTTACATATTTAATACATTTCTTTTATTGAAAATAGATTTTTTTTTTCACATACAATCAATTCCTACTATAGCTTGCTTCCCTCCGGTCCTCCCAGTTCCCCTCCACTTCCACTTCCCCTTTCTTCTGTATCCTTTGCTCTCTCTGTCCCATTAGAAAAAGAATAGATTCTCAATGATAGCAACCAAACCTGACAAAATAAAATATAAGGTGAGTCAGAAACTATCATATTAAGTTGGTTGAGCCAGAGGCTTCTCTGCTGATAAATGGCTAAGTCACTGCTCTGTGAGTATAGCTCTGTGAGAAAACCATCAGGAGTCATTTACAAATGTGTGTGTGTGTGTGTGTGTGTGTGTGTGTTGAGATCAGTAGTCTTTGGTTTTAACCTAGATCTTTGGATGATCTACTCTCAGGTTTGGGTTCTTTCTTATGGAGTGGGCCTAAAGTCAAATCAGATATTGGTTAGCTACTGCCACAAGCTCCATGCCACCAAGGTCTTAGCATATTTTTCAGGCAGGACAGATTGATATATCAAAGGTTTTTGGCTGGATTGATTTCTTCAGTGGTCAGCAGCGTATGTTCCCCTCACCAAGGAGTCTAGACAGTAGGGGTGAAGGAAGAAAGGTGAAGCTGGTGTAGGCACTAGCTCAACATCTCCATGTTGAATGAACTGTATATATGTGGGCCTTGGCAAGCACCCCCACCCCTAGCTATTGTCAGTTTGTGGAGAGCAAGCTTTTTTCTTAACAACAGCATGGGTTGTTTGGGTATTCCCATGGGTCTCCCTTGGTCAATAATTTAATTGAATGCTACAAAGTACTGCCATGAGAAGTCACAGTTGGCGAAAAGATATAGCTGGTTGAGACTCCATATCCCCAGTTACTAGGAGTCATTCTTTAGGATCAACTTTCATAGACTCCAGGAAATTTCTACTGTATAAGGTTTCCCAACATCCCTCAAATTCCTCCAAATCCCTCTTTCCTTCGATTCTCTCTCTCTCCCCTAACACACACACACACACACACACACACACACACACACACACACACACACACACACACATCTGACCTCAACTGCCATCCTTCCCCTATTTCAATCTGCCCATAAAAGCTATTCTCTTTCCCCATCCCAGGAAAGTCTTTGCATCCTTTCATGACCCTTCATCTTTACCTAACCTTTCTGGATCTATAGATAGTAACATTTTTGTCATTTACTTATAAGGGAAAACATGCCATATTTATTTTTCAGGTTTTGATCAATTTTTTTCAAATAAAATATTTTTTATTAATTTATTCTTGTTACATCTCAATGGTTATCCCATCCCTTATATCCTCCCATTCTTCCCTCCTCCCATTTTCCCCTTATTCCCCTCCCCTATGACTGTGCCTGAGGGGGACTTCCTCCCCCTTTATATGCTTCTAGGGTATCAAGTCTCTTCTTGGTAGCCTGCTATCTTTCCTCTGAGTGCCACTAGGTCTCCCCCTCCAGGGAACATGGTCAAATATGAGGCACCAGAATACGTGTGAAAGTCATACCCCAGGAGAGTGGGGTATGACTTTCACACATACTCTGGTGCCTCATGTTTTGATCAATCTTACTCAAGATGATTTTTTTCTAATTCCATCCTTTAGCCTACAAATTTCACTATGTAATTTTTTAAATATCTGAATAATATTTGTAAATTTACCACATCTTCTTTATCCATTCTTCAGTTGAGGGGCATCTAGGGTTTTTTTTTTTTCCAGTTTCTGGCTATTAAGAATAAAGCCACAAGTACATGGTTGATTAAGTGTCCTTGTGATAGGATGAAATGTCCTTGAGGTGCATGTAAAAGAGTAGCATATCTGGACCTTAAGTTAGATCAATTCCCAACTTTCTGTGAAATCTACATGTCTGTTTTCATAATGACTGTACCAATCTTCACTCTGTTGCCCTTGCTCCACATCCTATCATGAGATGTCACACATGTTTTTGATATTATCCATTCTGACAGGTATAAGATGGAGTCTCAAAATAGTTTCAACTTACATTTCCACTATAATAATTATGTTGAACACTTAAGTGTTTCTAAATACTTGACTTTCCTCTGTTGAGAATTATCTGTGAAGGTCTGTAGGTCATTTCAAATTTGGATTACTTGGGCTCTTGGACGTCTAACTTCTTGAGTTCTTTTTATATTTTGTATATTAAATCTCTATTGGATGTGGGGTTGGTAAAAAGTATTTTGCCATTCTGTAGGCTGCCACTTTGTCCAAATGAGTGTGCCCTTTGCTTTACAGAATATTTTAATTTATTGAGGTCACATTTATTAATAATTGATGTTAGTATCTGTGATGTTGGTGATCCGCTCAGAAAGTCATCTTCAATGCCAATGTGTTCTCTTCTGTCAGGTTCTACAGGAGATGATGATGATGTGTGTGGAAGAAGGGTACATGTGGCAAGGATAGCTGCCCAAGGGTATTTTGCCAAAGAGATGGAGAAAAGATTAGGGAATTGTTTCTGTGGGGAAAGAGGGAAACGACAAAGTCTGCAGGTAGCCTACCTGATTTTCTGGCATACAAGGAAGGTCTGTGGTTTACCAGGAGGTGCCTGCTGGAGCTGGGGCCTTGGAAACAGTGTGTGGGTTCCACAGGAGATGTGATCAAGAGTGGGAGTGGGGAGAAGACTGCACCTGGTGTTCTGTTGCAGTGCTAGGGAAGAAACTGGAAGATTTGACTTGGATAAGCAGAGTGAGTGGTGAGGGTCTTGGGTTTGTTTCTCTGTCTCCCTGCTCTGCCTTAGTTGGAGTGTTGTCCGTGAATTTCTACTGGTGTTGGAGGTTACAATAATCGGATGGGTTAGCGTAAGCATGGTTGAGGGAGATCTTTGTGCTCCATTGGCAACACGGTCAGAGAAGGAAGGGATACTTCAGTGGGTTTTCTGATACAAAGCTGGGGATAAGACTGTGCGTGAGTGAGGTTGACCTCAAGAATAGTAGAGAGTTGTGGCTCCACCTTCTGTCTACTTGTTGCCCAGGGAGGGGCAGCCCTTGAGTTAACAGGATGTGCCTAATAGGGTTAGTTTCTGGAGCAAAACAACAAGTGAGGGGAAGGAGATTAGAGATGGACGATCGGGATGCACAGGAGATGGAGCAGTGGGGCAGGGAAAGCTCCAAGGGTGTTCTGCTTAAGAGCAAGGGATGACAAGGCATTGGATCTGGAGGAAGAGAGAAGAGAAGGCCTGCAGTCTCACTAGTTGTCCGGCAGGCGTGCATATATTTAATTCTTTACTATCTTTTGTGCTTTGATTACATCAATTGTCAGGGGCTCAAATTTTTATTGCTTAAATTATAGCTTGCCCTTCATTTTCTTAGTAATTAAATTTGGTTCTGATGGTTTTATACATGTATATGCTGCATTCTGACTCCACTCACTTGACACCCTGTCTTATCTTGCTCCAGTTCCTGATAAGGCTCCCTCTTCTCCACAAATATGTTTCCTACCTTCTTTTTTTTTTAAATTTTTTTGAAGATTTATTTATTTATTATTATGTATACAGTATTCTGCCTGCATGGACACCTGCACACTTGAAGAGGGCATCAGATCATATTATAGATGGTTGTGAGCCACCATGTGGTTGCTGGGAGTTGAACTCAGGACCTTTGGAAGAGCAGGCGAAGCTCCTAACCCCTGAGCCATCTCTCCAGCCCAATTGACATTTTATTGGCACCAAACTCAGGCAAATCTTTAAATGATGACATCAGAGACTTGATACCCTATGAGCATATACAGGGGGAGGTAATCCCCCTCAGGAACAGTCATAGGGGAGGGGAATAATGGGAAAATGGGAGTGAGGGAAGAATGGGAGGACACAAGGGATGGGATAACCATTGAGATGTAACAAGAATAAATTAATAAAAAAATTTTTTTAAAAAGTTTCCTACCTTCTAATTCAGAATATTTCAATATTAAGTAAAGTGATGATTATGCTTAGCAGAGCATCTGAATTTTGCTAGCTTTTAATATTTATAAACAAAGTAAGCCATTTGATATTCGTCCTAGACCCCGTTTACAGATCTAGCCACTGGATAGCTCATTCTCCATGGTTGTGGGGAAAGCAGGCACTGTCTCTGAAGTGAACTCTGTTGCTCCTGAGTTGAACACTCCCCCTTGGTGGGGAGGCCTGGCATCACTCAGAGGTAGGAAAACAGGCTATCTGGATAACACCTGATAGGCTGTGTTCATATGGTGGGGGAGTAGGTCCCCTTTTGTCAGAGGTCTAGAGGAGGGGAATAGGGCAAAACATGGAGGGAGCGTGGGAATGGGAAGACACACTGGAGAGGATTATAATTGGTATGTAATCTGAATAAATTACAATAAATAAAATATTTTAAAACAGTAAGCCAATTAGAATAATACACTAAAATGTGTCCTCACCAAGAGGTATCAGGTGGCTTCCTCCTATCCATGACTACATAAAATTCAAAATGCCCCTGTCTATAATGCTCTGAGGGTATTTCAGCTTCATGAAGCTTAGTTCCTCTGTCAGAACTTTGCATCATTAATAATATTATGCTTGTCATCTCATCAGAATGAATGGCTTTATAACTAACTGGCTTAGCTCTCTTATTAGACTCAGAGTCACTATGACAGGAATTAAAGTCCTGTATTGCTGGGAACTGTTAATTATATATAATCATATGTTCAGGTATATTCTTAGTAAATGTTAGTTTATAATCTGACCTAGCTCTAGAAAAAAAAAATAGCTTCCTAAATTTCCCTGAATTTTTGGTCTTTTTAGTGACTTAAATCTCATAAGATATTCTGAACAAAGCAGAAAGTAACTAAATAAGCTATCATATGGGCAGTCCCTATAACCCTATAAGTCTCATTATATGTCCTTCTTATGATTATTAATTATAAATATATATAGTTACCTAATTTCTTCAACCTATGTAAAAAGCTACAAATTTTTCAAAAAACTTTTTCAAAAAAATGTTAAAATTTCTATTTTGTACTTTCTCCCAATAGTTAATTTGGCCTGTGTGGTTCATCCTGTGAATTATATAACTTAACTTGAAAAAACAAACCTGACAAAATTAGATTACAAGTACTAGACTAAATTAAATTAGTAATTTAAAATTATTACTTTTTTGGTTCTTCGAGAATTTCACACAAAATGTTTTTATCAGATTCACATAGATCTCTCATATTTTCCCTGACCCATCTACTTCCCTCCCTACCCAACTTTGCATCTTCTTTAAAGAGAAATAATATAAAGCACTTTGTGCTACCTATAAAACTTGAGTATGTGCCAATGAATGGATTATGATTGACTACCAGGGGTCATCCCCTTTAAAGAAATGGATTCTTCCTATCCAGCAGCTATTCATTGTTGCCAAGAGCTCATCAGGCAGGGTGGGACTAGCTATCTCCTCACCTCTATGCTATGTCCTCCAGGGGTGAGACTAGCTATCTCCTCACCTCTATGCTATGTCCTTCAAGGGTGGACTAGCTATCTCCTCTCCTCTATTCTATCTCCTCCAAGAGTAGGACTAGCTATCTCCTCTCTTCTATCCTATCTCGTCCAGGAAGGGGACAAGATATCCCCTCTCCTCTATCCTAGCTCCTCTCTCCATGTTGGTTTTCCCTGGCTTGAGCTTGAACAGGCCTTGTCTATGCTGTCACAACAGCTTTGCTATGAGCTTATATATGCATCTGTGCTATTGTGTCCGAATCACATTGTCTTCATGGACTCACCTACTGCTTCTGGACTTTATAGTTTTTCTCTCCATCTTCTATGATGGTCCTTGAACAAAAGCAAGAGGAGATATAAAAAAAAAAAATAGATTCCTTTTTTTTTTGAAATGCCTGTTAGTGCATAAGTAGCTTAGGATGCAAATTACATATTATGTGACTCTGATATGTTTTGAACTAGTAGCAAATGACATCTTCTAAAACATACCTGGTCAACATTAAATAATACCAAATTATCTGACTAGACCAAAATAGTTTTTCAAATATAAGTAATGTGAACATGTGGAATCTGTAACTTATGGTTTGATTGCTGTCATTTTAGGTAGTTACTGCTGCCGTTATTGTTTGTATTGATAACATATAAAAGCAAACATAGAAAAAGGGTTAGTCAAGAAAGATAAATTTAAAATAATGAATGTGTTTAATTTGTAATTAATCAAACTAATATCATTTCTTGCTGATGTGATAAAATATTTTAATAAAAATAGCTCAAGGGGAAAGAAGCTTATTAAGTGCAGAACTTACGATATAGTCTATTTCAGTCAATGCAAAATGAGTCTGGAGGCCCTGTTCAGCTTGCATCCACAATCAGCTACATTACATTCTCCACTTTATACAATTTAGGATCCCCTGCCAAGGATTGCTTTCCCCTGCACTGCATGGTTTTAGGTAAAATGAGAAGGCTGAGAACAGCCTTGGCTTCTAGCCACTAAACCATCTATCCAGCCCCTCAAATGTCAACTTTTAATAAATAAGAAACAGTTGAATTTTACTTGAGAAGCAGTTTGAAAGTTATTTTAAAGACATAAAACTGAAGTGTGGGTTAATGGGAAAAGAGCCTTTGTCTTTGCATAGAACAAGAAAGCTCCATACAAAGCCAGGATTTTTTCCAATTTAATGAAAAAATGCCTTGAGATATGGAAAATATTCAGTACATAATTTTATGAAGCTACTTAGATGCAAAAAGGAAACGGTACAAAAAATATGCTAGAATTTATTGGCATTGATTTTAAAAACTAAGCCTATAGTGCCACATACCCTACAAGATATTTCAAGTATTTAATTACACATTTGTCATATGTATTATATAAATATTTATTTATATCATGTATTTCAGTATTTGAATGTGTATTTTTAGAAGTGTTAGTAACACATGAACATAATGATCTATAAATGAATGACACTGAAGTTCTAGAAATAAACAAATTTTTTATAAAAATTAGATATATCATGAGCATATAGAACTTGTAATTCTTGGCAAACTTTAGTGATGCTTTATAAAAGCCATTGGTAAGGCTTAAACAGAAATTTACACCTAATTTGCCACCCCCTCTCTTTCTCTCTGGTGATGAGACTCAGGTCCTTGTGTATGCTAGACAAATATCCTGCCGCTGAGACATATGCTTCATTACCACTCTCTCTACTGGCCTCTCATTATCAGAATGATCTATCTTTTTATATTTAGGAGATTGCATAGTTTTCCACAAGGCCTATTGTCTCTTAGCAGAAAAATACAATTGTCGTTCCTTTAACTGGTTTATAATGATGATAAAAATGAAAACAGCAATGATTCCCATATGTAAAGAAAGAATCATCACTGATCACCACATTACAATCGCTAGTTCTTTATCTGCTTATTGTTATTTTCTGATGCCTTTTTTTAGGTTGGTTTCTCCATGGAATCTTTTACAAAGAGAATCAAATTTCTCAGTATTGCTTTGATTTAAGCTATAACAACACTGTATGTTCCGTGGATGGGGAGACCTGGTGGCACTGAGAGGAAGGATAGCAGGCTACCAAGAAGAGACTTGATACCCTATGAGCATATACAGGGGGAGGAGGTCCCCCTCAATCATAGGGGAGGGAAATAGGGAGAAAATAGGAGGAAGGGAGGAATGGGAGGATATAAGGGATGGGATAACAATTGAAATGTAATATGAATAAGTTAATAAAATATATTTTAAAAAAGTAAAAATATTAACCAAATTTTGATTATACATTTTTTTATACAAATAGACTTATTTTTCTGTATTTAGCTGAAATTTATAAAAGAAATCATATTTGAGCTATGACTATACTATTAGATTGTTTTTCCATTTGTTCACTTCAGAGTGATTTTTGAATGTTCTGTATGAGGTATCAAGTGATGGCCAAAGACACAGTAGCAAACATGGACATTTACTTTCATTTTTATTTTCTGCTTTCCTTGGAGGATGATAAATAATTGGATTCATTAATCCTACAAAAATTTATTTGTTGTGTCTTATTTGTCTGTAACAAGATGCCCAAGAATCTTTTTTTTATAATTTTTTTATTAATTTATTCTTATTACATCTCAACAGTTATCCCATCCCTTGTATCCTCCCATTGTTCCCTCCCTCCAATTTTCCCCTTACTTCCCTCCCCTATGACTGTTCCTGAGGGGGTCCTCCTCCCCCTGTATATGCTCATAGGGTATCAAGTCTATTCTTGGTAGCCTACTATCCTTCCTCTGAGTGTCACCAGGTCTCCCCATCCAGGGGACATGGTCAAATATGAGGCACCAGAGTACATGTGAAAGTCATACCCCACTCTCCACTCAACTGTCTTTTTGATGAACAATAACTATATAATGAACTTAATTTAAAAAGTTGGAAACTAAGGAGAGCACTGGTGGTGCACACCTTTAATCTAGCATTCGGGAGGCAGAGGAAGGTGGATCTCTGTGAGTTTGAGGACAGCCTGGTCTACAAAGTGAGTTCTAGGGAATCCAGGTGCTAAGCCTCTTTACAGAAACCCTGCCTCAAAAAAAAAAAAAAAAAAAAAAAAAAAAAAAGAGAAGGGAACTAATATTTCATATGTTTAAAACTTATTTTGTCTTCATTGAACTTTGGTTGGTCATACACATCTAGAAAGTCATCCATTTCTTTTAGATTTTTCAATTTAGTGGAACATAGTTTTCCTCTTAATATGTCATTTTTGCTTTATATATTCCAGTCCTTATTGTTTAAGCACCTGGTATATATGAGCAGCAGAGTTCTTAAGCAGGACAATTGTATTTAATATATATATGAACGATAGTCTGGTTTTATTCAGGAAATGCTTATTACTTAGGAAATATATCTTAGAATAAATAAAGGTTGCATACTTAAATAATACTCCATTATTAAACATTTAAGCTAGCCTTCAAGAAAACTTAAGTTGTTTAAATCAAGCTCTATCAATGAACTATAATTATTCTTAGCCTAATATTAATAATATTATTTTACATTATTGTCTTCAGAGAACAAATGAAAGGTTTTTTAAGATATGCTCTTATGATTTTTTTATTTCATTAGTATCTATTTTAATATCTCTCTTTTCATATCTCATCATATTAATTATATTAATTCAGATCTTTTAATTCTAAATGCCCCTAGGTTTGAGTTCATAATTAGAAAGTAGAATATATATCGATAACAGAATAATTCAAAAGTACAAAAGGAGAAATGATGAAGATAGTCATATCATGGAGGATTTTTAAACAACAGAAACCGAAACAGTGATATGTGGCTGCTTAATTAAACATTTCCTAAATAAACAATACTGACAAAAGAAATCTTTCAAATGAAACCAATGTGAGAAAATAAAGTCTAGAAACCATCTCTTAAGTGCCTCTCGGTGGAAATGTCAGAGAAAGGGTGGGTAGAGTAATATCTGCCAACAAGGTTCATGTGTCCTCTGGGCCTGCAGAACCCAAAGTAACAGGAGAGCAACAACTCCAAAGGGATGCCTGGGAGGAAACGAAGGGTTAAATGTCATCTGTTTTCATTAGCCAGCTGTTCCTCTGAAAATGACAAAAGAATGAAAGCACAAACATATCAGGACTTCTTTATTGTTAAAAATAAACTTCTGCTTGGGACAATGCAAAGAAGATGGCAGCTGGACATGCCTGCTATTCCACTCTGTTTTGGACCCATTGCCTGTGGGTATAAAAAAAATAAAATAAAATAAAATGCCAACGCAGTACTTGCAGCTAATGCAGAATTCAAGAGTGCACGATCTTAGCTCCTCAATGGGAAAGTCGTCATCTCTGGACTGTGGTTATGGGAATTTATTTTCATCCGGAAGTTCAATATTTTTCATTATTGCCTGTCTGTAGACATACAGTATATATTTCTTAAAAGTCAGAAAGAATCAAATGGTATATACTCACTTATATCTGCATACTAGCCCAAGGGGCATGTCCCACGAAAGCCTTCACTTACCAGGAAACTGGGACAGAGGGGAAGGCATCCTATTGGGACTCTAAATGAGAGACGCATGGGAGAACAGCAAAATAAAAGGATCCAGAGGGTCCTAGAAATCTACAAGTAGAACAATATGATAGGCAGATTTGGGCCCAGGGGTCCCGCTCAAACTAAAGCACCAGCCAAGGACAATACAGGAGGTAAACTTTAAACCCCTTCCCAGATCTAGCCAATGGTCAGAATATTCTCCACAGTTGAGTGGAGAGTGTGATATGACTTTCTCACGTACTCTGGTGCCTCACATTTGACCATGTCCCCTGGAGGGGGAGACCTGGTGGCACTCAGAGGAAGGACAGCAAGTAGCCAAGAAGAGACTTGATACCCTATGAGAATATATAGGGGGAGGTAATCCCCCTCAGGAACAGTCATAGGGGAGGGGAATAATGGGAAAATGGGGGCGGGGGGAGGAATGGGAGGATACAAGGGATGGGATAAACATTGAGATGTAACAAGAATAAATTAATTTAAAAAAATGCAAAAAAAAAAAAAAGTCAGTGATTAAAGAATGAGAATAAAAGTGCGTGATATGAAAGATCTCATACATTCCAGGTGTGATTGTTGAACCTGCCCACATCATGGGTGCAATATGTCAACTATCACTTACCACACTATTTTTTATCTATCTTTAGTGCTGTTACAGTAGAATGGTAATAACAATAGCTTTGCATTTGGAATAAAATTAGGGATAGTGTACCTCATTCTTTGCTCCTGTCTGCAGACTACCATTTTGAAAGAGGCCCTGAAGATTATATAAAAATCAAGCATCCACATTTCAAGTTTCATAAAACCAAAAGTACCTACAAAATCATTTTAGAAATTGCCATTATAAAATAGTGTGTTGTGTATAACTAGATATCTCCATTATAAACCAATACTATGGATGTATTTTTATATTCACATTGAATGTGTTTTGCCTATCAAAGAAACTGCAGATCATATTTACATTAATTTTCAGATGACAACCGATACGATTTTATCTTTCTAAAAATGTTTTGCAAGTCAATAAATAAGAAATTACTAAAAACAGATAAAAACACTAAAAATTTAAAAAAAATACATATATATATATATATATATATATATATATATATATATATATATATATATAGAGAGAGAGAGAGAGAGAGAGAGAGAGAGAGAGAGAGATACGGGGGTATATTCAAGGGTAGAACTAGTTCTTAGGAAGTGACAGACTTATGAAGTGAAGCCTGTGTGTACATGAGGTGTTCTTATTTAAAATATTTTCAGAATCACTACAAGAATTTCTTGGATTGGTTTTGATCCAGATTTAACAAGAAGCACATCTCCAGGAAATCCTGGGAATGTTTATAAGAGAAAGGACAATACTACTTAGCTCCAACTAAGATCTCTATGTCATGGAACCTCAAGGCCCTAGCTAAAATGAGCTGTTGAGCATGTAAACAAAGTTGACCTGTCTTCCCCCTCTTTCATTGTACAAAATTAAAAAGACAAGATTGAGATGCTGTTTATAAGCCTTATGTGAGGAGGTTATAGTGATCTGTAGATTTAGTACAATTCTTTTTCCTTCAAGTATCTATACTTTTAATATATTGAGTTAAAATAAGAGGAAACAAAACCTATCACATCAAAGTTGAACAGAACAAATCAACTCAATGGAAGGAAAAGAGCCCAGGAGAGGAAACAAAAATTAGAGATACACTTGTTTGCAGACATGGGAATCCCATAAATACCCTAAACTGGAAGCCATAATGTAAGCACAGAGGAGCTGGTACAGACCTGTGAAGACCCTATGCATGCTATATACACTGTGAGTCCCTATGAGTCCTGCTTTTATCGATTATAGGGCTTTGCTTTCTTGGTGTCTTCTATCATCCACTTCCCTGAGCCAGGCAGAAGAGAATTGATGAATACATCCCATTTAGGGATGCTTGTCCCAAGGTCTCTCACTCTGCATAATTTCTGACAATGGGTCCTTCTATTTGCTCCCATTTGCTGCGGGAAGAAGCTTTTCTGATGATTAAGCAATGCATTGGTCTATGAGTATAGTGGAATCTAACTAGGTGTCATTTTGTCCCTACCTTGTAAAAATAGTTTGGCAATGTTTGGTTTTACTTTATGTCCCTGGACTATCTAGGATCTGGTTCTTGTTCCCCCAGGTGACGTCAAATATAAGTTCTATCTCATGGAGTGGGCCTTAAGCCAAATCAGTCATTTGCTGTTTACTTCCATGAGTTTTAGGCCCATTTAGTACAATTATTATTAAGAAAAAGCTGACTGAGGCTAACTGGAGAAATGACAAGCTTACTCTAAATTTTGTAATGTCTAACATGATCTATTATACTTAAAGAACTTTGAAAAATAAATATAATGGCCGGGCGTGGTGGCGCACGCCTTTAATCCCAGCACTCGGGAGGCAGAGGCAGGCAGATCGCTGTGAGTTCGAGGCCAGCCTGGTCTACAAAGCGAGTCCAGGACAGCCAAGATAGCATAGAGAAACCCTGTCTCGAAAACAAAAAAACAAAACAAAAATAAAAAGAAAAGAAAAATAAATATAATGGTAGAAATCATACTATTTAATATATACCACAAGAATGAAAGTTATATATATATATATATATATACACACATATATATATATGTACATATCAAGCATTGAGCACAGATTATTATGAAGTGCATATTATACTCATAATGTACTAAACAGCTTGTATATAACATATTAAATGTCAGTAAATATAAATGTAAAATGGTATAAGGAGAGCAGAGAAGTCTAAGAAAAGCTACACAAATATGATTACCTGTCAGCAAAGTTACAGAAGCAATTCCATTGAAGAAGAACAAACATTTCCCTGACTGTGACACAGCAATGAACAAACCGTAACCCAAATCTCACCACCACATAAATAGTAGATCAAAATAAATCATGAACTAGAATGTAAAATTTAGAAGCGTAAATCACTGAAGGCACAAAGATGAATGCATGTGTGTTGGTGACATGAGACTTGATGTGATGCAGAAGAGCAAATGGGCAAAGGAGAAGTAATCGTAACGTACAAGTCATAGAATGTAAGTATTTTGAACTCTCTCAAAAGACCACAATTGAATGCACACTCCATTTAGAGATGTATAAAAGATAATGTATAAAAGATGAGAAGATAATCCAGAGGGTATAAAAATGATAAATAAGCTTATGGAAAAAGTTCTGAGTCAGTAGTTGTCAGGGAAATAAAAGAACACACAAGGAAGTATTCGTGTACTGTACAGGTGGCTAAAAAAAGACACAACAAACAAAACTCAGTGTAACGTCAAGTGCCAGAAAGGGTGGGGAGACTCTAAACATTCATGCCTGTGTTCTGACAATTGGTATGTTACCATTCTAGAAAATAGTTCAACAACTTCTTACATCAACTCTGTGCATAAATTTGCACTTAATACATATAACGCAGAGCAATAAAAGGTGTTACACACATAGAAACATAAGAAATAATGAAGTTTATTAATATCAACCCCAATATGGAAACAGACTAAATTTCTTTATAGCAGACTACAAAACACAAATTAACTGCTCAGCATTTACAACATGAACACTATTTAGCAATAAAGAATAAATTATTCATTGTGGTATTGTTATTGTCAGTGAGTATGAGACATCTGATATTTCTAATCAAAGTTTCAACACATGAATACTTTTATTTAATTAATTTATTCAGATTCCATCTCAATTGTTATCCCATCCCTTGTATCCTCCCGTTCCTCCCTCCCTCCCTCTTTCCTCCTATTCCCCTCTTGTAGGTCTGTGACCGAGGGGGATCTCCTCCCCACTAAATGGTCATAGGCTATCAAGTCTTATCTTGGTAGCCCGCTTATTCTTTCTCTGAATATTTAATATTAAGTGTTTTTTTGTGGAAAAAGTTATGGAAACAGCATGTAACATATGTTTGTTGTTTTCTTTAATATTACTGATGATTCATACTTCAGTGATGAAAAATATTAAAACATTTACTTATATATAAAATTTAAATGATTATTTTTAAAATTACAAATAATAATAGCTATCAATGATTTTTTTAAATAAGGAATATGTTAGGTACAAATTCTAATGTAAAAAATACTTTCAATTTTAGAATTATGTTTGCTTTTTAACTTTTTTATTTTTGAGATTATAATATAATTACATTTCTTGAATCCTTTTTCTTACACCTAAACTCCAAAACACCCCTCATTTCTATCTTTACATTTGATGACTTCTTTTTCATTAACTGTTATTTCATGCGCATATATATTTACATATATAGGAGTATGTAAATTTCTTAAAGCATAAAAACAGGTCAAAAATCTGTGACCATGTAAAGCATTGTTTGTGGGATTTCTTAAATATTACCATACCATACATGCTATTTTCTAATCCAATTATATACTAATGATAGTTTCTGTATATGTATTTCTATTTTGTTTCTGTAGTACTTTGTTTGAATCCAGGTTGTCACACACGTGAGGCAAGCACTCTACTAATGAACTCCAGCCCCAGACATATTTTGGCATTTTAATTGTAATGCTTACCTATTGTTAAGCCTGAGCTTTAGTACTTATGATAGAGTTTGGCTATGTGTTACACAATTATCATTGTGAAAAGGAAAGAAACATAAACAGGACAACATATCCACATAAATTTTTCTGAATGTATTACTGTGATTCATGTGTGTTTCCTCAATATCAATAAATACAATATTCTGATTGTCCATCTTGCCAATTAAGGAGAACATTAGGGAGAATGTGAAAAGCTATGTGATGGGCCTACATAGCCTTTGGATGGCCTCATTAACAGCTACCCTATTGATTGTACTCAACAGTTGTGTGTAAGAGAGGACTGCTTCTTACTAGAAAACCATCTGCAGGGGCTCCTCCCTAGAGCAGCACCCCCAATTTCAGCGTTTCAAAAGAGCCTGTAGTCTTTGTCAAGGATTTGAGACCTGTGAGATTATTTCCTTTACAAGATTATTGATGTCATCCTTTCTCAGATCTTATTTAGGCAGCCCATTTGTATTACTTCCCTGATATTTTGAGGGGACACATTCTTGTAGAATTAATACTGTTTCGCTTATAGTCTTTCCACTCTCTGCTACATTCCCAAAACCTTAGTTGCACAAGTTGTGCTACAGAGGATCAGATATAGCTATGCAGAGGTTGAAGGGAGATCTTTATTGCTGAAGATGCCATGCATATGGGATACAGGACCTAGAAGATCAAAGATAGGTTAACCTTGAAACCTTCTTCATGAAAACTAGATTTAATGGCATTTATAATATCAGAAAATGCCATGAAAGCTTGAAAGGGAACAAAGCAACCACTAATTCTATCAAGCTATGATGCCTATGAAATACACAAAAAAAAACTAGCATAACATTATGGGTACTATAGTGACACTCATCTTGATGGTAACCAATCACTGTCTAACTGGACTTAAGACCTGTTGGATGTGAGGGAAGTAATGCCTGAAGTTAGAAACATCAGTTACTATTGCTTCTGGTTGCAGGTTAAATAAATTTTAATTCATTATTTATGAAATTTCAATTAACCCTTCAATTTAAAGCCCTCTATTGATATACCATTTTAAAAAGTATACAACATTTACACATGTTTATGATTATTTATTTAATCTGTTATTTTACTACAGGTTCTAGGAATTTTAGTGTGTTATTTATAATTTTAAATAAGTCACTATGTTGGTAAATACCATATGCTCATAAAGGATAATATAAGATAACTTGTCACCCAGTTACTAAGAAATCTTTCTGAACTTTGAATTGTCTCAAAAATTAGATCTCGTAGCCTCCGATAGGATTACTTTTATATTTGTAATATTGACTTTCTAATATTCTCTCTCAAATAGATACACTCAGTGTGCAAGACATTACTATATTGACCTCAAAGCTCTTGAGAGCTTTTAATAATACCTGTTAATGATGATTAGAACCATAAATCTTTGCAGTATTCAGTAATTTCTAAAGATTATTAATTTCCCCCATTTTATCAGTGTCTCAATACTCTTTATTACAATGACATATGTGATTATTCAGTTTAACAAAGAAACAAATTAAATAACATATTAAGTAACTTGGCTGAGATGTTAGAGTGACCCAGCTAGAGTATAAAATTATCATGAAATCCGAGCAATAACCTTGCATTTGTTGAAGAATGAAAGTTGGTGCTCTGTAAGAGCAACAGACTCCATTGTGAAGAATAAAAGTCGGCCTAGCTACTAGGGTTGCATGGTCTAAAATTAAATTTTGAATTCATTTGAAGTCAAGAGAATGGAGAATATACTCTGAATTTAACGTACAAATAAAATTGCATCTCTGTTTTACTGCTGATTGATGATATAAATTATCTTGTGTTCCTGACATGGTTATAGCAACACCTGCTTCTGGCTTATAAACCAACAAAGTGTACACACATGTGGGGATGAATAAAATGTGCAATAAAGATAGAAGAGATTGACATCATAAGTTAGATATAATAATAACATTTCGATTCAAGGACAGAGTTAGGACAAATGCCTTACCTGTAGCAATAAAAAGGCTAGTGTGCCAAGTTGAAATTGAAATGCATCAATAATTTTTAGAAACACCTAGTAAATATTCATTATCAATGCTACACTAGGAAAAATAGAGAGAAATGTGCCATCAAGCACTGTAACCAGAGTTAAATCCTAAAACTTACACAGTAGAAGTAGAATACTAATTCTTCCAAGTTGTCCTCTGACCTCTAGCAATAGTCTGTGACCCATGCTCTTCCCTCAAATAAATAAGTATGAAAATTACTGAGCAAGGAATACTACTCAGCTATTAAAAACAAGGAATTCCCGAAATTTGTGGATAAATGGATTGAGCTAGAAATGATCATAATGAGTGAGTTAGCCCAGAAGCAGAAAGAATCAAATGGTATATACTCACTTATATCTGCATACTAGCCCAAGGGGCATGTCCCACGAAAGCCTTCACTTACCAGGAAACTGGGACAGAGGGGAGGGCATCCTACTGGGACTCTGAATGAGAGATGCATGGGAGAATAGCAAAATAAAAGGATCCAGAGGGTCCTAGAAACCTACAAGTAGAACAATATGATAGGCAGATTTGGGCCCAGGGGTCCCGCTCAAACTAAGACACCAGCCAAGGACAATACAGAAGGTAAACTTTAAACCCCTTCCCAGATCTAGCCAATGGTCAGAATAATCTCCACAGTTGAGTGGAGAGTGTGATATGACTTTCTCACGTACTCTGGTGCCTCACATTTGATCATGTCCCCTGGAGCGGGAGACCTGGTGGCACTCAGAGGAAGGACAGCAGGTTGCCAAGAAGAGACTTGATACGCTATGAGAATATACAGGGGGAGGTAATACCCCTCAGGAACAGTCATAGGGGAGGGGAATAATGGAAAAATGGGGGGGGAGGGAGGAATGGGAGGATACAAGGGATGGGATAAACATTGAGATGTAACAAGAATAAATTAATAAATAAAAAAAATATGGAAAAAAAAAAAGAAAATTACTGAGCAATTGATCCAGGAGCATATCATCTCCCTTAGTCATATGTTGAAAATATATTTAGAATTTGAAAATAACTTAATATAAAATTTATATTGTTATAGTAAAAAAACACTTATGACAAGTGTTAAGAAATTACAGTCGGTCATAATGAGTGAGTTAATCCAGAAGCAGAAAGACTCAAATAGTATATACTCACTTATATCTGGACACTAGCCCAAGGGGCATGTCCCATGCAAGCATTCACTCACCAGGAAAGTGGGTCAGAGGAGAGGCCATCCTATTGGGTCTCTAGTTGAAAGAAGCATGGGAGAATGGGGAAATAGAAGAATCCAGAGGGTCCTAGAAACCTATAAGAAGAACATTATGATGGGCAGATCTGGGCCCAGGTGTCCAGAGCAGACTATGGCACCAGCCAAGGACAATATGCACAGTAAACTTTGAACTCCTACCCAGATCTAGCCAATGGATAGGATGTTCTGTTCTTCACATTTGAGTAGAGAGTGGGGTCTGACTTTCACAGGAACTGTGGTGCCCCATATTTGACCATGTCTCCTGAATGGGGAGGCCTGGTGGGACTCAGAGGAAGGATAGCAGGCTACCAAGAAGAGACTTGATACCCTATGAGCATATACAGGAGGAGGAGGTCCCCCTCAGTTACAGTCTTAGGGGAGAGGAGTAAGGGAAAAGTGGGAGGGAGGGAGGAATGGGAGGATACAAGGGATGGGATAACAATGAAGATGTAATATGAATAAATTAATAAAATAAAAAAGAAATTATAGTTAGTAATGGTGAAGGCTCTCAGTGGGAACCAGCTAAACTCTGTGTTCAATGATTTATGTGGGTGTTGTCTGAGTTATATCTTATTTTGTCTAGCTGACTCCAGTTATTATATCTCCATATGTTATATCAGTATTCTACAAAATTTTGAAGGTAAGTATGTTGAGCTATGCCTGTTTGTACAGGCCCAATAATTGTAGATTCTGGAGGAGGTGAGGCAGGAGGATGATAAGGTCAGTGCATGTGTAACATGCAAAGTGAAATCAGTGCCAGCCTGGGAAATTTACTGAGAACTTATCTCAAAGTTAAAAAGAGAAAAAAAAAATTCTCAAGAAGGGCACAGAAAGAGCAAGAGTGAAAATAAAAATCCAAATTGAGAATTGGAAAGCTATTTGCCTGATATGTATATTCACTGAGATTATGACAAATGCCAGTTGGGATGGTAGAGACATGACCTATTTCAGAAGTGTTGAATTGTTTATTGCTTAAGCTCTCCCTGGAGAGATATTAAGAAACTTCCACTCATCCAAACAGCTTACAAACTAATAACAGACCACAGAAAAAAATTTCTCTCAAAACCCAACATAGAGAATAAATCAGTTTACTTATCTTATGCATAGAACGAAGTCCAAGGTTGCGCACAGTAAACACGTGATCCTGAGGCATCTGCCCCACCAGGAAATCCCATTTTAAAGTGGGCAATGGTTCCCCTTTACCTGTATGGTGAAGTTTATCCTCTTCAGTTTACCTTACATTCTGTGGAATCTGTCAACTCATAAGATGATAGTAGCAATTGCAGCATGAACTGTATCACACACAGATAGAAGTAAGACACAGTGGTGAATGACTGAGATTTCGGGCAAAGGTTTTATGACCTTCCACATCCACTCCAATAAGAAAGCATCCACTAGCCTCATCTTGAAGAGCTTTGTTAAGTGGTCAGAGCTGCTCTGCTGAATATGTGAGCACTTGCTATGCTAGCAGGAATGAGTTCTACAAGCTATTAATGCTTGTGGCAAATCAGTATGGGTCCAATTGATGGACAGATGGAAATAGTGCTGCTTTTGAAAAACAATTCCGAGGCCCCTCATAGTTGTGGTACTGAAAATAATTCAGCAGCTAAGGGCACTTGCTATTCTTCTAGAAGACCCAGGTTCATTTCCTAGCACCTAAGAAACAGCTTACAACTAACTTTGACTCCAGTTCCAGGTGATCCAAATGCCATTTTTTACCTCCATTGGCACCAGACAAACATGCAGTGTACATGCTTACATGCAAGAAACATGTACATACAAAATAAACATAAAAATAAATAAATCTTTGAAAAACACAGAATTCCAGGTAGAAGAAAAAAATTCTTAAAGTCATAAACCAAAAGTAAGTCAATGAAGTTTACTATGAAACTAGATCAGATACATGTACATTAGCCGTGCTTTAAGATTCCATTTTGAAAATGTTATATTTTCTTTCCTCATATCTGTAAAACCGAATGTACCAAAATAACTCATCTAATAAATAAGTTATATAAGATGATCTAATTCCCCTATTTCTGTCTCTGCCTATACATACATGCACCACTTTAATTTTTAAGGTTTGATTATACATGTAGCATACAGTCTTTTTTCAGTTTAAGTTTTTTTAAAAGTATGAATATTATTGATGTAAAATTGGTTTCAAATTTAAGGTAAATTTTTTACAAATTCTATTTTGAATCATTTATAAATTTAGCATAATAAATTATAATTTAAGTTAATATCCAATACTCTAATTGCTATGCTACATTATAATTGATTAAAAAAAAGAATGCATTTGTAATTATGGTTCAAGAAACAAAATAATTTAAAAAATGTTATTCTAGAAAGTGAAACAATAAAAAATTAAATATAATTATTTTGGCCTTTGGTACTTACTTAATATAATCCAATAGATGTGTTTTAGGTTTGCATTTTGCTTTTCATTAACTTAATAATATAAAGAAGAGCTATTTAATCAACAACTTAAGGACTTTGTTCATTGTGGTCAATAGGTTAATAGGGAAAAGAATGTAAAATACCAAGTGTGTCTCTGCGGTGTGTGTGTGTGTGTGTGTGTGTGTGTGTGTGTGTGTGTGTGTGTGTGTATTGTGTATGTGTATTTGTGTGTGTGTAAATAAACAGATTTTAAAAAGAGGCCTGATACCAAAAAGACACATAGACTAATTGCAACATTTGTAAAATAGCATATATTCAATTTCACTTACAGATAGTTATTTAAATATCAGGTTTTAAATAAGAATAATCTACACTTTATTCTTTATTAATATCATATACATATATATAAATGAGGAAACTCACATGAAATGTTAAATGATTGTTATAGGACATTTTGATACATGAAATATTAATAGCCATAAAATGTAGTACCAATATGTTTAAACAGTAGTGAAATTCTTTTTTTTCAATAATTTGCCATATTTCTTCTTTCTGAACTTTGAAAAAAATATATATTTCACAAAATGTGCCAAATATGCAAATGCCCATGCATTTGCTCAGAAATGCTTTCTGTTATGGGTAAAAAAGATGTTTGGTTTTAAGAAAAATGGTAGACAGAAGGTAATTGTCATTAATAATTTTTTAAACAAAGTATTTGTGACATCTGAATTTCCTAGTGTTAATTGCCAGCAGAAACAATTGTTTAAAAATGTTATATAGAGAAATGATACAACTCTTTGAAGCAATTTTGCTTATAGTATTATGCTGTGAATTTTGTGCATGTTTTTCAAGTAATTGTTGCAATCAGCCTGTACTGAGGGTCCTATCCATATTTGTTTATGGAGAGAAGAAAAGCTGCTGAATTACTTGTCCATGTACATATAACAGCTAGTGAGTTGGTAGGAAAGTCAACTCTTGGTTCTCTTAACAGTCTGAGACCATGTACATTCTAAACACGGAACAGAAGCGAAGCAAGCTGAGAAAAACAGATCCGCAGCCAAGAATAGAAACAAATTAGCCATTGATGTTTTAAGAATATTATAGAGCAACAGTTGGGAAATTCCCCCAAAAATTCCTTTCTATGAAAATAATCTCAAATCCTTTACATTATCATCTTTTTCTCTTTTGTGTTTGTCATGAAGTTACTTGAATGATATATTGTTCTGAATTTAGTCCTTATTTCTTATGTAATCATACATGCACTTACAGCCATTTTTCCCTGCAAAGTATTATTTAACCTAAAGCCAAGTGATATATAAAAAGGTAAACATTTAAAACTGATACCATGACAGAAATAAAAGGAGGTAGTAAAAGATAAAAACAGGTTTATTACAGGCTACTAGGAGAAAATACTTATTTATACTTAGCCAAGTTATTGATACAGATTTCTTACAGTTCATTCAAATAAGACATATGATAGCCACCATGATTCCACAAGAAAACCTGCAAAATCAACTAGCCTGGACCCATACAGACTGAAGTACCAGCGAGAGAGCATACATGCCATGTTTCTAGGGCCCCACATATATGTAACAGATGTCTTCATGTGGGGCCTCTGACAGCAGGGGCAGGGGCTGCCTATGACTCTCTAACTGGACAACCTTGCCTAGCCTCAACAGAAGAAAATGGACCCAGACCTGTTTGATATGCAAGGAGGGTTGATACCGAAGTGAAGTCTTTCCTTCTCTGAGAACTAAGAAATTGGATACCAAAGAAAGTATTGGGGGTGAGAGGGAGAGACTGGCAGGAATGGAGAGAGGAGAACCACCTAGTAAGGTGGGATGTTAATTAATGGGAAAAAAGAAGTGATCTCTCACGCCTTTAATCCCAGCACTCGGGAGGCAGAGGCAGGCAGATCACTGTGAGTTCGAGGCCAGCCTGGTCTACAAAGTGAGTCCAGGACAGCCAAGGCTAACACAGAGAGACCCTGTCTCGAAAAAACAAAACAAAACAAAAAAACAAAAAAAAAAGAAGTGATCTCTCTAAATGCACGGAGCATACAACCTCCTCAGCAGAGCGAAACTGGAGACAGGTTCATGTGAGAACCACCCACCATCACACCAATAACAAAGAGAGAAGACTGTGTAGATTCTAAAGGAGTTATCAGGATGACCTCAAACATTGCTTAAAATCAAAGTAAAGAAGCAAAAAACATGTCAATCATTGAGATTACTAAATATAAAAAATAGGCGACACCCCTTTGTAATACTAGCACTTGAGAGGCAGACTCAGGAGGACTCCGCTTGAGGCCAACTTGAGCTGCATTGGGAAACTAGCCTCAAAACAAGCAAATATGTAAAAATACAAATGTAACATTCAAATGAATCTTGAATATAAACTGCTTTTTTGAAGAATTTACAAAATTTATAGGTTTTGTCTGAGAAAAAAAAAACACCCTTCATATTCTTCCTTCCTTTAGTGTTCCTAAATTGTGATAGAGATCTTATGGCACAAACTTCCATGTAGTAGCTCCTCAACAACAGATGTAATTTCAACAGTTGTGAATTCCTACGTAAGGAAAATTTATGGCTCTCGGGTATTTTTTAGGTATCTAAGTTCCATTTGACTTCAACCCACACCAAGTTAAAGGATATCTATTATCACTGGTCTGGAAATCCATAACAGCCTTTTCGTGGAAAGAATATCATTGACACTAGAATTCAGCACTGTCCTTGCAGAATGAATTTAGACAGTGCTTCTGAGACCAAAACTGTTTGATAATTCTATACATGGATATGACATGTTTTGATCAAATACATATGTAATCACTTCTCCTCCAACTCTAAACCTTAACCCTCATTACCTCTGTTTTCTTGTTCTTTTAAAACCACTGAGTCCACTTAGTTCTTGCACGCATAGGTGCAGAACCATCGTTGGGAACATGAGTAGCCTCCCAGCTACTTGCCCTTTTTTTTTTCCAGAACAGCCATCCATGGCTGATAGCTCCTCAGTTTGGGCATGACTTCATGAGTTCATCCCTTATTTTTACTATAATTCTGGGTGGCTTGGTCATGTGCAGTCTTCCGCATGTAGTAATAGCACAATGAGTTAACGTGCCTGTACATGATTTGCAGCAAATACATTTAATATTCAGGCATCTATTAATTCTGGCTGTTACAGTCTTTCTGCTCTCTCTTCCATGGTAACCCCCGAGCAATGACGAAAATGGTGTGGTATAGAATCACTATTTGTAACAGTACACTCCATAGTCTTTTTCTGAATGATGACCACTTAAGGATATTTTATTAACCTACTTCACTAAGAAGCTTCTCTGATGAGCAAGAGATATAGTTATCTATGGGTATAGAGGTAAGAACTTAAGGGACAGTATATTACTATATTAATTTAGCAGAATAATATTATTAATGTTCCTTAAGGCTTTTGAAATAGTAAAACATGAATATAAGTTCCATCTTGTGGGTCAGGCTTTCAAGACAACCAGAAAACAGTTGGTTTCTCCCATTGTATCGACACCATTATTGAACCATTAGGAATATCTTGTCCAGCCACTTCTGTTACCCACAGAGTTCTAACCGAATGAGATCAATGTTTATTTTTTTCCCTAAGCAGCCTGCATAGAACCTTTGAACACCATGAACACTAGACAGGAGGGTGAAGCTTTCAGGTCTGTACCAGTTCAACTTCTTCATATTCTATGACATAAGTATATGAGTCTTCATTTACCACCAAAGTCGTGCCAACATGTTGATGTTGAGGTGTAATGTTTGTATCTCTATAGGGCCCCACTGCACAATAATTCCTAGTATGGGCATTGTTGACTTTTAATAGGGTAACTCCAACAAACTCTTTTTATATGTGTATATGCAAATATGTAAGGAAGCTTCTACAGTAGTAGATTTTCATATGCCATCTTCATAGTCTTTAGGATTAGCTATCTTCTCCTAGAACCCATCCTCTGCTTTTCCTCTCTTCTTTTCCTAATTTAATACTTCTTGTTCCATTATGATAATTTCAATATCATATTACATGGGACATATTCCAGTTCTTGAAAGTACTATATTTGCTAAAAAAAAAAAAAAATATCTAAATGTATCTTGGAGAACAGGAAATTAGAAAAACTTTCTTCTTCATTTTTTCTTGTCAGCAACAGAAGGTCAAAAGTCTAATTATCCATTTGAAATGTTACAAAATAGCCTGTATGTTTCTGATGATTTGGCCTTTGGTGCGTCAGTACCACTGCTCCCTTCTTGCCTTTCTAACAACAGTGAGTGAAACAGGGTGAAAAGTCATAGAGTCCATACACACTCAAAAATATTTTCATCTTCTGTGATTATCTTCTGGAAGGTACAGCCCCCTTCCTTCTAAGTAACTGTAAGTATTCAATTGAAACTTCAGCATCTGCAACAAATTTCCTTCCAGATATTGGACTGGGTTGATTTTCAAGGACTTACGTTGTTGCTGCATTTTCACCGTTGGCAAGATCTATAGCCCAGAGCTATGAAAAGATGGACAGGAGAAGCCTCACTTACATGCATGAAACCACATCAACTCTGTACACTGTGCTCTCCAACAAAGATACAGTACCTCTTGTTCTTGGATATAAATTAATCTTGTACAGCCTTAGACCAATTATATTTAAAAATACAGAATAGTAAGAAGAAAATGATTAGGTTGTATTATGTTAGAACTTTTATTACAATAATACTCACTTATATTTTTCTGACTTCCTTGTTTTAGTTACAGCTTGCACAAAAATTAATCAGAATAATTCATGACTACTATCCTTATCACTTCTCTCTCATGGAACAGCATGATATTTTTATGATGGATCTGATAAGATTTATTTAGAATTAATGTAGTTTATAAACACATTTCTAGGGCTTGAGGATGACTATCATCTTGAAAAAGCTTTTTAATCTTTTTCTCTTTGCTTGTTTGCTTGTTTAATCATTTTACAGCTTCTCTTCCTCTTCTCCTCCTAGTCCCACCCTCCTTCCTGTCTTCTCACAGTCCCGCTTCTTCTTTTCTGAGGAAGGGATGCCCCAAAAGGGTACCAACCTACCTCAGCATCTCTAATTTCATCAGGACTAAGTACATCCCCTCCCACTGAGGCCTGACAAGGCAGCCCAGCTAGGGGAAAGAAATCCAAATGCAGGCAACAAGCCAGAGACAGCCCCTATTCCCATTGTTAGGGGACCCACATGTTCACCAAGCTGCATATCTGCTGTATATGTGCAGGGTTTCTAGGTCTCACCAGTACATGCTCTTTGGTGGGTTGTTCAGTCTCTGTGTCCCCACGGGACCAGTTAGTTTTCTCTATAGGTCTTCCTATGGTGTCATTGTAAGGAGAGCAGAGAATGTGTCTGACATGGATTTAGTTGCCTGGTTTTTGATCACTCCCTCTCTGGTGGGCTTCCTTGCCAGGCCACAGGGGAAGAGGAAACCCTTACTCAGGTTTTTTCTTATCACTTAAAAGCTTCTGCCTCATCAATAAACAAACACACATATGTTTTTCATCCCCTAAAAGTATTTGAAGCTTCAAGGCAAACTGGTTCTTGTAAACTAGATATCACCTCAACTTAATATTTACTATTCAGCAAAAATTATTCTTTTAGATGATCTAGGAAATAAAAGAGTCTTTGATAGTAGATCTTTAATATGTATCTTAGATTAAGAGAGTGTGGATATTGATGATGATGAGACAAGCATAGAACTTGGGCAGACATCTATTTTGTTGCATAATGTGAAGCAAAATATAAAGGTGATGCAAAATATCTTTAAAAGGGAAGAGTAGCATAAATTATATTCTCTGGTAGGTAACTTGAGCTGATATTCAATAGGGTTTACTAGGGATACATGCTTTCAATGCAGGAAAATAGTCAATAAATAATTTCTAATAATAACCATGGATTTTTGGACAAGTTCCTCCCTTCACATAGAATAAATAATAACTCTTTGAAATATTTTATATTCAATATATTACTTAGGATATATGGTATAATAAAGTGATAATTTGTTTTAATCATGGTATATTTTTTAATCTTCCAATCAGGTTCTAACAAGGTATATTGTCTACAACATATGATACTGTTCTGTGTTAAAATTTTATGAGTTATTGCCAGTTCAGAATGATGTGCCATTATTGACGAAGTAATATAAACATTTGATCCAACATGATCTTAAGCAATATCCGATATTCCTTTTATACCAAATGAGGTATTTTTGTTATGTGTGGGCCCGCCTTCCACAATGTATCTTAAAGAAACTTATTTTCCTAACAGTATAGTGAACATGTGATCCACACTGCTGTAACACAGTATGAAAATGTCCTATTTCATAGAACATTCCTTCCACTGCTCCCAAAAGTAATTTTCTTTTCTTTTCTTTTTTTTTTTTTTTTTTTGGACAGTTTTATTTTTTTTTTAATAATTTACTCTTGTTACATCTCAATAGTTATCCGATCCCTTGTATCCTCCCATTCTTCCCTCCTTCCGATTTTCCCCTTATTTCCCTTATTCCCCTCCCCTATGACTGTTCCTGAGGGGGATTACCTTCTCCTGTATATGCTCATAGGGTATCAAGTCTCTTCTTGGTAACCTGCAAGTAGAACATTATGTTAGGCAGATTTGGGCCCAGGGGTCCCGCTCAAACTAAGGCACCAGCCAAGGACAATACAGGCTGTAAACTTTAAACCCCTACCCAGATCTAGCCAATGGTCAGAACATTCTCCACAGTTGAGTGGAGAGTGTGATATGACTTTCTCATGTACTCTGGTGCCTCACATTTGACCATGTCTCCTGGAGGGGGAGAACTGGTGGCACCCAAAAGTAATTTTCATTCGGAAGTGTGATGTCTCTTAACAGATGCAGTGAACTGCAAATGCCATGTGATAATGCATCCCCTAAAGTGGTGGATGACATGTATGTTTTTCTTCTTTTATAAAGTAATTTATAATTTATGTTTATAGAATACCTGTACTTGGATCATCACAGTACACAGTGAATTGTATGGAAGAAAAATATTTACTATAAAGACTATGGTCATCTTCTGACTATGCAAAACACTAACTATAGTAAGCCAAAAGAGGAAGAAAACACAGTTATGAGCAATATAAAAAAATTGTATTAATTTTTTGGGGAGTACAATACTTTAATCCTTTTATGAAATGATAAGAAAAGTTTTCATACAGAAAGAACAACGAGTGATGTAACAAACAGTTATCAATATAAGTTTTGTAAGAAATTTAAAAAATAGACAGAACCCGTGTAGCTGGCTAGTATAGGAATCCGCAATAAAACTTTTGACACGGCATTGAAGCACTCCTCTGTGCAGGAATATTGCCTGTGGCTGTATTCATAATATCTCTATGTGGAGCCTCTCTGCTGCCAGGCTTCATCAAATCCTAGAATGTAGGCTTCTTTAAAAAAATTGGTAGTTTTCCTCTTAGACTGATTTTTTTTTCTAAGAATAATATAATCTTTCTCAGCAGAATTTTGAAAGCAAACTAGAGCATATGGCAGATAGCTCAAGCTAACATTCTGTTCCACTGATTAGGAAGAGTTGTATTTGTTTATTTGAACAGGTGTTAAGATAAGCATTTATTATGAAAAGTAAAGAAAACTAAATGGAAAACACCTACAAAGATGGAACCAAAGGTTATTGTTGTAAAACTAATGTTCAGTCAGAATGTTATTAGACTGAAGAGAAAGACGGAGGCAGTTTAAATGTTTGGTTTCAAAACTGAAAGGTTTAGTTTCAAAATTTTACATTCTTACATATTCAGGGGTAGATGCATATGCCTGAGATGCAGAATAAATTATTGGTATTTTATTTTGGAAATTAACCATAATAAATAGGTAATCTTTTAGTGAATTTGGTCTCCCCTTTTACATATTGACTGAAATTAGTCTTAAAATGTAAAATACTTCTGGTTTTATTTTTACTACTTAAAATTTATATGACAATATATTTTATTAAAAGATTAATTACAATTTACTTTTTAAATATATTTGACATATATCTAGTTAAAATATTCCCCACAGGAGAAATATATAATCCAATTATTTTAAAGGCATGACTATATTCACTTATCCAGTGCCTGTGATATCCTAATTCTCATTCATATATTCTTGCATTTCACAATATCTTTAAATCTCAGGATGTTATTAAATCTAAATTTAGAACATTGATTCAATGACATGACTTTATCATGTAGGAGATTAAATTACTCTTAAAGGATTAAATAAATTCCCCTACAATTTAATTTTTTATTCTCAATGATATTACAGTAATGTAATGGAATATTTTGTTTCTGTATTTCCTGATCCATGTTTAAGGTTGTCCTTTTTTATTTTTTATTTTTTATTAATTTATTCATATTACATCTCAATGGTTATCCCCTCCCTTGTATCCTCCCCTTCCTCCCTCCCTCCCATTTTCCCCTTACTCCCCTCCCCTATGACTGTTCCTGACGGGGACTTCCTCCCCCTGTATATGCTCATAGGGTATCAAGTCTCTTCTTGGTAGCCTGCTATCCTTCCTCTGAGTGCCACCAGGTCTCCCCATTCAGGGGAATTGGTCAAATATGAGGCACCAGAGTACATGTGAAAGTCAGACCCCACTCTCCACTCAATTGTGGAGAATGTCCTGTCCATTGGCTAGATCTGGGTAGGGGTTGAAGTTTACGGCCTGTTTTTAAATTAGTGTGCCATGTAAAGATTTACATCACATTCTTTTCTCTTATTGCATTTTTAATATTTCAGAGCCAATATGGAAAAAAATTCAAAGCAAAATCCATGACTTATCTACAACTAGCCCTGACTTGTATGTACATTCGTTGTGTTCTGAGACATAAATACTAACATGTATTATTTGACTCTAGACTGCATTAAGTTGTCATAAAACTAACCTGCTCATAACTCAGTACATATAGACCAATAAGCTAAAGTGTTTCCCCTTCCTTGCCCTAACGGTTGTGCAGATGTTCTTCCCAGATGTTAGCAAGTAAGAATCTGGATGCACCAAATACTCACCAAACTGGGTACTGCTGTTTCACTTAAGTGTTCTCCTGCTAAAACTAGAATGCAGAGTAATAACTCCCAGTTTGGTGTGGTTGTTCCTGTTGGAAATATTTGTTCTTACCTACCATGGTGGCTGATACTGACTTTGAAGAATTCTTTATACATTAGAGATATAGCTCTTTGTGTGACTATGCAAATAAGTACACAATCTAGTGACATTATACTTCCATTAGTGATATGTGACTATCAAGTGCTGCATGTGACTTGCTTTCCAGCTTTCCATTTGTAGTTTTAGTGGTTCTGTCTGGTTTGTATTGTTATCTCATTGTAACTAACTAATGGACTATTTTACCTAGAAACAGGTAAACTCACTATTCATTTCAGCAATGTACCTATACTTTAGTGGGTTCTCTAAATAAATAATCATATCACTTTCAGATTGCAAATTCCTTTTCATTCTTAGAAAAAAAAATGTTTTCTGTTTTAGTAGTGAAGGCTCCATTTTCATTTGTTGTAAGCTGTAACTTTAAAGCTTCTATCATTTCTTTAAAGTTTTAATATGCTCTGCGTTGTAATTTTTAAAGTTCCTTTTATTAATATATTTTAATCCATCCGTGTCCTGTGAGTGTATGCATAGATGGCTGTACATGCACAATGTGTTTGAGTAAGTGCCTGAAGACGAAAGGAGAGGCTATAACATCCTACACCTCACTCCAATTATTTGCCGTTGGGCTGTAGGTGTAGGCATTAGGACCCAAACTCTGGTCTGCTGCAAGAACAATAAATTATCTCAATGGCTGAGTCACCCTTCTAGGTCTTCACTTGTAAAATTCCTTTTGATGTAAGCGTGGCCTCTTTTGCCTGTCCGATCACCATATGTAAGCCTTGTCTCTGCAAACTCACCTCCTGCTTCAGGCTGGGCCTTCTCTGAAGCCCAGGACATCCCTGTCTCTGCCCTCCTTAAGGGTTTGGGAGTAAAGAGCACTAACACATGGTCCCACTGAAGACCTTTCCTCCATGAGTTCATTTAGACAAAAAGGGTGATTAGCAGGCACTAGGGGAGAGAGTTTAGGTGAATGCTTATTTAACAAATATTTGGAATGATGAAATAATCTGAAAATATGAGTGGTATTGCTTCCTCAGCAATGTGAATATACTTTATGTCCACGGTGTATACTTACAAACAATTAAAATGGTAATTCCTTACTAGGTGTGTAATTTATTACAACAATGAAATTAGTTTACTCCAAAAGTCAATTGGGTCATCACTTTAGTTTTAAATTAAATTTCTTTTTTTTATGTTTTCAAATTTTCAAGCTATTTGCATTTTCAGCATGACTGCTGTACCCAACTGTGCCATGATACAAATTACTTTAAACTTTTTCTTTAAATTTGCTATTGACATCATTATATGTATATTTGTATATATTATTTATAAAACATATATATGTAACATTAGTATTACTGTCACCCTTTCTCTTATAGAAAGATGAATTATTCTTTCTATATTAAATGTTGCAGTAAATTATTACAGTAGTAGTTTTCTTAAAGCCGCTAATTAACCAATGACTGACACTATGCTGAGCAGATTCTGAGCTACTCTTTCCTAGTACCTTTAAAACCCACATAAGAGCCAATCACTTGTGAACCTGACAGCTCTAGGGGTAGCTTTTGTTCCACCATTTTGTCCTTACTACCATGTGCTCACTTCTATCTTGCCTTATCTCCTCTCCCTCTGGCTTCCTCCCCTCCTGCTGCTCTGCTGCTTCCTCCCCTTAAATTTAAGCCTGTGAACCTAAAACTCCAGGTCCCTCTCTTCCACCCTTTATAGGCTTCAGCATCTTTATTTAGCCAGACAGAGATTATTGTGGAACATTCCTTATCATCACAAGGTTACAGAAGATAGTTCATCATTCATAACAATGCCCTGGCATGGCAGTAACCAATTCTCAAGGCACTGAAATTAGCATTGGAAAACAGAGTTGGACCTTCCCCCAACACTCTCTTATCTCTTTCATCACACAAGGACACAACATTCATGTATTATTTATTTGTTTGTTTGTTTGTTTGCTATGACCCATACAATTTAATCAATGCTATCTGTATGATCATAGAGTTAGAATTATTATTGAAGCAATGTGATCTCATCAGTAGATATGCATCTGAAGACACTGTCGTCAGTCTTCCCAAGAATTCTTGAGTAGTCCATATGTCAATTTGGAGGAAAGGCTCTGGCAAGTGCTTCCCTTATCATTGATTGGCTACTGACAAATTCATTCTTGTGTAGGCTCACTGTAGGCTGTTATGGCAATAGTTGTGTCATACCCCTTAGACAGCATTTCACAGCACAGTCTATTTTTTTCCTTATATTCTATTTATACCTTTCTCTATCCCTGGCACCTTTTGTACTGCAAGAACTATTGTTTAACTCATATTATGTTTATGAAGTATTTTAAATGTTAGTATTAAATTATATTTAATACATGGTAGAAATTAAAGAAAATTAATATACCATCCTTTTTCTCAGAGACACCTAATAACAAAAAAATCAAGCACTTAATAAGGATGAACTGGAACTCAGCATGTAAATATATTAAATGTATAGGAATAGACTGAATTACATGAAATAGGAGGCTGGAGAATTTGCTCTGTGGTTAGAATCATGCACTGTCCTTGCAGAGGTCCTGAGTCTGGTTCCTAAACTCAAGTCAGGCTTCACAATTCCCTGTACCTCTAGCTCCAGGCTATTCTCTGGACACTTTGGGTACCTAAACTCATGTTCACATAATTCTACATGGATGTACACATATACATTTTTTTGAAATTTAAATATATGTGTATGTTTAGTTTTTAAATATACTTAAAAGGGGAAGTGATCAAATCACAGGCACCAAAATTTGTGTTAGAGTCAGTAGATGTTTCATATTTTTAATAAATTAGTTTTCATATAATATACTCTGATCATGTCTCGCTCATCTCTTACCAGAGCTTTCCTACCTCCCCACAAATCCAATCCAATTTTTTAAAGAAACTAACGAGAGATTGTTTTATGGGAATGTTTGGAAAATTATTAGGTCTATTAGTATAATTTTATTAATTGTTATATTGGATCATAACTTATCAGGGCACACTTTTTAATAAGAAACCATTTGGTTAATTTTTCTGCTTGGACACTGGTGAAATATGATTTGCTTTATACCAGAATGAATATTGCGAAACTTATTTCATACTCTCAAAACTGAAAAGAGCTATAGTAAATCAATTTTAATTATGATGGATAAAGTTGGATATCAGATCTGGTACATCTCTGTAGAACTTTGCATTTTGTCTAGAATATTCCAAATACAGATTGTACAGTGATATATGCTAGTTTATGGTGCATAACCTAAAGTATTTCAAATTGTGACTTTTTAAATCTGGAATATGTTACTGTGATATTCTGGGAGGCAGTGGATATCGAGCATTTGAGAGCTTCTGTTTCCAATTCAGAGTAGAGATATTAAACAGATGTATATTGGTATCAACATGCGCTAAAGATCATGGGAGTGGCGTATATGTTTACAATTAATGGCAGGTGAAAGCAAAGAATGAGACAAGAACACTGTCAGTCACCCACCTGAGAAAGGGTCTTGAGAGAACTGTAGGTTCTGGAGCTTCTAAAGAAATCTGTGTGAAATGTAGTGTTTTGGGCTCAGTTTCAAAGTAAGTGACAAGAGGGATAATCAAAGAAAGAAGAAAATCTAGAGGAAGGGTTTATGCAGTGCACCTGTGTCAAGAGCTTGAATATTAGCAGGAGGCAATGAGGCTACTAAGAAAAAGTTTGAGTCTGTAAAACAACCTATGATAGTAGACTTTAATGTTCTATCTCGCTAAAAATAAAGGATGGAGAGGGAGGATATGAGAAAACAGAGAGATCAAAGATGAGGAGAAAGAGGTGGGATATAGAAAGAATAGCAGAGATAAAGAACATGTTATGACTAGCTCCATGCCTCATACCCCAGGGAGAGTGAGTATATCATCTCTACCATCATGCAGTGTCTCTCTCCTGTCCTTTCTTTAATGCAACCCACCCACTGTTCCCTCACTGGCATCTCAGAAAGATTTAGATGACCTTAATTGTAGTACCTCGTCTTATTTAACTACTTATACTGCTCACATCCTCCTTCTCCTTCATCTCCTCCTCCCTCACCTTCAGATTAACACCAAGAATATCCTGCTAAGCAGCTTATATGAAGACTCTAAAGGACAAAATTCTTTCCTAATAAACAAAACAAAAAAAAAAAAACACTTTAGATTTCTATAAAATAGTCTGTGGGTATATGAATAATAATCATTTGTTCTAAAAGTTTTGTGTTTTGGGGGAACTATAACCTTCCTCGGTGGATTTGGTTTGTTAGGGCACTGTTTTAAGAAGCATGTCTAAACCAGAGGAGAAATATATGCTAGTAAATCAGTTAGTTAAAAATTAATAGATTGCAAATGAAATAATTGAAGGAAGAAGAGATACTGGTTGACACAGGTATCACAAGGATGGCCGTCCAGATAGCTATGTGAAGTTGCCATTGTCAGTTTCTATCCCTGCCTTAAAGTGATTAACTCAACTGGAGAGGACAGCACTTTTCTCACTGGCCAGCTTACCCACCAATTAACCCTGCTTTGATGATTCAATAAAATGAAGAAAGTTGTCTGCCCACTACATATAATTGCTACAGGAATTAAAAATGTCTCTTCAGGAGACTTAAAGAATTCTGACACAAGACTTTAGTACAAGGAGTGCTTCTACAGAGTGACTATTGCTTAATGTCTTTCCCTAAATTTAAAAGTCTAGAAATGGGGTAAAGAGATAGAGTGAGAACTAAGGGGTGTAAAACACTGGTGTTTAGGAACCAGCAAGTATACATGGATACACAAAAAGTTTATTCAAGGTAAAACGTGATTCTCCCTTTACAGAACACATTATGATAACTGAATCACGTACAAGCATGTACATATGCTAATAGAAAGATACACAGACAGACAGACAGTGCACAACCAGAAACATCCTCAGGACCACATCCCTCTCTGACCTTTTACTGGCAATAAGGAGTAACACCTATTAAATAGGCCACGTTTGAGTAATGCTCAGCCCATTCCAGTGGCTGAGGAGGAATGAACCACTGAAGAGAGGGAAGCCATATATATCCTCTCAGGGAACATTTCTGGAGATAGAGGAACTAAGCACTGTTTCGATCATCTCTTTCTGAGGTTCTCTGCTGGAGAGCACCACTCTTTGAGGGATTGCCTCCATCCTTTGTAAAACAGAATTGATTATTCAAAATTTTCCACAGGGTATTAAAGCGACATTATTTGATCTACTTGAGGAGTTAGTTGTATAGGGACCCTGTTGGACAAAGTGCTCGGGGGGAGGGGGGGCGGAACTGTGTGAACAGGAGGAAATACATTGCTTTATTCGACAGCATACTTAATATGCTAATGTATATTATGAAACTCTGAGTAAGATATATCATGCAATGGATTTTTAAATTGGTTTGAAAATGGGTCTTCCTTACCACTAGTTATAATTCTGGCATTCTATTAAACACAGTTGGAAGAGACAGGCATATAATAGCAAGCCTTTAGGCAGTATACACTTATTAAAATATTATCATGTGGAAATCCTTCAGCCAATCATCTGGCAATGACAATTTTCAGGGATTATAGCATTATTTTTTTTTTTTACATGTAAGTCAAATTCTCAATACTCTTTGCAGATGCTGCATTTACCACAGCAATGATCACTTTGATACCATCACATGTAACCTAATTTAATCTTTCATGATCTGTCTCTGTCACAACTACTGGTCATTTCTAGGATGCAACCTTAATCCTAAGCATAACTTTAATGTGGGTTACAAATTGGATTATATCATACATATTAGCATGTCATACATAGTTTCCTAAAAGAGTCTTCTAAAGATTTCCTATTGTTGATCACATTTGCAAAGGTATATTATTTATTCTAACTATTCCTGCTATGACAAGCTAAGAATTATTTTACACAAACTTTCATAATGTAGCATTTCCTATATAATAATTTAATTTTATAATTATGCCATGTATATGCCCAGTTTTGACTACTTTTCCTGGTTCTTTATTTGTATCTAATAGAATGTGTTGATAGTATCATTTTACACTCTTACATAATTGTGAACCTATCGGACTGGTCCCACTACCACACTTTCATGGTTTAACTATGTTTCCCTTAACAATATAAAATTATATGAAATGAAAACAAACACACTAGTATAGGATAAAAATAAACAAATACAAGCAAACGAGAAAAATAGTGGATTTTTCTTCTCAGCAAACACACACAGAGCCAGGCAGTGGTGGCGCACACCTTTAATCCTAGCACTGGGAAGCAGACGTAGGTGAATCTGTGAATCTGAGGTGGCCAATCTGGTCTACAGAGCGAGTTCTGCGACAGCCAAGGTTACATAGAGAAGCAGGCTACCAGATGAGACTTAATAGGCTGTGACCATATAATGGGGATGGAGGTCCCCCACAGTCGCAGACATAGAGGCAGGGAATAGGGTGAAAGCGGGAGGGAGGGAGGAATGGGAGGATACAAGGGCTGGGGTAACAATTTAGATGTAATATGAATAAATTAATAAAATAAAAAAAGGAAATCCTGTCTCAAAAAAAGAAAGAATAAATGAAAGAAAGGAAAGAAGGAAGGGAGAGAGAGAGAAAGAGAGAGAAAGAAAGAAGAAAGAAAGAAAGAAAGAAAGAAAGAAAGAAGAAAGAAAGAAAGAAAGAAAGAAAGAAAGAAGCAGAGAGACACACAGAAATACTACAAACACAAAACTGAAGAGGAATTTTAATCCAGCAATGTGCTCTGATCATACCAAAGACTTTCAAGGTCTGTGTGATTTCACTAGAATGCAGACAGGCCAAACACCTTTAATCCTTTGGCTGGATTAATCCTTCTGGCAGGAAACATGCAAGTCCTTAGTACACATCTTTAATTCCAAACAACCCAGGTAAGGTTAATTTGTAGAAGGAAGTAGCCATATTTGAAAGTACTCATCTAATTGAGGGGCAGACAAAGTGATGAGTCGGAGAATGATTTGGCAGAATGACTTAGGAATAAGATACCCAACTCTCAGGGGAACAGACTGGAAAGAGAGTCTATCTAAGCGTAGTGCAGAATAACTCAGTCAGTTAGCTGAGAGACAACTGAGAGTCAAACGCAGTCAGTGCAGTGCAGTGGGCCTGAGTTCTTTCCTGAGTTCATGCAGCTCAATGCCCATCAATAGAGGCAGCTGAACCTGGAGAATACGAAGTCAGATTATGCAGATTGCCAGGGTTAGTTTGAGGCCAAAGAGAGCAATTCAGTGAGGAGCCCAGAGAAGTCAGATTGAATCAGTCAGCTTGAAGAGCCATTTGAGCCAGAACAGCTGAGTTGAACCAGCCAGCCAAATTTAACAAATTAAAAAAAAAAAAAAAAAAAAAAAAAAAAAAAAAAAAAAAAAAAAAAAAAAGCTAGAAAGGGTGTGCTTATTTAGCAGTAAGCTTCTAAAATGACAGTTACATCTGGAGAATAAAAGTTATTTTTACACAAAACCTGGGAACTATAATAGATGCACAAGGAACCTATGTGGGTGGGGTGGGGAGGAATCCCTAACAAAGAATTTGAGATTTCATCAAATTTATTTTGTCTCATCTATGTACTGCCGGACATGAAGCCTGGCCTTAAGAAGAGTTTGTACACCCAGTGAGATAACATTGGGCAATGCAAACTTTTCATTTTGGAAAAGTCATTAATTTCCTCTCCTCAAGGTAGAGGGAACTCTCCAGGAGAGGAAGCAGAAAAAAATTTTAAAATCCAGAGGGCCTGGAGAACACCAAGGAAACAAGGATTTCTAAACATAGTAGGATCAAGGCAAATATCAACTCAGAGAGATTGTGGCAGCGTTCATTGGGGCTGTAAAAGTTTTGGCCTGATCAGTCCCAACACTGAGTGGGGCTGTGGACTCAACCCCACATCCCTATCACAGAAGCTACGTCCAATTGATATTTCTACACTTTCATGCATTTGTAAGCTAAGAAAAATAATTCAAGTACCTGAAAGTATGCCAGCATAAGTAGTGCAAACTAACTACAATACATATTACCTTACTTCAATACACAAATATATTATATATCGTCTTTTATAATTTGAAATCACTTGTGCAATATGAGCAACTATTACAAAAGAAAAATATGCTATTTTAGATGATAGAGGGCATTATAATAATAATGCTCTTTAACAATATTTGAATTCAAAAGAACTAGAGGTCAACTTTCTATATGTATCAATTACTACAACAAGTGTTTATTTCTTAATTATATGTAAAAATAAGTGGGCCAATTAAACTCTAGAAAATGCATGCTTACAGCAAACAGCATAATAAAAACATCACTGTGAAACAGCTGTCAATTTTTGTTTGTTTTTTTTCTCCTGGACTTGGAGGAAAACAACTTATCATAAAGTATAAATAACATCAGCCAGAATAGGTGAGAAAAGCAAATCCTTAGCCTTCTGTAAGGACAGCTCCTCTCTAATGAGGAGCTAGAAATAGGATGTATTTTATCAATATATTGGGCATTAATGAATGTATAGTAAAACGTTCACATGAGAATTTATTTTCTTTTAATAACTTGATACCTTCCTTTTTCATGAATATTTTCAGCTTACTGAACATTATAGTCTCATATTTCACAAATAAGCATCAAATAAGGGTCTGACATTATTCTATTTACCTTTTTCATGGTTTTTTTTTCTTTTTCAAGTTTGTAATGACTGATATCGTCACTGTATGAAAACAATAAAACATATAATTACCTCCCTGTCTGATTACAAAATGTATAATGCTGGGTTTTTGAATGACTACGTTTGCTCTTACAGGAAACAATGCCTAAAATCTATGATTCATTTTATTGTACCTTGTTTCTCTCAACTCTCCTAGAAAAGATTAACAATAAATATCATATATTTTTTTTTAATTGTTTGAAGCACCCTACCCCAAACTGGTCATGCTACATTACCTTCTCACTATTAATGATATGTAACATTTTAACTACACTTAGACTTTAAGTAACCTATAATCCAGAGTGGTCAAAGAGATTAAAGATGCTGGGGCCAAGGCAAATTATTATAAAATCTTTACAAAATTTCAATGTTCATGTTAAGTATAAATAGTGCTCCACAAAATATTCTCTCTTTGATAATCACATGTGTGATCCATTTTCAGGAAGTCTCCTATAATAAATTCCCCAAATAGTATTTCTTTACAGGACATATTCTATTTTTTTGTTTGTTTGTTTTTTGTTTTTCCTTCTTTTTTTTATTAATTTATTCATGTTACATCTCAATGGTTATCCCATCCCTTGTATCCTCCCATTCTTCCCTCCCTCCCATTTTCCCCTTATTCCCCTCCCCTATGACTGTTCCTGAGGGGGATTACCTCCCCCTGTATATGCTCATAGGGTATCAAGTCTCTTCTTGGTAACCTGCTGTCCTTCCTCTGAGTGCCACCAGGTCTCCCCCTCCAGAGGACATGGTCAAATATGAAGCACCACATGCTGGCAAGGATGTGGGGAGAGAGGAACACTCCTTCCTTGCTGGTGGGAATGCAAACTAGTACAGCCACTTTGGAAATCTATCTGGTGCTATCTCAGAAATATGGGAATAGGGCTTCCTCAAGACCCAGCTATTCCACTCCTTGGAATATACCCAGAAGATGCTCCAGCACACAACAAGAAAATTTGCTCAACCATGTTCATAGCAGTCTTATTCATAATAGCCAAAACATGGAAACAGCCTAAGTGTCCATCAGTAGAAGTTGGATAAAGAAACTGTGGTACATATACACTGTGGAATACTACTCAGCTATTAAAAACAAGGAATTCCCAAAATTTGTGGATAAATGGATTGAACTAGAAATTATCATAATGAGTGAGTTAACCCAGAAGCAGAAAGACTCAAATTGTATATACTCACTTATATCTGCATATTAGCCCAAGGGGCATGTCCCACAAAAGCCTTCACTTAACAGGAAACTGGAACAGAGGGAAGGACATCCTATTGGGACTCTAGATGAGAGAAGCATGGGAGAATGGCAAAGTAGAAGGATCCAGAGGGTCCTAGAAACCTACAAGTAGAACATTATGATAGGCAGATTTGGGCCCAGGGGTCCCGCTCAAACTAAAGCACCAGCCAAGGACAATACAGGCAGTAAACTTTAAACCCCTACCCAGATCTAGCCGATGGTCAGAACATTCTCCGCAGTTGAGTGGAGAGTGAGATATGACTTTCTCACGTACTCTGGTGCCTCACATAGTATCATATTTTTAACATTACATGTCCAATATTCTTATTTTCATCATTGTATTAAAATTATGATTATTTTTTAAAAAAAAAAGAAAATTTAAGGCTAACATCAAATAGAAATTACATTTGTGATAGAATTAACTTCTTCTGCCCTTAGAAGTTGTAACAAGGACTTTTGATATTTCCACAGAAATGCTGACAGCATTTCAGAACACTCAGAACACTTTTTTTTCAGCAGACATTTGAGAAATTATATAGATACTGACTGTGAGATTTAGCAAAGAAAATCCCTGATTTAAAATATTTTTTCAAGCAACATATCATGTTAGTTATTCTACTATCTTACCCTCCTGGATTCCAGAGGATTCTTCCTGTCTTCTTAACTCTGCAAACAGTTTTGGTGTCTTCTTAAGCATCACTATGTCTAGGAAAATAATCCCCTCACCTTCAATAACCTTTCTGATGATAAACTTTTCTTTACAAACCTCAGGTTTAACTTTTCAGAATATTACTATATAATGCTATTAATATATTAAAATCTCCACTTGCTATATTTGCTTTTCTTCTCACCTTAAAGCTCTTCCTTGAAGTTTCTTATTTTATCTTCAATGAGAAAAATAAAACAAACAATCAAACAAACCAAAAACCTCCGTCATTGTTTTATTAAAGGGGAAATAGACTTCCTCCAGAAGCATTATCTTTTTCATTACTTTAGAAAGATACCTTCTTATGACTATCTTTCTAAAATGTAAAAAATATATATATATATCAATTGTCTCAGTTAAATAAGGAATATATAACAATATCTTCTTTATCATCACAGTCATTTTTCTCTGATAATTAACCTGTCATACAAGGTATTTGGTTTTAGTTATTTCCCATGCAAGGCACATGTGTGTCACCTTCATTTCTTAACTTACCTTAGTGAATTACTTTCTTCGTAGCAATTTTCAGTGTAACTCATTGGGAAACTGATTTTCCTCCCATGGGAACACTGAAGTTTACCACTTCATAGTCACGTCATAAAAATTCCCTTCTTCTCCTCCTCCTAATATATCTTCCCCTTTCCCTCTCCATTGTCTCTAGTTCATCCTCCCTTGCCCTGTGTTTCACATGGGTTACTTCTTATTGCTAAAATCGCCATGCTATAGTATCTCATTGGCTTCCTTTCTTCTTGTAGAAGGTAGGTGTCCAGGACACCATGTTCCCTTGAGTCTCCTTTTATAATGATTAAAACTTCTTTGGGACAGGTGAAGTAGACGGTGCACTACACGAAACTTGTGACTCGGAAGATCCCCTCTCGGAAGAGCCCCTGGATTCCCCGGAATATGCATATGTTAGTTATGCATTAGTGAGTGACTCTCGTGCAGAAACAGGGGAGCCTGAGGCAAATTTTAATCTAGTCAAATTATGTGAATTCCAGTGTCACTCAATAAATAAAACAGGCTTGTAGAGGAAGATGAAAAAATGCCAAATCTTAGCCCTCACATTCATATGTACACAGGTATACAATGCCCACACACATGTGCCAACATGTGTATACACATAGGAAAGGTACACTTACAAAGGCAAAATAAATATTTCTCTGGATGTATATAACAACATTCTCCACCTGCTGAACAAATCCTTATCCAAAAATTTCTCTTTGCTTTTAAATACATGTTTACATATGGAACCTTCTAGTTATCCTCATGATCGATTTAAATATGCCTTAATCGGGTGTCTCTTTCCATCTCGTTTTCTGCTGATGTATCAGTTGAATTACAAAGTGCTGCAAAGCTACCCCTGACATTTACCTAGAATGTCACTATTCCCCTCTCTAAAATAACAACGTTTGCTCACAATTTTGAAGCCTGGAATAAGTAGTAAATAAAACTTTTTGTGTGTGAGTGTCATCAGATGAAATTAGTCACCAGGCCCACAAATTTTTCTCCCAACACACAACTCATACTTATCAGCAGCAGTCCTGTGTTATTAACAGCTTTTAGCCTTGTGCAAGAATTCCTCCAGATATACTGTCTTGAAACAACACAAATCATCTCAAGTCAGTGGTCTGCTTAAATACCTTTCACATTTCTTCATTCATAACTCCACTTAGGAGCAGCATACTTAGCTCAGCAATCATGGTGAGTGTTTTTTTTTTTTCCCCCTGTCACTGACAACATGAATCCCTCCTGTTTCCTCTCCAAATGTTCCCAATTAGAAAACCCATACATGAGCTAGAATCAATGGCACTAAAATGACCATTTTCTTTTCCTCCACAGCAACTTCCTATTTAAACCAATTTTTAAGGTTTTTATATTGCCAGCTTCTTATTTTGTTACTATAGATGGGATCCATTTTTTTAAAGTTTCCAATATAACCCTGATTTAAGTCTGTCTCATCAACATTATTTTTAATTGTATCACTCTTCCCAGAGATGACAGAACATGGATTTTCTCGTCGTTTTTCTTCAAATGAACCAGGTTTTCTAATACCAATCACTAATTAGTGGTTAAAATTATTATACAAACAGAAATGCTGGATAAGCTTTATACTTGTAACATCATTGGACCTCTGCAAACTTTTGTTAGTAGTCACATAGCAAGTGCCACATCTAATAAAGAGTTGAATTATGAAAGAAGTATTTGTTTATATGTAAATAATACATTCCTATAAAATTCAGAAGACCCATCAGTTCCTCTATTACCATCCTGCCTTCTCTTACAAACCAGTGCCCTCTATTGCATGCAAAACTCTATAATCTTTTAAGTAGGTTCAATCTCTCATTTTTTTTTTCTTAATTCGTCATGGATTTGAGCTTAGTGTTTTCTCAATTCAGCACTAAGTAAATTATGGCCAGATACACATTCTCTAATTAATCTAAAAGTGAACTATATTTCGTTGCTTGTAGGATGGTATGGGGAATCTGAGAGTCACCAAGAAGGGAATCCGACTTGAAGGTATATCTGAGTTTCTACTTCCATTGTATGTGAAAGAAATTCATTCTCGAAAGGTATGTGATACAGCTTTGGCTTACTCTAAGATAACTTGGATAGTTTATGTTATCACTCAACATGGGAGCATCAAATCGCCTTACTCCTTTCCTTTTGTATTTAATGTCTTTAAGCTAAACACTTAATTTGAAAAAAGCTTTTAAAAAAATCAACTGAAGAACAATAAAAAAGATTAGCTTCAAATTAGCAAATCAGAGAACGTTTCAACTAAAGCTCTAGGCTGCTTTCATTCTATGAGTTGTGTTCCTCTTTTATTAATCAAAATCAAAAGCAGTAGCATTAGCAAAAGAGGTGTTTATAAGTTTTAGATTATTTTCTCAGGAAGCACATGTGGATTAATTATTTCAAGTCAGTGTATCATACATTTTCCCACTAAAAGTTAAATGTGTTTCCAATACACAACAAAAAGTTTGAATGAAGAAGTTAAATATATTATTTTAACTAATGCCATAATATTTATCCGCTGTATAAATGGATTAATGCTACACATATTGAATCACTTAGCGGCATACTCAAAGAAAAAAGACGATAGCTTAGTGATTGCTCATTTTGATTTAAGAGTGCTACTTAGAAGGTAACCGCTAATCTATGGCACCGGTATATTTCCAGTCTATCAGAATGTCCTTGTATCCATGGAAATAAATGTATTAGCATAGAATGAAAAGATTATTTAAAAGTTACAGAAATGAACTTGTCTCCTATAAAATTTATTTTAGATTAAAATAATGTTTCAGTGTTACCAAGATAATATATTAGGAGATTTATACAGCAAAATAAAATTTTACCATAAAATTAGTGGGTAATTATTTTCCACTAATATCAAAGTAGAACAGAAAAAGATTTATTTTTAAGATTTTAATTAGGATATTTGTATCAACAAATTTTTAAAATATATGAACTATACAGAATATCAACTATACTTTATTGAGTACACATTAAATAGCATAAATTTAGTTTAAATTACTTCCCAGATTTCAATAAGATATAATACAATAGGTGCATGTATTATACCTGACCTTGTATGATCAAACTTTAAAAACTAATTTTTAAAATATTTTAAATTATTTTTAATTTTATGAAAACTGGACCAAAATGGCTTATATGCAGCAGGGTATTCCATTATTCAGTCGTTCCTCAAATGTCTCCTGTGCTGGTCACTATTGAATAGTTTAGTGGAATTAAAGGAACTTGCATATAGCAAGCAGAAAAACAGTTACACTAGGTAAAAGTGGAGCACAGAGAGTTGTTGTTGTTGTTGTTGTTGTTGTTGTTGTTGTCTAAAGGCATCATATTGGTAAGTCCAGAGGCAGCAAAAGTGGTTTGCCTCTACAGTTACCCAGGCTTTTATGTATTGTCTATCTTGAAATAAAACCTACAGATAGTGAAGACCTCTGTCAGTGAGAGTGCTAAAAATGTATCTTCTGAGGTAGGCACCTTTGAGATTATAAAAAAAAAAATTCTCAGAAAACATTGATAAAATTGATTTTACCTCTGGACCAAATAAAAGGGAATATATTAAATTTTTAGCCTAACTATGTCAGGTGATGACCGTTAGACATTATTCTTTCTAACTAGAATAGCTAATCTCAACTTCACAAGCATGTGTCTAAGAAGTCTTCAATATTGATGGAGAGCTACAATCCACCTTTGTCCCCACCACCTCAACCCCCACTTCCCACCCCACTCATATGCTTTTTTTGTTGGTTTGTTTTTATTTTGTTTTGTTTTGTTTTGTTTTTTGCTGCTGGTCATCTGTGTTTCTTTAAGTTTCGCCTGCTGGTAATTGACAAGAGAAGTTTAACATGGGGGATGGCAACCTCAGTATCCAAAAACGACATCTGTGCCGATGTTACAATTCACTCGTCCTTGAGTACATATACCTTTTTTTCTGGCTGTAACACTGTTTGATGACCTAGGCATACAAATTCCCTGAGCTTTAACTTTCCGATTGATAATGGAAGAAAGCTATCTAAATCTCGTAGGTTCAGAAGATACATACAAATCATTAATAATACTAGAAATATGTTTAATATACAATTTGATATATATGTGTGTATATGTATGTATATATGCTTGTAGGTATCTTACCATATGTTTTCTTAATTTTGTCACAATTATTATTTAATGTGTGTGTGCGCGCGCGTGTGTGTGTGTGTGTGTATGCGCACGCATGTGCACATCACAGAACTCTTGTGGCTCTGAGGTCCAAGGAGGTGTTTTAGAGTCAGTTTTTGCCTTTTGCTACATGGGTCAGAGGGAGTTGAACAGAAATTATCCAGTGTAACAGCAAATACTTTACCTTCTAAGCCTACTTATCAGGCCAATCTTATCATATATTTTCATGTATTTAAATTCATACAAAATTTCAAAAATCCTATAGTATTCAGGTAAGAAATCTTTTAAATTCAAAAGCCACTTTTAAATTCATAATTAGCTGAGAAATCTTACTTAATATTATTTTTCTTTTTTCATATGTTTTTCCTGTCAATTTTAGCCTGCTACTTCATTATATCTAGCCAATATATAGTATTTAAATTCACTTTCTGGTACCAGGACATTGTGGCTCATATCTGTAATCCTAGCACTTAAAAGACTGATGCAAGATTTTTTTCCATGTGTGTGAAGCCAAACTGGGTTCCATGATGAGTCTCAGACTAGCTTTGTTATAGAGTTATTTATAAATTTAATCTTATACATAAAAGAAAGATTCTAGAACTTCAAGTGCTTGAAGTTCTAGCTAGAGCAATAAGAAAAAAAGGACTTCCAGGGGATCCACATCGGAAAGGAGAAAGTCAAATTATTCCTGTTCTCAGATGATATGATAGTGTACATATGTGACCCCCAAAATTCCACCAGAGAACTCCTACAGTTGTTAATATCCTTCAGCAAAGTGGCTGGATAAAAAATCAACTTTACAAAGCCAGTAGCCCTCCTGTATACAAATAACAATCATACTGAGAAATAAATAAGGAAAACTACACCTTCACGATAGTCGCAAATAATATGAAGTATCTAGGTGTAACTCTTACCAAGCAAGTGATAGAACTGTATGAAAATTTTCAAGTCTCTGAAGAAGGAAATCAATGATGATATCAAAAGATGAAAGATCTCCCTTGTTTGTAGATCAGGAGATTTAACGTAGTATAAATGGCCATCTATGAATATGGTTGAGCAAATTTTCTTGTTGTGTGCTGGAGCATCTTCTGGGTATATTCCAAGGAGTAGAATAGCTGGGTCTTGAGGAAGCCCTATTTCCATATTTCTGAGATACCACCAGATAGATTTCCAAAGTGGCTGTACTAGTTTGCATTCCCAACACCAATGTAGGAGTGTTCCTCTCTCTCCACATCCTCGCCAGCATGTGGTGTCACGTGAATGTTTGATTTTAGCCATTCTGATGGGTGTAAGATGGAATCTCAGAGTTGTTTTGATTTGCATTTGTTGAGCATTTCTTTAAGTGTTTCTCAGCCATTTGATATTCCTCTGTTGAGAATTCTCTGTTTAATTCTGAGCCCCATTTCTCAATTGGGTTATTTGGTTTGGTGGCATTTAATTTCTTGAGTTCTTTATAAAGTTTGGATATTAGACCTTTGTCAGATGCAGGGTTGGTGAAGATTATTTCCCAGTCTGTAGGCTGTCGCTTTGCTCTTTTGACAGTGTCTCCTGCCTTACAGAAGCTTCTCAGCCTCATGAGTTCCCATTTATTAATTGTTGACCTTAAGGCCTGGGCTGTTGGTGTTCTGTTCAGAAGTTGTCTCCTGTGCCAATGTGTTCCCGGCTCTTCCCCACTTTTTTCTTCTAACTGATTTAGTGTCTCTGGTTTTATATTGAGGTCTTTAATCCATTTGGACTTGAGCTTTCTGCATGGGGACAAGTATGGGTCCAATTGCATTTTTCTACATGTAGAAATCCAGTTAGACCAGCACCATTTGTTGAAGATGCTATCCTTTTTCCATTGAGTAGATTTGGCTTCTTTGTCAAAAATCAGGTGCAGCCTTATTCATAATCGCCAGAACATGGAAACAGCCTAAGTGTCCCTCAGTAGAAGAATGGATAAAGAAACTGTGGTACATTTACACTATGGAATACTACTCAGCTATAAAAACAAAGAATTCTCGAAATTTGTGGACAAATGGATTGAACTAGAAAGGATCATAAGGAGTGAGCTAACCCAGAAGCAGAGAGACTCAAATGGTATATACTCACTTATAACTGGACACTAGCCCAAGGGGCAGGTCCCATGAAAGTCTGCACCTACCAGGAAAGTGGGATAGAGGTGAGAACATCCTGTTGAGACTCTGGGTGAGAAAAATATAGGAGATAGGGAAGTAGATGGATCCAGAGGTTCCTAGAAACCTACAAGAGGAACATTATGATGGGTGGATCTGAGCCCAGGGGTTCTGCTTGATCAAAGGCACCAACCAAGGACAAAACATGCAGTCATCATCAAACCCCTACCCTAATCTAACCAAGGGACAGAACATTCTCCACAGTTAAGTGGAGAATGGGGACTGACTTTCACAGGATCTCTGGTGCCCCATATTTGGCCATGTCCCTTTGTGGTGGAGACCCAATGGCACTCGGAGGAAGGATAGCGGACTACCAAGAATAGACTTGATATGCTAGCACCATATTCAGGGGGAGGAGGTCCCCCTCGGTCACAGTCATAGGGAAGGGGATTGGGGTAAAAGTGGGAGGGAGGGAAGAATGGGAGGATGTAGGGGATGGGATAGAAAATGAGATGTAATATGAATTATTTTATTTTTCAATAAAAATGTGTTTTAAAAAATGGCAATCTAACCAAAAGCCATTTACAGATTCAATGCAATCCCTATCAAAATACAGATTGAATTTTTTAAAGACCTTGAAAGATCAGTTCTCAACTTCATATGAAAAAAAAAAACCCAAAAATATCTAAAACAATCCAGTGTAATGAAAAATCCTCTGGAGAAATCTCCATCCCTGATCTAAAACTGTTCCACAGAGCAACAGTATTTAAAACAGCATGGTACTGGCATTGCAATAGCCTCATTGCTCCATGGAATCGAATGGAGACCCAGAAATAAATCCGTACAACTATGGGCACTTGAGTTTTGACAAAGAAGCCAAATGTATACAATGGCACTGGTCTACCTGGTTGTCTACATTTAGAAAAGTGCAGGTAGATCCACATTTATCACCATGCACAAAACCCAAGCACAAGGGGATTAAAGACTGCTACATAAAACCAGAGACACTAAATCTGTTTGAAGAAAAAGGGAGGAAGAGCCTGGAACTCATTGGCACAGGAGACATATTCCTGAACAGAAGATCAACAGCCCAGGCACTAAGGTCAACAAGTAATAAATGGGACTTAATGAACATGAACATCTGTAAGCCAGATGACACTGTCAACAGAACAAAGTGACAGCCTACAGACTGGGAAAAGATCTTCATCAACTCTACATCTGAAAAAGGGCTAATATCAAAAATATATAATGAACTCAAGAAATTAAACACCACCAAACCAAATAACCCAATTAAGAAACGGAACTCTGAGCTAAACAGAGAATTTTCAACAGAAGAATATTGAATGACTGAGAAACACTTTTAAAAATGCTCAACATCCTTATTTATCAAAGAAATGCAAATCAAAATGGCTCTGAGATTACATCTTACACCCATCAGATGGCTAAGATCAAAAACTCAAGTGACAGCACATGCTGGCAAGAATATGGAGAAAGAGGAACACTCCTCCATTGCTGGTGGGAGTGCAAACTTGTACAACCACTTTGTAAATTATTCTGGCACTTTCTCAGAAAATGGGACTAGTGCTACCTCAAGACCCACCAATTCCACTCCTTGAAATATACCCAAAAGGTGCTCCACCACACAACAAGGACATTTGCTCAACTATGTTCATAGCAGTCTTATTTGTAATAGCCAGAATCTGGAAAGAATGTAGATGTCCCTCAATTGAGGAATGCATAAAGAAACAGTGGTACATTTACACAATGAAATGCTACTTGGCTATTAAGAACAAAGAAATCTTGAAATTTTAGGCAAATGGATGGAAGTAGAAATGATCATATTGAGTGAGTTAACTCAGACCCAGAAAGAGACACATGGTATATACTCACTTATAATTGGATACGAGGCCAACATGGTTGTCCTCTGAGAGACTTCACTTAGCTGGGGATCAGGACAAATATTAGCACTTGCTATAGGGACTTCAGGTGATAGTGGTATGGAAGAATGGGGAGGTAGAAGGATTCAGAGGGTCCAAGATTGTACAAGTGTACCATCAAATTTGTTGGATCTGGACCAGGGAGTGCCTGCACAAACTGCTGTAGCAACCAAAGACAATGTATGCAATAAAACTAGACCCCATATTCAGATCTAGCCAAAGGACAGCTCATTCAGCACAGTTGTGTGGAGAGTGGGGACTGACTCTGACATGAACTCTGGTGCCCGCTATTAGACTACTTCTCCTTGGTGGAGAGTTCTGGTGTCACTCAGAGGAAGGGAAACAGGCTAACAGGAGGAAACCTAATAGGCTGTGATCATATGGTGGATGAAGAGGTCCCCTTCTGTCACAGGTCTAGGGGAGTGGAGTAGGATGAAAGAGGGAGGAAGCAGGAAAGGGAAAATACAAGTGAGGGGATAACAATCGAGAAGTAATCTGAATAGATTATTTAAAAAAGTAAAAGAAAAACCAAGCAAGATTCTTTCTGGATAGAAAGTAAATTGATCTATAGTCATACATTATATCACCTGACACATGGATTTGGCTTAATTATCCATGGAACTATTATCCTTACCAACTTTCAGCTGCTAACACACACACACACACACACACACACACACACACACACACACACACACACACACACACTTCTCCCGACTATCAAATATCTTGAAGTATCTTGTATCTTGTTCTATTTTCAAAACACCTTTCTGTAGGCTTTGGACTTTTTAAAACTTTATTTGGGGTTGTTTAATGCTTACACCTCCCTTCTAACTCACCTACCCTAGATAGGAGAGAAAAGAGGTTAATGAGAACAGGAGAAGTAGACATTTTTAGATTCAGTTCCTAGGAGAAATTCCACTCTTCGTTGTCAGGATTCTGGCAGACTCCTGAAATCTCAAACCAGCAATTCAGCAAAGGTTACTGCAACAGCAGCAGCCAGAACCTGGAACAAAGAAGAGTGATGGGCAGCAATACCAAAACTAAAGATGAAAGTCTCTGGTTTTGGGATATATATGTGTGTGTGTGTGTGTGTGTGTGTGTGTGTGTGTGTGTGTGTGTGTGTGTTCTTATATGTATACTCTTATATATATATATGTGTGTGTGTATTAATATATATATGTACACACACATAGATAGATATTCCTGTCATCATCTGTAGTCGGATGCTCATCAGTTGACAAAGACCATGCCCCCTGAAAGAGGCAGTTCATCTTCTAGTAGACAAACACCACACGTCCTCTCACAAGTCTGTTTCCAGTGGACAAGCAACAAGTACTGCACACCCTCGCACAAGTCTGTTTCACCTCCCACACTTGGGATAAAAACAAAAACATGTTTACACAGCACCATTAGATCATATTCATTTTTTAAAATCAAGTCTTTCTAAGTAGTCCACAAATATGGATTTACAATGCATAGTTTATATTCTACCCTGAACATGCCCAGAATTCAATGCCATTTTGCAAATTATTCAATTTGAACAGTGTTGAGCAATATTAAACAGTTTTTAAAGTAAATACTCAATTTTCTTCAGGTAGGAAAAACAAAAAAGGTTGTATAATTTGGCTGACTAAGAAAAAAGATACCTGATAATATTCCACATGTGTCTTCAAGGCAAGTGGTCTAATATCAGTACAAAATCTTTGACTATCAGAAAATTAGGACAATTAGATTTAAATGTAAGTGGTGTGCAGGCTGCTAATGGGATTAAATAATCTACATTTTGACTGAATCTAACCAATGTAATTTGTATCATGTCCTGTAACCATGTGAGACAAAGTGAATCATGACACTGTAGTGACAAATTTTTTCCTAGTCAATGACACTTATTAAGTTGGTACCTCATTTGACAGGAATCTCAGAACTGTATGTGACAGACTAATAATTATTCCCAAGCAGCTTCTCTCAGATAATTCCAACTCCAGTATACGGACAGGAAGGCAATGAAGTCTTGAGTAATTTGACTTCCAAGCGAACAGAATATTAGCAAGATTCAACTCTCCTTATGTCTGTACATGGGTTTGTGCTGCGATTGTAACTCAGTGCCTAGCTACTGTTAATTTTGAGTTTTGTGTTGGAATCTATCTAAAGCTCACAGAGGAAGCAGTATTTCCTACTGCTCACAGCAAGTAACTTTTACACTTCTGTAGTAGCGTGCTAAGTTCCCTCTGTGTCTCTTTACCACGTCACAGCAAATTCTCCCCTATACAAATTCCTATCTATATATGAATTTATACAAAAATATCAGAAGAATTCCACACTTAATTTATTATCATTATCAATATCATTATGATTTTAATCTTACTGTTTAATAGAGAGGAATTTGTGATTTTATAGTACAGTTTAATCCAAATTACAATATATATATATATATATATATATATATATATATTTCCAATACCTTTACATTGAAAAAATAAACACCCTAACATGTAATTAGCATCATCAAAGTGTTATAGTAGTGTATTTCTGCAAAAATAAAATGATAAAGAAAACAAACGTGTAAAGAGAATCATGCATATGCAATTTTAAATTAATATGACATTCAGCAGAAAAATACAGTCAACTGAAAAATTGCTATTTCAAATATATCTTTAGCATAATGACATTTTAAGCCTGTCTTGGTGGCTAAGAATTAATAATGATAAATATGATTAAGAAGCTGCATGCATTAGCCTCATGATTAATGTCACCTAGCATTTGTTAGTTCCCTGCAGTATAAATTGGAATGACTGCCTCCTCTCAAATCTCTTCTCCTCCCTCCCCACTTTCAGTTCTTTTATCACTCTATCACTTTAAGTTTGTCGTAGTCAGTAATATTTACATTCTGCTTTGCTACCTAGACACTATTACCTTGATTCTGTCCACAGATGCTAACACAGCCATCACTAGCCTTTTCATTGCTGTAGACAACCTGGTAGGCATTCAGTATTCGAATGACTCCTTCCTTACTTTAACTCACTGTTAATTAATTTGCTTGTATGTTAATTTTTGAAATAAATAGCCTGGCTCATAGCTGCTTTTGGTGTTTTCTAGCAATAGCAATGATGATACTTCCCTTTTCTTCCTATTTCTGAATTTTATTGAATCAATCTTAGCACTAACTGCTGCCATAAACTGTTGGGAAAAAAAAAAAACACTGTGATGTGGATGATATAATGTTACGTCTGAATATCTGAAAAGTATTTGAGTTCATTTTTTCTACTTCAGGGAAATTTGTACTCTTGCGTCCCTTAGTTGCTTCAGAGCTTTTTGCTGTTTGGTGATTGTTCAGTGTGAGAGGAAGTTTCACTACTCTTTCCAGAGATGCTCTGTCCTTACTTATCCTTCCAGGAGCCTGTAATATAAGTCCTTGGGCCTCTGCCCAACGGCTAGCTTTCAGCTGTACTTTCTAAGTTCCTTAGTTCACCCTTACATCATCATATCTCTGGTTGTTTAAATATTTTATACTTTTCTTCCAACCACATGTAGTTGTCATCAGGTTTTCGTCTTATGTCCTGGGCAATTGCCTTTTCCATGTGAATTTTGCCCTTGCTCTCACTAATTCCTATTTTTTGTGTGCAGTGATGTTTTAATAGGTCTGCAGTCTTCTTTTTGGTATTATAATATTCTTCAATTCCATTGTTCAATGGTGTTATTAGTTACATAAAATTTAGATAAAATTTGTATTGCTTATAAATGTTAAAACAAATCATGTAGCACTTACTATTTGAGTATTTATTTGGGTTAATATTTAAAGAAAAACAATACAAGATGTTTGTAAATAGGACTACTGATACTGACACTATGGGTCTGATGAGTCTCTGACTCTCTTGTACCAGGTCATGGATTAAGTCACTCTCTGGTTCCTGCTGATTCTCCAACTTTCCAGAATTTGGCTCAAACAATATTCAGAGATCCAATAGTTGGATTATCTCAGGAGCCTTTGCTGGCTACCCCTTTCCTCTATACAGATTGTAATATGTGTTAGACTTATGGCAAATGCATAAAGTATTACTTATTCATGTTCTTAATTTGTTAAGTAGTGTATGAGAGAGAGAGAGAGAGAGAGAGAGAGACAGACAGACAGACAGACAGACAGACAGACAGACAGACAGAGACAGAGAGAAAGAGAGATTTGGAAATTTCCTGAGTTTCCATGTACATTATTAGGTGGGACTTGTCATCCTTCTCTCACTTTTACTCCTCCCCCAGTCATACTTTCCTCCCTTTCTTTGTCCCTCATGCCATCTAATCTTCCCTCTTTCTGAACAGCCAATAGAGCCCAATGCCATATCCTTGATTGTCTATGTTGCATTTCTAATGTATTTATTTCTTTTCTCTCTCTTCTGTTCTATTGCTTTAGTTATGGAGACCAACTCTATAGCCTTAAAAAGTGTTCTTACCATTAGCAGAGATGATTGTTCATAATCTGTGGCTATGAAACATTTTTGCCAATTACACACTATTTTTCTTCTGGATGAACTTAATCATCAGCCATCAAATTCCATTAAAATTCCTGCTGGGAGCATAATGATAGTTGCACTTGATTTTAGGTAAATGTCATCTATATAGTGTGGTGTCTTCCCAGCTGGGAACATAGCTTCTATCAGTGTTCCCAGAAATTCATGTGCATTGCTCAGAAACTCTTCTTATCATCTTCTTATAGGCATTACAAATCCCTTTGTAATCGCTTAATGATCCCTACTAGCCATGTGAATGAATTTAATCATTTAATGATTTCCACTAGCTGGGTGAATGAGTCTCCACTCCCTTTTCTCATCAGCCTTTCTGCTTGTACAGAAGAGATTGTAGTTTCTTGTTTTGTGAATGTAACTTGGGTATTTAAAAAACTTTTTAAAAATAATTATTTCAGTTGAAATAGAATTATGACATATTCCCCCTTTTTCCTCCTTCCATCTCTTTCCAGATACCCTTCTCCAAACTCCCAACCATTCCCCTACCCTCAAGTTGATGTATGGTTTTTAACTTATACTTGTTACACACACACAGACACACACACACACACACACACACACACAGAGAGAGAGAGAGAGAGAGAGAGAGAGAGAGAGAGAGAGATGAGTCTGTTTATCTGTGTATATATGTTTTCAGTGTTAATCACTCTGCATTGGCCAATCAAGAAGGGAACTCATTTTGCCCCAGCAACCAATAGTTGCTTTTAGTTCTTTGTCTAAGGTTGAGAATCCACAATAATTTTCCCTTTTCACATAAACATGTCTTTGATATTTCAAGTCTTGTTATAAAGTTTTATTTATATGGTAGATATAATAATTTGTGTCTTATTTTGTGGATCAGTTTTAATTAATATATCAGACTTCAAGCATCCATCAGAGCTCTGGGCTCTAATTCTCATGTTTAAATTGCAAGTTTGTGATTCAGCCTTATGACTTGCAATCATAACTATTTTACCATATGCAAATTAAAGTTCATAACAGACCATAATATTTTAATACTATAGCATTATGGTTATCATAAGATGAAGTAAAATTTTAAAATTAATTTTAATATGATGCTCAATCCAATAATTGCCATTTTCAATTTAGAGAAAAATAAACACACGATGGATGCAGTGTGCATTTTGGATCCTTCAGTGAATACTTTGTCATCACCTCAATTATCAAAGGTGTGTTTAAAAGTGCAGCTTGATCGAGTAAGAAATTATACTTATGATAAAAATACAGATATGTTTAATATAATGCACAATTGTTTTTGTATAGCATCAAATAATTAAGAACCTGTAACAGCATGAAATGAAAAAATTATTTTGGGGCTGTTTTGTTTATTTGATATATAAACAGTCAGACAAACTACCAGCATTAATAAGAATAATTGTGTACAAAGCACTATCTTGAACCAAGAAACCACTAGTAACTGACAGCTAACAGCTCTAGAGAAGGTAAAATCAATTTTCTTTTCAAAATACATTTATTTTATTACACATGTATAAAACAAACTACATACAGTAGGAAGAACCATGTGACAATAATGAGAATCATGAGCTCTATAAATGATACATTCATAGTGTTTGGCTATTTGTATTTGTCCAGCTTGAAGAAAAGGTCTTTCCTGTCTTTTTGGGTCTAAATTTCTGAGGGAAATTCAATATCTATCCTATCTCAACTCTAATAACTTAACTTCTTTATCTTGGTCTAAAAGGATCTTATCCGCTAATGAACTAAACTCAATTGTAAAACTATACTATCTGGCCTTCAATGCCCCTCAGAGACTTGAGAAAAAATAAACTTAAAATCGTTTGTGAACTAGCAGTGCGGATTAGAGGCTTCCAAAATGTACAAATTGATTTAGTCGGCCTACTGCCTGAACAGTCACCGAACACTCTTTATAACATTGGAGCTTCATCTTCATCTTTCTGGCCCAATATCTCTGCCAGACTTATTCGCAGGGCAGGAGCTATTGAGGACTTGCTGCCCTGTCTTGGCAGAGTGTGGCCATCAACTCTGCCTGCCTCTAAGTTGCCCATTTTTAGGCAGAATTCTGGTTGTGGCAGGAACAAGGACATTTTGCCCAGTGGCTTGTTTGCCACATTTGATGCCATCACCATAAGGAGGCTCTTCAATGCTCATCATCTCCTTTGAGGTAGGCTGGGTGATGTCAGGAGTTAACTTATCTTGTTGTCAAAGAAATGTAAGATTATAAAAAAAATTTTACTTGTAGTTTCTAGGACCCTCTGGATCCTTCTACTTTGCTATTCTTCCATGCTTCTCTCATTTAGAGTCCCAATAGGATGCCCTCCCCTCTGTCCCAGTTTCCTGGTAAGTGAAGGCTTTTGTGGGACATGCCCCTTGGGCTAGTATGCAGATATAAGTGAGTATATACCATTTGATTCTTTCTGCTTCTGGGTTAACTCACTCATTATGATAATTTCTAGCTCAATCCATTTATCCACAAATTTCGGGAATTCCTTGTTTTTAATAGCTGAGTAGTATTCCATAGTGTATATGTACCACAGTTTCTTTATCTATTCTTCTACTGATGGACACTTAGGCTGTTTTCATGTTCTGGCTATTATGAATAAGGCTGCTATGAACATGGTTGAGCAAATTTTTTTGTTGTGTGCTGGAGCATCTTCTGGGTATATTCCAAGGAGTGGAATAGCTGGGTCTTGAGGAAGCCCTATTCCCATATTTCTGAGATAGCACCAGATAGATTTCCAAAGTGGCTGTACTAGTTTGCATTCCCACCAGCAATGAAGGAGTGTTCCTCTCTCTCCACATCCTTGCCAGCACGTGGTGTCACTTGAAAATTTGATCTTAGCCATTCTGATGGGTGTAAGATGGAATCTCAGAGTTGTTTTGATTTGCATTTCCCTGATGACTAAGGAAGTTGAGCATTTCTTTAAGTGTTTCTCAGCCATTTGATATTCCTCTGTTGACAATTCTCTGTTTAATTCTGAGCCCCATTTCTCAATTAGGTTATTTGGTTTGGTGGTGTTTAATTTCTTGAGTTCTTTATATATTTTGGATATTAGACTTTTGTCAGATGTAGGGTTGGTGAAGATCTTTTCCCAGTCTGTAGGCTGTCGCTTTGTTCTCTTGACAATGTCTCCTGCCTTACAGAAGCTTCTCAGCCTCATGAGGTCCCATTTATTAATGGTTGACATTATATGATTTGGGCCCAGGGGTCCCGCTCAAACTAAGGCACCAGCCAAGGACAATACAGGTGGTAAACTTTAAACGCCTACCCAGATCTAGCCAATGGGCAGAACGTTCTCCACAGTTGAGTGGAGAGTGGGATATGACTTTCTCACATACTCTGGTGCCTCACATTTGACCATGTCCCCTGGAGGGGGAGACCCGGTGGCACTCAGAGAAAGAACAGCAGGTTAACAAGAAGAGACTTGATACCCTATGAGCATATACAGGGGCAGGTAATCCCCCTCAGCAACAGTCATAAGGGAGGGGAATAAGGGAAAAATGGGAGGGAGGGAAGAATGGGAGGATACAAGGGATGGGATAAACATTGAGATGTAACAAGAATAAATTAATAAAATAATTTTAAAAAAGACAACTTTAAATGCCATATTCTCTGAGGTCAATTTTCTGTAGTGGTGTGAACACAAGAAGCAACTTCATTCCTTGGTAAGCCTCTGGCTCAGAAGTAGGTGGCCAACACAAAATAAATTTTATAGCATTTCTGTGTGCTGGGTTACTTTTGTTGTTATTGATGGTGTTTGGTTGGTTGTTTGAATTTTGGTTTGTGTTGTGTTACTTTTGTTGTTTTTAAGGCTTAGCTTTAGTGTGTTTTTAAGAGATAGAAATAATATGAAATTGATTGGGGAAAAAGGGAAGGAAAAATCTGGATTGTGTTGGGCAGCGAAAATATATTCAAAAATACTGCATAAAATGTTAGTCAAGAAACTCTAAATAGTCTTTGATGAAGATAACAAAATATGGGACTACAGAGATGCCCCAAAGGATAAAATGCTTGCTGCACCACATGAGGATCTAAGTTCCCATCACTAGCTCCCATGCGAAAACCCAAGGTTGGTATATGTAATTCCAGTACTAGTTGGCAGAGACAGAAGGAATCAGGATCAAAGAGAGATTGTGACTCAGAGAAATAATAATGTTAAAAGATACTTACCAAGAAAGTGGGTCAGAGGGGAGGATATCCGATTGAGACTTTAGGCAAGAGTAGCATGGAAGAAAGAGGAAATAGTAGGGCCCACAGGGTCCTGGAAACCTACAAGAAGAACTTTATGACAGGCAGATCTGGATCCTGGGGTCCTCCTCAAACTAAGGCACCAGCCAAGGAGAATATAGGCAGTAAGCTTCGAACCCCTACCAAGACCTAGCCGACGAACATGATACTCTCCACCGTTGAGTGGAGAGTGAGATCTGACTCTCACAGGAACTCTGGTGCCCCTTTTCTGACCATGTCCCCAGATGGGGAGACCTGGTGGCACTCAGAGGAAGGATAGCTAGTTACCAAGAAGAGACTTGATATTCTGAGAGCATATATAGGGGGAGGAGGTCTCCCTCGGTCACGGACATAGGGGAGGGGAGAAGGGGAGAAATGGGAGGGAGGGAAGAATAGGAGGAAACAGGGGAAGGGCTAACAATCGAGATGTAATATGAATAAATTAATAAAAAAAAAAAGAGCCAAGAAAAAAAAAAAGACAATTGAGGGAGAACTCTGTCAACCTCTGCTCTTCACATCCACCTCCACATATTCCCCCACACATGAAAACATGTACAAACACACACAAGGGGAAAACAGCAACACAGTGTGATGCAATATAGTATATGATGTTCTTTTAAGTATAATATCTGATGGGTAAGTCCACAGAAAGGTTAGGAGCTGAGGCAGTTCTCAAAACTATCCTTAAAACCGTTATATCATGGTGAGAAAGTGGAAGCTAAGAAAAGAGCTGCTAGTGGCATACTTCTTTAGAGATAAAGGGAAGGATAAGCAATACAGAAATGTCACCATGAGCAATAAACTTCACACTAGTAAATATACAATGCCAGAGAAAGTGTGTAGCCATTCAACAATTCTATTAGTCTTCTAAACAACTGTGGACCAAGTTCAATGTCAAATCTTGCAAATTAAGGTCTAAGGTCCTCTAGGAAGCCAATAGGAATACAAATACACTTAGTCTTATGGATATTGTTTCACTAACTGTGATTAATATATTTTCTTTTTTTAATTTTAATTTTTAATTTGTTCACTTTACATCTCAATTGTAGCCCTCCCCCTCATCATTGCCTCCCAGTCCCACCCTTCCTCCACCACACCCTCTCCCTCCTTCTCCTAATCTTCAGAAACAGGGAGCCCTCCTCCCCTAACCTCTGATCTCAGCCTATCAAGTCTGGACTCCTGTATCTTCTTTCTTCGTGGCCTGGGGAGGCCACTTGGCCAGGGGGAAGTAATTAACATGTGGAGGCCAGAGTACATGTCAGAAGTAGTCCCTACTTCTCATGTTATGGAACCACAAGGAGACTGTGCTGCCTGTCTACTACATCTGGGCAAAGGGTCTACGTCCACACCATGCCTGGTACTTGCTTGGTGCCTCAGCCTCTGCAGCATGCCACTGCTCCACCCTGATTTGTTGCCTCTATTGGTCTCCTTGTGGAACTCCTGACCTGTCCAGGTTCCTTTGTTCCCCAACTTTTCCAAAAGACTTCCTGTGATCCACCCCAGAATTTGGCTGTGTGTCTCAGCATCTTCTTGGATCTCCTACATGGTGGAGTCTTTCAGATGACCTCTATGGTAGGCTCCCTTCCTGTGCCTTCTCATCAACTGCTTCAGGTTTCTATTCTATTTGCTCTTCTAAATGAGAATTAAGCATTCTCCCTAAGGGCCTTCTTGTTATTTAGTTTCTTTAGGTCATGTATTGTATTGTGTGGTTATCTTGTATTAGTTGGCTAATATCCACTTATTAGTGAATATATACCATGCGTATCTTTCTGGGTCTGGGTTACCTTACTCAAGATGATCTTTTCTAGTTCCATTCATTCACCTGCAAATTTCAAGATTTCCTTGGTTTTAATAGCTGAGTAGTATTCTACTGTGTAAATGTACCAGTTTCTTTATCTATTCTTCCATGGAGGGACATCTAGGTTGTTTCCAGATTCAGGCTCTTATGAATAAGGCTGCTAAGGCATATACATATGCCATATGTAGTTGAACAAATGCCCTTGTGGTATGGTGCAACATTTTTCAGGCATATGCCCAGGAGTGGTATGGCTGGATCTTGAGGTATAAGTATTTCCAATTTTTTGCAAATTTGCCAGATTTACCTCCAAAGTGGTTGTACAAGTTTGTTTGAACTCCCATCAGCAATGGAAAAATGTTCCCCTTTCTCTTCACATCCTCACTCAGCTTTCAGGTTTTTTTTTTTTCTTTTTTTCTTAGCCAGTCTGATAAGTATAAGATGGAATCTCAGAGTTGTTTTGATTTGAATTTATGTGGTGCCTAGGGACTTTGAGCATTTTAAATGTTTCTTGATCATTCAATATTCATCTGTCGAATATTCTGTTGTTTTGTACTTCATAATTTTAATTGGAATATTTGGTTTGGTGATATTAAATATCTTGAGTTCTTTATATATTTTGGATATTAGCCTTTTGATAAATGTAGGGTTGGTGAAGATCTTTTCCCAATCTGTAACCTGTCATTTTATTCTGTTGACAATGTTCTATACCTTAAAGAAGCTTTTCAGTTTCATGAGGTCTCATTTATTAATTTTATATCTTAGAGGCTAAGCTATTGGCATTCTGCTCCGGAAGTTGTCTCCTGTGCCAATAAGTTCATGGCTCTTCCTTACTTCTACTTCTTCTAATAAATTTAGTGTGCTGGTTTTATGTTGTGATCTTTAATCCACATGGACTTTAGTTTTGCGCAGAGTGATAAATAAGGGTCTATTTGCCTTTCTATACAAGTAGATACCCAGTTTGAAAAGCACCATATGTTGAAGAGGGTATCTTTTTTCCATTGTATGGTTTTGGCTTCTTTGTCAAATATCAAGTGTGCATAGGTGTGTGGATTTATTTCTGGATCTTCAGTTTGATTCCGCTGATGCACCTGTCTGTTTCTATGCCAGTATCATGCAGTTTTGTTACTGCTGCTCAATAACTCGCCTAGTCACAAATGGAGACACTTCCAGAAGATCTTCTATTGCGTAGGATGTCTTAGCTATTCAGGGATTTTTGTTTTTCCAAATGAAGTAGAGAATTGTTCTTTCAAGGTCTGTAAAGAATCGTGTTGGCATTTTGATTGGAATAGCATTGAATCTGTAGATTGCTTTTTACTATGGTAATACTACCCATCCATAAACATGGGAGATCTTTCCATCTTCTGGTATCTTCTTCAATTTCTATCTTCAGAGACTTGAAATTTTTGTTTTGTTTTGTTTTGTTTTTTCATACAGGTCTTTCACTTGCTTGGTTAGAGTTACACCAAGAAACTTTATGTATTTTTGTGGCTATTTAAATGGTGTTGCTTTTAATTTCTTTCTCATCTTGTTTGTCTTTTGTATAAAGGAGGATTACTGACTTTAGTTTTTAGTTGATTTTGTATCCAGCCTCTTTGATGGAGTAGTTTATCAGCTGTAGGAGTTCCTTGGAACAATTCTTGGGGTCAGTTATTACACTAGCATATCATCTGCATATAGTGATACTTTGACGTCTTCCTTTCCAATTTATATCCCTTAGATCTCCTTTAGCTGTCTTACTGCTCTAGCTAGGACTCCAACCACTGTATTTAAGAGTGGGCAGCCTTGTCATGTCCCTGATTTCAGTGGAATTGGTTTAAGTTTCTTTCCATTTAGCTTTTTGTCAGCTATAAGCTTGCCGTATATTGCTTATATTGCTTTACTATGTTTAGGTATGTGCCTTGTATCCCCATCTCTCCAAGTCTTTTAACGTGAATGAGTATTGAATTTTGTCCAATGTATTTTTGGCTTCTAAGGAGATGTTCATGTGGCTTTTTTTGCTTTCAGTTTGTTTATATAATGTATGTTTATTTGTTGTATTTTCAATATAACCTTGACATTTTGCCAAGTAATTGAGACAATGGGCTAAAAATGTAAGATTATCAAAATGAAGATTATAAAAATAAGGAAACACATTTTGTTAGTCATATGATGCTATATGGAGAAGAGGTAAAGATAAATTTAAATGAAGCTAAGAATATATTCAGTTAAAACTGTCTCTGTGTTCATACTCTACAACATTCCCAAATACAAATAACCAGTAAAATATAAACTGACATAGTGGAAAAGTCACAAACATCTCTTCTCCCAATAAAAGCCCTGCAGAGCTCATTTAAATCATTTAATTTTTAAATATAACCTATATAAACATATCCATAAAGTATTACCTAGGTATTTGAAAAATGGATGAACATGATACTTTGATCTGACAAAGGAATTACTAGGACCCTTTGGTTTAAGAGTCATATACACCCTTAGATATATCTTCCCTTGGTTCTCTCTGGAAACAACAGGTGAAAAGAATGAGGTGATTTTGTGCCATTCTCATAATCATTCTAGAAGCTGGTGTCATACTATGGCTTTGGCAATAACATTGTCTTCAAGGGTTACAGATCTTTGATTGGCAAAACTTCATATCTGCTATTATGTAATTTTCTGAGTCAATTCCAATCCTCTACCCCTCTGCCATATCCCACAAATCTCTGTCTTACTCAGCTAACTAAGTCCCTGTGTTCAGCTAAAGACTAGTTCACTGTCCCCAAACCTCTATGGTTATTTAAGCCAGTGAACTGACTTCACACTCCTAAGGAAACACCTACAAAGTAGAAACTTAATGTCCTTTTTCTGCTGCCTATATGCATCTCTTCAACTCTCTGTTGGTGCCCTTATGTCTGTGAACAGCAGGCAGAGTCACTTCTCATTAAGAGGTGTGAACAAAATCTTGGTTTCCCTGAGCCTGATCCTTGTGACACCACCTGTGAAATCATCTCATATACAAATACCAAACTCTGCTATGAAGTACTTTTGGTTTTCAGGCAGAAGGGCCACAACAACCCTAGAAAATGTCATTTTGTGTCCTGTGTTCACTGCTTGAAGTGTGTAAGGAGGCTGTGACGGTGCTACATAGCGCGCACTGCTGAAGATAGGACCCTGCCGATGGTGGCTTGTGTAGTTTGGAACTGTCGAATGAATTAGAGAATAATTAAAATGATAACTTTTACATTCATAAGATGGAACTATTTTATATACTCATTGTTTTTATTGGCATTTTTATGCCCAAACACATTTAAGGTTCAATAAATATCTAAGTCCCTGATGAGGACGTCACTATGAATGTGAGCATAAAATTCACAGGTTATCTCTACATGGTAATAGGCATTTTGGTTTTATTTTATGAATTTAATTATTTCTTAAAGGCCTTTATCTATGAGAAAATTAATTATTTATTCTCTTGAATCATTCCTGCTCATTAAAGCAAATGAAATGACAAAATATGGTTTTCTTATATAATAGCTATGCAGTCTGAGTAAAATCTGAGTACATCTATTCTTGCTGTATCGTATTTTCGTTCTGAGGACTTTCCCTTCACTTACACTAGACATGGGGAAACTGCAGCTTGCCCTACACATTTAATTCTCCCTTCTTACATATATCTTCCTGACTACTCTGTTTAAGCTTAAAATGATATTTTATATGTATTTTCTAAATTAGTTCTATAAACATAAATGCATCCCTTCTACCTTGGGTAAATTATTTTGACTACTTTTGGGAGGGTATGAAGCTGATAGATCTATTCTCTGCGTTTCGAAATCTAAAGTACCATAAAAAAGTTTTGAAAGGTACATGGCACTTATATATTTATATCCACTAACGTGTGTTTTGAGCACAAGGTGACAAAATAGTAGCAATAATCACATCCAAGTGAAAATTGATACTGAATTGGAGATATATATATATATATATATATATATATATATATATATATATATATATATAAATATATAAAATAACAACTTCAGGAAGAGAAATCATTTACTACTACGACTACTACTACCACTACTACTAATCACTCCATTTCATACATGAGGAACTATAATTCAAAACAGCCATTTATATTTTTGCATCTATCTCTTACCTGTATTAGGAAGGACAGCAGGTAGCCAAGAAGAGACTTGATACCCTATGAGAATATATAGGGGGAGGTAATCCCCCTCAGGAACAGTCATAGGGGAGGGGAGTAATGGGAAAATGGGGGGGGGGAGGGATGGGAGGATACAAGGGATGGGATCAACATTGAGATGTAACAAAAATAAATTAATAAAAAAAAAAGAAAAACAACAACAACAACAACCAAAAAAAACTAATTTGACACATCTACAAAAGAACCGAGCAGTGACATTAAAAAACTATTTTTGTATATTGAGGTTTAATTACTTAGGATTTTTGCTGCAGTGTAAATCACCATGATCAAAAGAAACATGGGGAGAAAAGTTTATTTCATCTGACATACATGAAGGATGTTTGGGCAGGAGTGTGAAGGCACGCTTTAAAGACAGAAACCATGGATAAATGCTGCTTTCTGGATTTATTTCCATGGATTACTCAGCCTGCTTCATTACACAGTTAAAGACTACCCACCCAGGTGTAGCACCACCCTACAGTGAGCTGAGACCTCCCAAACCAGCTATTAATAAAAATAAAATGTCCAAGAGCTTGTGAACATGCCAAAATAATGAAGGAATTTTATTGAGTTTTCATCTTCCCAATGACTCTATTTCCTGTCAAGTTGGCAGGAAACTAACCAGGATAGATATGTGCAGGAAAATGATACATTAATTTGTAAAATAATGAGCAAAACATTGGGAAATTTATTATCATCTTATATTTATGCCAAAATGTTCTTAAAGTCGCTATAGCTTTTATTGTAAGAGAGCATATTTCAAAGGGAAATACCACATTTAGTACATGAGAGAGAAGCCTGCCAGAGATAAGGGTAACTTAGATTTCTTAACAAAAATAAAAATAATGTTTCTTCTGAATATATAACTAATTCTTATGAAGAATTTTTTTACTTTGAATCCCATAACATAAAGAATTAAATTAAAAATATAGACACCCAAATCCCTCTTATAAAAATCAGTTTATATTTTATGATAGAGGTTTGCTATAAAACTAAAACTCAAAATTCTAGGAGTCATGACATGAAATTTTCTTATCTCCTGCCATCAAAATATTTTAATGAACCTATTAACAAAATTGGTTATACTTCAAATAACAAAAACTACCTTGATTAAAAACAAAGTTGAAGTGAGGCAGTGGTAGCACACGTCTTTAATCACAGCACCTAAGAGTCAGAGGCAGGAGGATTTCAGTAATTTTGAGATCAGCATTGTCTACATAGCTAGTTCCAGGATGGCCTGAGTTACGGGTAGAAATCCTGTCTCAAAAACAAAAATGAATAAACAAATAAAACAAACAAACAGGCAACAGACTGTCACTGTCATTTTTTTTTTTTTTTTTTTTCAATTTGGGAAGCTGCTAACCTGTACTTCCGGTTCACTCCAGTAATTAAGTTTAATTCCTTCACAAATCTCTGGTTGGGTTGAAGACCAGATTGTTTAGTTTCACAATTAAGCTTAGTTGTTTAGTGAGTAAGATGTTTAGAGGTCTAGATAGATGTTTTAAGTTGATAGAGATGAGATATGATAGATATTGACTTACATTCAGAAGTTTATTCACAACAAGATAAGAAAGATGTTTTCTTTTAGGTTGCCAAATACAAATAGCCAAAACACCTTGAATGTAACATTTATATAATACCTGATTGTTTTGTGGTTCTTCTTGCTGTAGGTAGTTTTTTAATATATGTCTAACAATATAAATATAGATGCCAATAAAATAAAATACAATCTTTTTTAAAAAGTAGTTGAACATCAGATTGCTATTTTTTATTGAAAAATTTTAGACACATTTATTTATTTTTTGTGCTTAGGTGCTTTGGTTGCATATATCCCAGTGCACTAGGTGCATTCGTGGAGTCCAAGAAGGCTAGTAGAGCTGACAGATTCTTTGGAACTGCAATTCTACTTGCCTGTAAGCCACCATCATGATATAGTGAGGAACAACTCTGGGTCTTCTGCAAGAGTAGCAAGTACACTGAAACGTCTTTCCAGCACCAAATTGTTTATTTTTATCTAATGACAATTTGAAACATTAGTACTGTAATTATTTCATATTCATGCCTTTTCTTTCTCTTCACCTTCTTCCATGTCACTCCCAGACTTAATCCAAATTAAATGATTTCTTTTTACACATGAACAAACGCACACACACACACACCACACACACACACACACACATACACACACACACACACACACACACTTACACAGACTTACTGCATTCATTTAGTGTTCCTCTTCTATACAGAAGCCATTGATTGCCTGGGGCACATCAACTAGAGGTGGGATCTCATGAAATTTCCACTGCCCACATTACCCTGTCAACTGTTGTCATTATGCAGGATTTGCAGCTATATTGTTGTAGCACTTATGTTTCATATCTGATATTTTTCTGCCATTTCTAGGAGATACTATCTGGCTCTCACAATCTTTCCACTCTTTCTTTCATGACTTTCCTTGAGCATTAATTGTAGAGGTTGCATTTTATAAGTATTATTGGAGTCTGGGCATCCCATAGCCACTTTTCTATGAATTTTGGCCAGTTTTTGAATTGTATAATAGCTGATACCTATTTCAAGAAGGAGCTTCTTCGATGAGAGGTGTAAGTTATACTTATCTATAAGTTTGAAACAAATACTTAGAATGTAAGTAGAAATTATATAGGTTTAGTATAATCTAAGGAGTAGGTTCTTCTCTAGGGTCTATAAACTCATTAGTTATGGATGCCTGACAAGGTTTACATGAACGGACATGAATCTTCTCCCATTGAGCAGGTCGCATGTCCAGTGAGACAGCTATTATTTACTCCCAAAATACAAGTACTACTGATGCATCATTGACAATATCTCCTCAGCCTGTCATTATTATGGTTCATAGGCCTTCAACCTGCTTACTTACCACACTATGAATACTAATATTAACAAATTGTTTGAAAGCTTGATTTAGGAATACTAATCATAATGTCAAACATCAAATCCTTTACAAACAAAATGCTTTAAATCTAAACAAGTGGATCATTTGAAAGCAACAGTGAAAAAAATATAGCATGCCAGTCTTTTGTAAGCAGGTCAGCATTATTCCGTTAAAATCAGACAAGAATCTGACACATTTCAACATAAAAAGAAGAGAGAGAGAGCATCTCAGTGATAGGGAGCTCATTCAAGAGGAATATGCAAAATTCTAATATTTCATGCAGCACAGATACTCAGAGAAAGGATACCAGGATGAGACTTGATAGGCTATGACCATATGGTGGGGGAGGAGGTCCCCTTCTGTCACAGACCTAGGGGAGGGGAATAAGGTGAAAGAGGAAGGTAGGGAGGAACAGGAGGATACAAGTGAGGAGATAACAATTGAGATGTAATATGAATAAATTAATTAAACAAAAATGTAAAAAGAGAAAAGATAAATATAACAAAATAGTTATTGTTTATTTCTGCTTGAAACAGGCTCTTGCTGTGTAACCCAAGATGCTGTTGGGTTTGCAATAATCCTGCCTCACTTTCCCAAGTGCCGACATTATAAATTAGCACTACCACTCAGGACTAGAAGAACACCTTATTTTCACATATAGGGTCTTATTGGAAAAGTAACAATTTTGAAATAGCAAACAGTTTAACTTGAATCTGATACTTGTTTTTATAAAGAAACACCAACACTTATTAGTTCATGTGTTACCTACGGCTGATGTTGGATGCTGGGGTAGAATTGAGTGCTTCTAACATGTAACCTAACTATCCTAAAATATATACTGTCTATCACTCTTCAGAAAGTTCATGATGACTTTTACATAAATGTATCACAAAATGCTTAAAAATCATAAATGTGAATATAACACCATGATTGTTTGTCTATTTTAAAAAGTCTCTCTCTCTCTCTCTCTCTCTCTCTCTCTCTCTCTCTCTCTCTCTCTCTCTTTCTCTCTCTCTCCCTTTCTTCACTATGCACTTAAATATTTAGCAGAAAAGAACATTGTATACTTAAGGTACGCTCAAAGATTTTAGTAAATGTTCATTGAGAAGATTATGTGTGGTCAAGGATCCAGAGTAAAGAATGTTCATTTTCTGAGCAAGAGAAAGGTACTTTTATGCTTTGATTTTTCTAAGAGATGGCTTTATTAACATGCTTCAATATTTTGATACCATAAATAACTAGAGCTTCAGAATTAAATTGTGTTAATAATAATTGACCAAATTGAAAGCCTTTTCTAAGGATACATAAGCTTACTAGGAAGAATACAATGCTCACCCTGGTTACAGGAGATTTGTGCAGTAACCTTTTTGTTTGTGATATTACTTAAAACCATTTTGAGATATCCCTGGAAAGACTTGGATATGTACAAGATAAATGGCCATTTAACATTAGTACCCCATGGTGTGTCACCAAAAGCAGAAAGTGCATCAAGTCAGAAGTATTTAGGTATGATGAACTATGAATGTCTAAAAAGAAGGGAAGTGACAGGGGAATTGGGTGAGGAGTAAATTTTGTTAGATTAGAGAGCGTGAAGCAGAAAAGGCAGAATATTGTAGTATGTGCACTTGAATGAGTGCATAGAAGGAAAGGTCAGTAAGAGTGAGCACATAAGTCTTTACTGTGTAACTTTGAAAATGTCCATATTGTACTTCAATATGTGAATGACAAGTAAGTATTTTGAAAGACCAATGCATGGTGGCCTGTGCACTCCTATAAGTTTCCCACAGTGGGGCATAAGCAAAAAGATGAAACTTTGAGACCAGAGGCTCTACAGAAAACCTATGTTTTGATAAATAAATATAAAATAAAAAGAGGGTAGCTAAGAAAGTGAGTACGGAAAAAACTAATAGTAAACTAGGAAGGAAAACTAAACAGATATTGGATTTTTAGGCACCATGAGTGGATAAAGGGAAGAAATTGACATGAGTGAGTATTTACAGGGCTGTATGAGACAAGGAAAGCATACAGTGGGTATCAGGGGGAGATCACTATTGCTAAATTGAGACAAAAAGAGGATTAGACAAGATAATAATATTCTTTTTAAAAATTTTTTTAATAATTTATTATTGTTACATCTCAGTGATTATCCCATCCCTTGTATCCTCCCATTCTTCCCTCCCTCCCATTTTCCCCTTATTCCCTTCCCCTGTGACTGTTCCTGATAGCAGGTTACCAAGAAGAGACTTGATACCCTATGATAATAATATTCTTAATATGTTGGGTTTTGGAGGAGGAGATTCTATTACTCTGAGTGTAAGCTAAAACAAAGGACACAATAAAACAAAACAAAGGGACAGCAACAACAATGTAGTGTGCTATCTGGCTGTAAATTTAAAAAGCATCTAAGAATCAATAGTTATCCTTCAGAGGCAAAGAGACCTCACTTAGCGTAAACAACAGCAAAACGTCCTCATGATGTTTACAGTAGATACCACAGTCACTGAATGGCATGCTTGATAAAAAAGAGGCACTAGAAGGAAGTCAAAGCAAGCTACTCTTAGGACGGCCGTGTGGCCAATTGGAGTCGGAATAGGATGAACTCAGGATGTGGTTATTTTCAAAGCAAGCCACTCTTAGGATGGCCATGTGGCCAATTGGAGTCGGAACATGATGAACTCAGGATGTGGTTATTTTCAAAATGACAAAGTAAAGACCCATATACTCATTGCCCAGTGTTGTTCCTTTCCACGTCCTTGTCCAAGAGTCCCTACAGCAACACTTGTACTTTGCTGTATCAAGCTTTCTCACCTCTGAATCAAGCTCAGCATATTTAGTTCAGCCAGTGTTTGTGAAGGTGGTTGCTAATGTTCACTTAAATGCACAATGAGTAAAGAAAAGTGTCCTTTTTAAGATGCATTGAGTACGTTGATTTTGAAATGCAAAAATTAATTATGTGTCTCAGGAACATTTTCTGGTATGTTTTAGAAATTCCACATTCTGGGTCTATTTATATCCTTATTATTGCTGGTGTTAAAATACAATTTCGTGTGTATGCTTTGTAACAAGTTTCAGCTTCCTTGATCATTCCAACTACATATTCTTAATGAAGATTAATGTTATAATGTGAAGTTTTACTAAGAAACCTAGCTACAGCCATCTTATTTCTGCTGACACAGTGTATGAATCCCTAGTTTACATTTTATAGCTTCCTAAGTTGCCCACAAGTGTTATATAAATTTACCTATGTGTTAAATATTATTTTTAGAAAGCTGAGTAACTTTTATGCATTTCTCTAATTTTGTAATATAAAAACATTTAAAAATCACTACTTTAATGGATGAAAAAGATACCTAAATTAAGAAATAGGTTGAAGAAATACCAAGGTAGCCATAGGGTAGTGCTAATAGTAATAGTTTTTAATTTTGATGGTATAAATTATAATGTACTTTGTCATATTGCTCACTAATTGAATTTTCACAAAATAAATTATTTTTAAGTATCTATTATGTAGCTCTGAGTATCCTAGAACTCACAATGTAGACCAGCCTGGCCTTGAACTTACAGAGAGTCACCTGCCTCTGCCTCTAGAGGCCTGGAATTTTTAAGTGTCCATCACCATACTTTGTCTATTCTTATTACTATTGTAAAATGATATTTCATTATTTACAATGATGAACTTGATACTTAATATGTGTTACACTGAAATAAAAACAATATTTCATTGATCATGCGTTTAAAATGATGTTATTAAGTATTTCTGTAATAAAATGCCAGTTTAAATTATTTCATCCCAAGAATGTGAAGCTGATATATTTTTATCATTATTATGTAACATGCAGATTAGTAAAGAAAAACTGTTCATCTCAGTTGGAAAGTCACTGAACTCATTTAAAGGATGTGCTTCTGAAGTGGCATTGACTATTCTATTCTTCAAGAGTTCGATGTCCTACAATTTATTGTAATTGTTTTCTCTCTCTTAGCCCCAATTTTGTTTCCAAATGTACAGCAGAAAAATAGAGTTATACTTTTATAAGCTACATATAAAATAAAAGAAGGATTAAGATAATTGAAAGAAAGGTCAGAAGAACAGTAGGAATCATCTAAGGACATAATTTCCTTGTTTGAAAGATGTTGAAAGTCAATTTAACAATTTCTCATAGCGCGGAGACCAACAGTGGTTATCATCATTAGCAGTGTCATCTTTAATGTTTAAAAGACAATATATAAAACCCAAGTGCCATTAAGACACCATCAGCAATTTCAGATTTAAATGTGTAAGAACAATGGTGCTAAAAGATGTCAAGGGAATATTCTTCTTAGAGTCATATTTTATATGAATGGAATATCAATGATAAAACATCATATAATCTGTTCTTAGAAAATGTACTGGTAGCATTATTTCTTCGTTTTAAAGAGGAGAATTTATAAGCCTTAGATGAAAGAATTAGAATGCTATCATGAGGTTACAGAAGCACTTAGTCATTCTGATTTTTTTCCTACCCAGTTATAATTTATACAACTTCAACACCATTTCAGTGTTTTTAACATTACAACTTTAAAGTAACATTCTTCATTTTGTTTCTATTAACATCCACATACTATTTTGTAGGTTTATAAATAAACAAGTTCATTCATCATCCACAGTTATTTTGCTGTGATTGACAAAGATTCAAGATTTTGGGTGTCGTCCTCTGCTTACACCGGTAAAAATAAATTATATTATTTAGTCACTTAATTAAGGTTTAATCCCACTTGAACAGAAGCCCAAATGAAAACATAAAATCCTTGTTTGACTTCTACAATCCAAATATTGTTGAAAAAATGAAAAGTTTTGGAAAGGCTAAAAATTTTTTAAATTTCCAATTTCCATAGATCTAATTCAAATGACCTAGACTGAGAGTGCATAACAGCACCAATTTAAAAAAAAAAAATAAGCTTTCACAAGTAGACAATGGATCTTCATTTTCTCCAAGAACTAGATTGACAAAAGCGAAATATGAAAAATGAAGTGAGATAAGAGCTAACGGGATATTTACTGAAATTTTAGAATTGGTATATATAATAGTAATTGTCACTGAAACTTACCAATAACTTCAGAGATGCTATAATTGGTGATCACTTATAATCTTCTTGCAGGAATATATGAGGTTTTAATATGCCAACATCTATCCACTGAAGACAGCTATGGTGTGGTAACAATCTATACTGACAGATTATTCTTGAATATTTACCTTTTTGCTTTTATGTTTCTCTAAATAAAGCAATTTAAAACTTTATTTCTTTTGTGAATAGACTAGAGAGCTACATGGACTTTCTAATTCAAATACCTTCTTCAATAATATTAATCTCTTTAGTACAGTATGAATTAAAAGGAAAAGTTAATCTAGTAAGGGAAAATATCTCACTCTAATGATGCAAAACCACTGTTCATAATTTTGCAATAGCCTAGAGTTCAGGATGTTTGGGCCCTTTAAAGCTTGTATTTCAAAATTTCACAATTACTTAACATATGTATATATGTGTTAACACACATACATATATATATATATATATATATATATATATATATATATATATATATATATATATATTACGTGTTATATTTGGAACATCTTTATATCAGTTCTCAAATTAAACCTAAGGCAAACTCTTTTTCTTTTATATCCCCTTTGGTGCTCCTTTTGGATACATTGTATTTTTAATGAGCTGCTAGCAGACATGAGTTTTATTCTATATCCTGATTTGTAGGGCCTTCAACCTAAAATGGTAGTTAAAGTTAAACTGCACAGCAAAAAGTAAAATGGAGTAATATCTTCCTATGATTATATTTGACAGAGATATTTCCCCATTAGAACCAAGGCCATTCATTTAACACATTCAATTATCAAGAGTGAGAGAAGAATACTATAGACCTTCATGAGAGTGATTACCAGGCTTTCTGTTCAAGGGACCATAAAAGAACACCTTGAGGATTATTACCAATATCTCCCAGCAGTTCTGTTCATATATGAAGTGCATCAAAAACACACATTATATGTGGAGGTAAATCGTGGCACATCACCAGGCTCATTTTATAATTTGTTAGTGACAAACTGTCACAGTCAGTGACTTAAATATATACCAGTATTTAGAAGCAAGTCAACAATGTCATAACAAGATCATAAGATGTACTTGTCTATCACAGTGGTAAAAGGCACAGTGTTTGGAAAATAGCATTCTAGACAATATGACAAACTCTGAATCTTGTCTCACTGTTTCCTGTTTCCTTTTTGAGACTTTTACAACTTGATTCAACTTGCACAATAGCTATGAGTAGTTAGTTGCTCAGGAGATATTATGTGTTTATAATATCACAATGTTTATTTGATTACTTGTAATTTGACTGTAAAGGACAGAGTGTTGCATAGGTAGGAACTTCCCATCATGATGCTGGTGTATTCTAAGGACTGCTACAATCTTCAAAATCAAGAGAGAAAACGCATCCTATGTAATTTACATAACCAGCAATTCTTTTGTATTCTCACTGTCATAGTCTGCAGTATGCTTCACAATAGGTTTGCCTGCATGCCACCAGGAAGGTTACTTATTAACTCATTCTACACTGATTAACTTAAGAGTCCCCAATACCAAAAATGCACATATATACACAAATAACAGTGATGAATTGACTACTATTGAGTAAGATTATAAAATGCCAGTTGAGATTAACTAAGTCAGTGGGAATAGAAAATGTATGGAAAGGGAAGTGTTGCAGGAGCAGACCTTGCACATGTTAATTACTATTTGCTGAAATATTTGTATTGAAATCATAAGGAAAAGATAAAGTCTTCCTCAGAATAAATGGTATAGAATATAAATTAACAAGCACACCCTAATACAATAATACTTCAATCACTGCATAGCAATGCCCGGAAAGCTAATGACCTCTAAGATGCAGTGAAACATGATTGAATAGAAGTATGTTAACCATGGGTTCTAGTTTATAGTTTAAGGTCAGGTAAATACACGCCACATTGATTGGTAAGATATGAAATTATGAGGAGTGACTTAAATGCATGTGTCTGATTCTCATCGCCATTCCTAATTCTATTCATACATGAACAAAGCCTTTTTGGAGACAATTTTTAGAGAAATATTTTCACATATGTGTGCTCTCTCTCTCCTCCAAGGAATAGTCATATTCATCTCTTACAAAGAATTGAAATCACTCATTTTAATTTGAGGATGTGATGATGTTCACTAGGATCTCGGAGCTCAGTAGATCATTGTTTTCCAGCAGAGGAATTTGTAAGGAAGAAAGACTTTTAGTCCTGGAGTTTAGTTTACCAAAACTGTGGAGTGCTGCCTTAATGTGTCTTGAACCTAAGTGAATGCCTCAGGAAGGATAATGTAAGCCCCATAGAATAGACTCTCAGGTACTCAGGATAAAAGACCCAACAGTCAGCCAACATCGGCAGGAGGATATGCCCAGGATGATACAAGTTCATTAGAGTTTCCACTTCGTAACTCCTCTAAAACTTCTTAGGTTTCAACACTGAAAATAGAATAAGGAGGGGAAGTAATGAATGATCATACAGAGGTCAGTGAAGCCCCTTTCCCTGCCAAAGAAGCCATGCCATCAGGCTCCAGAGAGACAGAAATGTATGTATGTGGATTTTCTGAATGATACGTTTAATTATTCTAATTGTCATGAAAAGACTTTCCGATTCCTAAGAATATTCAGAAAGCCCACTGAGTTCTAATGAGATGTTAGCCAAAGAGGTTATTCCCCTGAGAGAATTAAAATATGTAGTGGAGGAAGTGGGGTTGATATTTTACATTGAGGCGGACTACAGCGTTTGCTATGGAATCATTAGAATATTTGACTGAATCACTGGCTGAAATCTGACAGGAGATCTAGAACCAGACTTCCCTTAGTAACCCTAGGCCATGGTTTTGCAATCCTATGTTCCCCATATTACACCACAAAGTCAACAAACTTGCAGCTCATACTGAGAATTCTTTATGAATTCTGAACTTCACGGTGTCAGATGAGTTTCATATACTCGGGGCATTCTGCTTGGTTAAGATGCCCTAGTGGATGGTGAGAGGTGAGGCAGAGAGTTTTTTGCCAAAACCCAATTAAGATAATAAGTTCAGGAAGACAACAATGCTCAGAGGATTATTAATACTTTTGTTAGAGTTGCATTGCATTAAAATAACAATATGTTCTACTAGAATGCCTCAGTATATCCTAAATAATGATTTAACTAAATATATTAAGAAAGAACACTTTTTTAGGTTTTAAAATGAGTGTGTAGAAGGCCTCCAAGTGAGCATTACTCAAAACTGAACTGTGTTTGGAATAAATTTGAAAGATATGTTTTTACGCACTAACAAGGTAAGCAAACTAAGACAAGTCTGCATCAAATAATCATGACAGACACTGAAATGCAGAGGTTTCCATTTTTCATAGCCATAACCTCTGTTCTGACGTCAAGCTCTTTGCAGCCTTTTCAAATATTTCTACTTAAATGTCATCAGAGTTTACCACCAAGGGCTGATGTATATCTTAATATTTCATAAAATGAAATATTTATGTAAACTCACTAACTCCTTCAACTCTCCCAAATTAATAATCAATCTAAAGGCTACTGAGAGGTGGCCAGGTGTTAGATCATACTGAAATGTCTAGTTGCTTTCTCCACTGAGATCAGAACACATCTTCTGCTCTGTTCTGTTCCTCACTCCTTCCTGACAAGCATTTGGATTATCGTTCACTCTAGTAGCAATTGAAAAAAAAAGTCTATACTCACAACTTTATTTTACCCTAAACATGAGAAGGCTCAACAATAAGTATAATAAAATATTGAGACATGGAATCCACAAAAGGAAGATGCCCTTAAGTATTGTGGCCTGAAGGCTGTTTCTAATGAATAGCATCATGAGGGAAACTTCGCCTTCTCTTAGAAATCTGCAAGCATGTCTGCTAAAACAATTCCATTCTCTCATGCAAAACAACAAAGAAAAATGTATCTTTTACACTTTTAGCACATGTCTGTAGGCATAAGGTTATTTTGTAATTCAAATGCTGCTCTGGTTGTAAGCCTGGTTCTGAGAATCTTCTGTCTCAATGTTGTGAAAACACTGTTTCCCCAATTGTCCCCTAATATGCCAATAAAGCAGCTTACAGACTACCCTGTCACCGAGCACTGGAGAGAATAGGGCTAAACTCCCTGCCAGCCAAGGGACGAGGACTTAGAAGAGGAAGTAGGGAGTTCAGCCCTGGGACAGGTTCAGGAGAGTTCAGCAAAGAGAGAGACGGAATAAGAAAAGCTATAAAGTATCTCTGGGATGTAAGCTGTGAGGAAGCTAAATTTTCTCAGACCTTAAAAATAGAGCAATAACTGTTCAGATACTGTGTTATAAAGCTTATTATAAACAAATATAAAAGAGTCTTTATTATTTGTATGATAGCTGGGTTAAGAGAAAAAAACTATAAAACACAGTTTTATACACATAGCTTTAAACATGTCACTATGTTATTGACATGATGTAAAAATTTAAGTAAAACATTTTATTATGCTTCACTAGACATGTTAGTATAATTCTTATTAGTTTTCATACTTAATATCCATGCTTCCTTTAGCATTATCTGTATTTCTATCCTTTGTTAAGGATGATTATTGAAAAAACTGGCTATTGTATTTTTATTATTTTGAGTTCATATCGTTACAGTTTCCTGTTTGAAAAGTCAAGATTCATACAAAAATTCTTAGGCATTAAATGTAGAGCATGAAGGTGGGACTGTAAAGAAACACTCATGTAGATTTCCAAGGGCCAAATACTAATGTGACCAGCATCATGGAAAGTCATAGAAGGATAGATAAATGTTACATTCACTGAGGGTTTGGGGAACGGCAACAACATGAAGTGACTATCCATTTCATGGATCACGGAGGGAGAAATGTTTAAAATTTGAAAGTCATTCCAGGGGGAGATAAACATTCTCCCCAATTTCAAATCCATAAATATTTTATGGACAAATAGGAAAAGGTATATGACTTATTTTCAAAGATGTATACATTCATTGCAATTCAAATAGCATCATTAAGACTAAGTTGCCAAAAGGCGAAGCCAGAAGAAACCATATATCAGTGGCTTTTAATCTGTGGGTTGTGATCCCTTTGGGGTTTGAAGGGCATTTCCACAGGTGTACAATGTAAGATTCCCTGTATATCTGATATTTACATTACAATTCATAACAGTAGCAAAATTACAGTTATAAAGTAGCAATGAAACTAATTTTATGGTTGGAGTTCACCTCAACATGAGACACTATATTAAAGGATCACAAAAGTATTAAGTTTGGTAACCTCTGCATTATAATTTTAATTATTAATATCTTTATGAATAATTTCCATGTAAAAATAAAAGCCTTGATTTATTATTATCATTAAAAGAAAGATTTTAATAATAAAACTTATATGATTAAAAACTTCCTTCAATACGATTTCAAATTTATATACAACTACTCTTAATTTGTTCTTAATTTGATATTCAGTTAAAAGCAATTATTTTGTCACCATTTACATGAATGGACAGTTTTGTATGCATCTTTGCAAAAAAAGATATATAATTTTCATATGAATCTACATGAGGAATGGCCAGTTATTAAATGCCACAAATCAATAATAGAGAAATTTTGAATGCACCTACTTTGTTTTACATTCTTCTACTTTCTCTAGCCTTAGTATTTAAACCAGAACTTTATGTATCTTACACTAAATATCTTTAATTGATTAGTCTGAATACCTTATGTCCATTTTCCTTTCTATATTTTGTCTCACACATTTTTCTTCAATCTTGAACTGGGGCCTGGTAAGATGTTTTAAGTAGGCTAATTTTAACATTTTTCTGAGATAGCTCTCAGGACTTTAAATTTTTGAAAATTATTTTAAAATGCATACAATATCCAGACAATACAATTCATAAATGTTTCAATAAGAAAGTAACACTATGTGATATTCAATCAAAAATAACTTATTCCAGATAAAGCCAATTTTCGTTTTATTTTATCTTGCACAATAGAGATATTAAAAAGAACTAAATATGTAAAGAACAGGAATGCATCAGAGATCAGAGTGTATACTGCTGTTTAGACTTATGCAAAGGCTACTTCCCCCACCGAAAAAAATCCTTCAAGTAACAGAGGCATCAACATGGTCTAGCTCCCTAGAAGCACACACTCAGATGACTCCTCGTTCATATGATATCATCTGTATGGTAAGGATGGTAAATCTTATGGTGTCATATCCTAATGCTCTGGCTATTAATTGTTAATTATATTTTCATACTCCATACTATACTTCAGAGATACCTGCTTCAGAGGTCAAAGATCCAGGGATAATCTGGCATTTAATGATCATCTAAGTTGAAAATGAATATGCAGCCCCCCTAAAATGTACTCTCAACTAGCTTCTTGTGAGCTTGGGAGCTATGCAAATAGAATGTAGCTCCAGACTGCCCACTCAGGTGCACATAGATTTATGGGGAAATGCCTACTTTAGAAATAATCAGATATATCCCAGAGACAACTAAGCCACCATGATCCTATGTCTGGAAATGAGTACAAAGGAATTCTCAATGATACTTAAATGTGTATCTGCTTAGAATATAAAGCAATGGTCAAATTTTGAACTGATCTCTAATACAGATTAATCTGCTTCATGAGATGAAATCATAGTATATGAAAGTGTGTACTCTTAGAGAAATGATGAATAAACTCTGGCTTTTCTTAGCAACAGATAAAGATAAAGAAAAAAACAGCTACATATTCAAGGCAGATAAGAATTTATATAAAAGTCAATGATAAGGTATGCCTTGATTTTCTATTGTGACCTGGTTATTGTTCAATTGTATAAATGATATTCATTGCTATTCATTTTTCTCTGAGTTCTGTGTCCTTCACTTTCTGAAAAAAAAAGGTCATAAATTGCCTTTACAACATTAATTTTTTTTAATTCTATATTTTATCAGCATTTATCATGCTATTTATTTTATGATGATAAATGATGTTCATATTTTTCACTCAGTTTCTTAAAGCTTTAAATTGGATTATGGGGAAAAGGCAAACTAAATATAAGAAAGTATCTTGATGATTATGACAAAGTACATTTTTAAACATTAAATGTAAAATTTTGAGGATAGACATTTGATAAAGGATGGTTCTATCTGATTTGTGCTGTAATTTTTAACACTATTTTACTAGCTACCAGTAGATATTAAGTTTTAAATAATGAAAATTAAACAAAATTTAGCATAAACTTGTTATTCTGCTTTCTCAGTAATTCTCTGTGGCTATTGAATATTGAATTTGATAGAGTAAAGCATGTCCCTCATACAGAAGGTTTTGTTGTGCAAAGATAGTTAGAAAATGTAAGACAAGTACAGATATTGTAAGTGAAAGTTTACCTATACTATGATTTTTTTAAATAATACTCCAGCTTGCCAGGTGATCATTTTTCATGCTCTTCTATTGTTCTTTGTTCAGTAAAACATACTTTAATTGATCACACTTAGTGTGTTCCTCTGACAATTCATGGTAGAAGAATTGTGTCACTCACAAATCATACCCTAACATCGCGGGTACCTTACTATTCACTATATTACAATAGCTCATGCCAGGAAACGGCACGCAGAGTATTTTTCAGTACCTTGAATACTATGCTGTAGGTGTAAAGGTCGTATGGACGAACAAGATCAATGTCTCAGTGTTAAATGAAGTGTTTGGTGTTGTAGCAATAGGCTCTAGCCTTCAGTGTGTGAAGAGCAACCAATAGCCTTGGCCGTAGCCTGGCTTGCTTGGGGTTTCATTGAGGTACCTTTGGTTATCAGGTCAATTATACGTAAACCATCCCAAGTGGTGGAGGTTCCATTTAGAGGGAAGAGATGTACAGTGGGATTTTGCCTCCCCCATTATTTAGTGTTTGATTTCCTTCATATATATATATATATTTTTTTTTAAACAATCTGTTACCATATGACCCCCTCAAATGACCCTTAATTTTAGCTCTAAATACCATAACTCCTCCTTTACCCACCATTTTCCTCTTGCTCCCATCTCATAATCCCATTCCAATCTTACACCCATAAATGCATATCTGTCTAGTATATTTCTTCTTCCTAGGAAGATCCTTTTCTCTGTCCTATTTCTTATGCTATACCTATCATCTGTAGTCTATGTGTCTGTGTGTATGTGTGTGTGTATCTATCTGTCTGCTTGTCCCTACTCTCTCTATATTATGCCTCATGTAATGCCTATTTTCCATTTGCTTCCCTAATAATACCTGACCCCTATAGTACCCCACTCTAGAGCTTCTTTCCCAGTATCTTGTGGCCTGGGGTTCTGCTGTTACTTTAGGTTTATATTCTCACCTCTTAAAGATTCGGAGTTATGATCCACTGATAAGAGAGGTTAATCTTGTACCTTCTGGTTATAAGGTTACCTCACCCAAGATAATATTTTTTAGTTTCATCAACTTTTTTTAAAATTTAATTTAATTTTATTTTATTTTATTAATTTATTCTTGTTACATCTCAATCGTTATTCCATCCCTTGTATCCTCCCATTCTTCCCTCCCTCCCATTTTCCCCTTATTCCCCTATGACTGTTCCTGAGGGGGATTACCTCCCCCTGTATATGCTCATAGGGTATCAAGTCTCTTCTTGGTAACCTGCTGTTCTTCCTCAACTTTAATACATCTCAAATTAACTAAAACCCAAGTACTGTGTACAATAGGGATGAATTTTTCTTAAATAATTAGAAATGGAAAGACAAACTTTCAATCAATATCTTTTAAGGTGGAAAGATCCATTCTTAATCTGGGCCATACTGTTTATATTGGAACATGGAAGAAGGAAGCTTTTGAGCTTGAACTGCATTGCCCTCACTTTTGCTGACAAGTCCATGCCATCATTGGCATTAGAGCCTATTTCTTCAGGATTCTGGCATACACTGAAGACCAACTGAGAAATGCAGCCTTTTAGGCTGGAACAACTTGTACTGGATTCTTGTATTTTCCATTGGTAGACAGCCATTGTTGGAATAGCTGGGCCACAACCTGTAGGCCATTTTAATAAATCTCAGAGATTAGAATAATTAAGCTGAATGAACCATCTGGCTGTCCTTGCAGTAGAGACACGCAAAGGATGCATATATTAGTAATAAAAACATATATCAACCAAGAATCACATGCTAAGAGGGCATGTGCCAAGATCATCTCTGAACGTTATGACCAACATGATTCCCCAGAGAACGCCCACACTGGTACCAAGAGTTGATATCTTGAAGGAAGTGGAGAGGAGGTTTACATGGAACTAATTTTGAGACACGTAGAAGATACACTTCCCTCAAAAAAAAAAAAAAAAAAAACAAAAAACAAAAAACAGAAGAGACAAAAGACCCAGCCTGGATTACAAACAACAGGGGTAAAACCCCACTCTACTTTAGCTATCCGGTCTCTACTTTAGCTGTTCTCATGACTGATAAAGAGTTTATTCTGAACATTTCACAAGTTGATGTTAGTTAATTCTAAAGGCAGCCACTATGACTGAATCTGTGTGATCTCCTCATACTTTGTACTCTTAATGAATGGATCATCTACATTTAAAGTATGGAGGACAGGTATTATAAAAAGCTCTAGCAGAAAGTCACAAATGCATTTCATCTTCTAACACACAAACACACACTCATTCTCCCGATGTATGATTGAGTCAGTAAGATAAAAGTGGTAAGACTTTCTCTTACTATAATAATATAAAACACTTATAGTTATGAAATATATATGTTATTTTTATATCAAAAATGAAATATACAAAAATGCAAGAAAGTCATGGGAGATAAAATAAGATTTAAAGAAATAGGAAACTACTTCATTTCACAAAGCAAGTTTAAACGGATTTTGCTTCATTAAATTTCAACTGTTATTTTTCCCCAGTGCTGTGATTTAAACCTCACATATGACAGTAAACCACTCTACTAGAGAGCTACATCCCCTGTCTTCCTTAACTCACTTTGACTCTGTAAGAACTTCTTTTGTAAGTTACAAATGGTTTCATCCAGTCTCTAGATTAAATTTAGCTATGTACTATGTCTTTGTAAGCCATGCAGATTTGTGAGAAAATGATGAGCTCATTTTATGGTGGCTCAAAAGAAGCCAAGAAGAAGGCAGATAGTGGTACAATTACGTTGAAATGATATTTATATTGTTTTTAAGGTAGACATTTCCAAATACTGGTTTGCTGACATCTGAACTAGAGTATTTTTTTAATTTTTTTTTATTAATTTATTCTTGCTACATCTCAATGGTTATCCCATCCCTTGTATCCTCCCATTCTTCCCTCCCTGCCATTTTCCCCTTATTCCCCTCCCTTATGACTGTTCCTGAGGGGGATTACCTCCCCCTGTATATGCTTATAGGGTATCAAGTCTCTTCTTGGTAACCTGCTGTCTTTCCTCTGAGTGCCACTAGGTCTCCCCTCCAGGGGACATGGTCAAATGTGAGGCACCAGAGTACATGAGAAAGTCATAGCCCACTCTCCACTCAACTGTGGAGAATGTTCTGACCATTGGCTAGACATGGGTAGGGGTTTAAAGTTTACCGCCTGTATTGTCCTTGACTGGTGCCTTAGTTTGAGTGGGACCCCTGGGCCCAAATCTGCCTATCATAATGTTCTACTTGTAGGTTTCCGGGACCCTCTGGCTCCTTCTACTTTGCTATTCTCCCATGCTTCTCTCATTTAGAGTCCCAATAGGATGTCTTCCCCTCTGTCCCAGTTTCCTGGTAAGTGAAGGCTTTCGTGGGACATGCCCCTTGGGCTAGTATGCAGATATAAGTGAGTATATACCATTTGATTCTTTCTGCTTCTGGGTTAACTCACTCATTATGATCATTTCTAGCTCACAACAAGAAAATTTGCTCAACCATGTTCATAGCAGCCTTATTCATAATAGCCAGAACATGGAAACAGCCTAAGTGTCCATCAGTAGAAGAATGGATAAAGAAACTGTGGTACATATAAAGTATGGAATACTACTCAGCTATTAAAAACAAGGAATTCCCAAAATTTGTGGATAAATGGACTGGACTAGAGTCTTAATAGATCTGGAATTTAATGTCATGGTATGAATATGACTAAACTGTGTGTGGGGTTTTTTTTTTTTTTACCAATTCATTCTATATGCTCTCCCATGATACCCCCTTAACATAGGCTTATCAATTTTCAAACCTCTGAATATTCCAAATGAAACACATATATCTAAAGTTTCCAATATAACAATAATGAATGAGAGTAAACTTGCCATGTTTGTCTTAGACCTCAGTTACCTCACTCAAGTGATTATTTCTACCTCCATCCTTTACTTGAAATTTTCATTTCCTTACTTGCTGAATAATATTAATATTAATAGCTTAATAGCTATGAAAATATACACATATATACTCTTAATTTCCTTGACTATTTGTAATATGCTCAATCTTTTTATTTCATTAATTTCTGCTTTTTCTTTTATTTTTTTCTTCTGTAGTGGATTTTTGGTTGTTTTATTCTTATTTTGTCAAATTCTTGAATTACATCACAAGTACTTTATTTGTTCTTTTTCACATTATCTGTTTTAGTTGCCTAGCATTTGAATATCACTATCAGTGCTGCTTTTAATGTGTCTCAGATGTCTTACTGTGTTGTATTATGTTTTCATTTTCATTTAACTACAGGGATTTTTTTCTCCCATCATTTGCTCTTTGTCCCATTCATCATTCATTATCTTATTCTCCATATGTTTATGTGATTCCTAGAGATTCTTGTGATGTTGAATTTAACTTTATTACACTGAGGTAATATAGGCTACATGAACTTATTTCACATTTTTGTTAGGATATTTTTGGACTCTAATATACACATTATTTAAGAAAATTTCTGTGGATTGCTGAGTAGCTTACGGGTTGGGGTAGGACACTCTCGAGATGTATGTAAGATTCGTTGGATGCATAATGTCATTTACCGCGGATTTTTCTCTGTTAATTTCTGGTTGAGAATGGTCTCTCTATTGAAGGAAGTGTTATATGGAAAACGACTACTTTTCCTGAGTTGGAGTTAATCTATATCTTGAAATTCAGTAGTGCTCTTTCTGTGAAGTTGAGTGCTCCAGGTTTTGGTAGACATATGTTTAGGATTGTAATGTCTTTTTGTTTAATTATCTGCTTGATCAGATTAAAATATGCTTCTTTACCTCTTCCGATTAATTTCAATTTGAAGTCTACTTTGTCAAACGTTAGGATATTGATGGCTTCTTGTTCCCCAGATCTATTTGCTTATAATATATTTTTCTTCATCCCTTCTCTCCGAGGAAGGACCTATTCTTGAAAAATGGATAATTTCTTGTAGACACCAGAAAGGCGAAACTGTTTCTTAATCCAACTATTATGTTCTGATTGATGGAATTGAAGGATTTAATATATAAAATTACTATTTACAATTGTGAGGGGATTGATTTTACTTTGTATTTTTCTTATATGTTGTCTCCTAAGTTGTATTTCATGCTTCCACAATTCTATTAATCTGTCCCTTTGAAAGGCTGTTTGAAGAATGTCTCTCATGGTCTTGCTCATTTGAATGCTTGGTCCCTAGTTGGTGTATACCAACTATACTTAGTTGGTATAGTATTGCTAGGTTCTGCCAGACAGGTGTGGAGATTAAAATCTTACCACCATTTCCCCCTGTCTCTCTGCCTCAAGCTTGTGGCTCAGGATGTGAGCTGTCAGCTTCCAGCCCCTACCACCATGCTTATAATAGCTTTGTTGTCCCACCATTGTGGAGTCCAACCCTCTGCAATTCTAAACCAATATAAACTCTTATATAATTTATTTGGCCATGATTTTTTTGTCACATTAACAAAAAGAGAAGAGTAACAAATATCAAAACACATCTCTGAGCTTCTTCATCTCGTTCAGGACTTACATTGCAATATAGATTCTGATGCAGAGTAAACTGAAATTTTGCTTCTAACACTTTCAAATATTTGAAGATGTAATAAGACTAAACTGTTTTTAAAAGACTAAAGCTGTTTGCTTAAGTACTGAAAACTTAGGTATGCGAGTGAAAACGTTCCCAAGGAAAAATAATATAAAACTCATTATCTCTTTCCCTACTTGAAATGAAAGATTCCCTTGAAAGCACACATATCTTATTGAGAAACTTGATTTTTCTCAGTTAAATGTGTTGCATTTAAAAAGTAATATTTAGAGTCTGGAATCTTACTCTTCTAAATTGCCATGTTCCTGGAAAAGAAAAATAAACTAACTTAATGAAAAGACTTTTTTCCTTCTTTTTTCATTGAACACCTAAAACATAAAGCTTTTGTAAGCAAATGCATAGCCAAGATTCTCGCTTTATCTCTGTATCTCTTTTATGTGCCACAATAAACATGCACACTCCTCTTTATCATTCCCACTGTCAAAATAATATTCTAATGTAGTTGATTTGAAAGAGAAATGCTTTGTGCCTTATCTGGGAAAAATAGCTACCAAGTCATCACATCCATTTATGTAGCATCTAGATTGTCCATCCAAATCTATGTAACTCAAAATTTTTACCAACACTCTAAAGTTGCTTTGTGTTCAGCACAGTGGGATCTAGTATATACATGATCCCAGGTGTTAAGTGAAAGGTCTTGCTCTCCTTCTTAGTGTAGTACAAATGTATAGATCTGGACATGCAAAGTGAACAGATTTGACTGCTGGGGTTAGGTCAAGGGCAAGGTCCTCAAAGGACTGAAGGGACATCTGCAGTGAAAGTGGATACATGGTTGGAGTGGAAGAAAAGAGGAAGAAACGACTCTAGTGCTACAAATACTGTCCATGAGGAAGAGGGATCTCTACTACCATTGTACTTCTGACTGATAAAACATAGTGAATCTTTATTTGGGATGGGGGGAGGTAGAGAGAATACTTTTTTCCACCCTGAGTCCTTACTCATAAAAATAATTATTCTGTAAGGCTACCCATAGGTCAAGTACGAGTTGAACCATTTCACAGATCTAGGAATAGGCCAATTCCAAGAATCTTCTACAGTAGAGAGCTGTGGTAAAACTGTTCCACAATATTCTGGGTACACTTTTAAAAGTGGGAATAGGGAAAAGGAAAGTCAGAAGGATGCATGATAGACTGGCAGGCTCACTGTACAACACGAAAGAAACAGACATTATCAACTAGCAAAATCAGTGTGCAAGACATTCCTAGTGAATGTGGCAGTGGGAAGTTCTCAGTAAGAATATTTGACTAGAAATGTATGCAAAGATAAAGTTTAATATGTTCTGCCTCTGCCTGGTACTATTTTACACTCCAGTGAAATTATTAACCCAGAATTTGAGGACATTGTGTTAACAACCCATACCACTATATTTAAAATAAGAATATCAGTAATTAAATCATTTGCTTGCTGAGAGAAAGTAATTTCAAATAATCTCATTATTAAACAAAGAATTTTTACTTACCTGTTTTCCATGTTCTAAAGTGGGTTGAATAAGAAATGGGAGTGAAATAAAAATAAGTTACTTTTTAGGGAACAGATGTGAGGAATCAAAATGAAGCCACATGATGTGGCCTATTACACTTGAATAGTATTTTTGAAATCTTCCACCGAGGGGTTACAAACTATATAACAGAGAAAAAATAGGCAGCGAGACGCCTAAGGTTTCTGTGACCTAAACACAAGTCCAGATGAGGATAAGGACCCCACCCAAGTGCGTGGCCCTTTAGATGTTGTCCTTAAACCATGTGCTAAACATAACACAGACTGTACTTTTAAAAGTTTACATAAAGCAAAGGAAACAAGAAACAGAACCCATTCTCAGCATAGCTCGGTCAAGTGGAAGACCTGGACACATAAGTGATTAAGCAGAATAAAATGGCTATGACAGGAACTCTAACAGGTATCAAGCTGACTGCTTAAGGACATGAAAAGCTAGAGCTGAATTTTAACTAAAAGAGAAAAAATTATGCTCACAGAACACAGCTTTGAGCTGGGATTTGAAAAAAATGACTATTTCAACTGCCATCCAGTTCAATAGTGAGAAGTGGAAAAAGAAACAAAAAGTGACAATGAAAAGACTGAGGGGAATTTTGGCAAATTCATGGTGTGAAATAAAGATAAGAAAGTAAAAATAGATTATATCATGAAATAGTTTGTATGTTACAAACGTGAATTTGTCTAACAAAAAGAGAATGATTAGGAAATATTTTATTTTGTTTTAATACTAGTATGCTATTATTTCTACATTAAAATTGTTTTAAAAAGTAGCACAATATAAAAAGAAAAGGGAAGAGATGGTAGTTACCCTGAGCTTCTAGTCCCCAATACAGTGCTTGAAAGAAAAAGAACAGTGTGTTCAAGAAACATATTTCACAAGACTTAAGACATGGCTCAGTGGTTAAAATCATTTGCTGTTCTTTAAGAGGACCCTGCTTCAAATATTGGCACACAGTCTGTGGCTCTAATAGTTTGTAACTTAAGTTCAAAGGAATTGCATACCCTCTTCTGTCCCCTAAATGATACACAAGCTTTTATGTAGGCAAAACTTCCATGCACATAAAATTACAATTAATAATAATAATAATAATAATAATAATAATAATAATAATAATAACAGTAATATAATGAAACCTCTTTTATATAGAAGGATAAACACAAAGAAATCTAAAAGGTTAGAGAATAATGTAAAATTATGAAAATATTTTGTAATTTCTTTCTGTGAAGAAAAAACATATCTTCAGACTATAGATAGTTAAAAATTAGCATTTCAAAACCACACAAAATTATCACTGAACAAAATGGGTCAACAGGATATTCTTTCAGTATATAGGAAAACCCAAGTGTGTGGGGTATTTTTTGTCAAACTGACACAAACCTAGCTGTATCTAGAATGATAGACTCTAATTTGAGGAATTTCCTCCAGTAAGACTCGTCTATAAGTAGAGCTGGAAGAATAGTATTTGTTGGCTTGCTCCTCATGGGTTTCTCCGTTTACTTTTTTATACAGCTGAAGACCACTTTGCCTAAGGCTAGCACTTCCCTCTCTGGGATGAGCCCTCCATACTGATTGTGTGCAGAATTCTCTCAGAGATTCAAAGAGGAACTAGTACCAAAACTTTTCAAATAATTGTCTAAAATAGAAATGTAAGTTTCCAAACTCCAGAACCAGCATTAGGCAAATTCAAAGCAAGACAAAGAAACAATGAAATAATACAACTGATTTCCCTAATGAACATAGATACATGAAGCATAATGTATTAATACATACACTATTTAAATTAAGTATTTTTAAGTGCAATATATATACACATACTATACAGATTAGATATTCATAAGTGCATTCAAGATCACTTAAAGACATCATTCACGATGATAGAATTTATTTCATTCAAGACTTGTATAGTTCATCATAAATAAATCAATTAAAGGATTCCATCAAAAAATGGTCTCAAGGATAGAAATCATAAATAATGTGGTTTGAATAAAAATGGCCCCTTAGGATCATATACTTGAATGCTTAGTCACTGGACAGTAGCAATATTTGAAGGATAAGAAGGATAAAGTATGGTATAGGAAGTGGGCTTAGTGGTTTCAATCCCCTGCCAAGCTCAGTATCTTTCCCTGATGCCTTACAGATCAGGAACTAGACCTCTCAACTACTTCTCCAGCACCATGTCTGCATGGGTACCGCCATGCTCTCCATCATGATGATAATGGACTAAGCCTGTGAAACTGTAATCAACCCCAGTTAAATATTTTCTTTGATAAGAATTGCCTTGGTCATGGTGTCTCATTACAGCTATACTATTGTGACAGTAATCTCAATAGATGCATAAAATCCTTTAACAAACCCCTCTCACCTTTTGTGAAAGCCCAGGAGACACCAGAGAAGAAGTGAGCATTTCCCAATAAAGGTTATGTAAGGAAACTGCTAGACAACATGCTAGGAAATGGCGAAAAACTCAAATCTTTTCCACTGAGCTCAGAAATAAGAGGAACATGGCCACTCTCCATTCTGTTATATAGTGCTGTAAGCCACAGCAAGAACTGTAAGACAATAAGAGGTATACAGAGCGATTTACATATGATGTGATTCCATACATGAAAATTCCCAAAGACTCCACCAGGAATTCCACATTCAAAGATGATAAACTTATTCATCAATGTATCCGGTTATAAAACAGACATGCATAATCCAGTAGCTTTCCTTTACACTGATGGCCAAAATGTCAAGCTATAAATCAGGGAAATAGTATCATTCACAGTAGTCTCAAAAATGATTCCTGGATTTCAAATTGGACCACAGAGCCATCATAATAAAACATGGTACCGACACAAATATAGACACACAGATCAATGGAAAAGAATACAGGGTGCCAATGAACCACATAAGTGACGCAGGTAGCATGATAACCCTACGGGAGCGGCTGTGACACACAAAATGTAGTAACCCTTAGCTCTGTAATGGGACTTAAGATCCACTCTACAAGGATATCATGCTTTCCCTGATACCGAGTAGCCTGCTGATTACTCAGTGCTTGTAAAATCATGATTATTGAAGGAGAATCTACAACTATTAATTTATAAATCCACTATAAATCCTAGCAAGACTCTATAAACATTTCTCCATACACCCACTGGTAAGAATAGTCTTTAACCCTTCGTTAGGAGCCTTCCCTTTGAAACAGATGGGAGCCCAGTACAGAAAACCATAACTGATCAAAATGCAGAGTTGCGGAGCCTAGTGCCAATGAATACAATTACAAAAACACTCCCACTCCTAAGGCAAAGGGAGTAGTATGGATAGAGGGTGAAAAGACTGTAAGAACCTGAAGATCAGGGCCTTTGCTCTGATATGATGTCACCTAGTAATACCAGAAGATAACTCTGTGACATCTTATGAACATGGCTACCCTACAGTGAGTTGAACAAGAAGGAAACCAATGACCACGAAAAACTGGATTGAGTAAAGCACAGAAGGCCTTAGACTAGCATAAAGTCCTACAAGCAACAGTGTAAAATAGAAGGGGAGGAAGGTGTTATTTCCCAAGGAATAGCATGCCAATTGGTTATCCAGTGGTAAATAAATGGTCAGTTCTGAAAAATACACATGAAAGTAAAATTATATTGACTCAACAGTTTATACTTAGTGATACGTATGTATATACACACATATATATGCATGCAAAAAGAACTCATATAAAAAGAGGACATACATTTGAAGGAGAGTGGGAAGTGATATACGGGAGTATTTGGCGGGAAGATAGGGAAAGAAGAAACGCTATAATTAAATTACAAACACAAAAATAAGAGGAGGAGGAGGAGGAGGAGGAGGAGGAGGAGGAGGAGGAGGAGAAGAAGAAGAAGAAGAAGAAGAAGAAGAAGAAGAAGAAGAAGAAGAAGAAGAAGAAGAAGAAGAAGAAGAATAGAAGACCCTCAATTCTAAAGCGTCCTGAATTTTGGACAAGACACCAAATATACACTTGGGAGGTAAAAGCCTGTTACTAAAATGATACTGTGAAAGCCTGATATTTAGAAACGTGGAATTCAATCCTTTTCTCACCATTCACAGTAGTTAATTCCATATAAATCCAAGCCTCAGTGTTAGGTCTGACCTGTGGAAACTCTGGATGGCTACTGTGGGAGTACACTTAAACAGAAAGACACAAATAAAGGCATTTTGAATAAGACTTCAGTTATTAAGGAAAGGAAAGAAGGTCAACAATTGATCATGAAGGATCTCAGGATATTAAGAACCGCCCTCTTACAAATGAAACCATTACCCTAATGAATAAATAGCACACGGTTCCCATCTGACAGAGGACTGATGTGTAAGACATAGAAGATTAATAGACTATACATGAAGAAAGCAAACAAACCAGTTAAAAGAGGGATAGGAAATGTTAAAAGAGGAAACACAAACGTCTAATGAATCTGCTCAACATCCTCAGCCACTAGAAGAAATTAAATTAAAATAACTTTAAGAGTTTATCTTATTTCAGTCATAATATGTGTTACAATGAAGAATAAAGGGGCTATAAGCATGGGTGAGAGTTTAGACACTGAAATTGTATCCACTGTTGGAGGTAATGTAAACTTGTTCAGGCCCCTATTTAAAACAATCTAGAGATTCCTCAAAAAGATAAAGGTAAAACTACCATATCACCAAACTATATTGCTTTGGAAAATGCACCCAAAAGACCCTTAGCCTACTACAGAGATCTCTACATCTCTGTGTTCACGGCTGTTCTATTCACAATAGCTAGGAATGAAAACAGCCTAGATGTTCACTGACTGAGGAGTGAATATTTAACATGTGACACTTGCACACGGTGACATTTTACTTAACCATAAAGGAGATGAAATAATAAAATGTTTAGGAAGCCACTTAGTTGAAATAGAACAAGAGGAAGTACTTCAGAGGGGGCTTGAAGGGAAAAAAAGCTAAAGAGAAGTGATGTAATTATATTAAAAATCTCAAAAATTAAAAAAAAAAAAAAAAAAAAAAGCTTTTCTGGAAAAACAGTAGGTCTTGAAAATATTCTAATTGCTGAAACCCAGGCAGAGAAAGTAAAGTATGTTCTTCCTTATATTTTAACACTAGCTATGAAATTCTGAAGCAATGTCTTTAGCATAATGTGTTAATAAAGTCAGGTCACTAAGCCAGTGGGCAGCATAACACCTTGGCTACCTAATCACCTTCAGAGCTCTTGTTAATCCCTGAGGTAATAATGGATAATACCCACTACTTATTTTTAAAGAAAATTTAATGTCCAATAGTTAATACTGGTGTTTTCAGATTTGGAGTATGAGAAGAGAAAATAGCATAGAGAAATTATATAAGAAAGTAGATAAAAATGAAATATTAATGACCCCTATTTTCCTCAGAGAGGCCTCTGAGGAAGCAGTCACAAGAGAACACAAAATGTCTACTTAAAAAATTGTACGGTAACATTTCCTAAGTGTAATTTTCTAAATAAAAAACAGATTTTGGTGTTGAGTCACAGGGGAAACTATACCTACTAGCAGACTTCCCAGCTGCGTGGGGGTTGTAGGATTATAATCTGGTTAGATAACTCATTGTGTTGTTATCATTTTTTTTATCACATACACATTTATTTGGAATCCAGTGGCTATTATGTAAAAGGTTACTATTTTGTCCTAAGATGCATTAGTAGTAGCCCTAGTTTCAAAGTAATCACCGTGCTGATTTATAGACAAAAACCTCCATGTAAGTTGCCAGTGAACATGCTGTTCTCGTAAGAACCACATTGGCTTAACAGAACTTAAAAACCAGAATAGCATAATAATGCAATTTTATTCACATGAGTCTATTGTAGAGAATTGCTCATCACCTCTGATAGCTCTGTTTATAGTTTTAGTGAGTACAAAGATTACTGGGGTTACCATAGTAAAAATTTAATCTGTATATAAAAATTTAATTCTAAGGGGAAATTTAGTGGAATAAGTAGAATGGAAGTGAGCCAGGGATAGAAGTTCAATAGGGTCCCTATGGTGAGGGCCAAAGTGAATTGACATGTTACAAAAAATGCAGTGACTAAACTCGCCGTCCTAACAGTTCTATTTTTATATTAGATCAGATGCAATATCTATTGACTGCTGCCATTTAAATTTACATTCCTTTGGTCTTAAGATCTTTTATACAGCGAAAACTCTTGTAATGCTCATAGTATTTCCTTGCACAGCCTGTCACTTAGACAAACCAGTAAGTTATGCTTTTTTATTATACTTACATTCATGCATGTTCATTTTTAATATGTCTAGACTCAAATGAAAGCAAATAATCTCATGCATGTTATGGTTCTTAAAAAATGTTTTATATATCAAATACTTAGAAATAATGTAAATCAAAATTCAACTAAGCTATTATTCATAACTTTTGAACTATGAGAACTGATTAGCTTTATTCTTTACACACAAATTATTACTTAATACATAGCAAATATATAGCACTTATATGTTGTTTATTTTTGAGAGTGTATTTTAATTACAACATTTTCCCCATCCCTCTCCTTCCTCAATATTCTTCCATATAACCCACCGTGCTTTTCTTGATATTCTTGGCCTTTTTTTAATCATAGCATGCTTTTTAAAATTATTATAACTTATTCAAATTACATCCCTATTGTTATCATCTTAATTGCTTGTATCTTTCCTTTCCCATCCTCCTCCCTCCCTCTTAATCCCTATTCCCCCTCCCTAGATTACTGACTTGTGGAGGGGGAGCAGTTCCTCCCCCACCACCTAATCATAACCTATCAGGTCTCATCCAAATAGCCTGCTTCCTCTTCCTCTGGGTGCCTACAGGGCTTTCTCATCAAGGGGAAGTGATCAACTCAGAACCAACAGAGTTCATGTCAGAGGCAGTCCCCTTTTCCCCCAACCATGGAGAATGAGCTGTCCATTGGCTATAGCTGAAGAGTACTCTAGGTTCATTGCATGCATTGTACTTGGTTGGTGCATCAATTTGTGAAGGCACCCCTGGGTCCTCATCCCAGGCCCTGATGGTCTCTCTGAGGAGTTCTTGTACCCCTCTGGGGCCTTCCATGCCCTCACTTTTCCATACCACTCTTAGGACTCTGCCCAGAGTCTGACTGTGTGTTTCACCATCTGTCCTGCTCCCTCTCTGTGTGGAGCCTCTCAGAGGACATCTGTGTTAGGCTAATATCCACTATACCATGCTTGTCTTTCTGGGTGTAGGTTACCTCACTCAGGATGGTCTTTTCTAGTTCATTTGTTTGTCTGCAAATTTCAAGATTTCCTTGTTTTTAATAGCTGAGTAGTATCCCATTGTGTAAATGTACCACAATTTCTTTATCCATTATTTGGTTGAGGGACATATACGTTGTTTTCAGACTCTGGTTATTATGAATAAAGCTTTTAGGAACATAGTTGAGTGAATTTTCTTGTTGTACAGTGGAGCATCTTTTGGGTACATGCCCAGGAGTGGTATAGCTAGGTCATTAGGTAGCACTATTCCCAATTTGCTGAGAAAACACCAGATTGTCTTCCAACATGGTTATACAAGTTTTCACTCCCACCAGCAATAAAGGAGTAGTCCCCCTTTCCACATTTTTCTCAGCATGTGCTATCAATAAAAATTTGATCATAGCCATTCTGGTAGGAGTAAGATAGAATCTCAGAATTGTATTGATTTTCATTTCCCTGATAACTGGGGATACTGAGCATTTCTTTAAGTGTTTCTTGGCCATTTGATATTCCTCTGTTGAGAATTCTCTATTTACCTCAGTACCTGATTTTTTAATTGGATTATTTGGTTTTGTGGTGTTTACATTCTTGAATTCTTTATATATTTTGAATATTATTCCTTTGTCAAATGTAGAGTTGATGAAGACCTTTTCCCAGTCTGCAGGCTGCCAGTTTTTGATTTTTGTTTTTTCTGTTGACAGTGTCCTTTGCCTTATAGTAGCTTTTCAGTTTCATGAGGTCCCATTTATTAACTGTTGACTTTAGAAAATGAAGTATCGATGTTCTTCTGTTCAGGAAGTTGTCTCCTGTGACAATGAGTCCCAGGCTCTTCCCCACTTTTGCCTCTAAGAGATTTAGTGTGTCTGGTGTTATGTTGAGGTCTTTAAATCACTTGGACTTTAGTTTTGTGCAATGTGATTAATATGGATCTATTTACCTTTTCTGCATGGAGACATTCAGTTAGACCTGGACCACTTGTTAAGAGGCTATCTTTTCTCCATTTTTATTACCAGTATTTTTAACACAGAAGTAAAATTTCATTTCTAGCTAAAGAATCTGAGCTGAGATAATAGACAAACAGAAGTGAGTTTAGGTGTAGTCATTTTGTACAATGACGTCTTAGCAGAATAAATGGTTCTTCAAATTTGGTCATGTCAAATCTTACTGTGAATGCATTTGAAAAGCCCACTTCATAAATGGGTGTATGCAGGTGTTGTATGAGCTGAATGTTGAAAATATATACATATCTTTGATAATTTCTTTGCATATCTGCATATAGTTAGTAGAGTCCTAAGATAGTTTTAGGAAATGTCCATAATATATACTCATGCATAGTCAAAAAACCCACCAAATCCTACTATTCAGTGTTTAGGTGGTTTGCATATAAAATACAGGTACATGAAGCACACAGATCTAAGTAAGCATTAAAGCATTCTCATATATGAGAAAATGTGATATTTACATTTTGTGCTCTGGAATACTTCACTTAAAATGATTATTTCTAGCTCAATCTACTTGCCTGAATTTTTCTTAAGTTATTTTTTTGAACAGATGAATCATAAATAATCCATTGTATAAATATACTATATTTTCATCATCTATTCATCAGTTGATGTGACAATTGGGCTATTTCTACTTCCTCACTATTATGAATAGAGCAGAGAGAGAGAAACTTTGGAGTGCTTAGGCCTGAATGGGATGTCTTTAACATATCCCTCCTCTCAAAGCTCAGGACTCTATGTGAAAAGAATTGACAGGACAATTATAAGAGACAGAGGTAGTGGAGAGTTTTAAGGAAACAACATTTTCTAGTCACAACAAGGCACTTTAATGAAAGGAATGTTGATAGAAAGTTTATGAGTTGAATCAACCAGTACACACAGTGAGAGGAAGAGGTTTTGAGGATGTTTCATTTAATAGTAAAATCTGAAAGTTGCTTAGAAGAAATTCCTCAGCATGGTTGAATGATTATCTGTACCAGCAAGCTTCCATGCCACTAAGAAGGGGATGTAGGGGCTTCTATACCCTTGGTTAAGAGCCTTGGGTAGAATCGGAACTTCTGCCATCAGATAATTAGTGCCTGGGTATAAAGCTGAAAGCATTCCATTCTACTTAAAAAATTATCTTGAGACACCATCTTTTTATCCATTTCAACTAAATGTTAATTTATAAAGAAAATTGAGATAACATACACAGAATGATTTCATGTGGCCTGACTATAGTTATGCTTTTGTTTGACTTACTTGTTTTATACATATTTCCTAGGACAGTCCACTGGTCTTACAGTCTGACAGAAATGTAACAGTGAATGCAAGAAACCACATGGGGCAGCTCACTGGACAGCTGACAGTCGGTGAGTGTTTGGAGGTAAAGTTTGCTTATTCTGTCTTACTCCATTCTATATTCTGTGGTAAAGTTGAAATACATGAATCTGTGTTTCTTCTTTAATATACAGGCAGACCTCTCATTGCAGCCCAGTCAGCTTGCACATGGTCCAGAGTTAGTTACTGTTTCCACACCTGGGTAATTATTAGTCAGTATGTTACAATAGGGCTACATTACATTTGCTGTGATAGTCATTACTCCAAAATGTAAAGTGCACACTGCAATAGTACATCATGGTATATCAAAAGAGATTTAGAAAGCACGTGAGGTGGAGGTGGAATGACAGCATGATGTGACAGCATGACACCTATGTATCTTTTGAATTAAGAGAGCAATTTTTGGTAAACATTACATATGTATGTAGACATATATGAATATACATGCATATATATGGATGATTTTTATAATTTTTTTACTGTGTCAAATGTTAGTACATTCAGTTTCTGTCACTTTTTGTAGAGATTATGTATAAAGGATTTAATGATTGAAAGACCAACTAAAGATAAAACACTCATGCTTTTGTTTATTTGCTTAATTTGCTTTTTTTGAAATAGGATGTCATGTAAACTAGCCTCAAACTGCTTACGTAGCTGAGGAAAACCTTCAATTCTTAATCCTCTTGACTCTACTTCCCACATGCTCCGCTTACACTATAAGCAGTGCTGTGGGTTAAATCAAAGGCTTCCTGCATGCTAGGCAGTGACGCTACCAAGAAACAGACACAGTACTATTTAATTTTATTCTTATTATCAAACAATTTTAAATTAGCTATTGACATTTTATCAAAGTACCTTGTATAATTATTTCACATAGTTTTTATAAGTAAAAAGAAAAATCTCAGCAGTCACTATGTATATTATACAATCTTTGTATGCATATAATGCTAAAATATTTTGAAATACTACATAGCCTATGATAAAAATGACATGATATTGTCATTGCCTGACTCATGCTATTTCCCTATTATCTACATTTCTATCTTTACCTAAATCTCTTATAATATGTGTAATATTCAGTGGAAGAGGGATAATTTTCAACTTTGGGTAATGAATTATCCTTATTTTAGAGGGAAATTAATAATTCTTAAAATATAATTATTTATAGTCTTAAAAATAGAAATATTTCAGTACTTCAATTGAATTTTAGAAACATAATAATCACTTGTAATGTTACAGGCATAAATAGGACCTTTAATTATATCCACCTCCCTCATAGAAATAGAAGATATTTTTGATAAATTATATACTGTAATGAAGCTAAATGGTTTTCTTTGTCATTAGGTATATGTTAGTTTCCATAACTTCATATTTTGTCATAAATAAAAATATATTACTTATGGAAGGGGGCTTATATTAAATTGACTAAAAATTACAGGAAGAAATATTTCTATGCATGCATAAGTATACCAGAATCATCAAGCTCTACATGTTTATTTCCATGGCTATTTGTGATTGTTTCAGGATAGTTTAACAAAACATGGAGATATGGACCTAAATTGAGGAGGTTTTCCAAGTCAAAATATGCTCATAGTTAAGAACTCTTAGTAAAATAGAATTATATTGCATTCAGTTCACCATAGCTGAAGTAGTTCTTACAAGAACTATCAACAAATAAATTAAAATCGCAGAGACAATATTTGAAAGTCATTTCTTTATGCAAGAGTAACTAAACTGAGAATTGTAGTTTTAACAGGAACTTCGTGGTTCACAAATGGGGCTCACTAAAAATGTACATCTGCATGTAACAACAATTAAAGAAAAAGGAGACTATGGATTTAAAAGAGCAAGGGGAAATATAAAGGAGAGCTTGGGAGAGAAAGGCAAGGAAAGAAATTATGTAATTATATTATAATTTCAGAAACAAAAAATTTAAATGCTATCAAAATATTTCTACAAAGCAGCCTCCGTTTCTTTTCCATTTTCTATGATAAAATAACATTAGAGAGGTAACAGAGGATGTCAAAGAGTTAGCTTGTCATTGCAGGGCACTCAAGGCACTAGGAGTTTGGAGCCGCTGGGCATGGCGCATTTGTGTTCAAAAAGGTGTGCAGTGAATGCTTTTGTGTTAGTTACCAGCTTGCCCTCTCTGATATCTGTATATGGTCCAGTATCTTCCGCCTAGGGACTGGAGCCACGTTAATAATTATAATCTGGATAATTTCCCACAGACATGACCAAAGGTCCATCTCAGCAGATTCTGCTTAACGGGCCATTAGCAATAAAAATCACAAAGGGAAGTGGAAAGCGAATCTGAGTTTTCATTCTCGTATGACCTTATTTAGTCTTCACATGAGGTATACAATTGGAGGACAGATAGCTTCCCTTTTGTTGAATTTCAATTGTGACCATTGAGGAACTTGAATGGCTGTTTGTACAGTTACAAATAATAGGCTTGGTGACCATTTCTACACATAAACAATTCCAGTGTGTCAAGTCTACATTATTATCAGAGTAAAACAATAGATATTTGGGCATATAAGAACTGAAATATCATTCTGAGTATTTACGTTTAAAGTGTGATTAAAAACTGTAATTCTGTGATTCAAATAGCATCTTATATTTTATTCTTATCTTTATTTAATTTTCAATCAATTTGTGAAAATGGATTCAAAATGAAACAGCTTCTGGCCACAGCTAGTGTTAGTGTCAAGGATTATTTAGTCATGTTATGTATTATTAACTCCCAATTAATAAAATGCAGTGGCAGAAAAAGTTGTATAATATCTTAATTTCAGTGAATCACTTCATTTTCAGTTATTATCTATAATTATTGTATGATTATAAGCATCCGCATCTTAACAGGCCTGGTTTTATGCCAATAAGAAAACAAACTAGATACCATTGCCAAGCTATTAAACGAGGGATGTGTATGTTTAGTGCAATTTCCTCTCTCCTTCCTTTTGTCTGTCTGTCTTCCAGTTAATACTTGTAGGTGTAACTACCAGATGGTGTGAATAGAGTGGCCCCTATATCAGAGTTGACTCTGGCTGGATCAGAGAGCTAGAGGTACTTCTGTTGTCTGTCCAGGGAGACTTAACAGGGGACCAAAGTCAGAGGACAGGAATATTAACTCACAAGGTACAGAGGTTCAAGATATAAGTTCAATGAAAACTGTAAAAATGTGCATGCATATGTAGATTTTCACTAATCATTATATTAGAAGTTAATTCCATCTTCAGACATATTCTTCAATTTCTTTCTTCAGAGGATTGAATTTTCTTTTTCATACAAGTCTTTGACTTGCTCAGTTGGAGTTCCACCAAGATATTTTATGGGTATTTTTTGTGGCTATTGTGAAGCTTGCTGTTTCCTTAGTTTCTTTCACAGCCCATCTGTCTTTTGTATACTGACTTTTTTTGAGTTGGTTTTGTATCCAGGCACTTTGCTGAAAATGTTTATCATCTGCAGGAGCTTACTGATTGAATTTTGGGGGTCACTTTTGTATACAATCATATCATCCACGAATAGTGGCACTTTTACTTCTTCCTTTCCAATTCCCCCTTGATCTCCTTCTTACCAAGCCACAGAGGAAGAGGATGAAGGCAGTCTTGATAAGACTTGATAGGCTGGGGTCAGTTGGTAGGGGAGAAGGGATATCCTTCTCTGAGTACTAAGGGATGGGAAGAGGGGGAACAGGGAGAGACTATGGGACCAGGAGCAGACAAGGCAGGGGGCTACAAGGAGATATAAAGTGAATAAATTTTTAAAAAATAAATTAATATGAATTATATTACAGATCAAGATGTTACACAGAACATTTTTTAGTTTTAAAGGAAATATAGTTTAACAATGAATTGTACTTAGCTAGCTAAATTCTCTCCATGTGACTTCCAGATGCTGAAAGGACATCTGGCTTCCATGGACATAATACATGTATGTATCTCCTACAGCAGATGTGGAATATAAAAATAAAAGTTCCCATGAAGGTTTTAGATGAATCTTGGAACATAGTATGTGTTACATATATGCTAGTGGCTGAAATTTTCAAAGGTTTTATACTTAAATAATTCTGAACACTTGGCCAAACCTCTGGGAGTTTTTTATGGACAAAATAACTCGATTTTGCTAGACTGTCTTTATGAATCTTCTTTACCACCTAAATAAAAACTAGTATTTTACCCTTTGAGTGAGAAGTTGTTTGATGAACCTTTTCTGTGCTTATATTCCTCGTTATTTAGAGGTCCTTTTAAAAATGGCATTGTCTTTTTCATGAATAATGGGGTTTTATTTTCAGTAGTCTGAAATTAAGTGTGTAAAGAAAAGATAACTAAGTCAGCATCCTAGATATTCCTAGATATTCTATTTTTCTTCAATTCGTGGCTCTTAAAAAGATTTTAATTGAAATTTAATCCACAGAATAATTCAATGAGACCAATTACCTTTTTTGTGTGTCGCTACTAAACATCAGCATATTTTGTTCCTAGATGAATAGACAAACACCTAGATGAGAGTTTTATAATAAATATTTAAAGATCCATAAAGTGACATGTAATCTTGTGTTAAAGCAATTACCATGAACACCTGGGAATCATTTAATTGACTGCAGATGGTGTAAGACAGATAAAAAATAGAAGATTACATATTATTCTCACATAGTAAATTTATAGTTTTTCTCACTGACTTATTTTGCATATGACTTAAACAAATTTCAATGGTCTTGGACAACTTAATAGAAATGAATATTTTGTATGAAACAAGCTATGGAAATACTGGAGAATAAACCAAAAATTAAAAGAATGTACTCAGGTTTAATGCTGCCTGTTCATTTTAAGTGATTAATCGGTTGTTGATTTTGATCATTATTAATTGTTTAATTAACTCATTAATATTAGTTAAGTTGATGTGAATTGGTTTGAGATTAATTAATCACTCTGGAAAAAATGTAAGTGGAAACAGATGCCTTTTACACTCAAGAGCAAGACGATAGGCTTAGAAATTAGGGTGCTTAATTTAAGAAACTCGAGGAAAAGACACCAACATTCAAGTTTTGAAAAGTTTTAAAAGAGGATCCTGAATTATGACATGGACGGAGTTTCTTATTTGTAACTGCACTACTGTGTTAAAACAGAAAAAGTAGGCTGTCCCAAGCATTTGCTAGATTTCACTTTTTTTTTTTTTAATAATAAAAGCATTGAGTCAGTGATGTTTTTTCTTACAAAGTTGGACACATACAATCTGGGTGGCCACTTTTCAGGCTGTGTCTCCTGTCTTTCCAGACTCCCCAGGCACTTGTCTAAGAACTGTCACTGCAGGTCTTGTAGCCCAGCTCTGCTAAGAGTACTCCTTGTAAATCTGCTAAAAAACTGTTCCAGAAGGAACTAACCTCTGCTTCACAAGGTCAGCAGTGAACAATCTGAGAAAATAGTCCATCCTCATATGTCAATAGATGTTCACGCTTTCACTGATAGAAAATAATCTGAAATTACCCTCTTTTCAGATAGAATATATCCTTTAACATATAGTCTGTGGTCAGCTGTCATTCTGAAAAGGGTAAATTGACTGTTTGGAAATAAGGGCAAATGGATCAAGTAATAAATTGTGCTTCCTTAAGAACTCATCATACAAATGGAGACTGGAACTGCTGGGTGTGAAGCTTATCACTGGCCAATCTTTGTTTTTAATAAATCTCCCTATGTAGATCTAAGTTTTCAGGTGCATTTGTGTTCTACATGTAATTCACTAACTGAATTTACTCTCTCTCTCTCTCTCTCTCTCTCTCTGTGTGTGTGTGTGTGTGTGTGTGTGTGTTGAGACAGGTTTTCTCTGTGTAGGCTTGGCTGTCCAGAACCCTCTTTGTAGACCAAGCTGGCCTCAAACTCCCAGAGATCTGCCTGTCTCTGCCTCTTTGTGCTGGGATTAAGGGCATAGGCCATTGTTCTGTGTATTTTCTTTAGAACAAGCTTATTTGGAAATTCAATTAATGGACAACAAAATCCACAAATGTATGATTATACACACACACATATATAATTAAGATTTGGGAATATATATGTTCTAAAGGTTGTTTCCTTCCAAATCACTAGATAGCAAGCTAATTGCCAATCACAGTGAAGAAAGAGATAGACTTTGGTGAGTAAGTACAACTTACATTAGTGTACCTCTATTAAAATAATGAATATAAATCACCTTTTAAAAATAAATAAGTGAATCAAGGCATGGTGACATACACCTTTAATCCAAGAACTTGGGAGGCAGAGGTAGGCAGATCTGTGAGTTCCAGATCTACCAAGAGAGTCCAGGACAGCCAAGGCTACACAGAAAAACCCTGTCTGGAAAAAACAAAAATAAATAAATAAATAAGTAAATACATGTCTTTAAATGAAGAATATTTAATGGACTGAGAGATGTTAGTGAGGTCACAGTGTAACTGAGGGGAAAAATGTAGATTTGCATTAGTTCGATTAAATTCTGAGAAAAGATTGTTAAATGGCATTTGATATAATTTTATAATGACTAATAATTTACAGTATGCTTCTGAGCATTTTCCCATCCTCTCTTTGTTATGTCCTTTCCCTCTTGGCCATTTTATCATTTTTGTAGTGGGATAATAAAAGTACCATTCTATCAGATCAATAGGGGACCTGAACTTACATGGTAATTTTCCTCTGTCGCTGACACAATGAAAGTAGTAATACAATGACCTATTATCTTATCCTGACTCATTGCTCTTAGACATAATTAGGAAGCATGAGGCTATAGAACATTTAGTTACTGGTGCTTCTGTCTGCCCGTCTAAGTACATGGAGGCTAAAGTCAGTAACTTTAAATATTTTTCTGATTCACTTTCCTTGTATCCCTCTATCCTTCAGTGCTAGAAACATCACTTGTATTTCTGACATCATTTCCTGGGCCTAGCATGTCCCAGGTGACAATCACATCTCCTAGAAGGGAAATAATAGGACTTATGAAAAACATTAAAATTGATTGCCCTGATCTTGGTAATCCTATTACTTTGTGTGTACATGTCTGGCTATATTAATTATCACCTATTTTTGTTTTGTAAAATACAAGTCATTTCCAAATGGAGACATTGGCTTGTATTTTTAAAACCTTGTTGTGTTACATACTGTTGGAGGAACTCTGATGTTTGGTGTTGCACTCCTCCTAGTCCAGATATCCACTCTGAGCTCAGCCTTAGGTAGAGGACTCCCCCTCTCCAAAGGGCCTCTGGCTCTCAATATACGGCCTGTGACATAGCTTTCTGCTAGCTCTCATCTCCCTGCACCTACAGGTACTGTGTCCCCATTTATATGATAGAAGCATGCTGCCAAATGCAAAACAATCATCCTTAAAGTACCTGATTTCATCCAGTTATTAAAGCCTATCCTGGAAGCCTCCCACCAACTCCCCAAGGAGTATATAGGCTTTGTTCTCCTTGTTTAAAGTGGATCTGCTGAAGTGATTCCCAGAGAGTTCAGTCTCCGTTGTGCTAATGGCCTGTCAGACCCTGTCTTTCGTCTTCTGCTCCTCTTGCCTGGGTGGGCTGGTGGTCAACAGCCCCCCCCCCACACACCCAGGGAAGACAAGAACCACAGCCACACCATATCATTTTTGCGGTGGGTCAAAAAATGTTGGATGATGTTTGCATTGAAAAACAAAATCTCTTGTTTAACCTAAGTGGCAAGATAGTCTCAAAAATGTGCTTTTTGATATAAATTAGAATGAGACTAATGAATGAATGTAGTCAGAGGATGCTACACAGGAAGCGCACCTACTGTGGCTCTGGGTTGTGTTCCTTGGAAACTGAGAAACAGGGCTGCAGGTGTGGACGGTATAGGAGAGTGCGTTTGAGTGTGAAGAAACAGGAGGGCAGGATGGGAGAAGCGCTGAAAGTCATCCTCCAGCTGACATAACAAGAATGCCATGATAAACACATTTCAGGGAATTGAGCATTAGTTTACACCAGCCTAGAAGAAAAGTCATTAACTGATAAGTCTAAAGCTTACTCCACCATTCAAAACACATAGAGGTTGCATTAGTTTAATAGGCTTCTATCCCCCAACTCTCTGACTGTAAATAGTATCAAACTCTCTCTGACTTTGAGCATATGTTGATGACCCAGTGAGTCTACAAAGAAGTTTGTGGCACATATCTAAGAATTATAGTAGGACTAGCTACTATCATTTATATGACAGTTGCTTCCCAGTGGTGAAAGCAGCAAATGATAGTTTTGTTTATCCACTGTTGTCCTAACTCACATTGCACGTTGTGGATGATCAGCTAACATAACATTTAATTCTAGCATCTTAGGTTATAATGATTTATCAGCGTTAGCATGTGCTTCTGTGGGTCACGACTTTTGAGAGATTGCTGCTGGGTACTAAGCACAATTAAATTACCCGTAGCATCTGGCCCCATAACAAGTCAGTGACAGGACATTAAGGTTTTATATTTATTCACGTTTAGTTTTTTGACAAGCCAATGGCTCATTAATTCTGATAAAATATATATTATTCCGGATGTGACTGTGTTAGATGAACATAAAAATGAATAGTGAATTTAATGTCTCTATCAATTGAATTATCTCCTAAGAATATTCATTGGACATCTAAAAATCAATCTGAATTCTGTGATACTTATTTTTATTTATTAGAATTATTAGTTTTTCCTTATGTTAACCAACGAATAAAATGTTACTCTCATGATGATAAAGAAAATCTCACATGTGCATAACAAATTTATAGGCACAATAATTGATACAATATAAGATTAGGATACACATGGACAGATTAAGGCAAACAAAAGAGGATATAAACCTGAATAAACATCCTGTATCCACAAAAATTCGAGAAAAGACGGAGATGTCCTTTCGTATTACTATCAAAAGGTCCTTTTAAAGAAATATAGATGATACTCCTAGAATCAGAGTCTAATTCTTTATAGGCTTTTTATACATCCTGAGACTTCATCAAGAGTTAAACTGTGCAATAAAGGCTTTAACTACAAAACAAGAAACTCTGAAAATGAAGATGATGATTTTCTTGGGCTTGTATGGAGGTAGTCTAGAGGAATGCATGCTCTGAGTCAGGGGCTGCAGAAGGAAGGCTTACTAGTAATTTAAAAAATTATATTTAGCGGTAAATACCAAAAAAATTGAAAATTAACTTAAACTGTTACAAAATTTAAATTACCACAAAAATTGAAAATCCCATAAACAAAAGTGATAGTGTATCAACCTAAATAGCACTAAAACACCACCTCAACACTTGACATTGTAAATAATGAACCCATTGAAAGTCATAGTACCTCTCAAGCTCTCTCTAATTGGCCTGGAATTAAGTCATCCAATGTGTGTAAAGGGAATTGTTTTTACTAAGTAAACATGTTACTCCATTTTACTTCTGTTGAATTACTTACTACAATTATTCAATGGTTTTATTTGTTTATCAAATATACATTTGTCTCTGACTTATATTGGAAACTGTGCTGAAAATGGAAATACCAAATACCAGGGCATAAACCATGAGGACGTCTAGAGGACGCTACAGGTGACAATCAATCAATTGCAATTTACACATTGTTTTACAGCATATGAATTCTCAGTTCAGAATATGGAATTAGAGAAACCCTCTGTTGTTTGTTTGCTTGTTTGTTTTGTTTACTGTGGATACAAATAGCACATTGCAGAGGACCTGAATATTGACTTGTCTGACACTTTGAGTCTATAGTAGGGATTTATATTTCTCTTTTGGCTTTTATTTTTTCCAGAGTTCTAGCCTCTCTAGCTTATGTACTTTCTCCTCTGGGTGTCTCATGCAGCCTAGGCTAGCTGTGAGCCTAGCCATTCCAATACAAATATCATAGGTGTGTTTTACCAAAACTAGCCAGGGCCTTGTACAATTATTTCAGAACCTGTGTGCCCTGAGCCAAAGACTCACAAATGTTCCACCCTCACAATCACTACAGTGTTACAGTAGCTGCACCAAAGAACCCCAAAGTATTTGAACACCTACCGTCCCTTTCTTTCTTCTCACAGATCTATTTGGCAGATGTGGCAGTAGTCTTCCCCCTTAGACACTTATTGTATGGTTACAACTATGTACAAAGTAGGAGCATCTTAGAGTTCTGATACAAAGCAAACTCAGCTAGGTAATAAAAATTCAGACTAAGGTACAAAACATGATCAATCTCCAAGACAGGTTTGTGATATCTCCCCCTCTTCTCTCTCCCCTTCTCTCTTCTCTCTCCCCTCCTCTCTCTCTCTCTCTCTCTCTCTCTCTCTCTCTCTCTCTCTCTCTCTCTCTCTCTCTCTTTCTCTCTCTCTCCTCCCCATCCACCCCACGCCCCCTGTTCTCTGTTCTCTGAGTTTTTACTCTCAGATCAAATCCCATTTTTTATTTTCTAAGTTCTAAAAACTCACACATTTCACATTATTCCTTGTCTTCGGCAGTGATTATGTATGCAATATCTCATTTCTTTGCATATAATATTTCTTTCATAAGTATGTAATAATCCATGTACCTATTTCCCCAGTGATTCTTCAGTTCAGTTCCATGTGGTGTTTCATGGAAGTATAAAATATTTTAAGCCTTCTCTTATAGAGTCATATATCTTATTGGGAAATTACTAGAAATAGAAGTAGAATTCTATAAGTTGATTTAGGTAAAAGCTTTCATTATGTAACTCTGAGTCTGTCAATCATGGGTCATGGAGTGTTCCCCCTTGGATTGCTCATTTCTTGTTTATTTCAGGAATTTCTGTCTTCAGAAAACGAACTTGTAAATCTTTCATTAGTTTTATCTTTGATATTTTTCCTAAAGGTTGATACTATTGAAACCATTACAAATCTATATTTTCTGCTTATTTAAGATAGGCAAATTGCTTCATATTAAAACTATGATAAGCATATATGACATAATAGTAAGTTTCAATGATGAGCTTTCATTAGGCATTTTAAAAATTGACTATGACTTTTAATATTCTGTGAATAAAATTATGCTGCTGAAGGGAATATTAATTCATTTCTTCATTCCTATTTTTTTAATTTTCTTTTTCTTAAATGGGCTAGCTCCTCTTTATTAACCAATCTGTTTTAAGCTATTCCCCAACAACTATCTATAAAGTCTTATGACTTTAGTTCATCAATCTCTACCACAGAGGCTTTATTTTAGAATTGATTGATTTGTTGATTTGTTGATTTTTCACTTCATTCTTAGTGCTGTTCCTTTCTTTCTGGTTATTGTGTTTTTTTTCTTTTACCTTCTCATGAGATACTGAACCATCATTATCAGAATTCTATCTTGGTTTATGTATAGCATATATTAAGATATTGCTTTTTATGTTTTTCATATAATTTATGCTATATATTGCCATATGTATTAAATATAATTATATGGAGATTATAAAAATATATAGGATATTCATAAAATAATGTGCACGTGCATATATGTACATCTGTATACATACACATATATATATATATATATATATATATATATATATAGAGAGAGAGAGAGAGAGAGAGAGAGAGAGAGAGAGAGAGAGAGAGAGAGAGATGCATACATAATACATAGGTAGATATTGCAAATAACAATATTATTACTTCTTCCTTTTCGGTTTATACCTCCTGATCTCTTTCACTTGTCTTATGTACTATACTACATGTGCTATACTGAGGAGACATAGAGAGAGTAGACAGCCTTGCCTTGCTCCTGATTTTAGTATAATTGGTTTGAATTTCCATCTATTTAATTTGATATTTGCTGTAGTCTTGCTTTAAATTGCCTTTATTATATTTAGGTATATCCCTTGTATCCCTAGTGTCTCCAAAATTTTTATGATGAAGAAGTGTTTGACTTTGGCACAACCCTTTTCCACTTCTAATGAGATAATTGTGTGGGCTCTTTTTTCCTTTCAGTTTGTTTTGTATGGTGCATTTCATTTGCTGATTTGCATATATTGATCTATTCCTGCTGAGAAGTCATCATACACCACTCTGACCATACTTTCTGGATGCTTTATTTCTAAATACTTATTTCTAGATTGGTGCATAGGAACTCTATTAACAAGACACCTCAGCCAAGTCCATTTGCTGTGAACCATCTGCTAAGGATAGGGGCAGGGAACATGGGTGGCTCCTGGTTACTACAGACACTGATAACTAGAGAAATTTAAGGGGCTGTTAGACTTGTGTAAAGAAGACATTCACATTACTAAAAATAAACACTGTATCAAACTTCTATCACAGAAGTCAAACACTACATCACAAAGAAAATCGCATTTATTACTTCATGTCCCTGTAGCAACCTCTACTAACAAAATATAACATCATCCCAGATGCTTGTCAAAGCCAAAGCAGAGGTCTAGGTCCCCTTCCACAGGACTAGCAAGGGACATGCATTTGGAGCCAGGAGACCATAAATAGATAACCCATATACTCTCTTAGGGAACAAGGTTCTCTCAGGCATGCTTTGTTGCTACTGATGGGAATATACATGGAATTGAGTTTCTCTCCATTTTCTAATACAACAAATGCTATCAAATGCACCAAGAATGATTCTGGACTATAATTGGGAATGTCCCAGAGAGAAAAATTAGTTAAGGTAATTGCAAAGACCCAAGTGCGATGTATGAGTTGCCCTAAAAGTATTTTAACATTGAGGACACAGAGCATTTATTTTAAGTAAATTGGAAGTATTCAAGAAAACTATATAGGATAAAATATGCACTAATATTCTAAAAAGCATGTCAAAAATAGAAAGATTAAAGTCACTATAGATTAATGTAGATGCCTTGATTATAATGTTTTTAAAACATGATGTTGATAATTTTAACAACTATGGCAAGTATAAGAAACACTGTGATTTTTTTCATAGCTTGTAGACACAGCAGCCATTTTTTCTTAGAAGAAAAGAAGGAAAGATATATTTACTCAGATCAAAATTAATGCTTTCTTTCTTGTAAGACCTCATGAGATAGAATAAGCTATTTATAATTTATTAGATTATACTATTTTTATGATGTGGAATTTTGAAAAAAAATCAGTGTGACAACCTTCTTACATATTTACTCATTGCTTACATAACTGTGTATAGCCACTACAGAGTTTTCTATTATGAGTATCATATAAAAATAATAAGCATATTGATAAAAATTAAGTTATTAGATATAAACAGTTTTTTCACTTATGCATTCTTAACATTTTCTCCATAATTAAGCATTTATCAAAAGTATAGTATAAATGTTCATACAGTATTCTATTTTTTCTTTATTTGTTATATTTTATTCACATTACATCCTGATTATTATCACCTGGCTCATATCTTCCCGTTTCCATCCTCCCTATTCCCCTACCCTAGACCTGGCTGGCACAGGGCCTTCCTCCTCTACCAGCTGACCACAGCTTATCAGGTCTCATCCTGATAGCCTGTATCCCTTTCCTCTGTGTAACCTCAGGGCTTCCCTGCCAGGGGGAGGGGATCAAATCTTAGTCATAACAGTTCATGTCAGCAGCGCTTAGTGGCTCATACCTTTTATCCCTGCACTTGCACAGACAGATGGATCTCTGTGAGTTCAAGGCCATCTTGATCTACAAAGCGAGTCCTGGACTCACCAAGCCTAGTCAAAGAAATCATATCTTGAAAAGAAAGAGTTCATGTCAGAGGCAGTCCATACTCCCTTCCCGCATCTTGAGGAGTGAGAGCTGTCCTTTGGATATATCTGAACGGGGGTCTAGATTCTTTGTATTCTTTGTCCTTGGTTGGTGCTTCAGTTTGTATAGGCCTCTAGGGTACAGATCCACCAGCCTTGATGGTCTCCCTGTGGGACTCCTGACCCTCCAGACCCTTCCATTCCTCTCTCTCACAGCTCCACCCTGAATCCACTTTCAAGTCCTTGAATTTTGTGACTCTTGTCTTTTTATTGGAGAACTGAGACCATTGATGTTGAAAGAGATTAATGACCAGTGGCTGTTAGATCCTTTATTTTGATGTTGGTTGTAATAGTGTGATTGTGTGTTGGTCTGATTTTTGTTTTGCTACAGTAAAGTTATCTATTTCCTGTGTTTTCCTGGGTATAGCTAGCTTCCTTTGGTTGGCATTTTCCTTCTAGTAACTTCCGTAGGGCGGGGTTTGTCAATAGGTACTATTTAAATTTGTTTTATCCATGGAATAAATTGCTTTTCAATCTATGGTTGTTATTGAAAGTTTTGGTGGGTATAGTAGTCTGGACTTGTATCTGTGGTCTCTTAAAGTTTGCAAGGCATCTGCCTTGGCCCTTCTAGCTTTATGGACTTTCGTGAAAATTCTGTGTGATTCTGAAAGGCTTGCCATTGTTTGTTACTTGACCTTTTTCCCTTGCCACTTTTAATATTTTCTCTTAGTTCTGTACATTTAGTGTTTTTATTATTATATGGTGGGAGGTTTTCTTTTCTGTTCTACTCTATTTTTTGTTCTGTAGGCCTCTTTTATGTTAATAAGCATCTCTTCCTTTAAATTGGGAAAAATTTCTTCTATGATTTTTTTGAAAATATTTTCTGGGCCATGGAGCTGAGAAACTTCTCTTTCTTCAATTCCTATAATTCTTAGGTTTCATTTTTCATGCTGTCTTTGCTTTCTTGGGTGTTTTGGGTCAGGAAATTCTTTTAAACATTTTCTTTGAATGATGCATCAAATTCTTTCATTTTATTTTCAGCAGCTGAGGTTCTTTCCTCCATCTCTTCTTGTTGATGCTTACCTCTGCAGTTCCTGTTTTTTCTCTAAGTTCTCTCTTTCCAGGGTTTCCTTACTTTGTGCTTTTATTGTTGTTTTCATTTTCTTCTTCATGACCTGAACCATTTTATTGATTTCCTTCACTTGATTGTTTGCATTTTCCTGAATTTCTTCCAGTGATTCCTTCATTTCCTCATTGTAGGGCACTTTTACAGCCTCTCTTAGGCCCTCATTCTGTTTGGCTGTATCTTCCTTTATTTGTTTCTTCCATTATTAGCTTCATAAGGAAAGATTTGAGGTCATTTTCTTCTCTTTCAGTTGTGTTAGAGTTTCCAGGGCTGATTGCTTTGGGAACACTGGCTTCTGAAGATGCCATTTTATCTTGGCTTTTGTTTCTCCTTTTACACTGGCCTTTAGCCATCTGGTTATCTCTGACATTCTGTGGTGGTTTCTGGTGTCCTTCACTGGGTGTTGAGAATAGCTCAAATGTTATTGGCTATAGGTTAAGACTTCTCACCTGAGGATATCAGAGAACACTTCAGTGGCTCAGGATGGCAACCTGAATTTAGAATTGGGTACTTTCCTGTATTGGCCAGGGCAACTTGAGGTCAGATCCACCTGTGCTCCACCCATTAGCATCTCCTCTAGGCGACAAGACCCAGACACAGGTGCCTTGTGTCTCACAGTTCCTTTGGAGACACAGAGCCCAGATTTGGCACATTGGGCTTTGAAGACCAATGCCGCTCCTCCCTGGGCCTGGAACCCTATGTGGATTGGGTGGGTGTTCTGAGGTCAGATCCACCTGTGCTTCACACGCTGGGGTCTTTCCTGAGCTAGAAGCCCCACACACTGGTACTCTGTAGACCACAGTTCAATTTGATTCACAGAGTGTAGATGCAGTGCTCAGGCAGGTATGTATCCAGACCCTTGAGACTGCGCACACACTTGCAGGGACCTGGAGACTCCTGAGTGGATCAGCTGCCGTGGTCCAAGGATGGACTTATCCATCCTCCACATATTGTGGACACCTATTATCTGGGTAACTCCAGCACGGGTGCTCTGTAGCTCCCAGCCCGGGTCCCTCGGTTGTCATGCAGCCACAGCTGTCCCGCTGATCAGGCACTATATGTGATCTGCACTGCCATCTTGGATCCTCCTCAAACAGTATTCTATTGTTCTGTAATTCAATCAATAATTATGAACCACTTTATATTTGGGGAGAAAAACACTCCTTTTTGTATTTGGCTAAATTCCAATATTATAAATAGTGCTAACATTAACAATATGGAAGAAATATTTGGTATAAAGACAGGAAAACTTCTGTGGGATAAATTTCCAGTCAATTATTAAATAAAATTTTAATAATTCTTTTACAGAAAAAAACAGTCATTTATGTGTGATTATCTGCTCCAATTTGTCTCTTATAAAGGTAACACCAATATTCATGCTAATAAAATTAGTGATACTATCTACATTCATTCTAATCTAAGAGTGATTTTGATCCAGTCAAACAAACTGACCACTTTGACTGCATGATAATGAATGGGATTTTATTCCTTATCTTCCTTTTAAGCTGCTAATGTGGCCAGGAACACGTTTTAGCTTTTAGATCTTTGTATTTGTTTTTCTTTTCTTATTTTTTCTCCCTTCCATGCTTACTTTAGATGTTTTTTCATTGTATGAGAGTAATTTCAATTTCACACAGAGTCCTAAATTACCACCTTTGGAATGTTTTATACTGCCAGATTTCTACTTGAAATCAATGAAATTAATGTCTTAAAAAGTGATACACACATTTTCAAATGTTAGTTAATCATGTTAATTATGTGTATTTCTTTTGAATTATCTGTTCTCCTTTGAAATCAGCATGGATATTTAGTGTCTGAAACTTTCAATAGAGCTGATTGGTTGTCTGGCAAACTTCCACTATAATGGAGTTCAATAAAGGCATTTTATTATGTTAAGCCAAACATGGTTAGTAGGAAATACATTGAATATGGGCATTTAGACTTTTGTAGTAAATGAAACTTGATTAGATTTAATCAGTTTCATTTTCTCTTTGTGAGAAGGAACCATTAACAGGGCATCCTACTGTGTCTAAATGGAATTCAGCATATTTTACCTTATTCGGTGGCAAGAAAATCTTCCAGAGAAAAAGCACCATGCTCATCACTGCAGTCAGCCAGTTAAAACTCCCTGTGGCTCCACCAACCCTACCTGAAACTGCTTCTTTGTCATTTGTACTTAAACAAGCTAAAAACTTGGGCAAAGGAGATCCTCCTGTAAAACTACATTAGTCTATAGTCTATGGAGGTGGCTTTGCTAGCCTGGATTAATGTTAAAAATCTGGGTTTGGGTTGTGTTTTTGGGGAGGTTTATGTTGTGTTTGGTTTTTTATTTGTTTGTTTTGTTTTTTAGTATAAGCTCACAATATTTTTGTCACCAACATAGTTTATGTCATTGGCCTTCTATTTAATAGCAGAAAATCCATCTCCCACGTACAGATTATATTGGGACCTGTGGCTTTTAAATAAATGGATTTTATTTAAATAAATTATTGTAAACATTAAATAGAAAACTCAAATAAGGAAATGTTGCTCATGTTAACTCTAGTTGCACATGAATAACTTATGCCATAGATACTTAAATGTAAAAAAATGTGCAATTACTTACATGTCATATCTGTTCTCAAGACAGAAATATTGGGTCAGATCTTGCTGTAGCTGAACTGTAGAGACGAGATGGTGTTAAAGACAATAATGAGAAGCACTCTTAATTGTAAAGAAAATCAGTGAACAGACATTCTCAGGAAGGTTTATCAAATCTTATGTTTAAATTGAGAAACTAGTTAAGTGGAACTTGATTGGCAGTTAATTTTATAATCTGTTGAAAAAAAAATCACAAGGCCTCCTCTCAAACTAATTTAACCTGAGAAGAAAAACAGAAAAGCATAAATATCAATTTCTTTAAGTAGCCATCATCACCTAGACGCTTTTAAAATTGGTTTCTCCATTTTTGATATTATAAACGATAGCTTTAAATTAGCCAGTAAGATACTAATCCCTTACAGGTGTTATAAAATTAGATGTAAGAATTTAACTGCCCTGCCCATTGTCATGGGACACATGCCATTCTGAACAATTTGCTTGCCTCAGTCTTAATGGAAGATCACCAGACCTGTTCCCAGATAATCCACCATCTCCAAAACTATCAGGTTCAAACTTTAGAAGAGACAGACTCAAGAGAACTATCTAAACTGAGACTCATATGGGTGGAGAATGATTACTAGTTTCTAAAAATAAAATGGTTTTGCTGTTTACACATGTGATTTTTGGATTAATGTTCATATCAGTTACAGGACACAAGAGGGAGCCATCCAGAAATGACAGGTGATAAATGAAATGAGTCCATGAAAATGAGCAGGAAATAAACGTAGTTCCAGTGTATCTTCCTCTCTGTTAAAGTCACACCACAAAGCTCAAGCCCACATTTTCATAATCTTTCAAAATTTGATATAACAATAAAATGCCTATAAAACTGGACATCAAATGTTTCCGTTTTTCCTAGCATAGTTGAATTTTTCTATGAATTGTGATACTCTCTTTGATATTCTTCATTAATGTTTTAAGTGGATAGTTTCATGTGGCCATTATCTAAGTATTTATTCTTATTTAGTACTAATCATACACTTACTTGTGCATCTTTCAATTGAGCAAGGGATGAGAGTGTAGAATGGCTGTTTCTCAGAACAAATATCAGCTGTATACGTAGAGTAAAGGACAGCAACTTTAATTTCTATATTATATTACATTAAAATATAAACAGCAAAATTTTGCTAAAGCTAGGAAATGTGTTTTAGTTTGCTTTTTTTTTTTGTTGCTGGGATAAGCATGATGCTCAAAAAAATTTAGAGGGAAAAATGGCATTTATTTCCTCTAACATTTCCTAGTGCCCGTTGGTCACTGAAGGAAGTCAGAGCTGGGACTCGAGGCAGGAACTTGTAGGCAGCAACTAAAGCACAACACATAGAGGAAAAGCTCCTTGCTGGTTGGCGTCCTCCGATTTTCTCAGTTTGCTGTCTTATACAATCTGAGACCACCTACCCTGGACATACAATAAGCTTGGCCCTACCTGTCCAAAACAAAACAAAACAAAACAAAACAAAACAAAACAAGCAAAAACAACAAAAAGTCCCTAGATTCATGTGCTCATGCCAATCTGATGGAGGTAATTTCTTAATTCAGTTTCTCTCCTCCCAGGTGATTCTAGTTTTTGTCAAGCTGACAAAAACAAACAGCACAAAATAGTTACAAAAGCAATGTTGGTTTTGACTGAACTTTAATGTTACATTGTAATATAATATTAAAAATACCTTTTTTAATCTAGGAACCTAATATACTTATATGTATAAGGAAGATATTTCTAATTTTATATGTTAAATGTTTAATTAGAAAGAAAGCACAAAGGAGAAATAATTAAATTAGGTAGCAAAAAATGGATTCAATATCCTCTATGGTTTGTTAAAGAGTTCTGGTCAGTTTTCTTGACCTATCTGCACCTCAAATTATTTCAGTGTAAGTTAGAATAAAATACTATAAAGGATCATGATGAGTAACAATTGTTGGAAATTTAGATTCTTCATGGAAATATGCAAGATTTTATATGTTTATTAGTGAAGTGCATAACATATGTTGTGATAAACATGCAATTTTTAAAAGAATAAACAGAGCTAAGAAAAATATTTTAAACTTACCACTCAATTCTGCCACATGAAATAAGGCAGTATTTGGAACTGAGAATTAAATATGGTTTCAAGCTGTCTGGGGACTTGGATTAAAAACACGGAAAAAAAAACAAACAAAAATTCTTATATGTGACTGTAGTGTTCTCTTAGATATAATGAGGAAAGCACACCAGCTCATTAAAGAATAAATATTCTCCTTTATCCCTGAGCTGGTGGTGAATCTTGGCTTAATGAGCCTTGAATAACATAACAATAGACAATAATTTACAATTATTGCCAGTGAGAGGATATAAAGGATAGATAGGTAAGTGGTAAAAATGATAGAAAAATAGATGCATCAATTATAGAACATCGGGAGGAGAGGACAGAAATATGACAGATAAATAATAGTGAAAGATGATAGATGATAGATATAGATAGATTAGAGATAACTTGGTATTTGATAGATAAATGATAAATGATAGATATGTGAATGATAGATACTTAGATGATAGAAAGAGAAGATAGATAGATAGATAGATAGATAGATAGATAGATAGATGATAGATGATAGATAGATAGATAGATAGATAGATAGATAGATAGATAGATAGATAAGCCTATCTGGTAAAGGAGGGGTAAGGTCTCCATAACAGTGAAAATGCAAACTGAACAGGGCTCAAGCATCAGGAGCATGGCTAAGTCTACATGCAAAAATTGAGAATAAATGAGCCAATAATGCAACTCTGACACTAAGACAAAAGACTTGAAAACGTAAAGTGGTACTGATGAAGGTCCTGGAGTCTGCTAGCTAGGAACCCGAGAGTTCTGAGGAGAAGGGTGTAACAGCACCAAAAGACAAAGGAAAGCTCGCCTTTCCCTGCCTCTTTGTTCTTTTTGATTTGATGGCACCAGTACTCAAAGAGGCATGTTTTCCTTACTCAGTCCACTGAGTCTCCTCTGGAAACATCCTCACAAGCACATCCAGAGCTAACATTTTGCAATCTTTGCATCTTTAATCTATTCAAAGGAGCAGCCATCACAAGAAAATATGGGCACCTGGGGTAAATTGACATCTATATCATACCTGCTGTAGTGAATACTGGTATTAATGTTAGCATATAGACACAAAGAATTACAATACATCACAATTAGTTATGGACTTCTCTTTCATCTGTCTTTCAATTAAAATAATAGAAGACTATAGCACTCCATAACCCAATTAATAATGGATTGGGTATAAAATAGAAGCATTGGTGTTAAATTTCTAAAAATCTGGTTTAAAAAAAAGTTAGACAAGTCCAAAAAACAAAATCCAATGTCAAGTACTAGCTACAACAGAAAGAATAGAGGACACCAGGTACACTCTCTCTCCTCCTGTCTAACATGTGCAAATGGCCTAATGAAGACACAGAAATAATTTCAGTTCCGAAATGTGATTATTAATAATCAAAATGAAAACACTCTGTTTCCAATGGGCTTGAGATTTTCTGCCTCAATCTTCACTTCCACATAACTGCTTTCTAATTTCCTTGTTCTTCTTCTGTGCTTCAATTGTACTCTCTAAATTATACTATAATAAATACTGATTCTCTTGTAGCGTTTTGCCCACAACTCTAAGCTGTAAGGCTTTTGATGGTAAAAGCCATGTCTTGCCTGTTTTCACCTTTAGAAGAAGGTTCTTACAGTAACTTGGATGTTACTATCAATAATAGTAGTTAAAATGGGCATTCCATTCCAGAGTACAGCATTGGAAACGCTGATAAATATCTGCCATTAGGATAACAACTTCAATTTAAATTATGAGAATATTCCTAAAAATATGTGACCTATACAATTTAAGACAGCTTAAAATTTATTCTAAGAAGTACATTTTATGAGCATATCAGGCAAAAAATATTCTTGTGAGAGAAGAATGAGAGTCTTGTGGATTATCTATATGAAAATCTGGAGGGATTTATTTGTATTAGAAATGGAAAACATTTATATTAACCAAAGTAAATGATTCTCTCATCTGCAGCCCTAGTAACATTACTCATTCATGAACATGGATAAGAAGAAAATCTCTATGTTTTCTTTGGTATTACAGCATACATCAATTTTTTTGTATTAAATAATGTCTATTTAATATATCTTTACAGATTTCAGTTTATTAAGAAGGAAAAGGCACAAATGCGTCAGCTGCAAACACTAAGACTTAAAATAAATTTATTTTTTCTAGTATTATAAAATATTTCAAGATAGAACTTTCTCAGAAGAAGAAATATATATTTGCACATATAGAAATGAAATTTAATATTACTTCTTTACTAGATTAATGCAACACAATACAAAAGGGTGTATAAATCATAAATTATCTTCAAAGGAGATATTGGGTAGAAAAACTTTAATCAAATATTTGCATTTATTCTCCCATCAATGCAGCCTTATAATAGAATGACCAGCCCTTCTTCAAGGTGAGATATTAAAGATTCTTTACAAATGACCATTGTTCTCATTTTTTTCCCATAATGAAAGCCAGGAGCTGATTAGAGACAGGAGTCACATGTTAATTATCCTTGACTGCTGCAGCACATTTCCACACACTGAGTGTCTTAAATAGACACAAATTTATTATCCAGTTATTGGGAACAGGAGTCTGAGTAGATATCATTAGGCTAAATAAAAATCAAGATGTTGTTAGGACAATGACCTTTATTGGAGATTATAGGAGCAAATGTGTTCTTGGTCTTTTTGAGATGTTTATCTAATTTCTTGGTTAGTGGCATTTACCATATTCAAAGCAGCAATGGTAAATGGTTAGCATACTATTTTTCATAGCACTGTACTCTAGTTCTTTTAAGCCTTCTAAGTAATTTCATGAACCTTTTTCTTACATTGAGGTCCATCTTCTTCCTAAACTAAGATTGGCCATTTATAACTTTTTCCAAAGAACATACTCAGAAATTCTAAAATAAGAGAGTGGTGATAATTTCCCTTCCTCAGAGGATTGACCTAACAATTACTTTTAATAAGATCTCACTTGCCACATATCTGATAAGTTAATATCTCTTTTCATACTTCTTGTCTTTACAACCAATAAAAGTTTCATACAAATAAATTAATCATCTTAAATCTGACAAATACATAAGGTCAAATAATGACCCTTGTAATGAAGATATATGCTTATATGTGTGAACCACAATTAATGCAAAAAGAGGCCATGATTTTGAAAGAGAATAAGGAGAGGTACATGATAGGGAGGAAAGGGAAGAGAGAGAGGATGTAATTATATTATAATCTCAAAAAACAATTAATAAAAATTAAAGCCCCTTACTGGTCAAAGCAATCATTATGCCCCTGAATTCTCTAGTAATCTCTGATCCTAAAGATTCATCTCTTCTATAATATGACATGAGTACCACTGAACAATGTGTAGATTGAGTCTGGCCTCTCAAAGTTAGTGCATTTTCATTCATTCCCATTGTTCCAGTGGTCAGTAGTTTTATTTCCTTGTTTTTTTTTTTTTTTTTTTTTTTTTTTTTTTTTTTTTTTTTTTTTTTTTTTTTTTTTTTTTTTTACTGCAGAGGATATCTTGTCTCTTTATTGTACCATAGTTTGTTTATCTACATATCAGTTGAAGGATATTTAGTTCATTTCCACATTTTAAAATAATTTTTGGTGATATGAATAAACATCTGAATACAGATTCTATTTGATGAGGACAAGTGCATCAGAGTCCAACTGGGAGAACTGTTTTGCCAAGACCATGTAATGTTTACTGCCTCTTAGATGACCATTTGCAGTCATTCGGTCTCCATAGAAGAATAAAGCTACTATATTTTTTAAAATTTTCTCTCAGTCTAACAAATATGTAATGGTTTTAATTTGCATCACCTTAATGAGTAATTTGTTGATGCCATTCCTATGCTTTGTGTTCTGCTTGGTGATCATCTTAATGAGATGTCTGTGAGATAGTTTGACAATTAGTGAATTGGTGGATTTTTTTTATGTGTTTTAAATCTCTCTGGGTTCAAGTGTGTGTTGTTCTCTCCTTTTTCAAGCAGCACCTGTTCATTTCTTTAAAAAAAAACATTTTCATTTCAAAAAAAATATAAACTCACATGTATTTAAATAAATAATATCTGTTATCATTACAAAAATGATGGATTCATACAAAGCCATTATATTTTCTCCTAAGTTCTGCTTAAAATTTTGAAATTTATAAGCCATTTGACTTAGTATTTTCATCAGTTTCATTGGAGACTATACTCATCTTTCGGAAGACATTTGATTCGGTGACAAAAAAAAATCATTGGTTTTAAATATGCTAATTTATTTCAGATTTTTAATTTTATTTATTTAACTTATTGGTTGATCAATTTATACATACATAAAAATTATCATCATTTGTAAAGTATCTGTGATTCTGCATAATAAGCAATGAAATCTGTATTTCTCAACACAATTACAATGATAGTTTTATATTTTTTAGATATTTTAAAATTTCATAAATGTTCTAAATCAACTTTTCTAATTGAGAAAGCATTGTATTTATAGATCCTTTTTAAACATTTGGTTTCTCACAACATTTATTTTTTCTATACTTGGGTGTATAAATCATTCCACTAGTTCCAGTGCTCATTGTCTTTCTTTTTTGATATATTCGATGCTTTTATACATGAATATAATGTATTCAGATCATATACACTCCCTATTCTCCAAAACTAACCCCTTATAAACATCCACTAAGCCCCCCCAACATTATCAACTCCTCCTCTTTTTTTCCTCCTCCTGCTCTTGCCTTGCTTACTCTTCCTCCTTAACCTCATCTGAGTCCACCTAAGCCTGAAGTGGGGCATGTGCAACACCTCCAAAACCCAACCAACCAAACAAAACCCCAAACAGATGAAAACAAAAACAAACTTCCCCACTCCCAAATAAACAAAACTGAGTCTCCCCAACCAGTGGCCATGACAACAAACATTGGGGGGAGGGCAGAGTCCAGGTTAGAGGTATCCTCTACTCCCCATATTTGGGACCCACAAGGAGACTGTGCTGTCTATCTACTACATCTGAACAGAGGGTCTAGTTCCTCACCAAGGGAATGGCTTTATGTAATATATTTATTTTATTGAATGTTAATATTTACTTTTTAAAATATTTACTTCAATGTAGTTATATAAATGTTACATTCATAGTGTTTTGACTATTTGTATTTGGTAACTTTGGAAAAAATATCTTTCCTAGCTTGGTGAGTCTACCATTCTGAATGTAAATCGTTATCTATTGTATCTCCTCTCTACCAACTTAAAACATCTATCTAGACCTAAAAACATCTTAACTCCTAAATGATAAGCCTAATTGTAAGACTAAACTATCTGGTATTCAACCCCATCACAGACTTGAGAAGGAATATAATTAATTACCTGTGATTATTTACCTGTAATTATTGGAAGTGCAGCTTCCAAAATGAGAAAATTACAGAGACAGTTTGCTGCCTGAAAAGTCACCCAAAACTCTATCATGTTGGAGAATCATCTTTCGCCTTCTATCCCAGTATATCTGACAGACATATTTGTGAGGCAGGAACTATTGAAGGCTTGTCCTCTTAATGTATCGTTTGAGAATAACTTCATTATGTGCATCTGTGTGTCTGTGTTTGATTGTGGGAACAGACATGTGTATATGCTGGTGTGTATACCCAAGCTCACGCAGGCAGAGATCAGATGTCAGTGTCAAATGTCTCTTCCTGTCACTCTTCCCCATAGTCTTTGAGACAGAGGCTCAGTGAATCTGGAGCTTCCTAATTGCTCCATTACCAAGCCCCAAGTATCCTGCAGCCTTTGTCCAGGTCTCTGCCATCCAACTCCCCAGTGCTGGAATGTCAGATGTACATCACCTTTCTTCAAGAGTAGCAAGGATCCAACTTCCATGTCCATGCTTCTACAGAAAGCTCCTCACTCATTAATTTTTCTCTCCAATCTGTAAGAAAGTTTGATTTTCAAGATTGCTATTTGGGTTTTTATTTAAGCTTTGTATTTTGTTGTATGGAATGCTGACTGGTTTGTAAACTTCAGTTCCTTCGCAAACAGCAGTTTTATGTTCAGGAGAGGAATAGTTCTTTTGCATTCAGAAAACACTTTTTTTTTTTTATGCGGTCTTACCAGAAAATGGGCTTTTAAAATCTTTCATCCTCTACTTCCTCTATGCTGCCTTAGCTTCAAGGAAGAGGATATGATAAGGATGTGCCATTTCAATGTAGTTCTCCATATGGAGTTAACAGATAGAAAGGCAGTCAGAAAGGATAAAACACACCCATAGGCATGACCGTGGGTATGCAAAGACAAGATATCTGTCATTGTGCTTACAATGGTCATAGAGGTGATTTTGGTGGTTTCTTGTGTTATTATCTTCGAAAGGTTGCTAGAGGTATTTTTAAATTGTGGTTATATCTCATATTTTTATTGCCAATGTTTTCATGATTTCAAGACTATTTTAACATGTGTTTGCTTGGAAATTAGGCTCCTGTGTGCCATGCTAGTTATTCAAACTAGTTTTATGTGCCTAAATTCAGGCTGTGCTTTGCCTCCAGCCTCAGACTGTGTAGAGAACTTAAAAATGCAGTACAAAGATGTTGTTTGTTTCATAAGTGCACACAGAAACATTAAGACTTGATTAATGTAGTAGTCGATTAACATGCTTACTATCATTAATGGTTCCTATACCTCTGGAGTTTTCCTCCTTTAGTGTTTTTAAAATCAATTTTATTTATTTATTTTTAAATGTTTATTAAGTTTTTTTTTTAATTTTTTACATATATACAATAAACTACCTACAGCAATAAGAATCATGACACAATCAGAAATTATATAAATGTTACATCCTTAGTGTTTTGGCTATTTGTATTTGACAGCTTTGAAAAAAACATCTTTCGTATCTCGGTATGTCTAAAATTCTGAATGTAAATCAATATCTATCATATCTTGTCATTATCAACTTAAAATATCTATCTAGGCCTAAAAGCATGTTAATCCCTAAACAACTTAGCTTAATTGCAAAACTAAATTATCTGGTCTTCAACCCCACCAGAGACTTGAGAAGGAATAAAATTGATACCTGAGTATGCCAGGAGTGCAGGTTACTAGCTTTCCAAGTGAGAAGATGATAGAGACAGTTTTCTACCTGAACAGTCACTCAAAACTCTCTATAACATTAGAGATTCATCTTCAGCTTTCTGGCCCAATATATCTGACAGACATATTTGTGAGGCAGGAACTATTGAGAACTTGTTTAGCCCATCTTGGCAGAGTTTAACCGTAAACTCTGCCTGTATCCGAGCTTCCCCTTTTTTAGTCAGAATTCTGTCTGTTTTGGAAATGAGGACATTTTGCCCAGTGGCTTGTTTGCCACATTTGAAGCCATCTCCATAAAGAGGTTCTTTGATGATCATCATCTTCTTTGAGGTAGGCTGGGTGTTACCAGGATTTAACCTATCTCATTGTCAGTGAATCTTTAAGATAAAATAATAAAACATTCTAAATGCTTTAATCTGCAGTTCTTTGAGGTTTTTGAAGGTCTTATTTAACTATTTTACCTTATCTTTCTATAGAATCATATTTATGTGTTGCATCTAAGATATATATTATTGTGATAAAAATAAACTGGTAATTGATATGACCATAATTTGATCAATTAACAATTAACTTGTATTACTTATTTGTCCTAAACAGGCTGCAATAGCACTTTCAAAGTATTCAAAGTAAACCTTGTATTTTAATTGAGTTATAGGGGTACAATACTTCATATTAGAGTAGAAATATATCCAATGCATGTGAAGAATAATCTTACATTTGAATTCTATACCACTGTATCTAAAATAAAACTCATTTTGCCTCTATATACAAACGTCTTCACCAATGAATTAAAAATAACCTTGTGAGTGACAATTAAGACATTAAATTGAGGGGTAGATTCAGTAATCTACTTTTTGTCATCTTCCCCATGTGGCCTGGCAAGGCAGTCTCACCAGGGGTATGTGATTGAAAAGCAGGCAAGAGAGTCCATGTTGGAGACAAACCTCCAGTTGCTCGGAAATTTAAATGAGAATAAAATATACATAAGAGGATTACAGCTGATGAGGTAAAAATTCCAATTCATGGGGATTCTTGGAATTACAAGAAATTCACTGTAAGTAACAGCTTACAGTCTTGTTTGTGAGGTTGCTAGAAAATGCTAAGGAACAAATAAGATGATACTCAAGGTTGTATGTGCTCAAACTTTAAACATGGTTTGCTAGATTCTGATCACCTGAGTCTATTCCTGGAAGCCCAATTGAGAGCCAGAGTCCAGAGTTGATGCAAAAGCCAAGGAATTTTGTTGAGCTGATGTGCCGGGGTCCACCAACTCAGAAGAGTTGGAAGACCCTAAAGAGCAGAAGCATGGGCTTTTTATAACCTCACAGAAGCAGAACTAGCAGGGGATGATTAGTCCATACATGATTGGCTAGTTGACCTTTAAAACAATTGGCTAAGTAATGGTGTGGGTGGGAGAAAAAGGCACGGTTTTCTGAGTGAGCTAACAATAGTTGGGGACTTTCTCAACTAGGAGGAGTAAGCACATTCCTGAGGTAGTGGAAATTTAAACACAAGCTGGCCATCTTTATATCAGGCTGGACTCTTCATGTTCATTTCTATTTTAATATTTATATTTGACAATCTTGCTATATGTGACGGCGACCTTTACATCAACTTGACACAAGCTAGGGTCAATGGGGAGGAAGAAACCTTAATTGAGAAAATGCTCCCATAAAATTGGTCTATGGGTAAGGCAGTAGTGCATTTTCTTAGTGATTGATGAGGGAGAGGCCAGCCCATCAGGGATAGTATGATTCTTTGGCTTGCGGTCCTGAATTCTATACTTTTATTTTTAAAAAAGCAGGCTGAGCAAGCCAGTAAGCAGCACTCCTCCATGGCCTCTGCATCAGCTCCTGCCTCCAGATCTTGGGCCTGTTTGAGTTCCTGTCCTGACTTCCTTCACTGGTGATATGTGGAAGTGTAAGCCAAATAAATCCTTTCTACCCTTAGAGGGTTTTTTGTTTTTTGTTTTGTTTTGTTTTTGTTTTTGTTTTTGTTTTTTGGGGTTTTTTTTTTTTTTTTTTTTTTTTTTGGTTGGTTGGTTAGTTTTTAGTTTTGGGCCATGGTGAGTCATCATTACAGTAGTAACACTTAAGACAGTGTATAAAAGAAATGGTACTTCTGTGTAGACAAACAACAGAAAATGTGCTGGAACTCTGGATTTTCAGCTGTGAAGACTTGATATCTTTTCCCATGCCATATCCACATACCTTATATTATCCTGAATCAGTAATAAACTTATTTGAAAGTAGATTATGTCATCTGCCCCTCACCCTTGAAGCATATTTGACGAAGCAGTGGCATTGGTAACTCTTGAGCCATTACTTTCTCTTCTGAGCTTTGCCTGAGACTGTCTAAATACAGTCCCAGAACCTCTTGGATTATGAGGTTTTGCCCTATTCTTTATTTCACATGCAGTCAGAAGGTTTCCTTCCTTTTTAAGGTATTAATATGTTCAAAATGTCTGATTTAATAGCTTGTTTGGCACTCTCAATTTCCTTTTCTCTTGGCATGCAATGTCTCAGAAGTCATAGTATTAAATATTTCATGGTTTCATATTATTTGAAACAAGAGAATAAACCTGAATCCTCAAGTTCCAACTTGGCCAGAAGAAAAGTATTCCTTTACAAATAAGTTATGATTTCTCGTCATTTCTAGCCATGTCCACATAGTCTTAAGACTCACAATGACATCTTGTTCAGCAGTCTAGTAAAGCATAACTAATATGTATGGAAATTCTGTTCTTGGTTTTTATATAATATTCTTATTAAATCAAACTATACAGACTTTGACTGGAGGTTTTAACGTGCTAGCTGAGGTCTTTGTGACTTCATTAAGAAGAACAATTCAAAATGTGTAACTTTTTACAATCCAGATAAGATTCCATAGGCTGAGGTCAGATGTTAGGGGAGGAGGTGCTTCCCCTCTCTGAGGACTAGGGGAGGCTACCATTGGGATTTATATTGAACAAATTTAAAAAATAAATTATTAAAAATAAAATAAAGTATATTAGAGTTTCCTTTTTAAAATTCTGACAAAACATCCTTTCAACAATATGCCCCATAATAAAATGCAGTAATTCAGGCAAATTTTCCATAATTGGTATTTTTGTATAATCACATTCTGGAATATTATGGCTGTATCTCTCTTTATATATTCAGAAACGATATTTTCTTCTTAAATTCACATGACTTAGATGCCCACCAAAAAAATGTTTTACACATATTTCAAAGATCTTCTTCTGGAATATCTACTTATATGGCTTTTCAAAGCATATATGTCTGCAAATGAAATGTATTTTTGGCTCACTATTTAAAGAAAACATCCTGACTGATCAACTTCAATACTTTGGGGTTTTGGTTGTGTTTATGTATCTCTGCTTTTTCATCATTACATGAAAATTTAATCATCATGATAACTATGTATCTATAAAAAGTAACAGATATAACACAGGCTGTTTGAGATAGGAATTTCCTTATTAAGCTATATGTAGTCATAACTTATAATATCTTTATGCAATGTAAAATAAACGCACATTAAAATAGATAAAAGCTATATTCTGCAATAAAACAAAATTTTATTAGACATAAAATATTACCTTTAAAATGACATATGTATATATTTCTATAAAATGAAATAGAGTTTTTATATAAATCATGATTAAAGGCTTAAAAACGATATTGGGTGGGAGCACATGATGGTGATTATCAAGCATAGCACTATTTACAGAAAGGCTGTAGCTTTTTATTTCATCTTCATTTAAATGTGAAACTTTAGTAACAATGTACATAATAATTTAGTAAACACAATATGATACTATATTTTATATTTATGGGAAGAATCACTCACTATTTTCCTTAAAAATGTTTGTATCAGAATTTATTTAGAAAGTACAATACTGTTTAATATTTCATTTTTAAAGTTGTTACTTAATTATAATTTTCATAAGTGACAGAAACTCTGTGTCACAATATATCATGTTTATACAAAATGTCACCAAGTGGGATCTGAGTCAGGAACCTCTGTTTCTGTTAGGTTTTCTCTAATTCTATTATATACTAAAAAAAAGAAAACAGCAGTATTTCCAGCAAGAGACCAGGACTACATAAGTATACAGAAAGCTAAAATAAATGAAACCCATGCCTTACAAAATAACCATAAGAAATAATCATATAGACCTTAACTTTGGAGATATTGAAGTTTAGCATGGGATCAAACTTAATTTCCAAAGTAAAAATCACTTGAATAATGTTAGAAACAGACATCACTATTTGCTAGCTGAATATTATAATTTCTACCCTTTTGTTTAGTATTGCAGCCACAAATCATAGATGGATTCAGGACTGCTGCATTCAAAATTGCACATTCCTCTTGCAGCCAGGTGTGCAGTGACATATGAATAAACTGAGACTATGATTACAGTTCCAAATGATGGACGCAGTAAGATAGCCTAGAGTAAGCCAGTCTTCGTGGTGAATGCCCACAGTCACAAACTTGGGAGGACGAGGAAGGAGTAGACCTTTAGATTAAAAATAAAGCTGAAATGCATTTTCAAATCAAGACATATAAATAATGAGGGGGCTGCATGAAATTCTCTCACTCTCACTAAACAACAGGTAAAAGAAAAAAAAAAAAAATAAGCAGAGCAACAACTCAGCCCTGTCCCTTACATTCAGTGTCAAATGATGAAAGATCAAAATATTGGTGTAGATAGTGGAGAAAGAAGCGCTGTATAACATAGATGGGAATGTAGATGAATAATGTCACCATGCAATGTTGTAAAAGTGTCTCTAAAAATAGAATTACAGTATTGTGAATCTAACATCAGCACACACATATGTTTCATCCTCATCTATGTACCGTAATGGTCATTACAGCATTTAAAACGAAGAAAGTCTGTCATTTAACACGGTATGTGTAAATCTTTAGAGCATTATTTTAAATGTTTTCTGTTAATGTAGGCACAGAAAATTGCACATTTAATCTAAAATAATAGAAATTGTTGTAAAGAATGAAAATAGGATGATGATTACCAGTGGCAGGAGGGGGATGGGAAGCAAGAAGATTTTGGTTCAAGAGTTCAATGCAGCTGCACATGGTATGGCCATAGCTACAATCCCAAATACTTCAGGAGGGTTAGGTAGCAGGGCTGAGTTGAAGTAGAGCCTGGTTGGCATATATACAAAATTGAGATTATGATTATACTTTCAAATGATGTTCCCAACAAGATAGACAAGAAGAAACCAGACTTGGGAGGATGAGGCAAGAGACTCTTACACACCCACACACACACACACACCCACACACACACACACACACACACACTCACTCACACAGAATGCCCCAAATACAAAATAGAAGTGAAGTTAAATAAGAAATGTTTTAAAAAAAAAAAAAAGCTAAGTAGCCCTCTGTTCTGCAGTCCTAATGTACACACAGGACTCCACTAAAGTGAACGGGACCATGAATCTTGGTCCCCAACGTGGAAAATAAAAACTAAGAGCATCAAACCAACCATATGGAAGAGATGTGGCTTTCTCATGCCTGCAGATGTCCATTTCAGCCACAGATCATAAACAAAACACCGACTCAAGTGGGAAAAGGTCTCACAAGTTCTGGGGATTCAGAAATAGAATGGATGAACTTTCCAGAAACACATTTAAAAATTTGAGATGTCTTCATTTCACATGTGAAATAAATGAGTAGGAATAATAATATTTTATAGTTTATCAGGTGACTTTTGCAGGTTTTCTGATATTACAGTCAGAGCCTTCCTCTATTTTCTAGATCCACTGTGCTGATGCTGGCCTTAAAAGCAGGTAGAGGATAGTCAGATAAGGGGACATTTGTCTATTCTTCTTAATGGTGTGCTGCATTTAACAACAGCATTTCATCTTTACACTTACCTGAGGTAAATGAAGAAAACAGATATCATGGGTTATAAAATTTTGAAAACACATTAATAAGTAATAAAGTGCAATACATAGGAAAACTGAGCTGCTGATTGAATAAGAAGTCCTTTTCTGTTGAATCTGTAAAAGATGTTAGATTGCTGTATTATGATCAAAAAGGAGGTAAAGTTGATAAAAAGGAAATTGAATGTGATGAATAACCAGGAAACACGCAAACACACTTTAAGAAATTGCTTTTAAATGGTGAAACTGTCCAACAACTCTGGTCACTAAATATTTACATAAAGCACTTCTCCAGTTACAACATCTCCTCCTCCTGTTCTCAAAATTGGGAGGAAAGATTCGAGCTTTTTACAATTTTTCTGAACATTTGAAAAATAATTTTAAAATAAAAATAAAGATTTAAAAAGAAATTGGAGAGTTCAAAATTCTTAGAAGTATATTACCGAATTCATGATGGTAAGGGGAAAGTAAAGCTTAAAATTTAAATTTACATGCCAAAAAAATCTCATACATTGCAAACAGTATAGTCAAGCAATCATTTCATCTACAAGAGAAAAACCGGCGGCTGACCTATCGGTCCTAAGAGAAATAATTCATTGATATTTTACATATTAATTTAGAAGACTTGTTATTTTCCAAAATTTTTCATTAGTAAATAGAAAGAAACATATTAGCTTTTATAACTAGCTCCTTCAGCTTTGTATGAGTTGGACTATTGAAAGAAATATTGGCCTAGTGAAATCGTTAATTAAAAATACCTCTCACCCTGCATAAATTTATAAAACATTTCCTCATTAAATTCTTAAACATTCCTCTCCCAGCAGGTTCTTTCCTAGGCACTAAAAGTAATTATATATTAATGGATACAGTTTTGAATTCTATTTAAATATACTAAAACCCCATATTTAATGTTCTAGCAGTAAAAACTATTTCCTTCTGAAAAAGATTTAGATGAGAAAGTGTCAAGAGGCCATTGTATTAGGAAAATATTGGCTCTTCGATAAATGGTGCTGGGAAAATCAGATACCCACATGACAATGAAATGTAGTCTTTCTTTAAATTAAACACAAAACTCAAAGGGAAATATTTAATTTGAAAACCTTAGAATATGCAGCAACACCAAAGAAACCTGAGTATATCAGTAGCTGCACATAACTAACATCACTATTCTAGAATAATCCTATTAACACCCAAAAAATTCTAATAACGTTCAACTTAATGCCCAAAGTCCCAAAAACACACCTATAGGCAACTTCCAATCTATACCTCAACTGAAATTTCAGTTTACTTGCATAAAGTTACTATAAAATATTTAGACTATATTTGCCCCTGTAGTAACATCCACTTATTGATTACTAATATTCATAATATTGCTTTTTAGTTTTTTGTGATGAAGTTTATCAGAAATTAGAGATTTTTAAGTTAATATAATAATCTACTTTTGGCATCATTGATAATGTGTCACAATGCTCATGTCCTATTGTACTAATATCTGTCTTTATCATCATCATTTATTCAATCTTTGTTTAGAAATGATATTTTTTTCTACTTTTGGTTCTACTTGTTTTCTAACTTCTCGACATAGATGGTTTATTATTAGTATTAGTAGTAGTAGTAGTAGTAGTTTTCTTCACTTTTGATATAATCATTTGCGGCCACCAATCTCACTGGAAGTATTAATTTAGTAAAGTTTCTTGAGATTTGAGGATAACAGCATTGTAATTCAGTTTGAGATATATTCCAACTTGCGATTATTATTTCTAAGCTTTCTTGTGACCTATTTCAAAATGGATACCTTCACTTTTAAATGTAAAGACTTCTATAGTCAAATTGTGCTATTGAAAGATTTGTTGCGCTGTGGTCAGATAAAGCTCCATAATTTCATTTCTTTTTTTCTTTTATGATAGTGGAAACTGAACCCAAGCCTCATACATAACAAGAAGATGCTAACCGTTTACCTACACCACAAATATTTTTTTCGTCTCTGTTTGGTTTTGTGTGTGTGCTTGTTTTGAGTCATGTGTTACTAGGTTGACCAAGTTTATTTGGACTTGCTCTGCAGCCCAGAGAAAACTTGGAGTTCTCTCTGCCTAACTTAAACTCCCATGGAACTCATGTTAAAGGTGTGTGCCACCAGGCCCAAATGAAAGCTCCATAAATTCTGATATTATGTGTACTTAATTGGCCACACACCTTTCCTGTCCCATGGTTTCTATCATATTTGCAAACTAGGAAAAAATAAAGGACAGAAATCTAAATAAGAAGTACTAAGAATGTGGAAGTAGAAGTATGCCAGAAGGGATAGGAAAAAAAAAAAATAGAATGCGTATATAATGATCAATGGCACATGGCTGTCCTGGAGTTTGCTCAGTAGACCAGGCTGACCAGAAACTCGTAGAGATCTTGCCTGCCTTTGCCTGCAGGTGCTGGGCTTAAAGGAGAGTGCCACCACTGCCTGGCCCATCTCTTTTTTTCTTACTGGCCATAGATACATTGTGTCCAGCTATATCACACTCCTGCACTAATAACTTCCCACCAAGATGTCCTCAAACTGTGAGCTGAAGTAAGCCCTTATGTAGGTACTCTGTTGTCACAGCTAGAAAAGTAACTAAACGAGATGAACATGATCAAAGTGAATTTCATATAGAGCAGGAAGCGTTTTTTATTCTACACAGCCAATATGTGCCAATACTTATTTTAAGTTGGAAATGCTAAAAGTGGGTTGAGATGAAGTCCTTAGCATCTGTTCCTCTGATTGGCCACAGTGAAAAAAAAAAAAAAAAAAAAAAAAAAACCAAAAAAAAAAAAACAAAAAAGCAAAAACAAAAACAAAAAAACAAAACATTGTTGAAGTAAACCACTAAAGCCTGTCAGATTGTTACATTGCTTCACTAACTAAATCATCCCTTCTGATAGAAAACTATGATCAAAAACACCCTACCTAATCAACTTTCTAAAGATGAAAGAGGATTTGGTGCTTTCCATGGCAACCATAAATAGTGCTTTTTTATAGCAATGGACTATACGAATTCATGTGGCCGTCAGCAACTGTATTTGCAGTTAGTAACACATCACACACAATGAATAGTCACCTCACAAAGACACAGCTTATTATCATTCACTTGACAGAAGACCAATGTGTTATGATTTCAGTTCTTAAAACAATTTGAGAGTGGTTTACCTTGAACCTTATCTTTTTTTTAATATTAAGTTAACTTCCTACAGCACTAAAAGTTGTATTTCAAAGGGAAGACAGGAAACTTCGCAATCATTTAGGTTAAATAGCAACAAAAATTTATATGTTAGAAACTAAGAATCCAAAAATTACAGTAGGCTTACCCCTGTGATTCCATTAAAACACTTGCATGGCAGTGAAAAAATACTGGAAGTCCCTTTGTAGAGAAACGCTTTGCTGACTTTTTTAAGAACACAGTTCTCTACTAGGAATCCCTATAAATGTTTATCATTATATTTATGCAATGAATGGGCAAAATAAATTTCAAAAATGAAGACAAATAATTTTATAAGTTCATATGGTATTTACAACTTAAATGATACTACAAGATTACATGATTACTTGATTATATCTGCAGTGTATCACAGCTAACTGATTTGTACTGCACATAATTTGGAGAAAACATTCTTTAAAATATAATAAGAAAATGTTTATACAAGATGATTTTTTTAAATGTTTAAGGTATAATATTGACACTTCCTCCTATATTGCCATTTGTTATTTGAAAACCCATCAGCAAATGTATGTAAAATATAAAGCATGAAAACACATATACTAGATAGGTAGATAGATAGATAGATAGATAGATGGATAGATAGATGATAGATTTGATAGATAGATTTGGATGTGTGTGTGAAACCAATAGAAATTATTTTAAGAACCTCATTTTATCTGATGCTTTTACCATACAAATATAAATCACAGAGGAAAAAAATAAAAAATCGTTAATAGAAGACCTCACTAGTGGTCATGGATTTTATTCACTACAACTATGTGCTCTTGTTGGAGGGATCACTAAAGAGAAAAAACTGTAAATGATATTGCATAATCATATAATTGGTAAGGAAGTCAGGATTGAACTTACTTAAATAAAAGTTTACTTACTATTGCTTTATAGTACAGTTTGAGATCAGGTATGGAGATTCCTCCGGAGCACCTATATTGTACAAGATTGTTTTAGCTATTCTGGGTTTTTTTGTTTTTCCATATGAAGTTCAGAATTGAACTTTCAATGTCTTTAAAAAATTGTGTAGGTATTTTGATAGGGATTGCGTTGATTCTGTAGATTACTTTTGGTAGGGGGCCATTTTTACTATGTTAATTCTCCCGATCCCTGAGCAAGGAAGATCATGCCATCTTCTCAGGTCATCTTCAATCTCTTTCTTCAGAGTTTTGAAATTTTTTTCCAACAAGTCCTTCCCTTGCTTAGTTAGGGTAACTCCTAGATATTTTATATTGCTTGTGGCTAATGTGAAGGGTGTGGTTTTCCTAATTTCTTCTTCTGCAAGCTTGTCATTTGTGTATAGAAAGGCTACAGACTTTTTTGAGTTAATTTTGTATCCAGCCAATTTGCTGAAGGTGTTTATCAGCTTTAGGAGTTCTCTGGTGGAATTTTGAGGGTCACTTATGTACACTATCATATCATCTGCAAATAGGGATAATTTGATTTCTTCCTTTCCCATTTGGATACCGTTGATCTCCTTTTGTTGTCTTATTGCTCTGGCTAGAACTTCGAGTACTATATTGAAGAGATATGGAGAAAGTGGGCAGCCTTGCCTTGTTCTCGATTTTAGAGGAATTTCCTTGATTATCTCACCATTTACTTTGATTTTGGCTATTGGCTTGCTGTATATAGCCTTTATTATGTTGAGGAAAGTGCCTTGTATCCCCGATCTCTCTAAAACTTTAAACATGAATGGGTGTTGAATTTTATCAAATGCTTTCTCTGCATCCAAAGAGATGATCATGTGGTTTTTTATTTTCAGTTTGTTTATATGGTGGATTACATTGATGGATTTCCGTATATTAAACCATCCCTGCATGCCTGGAATGAAGCCTACTTGGTCATGATGAATGATATCTTTGATGTGTTCCTGTATTCGTTTTGCAAGTATTTTATTTAGTATTTTTGCATCGATGTTCATAAGAGAAATTGGTCTGAAATTCTCTTTCTTTGTTGAATCTTTGTGAGGTTTAGGTATCAATGAGACTATGGCCTTATAGAATGAATTTGGTAATGTTCCATCCATTTCTATCTTTTGGAGTAGCTTGAACAGTATCGGTATTAGCTCGCCCTTGAAGGTCTGGTAGAATTCTGCACTGAAACCATCTGGCCCTGGGCTTTTTTTGGTTGGGAGACCATTGATGATTGCTTCTATTTCTGTAGGGGAAATGGGACTATTTAGCTTGTTTATCTGTTCTTCATTCAACTTTGGCAAGTGAAATTGATCAAGAAAATCGTCCATTTCCCTTAGATTTTCAAATTTTGTGGCGTATATGCCTTCAAAGTAGGATCTTATGATTCTTTGAATTTCTTCAGTGTCTGTTGTTATGTCTCCCTTTTCATTTCTGATTTTGTTGATTTCAATACTGTCTCTTTGCCTTTTAGTTAGTTTGGCTAATGGTCTGTCTATCTTGTTGATTTTCTCAAAGAACCAGCTCTTGGTTTTGTTGATTCTTTGGACTGTTTTCTTAGTTTCTTGTTAATTTCAGCCCTGAGTTTGATTATTTCCAGATGTCTACTCCTCTTGAGTGTTTCTGCTTCTTTTTTTCCTAGGGCTTCCAGTTGTGTCGTTAAGATGCTTATGTGCGATGTTTCCAATTTCTTTTTAAAGGCACTTAGTGCTATGAATTTTCCTCTTAGCACTGCTTTCAATGTATCCCTCAATTTTGGGTATGTTGTTTCTTCATTTTCATTGAATTTCAGAAACTCCTTGATTTATTTCTTTATTTCTTCTCTGACCCAGGTGTCATTTAGCAGAGAGTTGTTTAGTTTCCACGTACGTGTATGCTTTTTGTTATTTCTGTTGTTGTTGAATTGCAGCCTAAGAGCATGGTGATCTGATAAGATACAAGGTATTATTTCAATCCTCTTGTATCTATTGAGGCTTGCTTTGTGACCTACAATGTGATCAATTTTGGAGAAGGTTCCATGGGGTGCAGAGAAGAAGGTATATTCTTTCTTGTTTGAGTGAAAGGTTCTATAGATATCTGTTAGATCCATTTGACCCATGGCATTGGTTACTGATGTTATTTCTCGGCTTAGTTTCTGTTTCAATGACTTATCCTTCAGTGAGAGTGGGGTGTTGAAGTCTCCCACTATTATTGTGTGGGGATCGATGTGTGGTTTAAGCTTTTTTAGGAGATCTTTTACAAATGTGGGTGCCCTTGTATTAGGGGCATAGATGTTCAGAATTGTGATGTCATCTTGGTTGACTTTACCTTTGATGAGTATGAAGTGTCCTTCCTCATCCCTTTTGCTTAACTTTGGTTGAAAGTCTATTTTGTTCGATACTAAAATGTCTATGCCTGCTTGCTTCTTGTGACCATTTGCTTGGAATATTTTTTTCCAACCTTTTACCCTGAGGTAATGCATTTCATTATGGGTGAGATGTGTTTCTTGAATGCAGAATAATGTTGGATCTTGTTTATGCACCCATTCAGTTAGTCTGTGTCCTTTTATTGGAGCATTGAGGTCATTGATGTTGAAAGATATTAATGACCAGTAACTGTTAAGAGTCCTAATTTTGATGTTGTTTCCAGTCAAGCGTTTGTGTAGTTGTGTTTTTGCCATGGGATAGTTATCTATTTCCTGGGTAGTTTTGGTTGTAGCTTGACTCTTTGGGATAGAGTTTTCCTTCTAGTACCTTCTGTAAAGCTGGATTTGTGGATAGGTCCTGTTTGAATTTGTTTTTGTAATGGAATATTTTGTTTTCTCCATCAATGGTTATTGATAATTTTGCTGGGTAAAGTAGTCTGGCCTGGCATCTGTGGTCTCTTAGGGTTTGCAGGATCTCTGTCCAGGCCCTTCTGGCTTTTATGGTCTCTGCTGAGAAGTCGGGTGTAATTCTGATAGGTTTACCATTAAATGTTATTTGGCCCTTTTCCCTTGCAGCTTTTAATATTTTTTCTTTGTTCTGCATGTTTTGTGTTTTGATTATTATGTGGCGGGCAGTTTTTCTTTTCTGGTCAATTCTATTTGGTGTTCTGTAGGCCTCTTGTATGTTTATAGGCATCTCTTTCTTTAGATTGGGGAAATTTTCTTCTATGATTTTGTTGAGAATAGTTTCTGGGCCTTGGAGTCTGATATCTTCTCTTTCTTCAATGCCTATTATCCTCAAATTTTTTCTTTTCATGGTGTCCTTAATCTCTTGGATGTTTTGTGTCAGGAGTTTTCCAGATTTGACATTTTCTTTAATGGTTGATTCACGATCTGTGATTGGATCTGCTAGACCTGAGATTCGTTCTTCCATCTCTTGGATTCTGTTAGAAAAGCTCACCACTGTGTTGCTCGCCTAATTCTCTGAGGTCTCACGTTCTTGTTTTTCTTCTGTCTGTGTGTTTATCATTGAATCCATTTTCATTTTCAGATCTTGAACTGATTTTTTGATTTCTTTCATCTGATTTTTTGTATATTCCTGAGTTTCTTCTATTGCCTCTTTATAGGTCTTCAGAGCTTGAACCGTTTTATTTATTTCTTTCATCTGGTTGTTTGCATTTTCCTGCAATTTTTCCAGTTCCACTCTATGTGCTTCTTTTCTGTCTCTCACCTGTTTGTCTGCGTCTTCCTGCATTTGATTACGAATTTTATTTGTTTCCTCCATTATCATCCTCATTACTAAGGATTTGAGGTCATTTTCTTGTATTTCCGTTGTATTTGAGTTCTCTGGGTTGTTTTCTTTGGGATAGCTGGAAACTGGAGATGCCATGTTGTTTTGGGGTTTTTTGCGTATGCTTTTTCGCTGTCCTTTAGACATCTTGCCCTCTTTGTTTTTGTTGGGTAGCTTCCAGAGTTGGATGGAGGGTGTCTGATGATAGATTCACTTGTTTTCTCATGATTTCCCTAGGCTGGGAGCTCAAAGCTTCACTGGTGTCGATGTTAGGAGGTTAGCCCTATTGTTCTGGTCTCTCACAGCCAGTGATCTTCAGCCCCCCTGTGCTGTGGGTCCTGCAATTGCTCTGGGTCTCTGAATGAGCGTTGGGTCAGACCAAGGTATCCACAGCCTTCTGTGTTCCCTGCCAAGTCCGGCCAGCAACACTGGGCCCAAACCACGGGCTGAACTCAGCTAGATTCTCAGGGCCTGAACTGTCTGCCGAGCTCAGCTAGGGATTCTGCGCCCAAAATGCACACAGGGTCCAGCCAGAATTGTTCGGCTGGGACTACGCACCAAGCTCAGCTAGGGCCTTTTGGCCCAAAGTATGTGCTGTGGTCAGTTATTGACTCAGGGCCCGAACTGTCCACCAATCTCAGCCAGGAATTCTGGATTCAAACTGCACACTGTGTCCAACAAGAGTCTTAGAGCTGGTGCAACCGAGCACTCTGTCCAGCCTGCGTCACAGCAGGAGAACTGCGGCTGCACTGAATCAGCGCTGGTGTTGGATCTGAGCACTCCGCCCAGGCTGCATCACAGCAAGAGAACTGCGGCTCTGCTGAATTAGCGCCAGTGGTGGAACGGAGCGCTCCGCCCAGACTGTGTCCCTGCAGGGGAGCTGCTGCTGAGCTGAGGCGGTGCCTAGGATGGAACTGAGCGCTCCACCAAGCCTGTGCCACAGCAGAAGAACTGCGGCTGCTCTGAGTTAGTGCCACTTGTGGAACCAAGTGCTCTGCCCAGACTGTGTCACCGCAGGGGAGCTGCCGCTGAGCTGAGGTGGTGCCTAGGGTGGAACTGAGCGCTCCACTACGCCTGCACCACAGCAGGGGAGCTGTGGCCGAAGCTGAGTTAGTTCCTTGGGCAGAATTGCTTGCTGGGATGGGCCAGTACCCGGGACTCTGGGGCCGAACTGTCCGCCGAGTCCAGTCTGGGTCCGAAGACTCCACACGACCCAAATCCTGCCCCGAGTGTCCTTTCCCGCTGCAACTCCCACCAGCCACCACACCAATTGCCTCCACCAGAAGGCTATGAGCTGCAAACCTCAGCCACCGCTGCTGGTGCCGCTGGTGCCGCTGGTGCTGCTGCCTCTGCCGCTGCCACTCCGATCAGAGAAAATCCACGCTCATCCCGTGTGCAGGGGCACTCAGGTCCTCCGCACTCTCGTCCCTCCGAACCATGGAGCACTCCCGCTGCTGTGATGTTCGGACCTCGGTGTTCCTGGCTCAGAAATCTTGCAATTCCCTGAATTGTTCACTAGAGCCTCCAAACACAGTCCACACTGCTCACCGCCATCTTGGATCTCCAATATCTTCTTTTTGAATGCATATTCTTTCCAAATAACTCATAGATAGCAAAATAAAGAAACAATTTTGCCAGGTCTAGCTCTGCAAATGAGGTTATCAAGCCGCCTTACAAGAGCATGGGTGAGGGTTTATATACAGGTGCCTACAGGACTCAAAGGCAGCTGTGTAAGCCAGGAATAAGCAAGCTTCAGCGGGGGTGATAGCTCCTGAAATCTGAATCCCTGCACCACTGCCATGTCTCCAGGCAGCTCCACTACAGAGTCTCAATTCTCTAGCAATCTTTGGATGCCTACTTAACCTTTGAGCCAGGACTGGTGAGTCTTGGGACTTTCTGAGCTTCTTTGTATTTCTTGAGGTATCTGAGCTTCTAAAGTTATTAATGTTCTGAGTCCTAGGACACCGGCCCTTCCCCCCAGGAAAGAATGTTTCAGTCCAGAGGAAATAATTGCGTAATGCTCTTACCCATTGTTCTGGCTTTTACATTGCTCTGATTATATATTTATTCATTTATTTTCACTTATTGAGGACTCTGTATGTAGATACTGCACTTCTATCATTTTCTTTGCCCTTCTCCTTTTTCTAATAGCTCTTGTGTTCCCTACCATGTCATTCTCAATTTTATGGCTGCTTATTCTTTAATTATTGTTACTACAAATATATGCACACATTTAACTTTATAAAAAGAACAACTTGTTGAATTCGTAAAGTGTTGCCCAGCCAATAGCTTGGGCTTTTACATTCTTTCTCATTTTTTTTATGAGGCTTGAAAGTAATATAAAAAATTCATTCTTTTCTTCTAAGTATAGTTGAGTATGTAGCCACTGTGTCATGGCAAGAATCACCTAGTCTCAGCACTTTTTTGAACTGTTAGCCTCAGCAGCATCTACTGCCCACTCAAGATATAACAGAGAAATAGAAGAGCTTCCTTCCATCATGCACTATGAGTGTAGGTGCTACTGTGTACAAGGCAATTTCACAGGCACACGATACCCATTTAACAAAACAGTAGCATTTGCTTCTCCACTGGTGGTTCTGACCATCCCACCTAGGGGCGTCTGCCCTAGCTTTCAGTACCAGAAGTGAAATCTTTCCTGGGGCATTCACATAAAGTCCAATCACAAAACAGTTGGTTGTGCTCATAATAACTGTGTCACAACTGAATTAACAGGCGCACCATGCCAGTTATGTTGGTAGTAGAGTATGAGAGTCAGTGACCCAACAGAATGGGCACTGACAGTTCTTTTCCAGAACCCTGTTTATTCCCTTCTGGCTTTACAAGCACCAGCCAAAGGGAGGTGACCCTAGTTTGTTCCTGTTTGACTTATCCAGATATTACAGCCAAAGCATGCTGAGTCTTTAATAATGGAGGATTGGTATGAGCAGCAGATATTCTCCACCGTCCTCCCGCCTCCTCTCTCTCTCTCTCTCTCTCTCTCTCTCTCTCTCTCTCTTTTCTTTCTTTTTTTCTTTCCTTTGTTGTTTGATTTTGACTGAGGACAGGCTCCTGTGTAGTCCAATGGAGACTCATCTTGAACTCACTTACTTGCTGAGGTTGATTGTGAGAAAATTGATCCTCGGGGTGTAATAGCAAATTGAAATAATAACAAAAGTGAAACAGTTTTCAAAATCCAATTCTACTAAAATGAGATGCCAGTTTAGAGAAAAGTCTATAATGGGTAATATAAGAGCTAGCCAGAGAAAGTGGGTATAAAGTCTGATCATGAGGCATTCTTTCTTTCTATATTCCATAGGCTAGGACAATCTTCTCACTCTTCTGGCATCACTCCCACATCAAATGAACACCTCCTCTGATCTAGCCAATGGACAGGACATTCTCCACATGAACTCTGGTGCCCCATATTTGACCACTTCCCCTTGGTGGGGAACCCTGGTGGCACTCAGAGAAAGAATAAGCAGGCTGCCAAGATGAGACTTGATAGCCTATGACCATATAGTGGGGGAGGTGGTCCCCTTTGGTCATAGACCTAGGGGACAAGAATAGGGTGAAAGTGGAAGGGAAGGGGGAACGGGAGGATACAAGTGATGGGATATCAGTTGAGATGAATAAATTAATAAAATAAAAAATTCTCTACACAAATCTCTATCTAATGAATATCCTAGGGCTTGAGACTAAAGTACAAATGTATTGTTGAAACACTCATGGATGTTCTTATCAAAGAAAAATTTCAGGCTCTAGTATTTTACCAATTGGAAGTAGAAAATGTTAAGATAGTAGTAGTGCATTATTAGTTTTTCCCTTACTTAATGCAATTGTACCTTTGGACAATTGGAGCTTGCTTAAAAAACATGTGATATTAGAAGCAAACAAATGATAGTCAACCAAAACCAAGCTCAGATATACTAAGTTCACCATCATGATATATAAAATATTAATGTTAAACATTGGTAGGCCCAACAAATGATTAGTCTCCAATTATAAATTTTTACTATTCTCCATTTGTAGAAAAAAGCAATGTATTTAAATATAGTGCTATATAATTATTTTCTGATATGAAACATTTATTTACTATCAAGTCATTGCTAATTGCTTGCAATTTTACCATCTGTAATTATGCTAATATAGTGAATAAAGTATAGTCTGAAGTATTAATTTTATATCTGTTTTTTTCATTTGGGTGATTTTTGCATGCATTAATTTATGGCTTAGATGCATCTCATCTATTCTGCATGCATAAATGTTGGGCAATTTGCTTATTTGCCTTTGCTCATCTAAAGTTAATGAATTAAATTTTCAACTCCCTTTGCCAGAGCCAGTCACCACCCTACTGAAGCTTCTAATTGCTTATTTCTAATAGTTTATTTGTATAGCCTGTGTGACATGCAGTAAAATATTTTAATATTTGTATAGTTGTCTGAATAAAGACACTATTCCTAGAAAATTCTTGATAATCTGTGAGTACATGTAATGTCTTCATATGTATGTAATTATCTAGTGCATGTCTATGCTGTCAAAACAACTTATGAATCAATTTAACTCAGCAATTGAGTATATCTGAAGATGTTGATATGTCATAAATATTAATTTTTCACATAATAGCTTTTAGAACATTGAGGCTTAATATGTGACCTTCTCTTGAAGAGAGATGAAAACACAAAGATATGTAAACCTAGAAGTCAAATTTGCTAACAGATTGACCTCAAGCTCTTCACTAGCTCTTAGTTAAGTTACTACTATGCAATGACGAAAAGCAAAGCCTTCATTTAACCATGATTAAATGAAAACATTCAAACAACTACCAGCCCCTGAAATAATAGTTGCAAAATCAAGATGATGACCAAAGATAATATGTCTTCAATGTTTGCCTCAATACTGCCATTAAATTCTGTAAATTCAGATTTTTTTAAAGGATAAATGATTCAGATTGATTATTGCTTCTTGGAGTGGTTTCCAGTCACTGTTTAAAAAAGTTTCTTTGATGATGGTTGAAAACTACACTTGTCTGTGAAAATAATGGAAAATGTTCATGTACACTCCGTTCTCAAAAAATATTTTTATACTTTAAATATAAATCACATATTTTCCTTCCAATTTCTCCTCAAAGACCTTCCCATGTGTCGTGCCCTTGCTCTCTCTAATCCATGACTTGCTTAATGCTCTTCAAAAACTATGACAATATGAAAAATGCAATTTCCATTAGGCTATGTGCTAGGATTGGGAATAAATTCAGCTGGGATTGAAGAAGGCAATCAAAATGGATGAAAAGTGGGAAAGAAATGAAATTTCACTAGCTGGCATTTGTATACTATCTGTCATCTGAAAACAAACACATTACAGACTAGAAGGAGGCATTGAAATATAGAAATAAATTCCCATGATAATGCATAGCAATAATTGAAAATTAAGATGCATCAAGCATGACAAGCATTTGTTCCTGAATGAGTTAGGTTTTACTTATGAATTAGCAGAATATAGGTGGTGCAATTGTAGAGCAAAAGTGAAAGACACAATTCCATATGAAACGGTGAAAAGCCAAAAGAAAAAAAACACATCTTAGAAAAAATCCATCTTGACACTTTCCTAATGTTTAATACCTTTCTTTCTCATTTGATACTCACCCATATGATACAATTAGATCTATCTGTTTCATCACTTCTAACTCCCAAATTGTTTTTTTTTTTAATATGGAAGGTGGTCTTCTAATATGGAAGATGGATTGATGAGGATAATTGATCACTAGTTTGGAAAACAGGCCTTACTTCAACTTTGAATTATGCTTTTGAGCCATTAAGTTGCATACATTTCAAGAAATATGAAACAATCAGTTATTAAAAATAAAGCAGTTGCACCAGAGTTCATGTCTAAGGCAGTTCATCCTCTCCAAATAACTGTGGAAAATGTCCTGTCCATTGGCTAGATCAGAGTAGAGGTTTGATGTTTACTACTTATTTTGTTCTTGGATAGTGTAGTAACCACATATTTGACCACCTCTTCTTGGTGGGGAGGCCTGGTGGCACTCAAAGAAAGAATAAGTAGGCCACCAAGATGAGATTTGATAGCCTATGACCATGTAGTGGGGGAGGAGGTCCCCCTCAGTCATAGACCTAGGAGAGGGGAATAGGGTGAAAGTGGGAGGGAGGGAGGGATGGGAAGATATAAATGATGGGATAACAATTGAATTGTAATCTGAATAAATCAATAAAATAAAGCAGTTTCAAAAGTTTTTAATTCATTGACATTAAGGGGTAAGAAAATATATACACTAAAATCTATGAACTGTGGAGTAACTGAAGACTCACAAATGACTGGTAATTTAGAATACACAGTGAGTCAACAGTGTGGTTACTGTGTTTTACACTGCCGAATGTGAATCGCTGAGGCCCTGTTTATTGAGTATCAAGCATGTGCCAAGTGAAATGAATGACAAACCTTTGCCTCCAGTAGACATTGAAGCATACGTTGCCTCCCCTGCAGATATGCCGGGAGCTTTTATACAGCTAAGCCCATAGAACGTTAGAACAGCCTTCAACCTTTAGAACTAAAAGGCTTGGCCAGTTTAGTTTGGAGTGAAATCAGGGAGGCTCTGAAAAACATAATACCTGAAAAATGTTAGTTCAGATGTAAAAACATGCAGCTGGGATGAGCGAGATGACGAGTGTATTTCTGTTCTGCTTATAAAAAGAAAACAGATATGCTAATAATGTTCAGTGTACCAGCTTCATTTTCAAACCTTCCTTCTGACTCCAGGAGCCGAGGCTGTCGAGGCACAGTGTAAAAGGTTTGAAGTGAGAGCAAGTGAAGATGGCCGGGTGTTGTTTTCTGCAGATGAAGATGAGATAACAATCGGGGCCGAGAAGCTAAAGGTCACAGGTACAGTAGTGAATGTCCTTGATTTTTGTTTTTTACCTTAAAAAATACACAATGTCAGAGAAGATTCTTCATATGATATTTGACTCCCTTCATGAAAACTGATCACATTTAGTTCTAAAATAATCTTCGGAAAAGTAGTTGTGGTTAAAGAACAAATTCTAGAAAGCCTTATTAACGGATAAAATGTAAAGCTGCGTGATCAACTAAAGTAAGAAATTATCGGCTAGGTGGTATAAGGAAATATGATTAAAGATGATGAATCAAAACCAGAGGTACTATATCCATTGCACTTCTATTTCCAGAGCAAACCCTGCTTGTGTATGGCCTCCCTGTATGTGAACCCTTCCTGTTTACATAGCCTTCTTGTATCTCTACCCACCATACAAGGAAACACACACAGACACACACAAACTCATGCGAAATCCTTTCCTCTTTACAGGATACCATGTGTTAACAGAAGAAGAGTTTTATTCTTGCTTGTGCCACTTCTAAATTGAAAGTATCAAAGAAAAAAATATAGTTTATTATTTCACATGCATAGGAGAGAAAATCGAGCACAGCATAGAACACAATATGAAGGCAAGGTATGGACTGCTCCCCTCACATACATATATGTCATAGCATATATGTTAAAGCAGTACCCCAGTCTTTTGACAAATAACACTACAAAGAGACACTGACTGCAGGGGGCTCCATATAAATTAGGTACATTTTCTGACAAGACTTTAAAGCACATGTGACAAGAGATCTGTGTGAATTGTAACTTGGTGGCATGAAAGTTTTCCATTTAAGCAGTATCCATTGGAATTAAAATTAAGATGAATCCTTTCTCATTTTCTTTCACTTTCTGAATAATGCCACTCTTTTTGATGGACTCTTGTTTCAGACAGAAGAGGGTCATTTAGACAATTGCTATGTTTGTGTATCTGAGAGAAAATTACTTTCTCGGTGCTAATAGATTTTAGCATGTTTATGTTTACCTACTTAAAGTACAGGTGGGTATAAATTAAAGGTTACACTCTTACCTGAATATCACTGTCTTAGTTTTCCATTGTGACAACAAAATTCATGATGAAAAAATCAAACAAACAACTATTTGATAGATACAAAGAATTTGGCACATTGTTTTCGAGGTTTCTCAGTCCATGTTTGCAGTTGGATAGCTCCATACTTCTAGCCTGGAGATCTCATTCAACAGAGAGACTGTGATGTAATAGTCCTGCTCAGTACAGATGGGAAACAAAGCCATGAAAAGAAAAGCAGTATAGGCATGAAAATTTATTCCCCCCAAATAACTTCCATGGAGACCTACAGCCAGTCAGGGTCCACCTATCTTCAAATCCATCAGTCAAGTAGTCTGTGAGAACATAGAGCCCTTGAAGAGATCAGCTCACAGCCAACCTTTAGCACATAAACTATCAGGTGCAATTTTAGATTCGAGCCATAATAATCAACATTGCTTGCTGTTCTGGTGCCATAGTACATAATTATTTACTCAAGAATCATGATTAATTTACTCTTGAACGGACTAGCTCTGCTTGGTAGTAATTTGCTTGAAGTAATTTAAATATATATCTGTTCTTAACATTCCTGGCTAAAGTGGAGTTTTAGACTTTAGTTCAGAATTATCCTCTATAACTCTGTTTATTTAGCATTCCCTACTACGAGGTCAGGATATCACCTAATGCAGCTATCTTCTGAGACCCAGTAGGCACATAAAGGACGTAAAGCTTTCTTCGTGGCAGTCTCAAATTCAGTGCTTTCTGTCTGCATCTGTCACATGCAATCAGGTCTTCCATGTGTAGCCCAAGGACAATAGCAACCGAGCAAAGGGAAGGTAACTATAGGTCTGACTTTGGAAGGGGAAAGTCTTCAAGTTGAAGGAAAACTCTTTGTCGGGCACAGATATCTATCTGTTTTGCATTAGCAGAAAGTCGTGAAGTGCATGAGGAGAAAGCGTCTCTCTCTTTCTTTTCTCCAAATGGCAGCAATTAAAAGTGGCAGTCTATAAGAATAGAGGGATCCAACTGCATGTACCCTGTGCCCTAGTGATTGTTTGAAACCCAAGAGCATCTGACCTTTGTGTCTTTCTAATGGAATGATTGGAAAGACAGACAGTATCCAGCGCTTGTTTGACAACACAAGAAAGGATTTTCTGAAGAGCTGTCTTTTAAATTAAACAGTGTGCTGCTGGGTTGGAATCAATATTTTCTGGTTTGTTATTGTTACCTGGCTTCTGTTTTCCCATTCTTGTCTGTTACATTAGCCCGCTGTGATGAGGTCAGCTTTACAATCAGCCTCTCCTTTGTTCTTCCGAGCTGTCCAAATCTGAGAACCTGGTAAAAGCTCAGGCACCAGAAAGAAGCAGTTTGTCTGAAAAGCTGCAGGAGAAGTGACTGCAGTGCTTACTAAGAAAAGTGATGTACGGTCACTTAATTTCCTCTATTGACACTTTTCAGGTTTATACACTAGGGATAATCGCTGAACTCGGTTTTCTAGTTGCTTCTTAGCCTTCCTGCTGATGGAAACTTTAGAGTCATTATGCAACACTGTTTGCTGCCCTCTATAAATTTCTAAATGAAATTGAGTTCCAGTTTTGAAGTAAGTATGCAAGTCACAGCCATCGTCGCGAAGAAGCTGCTTTATCAGAGGTCTTTGCTGGCAGACATCTCTGTGGGTTACTTTTTTCCAGGGTCTCAAGGAAATCTTTGGAGTTTTATTCTGCTAAAGGAAATACTGAAAATGCAGCTGACTAATATAAAGTATGAACCATTCATAATGAAAAACAACTCACTTGCAAAAACTAACTCCAGACAGAGAACTATAGGCAACTAAAGAATGCTGGGAACGTAATAGTCAACTCCAGAGAAACGCCCCCAAATTAATTAAAAGCCCTGAAATAATGCCTACAAGAAACTTTATGAGGATAAGTAGGTTGTTGTGTTTATATATTTAGAGGTATATATGCACATATAATGCATTATGTTGATGTGTACTATTTATATCAACAATAAACTAATAAAGACCGTGACTTTTTAAAAAATCAAAGAGCAAAGAGGGGTTCATGGGATAGCTTGGATAGAGGAAAGGGAAGGAGGAAATAACATATTTTAATTTCAACATTTAAAAATACACATATTGAGATATAATATGAATAAATTAATAAAATATATTTTTAAAAGACATTAAAAAAAGAAAAGAAAAAGCGCACATTTTAAGAAGTAGCTTCTCCACTTATGTGCTGCTATCAAAGGATTCCATTTGATGCTCAATGTTCTTGTATGTGATAGAGGAATTCTTTGAGACACAGTTGATTTTTCTGTAGCAAAATTAAGCTGCACAATTTCTTACTCATTGGCGTTTTTTTGCAGTATCTTTCTTTTCTTACTTGCTATGGATAAGAGGATAATGGCCCTGGCTCCTAGAAGATGCCTGTAGCCATAATGTCTTCTTAATGTGGGTTTCTCCAGCCTCTTTTCTGTTATAATTTTACCATTCCACCTTCCTCCATCAGCTGTGAAATGTCCCTTTAGAGACTTATATGATGACGTCCTGGTCAGGTTTCTATTGTTGTGATAGAACACCATGACCAAAAGAAGCCTGAAGGGAAAGGTTTATTTCTTCTTACACCTCATAGTCCATAATGGAGAGAAGTCAGGGCAGGAAGCCAGAGCAGGAACCTGAAGGCAGGAACTGAAGCAGAAGGCCTGGAAAATTCTGCTTACTGGCTTGCTTTCCACTGCTTGCTCAGCTTATTTTCTTATAGCAGTGGGAGCCACCAACCCCAGGGTGGCACCATCCACTGAAGGCTAGATCACACCCTTTTGACCTTCACTCAAGAATATGCATCATAGGCTTACCAACATGCCAATCATGTGTGGGATATTCTCTGTCAAATTGATTCCAGCTTGTGTCTAGTTGACTTAAAATTAGACAGCACGAATAACATGGCATATGATGCCATTCTGTTTACATTAGCAAACACGATATTTCAGAGGGGGAAATTTTAGTTTGCTGATGAAAATGTTAATTACATATGCAAAATCCCATTTTTCATGTAACATAACATATACAATAATACATCCTCTTGATACACAAGCACAAGGAATGAACTCCTTGGTCGGACAGACAACAGTTGCAGGTTCTGTGCCTAATACACTGGGAAAATTAGTCATTATTTCGAGGCCTAGTTTTTGTCTTTCAAGTAGTATGTTCAATATGTAGGGTTTGGGTAAAGAAAAGACAAAGAAAAATAAATTCAGACCAACACTGGGTCAAATTTGTATCTGGCAAATGCTATTTCTACCATAATTATAATTTTAAATGCTCCTACTAACTTATGTGATTTTAATTTAACTAGTTGTAAAAAAATAATAAATTGGACAAAAATGAAAATGGAAATTAGAAAGTAGAAAATCATGTAGGGATTGCAAGAAGAATGGGAGTCAGTACAAAGTGATATTCATGCCAGTTTCTGGCTGTTATAGGTGTAATCATCTTTAATCAGGGTGGTGCTCTACTGTGATAGACTGTATATTCTTCTGTGGATAGACCCACAGGCATGCATATAGGAATAGACCCGAACCCATGCACATGTGGGCAGAATAAATTCGATTCAGTAGGTTATAAAAAAAATAGGAGTTTGTGGAAGTGGCATGGTTCAAGGGAAAGAGAAGAAGGCAGGCAGTAAAGAATGGTGGATGTGATTGAAATACACTGCACACATGTATAAAAATGTCAAAGAATAAACAAAAAACATTAAATTATTAAAAATTAATGTTATTTGTATTACCAAATAGTAGCTGAGACCATATGTGATTTAGTTTTCTTTTATACAACATGACAAAGCTGATGTGTTGTGTTAAAATATTACCTATCAGATAATACCAGCCTTCAGGTGGTCCTGAAATGAGGTCTCTGCTTCAAGTCATATCATAGCTACTGAACACACATTTATGTTCAACAGAAAGCCCTCAATTTATAGCTCTATAGAAGTTAAAATTGTGTTTGTTATTGCATTATTAGATGATCGGATATTCATTCTGTATTACATATTTTCTAAAAAGATTCGAGGAAGGATATACCACCACAAAGAAATGATGTTTGAAGAGATAAGTTTACTATTGTTTAAAAACTAGATAATGTTTCATTATATTAAAATATCAATAATATAACAAATTGTATATGTTTATTTTTATGTAAGTCAGTTAAAATTTTCAGTGTAAAGCAATAAGAAATCTGTAGATATTTATACTACAGTTGAGTTTACCTGTTCAGTTACTGTGAAGCACTAAGCCTTATTTGAAACTGGTACAAATAGTTATGCCAATCAGGCACAACAATAGAATTTGGGAATTGGTAAATAACAAATATTATTAGTCATAAATGCTTAACAATATTTTTAATAGAAAATTTCACAAAATGTAGAGCAAAGGAAGTCCAACACACTAATTAAATGTTGGTACTGGTGATGAAAGCCATGACCCTCAATGAACTCACATTACTGAAAAACTAAATAATAGCTTTAAAGACTTAAAAAAAAATCAATTCTTGTTCATTAGAAGCTAAATACCAGAGTTACTTAAAAGTTAAGTTCTGTTAGTGATAACCTATGACTGAAGCAGGCATTCTCCATGCCCTGAGACTACATCTACTGTGAAGAGTAATGCAGGAAGGAGGTGAGCTGTGGAAGTATTTGTCTGGGCAATAATAGAAGACTCAGTGGCTTGGTATCCAGTTGCCTCTGTGCTAGAGCTGCAGGGGTTTATAGGACAGTAACTATGGGTAATGCAGGTAGTTAGTATCTTAGTCATCTGTTCCTCATTTATAAGATGTGAGGACAATAAATGTTATTTCCATTGAAGACATTTTACCCTTTTTATCATTTTGGTCTCACCCTTTTTACCCCTCTAAATTGTATGAAGTATATACTAATAATTTCGAACATTATATATGTATTATATTGAATTTATAATACAAGTAGCTAGTTAGATATTTCATTGTACCGAAACGTAAAACACAACAGAAAAGAAAAATTTTGAAAATGTATTGCATAATAAATTATTTAAATTTGTGAATATTATCACAATACAATTAATCAAATTAATAACATATGATCCCAGTCATATTACAAGTATAGGTTTTGCCACTAATGAAAGCATACATTTTCAGGACTTAATTTACTTGTCAGTACCAAGGGCATTTTATTAGCATCACTGGGCACATCATGTCTTAGGGTAAGCTACTTTCAGGAAATGAATACAGTGCTCAGTAGCAGGTAGAAGGGAGTCTGTGTCTCCTTGCGTATAGTCTGTTTTTATTGCTATTTCATTTTTACCTGTGTCAGTATTAACCTGTCTATTTACACATTCACATAGAGACCTTGAGTAAGCATTTCTACAGTACAAATGAGCCTTTTAAGATCTGATTAATTTAGTGGCCAGACTTATTTCATAGGCTTTGAAAAGTTAGAGGTGAAGAAATGTATGCTGGACTCTTCAACAAAACCAGAGATAGCCTTGAACATAACCTGCATATCTATGGAGATTGAAATCTTGTCGATGCCTAATAAATGAGGACAGAAGGGATGAATTTAGTCTGCACGTTCTGAGCTCTGTTTGATAATAAGAAAGATCTTATAGCACTATATTATCTGAATTCTCCTAACTATACCGACCACTGTCTTGGAATGGAATTCACTATTGGCATGTGAAAATAAATGTTCCTCCTAACGTCAGCTGAACACACCTCCATGAATAGTCTTTCTGTTCATTGGGAAATCTTGCCAGTACCATACTTTCATCACTGATAATCAGTGCAGGTTTTCATTATCTATAAAAGCTGGAAGGGAGTGAGATGGCAAAAAGATAAGAAAAACATAATTAGTTTGCTGTTGCTACTTTTAAATTTGTATTTTATTGGAGTAACAGTTTTTAATTTCTAATTGTAGAAGCTTGAAATTTGAAAGAAATTTCACTATCTTCAAACCAAGATACTGACTTTCTGAAAGAATCGCCCTTTTCTTTTTTCAGCTTCTAGATCTCTCCTCGCATATTTTCAGGCATTTTGTCTTTAATTTTCTTTACTATTCCAATTAATTTTTTCATACAATATATTTTTATACATTTCTCTCTCCCATAACTCCTCCCAGGTCTTCCAAACCTCCCTAGCCACTCTGTCTCAATTCTCTCTGTGTGTCTCTCTGTCTCTATCTCCCTGCCCCTTTCTCTCAAACAAACAAAACACACACGCACACGCGCACACACATACACACACACACACACACACACACACACACACACACACACACACACACCAAGGGATAAACAAAGAGAAAAAACAGTAAGAGAAAATTTCCAAACCAAACTAAAAGTACACACACAAACTGGAGTCCTTTTTGTGTTGGCTAGCTACTCCGGGGCATGTTTCTTGTATGGAACATACATGATAAGGTCTTTTGTGATTTTATAACCACAGGCAGTGGGAGCACAATGCTTCTCAAGGCTCATCTTGCACTGTGTGTCTGGAAAGTGACCAGTTTAAAGTGTTTGTGAAACTTATCAAAATGATACATTAACTGAATTTTTAAAAATACCTTTAAAATGTAAGAGTTCACATTGTAGAACAGGATCTCTTATCAACTCTTCATGTTCATTTGAAATTATCAATGTAGGTTCTTTTAAATTTTTTGTCATGAATCCCCAAATCAATATGCTTTTGACATATGTTCATTTTTTTTTTTTTCTCTAACTAAAATGTGGTTAATAAAAACAAAGCACTGCACAGAGTTGAGCTGAAGGGGTGATTTTTTTGTTTTGCTTTGTTTTTTTGTTTTACATTTTGTCTTTATTATGCTAATATTTTAATGTATTATTTCATTTTGTCTACTTTTTAAAAATTTTTTATTAATTTATTCTTGTTACATCTCAATGAAGGGGTGATTCTTATCAAAGATGGCTAAAATATAACCTATTGAGTCTGCTCCTTGTTTGTGTGTGTATGTTTCAAGGCTAACCACCTGCACTGAGGAAATAATAAGGAAGGAACATATCCCTGGGAGACACATGTGTGTGTGTGTGTATAATATGTGTGTATGTGTATATGTATATATAGGCATGCAGTATACACAATATAGTATAATTTTAGGTAAATATAAATAATATAATTCATGGAAATTTATGAGATAATCTTGTACTTTTTATCCCTCATCCTCCTTCTTCTGTGTTGACTTTTTTTTGCTTGAAGAACCATTTTCAAGTTCCCCTTTCATATCTCCTTTACCCTGCTAATCTTTACTTACCTCCCAACCTCACTGTGCCTATCTTTAAGGAAGAATGCCTTTTTAATTAGAGAAACTCATTGAAATAGGACAAAGATAACATAGCTAATATTTTTCTAACATGACTATTCCATCTGTTGCCCAATATAGTGTATATCCTCTCCATTTGTTGGAGCAGATCCATCACTTATGGGTAAAGAGTAATGAGCAGAGGCATAATATTCATGCTTTGATGTGTTTAAAAACCAAATCCTACTGGAACTATTAGACATTGGAGGTGTCTGACAATTCATGTTATCCAGAACCGAATGTTATGTTGGGGAGCCAGTCTTTAACTATTGCTGTGGTCTGCTGTGGAATGAGGGTTATAGGGATAAAACCTCTTATTCTTTTTACTCTCTTTGTCTTAAAACTAGAGAGTCTCCTAAGGACCATATTCAAATTGTGTGGAAAAGTCATTTTCTTCTTTGTCTCCATTCAAAAAAGAATTAAAAAAAAAAGTCATGGTCATTGTCCTTTTTATTAAAAAAACTACAAACTAGAAGTCTCCCTTGACAGATATAGGAACAAATATTAATATAATTCAGATAGCTATTTCAAATATTGTTTAAGTTCCTAGGTGAGAACTGGGATGTCCCATCCTTTTTATTCTGCTTGTCATCATTACTAAAAAACATTACTATTAAATATTTTTGCTTCTACTTCTGTAAAAACGTACAATCCAATAAGTAGATAATGAACAGCAAGTGAGTAGTGATTATAAAAAGTATATTCAGTATAGAGAATAAAGATTGCCCTATCAAAAGGTACATTGAAAGCAGGTTAATTGCAATCCCATCCAATCCCAAGCCTTAGGAGGTAGAATATGTTGACCTCCATCATATGACAAAATGTTAAAACTTAATGAGTTCCATTTCAACCAAAGCTAAATAATGAGACCCTGTCTCCAGGAATGGGAAGAGAACAAAAGAGAGAAAGAGAAAAGAGAGATACATTTAATTTTAATGTTATTTCTATTTTATTAAAGGTGGTTTTTAGATATGTATAAAGGATAATATTCTAACTAATGTCTTATGGGTCCTTGTGTATATGAATTAACGTAGTACGTATTTTTGTATAATTTATAATGTGAATTCCTGACATTTTCTGAAGCGAGGCAAATGATACTTTTCTATGTTCCAACAAAGATTGACCAATTGTAAATAATATTCTAGATCAATTTACAGTGTCTCATTTAATTTTAGATTCATTTGAATAGGATTTAAATTTATTTGCATATTTAATTTGTTTTAATGTATAGTGCCTAAAAGCACTAAGAAAGTATATTAATATTACTTCTTATTTATTTGAAATTCATAATTGACTCAATAGCCTGACATATTTGACAAATACAGCAGTCTGACACTTGAGGGAATTTCTAGTTAAATAAAAATTACTTTTTGACATTTGATTTCCCATGTTTATAGTGAGCACCTGGCTTACATAGTTTTTATCTGACACCTATCAAGATGATTTTAATGATTGTTAATTATTGCCAATGCCAGGGTCTTCACTGATCAATGTATCTGCTTTTGTGCCAATGTTGTGATTTCATTAACATACCTCTTAGTACAATTTGAGACTGGGGATAGTGACATCTCCAGCAGTTGTTTCATATTTAGTATTGTTTTAACTATTCTGGTTTTTTCTGTTTGTTTGTTTCTATCTGAAACCAAAAATTGTCTCTTCAAGATCTGTGAAGACTTCGGTTGGAATTTTGATGGGAATTGCATTGTATTTCTAGATTGTTTTTGGTGAGGTAGCCATTTTTTCTGTATTAATAATATCAAACCATGAACGTGGGAAGACCCTTCCATATTCTGATGTCTTCTTGAATTTCTTTATTTAATGTTTTAAAATTTTTAATCATACAAGTCTTTTAGTAGCTTAGCTAGAGATACCCCTACTTATTTTATCGTATTGTATTGGAGGCTGTTTTTCTCCTGATTTCTTTATCAGTTCATTTGTCCTTTGTATATAGGGAGGCTACTTTGTTGTTGTTGTTTGTTGTTAATCTGTATCCAGCCATTTTGCTGAAAGTGTTTATCAGCTGTAGGAGTTCCATGGTGTAAATGTGTGCTATCATATCATCTGCAAATAAGAATACTTCGATATCATCTACATTACTTTGGTCTCTTTCAGTTTTTTTCTATTGCTCTAAGACTTCAAGTACCTTATTAAACCTTGTTCCTGATTGTTATGAAATTGCTTTGAGGTTCTTTTGGTTTAGGTTGATGTTGGCTACAGGATTACTGTAAACTGCCTTTACTATGTTGCTGTTTGTTCTTTATATCCCAAATATCCCCAGAAGTTTCCTCATGAAGGAGTCCTGGGGTTCTGTGAAAGTCCTTTCCTTCATCTAATACAATGATCCCGTAGTTGTTGTCTTTTAGTTTGTTTATGTGCAGTTGAATTATGTTTATACATTTACAGATGTTGAGAGGCTTCATCTCTGGGATGAGGCATGCTTCATTATGGTGAATGATTTTTTTTTTATGTATTCTTGGTTTTTGTTTGCAAGTATTTTATTGAAAAAAATTGTACCTATGTTCATAAGGAAAATTGGTCTATAATCATTCTCCTTGTTGTGTCTTTATGTGGTTTGGGTAGGAGAGTAAAACAAATTGGGCAGTGTCCCTTCTGTTTCTATTTTGTGAAATCACTTGAGGAGTATTGGTATTGACTACTCTCTGACAGTCTGATAGTGCTCTGCACTAAAGCCATTTACACCTGAGCTTTCTTCTTCATTTTATTTTTATTTTTTTATTTTTGGTTGATAGATTTTAATTACTACTTCTTGTTCACTGGGAGTTGTAGGTCTGGTTAAATTGCTCCTCTAATCTTGATTTAACTTTGGTGGGAGATATGCTTGAAGAAAATTAGCCATTACTTTTAGATTTTCCAATTTGGTGGAATACAGGTTTTTAAAGTATGTCCTTATGATTCTCTGGATTTCCTTGGTGTTTGTTGTCACATCCCCGTTTTCATCTCTAATTTTATTCATTTGGATTTAACCTTTACTGATGACTGAAGTTTTGGAGGTTTCTAATTTTGCTTTCAGCCATGAAGATTCTGTGCTGTTACTAGTGGTATGAACGAGTGCTTGAAAAAATAAATATTGTCACTGTTCTCCAGTTATATTTCTGTTACCTTGTCTGAGAAATTTTCATAATCACACAGTACTAGAGATTAGCATTTGAACTTTGCACAAGGATAACTATCCTATCAGAATGTTACAGTCTGTATTAAAATGTCAATCACTCTCCTTGAGATATGTAAATTTGTGTCTGGGGATAGTCTTTCAAATGCCACCCCCATCCGAATCACAGAGTTACTACTTTAGCTGAAACCATTATTTCACCTTTCAGGGCCCATAATAAATTCTCCATTTGTAAAATGAGAGTATCAGATGAATGAATCCCTTAAAGAAGTCAGTGTTCTGAATTAATGAAGATCGTACAAAAAAAACCCAACAAAACAAAAAGCAAGTAGTGTGTGTCCTAAGAGCTTTTTCTTACAGGAGAAAATATCTGTTAAGGCTCAGAGACAGTCAGATGCCTATTGCTTTTAGTTCATGAAGCAAAATCTGTAACCTATAAGCTTAGGATGGAAAATGCTGATAGCTTTGCCTCTGGGCCATAATGTAAAGGAAATAATATTTCAATCTTTGAAAGTAACTAATTAAATAAATAAGAAAAAAAAAGGAAAGAGAAGAGAATAGCCTTTCTCTATGACACTACATCCAGGTGCACCTTCTATTTATTTTAAAAGATTGTTAAGTATTTTGGCTATTTGTTCTCTTAAATTCTCTTCTGGCTGATTTGGGATGAATAATACCTTCATAGAAGCACAAATAAAATGGGGGAAATGGTTAAACAAGCTAGGGCCAGCATTTGTGATCTAGTTTCTAAATGTTGAAAAATTATAGTTTATTTTATATATGTGTAATAATATAAATGCATATGTAAAAATAAAAAACATTAAAAAATAAAAATATTTTATTAAAATAAAAGAGATCATTAAGTAGATTTAATCCATTTTTATATATACTCAGTTATTTTAAGATATTTTAAACCTTAGTTCCAATTTACTCTTAACAATGGCATTGCTGCTTGCAGAACTGACAAGTTTTATATTTCCCTCCGCACCATGAACAGCCATATTTGTTCAGATTTCAATGTGTAGTTTTGAATTGCATTGTATTATTAACATAGAGGTTGATACATTTGTGGAACAGGCATGACATTTTTACATCAAAATATGTGAGGAAGACTAGCTCAAAGGAAAATGAAGTCTAATCTGAAAAAAAAAAGATCTACATGATTTGCATAACTTTTATTTTGCAAAGCGATTTTGTCATTGAACCTTTAAAAGAGAAACTTCACTTTGTTTCTAAAGAGAAAAACACCTTCTTTTTCTCACGTAAAGTACAGAAAAGCTTTAGTAGCCTGGAAAATCAAGCAGAGGCAATGTGTTCAGAACAGGCCTCACTCAACTATTTGAACAAGATGCTGGAGTCCCTGACCTCTTCAGACAACAATGCCCTCAGATGAACTCAGCTATAATGACATGAATTAAAGTGGCTCTCAGTTTTAGATAGTGCCTTAACCCTGCAGAAGTCAAGGTATCACGGAGTTCTGTGCTTTCCGGTGACCTCTTCAAAGCTCTTTGATAGAGAGTGGCTAAGTGCTGTTTGAAGCCTGTCTGTAAATGTCTAACACTGTTCTGCCCTGAGCTCACCACCGGCAGTTTCATCATGCCCTCTGAGAAATGGGACGTCTGACCTCGGTGGTTCAGCCTATCCTATTTCTTAAGTCCATTGAACTGTGAAATAAAGCAACAAAAGAGATGGGTCTTTCTTCTTTGATCAGAACAGAAGGTGAATGGTCTCTGTCAAAAGTGGCAATAATTTAATCTTAAAAGTAGTTAACATGGGATATTCAAATCCACCTTCCTTGGCTCATCTTTCTCTTGCACTCCTTGTCCAGTGCTAAATTTTCAGTTCCTCGGCTCCAGTTTTCAGCTGAAGGGGAGAACTTTTGATGCATAGGATCAGTTGCACGCTACTGTGTAAACACACTTACTTAACCTGACTGCTGTGTTCATGTTGGCCTCAGGAACTGAAGGAGCAGTGTTTGGGCACTCCGTGGAAACACCTCACATCAGAGCAGAGCCATCCCAAGACCTCAGGTGAGTGCTTCCTCCCATACTATGTTGTAAGTCTCCTCAGAATTTACTGCTTTTGACACATGAGCAAGTGAAATGGTGCTTGTGCTATGAACTTGTAATTAAAAAAAAAAATCAACATTTTCTAACTTCATAGTAGTCAGATACTTAAAGGTAAGATAATGGTTATTCTAACTTCTCTTTTTCCCAAACATACATGACATGAACAGAAAAATACATGTATAAAGGGAAAAAGGTTAGAAAATGAAAAGTGACAGCTATAAAGGAAGTTTAGAGGAATAGTGATTAAACTAGGCATTCTGGGAAATCGAACACGGATGAGAGATAGGATATAGATGAGCTGGCAGAAAGAAAATGGAGGAAGAAAGTCCATGAGAACATGTCAAAGGACCAAGGCATAAAAAGTAGGGGATCACAAAGACAAATGCACACTACAATCCACATATAGAAGTGCTTTGTCCTGCCATGTATCCTGGCCTAGTATTCCCAGTACTACATGGTGTCTAAGAACCTAAAAGCTACCGGAAGCCTATCCTCACCCACAGCATCGTGATGTGCCAACATAATGGGGATCTCTCACAAGGAAATCATGGCAACTTTTAGTACAAATTATTAAAGGAAAAAATATTCACAACTACTGCACAAGCATTCTTAATTCAATGAATAAATTAACATTTGCTGATATGAGATGGATTACGTAGACAGGCATGGTGCCGCAGACTTTTAATCCCTGCACTTGGGAGGCAGAGGCAGGATGATGTCTGAGTTTAAGGCCAGCCTCCTCTACAAAGCAAGTCCCAGGACAGCCAAGGCTACAGTCTTTCCTTCCCCTCTTCCGTGGCTTTCCCATACTTGGAAGGAGAACATGATGGAGACCTTCAATTTAGCCTTTTATATCTTTGCATAATGTCTGACTGTGCAACCCTGTACCTGCTCCCATCTGCTGCAGGAGGAAGCATCTCTGATGAGAATTGGATAAGTCAACTGATCTATGAGCATAGTAGAATAGCATTGATTTTTTTCCCCAGTTGTGTTTGGTTCTATCCTAGATCTCTGGGCTATCCATACTCTGCATCCTGCCCTTCTAGGCAGTATAGGGTATGGGCTCCCTCCCATGGCATAGGCCTCAAATTAAACTGAACATTGGTTAGCCACTCCCACAAGTTTGCCCCACCATTGCCCAGGACATCTTGCAGGCAGAAAAGATTGTAAATGGAAGCTTGTGGCTGATTTAATGTACAGGTTTCTCTTTCAGTGCCTTGCCCAATACCTCCTTGTGCACATGCAGAATGAGTTGAAAATTTTAATACACAAAACAAACACTTTTACAACAGCAAATATTCAGAATCTCATAGTCTTGCACTAATATGTTAGGTGACTTTTCTTCTGACTAATTGAGAAACATAGCTTCAATAAACTATTGAATATTACCAGGAAGTGTTTTATGTGATCCTTAATTTTTAATTTTAAGCAACTCAGTAACTTCATATTCTATGTCAAAACTGGATGGATTGGAGAGTGTTAAAGTCAGTGCATAAGCCACACGTTTTTATATAAACTGTTAGTCTTTAGGGCCTGTCTCAAAGGAATAAATTAATAGGTGATAGGAGAGAACACTTAATGTTCTTCTCTGACTTCCACACATACTTACAAAATGTTTATCATAAGCACATTTATACATAGAAGCACACTACATATGCTACAAACACATAAATTGCATGAGCACATATTAATTTCATGGTCCTTAGGAATATAACATGTTTGGGGTAACTATGATCCTTCTCCATATAAGACAGTACTTTCCTAGTTTACAAGATCCACATGCTCCCTGCTTATTCTTAGTATTATAACAGAAAGCCATGCATCTCATGCACAGTAGTGTAATAGAGAGTTGTCAGCTTTAATGATTGTAACAACATGCCTTTACATAATGAGATAATGCCTAACTTAATGTCATGTAAGAAATATAATCTCCTCAGGATGCATATGTATGTCAGCAGTGCCAATTGTAGGGGTTTATGTAGATTCCATATACAGTAATTCCATGTTCTCACCCAGGTGAAATAAAACCACAGCTGACCACTAGAAGTTTGCAACAGATGGCTACAGAGGCTGAAATAGGAAAGAAGAGGTGGGATTGTAGTGTGGTTGCTTTGTAGATTCTAAGCTATAGTTAGGAGATGCTTGGGTATCCCCTTTCAAAGCAGGTAGGTCACAGATAATGATAGTACAAAAGCTAGAGGAAAGAACTTGTAGTGTTTCCTTCAGGCTGGACCAATGAAGGCCTTATGAGCTAGTTTAATTTTATTTCAGCAATGCACAATGTATGCAAGGCAACAAATACAACTAATACTCTGTAAAGATGTTTTCCTTCCCATTTAAAAGTTAAAATTCATTGAACATTGATATTTGACTGTATATATAAAATTAGAATATACCCAAATATAAACTATATGTATTAGAAGGGACTAATTTATTTGTGTTGGTTTCTGAGTCCTGAAATAAACATGTCGGTTCTATCATTTTAGTAATTATGTGTATGTTACATCATTTTATTATGAAAAGTCTAGCTCTATAGAAAGCAGGTATTGGGCAAGGCACTGAAAGAGAAACCTGTACATTTGCAAGTTTAGATGTGAAAGGATTGTAGTTAGTATGGGCTATTTCTGTATTTTTTTCTGACTGTCCATTACTTTACCATCGCATAGGCTTCACTTATCAACTAATGTCAGAGTAGACCGACTACTCCCTAGATGAGTGGGACTGATTTAAATTTCAAAGCTGAAGCAAAAGCAGAGTACTGTGATAATTGGGCTATTTAATTATTTATCTGTGTACTGAAATTTAAAACAGAATGTTTTAGTCCTTGACATACATTGTTGTTAATTTTCAATTCAGGGCAACAGGAAGTGCTCTTAACTGATATAATGCTAATCAGGCAAGTAAAATGAGTTGGTGGAGTAAATAAAGCACTACACAGACATGATGCTGTTTTCAAGAATAAGTCTATATAAGATGCAATAGAGTATAGATAATTATTTTTAGAAATGTAAGTTTCTACAGTCTCTTCAGGAGGCTTGATGGGTATCTAACATATTCTGAGCTCTGTACTAGATTTAATGGATTCTTTAAGATCACACTTGCAGCCTTTCTTTGGATTACTTTTAAGATAATACTATTTCATATTATAGTCTTATATAGCAAAAATACTATTAAATACATCCAGGTATTGATAAAGGTATATACATGGATATATATAATGTATATTATATAGTGTGTGTATTTGTTTATATGTGTATATTACATATATAGTTTATATAAATTATGCATAATGTTTCTACTTGGTACGCGTTATGTCAAAAGGCCTAAGACTTCTGAAAAATGCTTAATGCCTTTCCATGAAAATAAACTATGTCAGTTTCTGTCCAGTCTCAACTATATGTGGTGCTCTCAATCTTCCTAATTCAAGTCATTGTGGCAGGACATGCTGGTGTTGTGTTTCTGTTCTCTTTGCTACTATAAAATGGCAAACAAAAATGACCCCACTGTGCATGTGCATATCTGACAACAGCGTCTTCATAGATTCTGTAAATATTGGGGGAATGTTTTTACATACCCTGGCATCATCCATTTGTGATATATCATGTTGTGAATTTCATTTCCCAGTCTATTATGTGTTCAATTTATTGGTGGTTATTTGCAAAGGACATTTTATCTGAAAATATTGAATACATTCTAAAATATTCACTGATTGCTGCACCGTGTGGCCTGTGACACTTTCAATCTCTCAAGCCAAGCCTTACAATTTCAGCTTCTACATGGTAGTATGTAGTAGAGACTGAAGTTTATTTTGTCAAGTAGACATCCAGTTATTTCAGTGTCCCTTGTTATACAGACATTGCTTTCTTCTCTAGATAACTTCACTGCCCTTGCCAAGGTCAGATGCTTGTGCAAGTAAAGCAATATGTTTGTGAAATCTGGTTTATGTCGCTGTATCAATTGTGCTGTGGCCGTTCTGTCTTGATTACTCCAGCCTTGTAGTTAGTTTTCAGCTCTCCAACATTGTTCTTCATCATGACTACTTGCACTAGCATCATAATCCTGAGAAAATGAACTAACCATCATAATATTTACGTATGTAGTATGTAACATATGGATAATTAGAGCATCTAGTCTTTAGTATTCACGTAATGATTACAGTTTAACTACCCAGTGACGCTCCTGTATTAAAGTTAGTTTGTATTACATTACTGTAATTACATGGCTAACCCACTATTATAAAAAGGGAAGCATGACTCCATATTGCTAAAACTACAACATTGTTTTTTAAACTGCTTTAATTTATAAGCAGATGCATGATCCCCAGAGAGTTTAACAGCAACTGATAATTTGAGGTAGAAAGCATTCATAGCTTCTAATTCCAAGTCCTGTGCTGAAAGCTCTCATTATATTGATATGACTAGTTTATGCCTTGATTCCTACTTTTGTCTTTGACAGTGATTGGCACGACGATGAAATTTGCAATAGCATGTTCTATGTTAGAAATGCTTTTCTATTATCCTGAGATTTATATCATATTTCTTAGATGCTCTAGGTCTTGATAAGTTCCCCAGGGAATATTATTTTGAAATAATGAATGAAATGCATAATTACACAGTGTTCAGCCTATTTTGAAAACCTGTCATGGTTAGTTATATGCTTCTTCCTTCAAATCATGGAAACTTTATCTGATTCTATTTGTCCAATAGTGCAGCTTACAAACTCTGTAAGAATTTAAAAGACTTTTGAAAGTGTGATGAAACTTTTGCTTAAATGCAAGGTTTGTCACAGCTGGGCGCAGTGGCATGCACCCGTAATCCCAATACTCAGGAGGCAGAGGGAGGCAGTTCACTGAGTTCCAGGCCAGTCTGGTCTACAAAGCAAGTCCAGGACAGTGAGGGATACATAGAGAAGCTCTGTCTTGAAAACAAAGAAACAATGTAAAATTTCTCTTATTATAATCAAAATATTTTTAAAAATATGTAACCATCTTGTGGTTTACCTGAGGGACACCACGCAGTGGAGTAATGCTTGTGTGAAAAACTGGCTTCTCTATTCAACACATGGTGCAAGAGACAATATGACATTCCAGATAGTTGAAGTCTATGCACTTTTGGGACATGGTTGCAATTACAAATACTGAATTAGATAAGTCAGATACTCTGCATCTCTACATGTCCAAAATGAAGCTTGTCCATTCTCAAAAGTGCCAGTGGTAATTTGAATTGTTTAGGGTCAGGATCCATAGTTCAAATTAGTAAGTTTTTACATGATGGTTTTCCCATGAAAACTTATTTATTTCTTTATTTATTTATATCTGGAAAAGCTTATCAAAATGCTTTGGATCGACTCAGCTTTCAGGTGCATAAGAAATACTTGATGACTGCCACTTATCATATCCAGCTCAAAATTTAAATAAGAAATACTCCAACTACTGGTAGTAAAATATTATACATATTTAATTAAATTTGTTTTTTATAATTAATTATAAATTATTTGTATATATTACTTGTCTGAATGCTACTTGTTATTCAAAACAGAATGTGCTATTTAATAATAACACTTGTATTATTTTTTTAAATTATTACATTCAATTATATCAATACTAGCAAAACATACAATTATTCAATTCAAAGTCTTACATATTTTGGCACTTAAGGAATTTGGAAATACTGTAAAATTTCTACCACATTGATAATGCTTAAACATACCAAGCAATGTATAAATTCAAATAATTAGCAATTACATGAGTTTGAAAATGATTTTATTGCTGATGAAATGAAAATATTCTCATAAAACATAATATCCAAGCTTGACTTTCTTTGCATAAGCCCAGTGAACTTAGTTCATTTTCCATGAGCTTGAGTCCTGTATCAAAGAGCTTGCTCGGCAATAAAGCATATATGTTGGTCCATGGAAGTCTCATAGATCCAAGCGGCCAGCTGTTAAAAGGTTCTCAGTCTTCTTTCAGACTTCATTCACCATGGATTACTGCTGTTTGTTGTTGTTTTATTTTGAATATCATACCTACAATTATTCTGAGACATCTGCCTCTTCTTCTTCAGACCACTGACATCTAAAAGGTGGGCATCCTACCATTCAGGATTGACCTCAGAAAGCAGAACTCAGAGAACTATTTTAACCACTCTTTTAGTTTTCCTCTGTATCTCCCTGTTCTATATACCAATCAAGAAATCTGTAGCAGGTAAAAGTAAACAAAGAATGTGCATTTCCTTCCAACAGTTGGTGTTTCATTTATGTTCAGAGTTATCTTCACTACAGCACAATGGCTCTAGGGCTTGTTTATTTGTTTTTTTTTTTTTTTTAATGTCTTTAAATTTGGGGAATCCAAATTAATTGTATCTATTTCTATGTCACTTGTAGTGACAAATGGATGAGCAACAAATAGCGAGTCATGAGGAGGGATTCAAGGAAAATGAAAGAGGGATGGAGGGAGAAAGGGAAGAGGGGCACAAAGCGCCATATTACTCAAACCTTATAACAACAACACAAAACACATCTGCAACTTCAAAGACAATAAGATATATATGGGCCCAATATGAGTGGCCATGGCCTTGGATTGTGGGCTCAGATGTCCCCTACATTCTATATTTGACTATGGAAATGCTTTTTCTGGTTTTGTTGCTGTTAATGAATAAAAGAAATTTGAAGCATTGTTCAGATATAGTAGTGGAAGGCTCAGTCTGATTGGTGCAGCAAAGAGGGGAAATTTCTATCATAAGTCTGATGGCATTCTTAGTTTGTGTGTTGCTGAAAAAATTAGGCAAAAAATGATTTACCTGATAGTCACAATGATGTTAGGTCATGCACAGAGATGGGCAGTGACTAGCTTCTAGGGAATTTAAATATAGCCCAAGATCATTTAACTCTGGATCAATAACAGTCCTACTTTCTATCATCATGGAAGTTCTAACAAGTCAATCAAACTAACAGAATCTTTAATGCAGATGTGACTTCGTTCAGTTCAGAAAATAGTTGTTGTTGATTCAGACCAAATGAACCTGAAACGTTGCCTCTGGCTGACACCCATGTTCTCCCAGATTTTATGCATTTTAGACAGAAGCCTTTTAAATTAATAGTCCTCTAGAGAAGGTTGGCCATGAGTATCTGATGTCTAAAATAAATACAAATATAATAAGCACTTCCTGATTAATCATTTGATAGAGATCAAAGTGGAAAATCTTAAGCATTTAGAATACTTAATATGTTTCATGTTATATTACTAAATGTCAAACATGCCAATAAGCCTTATAATTATTATATGTACTATTGGTTATCAAATGTATAGAAAATAAGCTTAAATTTTCATAAATAAGATGAGTCATATTGATTACTGCCTAAAATCAGTTTGCTTCCTTTCACATATATGTATACCAAGTTACCTTTTATTGAATATTGGAGTTACAATCTGTCTTAAGACATTAGCTCATTTTTAAGTATGTTCTTATGTGACTGCTATGGGAATGACTCAATTATATCAGCCATGAGTGATTTCAATAATGACATTGTTAACTAAAAAACAACAACAACAACAACAAAAAACTAAGATGACGTTGGTCACAGATATACTACTCAAGACAGTGGGACATTGTAAATATGGATGATAAAATGCAATTTCAAAGTCAGGTTTTAAATTTTGGATATTGTATGAAAAAGGATAACAGTAAGTTTCACTAAGGAATGAGACTATGAATATTTTTTTTCAAATATCATTCTCTAGTTTTCATTCAAAATGACAAAATATAAGTATCTCATGTAAAAACAGTATTTTTTAAGGCCTTGCAGCTACGCTGATGGTGTGAAGATGCTCAAGTGATCAATGGAGGCTGAAGTTTCAGAGTCATTTTCATTCATGAAGATAGAACAATCTAATATTTACAATTGCTGAAATCACTTCTAAATGCCGTTTTCTCTTGAATATCACCTTCAAGTTTATAAGTTGGGGTTTCTTTATTGAGCCTTTGCATTTCAGTGACCTGTTTCATGGAGTTCTTTCTGCAAACAGCTCTGGTCTTGTCTACGAGAGAAGAGTAGACATGGCGATGGGAAAACTAAGAGAAGCCTCCTCCTGACGTCCTGTGATGAAGAGAAATAAGACAGCTCCTTCATCAGCAGAAAACCGTGCTGCTACAAACCGTGTGCTTTGGATTTCATACCTACGCTCTGCTATCTGTTGATTTTTTTTTTCCCCTTGTTGATTTTCTTCCACAAACTGATGTCCTTTCGTCTGACATCATTGCAATGAAGCAATGAAGGTCATTTAACATGTAAAAAATATGATGTTTGTTATGTTAATTTCCAGATTTTTTTAATGCACATTTGGAAAATTTTCAAGTTTACAAAGTTTTGAGGGTGCACTCCTGAAGGATTGCAATAAAAATGATTTCTATTAAGGTTTTCATATTCACAAAACTGGAACTCTTTACTGAGAAATATGTACATGCTAAATTATGCCAATTTATTTATTAAAACCCATCATTAATATTGATAACATATTAAAGATTTAAACATGTAAACTCATGACGACCTACTTTTTGAGCATGATAAAGAGAACTAACATAAAAAGATGTTATTAAATTATTATACATGAGAGTAAATAATTGATAAGAACAAATGAAGATTTTTATAATGACCCCAAAAAATAGACAAAGTAATGAAAAAGATCATTCCTAAAACTTAACTGGGTTTGGCATCATTATAATACAAAGTGAGGAGATAGATTTGTACTGGCTCTGTGTTAAGATTAGTTAAAACCTGTTTACTAATGTTTTTTTTTTCCAGTTCTGTATAAGCTTCCTTTCTATCCTAAATAATATTTTGCTTGCCTTTAGGCTTGAATCACCAACCAGATCCTTGATAATGGAGGCTCCACGTGGGGTCCAGGTGAGCGCTGCTGCAGGTGACTTCAAGGCTGCCTGCAGGAAGGAACTGCATTTGCAGTCCACAGAAGGGGAGGTGAGTCTGTCTCCAGGCAGGGGTGACCCTCAAATGCACATCTCAGGCATCAAGTTCTAAGAGACACAGGGGTGTGCTTAACAAGAAATTCCAAGCTTTGGAAATCTCGATACCTCTTAGATACTGTACTCAATAAGCTGCTTTTACTTTGTCCTGAAAAGCACTCATTCAAGACAGTTTTAAATAGGCCACCAAATTATTGTTGCCTCTGTGTTAACTTAAATGTTACCATGTGTACAGACAGTTCTTTTTTTATTTGTCACTTTGGATTTTTCAGGATGGTTCTTCCAAAGAGTTGTGCCAAAGAGCTTGTGCTAAATTGTAGTCAGAGAGCAACAAAATTTTGATACCACTACTATTGCCTCACAGGATCACTATAGGTAACAGTAATACTGTAGACATTTCAGAGGCTTAAAGATAAAACTTGGAAAGCTTTCACCATTAAAAATAATTCTCTAGGTAACTAAGTATAGTTAACCTGATTTACATATTGCACAGTGCATACAAATTATATAGTATTCATGAATTTTACATTTTCATACTTTTATATTTATATCTAATTAAAAAGTAATTTAAAAGAAAGGAAATGATTTTCCAAAAGTACATTGGCGTTGGGTTCTTTGTTTGTTTGTGTCTTTGTCCTACATTAGCCATACCACAAAAAGACTAATTGATCACTTATTAAAAGTATAAGTCCTGGCGACCTCGGTTCTTGGTGTCTGTGCCATGGTGGTCTCTCTCCTGCTCTGGGGAGTATGAACGTAGGCACTGAAGGCTTGTGCTTCTGGAGGCAAGGGTGTTCCGAGAACTGGCTTCTACAGTATCTCTCTCTACAGGGTCAGAGAAGAGTGAAAAGGGAAAACAACCAAATTCCAAGAAGCAAAGTGCACCCAAACAGCCCACTCTGGCCCATGAGCTGACTCACACCACCACCTACAAGAACCTGCAGAATCATTACTACCACACCTTCCTCGACCTGAAACTGGTTCATTCCAAGTTCAGGATGCTACAGCCTTCCTCTGAACCAGAGTCACCTGGGCACTGAGCTCAGCTCAACGCAGCCCAATGTTGGTCCCATGAATTCTTGCCTGCGAGAATAAATGTCAGAGTCACAAAACCAACCAACCAAACAAACAAACATAAGTCCCTACCCTTAGCTGGATTCTAAATCACTTCATATCATCAGATACTGTATTCAGGCATTAAAAGTAATAGTTGAAATGAAGAAGAATGAAGTTTACAGAAAATCTGAGGTTGTACTATAGACAATCACTGTCATTTTAGACGCAATGCTATAAGGAACTGCAAACTTAACATTAAGGGAAACAAGAGTCATAACTGTCAGTGAAGAGTTTTAGTGATATGACCACATCCACAGTGCAACAGCACACACAAGAGCAAACATGCCAGAGTATTGCCGAGGGAGACTTTATATTCCAAAATTTGATTAACATTTTCAAGGAGACAAATAGTACTGACTTCAGCAGGTACAAATGAAATAAATGGATTCTTATTAGAGAGGAGACAAAGAGCACTGAGTTCAATGCTCTGGGGTGTGATCCTAGTCACAGAACTGCATTTCAGAGCAGATGGATTGTGCGGCTTTATGGGGAAACACAGCACTGACATACCAATTTCAGAATCTGGAAAGTGAACAACATCACAATAACTGCCCTGGCAGAAGAGACGTGGGCAAGGCCATCCATGCTGCAACCTGGAAAGACTCAGGAATGTGGTATCATCATCAATCTCTCAGTTTTTCTAACTTCCTGTGCCTCATGGTTTTATCTCAATTAAAAAACAAAAAGTACTTTCTCTTTCCAGCAGCCAATGTGGTTTTATTAATAAAACTGGTCCCTCCTTTTTTTTTTTTAGCAGTGAAGATGTTACCCAAGCTTATAGTAAATATAGACTCCGAGTTAGAAGTATGAGGAACAAATATCCCACAGTGAGGCAATAAGATGCAAAACGGCTCTGAGACTTGTACTTTGCTCAAATCCTGGAAAGTGCACAGTATGAGCAAGATCAGTCGCAGCCGATGATGTTAAGGGAGAAGGGCAGGCCATGCAAGATGTGTAACCTAGGTAGGGGAAGACCCGAGTTTTCACTTGGCGTAAGAGATACTCTATAAGAGAGCGTTGAGCACCAGGGGTGACATGGTTCAGCTTGCATATCTTGAGATTCCACCCTAGCGACGTAATGGATGGAGAAGAGAACAAAATGGATGTAGACTGAAGCAAAGCCTCCAGCAGAAGGAGGAAGCTGAGAACTCTCTCATTCTCATTTCAGCTGTGGGTTGTCCATGCGCTGCACATCTGTGATTCAAAACAAGTTAAGGGCCAAAGTGATAGCCTGGTAGGTAAAAGCTCACACTGTCTAGTCTGGTGACCTGAATTCAGTCCCCAAGACTAGAGGGTGGAAGGCGAGAACTGCAATCAGTGTTCTCTCACCTGCACACAGGTACAGTGATACATAGAGAGGAGGGGAAGGGTAGGATAAAGAAGCAGAATAATAGAATTTATTAAATAAGTGAAGTAACTCCCCACATTGAATAATTAAGCAAATTAATTGCCAAAACCCAGCTAACATTTACGAGATAATTGAAGCATGAGATGTAGAAGTTACTTGATAGTTGTCAAGATTTCCTAGGTCACCAGATCGTTAGACTGTGAGACTCTTCTGGTTGTTTTGGAAATGATTTTACTCGTTCTTTCGAAAGTATTTTAGCAAAGGACAGGCAATGGAGTATGCTTTTAATTAATTCCCTTCCTCTTCAGTAATGCTAATACCAATATAGTCTAGATAATCTTCAGACACCACTAAAAAGCTAAATGCTCTCTCTCTCTCTCTCTCTCTCTCTCTCTCTCTCTCTCTCTCTCTCTCTCTCTCTCTCTCTCTCTCTGTGTGTGTGTGTGTGTGTGTGTGTGTGTGTGTGTGTGTGTGTGTGTGTGTGTGTGTGTGTGTGTGTGTGTGTGTGTGTGTTGCTGCTGTTGTTGTTGCTTCTGCTGCTGCTGCTGCTGCTGGCGGTTTTAATAACTCGGCTCCTTGAACAGATTATTCTATACTGCACTTCCTGTTGGGGGCTTGCTCTGAGAACGCCATTACTCCAACTGGAAGACAGCAGCAGAGCCTTTGGACAACACAAGCTTGGAATCTGTTCCAAACATCGCGAGCAGCAGCAGTCTGTGTTGCCAAATCGTGTGGCAAAGCTCTGAGGGAGGTACCACGCTGAAATGAATTGAGATGTTTCTTTTCTTCTTTTCTTCCTAGATTTTTCTAAATGCAGATACAATCCGGCTGGGAAATCTACCAACCGGTTCCTTCTCTTCTTCGCCCAGCTCCTCAAATTCTCGACAGACAGTGTATGAACTATGTGTCTGCCCCAATGGTAAACTCTACCTTTCCCCAGCTGGGGTAGGCTCAACCTGTCAGTCCAGTAGCAGCATTTGCTTGTGGAGCTGAAGCGACTGATTTCTCCTCACACCAGAATAGCCTTTTGTTCCCGTCCGTCTGCTTCACGGTTTTGCTCGGTTTCCCCCTGTGATCAGTCCAGAGCTTCTTCAGATGGGCCACAGCAAACTGTTCCAGTATCAGCAGGGATTGGCCTCCGCCTTTTCTGATTCACCATACTCAACACAAACAGTGTGACTGACTTGGCCTTGGGATAAACATCTTCAGCAGGAAACCTGGATCGTGACATTTGCTCAAAAGGGAGAATAAATTAGGTGCCTTTGCTACGTGGAGTGAAGCACACAGTTTTAGATTTTTGCAGAACCTGGCTACGAACTGCGCACGAACACATTACCCAGAAGAAATCCCCAAATCTAATGGTGACATCAATCGCTTAACCCCATCAGAAGACTAATTCTGCAGTCCGAAAGCACAATTTTCCATTCATCTTTTTTGAACGTAAACTTTTATCCCTGAATTTTAAATTTTTGAAGCATTATGTAATGCTTGCTTTACTAAAAAAAAAAAAAACAATTAAATTCAATACATGATTTTTAACTAAATGAAATGACAAGACAGAGTCTCTCCCTGAGTGGTTGTGTTTCTCTCAGTTCAATGTGTTGGTACTCTTTGTCTACTAAGTCTGGAATTTTGTACATTAGATAATTTTGGAAGCTCTCAGCAATATAATATTTACAAAATTAACAAAAACTGGCATTATGCTGTCATTTGTCATATTTGGATGGCCTTATATACAATTTATGTGGCTACTGCATGTGACACATTTGCTTTTAACGAAACATCTGAACTCTTGCAATATAAGCTAGGAGGGATACACTTATGGTATGGAATCCATCGGTTATTTCTTTAAAAATTCACATGGTGTCCTTTACCTTGAGGTTTTAATAACACTCTTTTGTTTGCTCCATTTACATTACAATTGATTTTAACTGCAAAATTTAAGCCAGCTTTTAATTAAATGCTAATGTTATGCAAAATGCTGAGAATGAATTCACTTTCCACAGGGACATCATCTTCAAATTTAGTATCCATCTTTTACTTTGAGGTTACCATTTAAGAAGGGTAGAAATTAAATTATAAATTCCAGAAAAGAAAATGGTAAAAAGGCAAACATTAGAAGAGTGTTGGACGTGTGCTTTCTCTGTTGTGGAATCTAGTCATGTTTCTACTTGACTGTTAGCATTTAGCCATTCTTACTAGACTGTTAAGCTACCATCAGCAGGACCCCATAGCTCTTTGTATTCTCTAATGCTCATTTTATAAATAAGTTTCAATAAATAACTCCAGAGTATCATAGATTTGTTCATCATGGTACTCTTAAACTCAAATTTTTGAACCTGACAGAATGGAAGAATATAAGCTTGTATTGTAGATTTCCTAGTTTTGGAAGGTAGCTTGATGACTCCAAGGTAAGTCCTTAATTTTGGCCATCATTCTCTTCTTGTTCCTATGTGCACCATTAACAGGTGTGTGGAAGTTGCGTTTCAGGGCCCAGTGAATGTAGAATCTTTGAAATTCTGTTCTCTACAGCTGAGAGTGAAGCAAAAAATTGAAACATATTGAAGTAATTTGGTTAGAAAAAATGAGAAAATTTGAATAAAGCAACAAGCAAATGATATCTCCTTTGGATTCACAGTGTTTCTAGTAACAAGCAAAGCTCTCTGTCACTGGGCATTTCATTTTGATAATTTTTAAAAGTAGCATTGGATTGGTGCTTTGGGGTTATTATACAATCTGTAAATTAACATCAAGATAAAAGTTTATATATATATACATATATATATATATATATTATATATATATGCCTCAAAGGTCATAACAGAAACCTACTTCATTTTTAACAAAATTTACTATATGAAGTTTGCACATTAGTCTTTGCAAAGGAGTTACCCAGTGCATAAGACAAGAAATTTGAGAATTGTGGCTGCTGCCTCACTGTGGCATGTTGAAGAAGAGAGTGTGCATTCATTGGGATATACCAAATTTCAGGCATGCTAAATTAAAACAATTAGAGAATTTCCTAATCAAAGGATGTTAATTCTTGTGGTTCATAATCTGCCCTGTTTCTAAATTCTTTTGCTAATTAGTTAATGTGAGCCATCTGACAATGTCTCCAGGCTTCAGTTTACAAAGAACACTTTACAAACTTTGTGACAAAAATATCAAATCAAATAATCCTTCTGTCACTAACATGTTCTAAGAACATATATTTAACATGTTCTGAGAACATATATTTCAAAAGGCAAAGTGAACAGTCAAAATTTATATACATAGCACACAATGCCAAGGAAAAGGAGTGGTAAGAGAAAAGGAAGTGATAAAACAAAAACAAAATATAGTCTGGGAATGATGGCTCATACCTTTGGTCCCAACACATGGGAGGCAGAGGTAGGAGAACCTCTGTAAATTTGAGGCCAGACTGGTCTATATAGGGAGATCCAGGATAGTCAGGGATATATAGAGATATCCTGTTTCAAAAGAAAAATAAATCAGAAAACAACAACAAAACAAACATAAAGAAATTAAGGGGAAAGGCTGGCAAAATTTTAAACTCAAAGATATTTTGAAAAGTACAGACATGAAAGATAAACCTGAGAGATTTAGAATGTGAAGATATTGTTCAAATATAAATGATAAAATGCAGTAGATGATTTCCTAATATATTGCTAAATGGCTTGAATTAATTGCTTGACTGTTTTAGATTCTTCAAGTAAAGTAATATCAAAGTTTAAACTTCGATTAGAGGCCTAGAAGATGGACCCTGAGGTCTATGATTTCCTAATAAAGATTTGTTATGTCTTTAATGATAAGAAGACCCAGGAACTGAAGAGCATATTTATCTATTGCTTTCCAGCTACAATTATACAGATCAGAGCATATCATTTATTTAAATGATGCAAATTATATCTTCTCTAATCACACTGGAAAGATATTACTTTTTTTTAGGTGTGCCACAATAGACTCCACTCAGCTGAGACATTTCTCCTAACTAATTTTCATATTTAGGTTTAGATCCTATAGGCAAGATGGGAAATGGAGCAATTGGAGTTGGAAAGTCGCTGGTGTTTCAATTATGATCCAGAAGTGGATAAACTCAGATACATTTTTAGTTCAGTTTTGCTAGGGCTCAAAAGGTATATAACAAGCATGCATTATTGTTTTAAGTTTATAATACTTCAATGATGAAAATTTAAAATCCAAACACACTAAAAACCAAAGTACAGTACCAATATTCCATGGTCCATTTGCCCAGCATCTCCAACCTTCAGCACTGTTCTTATTAGCCTTAATTTCTCTTATGAACCATACTTTTTAAAATATGGAAGATAATCATTTCTCTAAGTTTAGACAGTAACAGTATTCAATTACAGTACAATTTGGAAAATAGACTTTAGTGCCCTAAATTTCTAAAAAAGTGGGTAGAAATTCAAATTGGATTCTAGTTATTTAATCATTTAAATTTTCTTTAGAAAGATAGAATCATTTTGGCTGCAATACAGGTCTCTATGAGAAAGGTATATTAAGCTAGGTCTCCTTGTTGGCCATGTTCATCTCTTGATTTTACTGATTATTTTAAGTGTGCTTTTAATGACCTTCACTGAGTCCATCAGACTCTGCCAAGCTCAAATGAGTGGTGATCCACTCCTTAAAGAGCTGTTCATCAATGTCAGCAAAACAAACCTTCCCAGCATCTGATTCTTTTTCTCCATTTTCCTGGCTTTGCTCTTACCAACTAAACATCAGTTCTCTTTGAGGAAATCATATTTTATTGATGTTTTCAGTGATATGGATGATATTAAGTAAAAGAAGAATGCTTCTGATTATTATTTAAAATATGGTTTAAGACAAACCATTAAGACTTAAAATAATACCTACCAAATATAAGCATCCTGCTTACAGTTCTATTATTATTGACTTTCATCAAACTAAGCACCATATGTATTTGAAAAATGTGTTTTGATCTATATGCTCGAGTACTGAACTTTCTATACCTATCAAAATTCCATCAAATTCTACCACTTTAATGTCTAGATTCAGTACTGTTTCATTTTCCAAACACATCATAGGCACAGTAATATCTCTAGTGGATTTTATCATTGCAAACATATTCTCTCTTTATAAGGAAGCAATAGAAGAATATCTGATGCTGTTATCACTATAAGTTATAGCATTCAACGTCAATATCACATTAAAATATAATTCAAAGTATTTAATGTTCTAATTCTTTATATAAAACCACTGTCACCAAACTCATTTTTGAGTTTTATACATTTGAGGGTTTTATTACCTTATCTGCATGTAACTCTAGTCTAATTAGAATTGCTCATGTGACCCTTCTTAGACACTCATTAATTCGTTTGCTGCATACATTAGCATATATTATGGTAATGATTGCTGCAGAATGTAATTATCAAAAAAGAAAATAATATCACATTTATTCACAATTATAAATTAATGAATGATATCATTGGACACATTTGTAGATATTGCTTTAAACTGCAGTCTAGTAGTCATTGAAATGTCAAAGACCAAAGACAGGATTTCTACTGTATTTAACTCCAGACCACTATTGCTTCTACTAACTTATTAAACTAAATAGGAGTTATAGTTATGACACCAGAGGTAAACATGCTTCAGGCAGGAATCTGAGCTACAGCCATTAGTTACTGCTTTATTTGTAGAAAGAGCATTTCAGTACATGCTCTGCATAGTTTTTACACATGTGTAATGAATGCCTCTGTATTCTTAAAACCAGGATATAAAGACTACACCCAAAATGGCCTCAGGATGAAACAACGTAGTTGGATTTAAAATTCTATTGCTTGACAAAAAATATCTCTGGAAATTACAATTAATTTGAAATGCTTCTAGAACTAGAGGGCTATTTTTTTAAGTGTTGATTGGTGTGGGTCAGTCTTTGGGATCATAATTACAAACATTAAAAGATGTTAGGTACAATGAACTGTGATTCTTTCTGGGTTTTGAGTCTTAATATTTCTTTTGTTTGAATGTTTATAAATAAAAGCCAAACAGGGTTAAAGATGTGCAAGGATATTTACTAACAATGGAGACATACAATTTGAAGTTTGTTTTTTTATTTATATAATTATTTAAATCAGGTCCACTATTCATTTGTTTTGTTTTGTAACTTTCATGTAAATGTTTTCTTGTATATATAGATATATGAAAATGGAACTATTTTCTTACACATACTATGCAATATGTTTGTACAATTGCAAAATTACCAAAATTACAAAAGCTGTGCTTTTGTACTCTATCTTGCTTTATGTAAAAAAAAAAAAAAAAATCAACATTTTTCTATTTAAAAGGACTCCTTCCTATGAACTGTAGAAAACATATCTATTCAAAAATCAGTCTATTGTATCTTTTGTTTAGTTTGGGTGGGGTTTACTTATTTGGGGTTGAAAACACAGCAAAATTTCGGCAGTTGAAATTCTTTTCTCAGAAATGAGTCCTTACAAAGCATGCGATGGGCCCATATCATTTAAGATCTCTCTTGTGATTCTTGTATTTTGTCCTCATTTTGGTGCTACTGTGTAACCATGATTAAATGTGATAGTCAAACAAAGAGGATCAGAACTCAGGTGCTATCATTTTATTTATCTTCCTGAAGGAAAAAAAGAAGCCAGTCTGTGGGCATATTAGCCTTGAATAGAGACTTTCCCAATAATGTGTTTGTTGTCCAATAAATATCACTTCCATGAATATATGTGCTTCGACAAAATTGAGTTTAATATATACACTTGATAAAAATTCTTCACAATACTTTTCCTCTCAAACTCATACCCAGTGAAATTAAGAATCTAAAATTGATTCAACAATAAAAGTAATTCTCTTATCAAGAGATTAGCAAATAGTTTATCTGTTCTGATATCCTGCTGGCTTGTACTTGGGATAAAATCAGACAAACTTGTTGTACGTACAAACACCTATATGTTTATATGCCTATAATGTGCCAGCTCAATACACCACAGAAAATATAAACAGAGGCTAATTAGGATTCCCCATTTTACGTTGTGTTTATTCTTTCTTTTATTATATTCAGCAAAGATTGGTGTAGTTTGAAGAAACATGGCTGGGATGTTGTGGCTATGTAACCATACTTTTTACCATGTAATCATACAGACAGTCCATTTCTATAATCCTTTGATAGTGGCATTGTTCTTTATCAATTCCAAACTCATCATTATCCCTTGAAAGCATCTTTTTGGAAAACAGCGGTAACCTTCTTTATTTCTTGTCCATTTATTTTTATAAACTGGTCCAAATATTTAAAACAAAAATAAAACATGCATACCTAGGCATGTCTTTCAAATGTTAGTTCTAAACAGCATATAAAGGAATGCTTTCAGTTTGAGTATCATATATTCCTTGACTGGTCTTAACCTTTGAAAATGATTTGAATGGTTCCAAATGTTTGTTTGCATATTTATTTCTTTCAAATCCTCAGGCTATTTGCCAGAAAATACATTGCCATTGTAATACAGCGATATCTGATTTGGTACACATGCTTCTTGATGAGAGAGAGGTTTGGGGAGAGAGGAGAGAGGAAAAAAGGTTTGGAGAGACAGAGATGAAGGAAGAACAAAATGACCAGTTTTCTCCATATTCACACTATTGCTTATAAAACCAGATGTATGATTTTCTTTTCTATAGCAACCAACCATCTGGCTCCAGCTGGCTTATCTTAAAATTCCATTCAGCTGTAGCACTAACTGTTAGGAGCTCAGACCAAACAGGACAAGAACCTAACCCTACAACAACCTGCTCCAACCTGCAGAACTCAGATTACCGATAATTTTTGCCTGAAGGAGCAACAAATAAAAAGTTCCCTCAACCCTAATTTGCTAGGGTGGTTCAGGAAAGCAGCCAAAATAAACTGCTGCTCATTTATTAGAAGTCATAGTGTAAAGTTACAAATCAGCATCTCAATGAAAAGGTACTAAAGGTGAGTTCTGAAGGACTCCACAGTGTATAGTTAAAGTGGGCGGGCTTCATTAAACATCTTCACTAACTAACAAATGGCGAAAGCTCAGACTTTGGAAACTTTTTAAAAGTTTCATCAAGTAGGCATGACCACTTTTTAATTCATCTCCCTCCTTTCTCTACAGAGAATGAGGTATGGGCCTGAAAAGTTTCTCCTCATGGCTGTCTTTATAGTGACAGCCCCACATTGATAGTCATCTAGAATTTACATCATTAGAAAGAAGATGCTCACTTGCTCAGGATATCACAAATGCCATAGGATTCATTTGTCAACAGCCAGGTAAAGAACCAAACATTACTACTCATATGTGTTTCCAATACTTCTTTTTATGAGGTCTTTAAGAGCTCTGTATTAATCACTGGAGACAGAGGAAAGTATAGATAGATATTTACAAATACACTGTATACTATATATATTTTCACTTGTGCATACTGGAAAATGGTAGTTGGGTAGGGCTACGTAGCCAAATAATTCTACTGCAATATTTCAGGACGTTGCCCTTGTCACTTTGAGTCAATCTGTTATCAAATAGATTCAACTAGTATAGATAAATCTTGAATTTATAGCCAATGTAACATATTCTAATATGTCTGTAATGTATAGAGTTATGACATATAGTATGTGATGAGTAATTGAAAGGGACCTGTGTGGCCAGGGAGATAGATCAGCAGGTGAAGTGCTTTCCACAGCACTGGGACATGAATTCTGACACTAGCATCATGGAATGTCTGACAGCCATGGAGGCCTACTTATATTCCCAGCACTGACCAGGTAGAACTGAGCTTCCCAGAGTAGTTTCATAAGTGAGCTTTGGGTTCAAATGGGAGATCATTTCTCATTAAATAAAGTAAATTGGAAGTTACAGAGCATCAGTCTCTGAACTCCATAGATTCCACACACATACAAATTTGCCTACATACATGCTCCCAAGTACAGAAAACATGCCTAAAGCATGTGCATATGTACACACACACACACACACACACACACACACACACAAAGATACCACATACACATGAAGAAAACAGTAGGATGAAAGTTCTGAAAAATAAATGTAATAAAAATTGTATTTGTTTTATTCTATTTTAGTTTATTATTGTTCCTTATATGCCTGTTTCTTTTCTAATGAGATACAGCAAAGGTGTGGATCCAGAGAGTCACAAGGTAAGGAATAACTTGAATGAGATGGCAGTGAGGAGACCTGTAATCTTATATTGTGTGAAAAAAAAAAACCTATGTCCAAGCAAACATGAGTGACTAATGATGATGAAGATGATGACAATGATGACGATGATGGTGGTGGTGGTGGTGGTGGTGGTGGTGGTGGTGGTGATGATGATGATGATGATGATGATGGTGGTGGTGGTGAAAAGACTCTTAATGATATTCTGCTGTACTTATAGATCAGTGGCTTGTCTAGTCATCATCAGAGAGGCTTCTTCTGGCAGCAAATAGGAATGGGTACAGAGACCCACAGCCAGAAATTATGCAGAGAGGCTAAATTAGAGGTCACCATCAGGCCATTCCCTTCAGAGATGGTGAACCTGTAGGAAAGGGCTAGAAAAGACTATAAGAATCAGAGGAGGCAGAAGACATAAGGAGAACATGGCCCATTGAATCAACTAAGCAGGGTGCAAATGAGGTCAGATACAGAAGTGGCAAGCATGGGGCCTGCATAGGTCTAAACCAGGTCCTTGGCATATTTGTCATGGCTATTAGCTTGGTGTTTTGTGGGATTCTTAATGGTTGGAGCAGGTATGTCTCTGACTCTTTTGCCTGCTCTTGGGATACATTTTTTTTTCCTGTTGGGTTGCCTTGTCCATCCTTAATATGAGGAGTTTTGCCTTGTCTTGTATCTTGTTTTGTCTTCCTTAGCTGTTCTTTCTTGGAGACTGTTCTTTTCTGAATAGGAAAAGGAGTGGATCTGGGGGCCAGGGAGGTTAGAGGAATGAAGATAGGGAAAACTGAGGTCTGGATGAATTCTATGGGAGAAGAATCTATTTTCCATAATTTTTTAAAATTGCTAACAGAAAGTTAATTAATCTGTTAATAGTTGAAACAATAAAAGAAAATGTTTTAAATAAATTTCCTTTTATATTTTGTCTTTTGTATTTTAAAATTATATGTTGTTATTATGATTTGCTACCCATCTTGAATTAAAATTCTTAGACATAAAATTGACTCCATGTTTTAGAGAGGTTAGAAATTTAAAATCAAAGCATGAGAATCTAATTGTCATTCTGTTTTGCATGTGATACGATGACTTGGATACTCCTAAGCTAACTGCGGGATTGAGGCAGTTATCCCAGACATGATCTACTATCATCAGCAAGGGGCTATGACTAACACTGTCAAAGAAAATTGAGTCACCTGTTGGTTTTATCTGATTTGTTCTAGATGAGCAGTGATATGATTTCAAATTCCTTCCAGTGGGCAGTGGGCCGTTATTGTTTTGATTCCATGATAACTAATTTCATACATATTGATGTTACTCTAATAACCTTAGAGTTGCACATTTTTATAAGTTTTACTCAGTTTCTTTTTGCTCTAAGGAGGAAGTGAAGCATCTAAGAACAGTAGTGAAATTGAGAGAGTGAGGAATAGAGGTGGCAAGTTGCCAGGCACTTGATAAATTATGTTCTATCATGTAGTCCAAAATGCAAAATAAAGCTATGTCAGTTATGAAAGTTGTCTAACCTGTCTAGAATGATTATACTTGACAAATTATTTTTCAAGACATTGGACAAAAACATGCCTTAGCATATATCACATATGACAATTTAAAAATTAAGTTCATTTAAAATTAATTACTCTTGGTTTTATACACACAAAAATTATTGCTTAAGGAAATTAACTAATCAATTTCTAGTACATTTTTCAGTTTTGAAAGCATATACCTGCTCATTTATTTAATTTGTCACATTAACTACCTGCACATCAGCTACAATTGTGAGGACTGTTAAAAAGCCATACCTATTAAAGAAATAGACAGGGCTGAAGGTTAAATTGGTGTTTCTATGCTGGAGGGCAAAAGCAGATCATATATAATACAAAAATTAATAAGCATATATATTAATATGTCATAACGTGGTAACTTCTATGAAACAACATGTAAGAGATAATGATTGGTGAATATTCTTATAATGATGAATACAGTAAGAATAAAAAGAGCCTTATGCTGGACATATCTGTTATCCCAGCACTCCAGAGGCATAGGCAGGGGGATCTCTGTGAGTTCAAGGCCAGGTGGTCTACAAAGAATCCAGGACAGCCAAGGCTACACAGATAAACCCTGTTTTGAACCACCCCGCAAAGAAAGAGCCTTAAGATTCCAAGGCATAAAGTCCTTCTTTCCCATATTTATGGGATTCTGCTGCAATGTGCTTCTTGAGTCTAGGTGGTATCCAAGTATGCTTTGAAAGGAGAGATAAAGTCATACACAAATGCTCACTTCAATTTTTAATCAACAGCTGACTTCCAAACCACACACTGATGACAACAATTCCATCCTGACTTTCTGTCTTCTACAAACCCAGTAGCTGTTTTATAAACGAAACCCAGTTTACTGTTGATTTTGTCTCCTGGTTACATGTAAGAAACTGTACTTATTTGGATATAAGTGTAAGAACTTGCCTAGCGTAAGATTTCTATTTCACATTCAGTCCCTGCTTTCCACATAACTGTGGAGAATGTCCTGTCCATTTGTTAGATCAGAGTAGGGGTTCGATGTTTACTACTTGTATTGCCCGTGGTTAGTGCGATAGTTTGAGCAGAACCCCTTGGGCCCCAATCCACGCATCACAATGTTCTTCTTGTAGGTTTCTAGGACCCTCTGGGAAAGAATATGCAGGCTACCAAGATGAGGCTTGATAGCCTATGACCATATAGTGGGGGATGAGGTCCCCCTTAGTCTTAGGCCTAGGGGAGGGGGATAGCGTGAAAGTGGGAGGGAGGGAGGAAAAGGAGGATACAAGTGATGGGACAACAATTGAGTTGTAATCTGAATAAATTAATTAAATATTTAAAAAAGAAAAATATATTTATATTTCAATATGGAATGCTTCTTTTTGGGGTCCAGGAATAGCCTAGCACTGACCACTTAGACACCAAACTCAGATCAATGAAAGCTTATTAAATACTTAACAAAGACTGACTGGTCAGGGGCACAGTATGGATTCAGAATCCAAGACTGTGAACCTGAGTAGTTCTCAGAGTAAGAATTTAAAGTAAAAACAAAGCAAAACAAAACAAAAACAACCAAGCAGCAAGAAGAATCAATTCTATTCCAGGCACATTGTGCCTAGGTAGCTAGACAAAGCATTCCAGTTGACCTTTAAGCTGATTGGTTAAGAAATAGGGCAGGGGAACTTGGGGACCTCGCAGTTCCTTACCATTCCTGTGAGAAAGGAACATAGCAGGGCACTGTGGTTTAACTCAAGCAGAACATCTGTTTATTATCTCTGTTGTTATTCTATGCTAAACAACAAGTATTAAATTGCACACAACGGAAGACAAAATGGCTGTTCTTCTATTAGATAGTAAGGCCTGTACAAGTCTCAATGTTGGTGGGCATTAATGTCCTCTCCAGAAAACTAATGATATCTTCATAAGAATTATGAGCTTTGATCTCAGAAAAAGGACTCTTAATTGGTAGTGGGATCACATTCTATCAAAAAGCCAGTTATTTTTGCTTTTATAAAATCCTTGTGTGCATCAACTGTGACTCATGTCATGTTAAGAAATGTCTTTTTCCTTCTTTCTTTGTTTCGTTGGTTTTTGTTTGTTTGTTTACTTGTTTCCTCTTTACATGGGCCTGTTAGAAGGGATGAACAGTGAAAGTGACCTAGATGTTAGTTTAGTAGAACACAGATGTAGCATGAGTTGAATAAAGTTAATCTCATGGATTAATGTGATTATATAAAGAAATGCAAAAGCTGCTGATTTATTTTTGTTTTGGTTTGGTTTTTGTTTGTTTTTTCTTTGTTTGTTTGTTTTTGATTTTGAGACAGTGTTTCTCTGTGTAGCCTTGGCTGTCCTCAACTAGCTTTGAAGATCAGCCTTGAACTCAGAGAGATCTGCCTGCCTCTGCCTCCCCGAGTGTCATGTGCCACCACACTTGGCAAAAGCTGTTAAAAATTAAAGATTAAGTGAAAGCAAAGTTGGAATAGTGTTTTAACCTAGAAGCTATTTTTAGAGAACAGTAATTTTTTTAATCTGGATATTTTAAAATTAAAGTTGTCATTAAAGTTTCCCAAAAAAGTACTTTTTTTCCCCCAAGATGTCCCTTTGCTACAAAGGGGAAATGCACTAAGCCACTATGTATGAAGAAAAATCCTTTATCTAGATTATAAGGAAATGGTTTTTTGTGTGGTGACTGCTATGCCAGCAAGTGATCAGAGAGCTCTAAATAGCTTCTGGCCTCAGAGACGTCATCTGCCCTTGTTGGAAAACAGTATCTGTGTTCAAACATGTAGTTTGCAAACTGAATAAAAATGTGTAATCAAAAATTAGTCACAGGCTAAAGTCAATTGTTCTCAGGACACATAATTGGCTTCAAATAAAATATTTGTATTTGTATATAGGAACACATCCATGAGAACTTCAGTAAGTCAACATTTCCTAATATATAATATAAGTATGGATCCTTTTAATTTTGTGGCTTTGTGGTGTTGGGATTATTCTTCTTGCATTATGATGTCATAAAAGAAAAATAATCTCAAATATAATAGGTATGAAATATACATATAAATTACATATATATGAAAGAAATTACTTGTTTCAAAATCATTGAGTTCGGAAAAGTTGGAATTTTCCTGAATCTTTTCTTCTAAAAACCCATACCCCTCTGGTAGATAAAACAGCCTGTAATTCTAGCTCTAGTGGAACCTGATTCATCAGAGCACATCTGTATTTACATGGTCATACCCCGATACACATACATATAGTTAAAAATAAGCTAAACAAAACCACCTTTGCATATTGGAGCACTTTTTAGACTTTTTAAGACATTGAACCCTTTATATAAGGTAGGAATGAGATACAGAACTGTCTTCCTTGTATTCTCTGCACATTTCTCCAAAATGTTTATCATACAGAATAATATATCTTTCCTTTACTCAGCCAATCTGGGCATATGGTTGTCAGCTAAATCATCTGGATGTGTTCTAGTAGTAAAGTAATAATGATTGCAAGAATAAAGCCGCTTTCTAAAAGTTTTAGGATTTTCCTAGCGCACAATAAGTATTGGGGTCAAATTTTCATACAGCCTTCATTTTAATAATGTACTTATAGAAACATCAGAGAGTTGAGTCCTGTTTTTACCACACACCAATGCGTGCTTGCCCCACTTTTATCTAAAATTTGACCTTTTAAATAAATATGGATAGACAGAATGCCATTCATCAAAGAGACTTTCTGCTTGAGTGAAGTGTGCAGGATTCCTGCAGTACTTGACTGTGACACACCCTACATTGGACTTGGAACACTGAGGAATAACATGATCACTCTTCCTGGACATCGGATTACCTCCACAGGCCTGTTCCTTCATCACAAACATAGTTTTTATCAAACAAAACCAAAAACAATCTAAAAGTGTGATGCAAGAATGTTCTGGGAATTTAATAAAGTTTGTTTCTTTATTTTGCTTGTTTTTAAAAATCTTGTTTCAATGGCCTTGTATGATTAAAAAAATAATAACACTGAGCACCCAAAGATATTTTTTCAAGGTTCAGAGAAGATGGTGTAACTGATAAGAGCACGTACTTCTCCTTCACAGTTCCTGAGTTCGATTTCTAGCACCCATGTCTGGTAGATCGAAAAGCCTGTAACTCCAGCTCCAGTGGATTTAATTCATCAGACAACACCTGAGTTACATGCACACATTCCACACATACATATAATTCAAAATAAAATAAATAAAACCAAATTTGCATACTAAAGTACATTTTAAAGGTTTTGAAAAATTGAAATTATTATTTAAAATAAAATTTTAATAGCTCTAATTTTTAAGGTCACAATAAAATAAATACATTTTACAATATAAGACCACAGCAGAGTAAATTCACATGGTGCACTAATAAAATTTTATGGTATATAAATATACTTCTCATTAGTATATTGAATAGTTTAATTTTGAGTATTCACTTTAGCTAAATTATCGTTATAACAAATTTCTTATATTTTAATATTATTTTTACCTAGTATATTATATATTTTCAAAACATTTATATATACATAATATATATTTTTAATTCTAATACATAGCATATTGAGATTCAAGTAAATTCAATTATATGTTTCATATTAGATAGAAAGTTTATGTTATTTCAAAAGGAAGCATTTTATAATAATTTTTGTGAAGCAATGCTATAAATGATATCAAATTATGTGACAAATGAATTCTGGACTTATAAAGAAGGCAAGAATATCTTCTTTTTATTTTTTTATTATGATAATATGCTTTTATTTTCTATTAATGAAGATATTGTGCAAATATCTACTTCTACCATCAGTCTATCTTAAAAAAAAAGAAAGAAAGAAACAGCTTGTAGGGGACTGCAGCACCCATCACCAGTCAGAATGAAAGAGAAATGTAGCACTGACTGATGTTACATTGAAAAAGTGTTTGTAATTGTTTGTTTCTTTAATACCAGATCTACAAAATAACAGCAAAAGAACAGTTAGAAAATGGTGTTGGCAACAACAATAACAATACTTTGAATAAAAACAAAGCAAAACAAACATAATTTTAAATAGAGAGAAATCTGTCTTCTAGTGAAAGGTCTTAACATAGACCAAGTAACTTGCAGAATGGGGTAGATTTGGGTGACTGTTTCTTAACCACAGGCTCTGTTACACAATGACTGTCACACTGGATTGTGTATCATTCCAACCTAAAGTTTTTACAAGTTATTATTTTATTTTTCACTTTTAAATATGTTAACCTTGTATTGCTTTCACAAAACAATGCAATCTACTTTGGTATTTCACTAATAATAACAATTAATTTTTCACTTGGAAGACTGCACAGTAGGCAGAATTGGGATTTGTTAGTTTATTTGTTTTTGGTGAAGATTTGGGGGATAGATTATTTTGCGTTTTTGTCCTTTTTTTGGTTTTATTAGCACATAAAGCAATTGCGTACTTCATTATGGAATTTTTCATAATTTTTATTACTAAGATCCCTCCTTGTACTCTTCAGTGTCCAGCACTCTGCTACAGGCTTCACTGTCACACATGTCCCATTAAGCACCTACCTGTCTTTAAAATCTCTTTTTCTATCTCACGGTGGAATCACTCTTCTTTTTACTTAACCTATTATGGCACATCCAGTTACCCATGTATGCACCTTATATGTAAAAATTAAAAGCTAGAATTGGTACCTAGGAAATATTCATCTTTGTGAGTCTGTCTCACCAATATATAATAATTTCTTTCTATGTCCATTTTCCTTCAAGTTTTATTGTTCATATATGTCTGAACAAAGTTTCACGGCACATATTTGCCATACTTCTATCATGCATTTGACTGATTGACATATAAGCTAAGTCCATTTCTCATGCATTAACATGTACTAACTATGCTAGAATCAATGGACCATCAACATGTTATCCTGGTGTTTATTGATATGTTTCCAAACATACAATAATTATTTATCTTTTTAAAAGTGAAGAGACTTGATACCCTATGAGGAAGTCCCCCTCAGGCACAGTCATAGGGGGAGGGGAGTAAGGGGAAAATGGGAGGGAGGGAGGAATGGGAGGATACAAGGGATGGGATAACCATTGAGATGTAACAAGAAAAAAATTTAAAAATAAAATTAAAAAAAATAAAAAAAGTGTAACATGCCAATATGACCTGGAAAATACTTTCTTATTTCTTTATTCCACATTAGAAAAAATAACTAGAGCCTAATATATGTGAGACACTCTGCCTATTCACCAAACACCCAGCTCAGGTCCTGGTCAATGCAAGAGTGCCTAAAATCCCATCATAAATAGGGAGAATAACTTGCCCAAGCAAACTATGGGCATCACTAAAATACTTCATAATAGATACTCTCTGGCAAGTGAACGTTTAAACAGTACAAGAGAGTACAGATAGTACAGTCTCATGCATCGGCTGCCTTCTGCACTAGTGTGCATTCCTTTAGACACTAAGACAGTTTTCGTGGTCTGACTGTTGCAGCCTATTCTTTCTTTTGTTGGACTTTCTTGCATTAAGTAACATAGATTTTGTTTTGCTCTACTTTTATAACTTGTAACTTAATGAACTCCAGTTCCACCTCTTCTCTCTCACACACACACTCACTCACACACATGAAGTAAAGTTTCTGTTTTCATTTTCATGTTTATCATCACCTGTAGGCTAGAACCGCATTAAAGATTCGTGAGCACAGCCCATATTTCCACATCCTGACATAAATCTTACATCATGTTAATGCTCACATAGATGTCCTTGGGATGAGGCTAAAAGTGTGTGAAGATTTTTGTTTGTGGTAAAAGCTCAAGGCTATTTTCTTATGCGTCATATGTAAGCAACACTGATGCCCAAACAAGGAGTCCATACTATGTTTTTAAGAGCTCTTTTTAGAAACTATATCTTGATCAAACTGATCTCAAAACCTCATGCATGAGAAGGTTTGGGCAATGTAACTCCTCAATAAATTTTTCAAGTTATAAGTTTCATCTCTCGCAAGGACAAAAGGACTTCATGAGATTTTTCATGCCAGTGATGAAAATGGAAATATTTTGGTGTATTTCAGATATAACCTTAAACTGCCTCGAACCCATAAAATAAGAATCACTTAGCTATGTGGGACTTGATGAACTCAGTAGCACTTACTCCTAATAGGCTTACCCATGAAGATGGGTAGAAAATTACACCTTATGGAAGGGTAAATTTGGAGTACAGACATTTTCTGAAATGTCTTCTTTGAACTTGTTCAGGCCTTGTTTTTGTTTACTCTAAATGTATGGAAGCCATATGAAATGCTAGGACAAGAGAAGCCAGCAGAAACAAGGGTTAAAGACTAGGAAGACTGACCAGACCAAAAAATACCCAAGACACCATCAGATATTCATGTTGCCATGATGCTGAGAGCTTTAAGCAGACCAACATGGCTATGGGAAGCCTGCATCTTTCTTGAAATGCTCATCTAATTCCTTTAAATGCTAATAGTAAATTGTCATCATTTGTAGCTTCTGAACTGAGACCTTGTGGTTACTTTTCTTTGCACTGCTTCTCAAGGAACTCTACCTTGACACTTTGATAGGTATTTGGACCCACAGATCAGACATAGCACTTACTAATGTCAAAGATCTGTTAACAACTGCTCAATTACTTTGAAGACAAGGTATGCTATAGCCTACACTCCAAGTGTCCAGTGTGGCACTAGTCAATTTCAAACTTACCAGGAACTACCAACTGAAGTAAGTTAATGTGTTTCTTTCAAAATGGCCACAAAACAACTCTAATCTCCTACCAAAGAATGGGTGTTTATATGTATTTGTTTCATTTCTCCTTACTATGATGAAGGATGACAAAAGCAACTTAAAGAAAAAAGTGATTTTGGGGGATCTCTCAGTTTGAAGGTACAACCCATCACAGAGAGAGGACAGAGTGGCAAGAGTCTGAGAGCTGGTCACATTCATCCATGGTCAGCATAGAGAACAAGCTGATACTGGTGTCCCACTTTCTTTTTCAGTCACTCCAGGAAATCACTGTATGACATGGTAGTGACCATATTCTAAGTCTGTCTTCCCTTTAGTAAATCTTTCTGAAAACACCTTCAGAAGCATACCCAAAAGTTTATAGTCTTGTGATTTTTAATGCAATCAAGTTCAAAGCCAATTAGCCATCATCATATATGACACCGTAAGTCAATAAAACTTGGTACTTTAAGAATTTATTTATTTGGCAATGTGTATGCCTGCATGTGTGTACCACATACCTGTGAGAGGCTACAGAGGCCAAAAGAGTGTCAGATATATTGGCACTCACTAATATTGGTCCTGGGAATAAAACTCAGGTCCTCTGCAAGAGCTTTTAGCCACTGAGCCATCTTTCCTGTTCCACATTTATATCTTTTTTTTTTTTCAAGAATGTTGAGGGTTTATTATCAGTAATGACCAGTTTACTAGTAACAGCCATGCAAATAAAAGGTATATATATACTGATATGAAAGCAGGTCTTCCAAAAATTCTGCTTCAAACTTACCAGGAAAGTATTTTCCCCTTTTTGTCTTTACCCACAAAAAGTTGGTTTCTATTCAAAATGATTAAGGTAAGTAATCTAAAGCACACACACACACACACAAAAGGACCTAGTAACTAGTAAGCCAGGTCTGTCTCCCAGCGGAGTCTGTGGTCCACCCTGTGCTTCTCTCACATAGCCCCAGGCTTCACTTGGGAAAGATGCTACTTGACAGCCCCAAACCCTTCCTCCAGCCCCTGTTGACTGGGGCAGATACCCTCCGTGGACAGCAGCTGCATCTGTGATGGTGGGGAGAGATTAACAACAACAGTCAGAAGTTATAGTCACAAGTGTTGTATTTAAAGACACAGAGAGAGGGAGAGAGAGAAAGGAGAGAGAGGAGAGAGAGAGAGAGAGAGAGGGAGAGAGAGAGAGAGAGAGAGAGAGAGAGAGAGAGAGAGAGAGAGGAGAGAGAGAGAGGGAGAGGAGAGAGAGAGAGAGAGAGAGGAGAGAGAGAGAGGAGGAGAGAGAGAGAGAGAGAGAGAGAGAGAGAGAGAGAGAGAGAGAGAGAGAGAGAGAGAGAGAGAAAGGCAGACAGACAGACAGAGACTGTGTGTGTATGTGTGGGGTGGGGTGGTGCATGGTGTCTGCTCCCAAGTGTGCATTTGCATGCATTTGAGTTATGCACAGAAGAGTTGTCATGTAGCAAGAAAGTGTTTGTGTAGAAAGTTTTGTGTGTCAAGGCCATCTATGGAGGTGTACTTCAAGCAGTTGAGAGGCTGGGATGACCTGTGTGTGGACAATGCACTTAAAAGGAATTCTATGGCTTCTGAAAATAATTGATTTTGTCACGGGAGTTGGCTGATCCATTATTGTATCTCAGAACACACTTCTGAAAGCAACTGATAGGCATACTGCAATCCAGAACCACCTGAAGTCCTTAGATTGCATATATTCCGAGAAATCTTCACAGGGTCTTCTGGGTAAGAATATGAAGGTCTCAGGACAAAGTAGTGTAAGGTTTAAGGCAAAACTCAGAGAACTACCCTATAGAAACCCATTTAGGTAGAATTTGGTTATGTATGTGTTGGTTTTACCTTTTCATTTTGTATTCCCCATGAGAAACGATGAATAGAAAGGTTGATGGATATAATGGAGTAACACAAGGATGTATTAGAACATGTTACATTTTATATTGATTTTCAAATAAACTCTTTCAGTTTTCTAAGAGAATCTAACAGTAAAGCCCTGAGACAAAAATGAATTTGGTTTATTTTGTTTGTATTGCATTTTAGTCTCAATATTTAGAGAAACGTCAGGAAGAAAAATGTCACACCATTGAGTTTTACAGTAGCAGGTAATTGGGTCAGAAACTCAGAGCTAGACACAGTCATGAGATTAGAATTCCATTGGGTGTTTCTCGGCCATTTGATATTCCTCTGTTGAGAATTCTCTGTTAAGTTCCAAGCCCCATTTCGCAATTGGGTTGTTTGGTTTTGTGGTGTTTAATTTCTTGAGTTCTTTATATATTTTGGCTATTAAACCTTTGTCAGATGAAGGGTTGGTGAAGATCTTTTCCCATTCTGTAGGCTGTCGCTTTGTTCTCTTGACAGTGTCTCCTGCCTTACAGAAGCTTCTCAGCCTCATGAGGTCCCATTTATTAATTGTTGACATTAAGGCTCTGGTGCCCCTTTTCTGACCATGTCCCCTGGATGAGGAGACCTGGTGGCACTCAGAGGAAGGATAGCAAGTTACCAAGAAGAGACTTGATATTCTAAGAGCATATATAGGGGGAGGAGGTCTCCCTCAGTCACAGACATAGGGGAGGGGAGAAGGAGAGAAATGGGAGGGAGGGAAGAATGGGAGGAAACGGGGGAAGGGCTAACAATTGAGATGTAATATGAATAAGTTAATAAAATTAAAGAATGAAAATAAAAAAAATTAAAAATTAAAAAAAAAAAGAATTCCATTGGGTGTCAGAAATATCAAGGGAGTCACGGAGATCTACTCAGAACGCTGAGGAAGAAGCCTGATTCAAGATTATCTGAAGGGACAGTGGAACTTGGAGAAAATTTAATGGAGCATTTGTTCTGAAGCTCAGAAGTTTTTCTTAGTAGAAATAAAAAAAAAGGCCTTGTTGAGAACATGGTCATAGTGTGAGATATTTGCAGACCTTTGCCAACTTTTTTTAAACATTGTGTGAGAAATGAAGTAAAAATAATTTTTCATAGAAACCAATGATAATTAGATCAAGAACTCCTCACATGCTTCCTGTGGACTACTCTTACATTGAGTGGTCTTCTTCTTGAGTGTAATGTTTTGTGTTTCTAGGAGTTAGGTTTTTTTTTTTTTTTTTTTTAACCAGATTTCTCAATTTTTGAAGCCCAATCATCCACAGTACTCCCCTGTAACATCTTTTTGGTTCTTCATTTCTGTGATATCTATATTAGTGTTCTAATTTTAGTAATTTGAACCTGTCTTCTTACCACACCCTTCCATTTAGTTCAATTTGTCATGGAGTCAATAACTTGGTTTCATTAATTTTTGGTATTTCTATTCTATTTTTTATTTCAGCTAACATTTATGTCATGCCTATTATTTTTAGTTGTGTTATATTAAGGATCCATTTGTTCTTTTTCTTGTTATTGAAATTGAATGTTTATAATTTTAGAGTGTTGTGTTTCCCTTTCTTTCATCTTTATTTTCAATTTTTCTTTTTGATTTATTCTTTCATACATTTGATATTTGAGATTATGATGTTTGTATCCACAAATTTATAAATGCTTCAATTTTCATTGATATTGTTTCCTAAAATTATCCTCTCATCACCAAAGAAGACATTTTGTGTGATATATACATCTCACTTCTATTACAATTTAGTTTATGACCTAGGCTATTCTTCAGTGAAAGTATTAATAGAAACTCATGGAAATTGTGCACATTGCTGTCAGTGGATAACGTGTTGTTCATATGTTATGTTATGATTGTAGAATAACAAAATATTATTCTTATACTTAATAAGCAAATCCACATACATTGTGCATTTTAGCAACTGTCAATATATGATTTATATAACTTATGTACCAAAAATTATAGACCAAAAATATGCTATCTTTACTACAAATCTATCTTATAAAAATATGGTGTTGAATTAAACAGAATAGCAGATCTTTGATTAATGTGATAAGTGTATTATGCTATATAAGTTTCCCAGGATGTTTTTATGATTACATGACCTTTGAAATTTTGGTTCTAATATATAAACAAATAATAATTGTTTTATAATTTTTACAGAAGCGTACCATCCTCTTTTTAATTGCAAGCCACATGATTGAGGAAAGGATAATTTTGTTCAAGTACAAGAATGCTGACAATTATTGCAAGCATAAGATTGCATAAATTCATCAGAATAGTCAATGACAAATATAACATGTACATAATATAAGATATAACTGGAAACTTTCAATTTAGTTACCAATTATAAAATTGTTAGTATTTTTGTTTCCTTAGCCATAACATAATTATCAACACTCCCAAGAAAGATACTCAAACAGAAAATGGGTTGCCCTGCTATCACCATGTTAATAGAACAATAGCAATTATGATATTGTAATACTGAGGATACTCTGTTACATGTCAGTTAATATATCATGTTATTTATTTTAAGTAAATATGAAGCATGCAAAACAAAAACAAAGAAGTGAATAAAAAATAAAAAAGGACAGAAACAAAACAAAACAAAAAATGTCTGCTAGTCAGTAGCCAGTGAGATATTAACAGGCTTTAATATCATCATTAAAAGTAAATTACTCCCTCATAATTAACAGTTATAACACTGTGGACTGAAATTTGTGGAAACTGAATACTGTTCAAAAGAATGGGTTGTGTGCTTGGTGTGGAGGTGACATTCTGAAGTGCCTGGAAGGTCATTAATAGGTAATGACCTAATTATCTGTCTTAGTTGTTCTTCCTGCTCCTCTGATTAATAAAAGAAGCAAAGAAGAAAACAGGGAAGAAAGTATAAGTTTGTCATCACAAGAGTATAATTCATCATATTGGGGATGTCAAGACATCTAGAACTTGAAGAAGATGGACACACATTGCATTACATCACATCACATCCACAGTTAGAGACATAGAGTGCTGAATGTGTGCTTACTGTTACTCATCCTATTTTTCTAGGGAATGGGGCTACCACCACAATTAGTGCAAGTAACATAATATCTACACACACACTCAGAAGTCCCCCTCCCAGGCAATTCTAGATTCTGTTAAGTTGACAACAATAACCATAACAACTTTATCCTTTGTTTACTTGACAGACAACATAGTTCTTTCAAGATAAAACCTTCCACCCATTGGTCCCACATGTTTATGAACAGGCTACAATGTAAAAGGCTGTCCATACAATTTAAGTCCTCCTAGTATACAATAATATATAAGAATTTGCCCTTATATCCACATATAAGTATTAACCTTCAAGATTCATGAAGGATACTTAACTTTGTTGTAACCAACCAAAATATAGAGTTGTAGAGTTCAGTCCCCATGGATACATCTACAAAATACTCCCAGATGCAAAGTTCAGGAAACATAGATGAAGGGGAGACAGAAAGATTTCAAGTGCCAAAGGGTTAGGGAGTTTTTTGTGAGATTGAGTCTCCATTTAATATCAGAAGCTACAATCATAAAGTCTCACCAGAGTGACTCCCTAGCATGAGCTGAACAAGGACAATAAAGTAGACATGTGAAAGTGGATATGGAAAAGCCTGAGAAGCTCCTACCCTACCCCAATATTAAGTTCCTTCACACACACACACATTTTATTACAGTATATAAATGTATATATTATATATTTATTTCTTATATAGAATATACTTTATATAAATATATATATTTATATAATAAATAGATGTTATATATAAGCATATTGTATATTTATATTATAAATTTGTATATAACATATATAAATAATTAAGGAAAACAGAGGCCATGCCTTTAAAAGACAGTTGTAGAGGTATATGGGAGTATTTGGAGGGAGGTATAGAATGGATAATTCTTGTAATTATATTATAATTTCAAAAATAATAGAAAAATCCTCATAGTGTTTAATAACACTCAAATATAGAAGTAAAAAATATTCCCCAAGAGTCTTTAAAATAAAAAAACGTGGGGCTGGAGAGATGGCTCAGTGGTTAAGAGCACTGACTGCTCTCCCAGAGGTCCTGAGTTCAATTCCCAGCAACCACATGGTGGCTCACTACCATCTATAATGAGATCTGATGCCTTCTTCTGGCCTGCAGGGGTACAAGCAGGCAGAGCAGTGTATACATAATAAATAAATAAATCTTTTTAAAATTAAATTAAATTAAATTAAAAATGTGCTACATACTTAAAAAACATAATAGTACAGCACAAATTTCTTCTTCCAAAATGGAAAAATCAAGAAATTATCTGCCAAAAGCTGACAAAAATCCAATGAGGAAACCAAAAAGTCCTACAGCTGTTTCCAGCATCTGAAGTTCATGATGAAATTAGCTCCAAATGGTTTAGGTTCACCCAGCCTCCCAGCTCGACTGGCAATCATACATGGGTTCTCTCTTGTACCAGCTGCATTCCATGCCTGAGGCTATGTTCCTGGCATCTCCAATAGCCTTGAGTCTTCATTGGAACTTAGGGTACTCCTTCAGAAATTTACTCAGTGGACTCTTAGGGCTGCCTTGCATGAACTCTAACCCTGACACACACTGCCTTGTCTCCGCTTTTATCTATAACTTTGTTGATCCTTTTTGTTGTTGTTGGCCTTCAAACCCAGTACCAAGTGCAGGACACTGTCAAGTTCTGTGGCCAGCTCATGAATTGAGCTTAGCTTCTTTGATGCAGCTTCTCAGTACTGAGCCTGTAGAAACATTACTATAAAGTTACTTTGGAGAAACAGGGAACCCTCTCAGGATGCAGTCTCAATTCAGGCCTACTTCTTTCATGTAAATTTGCATATTTTTAAGTCTGGGCTTTTGATGGGTGAAGTCTTGCATCCGAGGTCTCTTTTTCAATGCCAAATTCAATAGCACTGTTCTCTTTAACAATTACAATGCTTTGTTGTCTGCAACTTTACGGTTGATGGCAGGCCTTTCCTCTGGTTAACAGGTCAGTTTATTATCTTTTCAATTCAACTTCATTCAGCTTCTCAGGATCTGGACAGAATGAAAGCATAATCTTGGCCAAAGTGAATGTCCTCCAGCCATTCTTACTGAGTACTTGTTCTGCTCTGAAAACTTAGGAAAATATCTCCACTATCCACAACTCTCTCATCATTCTTGCTTTCCAAGCTCCCATCTAAATGACCATTTAAACTCTGCCTCTAGCATTACTTTAACCCAGAGTTCCAAACTCTTCTGAATTCTACCACGAAACACTTCCAGTGACCAAATAACAACATAGTCAGATATATAACTCAATACAAAGTTTTCAAGTAATTGTTTCTTTGCTCATTATAATAAACTACACCAAGAAAAGCAATTGAAAGGACAAGGGACTTACTTTGGATCACTAATTAAATGTACAGTTAATTATGGCAGGGCCAAGGAGGCAGGAATTTGAGACAGCTTCTTATATTGTATCCAAAGTGAGACACACAAGAGCAACAAAGACATGTTTATGGCTGTTCTGTGTTTAAATAAAGATATTATTTAAATTTTTTGGTGTTAATTAAAAGACAGTCATTATTTCTCATGGTGCTTTGCCTAGACATTACTTGTAAGAGTCAAATATTTCTTCAACTTCTGTTTGTTTAGCAATTGCCTACCCAAAACTTCTATGTGGCAAAAGGGTGCTGTCGTTTCCAGATTACAGCCCTCCTCAGAGGGAGTAACATTCTCATTATTAGCTTTAGTTGCCAATTTGATATACTCAGGAAAAGGAAAGCATGCCTGAAGATTGTCCTCCATCAGACTAACCCAGAGGCATATCTGTGGGATAGTGCCCAGGTTTCTAATTGGTGAGAGGGCACGAGGCAGGTGCATAAGAAAGATAGCTTAGCAGACCAACCAACCCTGTTCCTCTATTCCTGATGCAAGAAGTTTAGATCCCCGCTCATTATGAACTACAGCTGAAATAAACCTTTCTCTCCCAACCTGGTTTGGATTAGTGTTTTGTAGCAAAACAGAAAGCAAAGTAGGAGACATCCATTGTGATAAAAGACGTACATGAGTCATCCTTTAATTAACTTGGGACAGAACCAAAGGACATTCCCAGCTCCCAAGCTTTCAATGGCAATTGTTGATTCTTTGCCGCCTTCCTTAACTCCCACCTCTGAAATTCAAAGTAACCACCGCAACTTCTCATATTCTACCAAACGTAAGAGCAGTTTCTCCAGAGAATTTAAGTGAGGGCAGTAAAGGATTACAAAACAAATAAGACTACTGGAGCTTGTTGAGCAATTTCTAAGGAACAGACGGTGCTTCTGTTATCTTCTACATATGAAATTAGGTTCCTCATGTCCTTAGGAAGAATCTAAGATACAGAAACGCAAATCTTGGGAGACAAACATGCACTCTGCCAAAGGAGTGGAATAACAATGTCTATTAGTACATGGATCCTAATGACCCAGAAAGAAACTGTCAACTAAACCAGACACAGTGGTGGTGCATGCCTGTAATTCCAGCACTCAGCATGGCAGAGGCAAGTCAGATCTCTGTGAGTTTGAGGCCACCCTGATCTACAAAGCAAGTCCAGGGTGGTCAAGGCTGTACAGAGAAACCCTGTCTAAGAAAAAAAGAAAGAAGACAGGAAGAAAGAAAAGAAAGAAAGAAAGAAAGAAACTCTCAAATGATGTTAAATTCCCTGCAAAGCATCTCAAGAAAAATGACTGCCTATTACAAGGCACTAGAAGAAACGGCTTACTGTTACATCACACTAAAATAACGGTGTCCACTAACATTTGCTTTGAATTGAATATCAGTTCATGGTCCATGGTCTGAAACTTTGGTCTACAGAGAAGCAAAGTTGAGAGATGCTGGAAACTTAAAAGGATGTTGAATGGAAGAAATCCTTGGGTCAGTGAGGTCTGTAGAGTATCCTCCTGCAAAGTGCTCTCTTGGGACTTCGTGGTAGCTCCTGAGAGCACACCTGACTTCTCATGAAAAGACTATTAGGTAAGATAAAAATCTGGGACATTAATCCTCTCCTTTTGTTCCTGTTAGAGGTGTGACTGCTTTGAAAAGAGCTCCCTTCTCTGCTGTTTATCATTTTGATCTTTAGTTCTTGCCAGCACTAAGAGGATGCTTACACCATGCCCTTACCCTCTGTGGTAGTTTGAGTGAAAATAGCCCTCCTCAGCTCATCAGAAATAGTTTTGCCTTGTTGGAGTAGCTGTGATCTTACTGGAGGAAGTTTGCCACTTAGTGCTTGGGCTTTGAGGTTTCAGAAGCTCAGGCCAGGCCCAGTGGTTCACTGTCAGTTCCTGCTCCCTGTGGATTCAGATGAAGAACTCAGAGATACTACTCAGTACTATGTCTGCCTGGAAGCCACTATACGTTCTGAAGTCAAAGTGGACTAAACTTCTGAACTGAAAGTCAGGCCCAATTAAATGTTTTTGTTTATAACCATTGCAGCGGTCATGGTGTCTCTTCACAAGTAAGACACCCTCCAAAACTATGGCTTACAAAACATTTGTGATTTATAAGTCAGTAGCCTCCAGTATGTCAATATTTTCATGAAAGGATGACTAGAATAATGCTGTTCTAACAAAATGCCTGCTAATATAAAAATTACACATTGATTTTCACATAGTTCTGGAGACTGGGACATCTAGGATGTAGCTGCCTATTTCTTCTTACCGTGTTATCATGTGGTTCTAAGAATGACATGGAGAAAGGCAATGAAAGAAACAAATGGAGAGCTCACTCCTGCTCTTCATTATATCATTAATTCTAACCACGAAGGTGACATTGGACACAAATTAACTTCCTTTCCATTGAGTATGGCAATGAAAACTGAGACAGAGAGAGCAAATTCTGAGGTAAAAGTTTTAATTGGGAGGGGAAAAAAGAGATCAAAGGAAATAGAGAAAATGTTTAACCATGAGAGACTCAAGCTAGCTACAGATAAAGAAAGGAGGTTCTTTATATCAGGTTATTGGAATGGTCTAGGGTTTGAAAACTGTAAACCATGAGTATGATATTTTTAAGAAACCACTTTTTTATGCTTAAAGATTTTATAACCTAATATGCATATCATTTGTATGTTTGTTGTTGGTGACCTCATGGTTCCAACAGGCACTTGATTCTTCATCATGTATCTTCAGATAAGATGAATGATAGGCACTTTAAATGCATTAAGTACTACAGACAAGAATGGGCTAGGTAACAGGTGTTTAAGTATGTGAGAATTTGACCTCTCTATGTATTTTAATTGCAGATCCCACATTACCTCATGACATAGTATGCTTCCTACCTGTGGTACGAACATCTGTGTGTGCCTAAGTCTATACTTTTCCTGCTTCCAAGGTCCTAGTAACAGTTATGCTATAAACCCTGAAAGCTGGCAGCTTACTAGTGTCCACTGCTGGGAGTCCCTGGGTGTTTCACTGTTCCTCCATGGCTTCATGATCTTACCCATATCTCTGCAATGACAAACTTATTAAATTCTTTTGCTCTTCAATGCTGAGTATACCATCTGTTTCCTGATGTAACCCAGGCTCATACATATGGGATCTGTCAGAAATATCATCCAAAGCCATTGAAGAGCTGATAAAATGTGATTGAGGCATTGGTCTGAGAAGAGTAAAGCAGGTTTAATTCTTGAAATTTACTAGGTCAACCTTACTCCATGAACTATATATATATAATCTTATCAAAACATATTTAAAATGATATACTTAAGAATTCACGTTATTTTATATCAATTTAACAAGTTAAATTAACACTAATAATTTCAATATGAAATTGACATAATAAATTATTTTTTAATTGTATCCCATTTCCTCTCCTTTTTATAAGAACTGTTTCCTACTCAAAAAAATTATCAAGGGGCTAGTGAGATGGGGAGGCATAAAGCATTTGCTTCAGAAAACTGGTGATGTGAGTTTATAGCTTCAGACCCTATGTGAGTGCCACAGGAAAAAGTGTAACTATTTGTAGTCCAGGCTAGACCTTGGTTTGGTTTTATTATTTTTTCTTTTTTTATTAATTAAACTTTTTTATTTATATATATACATTTATATTATTACATACATATCCAGTAAACTACCTGTATCAAGAAGAACCATAACACAATCAGGAATTATCTAGTTGTTACATTCTTAGTGTTTTGGCTATTTCTATTTGACAGCCTTGAAGAAAACATCTTTCCTATCTTGGTGCGTCTCAAGTTCTGAATGTGAATCAACCTCCATCACATTAAGGAAAGGGAGATGGAGGCAGAAGGACCGCTAAAGGCTCACAAGACATCTTAGCCAGCAGTTCACAGGAAAGAGCCTGTGTCAGTAAGGAAGAAGGAGCGGAGTGACACCCAAACGTGTCCTCTCACTATAGACATGTGCTGTAAGTGTGTGATCACACAGACAAGACCATGCAGACACACAAAGTATTAAGTCCATCTTAGACATGGAGACTTTTTAATATCTCATCATGTGCCATGTTTTTAAAATATAAAAATCAGTTTAGCTAAACTCTCTTAAGAAGACTAAGTTCTTCCGGTGAAAGGACAGAATAAAAATTGGTTTGATGAAACACCTTACTACATTTAATTTTGCACATCAGTTTATGTACAGCATTACAGTGAAAGTGTATTTTTGAAACACAGACTGTGCCTATTTAGTTCCTGGTAAATTGAAGGTATTATTTTCTCTGTACCATGAAACAGTGTTATCAGCAAATGGTTACCAGAAAATACCATATACTATATGATTTAAGTTGGATTGGTAATCGCATGGCTATCTGATCACATTCGTTTGGTTCGTAAGCATCAAATGTAAAGAAGATATTAGTACCTTACATGGCGTGCTAGCTTCAGAAAGGTTACTTTTCTTAGCTTTGTTTGTCTTTACTTCTCTTTAATTAATGTCATACCAGCACAATCTAATCATTCTGTATATATGATCATTATATTACCTAAAATGCATTATAAAATTTCTGAACCCTAATATAATGAAGTATTTGCCTATATTTTATTTTTTTTCACTTGCCAATTGTATTTAATAATGTATGACAGTTTAGAATGGTGTTTGCAAGTAAAAAATTAATTCATGATGGTTTTGATACTGTTTTTGATATTATAATTTGTACTTTCAGTTCTTTTTTAAATTTTTTTTAATTTATTCAAATTACATCAGCTAATCCTTTGTGAACATATCTGTTATTACACTACATTACCCTTCCTTTCATTACTTGTTACATCAATGAGTGCATGAAAGATGAATTATGTCTTTTTATTTTGAAAGCTTTGATTCATTTTAGTTTACTATACATGCAAGTACGTTAAAGTGGTTTATTCTAACAAGATTTTTAAGACTAATATTATATATCATCTAAAGTTGTTAACACTGTCAAGAGTCCATCTTTCTTTTAAATTGTGTTTAAGATTTTGCCACAAACACAAATTTGGCTTATTTTTTAATTGTGATACATTTAAAAACCAAACATAGAAACAGGAAACACTCCTTAAAGAAACATAATTCTATAATCATAAATTATAATATTCATTAAAATGTTATTTTAACAAATATGTAAAAACATTGTTCTACAGCACAATATTTCTCTTATTTTTAGATTATAAAATATTAATCACAAAGAAGAAAGAAACTGAACTTCTTACATGGAAGTTTATGAGCCAAGGCAAGTCACACAAAAATTGAGACTATGCCATTAGCACATTTAAGATATGTCAATTTTCAGTGAATTCTTTTCAAATGTGGAAGGTATTCGCATGATCTCTGCTTTTCAAAAACAACTGTTCAAGTTAGAATTCTGGAGCACAATATATTATATTTTATTCACACGAGGAAAAGACATGTTTATGGATCTATAAAATTAAGAGCATGTTGATGCAGAAAGGGGGATCATTAATGAGTTATGCACAGTGGTCTCATTTACTTTTGGAATATTCATAAAAGGCAAGTGATTTATCCAGGAAAAATATAGCAAACCATAAAGCATATCAACAGCATTTTCAATCTTCCATACATTTAAGATGATTTAGTGATGCTAGGAATGGCAATGAGAGATGGTTCCGGTGATTTAGGACTGGTCCATTTTGTTTCCATGCTTTGGAAGTTGTTCAGTAGTAAGCAGAACTATTCTGGGATAAGTGTGGTTTGTGCAAGACAGAATTAGTAGGTCCAGAAAACCATGAGGCTTAAATATTTGTCACTTAAGAGACTGGTGTTTTTAGTTATCTTATGTGGCCTCTACTCTGTGATCAAAAGAACCTGTATCCAAGCCCACTGTTGCACTAGTTAAGACAGAGAGGCATTTGTTTCTCCTTCTGAGTAGCATTTTAAAGAGCCAGAAAAGCTTCCTTCTTCGCAAAGTCACAATTACTCAGTTGGCATCATTCCATACCAGGCAAGCATCAGCATTTCTTCCCTAGCAATTTCCTGAGTAGGTTGCCTATTGGAGTGTAATCTGGTACCTCAGAAGAGTCCCTTCGTGGCATTTGGATTATTGCTTATAAGCAGGCCTGGTGCCTCTCCTGCTGGACAATCTTCCATGAAGCAATGAGACAGAGTGGCTTCTGCTTCTTTCTTTCTTTCTTTCTTTCTTTCTTTCTTTCTTTCTTTCTTCTAAGACAGGGTTTCTCTGTGTAGCCCTGGTTGTCTTTGACTTGCTTTGTAGACCAGGCTGGCCTCGAACTCACAGCGATCTGCCTGCCTCTACCTCCCAAGTGCTGGGATTAAAAGTGTGTATCACCACACTTGGACCAAAGCTTTTCTTTACTGGAAACTTGCTCTATTCCAGGCTGGCCTTTAATTCAGAGATGTGCTTGCCACTGTCTCTTGATGTTACAGGCATGTCTATCTTCTAGCCAGATCACACAGGTCTAGAAGGTCTTTGGATGTGATCTATTGCTAGAGCAGCTATGTTCTGAATTAAAATTTCTTTACCCTCCTTTGGCTTTATTCCATCTCAGTCCTTCATTATTAAGATTTGTTTCTTGTTAGGAAAATATAATACTCAAGTTTCTGGTTCATTTTTCTTAATACACTCCAATAAATTTTAAAGATTGTATGATGTCAGTGACAGAATTATAGAAGCTTTAAAAAGCCTTTTAGCACTTTTCTTGTCTGTTGAAACTGATTTTGATTGGCTTCTTATATAATATGCCATTAGAGCTTTTTTTTTTTTTTTTTTTTTTTTAATGCTTAACAATTTCAGGCTTTCATGGAAATTAGGAATATAAAAGTAAACATGTGAGACAAAAAAAAAAGCAACCTTGGTAGATAAATGTTTTTGTAAAACTGATGTTTCCTGATTTAGTATGATTTGCATTTTCTGAGATGTTAAGACTTCAAGTGCACTGTGATCCTCCACACATGCATTGCAGGTGATGAAGCAGCAATAGAATTTAACACACCTCCTCAACTTCTTTCTAAGTGTCTGGATCATGCCCTGAGTCATAAATCTAGTTGTCATCTATTTAAGAATACATTAAGAAATCCAGGAATGAGGCAGTAAGTCAATTGTATCAATTTAGCTTCCAAATCCAAAAAGTAAAAAGAACGACATGCCTAACATTATTATTAAGACAACCATGAAATGAAGTTCCTGTCCTCATGACAAGACTCGGAAAGCCAGATCGAATGGAAATCAGTTGCTTAATAAAGGTCTGTGTGAAACTAGTGGTTGGTTTGTAATAAGCAAAGAGACCATAAAAACCTATTCAAAGAGTTCACACAGAAGTTTGATGCTGAGCTGCCAGCAGAACGCACAGAAGCGATGACAGTAGGCACTAAAGCTGCTTCACAGATTTGTCCTCAAGTTAAAACTGTCAAAAAAAAATCTCTCCTCTTTTAAAAGCATAAGTTTCCATGTATCGTTTGGAAAGTGTCAGGAGACTTCAACAGTGCACATGAAAGGTTCCTTGTGGTTGGTAAAATAGATCTTCTGGCAAGATGGCCGCAGCATCAATTACCCATGTCTCTCCTGAATGGTGGCAAGACAAGTGAGTAGGACAATGATTTATAGAACTACTTAACAAGTGTCCAGCTGGGTGGGTAGTATCTATGGGATGTGTCCGTGGCGTAGAAAGTAAAATCCATTCTGTAATGAAATATTTGGCCGTATGGAGCAAAAGACAGAGACCTGAAATGGAGTTCCCCTAGCAAGTCAGTGAGAAATGGGGATCCACATTATAGATTCTGGTACAGGGGAGAAGCCACATGGAGAAATGGTGGAGGAAACTGTATACTCTATAATCTGGGCCTGGGGATACAGCGCAACAACACACATTCTGCATCCTCAGTAATCTTGACAAAAGAATTATAGTTCGCTAGTTATCAATAGTTTAAAAGTGAAAATGTGAAAATTTAAAAATGAGAAACCAAAATTTAGCAATACACATGATCCTTTATCTCAGCTGTATTGCTATTTTCACCCAGGAAATGCCATTGAGTCTTTTCTTATCTTAACATAGATTTTCCTTTCTTCACCCCCACTTATTATCTCCAGTTCCTACGTCCAGATTTTCTTCTCAAATATTATGACCTATAGGTTTTACATCACCCAATTTATATGGAAAATAATCCTGTTTATTCCCAAATGATATACATGCTTTCCTCAAAAGCATATTTTTTTTTTTTTAGCAAATTTTAACTTTTTGGAATTTTTTTTCAGACACAGTTAAAATTTACTTTAACTTAACTTTCATTTTGTTTTAATGTCCAACTAAGAATAGGCTTAAATAGTACAAATTCTGTGTATCTTAAATACTTATAGGCTGTGCCTGTATGTAAAGACATCTATTAAATAAAGATTATGTCAAGATTTGGTATTTATGTGATCAAAGTACTTTGCCATGACAACAGTCACAACTTCTCAGTATAGGTATGTCTACTACATTGCCTTGAGTCTATCAGCCATTCACATTTTGGTATTATTTTTAATCTATTTATTTATTTGTGTGTGTGTGTGTGTGTGTGTGTGTGTGTGTGTGTGTGTGTGTGTGTGCACATATTTGTATATGTATCATGATGTGAATTAGGAGTCCTTCACCCAGAGATCTACAATGTGGCTCAAGCACCCTTAAAGTCTGAAGTATGCTACCAGTCATTGATACTATTTCTAAATAAAGTCCATCTCACCTCCTTAAAATAAAAATTATACTTTAAAATTTTTACCTATTTAACAAAAATATTTACCTAATTTGTTTATCTAATTTAATAATAGAAGATATTTAAAACTGACTGGACTAGGTATAGTTATAAGGAATTATGAAAAAGTAGAAACTAGAGAAATAACATTGGTAATATACAAAAAAGAAATGAAAATTGCTCTGAATTCCATCCCCAAAGAAAATGGGTTCTATAATTTTGGAATATTACACTGCTTTCTCTATTGATTTTTCAGTGCATTTTAAAATGAATATATTTAGTCTAGACAAAAAGAAAGATACATAAAAATCCTACCTTGCCTATGCTATTCCTGTCAATATTTTGTACAGCTTTCTTTCTTTTCACTGTTTTAGCAAATCACTCCTTGCATTTGTTTTAATCTTTTACTATTCTGTACAAATTGTACAAAAATGTTTCTCTACACGCACATACAAAGAGATGTAACTGTAATACTATGTAATACATAGCAACTTGTTTATGTGTATGTTTAGAATACTTCTTTTGTAATCATAATAGCCAATATATGTTTCAATTTTCCATCCTCATGCAAGAAGATAACAAAAGAATTATACCTTTCCCTTTTTCCTTATGCTATACACCTAACAATGTTGCTGTTGTCTTGTATATGTAGCATTGTTTTCTTGTCAGTTAAATTTATATTTCTTTTTTGGAGTACTAGTGACAAGATACAAGGCCATTCACACACTAGGCAAGTATTGTGCTGTATCCCCAGTCCTGTTTTATAGAGGCAAGCTAGCTTTGCATTCCCTCTGTAATCCAGAGTGGTTTTGAAGTGGGCAATGCTTCCATGATGTAAGTGTCTAAGATAATAGGACTGCAGCATTAGGCCTGGATTTATTTGGTATTTTTTCTATCTACTTGTGAAATGAGCATCTTTTTATGTTCAATATTATGATTTATTCTTCAGACAGTGGCTCTTATCCTTGTTGTTTACTTCTCTTATGCCTGTCACTTTGTAAAAATAATTTATAAGCAATAAATATTAACCTTGTGTCTACTTATCTACATACAATTACTCAACTCTTTGTTTTGTTGATTGATTTTGTTTTTGATGTCGGATAGCTTTTTTCTTATAATTTCGCTCAAGCTTTCAGCTTTCTGAATCATTAGCAAAATATCCCAAGGACGAATATTTTTCCTAGAATACATTTCACAAGCTGCTTGCTGATTTGTTTTTTGGGAAACTGATGTTTAGATGACAGGAAATCATTTCCTTCCTACTATTTGCAAAAATGTCAGGATGAGAATCGCCCTTGACCCAGTTTTCTGAGTGACTGAGGTCTGATTGGTTGCTCTTCACAGTAGAAGCTCAGCATAATTCTAATATGCACATGGTTCTGCCACACTCAGATGTGATTTTAGCCTGCTACTGTTTCGCCTTTTCCATTCTTTGGCTGTGTTTTTCTAGCAGACCTCACCTAATGCTAACACATCTAACATGTGGCACTGATTTATTCTGGGTGACTCTATTCCATGAACCCCTGCACCCACGCCGCCATCTTCACCAGTGTGCCTGCTTCCCTTATGTCCCACATTTGCCTTGTGTTTATAAATTCGAAAATTGAGAGTGAAGCCAGTAAATTGCAATTCTAGATGACAGAGAAAATACTTGCTGAGTTTTTAATCCTTTACGAGTACAGTGTTGATCTGAAGATGAAGTACCAACATGGAATTGTAAGCCACCGATGTGCCACCTTGGTAAACATATGCACTCTTGGGTAACCTTGCTCCTGCTGTCTTTATGCCACTTCAGAGAATCATTTGTCCACCCACCCACCCCACACACACACACGCAACAAACAAACACACACACAAACAAACAAACGCATGCGTCAGGGCTGCAGAGAGCGAAATGGCTTCACTAGATCAAGTTCCTAGTACTTCTGAGTTCTGTAGCCTTTTATGTGAGGAGTTGAGGGAATTCACGCTTTGAGCTGCTAGGGAAACCCTTCCTTAAAGAAAAGATAAAGGGATGTATATTCCCCGAACTCTAAAACACAGACCCAGACTCTCACGTCTTGATTTTACCCATAATACAGGTCTCGCATTTTACTCCAGTGTGTTTACTCTAAACTGAATTCTATACAGAAGGACAAGCCACTTCCTGAGGTCGCAAATAAGTGAGAACCAAACATATGCAAAACATGGAAATCACGATGCCGGTTTACTACTAAAATCCTTAAGTGACACTCTTTCCCCAAGGAGCTACAGTCCCTCAGGGAGGGGTAAGCCCTTGTAATCCCTTACCCTTCTATAATGACATGACAAGTTGTCCAATTGTGTACAGGCGATACAAGCACTAGTTCATACTCTGGTAAGCAACTTCCCATCTTTTCTAGGCAGGGAACCTTTTTCAATCACAGTAGGCTACAGATATAAAAGGACGTGAAAGTAGCAGGACAATGTATTGGAACAAAGAAGAGATTCAGTGGGGAAGGGAAGAGAAGACAAAAATGGCATAGTTGTGTATATGTACTAAAATTAATCTCATGCATGTGTAAATCTATCATAATAACAAAAACTACAGAGAAATTCTATAGAAACGATAAAGTTCATAGAAGTAGAAGGTACAGTAGCCCAATGAGCTCTGAAATCTCTGTTAGGATGAATATTGCAAAATGAAAAGACAAGCAAGTTGTCTCTAGGCCTTTTAATTTACTGATGTGAAAGCGTGTGGAGAATGCGGGTCTGTGCATGTGGTGCAGTACCAAATAAGACCAGAAGGCGGCCACACCTTCCAAGCAGCAGGAGTTGTAGGCGCTTGTGCGCTGCTCAAAGTAGATGCTGGACAGCTGAGCTGAAATCCTCTGTAGTGTGTGATTCTAACTGTTAAACCATCTCTTCAGCCATACAAATATGTCTAGAAATGAGTAAATGCTGACCTATTAATATTGCTATGATAGCCAGAATACAAAAATGATTACCTAGAGTCTCACATATTATATAATCTTCTCCCCTTTAATAAGGAAAGAATTTATCATGTAAGGATTTTATTCCCGTGACTGATTAATTAGATTGTGATTTTTTTTCATAAAGATATAATTCAAGCCAGCTGTAGTGGTGCAAGTTCTCCAAACTCCAGATGCACAGGTTTGTGGATCTCTGCGGGTTTGACGATATGTCTATTCAAGTGTGTCCCTGGCCAGCCAGGGATACTACAAAATGAAACCCTGCCCTGATGCATACATACATATATACCCAATAGCTTTGTATTAGGTGGAATAATTTACATCTCAACAGCCTTTGAAAAATATTGTGCAGGAAAAGAAAAACCCGGATAGCTTTAGAAATGAAAGCAAGATAGATAAATTTTTGTGTAGCTGGGAGAAAGCAAAAAAAGCCATATGATTCACACAGACTAAAGACTATGTAGCAAGGACCAACTTCTCCTGAGAGCACTTCAGCCATTGTAGGAGATATGGAGGCCCATGGTCTCAAAGAGAAGCACTCAGGGAGCCTGGAGTGTTATCACACAGAGCTGTTCCTTCAAGGGAAGCTATGCTTAACCTGTTATCTTCCCAGAATGCTGGGAGAAGATGTGCATTCTATCTGGGTACTCAAAAACCACACTGAACCTTCATCAACCCCAGACCTTCATCATAAACTTATTTTTCTCCTTAAATCTATATAACCTATCTTTATGGAAATTGGCACATGTAGTTTACAAAGTGTTTTGACGTAGTTACGTTGAATCTTTATTCAGTTTACTTTGTTCCGTGAGAAAATATAGGTATGCTCCCTTGTGTACATGGCATTAAGTTAATTAATATAAGGAAAGTTTTCACCAAATTTTGTTGTGTTTGCATATGCCTAAAATAAACTAGTTGGTGGTGAAGTGGTCAGACTCTCAAACTTTGAACCAAGACCAACTACTTAATCCTTTTGACCCGAATCAGCTTCTTGCCTCTCAGGATCATTACTATTATGGCCACAGACATAGCAAAGCCTCTACAAGAAACCTCAGTCTACAACTAGACAACACAAAGACATTGACAACAGACACAGGAGTTCTGCAACCTCAAACACCTGCATTCTGTCACCAGCTTGCATGGGCTTGACATAACATTCTAACTCTGAAGTCACAGCTGTTGAGATGACACCTTATTTGCAGCCTGGAGAGCCAGTAGAGAGACTCAGCTACTTTAGGTCCTCACCAAATATTCCTTAAAGTAATCAATGTGAGTTATCTTAAGCTATTATTTATGGTAGTCTCTGTGTGTGCACATGAGCATGCTTGTGTGTGGGTGTAGACTAGAGGTTGGTGACAGGGTGTTCCTCAATGACTGTCCACCATGATTTCCAGGCAGTTTCTCTCACTAAATATGGACCTTAGCATTCAGCTGGACTAGGAGGCTAAAAAGCACTTGTTCTTCTGTTTCTGCCTCCCTAAATTGAAGACTGCAGGCATACACTGCCAACCTCAGTTGTTTGTTGTTGTCGTTATTGTTGTTGCTTTGATAGTTTGTTTTATGGGTCATGAGGATCCAACCTTGAGTCCTCATATTTACATAGCAAGTACCGTACCAAATGAGCAATTTCCCCAGCTTTGTGGTGATTCGTTCACAAGACAGTGTATAACATATGCAGGCCCTAATGCTGATGCTTTGTAATTAATAAGGTTAAACACTTAAAGGCAAAAACTAGTGGTGCAGATCAGCTACAAATTAAGTACCTTCTGCCCATGTTACATATTATATATCTTGCGATGTGCACAATGACTGACTTACAGATTAGGAGGTTCTAAAAATCAAAATGTCAGCAAAGTTAGTTTCTTCTGAAAACTGTGTGTTAAAGATCCCACATCCTGCCCCTTCTCTCTGATAAATAGAGATCGTCTCTTTCCATTCAATGGCTGAGTCTCCCTACACATCTTCTATCCTCACATTGCCTTCTCTGGGTATCTGTTTAGACTGTCCTCTGTTGTTTGTGAAGACACTGTTAATAGGATTAGAACTCAGCATCACTATTCCACCAACAAGATGTGGTTCCATCTGCAGAGCAACATGCTCTTCTGTACATGCACTGGTGGCTTAATGTAATTTTATACAATTTCATAACTGAACAATGCATGTGATCATGCAATTGAATAGCAATTCACTGTAAAATTGAAGATGAAAAAAATTAAGACAAAAGATAACAATGAGAGGAAGGCAGGAAGACACTGTAGGGACCCACAGAGTCAGCTCTAGACACCTCAAGACCAAGTTCTCTTTACAAAGGAGATTATTATAAGAGACAAAGACAGGAAAGAGAGAGAGAGAGAGGATGAGGAAGAAAGAGAAGGGAACAAATGGGGAGGAGGAGGGATATTTGTCCTGGAGGACAAGGGACTGCCTCTGGATAGGGAGAAGGCAGAAATGGCCCATAGCCAAAAAGCAGTTTATAAAGGTAAAAGGTGAAACCCCTTGTTAGGATGAAGTATTTAATTTTAGTATTTATTCTTTTTAACTTATATTTTTCATTTATTTATTTAATCTCTTTATGGTCTAATTGTAGGCCCCTCCCTCCTTTCCTCCTAGTCCTACCCTCACGATTCCCTTCCCTCATTCTCCCTCTCCTCAGAGAAGAGGAGAACCCCAGGGTATACCAACCCACCCTGGCACCTAAGTCGTATCAGGACTAAATATATCTTCTCCCAGTGGGACCTGACAAGGCATCCCAACTAGGGGAAAGAGATCCAGAGGCAGGCAACAGGGTCAGAGACAGCCCTACTCCTATTGTTAGGGAACCCACATATGGGTAGGGGTCTATGTCCAGACCATGCATGGCTTTTTGGTTGGTGGTTCAGTCTCTGTGAGCCCCCACAGGCCCAGTCTAGTTTACTCTGTAAGTCTTGTGGTATTTGACCATTCCAACCCTCAATTCTTCTTCCCACTCTTCCACAGAACTCCATGAGCTCAGCCTATTGTTTGGCTGTGAGTCTCTGCATCTGTTTCCATCAGCTTCTGGTTGAAGCCTCTCAGAAGACAGTTATGCTAGGCTTTTTGTCAAGTTCTCTTTCTCCAGCTCCTTCAGATGCCTATTTCCTTTCCTCTTCTGAGTGAGAGTCAAGCATCCTCTCTGGGGCCCTCCTTGGTTTCTTTGGGTCTGTGGATTGAATCCTGGTTATCCTGTACTTTGTGGCAAATATCCACTTATATACCTGTCTTTCTGGATCCATTTGCCTGTAAATTGCATGATGTCTTTGTTGTTGTTTGTTTGTTTGTTTGTTTTGGGGGTTTTTTTTGTGTGTGTGTTTTTTTGTTTGTTTGTTTGTTTGGGTCTCTTGTTGGTGGTGGTGGTGGTTGGTTGGTTTTGGGTTTTGGAGACAGGATTTCTCTGTGTAGCCCTGGCTATCCTGGACTCCCTTTGTAGACCAAATTGGTCGCTAACTTACAGAGATCTGCCAGCCTGTGCCTCTGCCTGTGCCTGTGCCTGTGCCTGTGCCTGTGCCTGTGCCTGTGCCTGTGCCTCTGACTCTGACTCTGACTCTGACTCTGACTATGATTCTGACTCCTGAGTGCTGGGATAAAAGGCATGTGCAACCACACCCAGCTGTTGTCTTTGTTTTTAATAGCTGAGCACTATTCTATTGTGTAAATGTACCACATTTTCTTCATCCATTCTGCAGGTGAGGGACATCTAGGCTGTTTCCATGTTTTGGCTATTATGAATAAAGCTTTTATGAACATAGTTGAGCAGTGTTCTTGTAGTATGGTCGTTCATCTTTTGGGTATATGCCCAAGAGTGGTATATGCAGGTCTTGAGGTAGAGCTATTCCCAATATTCTGAGAAAGCAATGGATTGATTTCCAAAGTGGTTGTACAAGTTTGCACTCCCACCAGCAATGGAGGAGTGTTTCCTTATTTAACATTCTCACCAGCATGTGCTGTCACTGGAGATTTTTATCTTAGACATTCTGATACGTGTAAGATGGAATCACAAAATGACTAAGAATGTTGAGCATCTCTTTAAGTGTTTCTGGGCCACTAGAGATTCTTCTGTTGAAAATTCTCTGTTTGGCTCTATATCCCATTTATAATTGGGTTATATAGTTTGTTTGTGTTTAATTTCTTGAGTTCTTTATGTATTTTGGACATTAGCACTCAATCAGATGTTGGATTGCTGGAGATATTTTCCCATTCTCTAGACTGTCATTTTGTCTTATTGACCGTGCCGTTTGCCTTGCAGAAGCTTTCCAGTTTCATGAGGTCTCATTTGTTAATTGTTGATCTTAGGATCTGAGCTGCTAGTGTTCTGTTCAGAAAGTTGCCTATTGTACAAATGAGTTTAAGGCTACTCCTCACTTGTTCTTAGACTTAATGTATGCGCTTTTATGTTGAGGTCTTTGATCCACTTGGGCTTGAGTTTTGTGCAGAGTGATAAATGTGGATCTATTTGGATTCTTCTACATGAGGACATCTAGTTAGACCAGCACCATTTGTCGAAGATTATTTTTCCTATTGTATGGTGTAGGCTTTGAACTTTTTCAAGCCTACTCTATTTGTGGTTCTTCAATGCTTACACCTCCCTTCCAGCTCACCTGCCCTAGATAGATGAGAAAAGAGGTTAATAGGAGCAGGAGAAGTAGACCTTTTTAGATTCAGTTCCTTGGAGTGATTCCACTGGGGTAGTTGGCAGGATTCCAATAGACCAGTTAAACAGCAAACCAGCAATTCAGTGAAGGTGACTGCAACCTGCAGCTGTAGCCACTATGACCTAAAGCAGCAGCTGGAACCCAGAGCCTCAAAGCATTTGCTGGAGGAGTTCTCTCTAGGAGTATCTTGAAACGGAGTGATGAACATCCTAAAAGCCCCATCTCTTGTTTGGGGCATGTGTGTGTGTGTGTGTGTGTGTGTGTGTGTGTGTGTGTGTGTGTGTGTGTGTGTGTGTATCCTCTCAGAGTCCTTACTAAGATATTTATCAGTTGGCAAAGACCATGGCCCCACAAGTGGCGGTTCCTTTTCAAATGGACAAACAACACCTGTTCTCTCACAAGTCTGTTTCACATCCCACACTTAGGATCAAAACAAAAACATGTTTACATCCACTACAGTATGGTTTTAGCTTTTTTTGTAAAAAATCAAGTGTCCATAGGTGTGTTGATTTATTTCTGGGTCTTCAATTGGATTTTATTGGTCAACCTGTCTTTTTTTTTTTTTTTTTTTTTTTGACATGTGGATTTTATTACTAATGCTTTGTAGTACAACTTGAAATCAGGCATAGTAATACCTTCAGGAGTTCTATTATTGTACAGGGTTGTCTCTGATATCCTAAGTTTTTCATTTACCCATAGAAAAGTGAGAATTGCTTTTTCAAGATCTGTAAAGAATTGTGTTGGAATTTTATGATAATTGCACTGCACCTGCAGATTTCTTTTGATAAGATGGTCATTTTTACTATGTTAATCCTACCTACCCACGAGCATGGGAGACATTTTCATCTTCTGATATCTTCTTCAGTTTCTTTTTTCAAAGACTTGAAGTTCTTGTCATGTTGGTCTATCACATGCCTGGTTATAGTTACTCCCCTTCTTTTGGAATAACATCACCTGTTCTCTCATAAGTCTGTTTCTCAACCCACACTTGGTACCAAAACAGAAACGTATACATCTCCTACAGTTAGATGACCCTAAAAGGTTACCCATGTCTATCCATGCATGCTCAGAAGCAAAGCTGAAGGAATCTTTCACTATGAAAGATCATATTCTGTAGTATGAAATTTCAGAGATAAAGGAATTGGGATTTGGATCCATGCCTAGAAATTAATCAAAATTCTATGAAAGCCATTTATGTATTTTGGTGCTTATGCAGAGTTAGATATAATTGACTGTTAAAATTTATGGATCAGGATATTTAATAAAATAAACAAACTAACCAAAAGAATGTTATGTACATACCCTAGTTTTAAAAAATATATTTTATTAATTTATTCATATTACATCTCAATTGTTATCCCATCCTTTGTATCCTCCCATTCCTCCCTCCCTCCCATTTTCCCTTTACTCCCCTCCCCTATGACTGTGACTGCCCTAGTTTTTTTTAAAGTAGAGAATAGAGACTGTATTAAGGTTATAAGAATCAAGAAACCTTAGCTGGACATATATCCCACCTTCTCTAAAGTTAACAGTGTTCCTGTACATTGTAAGTAATCTTGTTTTATCTCATCAGTGGATTAGAAATGATGCTGGATAACATCCACATTTGCTCATCCAATATCCCTTTGGCTGGCACATTTTCCCTCTGCCTGCCTCCTGTGCCTATAACTCAGCTGCCAAGGCCATCTAAGCTATCTCCCTGTGACACACGGGGTCTCACTTCATGTCTTCAAGGACACATGAGCATTCTTCCTCTCCCTCCTGAGTTACCAATTTGCTTTTCTCTGCATCTTTCAAACATATTCAGTTTTCTGCCGGGAAGAAGGTGTTTAAATAACAAATACCTCAACCCCCATCCTGTTATTGTCCTGCTTTGCTGCTTCCGCTGTCAGCAAATCTTGAAGGCGATCCAACTCCTCTTTGTTCCTTCCATCTTGAACTATGTATGATGACTTAATCAGGCCCCAACAATTTCTTTCAAGGCCACCACAATCTGTCTCTTGCTAAATCTAGCTCTTAGGCTCAGCACAGACAGGATCTCCCAATGGGGCTTTAAAAACAGTATAAGAGTTACTACCTAAGTTTTTTTTCCTTCTGTGGGCTTCTAGCCAATGTTCTGCCTGGCCTCTTTGGCCCAACCACAACCCCTCCAGCTGCCTCTGATATCAGTCTGTGTCCTTGACTACTAAGGACTTTTCTTCATCTCCACCTCTGAGTTTATTTTCTCCCTAACCTTTCCTTCTAGCTTTGACTTCTAATTTAAAATTGAAAACACCTGTTTCCTTTGAAGCTCAGATTGAAATACCCAATCTCTTTCTCATCTGAAGATCAGTATTACAAGGATTTAAGCTGTAAAAAAATATCCACCTCTTTTACTGTCGCTGATTCCAACTGAAAATATGTTTTTGCTCAAATGATGATAATTGCATATGGAGCCCTCCATAATTTTTCACCTGCACTAAACTTTTACCAACGAGCAGCCTCAGAGAACCTGTCGAAGATGAACCAGATTATCTCAAAGCTTTGAGGAGAAGATCAAATAACAGTTGTCATCACAACCATGCCTTGTGTGGCTCTGGCCACAGCTTCTCTGACATTCTCTGGTCTCCTCCTGTGCATTTGATCTAAAGACCTACCCTTCTGAATTCTTAACCATGACTTGCCGTCTTCTGCTGCCAGACCTTCACTTTCAACCATCTCCTCCTAAATGCCCTCACTTAGCTCTCTCATTATCTGCCCATTCTTGATTGTTGTGCAGGGGCTTCCTCTGAAAACACAAAACACTGTCACAGCATGTGTCCTGAGACCTTCATTTCTATTTTCCTTCATCTTGATGCATTTTTCACAGCACTTTTCCCAATCCGAGGTGCTGTATGTCTATCATTTCACTGACAGTTTGTTGATTGCCTTTCCACATTCGGTTATAATCTTCAGCCTATAGTTGCTTTATCTGTTTTGTTATTTGTTGGATTTTCAGTTGCTGCCAAAAAGTCCTTTGGCATTACATCCTGGTCTTACATCCTGGTCTTCTGAAGGTAGGTGTTCGACAAATTCTTGTTGAATAAATCATGCACACATATATAGAAATGAATTGCTGTAATGCTACTTACTGTATGAACACAAGGAGTGTGTATGTTTTGGACTCTTATCACACAGTATATGTATCTCTTGAACTTCCATTTCACCTTGCTTGTATGGCTACTGTATACAATAGAAGAAATTGAAGCACTTTGGAACACTGTAGAAGAGTGATGAAATTTCATAGCTTATAATGAAAAATAGTTTCCTTCACCTGGACTTTAAAGCACATGTTACCTAGTTGACTCCTGTGTATTTGGTTTCTAAAACAGGTTCTAAGTAAAATGTCTAACATAGATCAAAGGTAAATATAGTCATTTTAGCACCTTCTGAAAGATTAAATTTGAATCACATATTCAATAAATCAGCCAGAGACTATGAGCTACTGGCAGAAGAATTAACTTTGCTGAACATATGATCTGAATTCAGAAACATTGCCATCCACTATGTAGTTTTTAAAAATGACTGATTTTTTTTATATTCTATTTTCTTCACATCTAAGGACAATTTTCCTACTACTTACCACATGATGATTGGTTTAAGAATTTTCCTCTGTATGCAGATAATATGTGTCTGACCTTATCTGACCTAGATGGCTCATTTCAATACCTACCAAGAACAAATGCTTTGACATAGACTGTGATTTTCATTTCTGAGTTGTTACAAAATCTCTTCCATTTTTCATGTAGATCAATACTGTTGCAAAAGTAGTGTTAAAGTCTATAAGTATTCATTGGGTTTTTACTTTTTTCTGACAATTAAAGAATTAGAAGGGATGAAAACTACCAGACCCCAGACAGCAACAGTTAACCTGCTTGATAAGAAATGAAGAATCACATAAGAGGTGGCAAATAGAGAAAGAGACTCGCTACAGGGTGGGAGGAATACCCAGAAATCAATATATATTTTTTTCACAGAAGGATAGATATTCTGAATGTTGTTTGGTAGCCTGGAATGGGTCTTGTTCCCAGCATTTCATAAGACTATAACTTCTGATAAACATGTTTAGCACCAGCCCTAAGTATATCTGACTAATCTGGGCAAGTCATCCAGAAGAGATCTCTAGGAGCAGGAAGAGAAGCTGAGGTCAGGAGGACAAGGAAGACAGATGTTTACCATCTTTGTAATTTATGTGTAACCACCATCCTTACCAGTTTCTCTGTGCCAGGAACCTATTACTTCCTAGCCCCTCAGTATTGCAAATGAAACTCTTTTAAAATGGTATAGGGGAAATTTATGTTAAGATTACGAAAAGAACAAATTTTAAAGATCTGTGACTCAATAACCCAAATAGAAAACTCAAAGAAAATGTTCACATGTAGAACAAATCAGTAGAAGACAGAATGATTGGATTTGAAGACAAAGTAGAGAATAAAGACCATATAAGGAAGGAGTACAATTTTTTAAAGAAATATAGGCAAAGAACATATGGGAAATGTAGGACACCATGAAAAGATCAGGTTGTATTAATTAAAGGCATAGATGAGCAGATGAATCCTGGGCCAATGGCATAGACAAGTCTTAGAAAGAAATTTCCACAGACTAAGGAAAGGCACAGTCATAATGATAAAAGAAGCATACAAACCACCAAATAGACAACATCCAAAAAGAAAATCCCCACAGCATCTCATTAATAAAACACTAAGTTTGCAGAACAGCAACAACAAAAAAAAAGTGTGTTAACAGTCGAATAGAAAAACACAAATTACATATAAATGATGATCAGAATAACAGCTGATTTTTCAATGGAAATGTTGAGAGCCAGAAGGGTCTGGCAATACTTGGAAGTCCTCAGAGGCCAAGAGGTCCAGCCTAGAATCATATACCCGACAAAACCATCTTCTGTGATTGAAGGAGAAAGAAAAGCATTCCATGATATAATCAGCCTAACAAAAAGATTGGAAAACCAAAACTGAAAAAAATATATAGCAAGCAATATTTCAGGCTGAATAGATGAATGGACAGAGCCAAGAGATGATGGGGGAAGGGGGGAACACAAAGCCATAATTGCTAAAAACACAAAGAAGATTGAGAACAAACAACATCAAAAGTAAACAGCACAATGCCCACTATTACCACACACATTTTTCTTCTCTTTATTTCTCTTTTTATTGAAAATATTTGTTCATATATTTTATGGATGAAAAATATATTTTTCTAATATATTCTGATCATGTCCCCTCTCGCTTCCTCTCATATTATTCTCATATCCCCACATTTTCAACTCCTCGGTGTAACAAATAGATATGATTCTATAGATAGATAAGGTAAAATAGTTAGATGAGGTTTTCAAATCCTCAGAGTCCTACAGAATATGACATTTAAAGATGTCTTTATTGTTTTAAGGACAGCTAGCTCCTGGCAACACCCAACTACCTCAAAGAAAATTATGAGCATCAGGGAACCTCATTATGGAGATACCTTCATATGTGGCAAACAAGCCACTGGGAAGAAATGTCCTAGTTTCAGCTACAGATAGAATTCTGCCTAAAAATGGGCAAACTTGGATGCAGGCAGAATCAATGGCCAAACTCTGCCAAGACAGGTTAAGTAAGTCCTGAATAGTTCCTGTCTCACAAATATGTCTGTCAGATATATTGGTCCAGAAGGCTGAAGATGATGCTCCAGTGTTATAGACAGTTTTGTGTGAGTGTTCAAGCAAAAAAACTGTCTGTCTCTGTCATTTTTTTTTCCACTTTGGAAGCTGCTAACCTGAACTTTCTGTTTACTCAAATAATCAAGTTTTTTTCCTTCTCAAGTCCCTGATGGGGTTGCAACTAGATAATTTTGTCTTATAATTACGTTTAGTTGTTTAGGTGTTAGAATGTTTTTAGGTCTAGATAGATGTTTTAAGTTGACAGAGATGAGAAAAGATAGATATTAATTTACATTCCGAATTTTAGACTCACCAAGGTAGGAAAGATGTTTTCTTCAAGGCTGCCTAATACAAATAGACAAAAAATGAATGTAACATTAATCTAACTCATGATTGTTTCATGGTTCTTCTTGCAGTATGTAGTTTATTTTATACATGTGTAATAATATAAATGTATATATAAAAATTTTAAAAAGCAAAAGTGGAAGGTATAATGTGCACAAAAAAGACAAGTACAGAGGGTGGGGCCAGGAGGAGATCAAAGAGGGGGCTACTATTGGGGTGTACAGTGAATAAATTTTTAATAAAAAATTTAAGTTTAAAAAAGTTGGGAATTTACTGAGACAAACATCTAGTGACAACTTCTAGACTCCACATTCACAACACACACACACACACACACACACACACACACACACATACGTGCGTGCATACACACAGAGTTATCCAAGGCTTAAAATAACTATTTCTTATTAATTTTCTTGAGAAGCATAGGTGGGATATTATAATGACTTGTAGGTCATTATATGGCTCCAGATTTGTTGGCTTTGTTGATCTTCTTGTGGAGGTCCTGTGGTCATCCTTCTATTTCCCCAACTCTTCCACAAGGCTTCCTGTGCTTTCCCCCAAATTCGTCTATGGGCTAGAAAATGGAAACAACCCAGATGTCCCTCAACTGAAAACTGGATAAAGAAATTGTGGTACATTTACACAATGAAATACTATTCAGCTATTAAAGACAAGGACAAATTTGCAGGCAAATGGATGGAACTACAAAAGATCATCCTGAGTGAGGAAACCCAGACTTAGAAAGACATGCATGGTATATACTCACCTATAAGTGGATATTAGCAATGGAATGTAGAAAAGGCATCCTACAATCCACAGACCTAAAGAAACTAAATAACAAGGAAGACTCTAGGGAGGATGCTTCATTCTCCTTCAGAAGGGCAAAGAAAATAGCAGAAGTGATTGAAGAGCGAGAACAGAACAGAGAGCCTACCACTGATGTCCTCTGAAAGACTACACCCAGCAGGGGTTGGAAGCAATGTAGTTCTTTTGTCCTCGCTTTGAAGCATATTCTTCAGTTACAATTAGTTGGAAAATTTGAAACATAGGCTAAATAGTAATATTCAATTAGGACAAGTACAGACCTTGAAATGTTTCTTAGCCAATTTCAATCTTTGATTTATAACTTATATAATGACATATATCATTGCATATTAATAATGAAACTTACTATATAATTGTATACATAGTGTACTTTATGTCACTTAATATATGTTCTAGTTTGAGTAAATGCTAAAACTCATAACAATCTCTAATTATCATTGAATAGTTACATGGGACATGGGGATATTCTTATTGAGGGAAACAATTTAAAAATATAAATGAGCCGCAGGAATTAAAATTATTTATATCTCTTTAGGTCATAAACAATAAATGACTGATGTATTTTAATATTATTAAAGAGGGAAATAATTTAATATTACCTCCCCTGACACTAGCTGTTGAAACACAGCCCAGTTGGACTCATGTGAGACTTTTAAGTGCTTGTATGAAAACAAGACACAAGTCTTGGGACCTCGGTTTCCTCAAAACACAGAATTGTTTTTAGAATGTGTTTTCAATGTCCCTTCATGTAGTGGATAGGAGTGAGTATATTTCTGTTGTTATTCATATGCCTTACAGGAAAACATGGTTTCACCACATGTGGCTTGTCCTTGTGATTGTACACCTCATCGTGTGATTATTCTTAGCCCTTAGAGAATAAATTGCCTGATTCACTGATTAAAGTTGGCTATTTCATTAGAAAAAATACTGAAACAAAACATTCTTGTACAAAAACAAATCTCCAATGAGTTAATGTTATATTGGCCATCTATTGCGGGGTATGAGGTTTCCTTATGTATGGTTTTTATATGCCAGAAGACTCCATTAGAGTAACTACTTTTTCCTTTGAGAGTAGTTGTCAACTGAAGATAGCTTCTTGGGTAGGGATGAAAGCTTGTGTCCTCTTGCCCATCTCAAAGCTAGGACCCTACCTCGCTTTTATCTGTGCAGTCCTGTGCATATTCTGTGAGCTCATATGTGTGTTCCTCATGTGTATGGCAAACAATGTTTTTGTTTTTGTTTTTTTTTGTATCAACCATCTTCTCTCATTCTTACAACCCTTCCTTCTCTTCTGCATAGTTCTCTGAGGCCTGGAAGGAGGGGTTTGATGAAGACATCCCACGTAGGACTGAACCATGGTCTGTCTCTCACATTCTGCACACTACCTAGTTGTCTGTATTAAGTTCCCATCTACTTCAGGAGGAATTTTCTCTGATGATCACTGAGCAAAACACTGGCCTATGGGTGTATTGGATTGATGTTAGGAATCATTTTATAGCTATGTTCCATTAGAATGATAGTGTTTGGTTTTTCCTTAGGTCCATGGCTGATCTAATCTCCTAATCTTGGCCACAAAAAAAAGTTAGGCATCAGTTTCATCTCATAGAGTGAACCATAAATCCAACCAGATAGTTTCACATTTGTGCCACTACTGCACTAGTAACATACATATTTCAATGATAATTTTAAATATTAATGGCCTCAATTATCTAGTCAAAAGATACAAGCTGGCTAAATGGAACAAGAAGCAACATCTCTCTATGGCTTGGCTACAAGAAACACATTTTAGTTTTAAAGATATGCACTGCCTTGGAGTAAAATTAAGTAAAATTATACTCAGAAAATAAGACCAGTAAGCATGCAGGCATTGAGATTTTAATATCTGATAAAAATTGACATCAGATTAAAATTAATTACAAGAGGTATAGAAGTACACTTTATTCTTTCAAGGAAAGAGTTAACCCAGAAGGTATTACTCTTCTAGACATATATGCATCAAGCTCTGGGGCATGTCAGCTAGTGGTATCATTGGTCAAGTCTTGTTTAAGGATCCATATTAAGATGTCATAGCTATGAGCCACAGCCTTGCAACAAATTTCCTTATGCCAAGTAGATTAAAAAAAAATCTTGAACATAAAGAACAATGCTGGAGCAATTATCATCCCAAATATGAAGATACATCACAAAGGTATAATAATAAAAACAGTATGGTACTTTAATTTTTAAAGAAAATAAACTGAAAGATGTCATACACACTATTCAATGTCTTCATTTAAGTATAAAATTGTGAAAATTTTCAAATGCATACAATTGCCTATCCACATGACAGTGAAGATATGAAACATTTTCCTCCTTTTGGAAAGTCCTACCTTATCCCTTTGGACTATTCATCTTTCCAGTGAAAAATCCCTATTTCCATATAATGTCTGTTTTGATGAACTTTACCTCCAAGTAATTGTATATGGTTTTAAATTTCAAAAAAATTAAATTGAACATGATGTTTTCTTTTGTTTGTGGCTCCTTTTAATCACTATTTATACCCCTTTTGAAGTTATCCACCAATTTTCTTTTATATGGGCACACCATGACTTGCTGCTCAACTCTTCCACCAACTTGCTAAGGCTTCATAGATTTCTTCCAGTTTGAGCATTTCTTCAAACTGATGTCCCCATGTACATGTATGTGCAAGTCCTTCTGCGAACACATATTTTCACTTCTTATGACTAAACACTAGAGAATATAATTGCTCCTAAATGTATACATGCCTTTTAAGAAACTGCCACACTCCTTTTTTTTTTTTTTTTTTTTTTTTGTGGGGGAGGTAGTTTTACTTTACCTCAATACATATCCATTTCACTACAAATTAGTTACATAATAAAAGAAAAATACGCTGCTAAAAGTTAAAGTCTATTTTTAACCACTATCCAAAATTAATATAAATTGGACTGGAGAGACAACTCTTTTAGTAAAGAGGTTGGTATGTTAGAATAAAAATGTGGTCAACTATGGGGCACCAGAGTTCATGTGAAAGTCAGTCCCCACTCTCCACTCAACTGTGGAGAATGTCCTGTCCATTGGCTAGATCTGGGTAGGGGTTTGAAGTTTACTGCATGTATTGTCCTTGGCTGGTGCCATAGTTTGAGCAGGACCCCTGGGCCCAGATCTTCCCATCATAATGTTCTACTTGTAGGTTTCTAGGACCCTTTGGATCCTTCTATTTCCCCATTCTCCCTTCCTTCTCTCACCTAGCAGCACTCAGAGGAAGGATAGCAGGTTACCAAGAAGAGACTTGATACCCTATGAGCATATACAGGGGGTGGAGGTTCCCCTCAGTCACAGTCATAGGGGAAGGGAGTAAGGGGAAAATGGGAGGGAGGGAGGAATGGGAAGATACAAAGGATGGGATAACAATTGAGATGTAATATGAATAAACTAATAAAATATATTTAAAAACAGAATAAATATGTGTTTGATCCCCAGGATCCACTTGAAAAAGTCACATGTGGTGGCACAAATTTTGTAATCCCAGATCTGGAACAACAGATAGCAACCACAGGGGTCACTGGGCAAGCAGCCTAGCCTAGACAGAATTCCAAATAGAATCATGAGATCATGTCTCATAAAGTAAATAGGACAACAACTGAGAAAAATACTCAAGGTTGACTGATCTCTGCCTTATGTACATGCAAACTCAGACACACTCAAGCCTAGGCAGCTGTTGTCCCTGCTCCTCCGCTGCTGCTGGTTCATCCAGCTGCTGCACTTGATGCTGTGTTTGCTGGATGGTTGGATACCCTAATGAGGAAATTGGACTAACACCAAGAAACCCGATGACCCTAAACTTTAGGAAACACCCTCCAGAAGTCTACACCACCTTTCCACTGTAACCTTCTTTCTATTCTACCTAGTGTTGGGGTATTGGAAAGTATTAGGGTAGATAAGCGTTGAAAGGGAGATAGAGGTATAAGAACCCCAATAAAATTGACAAACAAATATCTCAACAATGACTCTGCTGAACAAAAATTGAAATCAATCATGGTTTCACAATGGAACTGGAATTTTTCATAAGAATAGCTATTTGCTATTTTACTACTAAGTTATGTTTTTAAACAAATTCATCATGATAAGTCTTATGCAGCCCACTACAATACTAGTATATATTTTCTTTTCTTTTTCTTTTTTTTATTATTATAATTTATTCAGATTATATCCTGATTGTTATCCCCTCACTTGTATCTTCCCATTCCCACCCTCCCTCCCTCTTCCACCCTATTCCCCTTCAATACACCTCTGACAGAAGGGGACCTCCTCCCCTACCATATGACCACAGCCTATGAGGTCTCATCCAGATAGCTTGCTTCCCCTTCCTCTACATGGTTCCAGGACTCCTCATCATGGGAAGTGATCAAATTGGTGACACCAGAGTTCATGGCAGAGGCAGTCCTTGCTCTCCTCACAGCCATGGAGAATGAATGAGCTATCCATTGGGATAGTAGTATCTTTACAGGAATGTTTGTACAAATACATTTACATAGTTGATAATCAACAAAAGCATTTAAACAGAAATTAATAATGAATTTTATATAAATTTACTTTGCCAATTATTACACCTTGTTATAACAGCAAATCCATAAGGGTAAGCTCCATTAGTGAGATCAGAGAACAAAACTGTCAGTGACAGTTGAATGATCTGGAAACTTGGGCTATGTAAATGTGACTTCTTATTAAAAAGGTACCAAATGCCTTATAAATACATCCAACTAAAACATGCAATTTTGTGAATCTAGTAATGCTTGTTCTAATCTGTAATTCACCTTAGAGTAATCATTTACTCATTATTTGATGCTAAAATACTTTGAATTGCTTTGCAAACATGAGATTCAGGTGTCTCCAACCATACCTTGTCATAGACATCTGCTTAGGAGTTCAGACCCTCTCACCATTTTAGATGTTTAAATGACTTCCTAAGCTTATTGTGCAGTTTGTCCAGACTGGGATGAAACTTCTGGGGAAAAAAAAAAACACATAAAAACTGCTTGGAGCATTGTGCCTTAGTGGCATAAACAGAGAACAGAAACAAACCCATATATATACATAGTCTCTTAATTGTTTTTAGATTAGCTATTGCTGCCACGTGAATTGTGGGAGCTTCTTGCTTTTAGAGCAGTTAGTGATTCTTTGGAGTTACAGGTGAGGAACTGTCACTCTGCTAAGACTTGTCTGTGTGTGTGTGTGTGTGTGTGTGTGTGTGTGTGTGTGTCCATGTGTTATTGTTTTTATATTGAAATAATTTGACCACTGATAGAATTTGAATCTATTTTTACCATTTTCCTTTTCTTCTGAGATGTTCATGCAAAGCAGATAGTCACACACTCTATATCTAATGTAAACATCCACTCATCCTCCCACAGCTCCTGACTCTATATCCAGAGAAAGAGAAAACTGACTTCAGTACATGCTTTTTGGACATATACTTGACATTCTGTACTCTACTGTGATGGCTCCAGACAGTGGGGTGCAGCTTTCTATTTTATTCTGAAGTATTACCACATCTGATGCTGCCATAGCAACAATAAAGCACAAAGAAATGTATCATATAGCAAGAATATATCACTTAATAAGTGACAAAATGATAAATTATAGGCTATTTATAAATGTTTAATAATATTTAAAATATTTTAAAACTTTATAAAGGGAATAGTTGATGGGAATGACAATTATCCCATAATTGGCACCTGAAAAAAGTGGGGGTTTTAGCAATGATTTTGAAACAGAAGTAGAAAGAACATTAGACAGGATAAAGACTGTGAAATGACTCTAGGTGAGAAGCATGGCAAAATAGTACTTATTAAAACATAGCATTTTACTGAGGGAACTTCATATCACATTGAGAAGACGGAGATTTGTGAAAATATTAATTCCCAAAGTTTCATATTGGGGCACAATTCATATTGTGGAGAACTTTTAATTCAGCAACATTACTGCTCTGGCAAGGGGGTCTCCTCCAAAGTCTTTCTAGGTCCCTGTGATCCTGCTGGAATGTAGACAGAGGACAAACCTTGAATCCCTCTGGCTGGAATGCAGACAAGTCCTTGGTGCACACACACTAGTCCCAAACAATGTAGGTTCCTTGAATTTGTAGAAAGAGGCAGCCATTTTGAAAGCGGGCATTTGCATACCTTAAGTTTCAGCATTTGAGGAGACAGAGACAGGAGGATTACCTTGAGTGGTAACAGGACAGACTGGTCTACAAAGCAAGTCCTAGATAACCAAGACTGCAGAGAGAAATCCTGTCCTAGAGAAAAACAAAACAAAGACAAAAACAAAGACATAAAAGACAAAAACAAAAACAAAACTAAACCAAATAAACAGAAGACACACCTAATTGATTGGCAGACAAAGTGACAAATCAGAGAGAGATCCTATAGAATGAGTCAGAGATAGGATAAACCCACTAGGAAAATAAACTCTTTAAAGACCTCCCCAAAGAAGTAGAGCAGCTCAGTTTGCGTTCTAGCAGCACAGTGGAGTTGAGGTGCTTTGTGAGTCCCTACAGCCTGTGCATCTGGTGAGTGCAGCTCAGTGTGGGTGAGCTGAGGTACTTGCAAACAGAGAATCCAAAGGAGCCACAGGTCGTTGGACCTAAAAGCCGAAGTGCTTGGTGAAGGGCCAAGCCCACCAGGGTTGCAGAAAGCAGAGGACATCCGACAGAAACTTCGCAGAGGACAGCAGACATCCGACCGCCTCACAGGAGAAATATGTCTATGATCCTCTCCAGAAGAAGCATCAGGTCCTCCTCAAAAGGTAATTTTAATTACACAGACAGACTTTTCCTCCTTGAGGGGGAAAATGGGAAACTCCATTTCAGATCCCTGGAGAGTAAGGGTGGGCTTGAGGGAATAGAACCATTAATTAAAAATGCCTTGCCAGTACTTGTTGTAAATGTGATCACCAGCGGGTACCTCACCCTACTCTCAATCACAGCCTTTATTATATGCTATCTCTCAAAAGGGCTTGAAAAAATTACTGCCCAACAAAAGAAAGCCTTGAAAAAACTCGAAAAATTAATTGAACGACAAGAAAAGATAATCTTACAACAAGAAGAATTTACCAAGAGATTACAAAGCCTGGAGGAGAGACAGAAGGCTGAGGAAGTGAGAGAAGAGAAAGCAGGCTTTGGGGAATCCAAGGTACCTCGTGAAATTGAGGGTCAAGTCGCACAGCCCATTGATCCTGTGGCGCCACCTCTTAAGGGAACCGAGGAAAGGAGAGCACCCTCACCAGCTTTCCCACTTACCCGGGAGGAAATGCACGCCAACGGTTTTCAGCAGCCAGCAGGACCCCTGCTTCCAAATCCCAGGGAGCCCGCGTGTGAAGAAAGTTCAGGCTCTTGTAGCTCGGCCCAGCCTCAGCTGTTTCCCTCAGTGAGCGGTGATGCAGGCTTGGGCAGATCGTCTGGTTGTCCCAATTCCTCAGTCACGGGGGTGCAAAGATTTCTAGAGGGCCTCAAGGTCCCCTACAGGCTGACTTTGACCAATGACCTAGGGAGGGCGGATCTGAAGCATATTGTGATCGACGGGAGCAACGTCGCCATGAGCCATGGTCTGAAACAGTTCTTTAGTTGCCGTGGACTAGCCCTCGCAGTGGAACATTTCTGGACGCTTGGCAGCAGAAACATCACTGTGCTTGTCCCGCAGTGGAGAACCAAACGGGACCCTCGTGTCACAGAACAGCACCTCTTAAGCCAGCTCCAGGAGCTTGGGATCTTATGTTTAACTCCTTCCCGGGAGGTCTTCGGAGAAAGAATGGCTTCTCATGAAGACAGGTTCCTACTCCACTTAGCGGACAAGACCGGGGGTATCATCGTGACAAATGATCACCTGAGAGAGTTTGTGACTGAGTCAGAATCCTGGAGAGAAATCATTGCCAAGAGACTGCTTCAGTACACGTTCGTCGGGGACATCTTTCTGATTCCCGACGACCCTCTGGGAAGAAACGGCCCTCGGCTAGAAGACTTTCTTCGGAAGAAGGCCCTTCTCGGAGACAGGCCGCCGCTTCTCAATGGCCGGCCAGGAGTGGGCCCCTCTGCGCCTGGCCTTCGGAGCCCCCGCAGCCAGGTAGAAAGCACCAGCCGCCGGGCTCCACCCCGGATCCAGGGGGCCTCTTCAAGCCCTAGGTTTCCTCGGCAGCTGCACTACACAGTCCTGGATAGCCTGCCTCAGAAGCAGCAGAGACCAGCGAGCTGAGGGGGTTGCACTGGAAAACTTCTTCCCTGACTGAGCAAAAAGTTAAAATTGAACCGATTCCAATAGCACATCCTTACATCAAATGCCCTCTCTGCCCTGGTGCTGGACTCAAGACTGGGCTAGCACTCCATTCATGATGGGAACCATGAAGGAGCTGCCAACTGGCTGAAAAGACCACCCAGTTCATCAAACTGGACCACTGGAAAACCTGGATTCTGAAATGGCCAGGATTTGCTGAAGGACAGATGATCAGGACTGCGTTTATGAAGGAGCCTCGAATCCAGGCATCTTCATAAGGACTTTTGGACCCTGAAGTTGACGGGATTGGAGAGATGGCTCAGTGATTTAAGGGTGCTGTTTGCTCCTCCAGAAACTCTGAGTTCAATTCTCACCAATCACATAGTGGTTCACAACCATCTGTAATGTCATCTGATACCCTCCTCTGGTGTACATATAGGCAGAATACTGTGTATATAATAATAAATATTTTTTAAGTTAATGGGATTGATAACTGTTTCTGTTGCAATAGTTAAACTGTGTGTACCATTTTTAAGCTGAAACAGACAGGTGGGTGTTGAATGATATGTGATCATGTTGTGAACTTTGAGATTGTGAACTGAAATGAACTGTTTCTAAGTGTGGGGTGGCTCAGCCCAGCATGAACCTTGAATCCATGAGCTTTCTGTTTAGAGTAAACAGGTGGTTGTGGTGGGGCTAAACCCTTGGATAAAATCCATGCAACTTTTATCTAAGAACTTTCTGTAATGGGGATTGAATAAAGTTAACCCTAGGTCAGGAGGTGGGGCAAGAAAACAGTAGGCATAAGAAAAAACAGGAAAGGGGGACATAGAGTTGAAGGGTCTTTAGACAGCATGGAGAGCAGGAAAGGGCTCTTTTCTTCTGTGACATGAGCTGAGTAGGAAGGGACTATTTCTTCCTAGGCTGTCAGCTGAGTACTCATGGCAGCTGGGTGCTTGCTCGGCCTCTCTGAGCTAGCAGGCTTTCACTGGAGCATCTGGTTCTTGAGTCATCATTGTTAAAATGGATCGATTAGGGTGTTTGTCTGTTTGATTGTTTGGTTGGTTGAGGTTTTTTTTGTCTTGGTTTGTTTGTTTGTTTACAAACAACAACAAGAAGTAGCAGAGAAGTTTTAATCCACCAACATGACTGCTTCTGTGAAGGAGGTCTCCTCCAAAGTCTTTTCTAGGTCCCTGTGATGCTTCCGGAATGCAGACAGAGGACAAACCTTGAGTCCCTCTGGCTGGAATGCACACAAGTCCTTGGCACACACACACTAATCCCAGCTGATGCAGGTGAGTTGAGTTTGTAGAAGGAAGCAGTCATTTTGAAAGTGGACGTCTGTACCCCTTCTGTGCCTATATTCAGGGAGATAGAGGCAGAAGGAACATTATGAATAAAAGACAGCCTGATCTACAAAGCAAGTCCAGAATAGTCAATACTACACTGAGAAATCCTATGAGATAAACAAAACAGAACAAAACAAAGAACCCAACCTAAACCAAACAAACAAACATACAAAAAAGAGACATATGACTGATTGGCAGGTAAAGTGACAAATCAGAGAGAGAGAGAGAGAGAGAGATCCTACAGAAAGAGCCAGAGATGGAATATTCCCACTAGGAAATTAAGCTACTGTAAGAACATCCCAGAGAGATAGAGGAGTTCAGTTGAAATTAAGCAATGTAGTAGAGTTAAGAGCCTTTTTGAGTTCCTGCAGGCTGTGCATCTGGTGAGTGACCCTCAGTGTAAGTCAGCAGATGCGCTTGAATCCAGAGCATCCAAAGGAGCCAGATGTGGTTGAACTTAAAACCCAAAGTGCTTGGTGAATTTGAAGCCAACCAGTGTGGTGGGAAGTAGAAGACTTCTGACAGAAACTCTTCACAGGATAGCAGACAACTGACAGGGAACCTATGAGGAAAACTTTGCCTGGGATCTTCTCTATAGGAAACGTCCTGTCTACCCCAAAAGATAATTTTAATTATACTTACAGACTTTTGCTGCTTGAGAGAAAAAAACATGTGTAACTCCATTTCAAATCCCTGAAGAGCAAGGATAGGACTTGAGTTTTTAGAAATGTTATTTGTAATAACCATCATCATCATCCATGCCTGATGGTTCCAGGAACATCAAAGTTAAACCTAGCTCGTCCTTGTAATCTTGCCTCCCTGGAGCCACAGCCAGCTGATCTGAGCTATATACTGCTCCCTCCACCAACCCGTAACATTGCCTCTTTAGGAGGCCTGCTAGCCTCAGGAATATCCTGGCCTGTGAGATCCCAGGAACAGCCAAGTTATACACCACCATGCCTTTCGTCTGTCTGCTGAGCCCACAACCATCAGAGGTACATCCAGACCTGCAACTCTGGTGAAACACTCAGCCAGCAGAATTGAGCAACCTGCCATTCTCTTAGCTCTACTCTGAGGCCCATGGCTCTGGCTGCCTTCTTTGGGAGTCTTGTCTGTATCAGGAACACCCAGGCAAGATCAGAGACAAGCACATTTCTAAAAGCCAATATAAGAACAAAATCAACAAAATCCAAGGCAACATGGCATTAGCAGAACCCAGCTATCCTACTACAACTAGCCGTGGATATCCTGTCATGGCCAAAGCAAAAGAAGATGATGTTAAGTCCAACCTTATAAAGATGATAGAGGCTTTAGAAGAGGATATGAATGAATCCCTAAAAGAAGCACAGGAAAATTCAATCAAACAGGTGAAGGAAACGAATAGATCCCTTAATGAACTACAGGAAAACACAATTAAAGGAGTGAAGGAAATGAATGAAACTATCCAAGACCTAAAATAGAAATAGAAGCAATAAAGAACACACAACTTGAGGAAATCCTGAAAATGGAAAACATAGGGGAGGTAGCAGGAATTACAGATATTAGCATCATCAACAGAATATAAGAAAGTGGAAGAAGATGATAAGGTTGAAGAAATCAATATCTAGGTAAAAGAAAATGTTAAATCTAAAAAGTTCCTAACACAAAACATCCAAGAAATCTGGGACACTATGAAAAGACCAAACCTAAGAATAATTGGAGTAGAAGAATGAGAGGACTCCCAGATCCTCGACCCAGAAAATATTTTCAACAAAGCCACAGAATAAAACTTCCATAACCTAAAAAAAGAGATGCCTATGGACATACAAAGAGTATGCAGAATACCAAATAGATTTGACTAAAAAAGAAAATGTTCCTGACACATAATAATGAAAACACTAGATGTACAGAGCAGAGAAAAATGTTAAGACCTCTCGGGGGTGGGGTGGGGGATGTGGGAAGGCCAAATCATATATAAAGGCAGACCTATCAGAATTATACCCGACTTCTCAATAGAGACTCTATAAACAAGCAGGATCTGAGAAGATATCTTACAGACAATAAGAGACCAGATATTTCAGCCCATACTGCTATACCCAGCAAAACTTTTAATCACAATAAGTGGAGCAAACAAGATATTCCAGGACAAATCCAAACTTAAACAACACTTAAGCACAAATCATGCCATACAGAAGATACTAGAAGGAAAACTCCAACTGAAAGATGCTATGTACACCTAGGAGAAGACAGGATATTAACATTTATACCCCACTCCCAACCCAGGACCCACATGACCAAGGGGGATAACTGGAATGTGTAGCTCTCTGCACTGGGACTAAAGTTCAAAAGAAAGAAGTGGGGGATAGTTGTTCAGGGTATTGAGATGGTTCCATGCTGTGGGAGGCTAATGTGTCCAAGGACAGACTTTGGTGCTGGAATTCAGTGGAGGGTTCAGGGAGCTGAGATAAGAATTCTGGACATCCTGAATCTTTGAAACCTGAGTGAAAATCACCTGCAGAGTGTGCACTAGTGATATCATACAGGTGAGAGCTGAGACTACTACAACAACCATGACAGGAACCTCAGACTGCAAACCATTATCTCACGTTTCAAATCTCACTCTGGTTTTCCTAGGGGCAGATTCTAGTAGGCAGGAATTGCCATGGGAATGTGGGATTTGGAGGCTTCTTCTCTCTGTGTGGCAAAGCAGAATGAGAAGAGAAAGAGACGTTAGGGCTGAAAGAAACCAAATACAAATAAACACATACAGAGGCTCATGAGTTGGGCCTATGCCTATGGAAGACAGATATAAATTCTATTAAAAAATAAGGTAACAGATTACTGAAACTAATGAGAAGTCTGAATGTGGTAGAACTTCCTTTTATTTGGTGGGGAATGCTTATGATACTCAAACAAGAGAGGTCTTCAGAACTTCGGGGTCTTCTGACACATGCAACGACATTTCTGTGACCAGAAGTCTAAAAACTAATACATGTAGGGATTCTGGGAGGATGAAGTTTTTCACAATATTTCAACCATTATGTCTTTTTCTTTTTATATGATGTATGATCTTTGTCCCACTTTTTCTCAGGTGATACTTAACTTTGGCAGATTGTTGTCCTGGGCAGGTGTCAGCATTGGGCTCTGGTTATGCTTCTGTTTCTGTCTTATATGATAGTTCCTTCCTCATAATTAGGCACATTAAAGAAAATAACAAAACTATGGAAGAAATTAAAAGCCTAGACACATAGTTACACTGACTGGGATCTATCTGGGGTAGTTATTAGGTATTCCCTTAGGTAGTTTCATAAGGGCTGGCCTACTCTCATCTCTACCTCCAATGCCATAAATTACAGTTGGGTAGACTCGATGTATCGTTATAATAACAGTAGTCTTCATTGTTGCTGACTCCATGCATATTGCATAGACATGGTGAACAATCACTTATCAAAACAGACGTACTAACACACTTGCATACAAGATCTGGACTATGATTTGTGCTGCCTTTCACTTTAGCAGTCAAGAAAGGACATGCCAAATTAAAAGTTCACAGTCCAGCAGTTGACACATTTCAAGCAACACCATAATACCATGAAAAAGCCACACCTAATATTTCACATAACAGTGAAATCTCAAAACTTTCCCTACATAATTCAGAACAAATCAAGCGTTTCATCGTCCTTACTTTTACTTGTCACAATGCTGAAAGTTCTTAGGGTGCAATTAAACAAATGAACATAATCTGATCAAAATGTGCTGCATGAAATCAGTAAAAACCCAAACCAGAAAGGCAGAAGTGAAATGTTCTTTCTTTAGATGACTTATATCACAAAAATGGTAACAATCAACTTACAGCACTAATTAACTTATGGAGATTACATATGACTCTTGACTAAACATGCTCTATGTGTACAAAATACTTTTATGGATATAAATAAAATGAAGTTATATCAAGGAATAGGCTGGAAATTCTGAGATGAAAATATCATCAGAAAAAAATAGCACTTCCAATTGAATAGCAAACCCAAATATTTGACCTGGCAGAAGAAAGAATATCTAAAAAGAGAAACACATTAAAGTAGAATGCAATCAAGAGACAAAGACAAACTAAGAAGGATAAATCTGAAGTGCTCTTTAGATATATGTGACAAATTCTGACCTGGTAGCTTGAATTTTTTCCTTCTAAAGTACGTGTGTTAATGTTAACATCAGTTGACACACCAAAAGAGATGAAAATTTTACAAGGCAAACTCCTCCCTGTACCTTTTCTTATTCATGACGTCTTTGTAGATTGTTCTTTGATATATACATTTGTACATATACATATATGTACAAATACATGCATGTAAAATACATAAGTAAGTACAACCTGATAAGTCTATAAATCAGCTTAAGTAAGAAGAATCTATAGAATTCTAAATATTATGAAAATATTTTATGGAATATACCACTACTACAGAACCTTGAAGGACATCCATGAGTGAACTTTATTTCATTTTGTTTATTTTTATTTTTTACATGTACATCTGTATTATTACACAAATATACAATAAACTGCCTACAGCAAGAAGAACCACAAAACAATCAGGAATTATATAAATGTAACTTTTCTTTCCACAAGTACAAATTCACTATTCAGAAGTGCCTGGAAACAGACTTTATGCCAGAAATCCTAAGGCCAGGAATGGATTAAATTAAATAGTCAATGTGCTAATGAGAAGACAACTTACCAACTATGTATATCTTACTCATCAAAGCTATGTATGTTTTAAAGAAATGGCATATGAATAGCAGCATTTTTAGACAAATTGTTTAGAAGGAAATTATGTGTAAACAGTCCTTCTTTCTGAGAAATGCTAAAGGGAATTATGCACACTAAAAAAAAAAAAAAAGGAGAATGGCAGTGTTATATGAGGATACTAGAATGTGTAATAAATTTCCAGGAGAATTAGATTGCTTTCACATGGTAATAATGGAAAAACATTCTATTGGTTCATTCCACAGGAAATCAAAAGGACAAAATATGTAAAATAATTATACCTGAAATAATTTGTTAAGGAAGACCAAGAAGAGACTTGATACCCTATGAGCATATACAGGGGAAGGAGGTCCCCCTCAGTCACAGTCATAGGGGAGGGGAGTAAGGGGGAAATGGGAGGAAGGGAGGAATGGGAGGATACAAAGGATGGGATAACAATTTAGATGTAATATGAATAAATTAATAAAATATATATTTTTTAAAAAGAATATAACTTATAGCTGGGCATGCCTTTAATGACAGAACTCAGGGAGACAGAGGCAGGTGGATCTCTGTGAGATTGAGGCCAGTTTGGTGTACAAAGTCAGTCCAGGACAGCCAAGGCTACACAGAGAAATAATGTCTCAAAAACATCATAAATTATGACACTAAATCTTCAAGTGTAAGGGAAGAAAGCAAAGAGCATTTGAATAATTTTGGTTTTCATTTTTACCATCAAATTTAATTTATCATATCAACATAACCTGATACAACTATCAGATGTTCTCTGTAATCACTTTGCAGGCTACAGAAAAAAGCTTTTAATAGAATTAAACACCTACATCAATAAGAAGCAATATTGCAAACAAATACTGTACTGTTGCATCTCAAGTACAAACAAAACACATAAATGTTAAAAGGAAAAGTAAACTGGGGAGAGTATGTGAAATCCAGTGTAAAGTAACTATCAAAGATCAATGAAACAAAGAAATTGGTTTTGGAAATGAGAAACAGAAGTGGCATACCTTTACTCACTCCAACTGAGAGTTGTAGAGAAGAGAAGAGGTATGAAGAAATTAAATCAGGAACAAAGAACAATTTGGCTGATACAGTAGTAACACAAAAGCTCATTAGAAGCTATACAGAATAATTATACAACAGCAAGTTGCAAAACCTAGAAGAAATATATATCAGACATATATAATTAATCATGGTCTAATCAAGAAGAAACAAGGAAAAACTGAACAAAGCAATAATGTTCTCCAAGACTAAAGTAGAAATGTGGTGTTTCCATTAGTAAAAAGCCCAGAATCTGACTCTTTGCTTCTATTTTGAATTTCAACAAGTAAAACCATCTTAAGCAAATTACTCCAAGAAAAATAAATACAAAGGGATTCTATCTGATTCTGTAAGCCAGCATTACTTTGACAACTAAATCATATAAATACATAATAATGAAAAGCAAGTGTCTCTCACCAATTTAGAGTCAATAGTTGCTTGAAAATACCAGTCCCAAACATTCACTAGCAAATTAAAAACTCACCAGGATCAAATGGCATTTATGCCAGAGATTCAAGAAGAGTTTTAAAATGTTATGTGAATCAATAACCAACTGAAGTACAAAAAGGCATGACTGTACCAGTAGATGAAGTAAGTGGAGAGTAACAAATTTCGACTTCCCTTCATACCTTCATGAGGCAATTTATTACCACATTAAGGATAAAAATAACAACAGCATAAAGAACAGAAATAAGATACCTTAGTTGTAGGCAATAGGGTTTCATCTATCCCAAAGCAATATTGCTTTGGCAATGCTTTTGGCTATCTATACAATGTTATAGAGAGTTTTGGGTGACTGCTCAGGTAGCAAACTATCTCTGTCATCTCATTTGGGAAACTGCTAACCTGCACTCTCTGTAAATTCAGGAAATTTATTTTATTCCTTCTCACGTCTCTGATGAGGTTGAAGACCAGATAGTTTAGTTTTACAATTAAGCTTTGTTGATTATGGGTTAAGACCTTTTTAGGTCTAGATAGATGTTTTAAGTTGATAATGACAAGAAGTGATGGAGATGAGATATGATAGATATTGATTTACATTCAGAATTTTAGATGCACCAAGATAGAAAAGATGTTTTCTTCAAGGCTGCCAAACATAAATAGCCAAATCACTATGAATGTAACATTTATATAATTCCTGATTGTTTCGTGGTTCATCTTGCTCTACATAGTTTATTGCATATATGTATAATAATATAAGTCTATATGTAAAACTTTGTCAATTTAATTTTAAAAAAGGTGGAAAAAAGAAATTGACAGTAAGTTGCTACTGTTGAAGACAAAGTGGAAGTTTTTTTACCTTGAAGAAAACTAAAAATTACATGAAAGTGGATAAAACTAGAAAATATCATACTGAATGTTTTATGAAAGACAACAGGCCCTGAAGACAACAACCCATGTTCCTATCATATGTAGACCCTAGTTTTTCATTTTAAAATTTGTGGTTATGTTAGACAACTTATACTCTTCAGAAAAAAACAGAAAAAATCTATGATCAAGTAAACAAAAGAAAAGTCTTTGAGGATTATTACAGAAGAATACAAATAATATAAAGGTGCAAGTGGGTACTTAATACAGTAAGAATTAAATCAAGGATAGGCCACAGTTTCTTAGTCCGTTCTTCTACTGAGGGACACTTAGGCTGTTTCCATGTTCTGGCTATTATGTATAAAGCAGCTATGAAACATGGTTGAGCATATGTCCCTGTTGTGTGATAGGGCATTTTCTGGGTATATTCCAAGGAGTGGGATAGCTGGGTCTTGAGGAAACCCTATTCCCATTTTTCTGAGAAAGTGCCAGATAGCTTTCCAAAGTGGTTGTACTAGTTTGCATTCCCACCAGCAATGAAGGAGTGTTCCTCTCTCAACATCCTCGCCAACACGTGCTGTCATTTGAGTTTTTGATCTTAGCCATTCTGATGGGTGTAAGATGGAATCTCAGTGTCGTTTTGATTTGCATTTCTCTGATGACGAGCATTTCTTTAGTATTTCTCGGCCATTTGATATCTCTCTGCTGAAAATTCTCTGTTAAGTTCCAAACCCATTTCGCAATTGGGTTGTTTGGAAACTGTGGTACATTTACACGATGGAATACTACTCAGCTATTAAAAACAAGGAATTCCCGAAATTTGTGGACAAATGGATTGATCTAGAAATTATTATAATGAGTGAGTTCACCCAGAAACAAAAAGAGACAAATGGTATATACTCACTTATATCAAAACACTAGTCCAAGGGATACGTACCATGAAAAACTTTACTTACCAAGAAAGTGGGTCAGAGGAGAAGACATCCTATTGAGACTTTAGGCGAGAGTAACATGTAATAAGGAAATAGTAGGACCCACAGGGTCCTGAAAACCTACAAGAAGATCTTTGTGACAGGCAGATCTGGGTCCTGGGGTCCTCCTCAAATTAAGGCACCAGCCAAGGAAAATATAGGCATTAAACTTCAAACCCCTACCAAGACCTAGACGACGATCATGATATTCTCCACTGTTGAGTGGTGAGTGAGATCTGACTCTCACACAAACTCTGGTGCCCCTTTTCTGACCATGTCCCCTGGATGGGGAGGCCTGGAGGCACTCAGAGGAAGGATAGCAAGTTACCAAGAAGAGACTCAATATTCTAAGAGCATATATAGGGGGAGGAGGTCTCCTCAATCACAGACATAGGGGAGGGGAGAAGGGGGGAAGTGGGAGGGAGGGAAGAATGGGAGGAAACAGGGGAAGGGCTAACAATCAAAATGTAATATGAATAAAATAATAAAATGGAAAAAATAAATTACAATATGCTAAAATAAATAAATAAATAAATCAAGGATAGGCATAAATGGGTAGAAAAGCAAATGAGGTTTAAAGAAAACTAAAGAATATGTAAAAAACACACATAAAATGTACAATACTGTAAACTAATTAATCACTTAATTAAAAATGCCACTTTGAACAGAGGTCGTCAATATGGATGTGAGTCCAGTGCATGGTATTCTCTCAAGAGTGGAAGCTTTTTCACGTTAACTCATTGAATTCATCCACAACTTATATCTGAGACATTGCATCTTATATATTCAATGCCTGGATTACCACAGTTACCAAAGCAGCTACTACTGGAATTCATTTCCAAGTGACACTTCTCATTTGCACTCTTGCCTTCAGGGTCAAAAATCTTCCAGCACTGTCCCTCATGGCTGTTATACCTACTTCCATAGCAAATACCATCCTTACAGGGGCCACTATTGTGAATGTACACATCTCCTAAGTACTTAGCTGAAGTTCCATTGCACCACTCTGGGAGAACACACTCACCTGTCTTGCTCTACACTCTGTGCCCAATGGCATTAATTTGCACTCTTTGCAAAAAGCCCCATTGAACGCTCTGCACTGGGTTTTAGAATACAGCCCTTTTGACACCATTGGTCATTTTTACATGACTCAGTGGATCCATTATCGCACTAATCTCCTTCCTCAGTCAAACTGTTCCCACGTAGACTCAATGTCACAATGCTGTCTTCAGCTGCTAAATCAAACACGTTTCCTGGGCAGTGTTGGTCATCATCTGATCATAACTTCTGTTGCTGAATATAGTGGGTAGTCATTGCTTGGGCCATTAGGCACTTTTTTATCCCCACAATTATGACCCAGCTCATGCGCCAGAATGTATGCAAACTCATGGTGAATCTGATGTAAAACTGTCAACTGAACTTTGTAGTTTGAATTTGATGCACACACTGTTTCAATATTGACTAGTCCTAAGTAAACACCATCTTCTTGCTTTGCCCAAAGATATATGGCATCATGCTTAAAGTTCCTATTGAGGTTGCCCATCTTCCAGTTGCAAAAACTTGTTAGAAGAGGGTCTATATTTGTTTCTACTGATAGGTGGGTTTTTTTTAATTTGAAATCTTGACTCCAATTAAAATCAATTCAATTTATGTGGGAATATAAAAAGATGTTCAAGCCATTGACAACTGTTATTGCTTAGATCTGAGCAGCTGTAACATTACTTCTTATATAAATAAATCATTTATCATCTGTCACCACAACAAACTGAAGAGTCCTTTTGTGTGTCCACAAGGCCCTCATAGCTGGTTGGCTTCAGTGTAGAGTAATTGTCCCTGTGAAGTTACGGTTGCTGTGATATTTTTTCTTTTGTCTATCAACATCTCATTGAGAGTAACTGTGAAACCTCACTGTTGATCTTGTAAACTAAATGTTCAAGTGTAGAAGAAGGGTTCTTGAGCTTAATTTCACAAATAGCATCATTTATCTATACCATTCCGTGAAAACAGGTGGTAAAAGCAACTATGGATTCTGGGTCCCCATACATATAGCCATGGCAGTAGCAGTTATTATGAACAAAATGTTGGTCCTCAAGTAGAGCATCTTGGTCGGTGTAGGTGTATACAAAGAGGTGGCTGGGTACCATAGTCCTCTTGGGCTTCATACTAGCAATGTGTCTCTGATCTCCAAAGTGCAGACTATAAAACAGTCATCCCAGCAATCCCTTATCTCTGCTAGTGTTAGCTATCTTCAAGGGTTTCACCAATATTGTGGGGGCTGCTGCATTGAGCATATCCAGTCAATAAACCAACAGATAGGATAAGGAACATTCATATCCAGGGCTGTGAGTAAGTGATTCTCACATGTCCCAGGGTCTTACTTATGGCAACCGTGTGCTTTCACAGAACAAAGAAGGAAAAGAAAAGTTTGTAATTTGTGTCTTCATTTTGTCAGGCTGCATGTAGCACTGACCCTTACTGATCACTCTTCTGGTATATTTAGTCCACCAGAGTATCAGGACAAAAAGTAATATGGAAAAGAAAGGCAGACACAGGTGTGGGTAAAATATGAGCAAGTCAGATGACAGCATGAAACAACAGAGTATGGGCTAAAACAGGGGAGAATTTGGTCTAAGTTGTATCAATAATGTGTACGGATTTTTTCTTAATTGTGGTAAAGTACACTGTTATTGGAGCAATGTGTTTCTCATACACCTCCAGCATTTAAAAGTAGCCCCCATTTCCACATTGTATCTACACGATCTCATTTTTTAACCTTTCCAAAACAGCAGATAGGACTTTCAACTGAAAATTGACACAGTTTTCAACAATTTTTGTTATTAAATTTTAGTCCTGGTGATTTAAGTTGTAAAACAAAAATAAATCCCTACTTAAATAGTCAGGTTGGATATTGTTTCAGTCCATGATTTATTGCCACATGTGGCGGGGAATTGTTCTAGGCAGAGAATAATCTTCCTTTGGATTTTGATTTTCATTTATCATTATAGTGTAAGCGTGACTTAGGGGCATGCATGTCCAGGTAATGACCATGGTCACTGAAATCCTGCCAACTCGCTCTGAGGTTCTGAGTCTGAAAAAGATCTCTTTGGTTCCATTTAATTTCTTTTTTCTCCTATCTAGAGAAGGTGGATTAGAAGAGAGGTGTAAGCACTAAAGAACCTCAAATAAAATAAGTTTGAAAAAGTTCAAAGCCTACAGCTGACACCCAATGTGGCTTGGGCATAATGGGTAAATTAACTTCCTTTTTTAAAAAGATTTATTTATTTATTATGTATAGAGTATCCTGTCTTCATGTCTACCTGCATGCCAGAAGAGGGCACCAGATCACATTATAGATGGTTGTGAACCACCATGTGGTTGCTGGGAATTGAACTCAGGACCTCTGGAAGAACAGACCATGCTTTTAACCGCAGAGCCATCTCTCCAGCCCGGTAACTTAACTTCTAATGATAATGCTATAGAGAAAAATATGGTTTTGAAGGAATAAAGATACTATTTCAGGATGTCACCAAAATAGCAGCTTCTGTTGCAGGGCTCTTTCCTGCTTTATACCAAGAGGGAATTTTCAGTTTTTTCTTTGCCTTTTTACTGTATTACATTTTTTTCTTTTTTTAAAAAAAAAATAAATTCTCTGTTTTATATTTTAAACATGAGGAATTCTGTTTTCAATTTTTAAAATTATGTTTCTTTTTTGCCATATACATTTAATTATTACACATGAATAAAATAAACTTCATACAACAAGAAGAACCACAAAACAATCAGGAATTATATAAATGTTGCATTCATAATGATTTGACTATTTGTATTTGGCAAACTTGAAGCAAACAAAATCCAAAACCCATGTTTAAAGTCTTGGAGAGAACAGGAATACAAGGCACATATCTCAACATAATAGGGCCAATATACAGCAAGCCTATAGCCAATATCAAACTAAATGGAGAGAAAATTTTAAAAATTCCACTGAAATCAGGGACAAGAAAAGGCTGTCTACTCTCTCCATATCTCTTCAACATCGTACTTGAAGTTCTAGCTAGAGCAATAAGACAACTAAAGGAGATCAAGGGGATTCAAATAGAAAAGGAAGAAGAAGTCAAACTATCACCACTTGCGGATGACGTGGTAGTATACATAAGTGGCCATAAGAATTCCACCAAGGAACTTCCACAGCTGATAAACACCTTCAACAAAGTGGCTGGATACAGGGACGACTCAAAAAATTCAGTATCCCTGTTCTATTTTTTTAATTTTTTTATTAATTTATTCTTGTTACATCTCAATGTTTACCCCATTCCTTGTATCCTCCCATTCTTTCCTCCCTCCCATTTTCCCCTTATTCCCCTCCCCTATGACTGTTCCTGAGGGGGATTACCTCCCCCTGTATATGCTCATAGGGTATCAAGTCTCGTCTTGGCAACCTGCTGTCCTTCCTCTGAGTACCACCAGGTCTCCCCTTCGAGGGAACATGGTCAAATGTGAGGCACTAGAGTACGTGAGAAAGTCATATCCCACTCTCCACTCAACTGTGGAGAATGTTCTGACCGTTGGCTAGATCTGGGTAAGGGCTTAAAGTTTACCGCCTGTATTGTCCTTGACTGGTGCCTTAGTTTGAGCAGGACCCCTGGGCCCAAATCTGCCTATCATAATGTTCTACTTGTAGGTTTCTAGGACCCTCTGGATCCTTCTGCTTTGCTATTCTCCCATGCTTCTCTCATTTAGAGTCCCAATAGGATGTCCTCCCCTCTGTCCCAGTTTCCTGGTAAGTGAAGGCATTCGTGGGACATGCCCCTTGGGCTAGTATGCAGATATAAGTGAGTATATACCATTTGACTCTTTCTGCTTCTGGGTTAACTCACTCATTATGACCATTTCTAGCTCAATCCATTTATCCACAAATTTCGGGAATTCCTTGTTTTTAATAGCTGAGCAGTATTCCACAGTGTATATGTACCACAGTTTCTTTATCCATTCTTCTACTGAGGGACACTTAGGCTGTTTCCATGTTCTGGCTATTATGAATAAGGCTGCTATGAACATGGTTGAGCAAATTTTCTTGTTGTGTGCTGGAGCATCTTCTGGGTATATTCCAAGGAGTGGGATAGCTGGGTCTTGAAGAAGCCCTATTCCCATTTTTCTGAGATAGCACCAGATAGATTTCCAAAGTGGCTGTACTAGTTTGCACTGCTCTATACAAATGACAAATGTGCTGAGAAAGAAATTAGGGAAACTACATCCTTCACGATAGCCACAAAGGATATAAAGTATCTTGTAATAACTCTAACCAAACACATGAAAGACTTATATGAAAAAAACTTCAAATCTCTAAAGAAAGAAATAGAAAAAATATCAGAAAATGGAAAGATGGAAAATGTTCATGGATTGGGAGAATCAACATAGTAAAAACGTCCATCTTACCAAAGGCAATTTATAGATTCAACACAATTTCCATCAAAATTCCGAGACAATTCTTTACAAACCTTGAAAAATCTATTCTCAATTTTATATGGAAATACAAACAAACAAAAAATCCAGAAAAGCTAAAACAATCCTGTACAATAAAAGATCTTTTTCTGTTTTTTATTTTATTTTTATTTTTTACACATACATTTATATTAGTACACCTATATATAGTAAACTACATACAGAAAAAGAAGAACCACAGAACATTCAAGAATTACATTCATGTTACATTCATAGCATTTTGACTGTTTGTATTGGCAATTTTGAAGAAAACTTTTTCCTATCTTGGTGAGTCTAAAATTCTGAATGTAACTCAATATGTATCATATCTCATCTCTATCAACTTAAAATATCTATCTAGACTTTAAAAAATCTTAACCCCTAAAAAACTAGGCTTAATTGTAAAACTCCACTATATGGTTCAACCTCATCTAAGACTTGAGAAGCAGTAAAATTAATTGCCTTACTAAACAGGAAGTGTGGGTTAGCAGCTTCCAAATGTAATTTTTAAAAAATGACAGACAGTTTGCTGCCTGAACAGTCACCCATAGCTCTCTAAAACATTGGGGCATCATTTTCAGCCTTATGGCCCAGTATATCTGAAAGAAGACTGTATCACATTCTTTAAAAGATTGGAAGAAAGACTGATGGGATATGAAAAGCAGAAGTGTCACTAAATTCTATAATTGGAAAAGATTTCAGAGTTGACAGTGCAACGAGACAGATTACAGGTAGAGATGGAAGTACTTGGGAAACAAATAGTATCACTGAAAGCCGGGCGTGGTGGCGCACGCCTTTAATCCCAGCACTCGGGAGGCAGAGGCAGGCGGATTGCTGTGAGTTCGAGGCCAGCCCAGTCTACAGAGCGTGTCCAGGACAGCCAAGGCTATACGGAGAAACCCTGTCTCAAAAACTCAAAAACAAACAAACAAACAAACAAAAAAGAAGAAGAAGAAAAAAAAAAAGAAAAATGGAGAAAAAATTTCAGATTCAGTGATAACAAAATATGGGAGTTCTCTGCTCTTGTCACTCTGCCCTGTTCCATGCACCAGGTGTTCAAAGCATTAGCCTGCAGAAGGGGGTGGAGAAAAATAGGAAGCTGGGGAGGCTGAAAGTTTCTAGAGGAATGGAAAAGCAGACAGGTTAAAAGGCCTTTGGAGGCAAGTGCTCTGATAGAGGAATTCTCTAGGGCTGCACAGACACCATCAGCTTTTCTAGTCTTTGTGCAACATAGCCCTGCTGATGATAGTGGTGAGGTTGCAACAAGATGGCATTGTGTCCAGTAGATAGGCTAGATTTAAAACATTTTTAAAAGTCTATTGTATGGTATGAGATGAATTAATCTTCTGTTAAACAAATGTTAAGTAACTGGGCTATGCAGCATAAACATATTCACCAAGATTGGAAGGGATTGGTGTCAGCTGTGTGAGAAGGTGCTCAGCTTTTCCAGTGGTTATTGTGGTGGAGAAATGAAGCCACGAGAATAGAACAACAAAATACAACAAGGGAGATAAATGTTGTTAAAGATCAATTGCTTGGTGAAGAGCAATATGCTGACTTAAGAGAACAAACCTGATCTGAAGATGTAGTAATTGGACAATGTCATGTTGCAGCCTTAAGAGCTTGGGACATGGGTGAGGAGACCCATAAACAACAACAACAATAACAACAACAACAACAACAAACCACTTCATTTATTATGCTATTTCAAAGCCCTGGAGAAGCCTTCAGAGAATTCTTACATTGATTGGGTTCACCTCTAGATAGAGCCATCCTGAGACCAGACAGGCATTGAAACTGATCAAGACATATGAGAATGCAAGGGCTGAATGTAAGAGAGCCATTGGACCATTAAAAGCAGGAGGAGCTCCATTAGACGAATGGGTAAGAGAGACAGCTAATATTGGTTCTCAGGAGCATCATAGGACCAGGTAGAGGTCTCATATATCAAAACACCAGGTGCTTTAATTTTGGTAAATTTGGCCATTTATAAAGAAATTGGAAGGTTAAAATTCTAGACCTCAAAATAACAAGTGCACTAACTCTGGAGAAAATGGTTCTCATAGAAGAGAACAAGGAGCTTCTGGTCATGACATCAATTATATGCCAAGTCTTCCAGGGTATTGTAGCCATTGCAGGAAGAGAAAACGTTGATCTAGAATTTGTCAATCCAAGAGAGATGTACAAGGTAATCTCTTGCCACCAGGAAATGAAAGGAGGGGCCTGTTAGCTTGACAAACTGAGTCTAAAAATGTCTACTACTTCTCTTTCTATTAACTTCTTTTCTATCCTATCTAGGATACATGGGTTGGAAGGGAGATATACACATTAAAGAACCCCAAATAAAGTATATATCACAAACTGCCAAAGCTCAACAGACGATCACAGAAGAGGAATCACAAAGATTGTAAGAGACGAAGGTCAGAGAATGTTCTAAAATAATGAAATAATGTCTTCTGGGCATGCAAGAACCTTAGACTTACACATTTACATCACCTGTGGGTGCCAGCACACGATCTGTAGAATGTCAAGCCACTTAACACTCCAGTGTAGCTGAGGAGCTATTGACAGTTAATAGCCACTAGAGGAGGAAGAGTAGGTTTTCTTCAGTTGTGTGCCTGATGCCCATGCTCAATAGATAACATTCTACAGTCATGTGCATACAAACTGCACAAAGTGTCCTCAGCGGATCATTCAAAAACAAATGGAAGAAGACATAAAATTGAAAAATTATGTGTATCTGGGAAAGGTGTGTCTTGGGAATTTCCATGAGAAATTGATGAAGGAAGGAGAGAGCACATATAATCTACTGGTAATCTAAATATTGGTGTATGAAATTGCTGAATAAAAAGTAAATTAAAATGAAATTCTATAACGTTTTATGGAAGAGTAATATTTTCAGAATTTACTGTATTTCTTGTGCCAAATTCCAAAGAGGCACTAACAGAGAACAGATGTTGTAGCTGTGTATACAAGTATGCCTAACATTTTCAGTAGATTAGCCTAAATAATTTTGTTCAAAACACCTTAAGAAAATTGTTTTTTTTTTTTTATTCTAAAATATCTTCTTAAATACTCTTTTGTTTTGGTGCATGTACAGATTCTTATTTCAGAAGGTAAGTGGCTGACATCGCTTGCTATAAGAATTGGCACAAAATGTGGTCACAGTTGTGCCTCACACAGTATTAAAGTTCTCATAACCATAAAGTGCCTTAGTAAAATTTGTTTGAATCATATATTAAAAACAGAATCAATTTTGAAACAGTTAAATAGATCAGAAAACTTATCAAAATGGGGGTACTTAAAATAGAGCACATATTAAGGAAATGGTTTAGCTCTGCAGAAGTCAGTTATATGCATCCATATCTTTACTGCAATAATGACCAATTGGTAGGAAAAATATCAGAATTGACTTGGAAATTAGTTATATAATATCAATTCTAACGTAAAAGGACTTGTTATTTTTAGTTTCCTTATTATATTTATTTGAGTATGACACATTATAAAAGCAGGATTGAATCTTCTCAAATTTTAAAGAGTTTAAATTAAGATGTAATTCAGTTTTGTTGCAACTATTTCTTCTGTTGATGTATTGGTGGTATGTGAATGCTAATGCAAGAACCCTCTCTGAGCTACCTGAACACCTCCCTTCTGGGCTGCACAAGGTCTCCTGTCCCAGCTATCATAGCTGCAGTGGTCCATCTCTTCGAACCTATCAAATTTGACAAGGTCATTGCCTACTAAAAACTACAGCATCCATAGGCATTAGAGCTCTACCAGTAATTGCATATCTCCATCTGCTTCATTCCACATACATGGATAAAATGAATGATACTAGAAACTAGTTGAGATGCTTGGTATTGAGTTAACAAAGACCAATGAAAGCTACTCTTGTCCTTATGATATGCTTCTGTGAAAATCAAGCTACATCATCACAACTAAGCTGCATGAGTAAAACTCAAGAGGAATAATAAAGATCAGGATGTATGAAAGAATAATTGGCTGATTGAACATATGTTGTTTTGGTATGTTGAGACATAATGACATGTCTGCTAAGAACTAAGGATAAGAGACCATTAGTCAAGCAAACTGTATTCAGGGAGAAAGCATGGTCTCATACCAGCAAGATTCCTATTTCTGCTATGTCAAGATTACATGAGTAGAGTCATAATATGGAAAGAAATAATCATAATACATACCTCTCATTTTCAGAACTGGAAACTTCTTCATTTTGGATATTACATTATTTTTTTTTAAATTTTAGATCATGTATACAACCTTCCAAACAGTAGTTATTGTCTCTGTAAATTCTAGGTCACTGTTATAGAGGATACAAGTATACAATTCCTATTCATTGGATAAGGCTTACGATGCAGTAGATAAATATTTATCTCCAGAATACATTGATAATCATGCACTCAAATTCATGTTGGTGCATACAAAAATACAGGGACTAAGGGTCAAGATGTGAGTACAAACAAAAGATTAATTTGGAAACTAGCAAATCAAAGAAGATGGAAGTGAGGGTCAGCAAAGGCTGCTTTCCAGTAGGGTCACAGATTGCCCCTAAGCAGCCACAAGCAGTACTATCAGTACACAGTTGAAAACCTGTGAATTCAAAAATTCAAGTTCAGGAACTCTTGTGACTTATCACATCAGGTCAATTAAATGATAACCTCAAAATATCTTAAATGAAATAAAACAACAAAAAATTATCAATGACATATTAAAAGTCACAAGAGAGTGGTAGTTTTGAAACACAGCTAACATGAGTTACAGAAAGAACATGGAGAATGATAGGTGATATTTGAATAAATCATTGTGTTAGATCCAAATAAGGCACTTGCTCGTATAAAGGATACAGTAGACATACTTATTAGCTGTGCTAAGCAAGAAGCTGTTACTACCACATTGGAAGGCAGTGCTTTGAACAGTGTCATTGTTCAGGATTTCAAAAGAGTCATTTTCCTGTATCCAAATATGAAGATGTCTGTTAAATTATATTTGATTTTGAGTTTAACTAATGGTGATTTGATTTTACTCCAATTATACTTATAGGTATTGCAAGTGTAGCTTAACTACAAAACAGATGGTTGTTAGCTGTTTTTTGCTAGCTGTTAGCTTGATTTACATGCAGATACTGCTAAATAACAGCTATAACAGAACAGGGTTTTCATCTACACCAAAAAGTGATTCCTGCAAGGATGGAAAACATTGGTGTGACATAGTACTGCTGAGTTAATAGGGCATTTTTGCTAAATGAAGGTCTGTACAATTAAGGCTTATTTTTTCTATAACTTTTGCAAAACACCGCCACTGCCTAAGTGATTGTCTCTCCCCTTCGTATGTCCCCAAAAACATCTCCCTTCAGTTCCCATTTCCTCATTGGCCTCTGGATTGAAAAAGGAAAGTAAAACTGGTACTATATTATCACTGTAACCATTAAAAAGAGTATGAGATACTTTGTCTTAGTGGTGCTTTCATGGTAAATAAAAATTCAGTACGACATATCAACTTCCTTATGCCATATTCCACATCCAAACTCAGCATTTCCTACTATAATATACCATAGATTGTCGCAACATAGTTGCTAGAGGTAAAATGTGCATATTCTATGCTGGTATTAACTGGCATTGTAAAATAATGTTTAGAGGAGCTAGGAATACTAAAGTACTGCTTGTGCAAGGTTGAGAATCTGAAATTTCTTTAAGGACTGGCCACTCACTGGGGTTTGACCATCTCCAGTGAGTGAATATATGAGCAACAGAACTGGACTTGGTATTTTCCTTCCTTCCTTCCTTCCTTGCTTCCTTTCTTCCTTCCTTCATTCATTCCTTTCCTCGTCTTCCTCCTCCTCTTCTTCTTTCTTCTTCTTCTTCTTCTTCTTCTTCTTCTTCTTCTTCTTCTTCTTCTTCTTCTTCTTCTTCTTTCTTCTTCTTTCTTCTTCCTCTTCCTCCTTCTTTCCCCTTCTTCTTTTTCTTTCTCCTTCTTCTTTTTCTTCTTCTTATATTTTGAAGGAACTTACAACAGTGTGGAGTGGACCTGGGAGGACTAGGATGTGAATGTGATCAGGGTACATTTTGTGAAAGTTCCAAATAACCGATAGAAATACATTGTTAAAAATAACCATAGTAGAAAAATAAACATTCAATATAGATAAAGCCAAAAACATGAACAAACAAAAATAGTCTGAATTTGGCTCTCCAACACCCACACTAAGAAACAAGCCAGGTGCAGCTGTGAATGCATTCCCAAACTGCAGAGGCAAGAGTGTCCTGGGACTTGTTCATGAGCGCCTATTGCCAGATGGGTGAGAGCCATGTTCATTGAGATCATTTGACTCAAAACAACGTAGGGAGTGATAGAGAAAGACTCCCAGCATCAGTGTCCAGTTCCCACATATATACACATCATTCCCAACAAACATTAACACATGCATGCAGACACAAGTTTAAAAACATTTAGATAAAATATTTTATTTAGTGTCAGTGCATTGGGTAGGGCTTTCCAGTTCCCAATACACATTAAACATCATGCTGAGTCTATTCACCTAAAAATTGCTGCTAAGTTTAAAAATGATCTTCATTCCTTATTTTAAGACAGAATCACACTACATAGCTCAGTTCAAGCGTTACAATGTATAACACTCTTTTCCAGCCTTGTGTCTTCCCTCCTCTTTACTTCACCTGTTTTTCTTTTTCTTTCTCCTTTTGTATGTGGGATGGATATTTGAAAAAAAATATCTCCACTAAAACTTCCACTCATAATTTTCCAAACTCAATAGGCAGTGCCCACCTCACACGTGACACCAGCAGGAAGCAACTATGCTGCAGGCAAGCCAGGCACTTGTTTGCTTCATCTGGCCTTTGGAAGAGGAGAGAACTTTACAATGCTTTTAGATCTGTGTGCAGTTGAGGGCACAAAGCATGAGTCACTGAACTGTGAGCCAGGAGTCTGATTCTTGCGCACAATGCAGAGTGCTTCCAAATGTCACTGTCCTTCAGACAACCTTAATATTGAAACGTGGATGCATAATCGTTTCCTTGCTGACAAAGGTATCGATGGAACAGATCTTGCCAAATGTGACCTCACTCACTTCAGGACAAATTCAATGTTAGGACATCAACTTACCTCTGAATGTACTAAAAAGTCATGTCTTTCTTTGACAGGAGCCAATTGCTGTAAAGCTAAATCACCAGCAATGAAAGTCTGGGTTCCATTTTTTTTGTTACACACTTCTGCGAGCCAGAGATTTTGCCTCATTATCTCCATTAAAGCTACAGCCAAACCTGACTGGATTTCACAAGCAACTTGACCAGTATCATCTCATACTAATAAAAATTTTAAATTATATCCAAGCCAAAAATATCAACATTAAGATTTATATTAAGATAGAGTACAATATTCTTTCTGATTGTTCAATTAAATTAATTTATTTTTTCAAGAGAAATGATTAAATTTTATATGAACAAAAGAGTAAAAATTAGAAACAATTATGTAAATATGTTTATATTTAAGGCTTTAATTTGCACTTAAATTCAAGTAAATTACATAAATATGATGGGAATACAGCATATGTTACTTCCACAAAATTTTATAGTTCTATTTCCAAATAACACTCATATACATCAATAATCTCAACATATTTTTTAATTAAAATATGTTATATTGATTAACTTATAAGTATGTAATTTAAATTTTCAATTACATGTACATGTATTTGTTGGCTATATATTAGTTTTAAATTCACCCAGAAGTATAGGCAGATAGAGAGCAGTGAACTAAAGACCCAATTTTCTTGCAGTCATTGTGCTCCCAAGCCACTATGAAGTCTCGTTTTTGATGCCTTTTCTTGGTTGGAGAATTAGTTACTACTATCCCTTCTTATGGAATATAAAGTAAATAGACATGGCTTGAAAAGAAAACAGGTAAAAAGTGATGAAAACTATCCAGAGAGGCTACATAAAAGTACTTATGATTCGTAGTCTGAGAGTAGTGAAGGGTAAAAGGAAGAGAGGGACAAAGCCAAAAGCCTGTCTGTACTGAACATTAAACAGTTTAAGACAGGGGAATCCCTTAACAGTATACCGTACTGTGTGCGTTAGCTAAGAGAAACAACTTAAAGGAAGAGGTTATTTATTGTGTCTCCTTTGAAAGATCTTTTGTAACTTTATGTGTCTGTCTGTGCCTGATTGAGATTATGTGCACCATATCTGTGCTTCTGCCTGTGGAGGCCTAAGGAGAGTGTCAGATGTCCTGGAACTATAATGGCAGACAGTTATATGTCTCCAAACTTGGGTGTTGGGAACAGAATTTATGTCCTCTGGAGGAAAGATGAGTTCTCTTAAAGTGCTGAGCACACCCCCTTCTCTCTCTCTCTCTCTCTCTCTCTCTCTCTCTCTCTCTCTCTCTCTCTCTCTCTCCCTCTCTCTCTCTCCCTCTCTCTCTCTCTCTCTCTCACACACACACATACACACACACACACACACACATACACGTGTGTCCCTGGTTGCTTAGTTCCTTGTTTGTGGACAGAACCTGCCAATGGGATCAAGAGAGTGGAGTCTCTTCACCTCCACAAACACTGCAAGTGGAGTGGAATGAAAACAGGAAGGGCCCAGACAGGCTCTGGTCCAGGATGGCACACCTCCATTGACCCACTTACTCTAACCTGCTCCCTCTACTACAGTTCCACAAATTCTCAACTGTTTGTTCAAGTTGTGAATTAATGAATTCAACTATGCATGGCCAATGCCTTGTCCATCTGATTATATCTGGAAAAGCCCTCTGAACACACCTAGAGGTGTGTTTTACTTAGTCCCTAGGATTTCAACCTAACCAGGTTAACAGTAAAGGCTAACCAATGCATGGACTGGCTCCCTCCTCAATGCTCCTGCATTATATTAATTTGCATTTTATGAGCATGATCTTGTCATTGAAAAGCCCCAAACAAAAATACACATAAGAACATCCAAGAGATCAGAAAACACAAGTTGAAATTACAGACAGGACATCTTTAGAAACTGCTTTTTTTGTGACACAGAATTTGAATTACCTTTGCTATTCTTTCAAATATTACAATAAAAGAAACTTTCATATAATTGTTGGTTTCTGTGTTACTTCCATGTGTCTCTAAACAGTTGTCAATTCAGCTTGAATTGAATTGAAATTCAGTCTGGGTGTAAACTATATTTCAAAATAGTTGCACTGGACTTGAAAAATAATCATCATTGTTTAACTGGAATAAATATAAAAGTCATTACCATATAACCAACCCAAAATTGTTTGTTAGAGCAGAAAAAAAAGCCAAGAACATAAGGACAATTATCTATCCCAGGAAACAAGAGCCAAATTATAACAATGTAAGAAAAACAAATTTGTATATAGGATTAAATTTTTCAACCTTACAAAAATTTCCCAAGATTTTCTCAGAAAGCTATGAGCTAGAATAGTTTCTTCACCTTCATGAAAAATTCAGGTTTATTAAAAATCAGTGCATCTTTTGTAATATGCATTCTTCTCTCATACATTACATCCTAACTATAGTTTCCCCTCACTCCTCTCCTCCTAGTCCTTTCTTGCTCCCTTTCCTTTCCCTCAGATCCACATCTCCTCTGTTTCCCTTCAGTAAAGAGTGTGCCTCCCAGGGATATCCACCAAACATGGCATAACAAGTTACAATAAGCTAGACACACACCACCGCCATATCAAGGCTGGACGAGGCATTACAGTAGGGGGAAGGGGTTCCAAGAGCAGGGAAAGAATCAGACACAGCCCCCACTCCCACTGTCATGAGTCCCACCAGAAGATGGAAGACGTCTAAATTTGTGTGTGCTGATGTAAAAAAAAAAAAAAAAATAGATACTGCATCACTTGTAAAAAAAAAAAACTGTATTTTACTGTTCATAGATCTGAGGAAAGGAATACTAGATTTGATGTAGTTTTGTGTGGTAAAAAGCAGAATGCAAAAGTACCTTCAATATGGCATAAAGAGTTAAATTCCTAATCCTATGAGAACATATGCGTGCTTTAGTATAAATTTTGAATTAACAGTTTAAGATTGGAGCAGAAGATAGCGTATATATGTTTGTGGGAAGACTGACTTAGAATGAAGCCTTGGTAAATTTGATTACAATTTTCTTGAGAATATTGATTTAGTGTCGGTCTCTAGCTTGGAAATACAGTATAGATTCAGGCAGTTCTAAAGGAGAGAAACATTGGTCTCTTCTTGAAATCCACCTTTGCCCAGTGAATTCCTTTTGTGTGTACACAGACATATCACCCAGCACTGAGCAGTTCTTCCTAAAGCTATGCAGAAGCAGAGCTTAACGACCATGGCAGATGATTTTCTTTATTTGTGTCAGTCTGAGTTGTAGGTGAAATCAGAAAATCATTTGTCTACATGGATTTTAGCTACAATGGGAGAAACATTTTGCCTGAGCAAACCCAAGAAATTTGCTACTCATATCTTTCACTTTAACAAGGAGCGTTATGTAAATCAACTACTCTAATAAAGAAAAGAACCTGAGGTCTTTAAAATCCCTTCAGTCAGCATTTCATCAGCAATTAAAGTTTACCCAGATTTCCTCTCCAAAGTCCAAGCCAACTTAGACATAAAATCAAAGTTGTGGTGCATAGGAGCCAAAATAGTACTTTAGTAAATGAGAGGTCAATACTGATGAGAATATCATGTTCCCAGGGAGCTGGACATCGTAGAACCGTATACCCAGATCCATGCACCCAACTGCAATAGACTTGACACTTCTTCCTGTTGGCCTAGCTCAGTGGTTCTCAACCTGTGGATCATGACCCCTGTAGGGTCACATATCAGATAGTCTGCATATTTGACATTTCCTTGATGATTCATAACAGTAGCAAATTTACAGCTACAAAGAAGATGTAATTTTATGCTTGGAGGTCACCAAATCATGAAGGTAGCAGCATTAGGACATGCTCTTGGTGGACAGCTCGCATTCAAGGCAAAGAGATCACTTTGTGTTTTGGTCCTTTTCTATGTTCCTGTTTGGAATTTGCAATGCTTTCTCATTAAGATAATGACAAACATAAGACAACACAAGTCTCATACAGTTAATGTAATGAAATACACCACAACATTAGTTAACTTTTACCCACTGATAATCATTGTCCTTAAGAGAAACAGATCTTGGGAAAGGAAGTAGATTAAAATTCCGAACTTATATTTCTTTGACAAAGAGTCTGCTTTGAATTCAGAGTTTTTTCTAAATAGGTCACTTACAGGCACAACCAAGTTGAACTTGGGTACAAAGATCTCCACAGCATCCCTCTTTGAAAAGATGTGATTAACTTAACCAAGTGACAGAACCACAAAGTATTGTTATGAGAGTATATCCTGCCATCCTATAAAAAAATGTAGATACAATTATTTCTAGCCATCCATGTCTCTGTACAGAACCAGGAAAATATTGATTTAAATATACTTGGTATTCTTTCGCTAGTCATTAATTTTTTTTCCTCTGAAATGTTTGACTTATCTATTTGGTTTAATTGTTTTCTTGGCTTGCTAAATCATACTCTTTTAAGCAAAACAACAATGCAAGGTCAGTCTACACAGCATCACATAAGACTGATTGGAGAATCAGTCTGGATAAGAAAAATGGAAAGCAAATTAGAGTTCACAGTGACATTTTGCACACCTAGGAAAGAAGTTTCTTTATGTTAAAATGAGAGTCCTGGGGCCACATTAGAAGAATAGAATTATGTCTTGTCAAAACCCGGGTTGTGTGTTTTATGCATCTACTGGGATACAAGAGCCCCACATGAGCTGTGTAATTCCATATACCATCTGCCAAATGCACATCATGACCAAGGTCTGTTCTTAAAAGATAATCACCTCACCTCTGCTCATTTGATATTCAATATTCACATTACTACTAAGATAATTTTTACGCGTTTATTTAAAACTCAGGCAAAACCCATTCCTCCCATTCCTTCATTATTACTCTTAAAAGTCTAATTTCAACTGATAAAAATCATTGTTTCTGATTACAGATTTACAAAGTAATTAGATATGTTCAGCTCATTGCTGATTTATCTCATTGCCAGCCATCTATATAGCTGAGTAATTGTGTTCTCAATATTAGAGCAATGTGGGTAACAGGAAATTAGGAACATAAAATTTGTCACCCTACACATGGCCTGGTATTGACTATTATGTACCCAGATTAGGGGGATGATTACTATTTCTTTGTGTTTTGTCTTCTGTCAAACTGATGGGATCAGAAACAAAATAACTCAGAGTGAACTGTGAGGCCAAATGTCTTCACACCTTTAAATGAGAAAACCACCTAGAGTGTTTGGCAAACACTAACCAGGAAAAAAAAAAGAGAAAGAAAGAAAAGAAAAGAAAAGAAAAGAAAAGAAAAGAAAAAAACTGTAATTTAGATAAGAATCTCCCAAATTCTCTGGTATTAAAATCCTTGGTCCCCAGTTTGTGACATTCAGGTGATATTATTATAAAGGCTAATAGAAAGAAGTGAATCATGGGAAATTGCCCTGGAATGCAATATCAAGGCCACAAAATATTCATATCTTTCTTTGCTTCCTGGCTCCCATGAGCTATTCAGACTCTTCTATAATGACCTTCTGTAATGATGCACTGGGTCATGATAGGCCCCAAAGCAAAGGACCAATCAAGCATGGAGTCCTCTAGACTATGTGCCAAATCTGATCTTTATTAATTTTTGTCTCTTTTAAAAATGTTTTATTCATATATTCTATTAACAGTAAGTTGTTAATATAACACTAACTCAAGTATGGCTTTTGTGCTTAATTTCAATTATTGTAAATTTTGTGGTCCTAGGAATTGAACTCAGGGCTTTATGCATGGGTAGGCCACTGAGCTACATCCCCAATTTACCCTAGTTTTAATTTTCAAGTCATGTTGTAAGTGAAGATTACCATAGGACATTTTGTTTAAATCAAGACTACTGTTTAATGTTCATTTTAATGAATGAACTGAAGAATCAATAAGAATTCACATAGTCATTAACGAGCACAAAAGAACTGACTGATTATATGAATGAGCCTGTCAGCCATCTAGTTGCCTAATCAGAGAAAGAACACAGAACATCTCTAAATGGAAACATGTTACAAAACACATAGCCCTGGAATCCGAGTCTTCAGCCTGCAGAGGCTCTGATGAAGTAGTTCACTAGCATCCAGTGAGGGCCTTGAGTGAGTGGTGCAGTTCCTTTGCTCTTTCCATTTAAATATTGTCTCTTGAGGAATCATATAAAATTATACATGTTCTGTCCTCATGTATTCTAAGGTCTATAAAACCTCTCCCATTTGCAAAAGACTGACTGATTTTTACCTTAACTGGGTCTAAAATGAATACAGAAACTTTTCTGATAATAGAGAAATTAATGTGAACTTCTGGTTAGTAAACTTGCTTTTAGGTGCAAGTATCCACAACTGTTTGAGATTTTCAAAGCGCTCACATGGTCATGGTAGCACGGAGAAGTGCTCTAGAGATATGTACCAACTGGCCTGAGTTTTTTGATGACTTTTCTCCACAGAAAGCATGCCAAAAATGAGTAATGGTTGTGGGTTTCTTCTTAAGTATAATAACATCCTAAATCTGTTCTAAGTGTTTAAAAATGTTAGCATGTAAAAATATCATCCAAAAGAATTCCTTCCTTGCAGCACCCTTACCTGTCACAAAACACGATGCCATTTATATGAGGCCACCAGGGCTGTAATTTGTCTTCTTGTCTAGGAAGTGGTAGGCATAGTCGCTCTCTTCTTGGCTAATCTTGCTTCAAAACATGTAATACAGAGTAATGCTTTCTGTTCAGTGTACACTAGCTCATCTCTTTCCATGTTTGGAAAGCGTAGCATTAATGGAAATGCAAAAAAAAAATCTATACCACTAATCCTTTCTATGGCATTTCTTGCAGTTTTCTTAAGCCTAACTCTACATGAAGCAGGTGTTGATAATATATTCATACCAATTAGGCTTAGACACTGAGCTAGCAGCAGAGAGAATTTATTGTCCTTTTTGAGAGTGAGAGAGTGAGTGGGCAAGAACGATAGATAAACTAGTACAAATGAGAAAGCTCAGAGCTGCTCACACCACTCTATAAGCTATTGTTATCATCAGAATTCAGGGTCTGTCAAGTTAATCTTCCTCATGGCTTTACTGTGATGCTCATCCTCCTTTGCAACCTCCCTAGCTACTTTCTTCTTTCTCTCTTTTCCATCTTTTCTTTTTATAGCTAGATTTCCTTCAGAGATGGAATGGTGGATTCACAGTTGTGTTAGGGCTGTGTCTCTCATCTTAGTCACTTCGGCTTGTCCCTCCTTAGTGTTATTCCTCAGAGACACAGAATCCTGTCAGGGTCAGTGTTGAATCTGACTGGTCTTTGCACTGAATCTGTATAGCTATCCAGGGAGGACTAACTGCCCCTGCTTTGGTCATACTCACTTCCTTAAATCTGTCCAGGAGGCAAGTTCAATTCACTGAGTCATCATCAGTATATTGGAGGCGTACGATGTATGACCATTTGCCACATGAAGACAGAAAAGGAGAAAATTATGGAAGGTGTGAAATCACAAACAATCCACAAATTTGGGATGACCTTGGTGAATTTCCTAGATGGGATTCATTCCTCGTGCTTGCACTTTTAAATATACCCTCTGTCAAGAGATGATGACATGTTTTAGACAACTCATCTTAAATAGAGTTAAGGTTGTTCTGATTTTAATGGCCTTCTTGCTGTGGTTTTCTATACGCTATGTGACAGTGATGCATTGACTTTTTAAGATGCTGGCTTTGTTAGTTTCTTCCAACCAAAGTCGATACCAGGACTGTAGTCAGCTCACAGGACATGAAGGCTCTGATTAGCCCAAAGCTTTCAAATTAAGTGTTGTCTTTTCTAGAAATGGACTGTGAGCCAAGACTTTTGCAATTTCTTTAATATTAAGGGAGGGCGGGACACACTGAAAAAAACAACACAGAGATGGCTATTGTGTTAACTATTACATGGTCTTAAAAACCTGCCAAAGGAAGCAAATGATAAATGGCACATCAGAAAGAAAAAAAAAACCGGAATATATAAATTTCCACAATAACAGTAAATATTGCTAGTCATCTTGTTTCATAAACTAATTCATGAATAAATTGGTTAGGTTAACTTGACTTTAATGGTATACTTAATTTACAGGATTATACGACAACTACATTCTGCACAGAAGGAAGCGAGAGAAATTAGTAAACATCTTCAAAAGAACTCACTCTTGGAACAGGATGTGGCAGAGGCAAGCTTCAAATCCCCAGCATTCAGGCCCACAGCCACAAAGCTGTAGTCAGGCTCCTTCTATGTCACAGAGGATACTTTTTCTTTAAAGAAACGCCCAGGACAATCTGAAAGAGTCACCATCTTAGGACTAAAAACTCTCAATATTCTTCTTCTTTGATCACCTAATGACAATATTTATATTGAATGTCAACATCGTAAAGTTCTTCAATGCCCACAAATAAATGATTTACAGAGAAAAATTTTAATGTTTTACCAACCTCATATGCACGCTACCATGAGTGGATGGTTTTGTTGTATAAAATACAGTTCCTTAACAATAACTTAGCAAAAGGGGTTAACAATTTGAAGTTTTATTTTTAATCCTCAATGCAAGAATAAAATTTAATTATGTTTTAAAATAAACTTAAAATAGGACCACATGCACTCCTGAAGTAATTATTCTCATTGATAGAACTTTCTTGTAATTATATCATGCCATTTCAAAAATGATAATGTTTCAAGTTTTCAGAACATTCCTGAATTAGGTATAAATAAATTAGCTGAGAAGTTAGCTATGGAGCCTGTGGATGTGGAACTTAGACTTGAACTTTGGCCAAGGATCCATTCCATCTTGTATTGGTTAGGGTTTTTGTTTGTGTGTTTGTTTCTGTTTCACATTTGTGTTTTGTTGTTGTTCCTATTGTTGCTTTTGTTTTCTTTTCTTTTTTTCCCAGTTTGACAAAAACTACAGTCCTTTAGGAGGAGGGAACCCTCGATTCCCTCAATTGAGAAATTCTATCAGATTGGCCTATAAGTAAATCTGTGAGGAATTTTCTTGATTAACTTTATTAATTAATTTAGGAGAGGCCAGACCACTGTGGGGAGTGACACTCCTGAGCAGGTGCACCAAGATTGTGTAGGAAACAGGCCGAGCAAGCCAAGGAGGAAGGTCATAAGCAGCCATCCTCCATGACCTCTGCTTCAGTTCCCGCCTCCAGGTTTCTGCCTTGAGTTCCTACCCAAACTTCCCTCAAACCTACAAGTAGAACATTATGATAGGCAGATTTGGGCCCAGGGGTCCCACTCAAACTAAGGCACTAGCCAAGGACAATACAGGCCATAAACATTAAACCCCTACCCAGATCTACCCAATGGGCAGAACATTCTCCACAGTTGAGTGGAGAGTGGGATATGACTTTCTCACATACTCTGGTGCCTCATATTTGACCATGTCCCCTGGAGGGGGAGACCTGGTGGCACTCAGAGGAAGGACAGCAGACTACCAAGAAGAGACTTGATACCCTATGAGCATATACAGGGGGAGGAGGTCCCCCTCAGGAACAGTCATAGGGGAGGGGAATAAGGGGAAAATGGGAGGGAGGGAAGAATGGGAGGATACAAGGGATGGGATAACCATTGAGATGTAACAAGAATAAATTAAGAAAAAGAAAAAGATGGACTCTACCCTGGAACATGTGAAAAAGTTGCTTTTAGATGTGCTGTTTTAATCATAATAACAGAAGCAAAAGGAAGCACATCTTTTCCAGAGTTGGCCATATGCTATGCTGGGAAGCAATGGGAACTGTAGCTAAGCATCAGCCATGAGGTCAGCAAGGTTGGTTTGCCATGGTGGTCCAGTGTGCTGTGGGACTACACTGCAGTGTTTAGTGGTTAATGGAGTTAACTGAATTTTCAAGTTACTTAAAAAAAAAAAAACTTTTACTTTATTTCATTTTATTTGTGTGTAGAGGGCCATGAGGTCACAGGATAATTTTCTGGAGTTAGTTTTCTCCTCCCACATTGGTTCTTGGGATAAAAATTGGGTGTCCAGACTGTGCAGCAAGCACCCATACCCGTGGAGCCACCTTGTAAGACCAAGTGATCATACCTTAAAAAATAGTAGTCTTATTGGGAGGTAGTTCCAACCTCTCATCAAGAAAAATCCATTTATAAATAGGAAAAAGAGATGATTATATAGCAGCTTATGGTGTTATAACTTGAAATATATGAATGCTTCCCCTCTAAGTTCTACTAACATAAATATAGACATCAACTTCTAATATGCTAAAATTCAGCACATGGCATTTCAAGTTCTTGAGTGGTTATTAACTTATATATATGACATGTACTATACGGGACAGGTTCTGCCTGTTCAACTCTTATTTACTATAATTACATTATTTAGCTTTAACTATAGTCCCTCAAAATGTGAACACTACAATAAAAACTTCAAATTCTTTGTGATTTTAAATTTTCTGTTGCCTTTAAAGAAGCAGACAAGAAAAAAAAATCAGCAATTATTTTTAAAGACATTTGGATGTAACTCACTCTTATTTTCTTCCAGATGTCACATAGTCAACAGTTTAAAATTATTTTACGCTAGCTAGACATCAAAAGAATTTTTAATACCTTGTTCCCATTCTTTGAGAATTAGTAACTAGCATTAAAGCTTAAATAAAAAATAAACTTGTCTTTTTATGCTCCTAAGTGCTAATCAATGGCTCTGATATAAAATATAAGTGTCATCAAGCTTTATTAAGTGCCTTCTGTTTCTGGGAAACATTGATATGTGCTATAATTAAATAGAATGTCTATATGCATTTTATTTGTCTCCTTCAAAATTAGATATTGAATAATATAGAATTATTTTGTAACTCATTACATAAGGATGGGGAACAAATCTACAAATAGGAAAGAGTGCTAAATCCTATCATTAATATATTTTTGCAATACAATGTATCTATTTTATTAACATAGTGTCTTAAAATATGATAGTAGCAGTCATCACTGAACTATCAACATATTTTCCTAGCATTACCCTCCCATATTTTGGCATTGAAATATCTGGAAAAGCAAATATTTACCTAATTCCTCAGCACTCTGCCAGGCCTTGTAGGAAAGAAAACTGACTTCATGACATGTTCTCTACCATGAAAACCTCTTGAAGGATGGGACAAACAGAAACCGGCTTTCAAAGGGCACATGGGAAGAGAAACCAAATTATAGGACTTATTTTCAAAGTGGGTAAAGATATGACGTACGGAACCTACCAGAGAGCTGTAGTATATAGTCTTCTTCCAAGAGAAGTGAAGCTTGATTTGATCACAGAAGGAAGAATCACTAACAAACTCCATGTCGCCTGCTCTGAAAGACGCTGCAGAGAAATATACCTCATTTTCAAACAAATGCTTCTTTAATTTACTGTTTGAACATGTCACATGTGATATGAACTAAATAATTGATTCATCAATGACATCATTCCTTTCCTACCTCCAAGTCTTCCTTATGTCCGTGCTACTCCCTCTCAGATGTATGGCCTCTTATTCTTTATTTATTATTGTCACATATATACATGCGTAAGTTTATAAATACAACCTTTCTGTGGTGTGTGTGTGTGTGTGTGTGTGTGTGTGTGTGTGTGTGTGTGTGTGTGTGTGTGTGTGTGTGTGTGTTAAGAGATGATTGCTTTGAATGGAGGGCATTTCTGGAGAAGATTGATTTTTCACTCTTTCTGCAGCTGTTGGTTTATATCTCTTCATCTAAGGGTAGAGGCTTAGAAAATTTCCTCCAGCCATGTTGGTACATTCACTGTACAGGTCTTGTGTGCGTGGACACATAGTTGAGATTTCTTCCCTTCATAATACTAAAGCATGACCTCCCAGCACATATCCTTGTTCTCTGGCACTTATGATCTCTCTGGCCCCTCTTTCATGATATTTAGTGATACTTTGGTGTCGAGGTCATATTATAGGTTTATCAGTGGGTGTGGGGCACCCCACAATCAGTTGTTCTCTGAATTTTGACCAGCTGTGGCTTGCTGTGATAGTCTCTATCCTTACAAAAAGAGACTTTTTTGATAAGTAAGAGCTACACACATCTGTGGGTAGAGGGATAAATATTTAGAATATAGTTAGAAATTATACCAGTTAAAAAAAAAAAAAAACAGCACTAGTGAGTTTTTCCCTAGAGCCCATGAACTAACTCACCAAGGGCATTTGGCTAGAATTACAGTGCCAGGAAGGACTCCTCTCCTATTAAGTGGGTCTTAATCTAATTATATGGATACAGATTACTCTCAGGATATAGATGTCACTACCGTACCTTTTAGGATGTCTTGCCATTCTGGTCATTATTTTGGTTCATATGTGTTACAGCTGGGTAGGGCTATTGGTTGGTTTCCTCTTTTGGCAATTTTCATAGCTCCTCTTGATGCTATCAGAGCTAGTCCTCAGGGAGGAGGCTTCTAGTTCTGTGCCAGCTCTGTTCCTCCAGGTCCTCAGTCCAAAGTGTGTAGTTGTCATCAGCAGTAGGGAACATTCTTTCCTCTGACTCAGTACTCCCTTCTGCATGCAGGACACAGTCTCTAACTTCCTCCCAACTTTCTGTGCTGTTATTTGTTCTGTCAAGCTCATTTCCTCATTTCACAGAAAAAAAAAACCACAAGATTTTATTTCCACCATCCCTACAAAATCGATCTTCCTAAATCATTACAAACAGAGAAAGATTTGAAAACAGACGATCTTATTTATCCTGTTATCTTTCATATAGCTATGCTTTTGTAAAGTTCTACTTTTACTCCATTAGCTTCTCAGCCTGTACACTTGTTCTAGGTAGGCTATCTTATCTGGTCCCATAATTTGAGCTATCTCTAGAATCGTGGAGCCAAAACCTTCCCCCTCCCACAAATAGTTTTCCCATGCTCATTGCATAAAGCAGTAAGGAGGGAGTTGTATTTCTATGCCACATTTCCCACTGTCCAGGCATGAATTAAAAGAAACATACCCAAGTACATACATTTGGTCATATTTCTAGGTTGAATTATAACAGATCACCTTATTTGGGGAGAGACCTGAACATGTAATGTATCCTTTAACTAGGAAAACATTTTTCAGAAACTCTCAAGGAAGGAGAAGCTACAAAAGCAATTTCTGCCATAATTACAGTGATCTCAAGCAAAAATCGCAAAACCAAGGATTGCATATATCCAAATTTCATATTCTCTGAAATAACAAATTTGCAAACGTTTATTTATCAAGACATTATTCTGCTTTGCTTTTGGTCTAACCAAGATGCCATAGAATAGATATCACAGGTTGACTTGGGGCAGGTGGGGATGGAAACAGGACCAATCAGATCGTGGAGGATTGGGGGACAGAGTACTAGGAGATACAACTGGAATTAGGGGAGGGGCCATTTCAGGGGCCAGGTAGAAACCCAGTGCAATAGAAACTCTTGAGAATCTACAAGGGTGACCCTAGGTAAGACTCCTAGTAATGGGAGAATACAGGTCCTGAACCAGAGATCTCCTATAACCAGACAAGACTTCCAGTGGTGGGACGAGGACACCGACAGAGCCACAAAGCCTTTGACCTACAATTTTTCCTGCCTACAAGATGTGCTAGGGTAAAGGTGATACAGAAATTGTGGGCCCTTCCAACCAGTGAATGGTCCAGCTTGCTATCCACGACATGAGGGAACCCACCTCTGACACTGTCTGGAGGGCCAGAATGAGGCTGGATAGCACAGTGAGCTAAAGTAGAAACAAAAACTAAAAGAAAAAAGAGTCAAAAAAATGATTCCTAATGGTATTAATGATATTCTGCTATAGTCAGCAAGGAAAGTTCACCCAGAAACTGCTGGAAAAAGATGCGGTGACCCACAAGCGAATATTGGGCAGATCTTGGGGGAATCCTGCTGAAGAAGGGAGGAGCCAGAGGGATTCAAGGACACAAGAAACCCCACAGAATCAACTAACCTAGGCTCACAGGGGCTCACAGAGACTGAACCAAAAGTCATGGATTGTGCACAGGTCTGACCTAAGCTCTCTGCTTGTATGTTATGGTCCTATAGTTTAATCTTCTTGTAGGAAGCCTAATAGTGGGAGTAGGAACTCTTGCTGACTCTTTGGCTTGAGTTTCAGTCCCTTTTTCTCCAACTGGGTTGCCTTGTCCAGCTTTAATATGGCAGGAGGTACCTTGTCTTATTGCCACTTGGTATGCCATGGCTGACTGATGTCCCTGGGAGCCCTGTCCTTTTCTGAAGGGAAGTGAAGGAGCAGTAGACTGAGGGAAGAGGGGAGGTCAGAGGGAGAGTCTTGGAGAAGATGATGGAAGGGAAACTGCAGTTGGGATGGAATATACGAGATAATTATAGATAAAAATGTTTAAAAATTAAAAATATATCCTTAGTAAAAATAGACATACTTTCAAATATGATTTGCCGGGTTTTTTTCCTTGCTATTTATTCTTTCCTTTTGTCATTGAAAATGTATCATCCAGGGCTGGATAGATGGCTCAGTAGTTAAGAGTGCAGGCTGAAGTTGCAGAAGACACAGGTTTGGATGCCAGCACATACATGCAAACTCAAAACTATCTACAACTCCATTTCCAAGGCATCCAACACCCTCGCTGGCACCCAGGTTCCTTCATTCATTTAGTGCTCATATATACACTCAGGCACACATATACACTCAAAAAATTAACAAATATTTTTTAAAGAAAATATAAAGCTTTTTCCTATATGAAAATATTAACTTTTTCCAAACTTTTTTAAACCTATGATGTGACTCTAGTCATTATTCTATAGTTGTTCTAACTCTTTACACATCAAATACATCTTAAGGAAACGTAGAAGAAAAATAAAATGACAAACTCGTTGTTCCTAATTAGTTTATTCTAGAAAATAGCGTTGGCTTGGCTGTCAGTGGCAGTGATGCTCACAAAATTTGACCCAATCAACTTGGAAGAGGTTTCCACATAAGTTCGACCAAAGGAGGCATTCAACATAGCTTCAAATGTGCCACTGCCACTTGGCAAAAGGAATATTGGAGACTGTGATATTTGTTTGGAATTTTAACTGGATATTGGATTAGAAAATACCATTTATTTGTAGATCCTTCCCAAATAAATGGACACACAACAGGGAAGACACATCCATCATGCTGGCAAGCTCAGAGGTGCTGTACCAAACGTTTTCTCAAATACTGTGCAAAGTAAAAATAGGTATGAGGTAGAAAATTACTGCTCAACAATCTAACTTCAGGCTCTCTTTTGAGACTTTAATTAAAAATATTTATATACTTAGAGTGATGGCCTGTGCCTTTGTTCCTTATTCTACTTCCGCAGTAAGTTTGCCATCACATCAGTATTTCTTCATTCTTCTGGTGGTGGAATCTTGCAAAAACAGTTATCAAGATTAGGAAAGAAATGGTAGGGAGTCTGTAAGAGAGCAGGTGAATGTGGAGAATAAGGCAAAAATTGATAGGAGAATTTGTACAACTTCTAGAAAGTTGGTTGTGTGATGACATACAGTCCGTAATTGTTTTAGGAAACTTTGCCCTTTCTTTTGAACAAGGCTGGCTGAAGTATTGACAGTTGTGATGCATCTCAACAATTTGTTGAATATATTTCTCAGATGAGTCATTTTCCTGGGATTTTTTGACTGACAGCAGACCATCAGTGAGCATGACCTTCCTCTGGATCAAGTTTGGCTTTGAGAAGACCATTGAAACTTCTTCTTGGTCCAGCATCTTTGCTGATCAATACCAGTCATACACAATTCACTTTTCAGTGCACATTAAAAAAATCACATGGCAGAATTGTTCATTGTTTTATAATATAAGATGACACATCAAAATTCTCATTTTATTGGTAAATTTTGGGTTAGGTAATGGGGAACCTGCTTAACAAACTTTTGCCAGTTTCCATCAGTGGTGAAGAACCACTAAATGGACCATACTGAGTTCTTTGGAAGTGCAAGGCTTTGTGAAAGGATCCTCTGACAATTGTTCTCAAATGGCAGCTGAATGCATCCAATAGCTGGCTCTTATTCTCTTTATCTTCAAGACTCTTTGTTCCTTTGTGAAACTTCTTGAATCACCATGGCACTTTCTGTTTTTCAGAGTTCCTGGGCCAAATGTGTTATACAGATGCTGCAAACTGTCTCCTCTTCCTTGCAACCCATATTAAATTTTAATAAGAAAAAAATCACTTAAAATTGCTATTTGTGTAACATCATTCACATAGCATAAAAGTAACAGCAAATAGTAAGTCTTTACCAAAAATTGAAAAGTGAGAAATACATATTTCAATGGTGTATGATATAACCACTCTTGTTAAGAACGTGTTCTAGGGGCTGGATAGATGGCTCAGAGGTTAAGAGTACTGACTGCTCTTCCAGAGATCCGGAGTTCAATTCCCAGCAACCACATGGTGTCTCACAACCATCTGTAATGAGATCTGGATGCCCTCTTCTGGCCGGCAGGTGTACATGTAGACAGAACACTGTGTACATAATAATAAATAAATAAATAAATATTTTTAAAAAAATAATGTATTCTAAGGCTGAACATAAAGTTTCAACAATATGACAACCACAAATACTTTTGCACCACTCTAATATTACATTTATTAAAGGACATAAACATGTCTTTCAGAGTTCTGAATACATAGGAAAAACTTCAAGGGCATCTATTACTTACCTGGTTTATATGGTTGTAATAGTAATTATTAGTCTTATGTAGAAATGAACAAATTTGACTGGCAGATTGACTGATCATCACTTACTTTAACAATATACTAAAATAGTCTGAATTTTTGATATTATTAAGCCAAATTTTCTTTTTCTTTATAACTATAAGGAAAATGCTTATTCTCTCTGAAATTGTCTCACTCTAATTTCCAAATTCAATATTTGTATATCATGTATGTTGCAATTTAAGATGTGGCAATGTTCACTGAATGTTCTATAAATGAATTGAGTTAAAAGAATTAGGGAACTTACATTCAATAAGTTATACATTATATGCAGGTGTCAAAAATTGTAATGTCAGATATTTTTAATACAAAAATTTGGATTTTTAGAGGGAAAATAAAAATGCATTCCTACTCAGTCTGACTAGTCACATTTAGCTGAGCAGAACAATGCACTGAAGATAACATTGTTTACATTAAAACACCTCTGTAAAAATGGATGGTGCAGTCATTTTAAATAATGATTTTTAATACTTAGAAAGAATGAGAGATGAGGCATACAATCTTTGATCTAATATTCTCTAAAATGTAGGAGAATATCAGTCTTTCCAGAATGTGTGTGTGTGTGTGTGTGTGTGTGTGTGTGTGTGTGTGTGTGTGTGTGTGTTGTGTGCTTATCTTCTGATGTGGAAATTATGTGGAAGCAGTCCATAGAATAGATCTTTCTTCCTAGCGTTGTTAGACCAGACTATACCATCTTCCATGCACTTAGTATTCCCGTGCCTGACAATAGATGGCATTTCCATAATGTTTAGCATATGCCATGCACTGCTGTAAGCATATCACATGCATTATCATGTCAAATTATGAGGACAACCTCATCCAGCATGAAGAACAGCAAAAAAACTTAACCTCTCCGGCAAATTCCTGGCATGCCTGTGTACGAAGGTGATTTTCTGTCTTTCTGGCACAGAAAGGATCTGATCTACAGCTCCCATGTGGCTCTATTTTATAGGTCCAGACAGTTCTTCATTTTCCACCTTCTCTTTAGGTCCTGTTTGTCTGACGTTATATTTCTTTTCTTTGCTTTCATCCTGTCATGTACATCATATACAACTCCTTCAGCTTTCATAGATGGCTTGTCAGACAAAAAGCAAACTGAACACACAAGAAACTTAGCCGGACATCCTTTCCTTCTGGACTTTCTGTCTTTACAGAGGACCTAGCCATAGGCAAGCCCGTGGGATGTTTTCATAATTAATAATTCATGGGGGAAAGCCCAGCCCATTGTGGGTTGTGCCACCCCTGGCCTGATAGCCCTGGATTCTATAAGAAAGCAGGCTGAACAAGCCATGGAAAGCAAGCCAGTACGCAGAAACACTCTGCTGTCCTAGGTTAGCTTTTCCCCTGGGGATATCCTGACACTATTGTACACGAGGCTGGACTAAAGGGAATTAAGCTTAGCGGGGGCAGGTGTGTCAGGCAGGCTCTCCACCAATGTTGAGTGTATTGTGTTCAGTGAAAGGGCTTTCCTTACTTGTGGTAAACAAGAGCTATATAAGCCTGGGGGTGGGGGCGGGGTGAGGGCAGGGGTTTTCAGGGTGAGTGTATATCATTGGCTGGGGCCAAGGAGCTGAGAATGCTTCATTTGCATGAAGAGGAATCCTAGGTGCTAGCTGGATATGTCCTTATAAGGAAATAGGAAGTTTAACCTGAAACCTGGCTACCAGCCTATGTGATGACCTCAAGGGTAGCAGAGGTGGCAGTTTTAAAGGCCATGTGCATCAGGACATGCAGGCCCAGAGCAGGGGGAGATTGTGTGTATCTATAAGAGAGAGCAATGAGATAAAATGCATTTCCTGTTAACCCTTCAAAATTGACTTCACCAAGCTCTGAAACTTTAGAAACTAAGTTGCTGGAATTAGTTTCGCTTCCATGAAGAAAACTTACTATTTTGGAGATTGCCAACTACTAATATGCATCATAAGAAGTAGTAGTTTTTAGAAAATTCCATACACGATAAGCGATGACATGATGCCAACAGACAATATTTTTGGAATAGCCAGTAACAGCTTCTGTGTATATAATAAATTGAGCCAAATAAATATTCTTACCTCTATTACATCAACTGAAGACTAAATAACAAGTAAATAAATAAATAAATAAATAAGGACAAAACATATCTCCCAACTAATTTTTATACCTATTTTATATTGAAATAACATTATATATATGTGTGTGTGTGTATATATATATATATAATATATATGTAAATTAAAAAGTAATGTGCTAAAATGGCTTTCACCTTTATATATTATCTTTTAATGTATTTACTGGAAAATACAAAATTATACATAGCTTTTATTTCTACTAAATGTCGCTGTTTAAGAGCACAGCCTCTTAATTAGGGTGATTGATACCAGAAACAACCTTAAGTATGACAGCATGCTTACAGGGAATTTCTCAAGAGCAATACAAAGTAGATTATGATCTTGGCAGCCTTTATTAATAATAATTCTGTTTTCTTGTTAATTTACAAATTATAGATTGCACTTGAAAACTTTTGAAAATAAATGGTATGTCCAGGGTACAGGCTGAGGTTTGAGGAGCTTCTACCAATGCCAAGGAGTCGCTCTGGCAAGAAGGTTTCAGTTGTCCTTTCTGTTGCCAATGAAATGGCCTAAACTGAAAACAAAGGGAGGAAAGACAGACAGACGGACAGCTGTCAGTTTGTGCAGGCTTAGGGCCTTGGGCTGATGTCAAAGGCTGAGGGGAGCACTCACCTTTCCCACAGGAACTGGAGGCCCTGTCTCATCTATGCTGGACTCCAGCTTCTACCCCAGGTCTGTTTTTGACTTTGGAGTAACCAGGCACTGTTAGTCACCAGGCTAGACTAGAGAGACTGAAACTTAGCAGAGGCAGATAGGCGGAATCTCAGTCAGAAAGAAACAGACTTCCTTGGAGAGCAGTGAAACAGCTCCCTTTATTCGGGAGCAAACAAGGGCTGTATAAGCCTCGTGGAATTGATAGAGGTTTGCAGGGTGAGGTCACATCACCGGCTGGGGCCAAGGTGCTTGGGAATGCTTCCCTTGCATGAAGGGGAATTCCAGATGCTTCCTGGATATGTCCTGATAGTGAGTGAGGGAGAATAACCTGAAACACGACCGCCTCAAGGGTGGCAGAAGTACGGTTCTCAGGATGCATGTATGGGGGCATGCAGGTCAAGGGCAGGGAGGAAGCAGTCGTAGCCCTGCCAGGGTCAGGCCAAGATAATCAGGGTTTGGACATGTCTCAACCTCACTCTTGGTCATGGCTGGCTCCTCAGTCACACTGCTTCTGGCCCCGCCCCACCCCACATCTTTTTTTGTTTTATAAAGCAGTGATGTCATCGTAGTCGCCAGTGTCTGTGTTTTAGTAATTGGATGAGGCAGGGTGCTAGGAGGAGTAGGTCTTCAATGGCCCATACATGGTCATGGAGGAGAGAAGCCTACCCGGCAGAGGGTTCAAGTACTACACTGGCCCCACACCCCTTCATGGCATCTGTGTCTGCTCCCGCCACCACGTTTCTACGCTGTTGGAGTTTCTACCCTGCTCTCACTGCTTCTTATGATGAAGTGGTATATGGAACTGTGAGGAAAATAAACACTTCACTTCCTTCTCTAAGTTGCTTTTGGTCATGGTGGTATGTAAGATGAGTGAGTACTAGGATTATAGAGTATTGCTGTGACAGACCTGACCATGTAGTGTTGTCGAGGACTGTGGAAGGCAATGGAAAAGAAAAGCCATTGCCTGTTCAAATGTTTGGTGAGCTGCTCTGCGGGAGCTTGGAAGGGAAGAAGGATGAGGACAGTGCAAAAGATGCAAATCTGGCCTGTAAAGTTTCAGAGAAAAGTTTAAAGACTCTCTTTTCATTTTGAATTGAGATTCTGTGGCTCTGGCTACCTGGGGCTGAGGAATCAGCTGTGATTACAAACTAGGAGGACCACTAAGGTGAATCCTTTGCTTTGCTGGGCTGCTCGATGCTGCTTGGCTAGAGACTAGAAGTTAACTGTGATTCAGAGGAGAAGAGCATCCTTCAGATGGAATCTTCTTGGCGGTGCTTCCCGAGCGCACACACGGAAGCTGATAAGTGGCTAAGCTTGTGTCTTTCACTAGGAACTTAACTTGATAATGTAAGAGTCATACAGGTTGGACTGGGTTTGAAGGCGTGAGGGTCACGGAAGGCACCTGAGGCTTGGCAGTCTGAGTGGCCAGCAAAGGCCACTGTTGAAGGTTCTAATTGAAAAGTGATGTGGGTTTTTTTTTTGTTTGTTTGTTTGTTTTTTGTTTTTTGTTTTTTGTTTTTTGGTACTTTGGAGAAGGTTCAACGTACTGGCTAGATTTTTTTGTCAACTTGCCACAAGCTAGAGAGATCAGAGAGCAGTGTGAATCAACTGAAAAACAAAAACAAAAACAAAACCTGTCTCCATAATATGGGGTTGCAGGCAAGCCTGTGGTGGTATTTTTTCTATTAGTGATTCATGGAAAGGGGTATAGTTCATCATGGGTAGGGATCCCCCCTGCCCTGATAGTATTGGATTCTATAAGAAAGCAGACAGAGCAAGCCACAGAGAGAAAGCCAGAAGCAGGACCCCTTCATGGCCGTCGCACTAGCTCCTGCCCCCAGATCTTGCCCTGTTTGAATTCCTGTCCTCAGTGCTTTTGATGATGAACTACGAGCAAAATAAAGCCTTTCTTCCTCAAGCTGCTTTTGAAAATTGTTTCATCACAATAAAATTAACCCTAACTGAGACAGTAGCTAGCAGTTTACATCATGATACATATCAACGAAGCAGAGAGCTAGTAAGGAACGGTATGAGGTTTAGAATCCTCAAAGCTCACACTCAGTTGCATGGTTCCTCCGACAAGGCGATACCTCCTTTGCCTCCTGTAGCAGTTTCAATAATGAAAGATCAAATACTAAATATATGGACCTATGGGAGCTATTCTCACTCAAACCACCACAGTGGTCCCTGATGGTCTTCCTGCTTGGATGGGATGGTGTCCTGGCACTCAGAGGCCCAGGAAATACATAGCTCTGAGGTGGGACAGTGTCCCAATAGAAGAGCATCCTAAAGTGTGGGGGACCAGGAGCCACACAGCATTTTCTTCAATTTTGTGCTCTCTCTTCTCATTCTTTATCAACATACTCCAAACCATGGAAAATTTTTATTTTAGTGAAGCCAGGCTTATGTGGTTTTTTTTTTTTTTTTAATCTCCATTGATTATATTCTTTGCAGTGCACAACCAAAGTTTTTGTATCTAATATTTTTCCAATGTTCTTTTCTAAAACTTTCACAGTTTTTAATTTCAGTTCATAGCCTTCAGTTCAGTGCATTCCAGTTCATTGTCAAGTCTGTGATCAATTTTGTGGTTATTTTGATGAAGGGTATAAATTCTGCCTCTAGATTCACGTTTTGCATACGGAATTCCAACACCATTTGTTGAAAATAGTCTCGGTTTCACTATTGTTCTCTTTGTGCGTTCGTTACATATCAATTGATTGTATTTGTAGGATTCTATTTCTGGGCTCTACATTCTACTTTGCTGATCGATTTTCTTATTCTTTTGTCAGGACCGCACTGTGTTAGGATTATTGTGTGCTCACAGTAGGTACTGAAGTACATATTGTCTTTCCATAGTTCTCAGTCTTGGCCTGGATGCTGTGGGTCTGGGCCATTCCTTGTCATCCTTAGAGTCAATTCATTGATACGCATAAAATATCGGCCCAGAATTTTGACTTAAGATCAAAATCAGGTTCAGAGATTTATCTTTCCTTCTAATGCTTTTCTCGGTTAATTGTACTTGTTGCCAGTGTGTTGGAGCACAACTGCAGAAAAATATATTTAAAACACAGAAAACATCTCAGGAAGCATAGCTTTTAAAATGTAAAGAATTTAAGCTAAGTTGTGAAAACTTCATTAGCACGTCATGGCATTTATTCTGCCAGAAGCTTGAGGAAGCATGAAAATAGTGATTTAATAGAACAATTTCTAAACTTGATAAAGATAAGACTGCTAGAAAAACCTTAAAAATGACACTGCAAATCCTACAGTGCACATTAAGAGGTGACAGTCTTTCCACTTGAAGTGAGGAAGATGACTACCCTTGGCTACTTTTGGGCATAGATCTTCTAAGGTCTTAGGAAGAAAATGTTACTTCATTTGTTTGTATACAGTACATATTTCAGCAGAGGAAAAATGAACAGGAAATGCTCTCTCATAAGATAAATTCCAATAATGTGCTCTGAATTTATAAGTATGACTCTCTTTTCCATTATTCAAAACAGGTAGTTAAGTGCCCATGAATAACTTTACAGTGATGTTAAAAACATTTCTTTAAAATAAATATATAATGCAAAATGGTATGACATTTTGACCATATTTAGAAATTTGAAAGAAACTAATATTTTATTCCTATTACTTATTCATCATTATTTGCATATTATTGTTCTTTGTGTTACAAGAACAGAATAAAATCTACCAGCAATACATTACACCAATTTTCCTAAATGCTTAATATTAGCTTACAGGAGCATAGAAAGAAATTCTTCAATTTCAGTTGTTGATTACTAATTTCATTAGTAGATAATGATTCTTGTAGTCATTTAGAAAGCTTATAAAAAAGGTTATAATTTGTCTTTTCATGGCATCTCTTTATAGGAATGCATGTTTCTACGTACATAAACATACTTTTGTTTGTATAATGTGGAACTATTGAATTCTGTTTTAATATAATTTCTAATATAAAATATTTCTAATATAAAATATTAATTTTATAGTTTCTCTCTTTAGAATATTTGCTATTTTGGGGTTTTAAAATTTATTTTAGATTTCTATTGTATTTACATATTGTCTTAGAAAACAATGTTTTAATTTTTGGTAGTCCTACCAAAAACACCCCAAATATGTGCTGAGTTACAAAGTGATTCAGTCTTGACTTGTTTTTTTATTTAAAGTAATGTTTGTATTTGATGCAGTAAGACTCCTTCGGTCTGTTGAGAGCATTTTTGTAACTACGCGCAGGAGCAGTTCTTCACTGGAAAGACTGCCTCCGCTTCCCTTCTGTCCTCAGACCCACCCCCTTCCCTTTTCTTTCCTTGATTTCATGTGCATTTCAGTGACTTCATCATTTCAGGAATCTTGACTGACGGAATCACACAGTATGAGTCTGGGGCTGGCTTAGTTACATTCAGATTTTTGTCCTTGAGGCCATTATAGTTTTTTCATGTATTAATAATGCAGTACTTTACACTGTTGAGTAATAATACCTATTATAAATGTAATGCAATGCATTAAGTATCCATACACCAAAAAATTTTTGGTTACCTATCATTTGCTGTAGAGGGATTTTAATCCAGCAACATGGCTGCTCTGGCGAGGAATCACATCCAAAGACCTTCCAAGCTACGTGATCAGCTAGAATGCAGACACACTGGATTACTGTATGAGCTCGCTAGGGACAGACATGCCTTAGTACACACTTTTAATCCCAAACTATGCAAATAAGGTTAGTTTATAGAAGGAAGCAACCATGTTTGAAAGTGATGTCTAATTAATAGGCAGACAAAGTCATCAATCAGAGATAGATTTGACCCAACAAGTCAGAGATAATATTCACTCATAATAACAGGACAAGAAAAAGAGGCTACTTATGAACAGTGCAGAGAGAGAGGGGTGTGGGAGTTTTTTACCAAGAGTTTCTTACCAGGACAGTTTTAGAGGGACAGGTTGCAGTGAGAACAAGCTAAACAAAGGTGAAGACAGAAGGAGGCAGAGAAGGAGAGGGATCCAGAAGATTAAAACCTATCTCCAGAATTAGTTTGAAGCTAGGCAGAGCAATTCAGTCAGCAGCCAAGAGATGTCAAGAGAAACCAGTTTGAATCTGTGAGCTTCAAGAGGAGTTTAGGAGTTTAGAAAGAGCTAGAACGTCCTGGGCATGGCTCTCATCTCATCCCCTCATCTGAGAAAGTAAAAACATTTACATTTGCTTGTTAAAAATGAACACACCATGAATAATCACCCATAGCTTTGTATAGTCTTTGTTTTTTATCTGTTTGAAATCCATCAATGAAATTGCAGCTTTCCTGTAAATTCGTAGTAACTGAACCATTTTTCATCCTTACAGTGGATAGAAACTCTGTTTTCTTCTTTGTATCTTGCTAGTAATTCATGTCTTTGTATTTTACTCTGTAGTTCTGCTCTTAGCATTCCATAGCATTATTTGTACTTTCACATTTTAACTTTGAGCATACACTTAAGTATAAATAGATTTTTTTGTAGAAATCATAGAGCTGAGTATTTTGTGCATTCTGCAAATATCTCTCCATTTAAATATTTAAATCAATAAGCATACAGATAAACTAAATGCTTTGTCTTCTCATACTATCTTTCACATGCCACTAGTTCCACAGAGTAGGGTAGGGTCCCTAGATCCCCTTCACCATCTATAAGGGACTCTTAACAGGCTTGCCTTGCATAGGTCCAATGCAGATAGTACTGGTGCCTGTAAGTTTGAGATCCCAATGACTGTCATGTTCAGAAGTTATTATTTTCCCTGATTTGCTCCTTTGCTCTCCCTTTGTCCATTCCTCTACTCATGTAATGGCCTCAAAAAAAAAAAAAGTTAGTCCTATCATGTGTTTAAAAAATATGAAGGGGAATCCAGGCACAGTGGCGCACACCTGTAATCCCAGCACTCCGGAGGCAGAGGCAGATAGATTGCTGTGAGTTCGAGGCCGGCCTGCTCTACAAAGTGAGTCCAAGTCAGCCAAGGCTACACAGAGAAACCCTGTCTCAAAAAAAAACAAAACAAAACAAAAAAAGTAAAATAAAATAAAAAACATGAACACACACACACACACACACACACACACACACACAAAACCAAACAAAGACAAAAAAAAAAAAAATGAAGGAAATAAGAGGTAGAACTTTTTTGTTTTCAGACAGGGTTTCTCTCCATAATAGCCCTAGCTGCTGTAGTAGAACTTTCTTTGTAGACCACACAAGCCTTGATCTCACAGAGATTTGCCTGCCTCCTAAGTGCTAGAATTAAAGGCATGGAGAAGTAGAACTTTCAAGGCACATCAAGTAAACATGTCTAGGATTCATCTACTCACTATTAACTATACATATACTATCAAACGTGTAAGTGGATTTTAAATTTTCTAACCGAAAATTATGAAAGTATGTATCTCAAGTAATAGACATATTCATCAGTTTGGAATAATCATTTTTCAACCCGATGTATTAAAATGTCACATTCTAATCTATAAATAAACTAAAATTACTTATAATAAAAATAAAAATTGAAGGAAATTTTAAGCTTGAGTGTTTTAAAAACCTTAAAATAATCACAAAAATTAAAATATGGAATAAAAGAAAATTATTTTCTTTGTAGTTATTCTACAGAAAGCATTTGTGTTTAAGTCCATTGAATCAATAAGTCATGACTACTTAATGAGCATGTGGGAAAGTAACAACAAAGGAATTCTGAGGATATGTAACTTGACAATCTAATTATTTGTTAGCACTGTACATAGGTAAGCATTATTAATAAGGGTAACAAAATAAAAACTCAACAAATATGTATCTTCTTGCTATGATTGACATTTAATACAGAATATTTTAGTGCTCTAAAATTAATAATGTAATATAATATGATACCATTTAAATTAATACTTAAAACATCTATTATAAATACTAAAGAGCTCAAAATTAATTCAGACTTAAACAATGTTAACCATCTGAGGAATGCAAATGATTATCTTTATCGACCTTAGTGTAAATGGCACAATAGCTAAATGTAAGCACAAAACTTTAGTAAATGGTTTCAAATAGCAAGAAGGACAATAAGAAAGTTATCTTTTTTAAAGCATAGAGAAAACAGTGCTCCAAAATTAGGACAGTTATAGTCCTTGAAATTTCAAACTAATCTGTGAAGGGATTTGCTTACTTAAATAAAAAGGACAAGTTAAGTATCAAGCACCAGTGTCTTCAAGTTTACTGATCTATGAGCTCTACTGGTGCTCATAAACCATGGTAGAAAATTCATTTCATGCTTGTCTATTCTGATAAAATTCATGACTGAATTGTTTTTTAAATGGTGGAAACGCATAATGATTATATGAATGCCCCTAAGTATGGGTCAGACTGGGATCAAAGCAGATCTTCAAGCCACTACAGTATTGGCCTACCTTCATATTTCAGCCTTGCCAGAAATATGTCAAACCACAGCATACATTTTGATGAATAGAATTACTAATAAGTGATGTATGCAAGAAGAAAATAAATTATCAGTGAAATACATGAGAAAGCTGAAGTTAAAAATACACAAAATAGAAATAATACTTAACTTGTTTGATACTAAGACTTCTAATATTTGTCTTCCTAAACTCTGATTGTCTCTAAGAGTTCCCAATGATAAATAACAGTGATTTGTGTTCTCATGTGGTTTAAGGAATGAAAAGTCAACCATTGTTTTTCTTTCATTGTATCTCTTAGGGCTTGTTGGGGGCGTAGGGTAAATACTGCTGCAACTTAGAATAACTGGCCTCTGAAAGCATGGGCATCCATGATGGCATTCTCGTCTGAAATTTTCCTTTATAGCTTCTCTAATCACTCTCCTGAAATTGTTGTTCCTTTATCCTTTAACTATGAATATTCTTTATTAAACAAATTCTGGACTTTTATTCTTTTAAAAAATCTGTACATTTATATTTATTAGTGAGTTATATACTGGTAATTTCATCTTTCCCCTTTGGAAAGAGTTTTCTTCATTAACCCCACATTGCAAACTGATTATTGGACATTTCTATTAAAAGAGAATTCTATTCCATCCAGAATCTCACTACCTACTATTTGTGTTCTCTGTTAAATTAAGCAGTAATAGCATCCTCAAAACAGACCATATTAAAAATAATTAGCATAAAGGGAGCAAACCTTTCCTCATAACTAATACCAAATCAGCAGTGAAGACAGAGCTGGATGCCCACCTCACACTATGCAGTCTCATTTGAAAACATTGCTCTCACTACAGCCTGTTTCAATGAATAAGTCCAAGCTTTGTCCTGAAATTTCTACAGTGGCATACCAAGAGAATTCCATTGTTAGGCATGGCCTTGTTTGACTCCATTCTATGAAATTATTTTGATCAAGCCAATCGCATTGCTGCTAACGTTAAGTTCAGCAGTCAGTACCTTGAGTCATCTGTTCAGACTTCTATTCTTAACTGCATCACAACTACATCACAAGTTGACCCTCTTGTTTCTACCTTTCATTATTACTAAGTTTGTTATTTATAGTATTGACAGAACAGCTCACGCTGTTAGTCAATTCTTTTTTCTTTTAAAAATTTTCACTTATTAAAATTTATTCACATTATATTCTAGTTATTATCCCCTTGCCATGTTTCTATCATTCTTTCTTATTTAATTTTTGTTAATTTTTTTATGTTTTACACATACATTTATATTATTACACATATGTAGAATAAACTACCTACAGCAAGAAGAACCATGAAACAATCAGGAATTATAGAAATGTTACATTATTAGTATTTTGGCTATTTGTATTTGGCAGCCTTGAATAAAACATCTTTCCTATCTTGGTGCTTCTGAAATTCTGAATGTAAATCAATATCTATCATATCTTGTCATTATCAACTTAAAACATCTGTCTAGACCTAGAAACATCTTAAACCCTAAACAATTAAGCTTACCTGATTACATGAGTAAACCAGAAGTGCAGGTTAACGGCTTCCCAAATGAGAAAATGGCAGAGACAGTTTGCTGCATGAACAGTCACCCAAACCTCTCTACAGCATTGGAGCATCATCTTCAGCCTTCTGGCACAATATATCTGGCAGACATATTTGTGAAGCAGGAACTATTGAGAACTTGATTACCCTGTCTTGGCAGAGTTTGGCCATCAACTCTGCCTGCATCCAAGCCTGCCCTTTTCAGGCAGAATTCTATCTCTGGCAGAAAATAAGACATTTTCCCCAGTGGCTTGTCACATTTGATGCCATCTCCATAAAGATATTCTTTGATGCTTATCATCTTCTTTGAGATAGCCTGGGTGTTGCCAAGAGTTCTCTTCTTGTCAATGAATCTTTAAAATAATAAAAAAAATTTTAAACACCATATTCTATATGTCTCTGAGGTTTTTGAAGACCTCATCTAACTATTTTATCTTATCTTTCTATAGAATCATATCTATCTGTTGCACCTAAGATGTATATTCTTGTGATAAAATAGACTAGTAATTGCTATGATCATGATTTGATCAACTAACAATGAACTTGTGTAATGTATTTATCTTAATTCTTAAGGATAATAAGAGTGGATCTGAAACTCAACAATTTTTCCAGTAATCATGTAGATGAAGCACTGAATTGTTGCAGATGTCAAATCAAATAAAATAATCTGCCTATGCTTGACAGAAAGGGAATAACATATTTTGATTCAAGCTTCAAAATTTTCTCATTCTGTTCATATAGATATATAAGAAAATATTTAGACTTAGTCAAGATCAATCAGATTTGGTAAGGTATTTTACGTATGTTGCAATTGCTTGGTATTAGTTTCACATGAAATCAATATTAAAGATAATTATCATATTATTAACTACTTTCATAAAATTGAGTATATACATTTAAAATTTTTCTCTTATTGAAAATTAATTCTTTTCCCACACGGTATAACCTGATTATACCTTTCACTCCCTCTACCCCTCCCAGTTCCTCCTCACCTCCCTTTCCCTCCAAACCCTTTCGCTTTCTTATTAAAAAAAAAAAAAAGCTTCTAATAGATAATGACCAAACATGACAAAATAAAATATAATAAGGTGAAGCAAAAACTATCTCCTCATCCAAGATGGTGGCTCCAATCACACACTGGGTCTGATCAACATTTTAAAATGTTTTTTTATTATTTTAAAGATTCACTGACAATGAGACAAGTTAACTCCTAGCAGCACCCAGCCTACCTCAAAGAGGATGATGAGCATCAAAGAACCTCCTTATGGAGATGGCTTCAAATGTGGCAAACAAGCCACTGGAAAAAAATGTTGTCATTTCTACCACAGACAGAATTCCACCTAAAAAGGCGCAAGCTTGGATCCAGGCAGAGTTGACAACCGAACTCTACCAAGACAGGTTAAGCAAGTTCTCAGTAGTTCCTGCCTCACAAATATGTCTGTCAGATATATTGGACCAGAAGGTGGAAAAAGATGCTCCAATGTTATAGAGAATTTTGGGTGACTGTTCAGGTAACAAACTGTCTCTGTCAGCTTCTCATTTAGAAAGCTACTAACCTGCACTCCCAGAAAACTCAGGTAATCAAGTTTATTCCTTCTCAAGTCTGATGGGTTTGAAGACCAGGTAGCTTAGTTTTACAATTTAGCTTAGGTATTTAGGGATTAAGATATTTTTATGTCTATATAAATGTTTTAAGTTGATAATGACAAGATGTGATGGAGATTGATTTACATTCAGAATTTTAGATGTATCAAGATAGGAAAGATGTTTTCTTCAAGGCTCTCAAATACAAATAGCCAAACATTAAGAACGTAACATTTATATAATTCCTGATTGTGTCATGGTTCTTCTTGCTATAGGTAGTTTATTGTATATGTGTATAATAAAATAAATGTATATGTAAAAAATAAAGAAGGTTTAATTAAAAATTGTAAATTAAAAAAAAAGAATTATCCTGAAGCAATGGCATGGTGGCACAGGACTTTAATCTCAGCACTCAGGGAGGCAGAGGCAGGAAGATCTCTGTGAGTTTGAGGCCAGCCTAGTATAAAAGAAACTCCAGGACAGCCAAGACTACACAGAGAAACCATGTCATGGAAAACCAAAAAAAAAAAAAAAAAAAAAAAAAAAAAAAAAAAAAAAAAAAAGTATCCTCAATTCTTTCAGTACTCACATACTTCTACACACCTTAGGACAGATTTATATTACATTTTATATTATATTTATTACATATATTATATTTATATGCACCAGTCTCTTTTTTGTCACAGCGCTGGTGAGTTGGTAGAGAAGGAGATAGCTGCTTTTGTGGTAGACATTTCTACAGAAGAAAAAATAGGGACAACTTAGCCATGTAACAAAATGATTGGGAAGTTCGTTGCTGCATCAGATATTATCCCAAGCATATATCCCTAACTTCTCCGTACTTGGATGGCAGAAAAGCCCTTCACTCATGTTGACACTACCACAAAAGAGGAGAAGAGTGTTTGGTAAAGCTGTATGGAGGAAGTCATTGACATGTATGAGTTATGGAAAATTACTTTGATAAATTTCAACCACGTGCGGTCTTGGAAATATGTTGCTAATCAACTGCCCTTAAACAAGGGGACGGAATATGCTTGTGAGACTCTTTGGAAGCAAGAAGTTCATTAGTTTCATTAGTATCCTAAAGATCCAACAAGATTCTAAACTCAAGACTATTGATGCAAGAGGAAGAAGATGCACAAGTCCTCAATTATCCATAGTTTGCATTCACAGGCAAACACAACAATGTTGTGAAGAGAGCATAAGTAGATCCTGTAAATCTTTATCATGTTATTACCTTTTATTAATTCATTCTTAAAAATTCATTACCTCCATTTATTTAGGAAATAAAATAAATAACACAGTGTTATAATTATTGAGCAGAAATCATTTCAGTTAATACAACCACACATTGTAAACATCTCTCATTGGGTGGATTTCTGTAAGAAACCTGGTTTTCAGGAGGTGTCTCTTCCACCGTATATTGTTTTCCTGTGAAGACATAGAGGATATAGAGGAGGAAAGATAATCAATAATCCTTGGAACAGGACCAAACCACTCCAGGACAAAGTAAAGAAAGCTATAGCGATGTCATCCACAAAAGTCTTTTCTCTATCAAGTGGAAAGGCTTAACAGCTACCGGGAAATCTAAGGTCTTAGGTGAAATGAAGCTCAGTATATTACAAAGTTTATGGGTGATGTCTGGAGCAATTTTGTTCCTTAAGAAACCTCTTGAATCTCAGTGAACAACACTTTAAATTGCGAAGTCAAAGATCGAGCTGTAACAAAGTCTCAGCAAAAGGTTTTTCTAGTTTCTCTCCAAGTAAACAATACAGATTGTGCAATAAATAAAATGCTGCAGGCACAATTTTGTCATGGATATTTGTAGCATAATTCCTCAGAATTGCTATATAATAATCAAACACATATTAACATCTCCAAAGCAATTAATTATGGGTGCATCTAAAATATTTTGACAACATTAATAAAATTATGTTATAATCTAATTGTCATGTTTTGAGGTTTTCATCCATTACTACATAATTTATGTCTACTAGGTTTATTTTCTCCAGAGAAATTAATATGATTGCTGAGAACATGAATAATAAAAATGTAGATTGCTTCATTCACATATTAGTTTTAGAAGTTGCTGGTATAATTTTAAGACTATTTACTTCATTTTTTAAAAGGTGATACTAATGCTTAAATGAAGACCGTAGGCATAAACATTAAGATCCCGGTTAGGAGTTGGGAATGAAAGAAAGGTATGTGGATTATAAGTATTCTGATATTTTGGGTGTCTGTAAGTATCTTGTCAGAATATTAAATATAGATGAGCTCACTTGACACTAGATATTAAACTGTCTTCCCTATTTAAGGAATACAATAAAAATTTAACATGGTCTTATAACTATTATGCAGAAATTACATTCTGTTTTGTTGTTTATTTCCCTATTACATTGGCCTGGATTTATCAGAGAGCAGAAATGGACAGAGAGATTTGTCACAAGGCCCTGGATGGAATGGCTATGGAGACTGACAACACCCAACAGCTACAAAGAGCAGCTGCAGACTCACTAGGCAGTCCCAACGGAATCAGTCCCATCCTGATTCATTTCCTTGTGTTTGATAGCTGAATTGTATTCCATTGTGTAAATGCACCACAGTTTCTTTATCCATCCTCCCCTTGAGGGACATCTAGGTTGTCTCTAGATTCTTGCTATTACAAATAAGGCTGCTATGAACATAGGTGAACAAATGTCCTTGTTGTATGGTAGAGTATCTTTCAAGTGTATGCCCAAGAGTCATATAGCTGGGTCTTGAGGTCACACTATTCCCAATTTTCTGAGAAAGCACCAGATTGATTTCCAAAGTGGTTGTACAAGTCTGTACTCCCACCAGCAATGGCGGAGTGTTCCCCTTTCTCCACATCCTCACCAGCATGTGCTGTCACTTAAATTTTTGAACTTAGCCTTTCAGATAGGTGTAAGATGGAATCTCAGAGCCACTTTGATTTGCATTGCCCTGATGACTACGGATATTGAGCATTTCATTGTTTTTCAGTCATTTGCTATTCCTCTGTTCAGAATTCTCTGTTTAGCTCCGTCTTTTTAATTGGGATATTTGGCTTGGTGGTGTTCAATTTCTTGAGTTCTTTATATATTTTGTATACTAGCCCTTTGTCTGATGTAGGGTTGGTGAGTCATTTTTTCTTTTGACTGTTTTTTTGTTTTGTTTTGTTTTGTTTTGTTTTGTTTTTGCATGTAGCCATCCAGTTAGGCCATCACCATTTGCTGAAGATGCTATCTTTTTCCATTATATGGATGTGGGTTCTCTGTCCAAAATCAAATGTCCATAGGTATGTGGGTTTATTTCTGGGTCATCTATTGGATTCTACTGATGAATCAGACAATTTCCATGCCAATAACATGCTGTTTTAATTACTGTTGCTCTATAGTACAGCTTGAATTCAGAATGGAGATTTCTCCAGAAGTTCTTTTATTGTACAAGATTAGCTATTCTGCATTTTTTGTTTTTCCATATGAAGTTGAGAATTGATCTTACAAGGCCTATAAAGGCCTTGTGTGTGTGGGTATTTTGATAGGGATTGCATTGAATCTGTTGATTGCTTTTGGTAAGACAGATATTTTTACTATGTTGATTCTTTGAATCCATGAGCATGGGAGATCTTCCCATCTTCTGATATCTTCTTCAGTTTATTTCTTCAAAGACTTAAAGGTTTTTTCATACAAGTTTTTCACTTGCTTAGTTAGAGTTATATCCAGATACTTTATGTTATTTGTGGCTATTTATAGGGTGTAGTTTCCATAATTTCTTTCTCAGCCCATTTGTCATTTGTATTCAAGAGGGCTACTGATTTTTTTTACTTGATTTTTTTATCCAGCAGCTTTGCTGAAGGTGGTTTATCAGCTGTAGGATCTCATTGGTAGAACTTTTGGTTTATGTGTGACTACTATTGTATCATCCATGATACATGACACATCCATGATCTTCCTTTATAATTTGTATCCTCTTGATCTCCTTTACTTGTCTTATTGCTCTAGCTAGGAGTTCAAGTATGATATTGAGGACATAAAAAGAGTGTGGATAGCCTTGTTTTGTACCTGATTTCTGTGGAATTGATTGAATTTTCTCTCCATTTAATGTTGGCTATGGGCTTGCTGTGAATTGTCTTTACTATGTTAAGGAATGTGCCTTGTATCCTAGATCTCTCCATGACTTTTATCATGAATGGGTGTTGGATTTTGTCAAATGCTTTTTGACAATCTAAGGAGATGATCATGGTTTTTTTTTCCTTCCAGTTTGCTTATATGATGGATTACATTGATGGCAATCTGTATATTTAACCACCCCTGTATGCCTCAGATGAAGCCTACTAGGTCATGTTTATTTTTTATATGTTCTTGGACTCAGTTTGCAAGTATTTTCTTGAGTATTTTCACATCAATATTCATAATGGAAATTGGTGTGAAGTTCTCTCTCTTTGTTGGGTCTTTGTGTGGTTTAGGTATCAAGGTTAATACGGCTTCATATAGTAAGTTAAGTAATGATTGTTCTGTTTCCATTTTCTGGAATAGTTTGAGGACTATTTGTATTAGTTCTTGTTTGAAAATCTGGTAGAATTCTTCACTGAATCCAACTGTCTGTTTTTTTCTGGGGGAGACTTTTATTTCCTTGGGGGAATATAGAACTATTTAGTTTGTTCACCTCATTTTGATTAAACTTTGGTAAGTGTAAGTGGAATTTAATCAAGAATATTGTCCATATCATTTAGATTTTCAAATTTTGTAGCATATGGACTTTTGAAGTAATACCTAATGATTCTTTGGATTTCATCAGCATCTGTCATTATGTCTCCCTTTTCATATCTGCTTTTATTGATTTGGATACTCTCACTTTGCCTTTTAATTAGTTTGGGTAAAGGTTTGTCTAACTTGTTGCTTTTTTCAAAGTATCAACTCTTGGTTTCATTGATTCTTTGAATTGTCTTTGTTTCTAGTTTATTGATTTTAGCCCTGAGTTTGATGATTTCCAGTTCTCTACTCCTCTTGGGTGTGTCTGATTCTTTTATTTTCTAGTTCTTTCAGGTGTTACATAATGTTGCTTGTATGAGTTGTCTCCAATTTCTTTACAAAGGCACTTAGTGTTATGAATGTTCCTCTTAGTGTTGCTTTCATTGTGTCCCATAGATTTCAGTATATTGTGCCTTCATTTTCATTGAATTCTAGAACATTTCCAATTTATTTATTTATTTCATCCCTGACCCAGTTGTCACTGAGTAGAGCATTGTTCGGTTTTCATGTGTGTATAGGCTTTTTATTATTTCTATTGTTGTTGAAGTTTAGTTTTAGTCCAGCTTTAGTCCATGGTCAATTTTGGAGAAGGTTCCTTGGAGAAGGGGGTTGATGTGTTATTTAAGCTTTAGGAATGTTTATTTTAAAAATGTGGGTGCCCTTGTGTTTGGGGCATATATGTTGAGGATTGAGATGTGATCTTGGTGGAATTTTACTTTGATTAGTATGAAATGTCCTTCATGATCTCTTGATTAATTATAACTGAAAGTCTCTTTTATTAGATATTAGAATGGCTACTCCTGCTTGCCTCTTGGGTCTGTTTGCTTGGAAAATCTTTTTCTAGCCCTTTAGTCCCAGGTAATGTCTATCTTTGTGCATGAGGTGTGTTTCTTATATGCAACAGAATGATAGGTCCGGTTTATGCATCCATTTTCTTAGTCTGTCTTTTTATTGGAGAAATGAGAACATTGATGTTGAGAGATATTAATGACCAGTGACTATAGAACCTTTTATTTTTGTGTTGGTTGTGGAACTGTGTTTGTGTGTTTGTCTGCTTTTGGTTTTGCTGTAGTAAAGTTATTTATGTACTGTATTTTTTTTGTGGTGTAGTTAGCCTCCACAAGCAGGAGTTTTTCTTCTAGTATCTTCTGTAGTGCTGGGTTTGAGTAAGATACTGTTTAAGTTTGGTTCTATCATGAAATGTCTTGTTTTCTCCACCTCTGGTGATTGAAAGTTTTACTGGGTATAGTTGTTTGAACTGGCATCTGTGATCTCTTAGGGTTTGTAAGTCATCTGCTCAGGCCCTTCTGACTTTTCTCTGTGATGAATCAGGTGTGATTCTATTAGGTTTTCTATTAAAGGTAACTTGGCTTTTTCCCCTTGCAGCTTTTAATATTTCTCTCTGTTCTATACATTTAGTGTTTTGATTACTATGTGGTGGGAGGATTTTCTTTTCTTGTCTAATCTCTTAAGTGATCTGTAGGCCTCTTGTGTGCTTATAAACATCTCTTTCTTTAAATTGGGGAACCTTTCTTCTATGATTTTGTTGAAAATATTTTCTGAGCCTTGGAGCCTGGAATCCTGTCTTTCTTTGATTTCTATAATACTTAGGTTTCATCTTTTCCATGGTGTATTTGATTTCTTTGATGTTTTGTGTCAGGAGTTTTTTAGATTTAACATTCTTTTGATGGTTACATCAAATTCTTCCAAAGTATGGGCTATGACTGAGATTATTTCTTCCATCTCTTGCATTCTGTTGGTGATACTTACCCCTGCAGTTCCTTTTGTGTTCTCTAAGTTCTCTTTCCAGGCTTCCTTCAATTTGTGCTTTTATTATTGTTTCCATTTTCATCTTTAGATCTTGAACCATTTTTGTTTGCACCTTCCTAAAATTCATCCACTGATTCATTTATTTCTTCTCTATAGGCTTCTCCGAAATCCTCAATCTGTTTGACTGTTTCTTCCTGTATTTCTTTATGGATTTTATTTGTTTCTTTCATTGTCATTTTCCTAATGAAATATTTGACACCATTTTCTTGTGTTTTAGTTGTGTTAGAGTGTCCAAGGCTGATTGCTTTGAAATAATTGGGTCTGGAGTTGCCATATCATTTTGGCTTTTGTGTTTTGGTGTTTTTAAGCTTCCTTTAGCCACCTGCCTGTCTCTGGCATTTTGTGGTAGTTTCTGGTGTCCCATACTGGCTGTTGAGAGCAGATCTCAGGATTCCCAGGACCCTCCTCTCAAGAAGGGAAAACCCAGAGTTGGCTAACTTGCTACTGCCTTTCTTTCTCCAAAGTCAATGAGGCCCCACTGCCTAGCCACTGTGCTGAGCCAATGTGCTCAGACCCTGTCTTCACTGAGTTGGGGATGAAGTTGGTCAGCATATTCTCAAATTTTCTATAATTGGAAAGATGGGCAGCATTGCTATATTTTGGAAATAAATATCACTGTATTTAAACACTTTGCTTTTGTTTTTGTCCTTTTAGAAAAAGTTGCATCTTTTATTCATTTCATTAGTAGTCTTAAATTGTATTCAATGTGTTTTTTATCACATTTCTCATTCCCCCAACTCTTCCTTCACACCATTGCCTTACCAATTCAACATAGTGTCTTTTTTATTTAAATTCCTCTGCACCACGTTGTGCACTGCAATGGTCTTCCACAGGAGTATAGTAAACAAATCTAAAATAAAGCCTTACTATAATATGGCTCTCAAATTTCTTTAATAAAGGAATCCCCTTTTAACAGAATATTTACAAATCCTTGCAAGACTCTTCAGTGTCCATGAACTAGGCACTGAAAGAGGCTGTATTAGGACATGGTTTAGCAAAATTTACTGAGTTCTTTATTTGTTAGCAACTCAGCATACAGCAATGTGTAAAACCAAGAAAATTCCCAACTCTAAAAGAACTTTAAGTCTTGAATATGGAGGTGATTGAAAGTCCTCATAACCAGAAGCCAGTGCTAAATCCAATCCTATGCAGTTTGTATAAGCATATGATTTTAACTGCAGCATAGTGTAATGAATTATACTGTAAAATTTGAAACAAAGGAACACAGACTTTCTGAGGGCGGTAAAGTGACACTGATGGTATCATATCTCCAGACTTGACATTCAAATAGGGCCATGAATAATATTAAGTAACAGAACAGATTCATTTTCATCCCTTTATTTCTACCCTCATAATTTCTTATTCTTACTTTTCATTCATAATTTCAAGCTTTTTTTTCTTGCTGAAATATGTCCTATGACTCTCTTTCTTTGCATTTGTGAAGACTAGGCATCAATTGGCTAGATTTACTTCCTGCATGGATTCCCTACTATTTCATGTTAACCAGGGTCACTTTGCTTTAGATCAAAGTATCTTATGTATCCATCAGACTGGACCTGCAGCTTTTAAATTCTCAGAAAGATAGATCTGAAAAAAAATACAACTTCCTAACAATCATAAAATGAGGGATCTACAGAAAGGCCAGCTCTGCTGCGAGGTTTTCACTGTGTTAGGAGTGGTCCTTTGGGAACACAGAGTATTTTATGAGACAGCACTAATATCTTTATGAGTGGAGGATTTGGCAGGAATGGAAAGGCGCAAGAAATCCTATGATGATATTTAATCCACATAGAAATTAGATGTAAAGGAGGCTTTGGACGTCAGAACGTATCCAGCACCCTGAGAGTTGGGAACATGTGCTTACTTATGACATCAGAAGTCACTGATCTCTAGAGGGAGAGAAGAAACTCTTTCTTGTTTTTTTTTCTGTGTGTAGCCTTGGCTGTCCTGGACTCACTTTGTAGACAAGGCTGACCTTGAACTCACAGCAATCCACCTGCTTCTTCCTCCCGAGTACAGGAATTAAAGGCGTGTGCCACCATGCCCAGCCCAAGAAACTCTTTAGATAACAAGAGAATAGAAAATGTGGTGAAAGAATTACCTACAAATAATATTTCATGTCTATTTGATAAAGAAAAGATTTTGAGTAGTAAGAAGATATTTGCATGTTTGTGTATGCATGTGCCTGTGTGTATACGTGTGACAGTGTGTTTCCCTGTGTGCCTCACTAGGAGGATTAAATTTCATTTTTAAAACTTTTTATTTGGGTTTCGCCTGATTGTTTTATTGTTTGTTAGCTTTGGTTTGCAAGTACAGCACTATGAAACAAAATATCTAATATTAGCCCCCGCTTCTCTCATGCAACTCCTAAGCTTTAGGACTCCTAATATAATGAATCTTTATTTCTTTCGTAAGGAGGGCCTGCTCCAAGTTACTTTAGGATGGGGAGTGGTCTCATGAAAGAACCAAGCAGGATTACAGAGCTGGAACTTTGGGCCCCATCTCCCACCCTCTTGGGAGACTAAGGAGGGCAGGGAAGGTTGATCTTCAATCGAGAGTGATTTAATCAATTGTCGATTATCAATGGAGTTTGCAGAAAATCTCCAAAGGACAGAACTGATAATATTCTAGATATAGAAACAACTGGGATCTCCAGGAAGGGAAATAACCAGAGAAGTAACAAAGGCTGCCACACACTCCTCCTCCCATATAGGACCCTGTTCATTTCTTCTTCTAATCTCTTTTATCTTATACACAACAATAAATGAGTAAGTAATAGTGCCTCCATGAATTTTGTAAGCCACAAGAATTAATTGAACCCAGTGAGGGTTTTACAGAAACATTAATTTATAGCTGGTTGATCAGATGCAGGGGATAACTAACATGGGGTCTCACACTGTCATCTCAGAGGAGGAACAGTCTTGAGACTGAGCCCCTAAACTGCAGGACCTGCCACTATCTCAAGAAAATAATGTCACAGTGGAATTGAATTACAGGACACCCCACCTGCTGTCCCTGAGGAGTTAATTGAATTTTTGCTGGTGAGAAAAAGAAAAAAAAAATTCTTTCCTTTACAATCACAGAATTGACCTTGTGAAGGGGAGCCAGGAAAACAGAGTCTGGGTTTTCAACTACAGTGCAACTATGTTGCTTGTATGTTATTCCGAGCTATCTTACTGAATGGTTTTATTCTATTTTAATATTAGATGCTTTCAGTTACCCTCTTTAATGAAAAGCATGAAAGAGACTGGAAAAGAAATGGCATTCTCTGGAAGCAAGGCAGTCATTCCAGCTTCATTGCCCTGGGGTTGTGTTCCTCTCCTTAGGGGAAAGGCTCTGTATAAAACATTCTTTGCTATAGGTGGAGAAACCCTAGATGGTATCATGTTGGGTTGTCCTTTTGAAAATTTCACATTAAACTCATTTGTCTTTGGAGGTTTCCCAGAGTCGTGTCTAAGAAGTGAAGTTCCTTCTAAAGCTTCCCATTTGTAAAGCTTGGATCTTGAGGTGAAGATGCTTACTTCATCAGTTAGTTAGCATCCGCTGATTTGCTGCTCATGAGGTCATGTACAACTGGCTACTAAAAAACAGACTCTTCCCCTTTCCTCTCCTTCTTCTTTTCCTCCTCCTCCATTTTCTTCTCCCTTCCTCTTTAAAGATTTCCTGTACCATACAATGTCCTTCCACCCTGATGTGTGGCACATATTCTCTTGCCGAAGGTATGGTGACACATTCCCATGTTTCTGGTACTTGGGAGGTGGAAAAAGGACCAACAACACAAAGGTGGCTTCAAATGCACAGTTACAGGCCAAACTGGGCTGCACCCAACTCTGTTCTCCCAAAAAAAAAAAAAAAAAATAAGAAACAATGACAAACAAAAAAGCAACAGAGATGGCTAGCCACGGAATGAAGCTTCATAAACCACCAGCCAGAAGACATCTTTCCCCCGTTAAATTGTCTTCTCTCAGGATTTTCATAACAGAAATGAAAAAGTACCACCTTCTATAATCCAATATGATGTTTGTTTGAATTGGATGTACCCCTGAAGGATGATAACAACTTTGTTTCTTTAGCAGAGGTCATGTGGTATGAAGAATTCTCTTCTTTCATGAAAAATATTGAAAAAATACACACTCAACAAAAAATGTTCTGGTGTGTGTGTGTGTGTGTGTGTTTTCACAGGTGTGAATGTGAGTTCATGTGGAGACCGGAAGTTAATGTCTGACATCTTTCTAAATTTCCTTCTCCACATCTTTTCACACATTTTGTTTGTCAGATTGTTTACTCTTGGAGACAGTATCACTCATTGAACCTGAAGCTGACTGACTCTGCTATGCTAGCTGGCCAACAAGCTGCAGGAATTGTCGGGCCTCTGCCTTCTCCTCAGCTCTGGGCCACGCCAGTCTTTTTTAAATAGGTGCTAGGAATCAAATTCAGGTCCTTGCTAGGTTAAGGATGAGGGAGGAGTTCACGTGTGACATGGAAACCAATAATTTTATAAGGAGGGAGATTTTTAGAGTAAAATCAACGGCATGGCAGATGTTCTAGGTGGAGGAGAGACCCATGTCTCAAACACTGGAGACACACAGGTAGCAGTGGGACCATTGGTAGCAGTGGGATCTATCTCTTTTATATACCAGTTTCTAGGGAGAGGGAAGGTTCACATTTGAAACCTTCACTAAGAGCTTTGAGTCCCAGGAAGGTTCAGGTAAGAGCTTGGGAGAAAGGGCATGTGATCAACACCTTCTCTGAGGTTAACTCACTTCTCTATGATATTCTGGTGTCAGGACATCTGTTAGCTAGATGCACTACATCCCCATCAGGTCCTGCAGGTATCTGTGAGAGAGGACTTCAGTGGATAGTATAGCCTGGGCAGAGGCTGAATTCTAACACTGCCTTGGTGAAGTCCTCATATGTACAGAGCAAGGATGACTGAGCCAGCTCTCCAGCTCTGAATTAAACTTTTTTCAAACACACCATCCATAGGAGGAATGACTCATGCAAGTTACAATAGAGTGTGACGAGGGATGGAACTTGGAATCATCCTGTTACAGTATAAAGAATAAATAAATAAATAAAGGAAAAGATGACAAAAAAAAAAAAAAAAAAAACATAAGAAAAGTGTCAAAAATAGAAGCTCGTAAGAAAGTAGCTGTCTAGTCTTCTGTGATTTGTGTTTCCAGGTCTTGTTCCTATTGTGGAAGAAAGTCACACATTTTTCACCTGCAAAGTATTAGAACAGGAGTCTAATGTCACAAAGGTAACACAATAGCCTAGAATGTTGTGGAATCAACCTGATTCTATTTACTGAAAGGCTAACCCTCCTTCCGTCATGTCACTAGAGGTGAGTGCAGCAGAAATAATCAGGCACACTCTTAAGTACTATTCTCAAACCAGAGCCTCAAGTAGACGTGATCAAGGTAAGAAAGGAGCCACTTTTTGCTTTGAAATGCTATTGATTTAAATCATTACTTTCTCTACAAGTGTTTCTTTCCATCTATGAACAGGCACCAAGATGTGGCTCCTGTGCACTTACAGTCCCCCTGGTGGGTCAAATGATGCACCACAGGTTCTAACAGAATCTGGTAATCAGAAAAAGGATTTCAATGGTTTGCGCTTCACTCAGCTTGTTTACAAGGAGCACACAAGCTCAAGCAACTTGGTCTCAGCATTTTGTCAGCCTTGCTACTGTTTTCTCCAATTATTTTCCTCACTTTTCTCAATAATAAAGGGGAAATGTTTTTTAAAGCAAAATGATCTGCCCTGTGAAAACTAAAACTTCACCAGACTATGAGCTTAGCTTGACTTTTTTAAAAAGGCATTTTGAGTTTAATAAAAAGTCTGTTTCAAAGTAAAACATGACATTTAAAAAAGGAAGCAGTGTTTATTCAAAGCCATTGAACTAGGAAGAAATATTAAACTCATCTTGCTCTCAGTGTCACTGAAATAAAGAGTAAGGTTTGGAGTTTTAAGAAGACAGGATGCTGGAAGTACAACAATTTGAAGATATCTGTGTTTGATAATTGGCCATTTCCTCAAAATAAAAGTATCCCTTCTATCTCTTCACAATGGGAGGTGTATTCCTTGGTAGAAGCAGGAGCCCCAAGTGCAGTCAAGCTGGAATAAAACTACTGAACCAGGCATAAAGACACTGTCTTCCGTGATGGCTATGCCTGTAGGAGATGCTTTCGAGGATGTTAAAAATAAGTCCTTGGTATGAAACCAGCAGGAAGCCATATGCTTTCAAAAGATGATGCGCAAACCTGCCATCACTACCAATTGAAAGAAGTTCAGAAAGTTTAGTAAATACAAGCCGCTGCTCATGTAGAACACTGGTTTCAGGCTGTAGTTCACAACCCCGTCGGCAAACCTCTCTCTCCAAAAATACTTACCTTACGTTTCATAACAGTAGCAAAATTATAATTATGACATAGGAATGAAATGATCTTATAGTTGAGGGTCACCACAACATGAGGAACAGTACTAAACGGCATTGAAAAGATTGAAAACCTCTGATATAGAATATCCACAGGGATATAAGGCACTCAGGCAGATTTCTACAGTCCAGGATAGAAAGAAGAAATTAAGAGGTAACAGTCAATGAGTTGACATATTATAAGCTCTAAATAGTAGGAAAGACTCCAGGAGTACAGGAAGGTAAAGACCTAAAGACCACCACACTATGGAAGCCAAACACTAATTCTGAGGTTTGGGATCCGGTCAAATTAATCTTTCTTTCTAGTTGTTATGACTTATGAGATTAGATCAGAAACTCTTAAGTTAGACACACATACACACACATACACACACACACACATATAAACAAAAACATATAATATACACATACACACATATATAATTACAATATACATATATATATATATATGGTATTTTCTTGTAAACCAGAAACAAACTGAGTCCTATTAGAAGAGGGAACCTCAGTTGAAAAAATGCCTCCATCGTACAGTCATCCTAAACTCAGATGCCCAGACACCAGCATAAAAACATAATGAATAACAGCCCAGACAATATATCTCCACTAGAGCCCAGCAACGTTACTATAGTAGGCCTGAAAAATACAATATAATGAAGCATAAGACAAACTTAAAAATATCTATTATGAACATGTTCAAGGTCTTTAAAAACATATGAATAATCCATTAGTAAGATTTTTCAAAACACAAACCATGGAAGGAAATTTAAACAACAGCAACAAAAAAAAGTTCAAGACATGAAAGTGGAAATGTAGTTACTGAGAAAAGGCAAAGTGAGATATAACTGGGAAAGAAAAAATCAGGAACTCAATCATGAATGTCAGAGGCCAACTTCACCAATCAAATGTAAAATGTGGAAGAGATAATCTCAGCCACTGAAGAGAAGATAGAGGAAATGGATACCTCCAGTCAAAGTGAAGGCCTCTCAAACATGGCCACTTCCTTATGCCTGACTAAAACTCCAAGGTCAAGGTAACAAAGCACCGAGGTTCCAGCAATCAAAATTCATAATTTGGCTACATTGGCTAACTTGTCCAAATGGGACCTACTAATTCATCTTACCAGAAGACCCCTTGCTGTCTTTGTCCAATCTAGAGGCAGCCCATACCTGCCTGCTTGTCCCTCCAGGGTAATAAGTCTCCTTTTCTCCTGAGAATTTGATCTCTAGGTGGGCTCTGTGCCAACTCCAAAGCACCTTCACAAAATATATATTAATGCTAAAAAAATTTCCCAGGCATGAAACATCCAGGAAATCTGGGACAGTATGAAAAGACCAAATTTAAAAATAATAGGCACAGAGGAAAGGTAAGAAACTAATGCCAAAGTCACAGAAAATGTTTTTAGCAAAATTATGGAAAAAAAAATTCCCCAGTCTAAGGAAAAAAGTGACTATGAAGGCACAAAAGCACACAAACACCAAATACACCAGAGCAGAAAAACAATTCCTATATCACATAATAAACAAAACTAAGCATACACAACAAAGTATATTTAAAAAGTGCCAGGGAAAAAGACTGTATACATAAAAACAGTCCTGTTAGAATGCATCTGACTTTACAGTGGAGACTCTAAATGCTCCAAGGGCCTGAAGAGATGTTAGATACAGCACAAACTTCGATACCAGCAAAATTTCATTCATAATACATAAGAAAAAGAAAGATATTCCATAATAAAACTAAATTTAAGCACTATCTAGCTACAATTTTATCCCTTCAGAAGGTGCTAGAAGGCAAACTTCAACCTTAACCACACCCAAAAAAGCACAAGAAATAAAGAATTGCACACAAGCAATCAAAGAAGAAAGGTCCCACACTACTACAACAAAATAATGTGAATCAACAAACACTGCTCATTAATAACATGAAACTTCAGTGATCTCAATTCCTCAAGGGGAAGTTACAAGCTAACAGATTGGATTTGTAAAAGGATCCATCCATTTCCTGCATTCAAGAAACACCTAGCCAGGTGTGGTGGCGCATGCCTTTAATCCCAACACTTGAGAGGCAGAGGCAGGTGGATCATTATGAGTTCGAGGCCAATCTGATCTGCAAAGTGAGTCTAGGACAGCTAAGGCTACACAGGGAAACCCTGTCTTGAAAAAACAAAAAAAAAAAAAAACAAAAAAAAAAAAAAAAAAAAAAAAAAAAAAAAACAAAAAAAAGAAAAAAAAAAAAGAAAGAAAAGAAAAGAAACACACCTAAATACCACGGACAGATATATCACCTCAGAGTAAAAGGATAGAAAAAGATTTTCCAAGAGAATGGACCCAAGAAGCAAACCAATGGAGCCATTTTAATATCTGACACAATAGATTTCAAACAAAAGCTTATCAAAGAAACATGGAAGGGCACTAAATACTCATCAAAGTAAAACCCAAGAGGATATTGCAATTCTAAACATCTGTGTACCAAATATGAGGGCACCCAGATTAATAAAAGAAACACAACAGCTTAAGTCACATTTGGCGCTCATACAATGACAATGGGTAACTCCCTATCCCCCCTTCTAATTAATAGACAGATCCTCCAGACAAAACCTCAACAGAACTGTTGGAGCTAAATATAATGTATGTGCATAAACCAAGTCAATCTAATACAGTTATAGAAAATTTCACCTGAAAACAAAAGAACTCACCTTTTCTAAGTAGTTTATGAAACTTTCTCAAAAACTGACTACATGTTTTGACACAAAGCAAGTAAAAATAGATACAAAAAATGAAATAATACACCACATCTTCTCTGGCCACCATAGACTAAAGCTGAATATTAACAACAGAAGGTTTATAAACTTTTGGAAACTGGACCATTCAGTGCTAAATGAAAAAGGGTCAAGAGAGGAATTAAGAAATAAATTTAAAAATTTAAGAATTGAAAGAAAATGAAACTGGAATGCTTCTGTATGGCAAAGGACACCATTTTTTGGACAAAGGAGTAGACTATATATAATTGAAAGAGATTTTTAGCAAGTTCACCTCAAATAGTATAATGGTTCTCAACCTTCCTTATGCTGTGACCCTTTAATATTGTTCCTCATGTTAAATGGTGACTCCCCAACCATAAAATTATTTTTGATTCTACTTTATAACTATAATTTTATAAAGGAGCCATGTCTCAGTTCTAAGACCATCTGAAAATGATCACTATCCACAACTTAAGAACCGCTGCAATAGAGGGCTGATAGCTAGACTATATGAAGGAGAGGGAGAGGGAGAGAAAAGAAAATTTAAAAACTGAACATCAAAGCAAAGCACTAAATTTTAAAATGGGGTACAGATTGAAACAGAGAATTCTGAAAAGAGGAAACACGAATGGCTGAGAAGCATTGAAAGATATGTTCACCATTCTTAGCCATCAGAGAAATGAGCAAATTAAAACTACTTTGAAATTTCATCTTGCCCTAGTCAAAATGGACAAGATCAATAAAATAAATGATTTCTCATGCTGGAGATGGTAAGGGGAACATTCATCCATTGCCGGTGCAATTGAAAACTTGTATAGTCACTATGTAATTCGGTGGGTGGTTTCTCAGGAAGCTAAGAATAGATCGACCTCCAGATCCAACTATACCACACTTGAGCATATGCCCAAAGGATACTATATTCTACTACATAGACACTTGCTCAAACATGTTTGTTGCTGCCCTCTTTATAATATCTAGAAAGTGCAAACAGCCTAGATGTCCATCAATGGAGGAATAGATAAAGGAAATGTGATACATTTTTACAATGAGATATTACTCAGGCATTAAAAAAATGAAATTATGAACCTTGCAGATAAATTGATAGAACTAGAAAAAAATTATCTTGAAGTAACCCAGACCCAGATAGCCAAATATGATATATATTTACTTATACGTAGATGTTTGCTATTACATCTTAGATATATGTGCTACAATGCATATAGCCACAGAGGTTAGGTATAGCAAAGAGGATGGATCTCCCTAGAAAGGGGCAATAGAATAGATAGGTATAGGAGGATGAGGGGGCTTCGATTGGAAGAGGAGGGCCAAATATGGAAGAGGAGGGAAAAGGGTGGTGAGGGAGGGAGCTCAGGGAGGATAGCTAAAACCAAAGGTGCCCCATTGTAACACCCAAACAACCCAGGCTATTGCCAAGGCTATTGGTTGCTGGCCGCAAACTGATGGTTAAGTCCCTATTGCTGAAGACACCTATGCAACTCATTGAAGTCAAGCTGATGCCCACATAGAGCCTTCACCCCTACAGACAAGTGTTTATGATGCTAAAAGGTACTCTGCATTCTACCAAAGGAAGAAGAAAAACATCCAACCAGCTATAAACTCTTCCATCTACAATGAAGACCTGCTTGCAAGATGGGCACAATAGTGGCACAAAGCTTTTTGGCAAATCTGCCCCTTTTTTCCATTGTCTCTTACTCTGTACCTAACTTATGTGATTATACAGATTGCGTCCTGCTTATCAAAGTCAAAGACAACACTAACATCCACAATAAATAGCTAAATGGATTTGGGACTCTGTATATGATGGAACCCATCCCCAATACTGCTAGGATGATCAGGGACATTAGAGCAGATAGGCAAGTGACCTAGGGGAATACCAAACACTGTCGTTCTACTAAAAGAACGTAGCCATAAAATGACACTTAAGGACAGTCTGCTGTTCTCATAGACCAATGTATTTCTCAGCCATCATCAGTGAAGCTTCCTTCTGCAGCCAGACATTAAAGAATGGGATATGTCTATCAAATACCTCTTCTCCAGGCTTGGTGAACCCCAGGGAAGGGAACAGGGAAGGACCATAAGAGCCAGAGGGGATGGAGGAAAAAGCCCTGTAAACACTGCAGATTCAATGCATGAAAGAACTCAAATTGACTGTGCTAGCATGCTTAGGGCCAGCATATGTCTGGGGCAGATGGGGTCTCAGATATGAGAATGGAAGTGGAAACAAGTGCCCCCCCCAACCCAAACGCTATCTTCAATTGATAAGTGCTTTAAAATTCATATGGGAAGATAGAAGAGGTGGGAAGTATCTGGGAAAAGTTGGAGGAAGGGGGAACCACAGTCAAAATATATTGAATAATTTCCATAAAAAAGAATGAAAAAAGAAAAGTAGGCATATGTCCTTCATAACCCATGTCCCACTGTTTTGCAACTATGTCTTTATAACAGCCCGGGGATAAAACATAACCAGAAGACAAGAAAATAAACTAAGAGCCCTCAGTGGATCAGACCCTAGAGGTCATTCTGAGTTTTATTACATTAAAAGGAACTGGGAAAGTTGCCATTGGGGCCTTAATGGAATCACCCATAATCTAGCTTGCTGCAATATAGAAGAAATAAAGATTCTCAGCCATTACCAATCTATCTACATTCTAAAAAGATCAAAAGTCTAGGTCAGTACAGAGGGGGATCCCTGACCATCAGTCACGTCTTCTTGTTTAAAGATAAAAGTTGACTTTCAAAATATTTGGTGAGAGATATAAACCTATACATAAGGCTTTAAGAAACATAGTTTGGTTGTTTACAAGTTCACACTGATATTTACCTGAGCTGCCCCAGGCAAAGAAGTTTTAAGATACAGGATGCAACCAGAAGGGCAAAGGGAATAATTTAATTTAATTTCATGCTTGAATCTCATTTTCTACAAAGCACACCTGCCATAACACTCTGGTTCTCTCAGGGGCTCAGAAGTGGTTAGCCAGTGGCAGGGGAGGAAATTCGTTTATCGTACATGTTTGACTGAACAAACATACCAGATTTTGATTCACATATTACCCCAGGCCCCAAAAAATCCAGCTGAAAAATAATCTCAAGCTAATTTAGTTTCCTAACTTCTTTTATGCTTTCAGGCTTTCCTTTCACAAAGCGTGAAATGGAAGCCCCAGGTGCTAACCCTGAGTAAGAAAGGACCTGGTTAGTTGTCTTTCTCTGCAGTTTCCCTCCTGTCTTGGTTAGGTTTCAGACTCTGTGATAAAACACATAACCAAAAGCAACTTGGGACTGTAAAGATTTATTCTACCTTACAGTTCACATGCCATGACAGAGATTTCAAGGGAGGAATTCAAGGCAGGAACTGATACAGAGGCCATAGAGGAATGCTCCTTGTTGCCTTCCATTCATGGCTTGCTCACCCTACACCTCATGATCATCTGGCCATTTGGGGCACCATCTACAATGGGCTCTACCCTCCCACTAATTAATCAATCACTAATTAGGAAAATGCCCTAAGACTTGCCTACAGGCCAATCTTATGAATATATTTTCTCAACTGAGATCCTATCTTCCCAGATATGTCTACATTTGTGTTATGTTGACAAATATCAAGCAGCAGACTTCCCTTCCCACCCCTACTACCCTTTACTGAGTTATCCTGTAAGATCTCAAGTAAGCTTCAGGCTAGAATTTTTAACTGTCTGCCTTGCAGCACTAAGGCCTCTCCAAGAGTGTGTATCCTTTCATAGAGTTCTCTGATTTTTACAGCTTTTGTCATCAAGTGAATTTCAAGCAGTTATTGGCTTTCACAGCCACAGAGGCACATGGCTACTTCAGTCGTGTAAGTGACAGCGCAGAGATCTCTTGAGTAAATTACTTGAAATTACCAACAAGGATATTTTCTGCCAGTCTAATTCGCTCCTGAGAAATCCTTCACATATGTGTTTTCTAACCAGCCCAATTTGTAAATGTCTTAGCACACTTGTTTTAGTAACAGACAAGCTAAATTATAAGCAGCATGACTTTACTTGCCTTATTATTCTGAAAGCTCACAAGTCTGAAGTGAATGTGCTGCACCTAGTAAGGATATTTTTGCTGCAGTATTATGAAGGAAAAGACACCTTGTGCACAAAGGAAGAGCATGTGCAAAAGAAAACCTTGAGCCTAAAAAGAGAAGGTGGAAAACTCATCAGAATTTGTCAATCACCTATGCCTAAGATAATTGCATTAATGCATTCATAAGGACAGAGCCCCCAATTCTTCCCCATCATCACAGTGAAAATGAAATTTCAATATCTGTTTTGGACAACCCATCCAAGCTATACCAACAAACAGTCTCAGTGTAGGTCCTCACTGTTGGATCCTTTATAAGTGGTAGTCTTTGGTATCATGAGTTAATTTCTTTACAAAGATTGCCATTGACAAATAATCCAACAAGCAGTTCATTTGATGGAAGGCAACTGTGACGTCATCATCTATATTTGAATGGATCTTAACTTCTTTCCTCTGTGCATTTTCAGCAATGACTTTAAAGGACCCAAGGAGTGGTGCACTTCAGGATGATGAAGCCTGAAGGAAACATTCTCCATCTTTTCTGCTCTGTGTGAAGGGACATTAGATGTTGCTGCCCAAAGCCAGGATATAAGAGATTTCCTTTCTAGGGAAGGTCACCTTTGTAATGGTTTTATTTAGTTATAGCCCCTACTTATGGCCATTTTGCTGAGACAATTAAAAACATCTGAGGCGTCTCTGGTAGTATACAGAGAGGCACTGGGGAAGGTGTGGAGTTGGCCATGGACAGTCTATTCTAAAGTGTTTCAGTATGAAATTTCTCAAGAGACGAGTCTGTGCATTCAAGAGTTAGATCCAAATCATTTCATATATTTAGTCAAAACATAGAAATGATTTAGACTAACTCTTGAATTCTAAAGAAAAACAAAACAAATTAGTGGAAGCCTGCTGCTCAAACATGTCTTTATTTCTTTACTTCTTATAAAAGTTTATGTTGGCTGAGTTTAAGATTATGAAATAGTCTACACAAAAAGGAGCATTGAAAAAACATACGTAAATTCATATCTTTTTGCTTTTAATCCATCCACTGTATACTCCTAATTATACCATAATTTGCATAAATGCAAATTACAACTAAGAGGCTTAGTTCTTTCTGTGGGAAATACGGAAGTGATTTCTCTTGCTCTCTCACTTCTTAGCTCTTAAAGCATTTGATTTAGACAATTGAGAATAAGTGCATTGGTTTTACAGCCAGATCTCTCTCTACCAACTTGCTAACACAGAAGTACACATCCTCTGTGATGAAGTTTGAAACTGTCTCCATCACTGTAGAAGCGGGAGACAACCACCTCTTCTTCCAGGTTCTGTTATAAAACAGGAATCTTGCTCCAGGCTCTAAAATCACCTAGCACACATATATGAAAACTTTGCATTTTCTCTGAATAAAACCAATTGACTACCTCATGATGATACTAGATGAATTTAAGATGAAATGTGTGTGTTAATAAGTAATATATTTTTCCCTCTGAGTAAAACATTCCCTCCTGGAAGGAAAAGAGAGACAAGGGACATGATTGAAACTTCCAAGGCTCTGGAAGTAAACAAAACTTACCAGAGTTCAGGAACTTCCATCGTGATAAGAGCCATCAGGCCATTCCCCATAGTCTTACAGAAAAGCAATCTCTTCTGTCTGTCTGATCAGCTGAGCTGCCTGCAAAACATATAAGGAGCTTCAAGGATGCAGCTTTATTGTGTCATCACGAGCCGAATGGACTTTTTGTTGTTGTAGCTGTCTTTGAGTCATTCATACTCCTTTAAGTAGCCTTTATCCACACTTCCTTAAGCAGCCCCAATAACCTCCGCAGTTCACAATGGGTCTTCTTGGTGACTTCTTGGGTCTTCCATGTCTGTATGGGAACATAAGCAATCACATTTCCCCAGTAAGTCACCCAACCTCATGCATACGACATATACTCACTACTGCTCTCAAATCCTCTGGCAAAATGTCTATATGAAGTGTCATATCTCTTTGTCAAGGGAGTGGGAAGGCTTTTGTTCTTAATTGTTTTCATTTCTAAGCTAATTGTCCATGATACATAACTCATTACAGTTTGAGTAAAATTCAGTAACAACCCTATTTCTCTTTCTCCATTTCTTTCTATACCCTAAATACATTACTTTCTGGTACTTAAGGGAGGAAGGGGAAGGGAGATGCTTAGGAAATTTGGGAAACTGAAGACTCAAGAGGTAACACTCTCTTTGCATTTTCTGCTTTGAGGCCAATTGACCAAGGCCTTCCATGAGCGCCCTAGTAGGTGAGCACTCTCCTACATCAGAGGGGATGGAGCAGAGGACAAAGAAACAGAGCAACAGGAAAAGAGAAGATCATTGAATCTCCGACTCTATCTTATTCCCGTTAGGTCACATTCTTTTCTCCTCCATTCAGATCTCTGCATAATTGACCATAGAAATACTTTAGCCTGTTTCTTTGCCTTTATTTCTTAATGCTTCCATGGCATATAAAGTCAGTTCAAGTTCATGTGCATGCTTTTCTTGTGGTACCCTATCATTAGCTCTAGGAGTCTCAGTGTTGAGCCCTCCACTGGGCAACAAAAAGATGCATTATTTTCCTCTACCCTACATTAGGAGTTTTGTTTGCAGTTCTGTTTTCTCTATACCATGACATATGGTTTGCCAATGCAGGCACAGCTAAGTTGTTAATGGTTTTCACACTGCTTAGCCAAGGTGGATAGTTGGAATAGTCACACCTGATCAGCACTCAGGCTATTTTTCTCACATTTACATCACAAAAGCCCTTATGCACATGCTCAAGTCTGCCCACATCCATAGCACTCTATACATTTTCAGTCAGTTTGAGGTGGGACAGGAGTGTTTGTGTCTGTTGTGTTGTGTTGACAGTTAAGCCCTGACTCTGAAACATAAACACAGCAGTGAAGGTAAACAAAATGGTTTTAATTACCGCTAATTAACTCCACTCTGTCATACCATGCCAAAGATGAATTACTGAACATGCATGCTGAATGCCAATTAATTTTTTGAGTAATTGTTGTGTAACTGAGTAAATTGTGGTAAATGCTTATGATTTATAAAACTGAAGGAAACTGTTTCAACTGGAAAGTTAATAGACAGAAATCATAAACTCTCTCATGACTATCCCAGTGCACAGCTGTCTTATTCATATGAATTGTTAATCATAATTACTGCTAATACAATATCTCTATATGCAGCTTTGCACTCTTTTTTTTTTCAAGTCCTCAGTGCATCTCTAGTCATTCTCTTAAATGTTTACTTTTTCTTTCATGTGCTCATTTACAAGAGCTTTAGAGTTTTAATGAATCTAACATATATTCTCCTTTGGTCTTTATGTTAGCTTATTGGTAGATATGAAATTAATTTTCTATTTGTTGGAAAAGAATTGGCCTGTGGTGAAAAACAAAATTAGAAAATCCATATCAGATATATCAGGAGAAGCAAATTAGATAAGAATGATTTTTATTTAAAACACGTTTGAAATGTGATTAAACAATAAAGATGCATGTGTACACACATATTCAGCAGCCATGAGTTAGGCCCCCTCATGGTATGTTGCAGCACACTGTTTTATAGGAAAACAGTAAAAGAATATATAAAAATTAATTTGAACATCTGCTCAAACTGGCAAGGTAATTTAGAGCCTCGTGTTCAAACATTTGAGAAAAAATATTATGCATTTTTTTAAATCCTGCTTGTGATTTAGAGTACAGCATGCAAGGGGTTTCAGTTGTCCCTCTGTCTAAGCAACAAGTAGAAAGCTGAAGAAACTGAAAAGACCAACAGCTTTCTTTAGCTGCATTAGAACAGCAAGAGACATAGGGAGAAGCCCTCTCTCTGCCCCACACTGGACGGACAACTAGAGACACAGAGGATCGAAGCTTGCTGAAGCAGAAACCCACAGCCAACATCAACTTAGGAAAGCCTACATTGTGGCTGATGAAGTGCTGAAAGCCCAGTGTGCAGACACTAAGAGCTAAAGCCCCCAGGTGGGATGTGGGTCAAGGAACCTTCTGATGATGCTTTTGTGTGTTCCAGCCCCAGAGCCTGCAGACATGTTTCCATGGTGAGGATGACAGAATTCTCCCCAGTGGCTCTATAGGGAACAAATGATAACCATTTGGAAATGAGTATTCACTCAACAGAGTATTCTATTCTTCCTCGTAAGTGCTCTCTCAAAAGAAGTCCTCTCCTATAGCTTAAATTACTGACGCTTTAAGTGTCTAACTTGACTGGAAAATAGAAATGCCTAAGCCGGGCCTCTTCCAGCCATTCTACTCCCTCAGAGGAGGAGGACAACCTCAAGAAAACCCTTGTAATGAGCTCAAGAAGCTTAAGACACAATGATAGGACTGTGGCAATGTTTCTTCCCCCTTATACATCACCATGACACCCACTAACACTTACGTTCAGATAATTACAGAGCACACTACTATAGCACAAAAACTACAGCGTACCAGGCGGGGCAGGGAAGCTGGAAGTATGAGGTTAGAAAATGGAACTCAGAATGACTCATACGCTAAGAAATTTAGCAGGAAAAGCACACTCCATATTAAGATAGGTGAATGGTGCTAGTGGAGCAGTGGAGGCTAAGAGAAGTAAACATTAAATAAGAGTGATTAAAAATGAAGTAACCACAGTCGTTAAAATGGTCCTACCAGGAACTCTGAGGTCAAATGCTGTTACCAGGAACAGCAACCATCTTACCAGGAAGAATATGTGAATGGAAAGTAAGCATATGGAAAATGTGTTCCTCAGCGTATGTCGCTGGAAAACAGCGCAATGATGCAATGCCACTCTACGCTCATCGAACGGACAGGGTTCAGAACACTGAAGGGACCAGTTAGTGGTGGCAATATGGGGTGACAGACGTTCTCATTCATTGCAGGTGGAATTGCAAGATGTCACTACATCCACCTGACCTGGTGACAGAAAATTCCAGTTTCTTCTAAAATTTTATCATGTACTGCAATGTTGGCTGCTTGGTATTCATAATGACAGTCTCTACTGATAACAGATGAGCTTCATGTCCCAATTTTGTTGGTGATTAACTATACTTTGTGTCTCTTACATATTCTTCACTGGGTGAAAGAATAAACTATATTATATCCCAGTCATTAAATGTTAGTCAGTGCTAGGGAGAGATGACTTCGCAAGTGATGAAGAGCCTTGGAGGAAATGTTGGTACTAGGCATGAGTTTAGACCAGTTATATACTGTATGAGTCAATGGGGAGGGGCACAGGGTTAGAAGGGAAGGGTGGGAGATTAGGGATAGAGTCAGCAGGTGAACTGATACATACACTGAACACAGAGGGCTTGGGGTGGTGGATGGGCTAAAGCTATTCTATAGATTAGAAAATGGTGGTGAGGTCCTTTGTGTGTTTTTCTGAGACTTATAGAATGTTTGCCACCAAGACTTAAACCCAATTCCAAGCTATGGTTCTGTGATAATGATGAAAGATACATGTTCATATAATTTAAAAATTTGTTTTGGACATTTGGTCCTGGAACAAGATGTGCAAGTATCAATGTATGAGCTAAATTGAAATATCTTTATCTTCCTTCAGTTTCCTGCTGGTATTAGAATTACTCTAAAAACAGGTTATATTTTTTAATCATTATTTGAATATATGACTCTTTGAAACCCATATTCTTCCTCAAAGTAAACTACAAAGCTCTTTTTACAAGGAGTATAACGAATATATTTTGAGGGTTACAAGCAACAAATTAAACATCTGAGTAAGTAATTACAAAATCATGGCCTTGTACCTTAGTTTGAAGGAGAACAAAATTTCAAGTCATCAGTTTCCAAAATGCTCTTACACATGTACATAAATTCTTTTTTTTTTTTTTTTTTTTTTTTGGTGACATTGTCATTTTATTTTATTTTTAATATATTTTATTAACTTATTCATATTATATCTAAATTGTTATCCCATCCCTTGTATCCTCCCATTCCTCCCTCCCTCCCATTTTCGCCTTACTCCCCTTCCCTCCCTTCCCTATGACTGTAAATGAGGGGGTCCTCTTCCCTCTGTATATGCTCATAGGGTATCAAGTCTCTTCTTGGTAGCCTGCTATTCTTCCTTTGAGTGCCACCAGGCCTCCCCATCCAGGGAACATGGTCAAATATGGGGCACCAGAGTTCGTGTGAAAGTCAGACCCCACTCTCCACTCAACTGGAGAATGTCCTGTCCATTGGCTAGATCTGGGTAAGGGTTTAAAGTTTACTGAACGTATTGTCCTTGGCTGCTGCCATAGTTTGAGCAGGACCCCTGGGCCCAGATGTGCCCGTCATAATGTTCTTCTTGTAGGTTTCTAGGACCCTCTGGATCCTTCTATTTCCCCATTCTCCCATGCTTCTCTTACCTAGAGTCCCAATAGGAAGGTCCCCCTCCCCCGTCCCACTTTCCTGGTAAGTGAAGATTTTCCTCTGTATTGTCAATATCCAGAAATTATTCTACACAAGCATATGTTTTGTGGAATGTTTCAACAGGAGTTGCTTAAAGGATTTGATTTCATTCGTGCTGCAGGATAAAATCTCTGACTTTTAAAAGGAATATTAGAATTCTTTGATCCTCAGAGAATAGAATTTAATCAGATTGAAGCAAAGATAGCTGTGATGGACAGTTATTTATTTAAGAGCGATATGACTTTTTGGTCCTGATAAGCAAAGTGCTCTCCTTTAATATTAAAGTTGACAGCTAGAATGAACTTACTTTTAAGTTCAGAAGGTAGGACAATGCACTTTCTATAAATCCCAGGAAGGTTTATGTTTCCCACTGAAAAAAACAATAGTTGAGCCACCTCGGAACCAATACAATTCTATAATAGAAGAGATGTTTTCTTCAGAGAGTTTTAAAACAACTCACTGTCTATTTTGAGTCCTCAACTGACCCGAATTCTTTTTTATATCTCACAGTGTTCAACTTGATGCCAGACACATGCCAAATATTTAAGAAATATACAAAAAGTAAACACCAAAAATGTGAGTGTAAAATGTTAGGCTATGCCATTCCATGGAGATATATGTTGGTCACTAGTATTCACAGAATACTTTTGCCTTGTCATCATTGTTGTTATTATTATTATTTCTATTATTATTATTATTATTATTATTATTATTATTATTATTATTATTATTATTATTATTGTGTTCTCTTATATATTTCATCGGATCACTGTTTCCCCTTCCACCTCTTCCCTGAGTGTTTAGCTTGTCCCCCATCTACACTCTCACCCAGATCCACCTCTACCTCCACTTCCCCTCATAAAAGAGCAGTCCTCCCAGGAACATCAACCAAACACAGAATAACAAGAACATATGTTATGATTCCCTCAAGAACACCAAGCTACTCAGCCCTTTTTAATATATATATATATGCATGCATGCATGCATTGGACCTAGGTCTCGGTCAGACCCTTACAAGCTCCCAGTCAGTTTATTATGTGAGCCCTGTGTGTCCCTGAACCCTCCTCTGATGCTTCCAATTCTTCAGGGCCTCTCCTCTACAGGACTGTGAAAGCTCCCGCTACTGTTTGGCTGTGGTACTCTCCATCTATGCCCATTGGTTGCTGGATGAAGTCTCTGTGAAAATACTTAGGAATATTTTTTTTCCTTACTCCAACCAAACAATCACAATGCAAGTATTTGAAGCCCAATGTTCTGATTCTATAGGTAACTTCTCAGTATTACTGAAGGCCGCTGACCCTGGGCCACACTCACACAGTCAGCTTTAGACCTTACCTCCTATAACCCATTTAGCACAGGTAACTCTGGAGAAGCGCATATGCCTTTATCTGCACTAAATCTTCAATTCATAAGCTTCTCCCTGAGACTCGCATAATCAATGTCTCCCCAAATTGGAGCTTTATCTGAAGGAATATTATCCAGAATCTCTATAAAGAAAAATCATATATGTTACACTTTTAATTTTTTCTTAATATTTTCTGTCTTGATGAATCTTAACTATAATAAATGTAAGGCATTATATCCATGCTGCATGGGAAAATAGAGGTATTCTTTTTCAAGATTCCAGAGAACTGAAATATTTTATTTAAAATTCAATATCCTGTGCTGTGTGAAATGGCATAAGGAAGGCAGTAATTCTGGTGGTAAAAAGAATTTACCAGGCACAAAAAGATAAAAATAATTTATTAAAATACAACACAAGAGATAGACAGGTGAGTTCACCAAGAGGAGGGAATTTCTTTTATACTAGTTAAGGTATAAATTACTTGGTCTTGCTGCAGGGGGCCTCTTGTGTTGATTTCTAAGTTGGGGGACACTTAGAACTTTTGCTATCAGGTTATGTGGTAGATTTTCACAGTGTATGTTGTTGAACTTTGGAATAGCCCTTGGCAAATGTGTCATGGGTTACTGTGGATGTGATTCCATATGTCGACATAAGAAACCATGAGCCTGCTTCCAAACTTTATGAGCTATCTTCAAGGATGGGGATTTTTTGCCTTTTTTCCATTTAAATAAAGTAATTTAATTTTAAAGCCCAGAGTTTAAGTACGTAAGTATTCGTATCAAACTATCAAAGTCATTGACTTTCCTATTTACTTTTCTCTTCTCTAACAAATATGAACTCTGTCTTGCTTTAAAGTTAATTTTTAATTTAAAAAGTTAGGATTGTTGTCACCTATCCTTGTATTTTAGATATTACCTAATGTGTACATATAGTTTGTTATAATGTCTCATTGCTTAGCCTGACTTTGCTCTGATGCAGAGTTCTTTTATATCTCTTCAACTACTGTTCATGACAAACATCTTTATATAGCATAGTTTATCAGGAAGATAAGAGTGATTTTAAAACTGAGGATTACATCTGCTTCCTGGGCATTTCCTCACAAAGCTATGGGAATCACTCCACTCCTTTCAAGTCTCATTTTAGCATCTCTAAAGAAAGCCAACATCACTGGTTATTCTATTACTAGTGCTCTTTCCATGGAGAGAAGCAAGGCAACAGGACTCTTCTAATGAATACAAAGTCTATCAAAAAAATACCATACTCAGACAGGAATAATGCCCATACTTTTAATCCCAGCATTTAGAGGCAGAGGCAGGCAGATCTTTATGAGTTAAAGGCTAGTCCACTAGTGTGCTCCAGGTCAGCAAGGATGACATGATGAGACTATCTCAATTAATCAATCAATAAAATTTAAGACAAAGGAAAAGAAGGATGGGAGGAAAAAATAAAGTCATATTACACTTGTAACTGAAGAAAATCACAAAGTGAATTGTAATTAATTTAATTGTTGATGTATAGACTGGACATAGATATCTAAAATGCATAGCAGACATCATTTGTGGGGGATGAAAGTCAAAATACATGAGAAATGATGCAATCAAAAGGTTTTTCAAGCATGAAACCTGTAAGGCTACTGCCATAGTAACAAGATCCACCATTCACAGGAAGCACTTGTCAGTTGAAGATCTATACTTCAGGGAATGACTAAAAGGCAAAGATGCAGCTCAGCTGTAGAGCAAACTCATGGTGTGCAGGAGCTCCTGCATTTACTCTGCAGTGCCGCTACGTACCATTCTAGGCATTGTGCACTCCACACAGTTACATGTGTTATGCTTTTCATGCATCTGACACTGCTACAGATATGTGTATACTATGTTGTTCTATGTTTTGAAGATGACTGTGACATCTTGAGGTGCTAGGAAGATTTTATGTGCGTTATCATTTTATGAGACTACATCTAGATATGGTCCATCTTCAAGTAAAATCTTATACAATGAACAACTCTACACAGTAATCCAAAAAACACATGCTTCCAGGAACAGTTATAGGGGAGGGGAAAAATGGGAAAATGAGGGGGGGGGGGAATGGGAGGATACAAGGGATGGGATAAACATTGAGATGTAACAAGAATAAATTAATTTAAAAAAAAAAGATGGACAGATCTGGGCCCAGGGGTCCTGTGCAAGCTATGGCACCAGCCAAGGACAATACGTGCAGTAAACTTCATACCCCTACCCACATCTAGTCAATGGACAGTTGAGTGGAGAGTGGGGTCTGACTTTCACATGAACTCTGGCACCCCATATTTGACCATGTCCCCTGGATGAGGAGACCTGGTGGCACTCAGAGGAAGTATAGCAGGCTACCAAGAAGAGACTTGATACCCTATGAGCATATACAGGGGGAGGAGGTCTCCCTCAGTCACAGTCATAGGGGAGGGGAGTAAGGGGAAAATGGGAGGGAGGGAGGAATGGGAGGATACAAGGAATGGGTTAACAATTAAGATATAATATGAATAAATTAATAAAATATATTAAAAATATTTTGGGTGTATAATTCTCCAGGTTTTAGTGCTCTAACATTGTCATAAAACACATATTGCAACTGCTGACCTACCTCAGAACACTGGGCCATCTTGGAAAAGCAAGAATTTAACATGCATGGTTGAAATTGCTTCACATTAACTTCATATTAGTAATACATAATACCTAAGACAAATGACATTTAAAAAGTCAACTATCTGTCTTCAAGTCTCTTTATCCTTTCTGTCTAATTATTAACCTTCAGTTGTGTTACCTCTTTAACTGAATTCTTAACTGTGCAGTCAGATCTCTTTGTTATAACACTCTATAGCATGTGTATGTTATAGCCGACAATCACTCCCATGCCTTCTATCGTATAGAAGTGATAAAAATTCTAGTTTTGACTGCTTTGTGACTCTGTCAGCATTTGGCTAGGGTTGATCTACATAAGAGAAGAACATTTTCTTCCTTACACTTTTATATTATTGTATCATCACCAATACAGGTCAGTGGATAATACACCTTTTCTATGTCAAATGATGGAAATATTTCTTAGTTTTCAGTGTCACGCTACCATGAAACACATAATCTCAGCTGTTTTTGAGTGCTTTATCAACTGCCAAATAGTGGAAAGGACTCAAGTACAAAAATTTTAATTATTTATTTTGTGAAATTACAATATATCATTCACCTCCTTTCCTCCCTCCATGTCATCCCATGTCTCCCTCTTTGTTCTTTTTTAAATTTATAGCACCCTGTTTTTGTTAATTGCTGTTACATACATCTATACGTGTGTGTCAGGGATTGCCTGGATGCCTGTAATTCCAGCATTTAAAAGCTGAATATGCAAGGATCGGAAAAGTTTTGTCATCCATCCATGGCTACACAATGTTCAAGGCCATTCTGCAATACAAGAAACACTGGAAAGAGAAAGAAGAGGATACTGGTAAACATAACCTACTCAGTCTGTGTAATGTCACTTGTACGTATGTTTCCATGGCTGACCATTTGGTATTGGATAACCAACCAGTGTTTTGGAAAAGCCTTTCTCCTACTGTCACCATTCTTTAGTTGTCTGTAGTTCTTTGTACATGGTTAAAGCCCCCTGGGCACTTGTTGGTGTGCCTATGTGTCTGTTGTTGTTCAGATCATGTTTAGGCAGCACCAGGGGTATGGCTTTTGACATACCTAAGACACACAATCTCACAGAAAACACCCCATTTTTCTCTACCTCATGCAATCTTTCCTCCCCGTTTTTTCAATATAGGTATTAATTAACCTGCTTTATTGATATCTTTCAGAACAATCACCTTTCCTATGATTGACATAGGACTCCTGTTGTTTCACTATATTCTGATCTTCCAAATCTTTTGTTTATTAGTGGGTCCTACTACACAAATTTGTTGATGCATAAAATGGTAAATTATAATTTCTTTACACTTGCTTTAATGGCTTAATGAATCAATGCAAGTCTTAGTTGAAAAGAGGAATAAAATGAAGATGTACGTACATAGGTAAAATGAGGTGCTTGAAATTGTCTATTTTTTCCACAGCAGTATTTAGTGCTATTAGCTTCTGAAATTTCAATTAAACATGTAAGCCTGTTACTGTAAGGCTTAATTTGAATCATGATGCTATCTCAGGAGGTAAACAAGAAGGCAAATAAAACATAATCATATTTGGAACTCTAATGAGAAAACGTTGAAAGAAGTTAAAGAGAAGCAAGGTCTAATCATAAACCAAACCATATGACTTCGGATGATGGTACTGCGCGATCCCCAGTGGCACCCCGTCCATGATTACAGAGCTTTCATGCAGGAATTCAATCTGTGGCAAGCAACACCTAAGAGACTATCTGCAAAGCCAAAAAATAGGACATTTGGCTGTTTCCATTGCTTAGGTTCATGCAGAGTGTTTTCTTAGATATCTGACTATTGGCCTAGAGTAAACACTTAACAAACTGACCCATACTCATGTCTGTTGCGGCCACACACAAGAACATTACCTTCCATCTAATGACTGACTCATTTGGAAAGGCAAGGTGTTCTGAAAATTTTGCTTACCTTATTACATTTTGTTTTCGTAGGAGGTTTGTGTATGACTTATTAATTCCCCCATGAAGATAAAGGTTAGACAGGGACCTAGGAAACCATGATGAGATTTACTTTAAACAGTCTCACACAGCTGAAAATCAAATAAATATTAACAGAATGTTCCCAACATTCTCTCCTCAAATAAGCTCAGCTCTTCAGTAAGCATATGATTAGGGTCAGTTAATTTTTGTTATATATATATATATGTCTAACAAGCTTGCATAAGAGATTAGGAATAGGTATGATAGCTCTTTCAGGGACACACAGCAGAACCCCTTCTTCACAGTTCCATGCACTCATCATATATTCTTTTTACAAAGTAGTCTGCTTCTAAAATCAGTTGAACCAAAGTTTCTAGAGCAAAATTTGTGATGGTTACTAACCTAACTTATGATGCCCAGAATTCTCTAGTAACAAATTACTATATCAATTGGAACCTTGGAAATAAATAAAAATCATACTCACAATTAACACAATATAATGTGATGGAGTAAAGATTAAAATAATTGGACATGGAGACTGCAAAGAGTAGGCATGGCAAGAATCTATTATCATCCATAGGACCCCGTGGTAGAGAAAGAGTATTTCTGTGTAAAATTGAGTAGAGATAGAAGAAAAGAAACCAATAGAGGCTAGGCTATAAGACCACAGGTCTGTAGCTCATCACAAACAGAGCATATACATTAGTCAGGATTCTCTACAGTAACAAAACTTATAGAATGAATCATATATATATATATATATATATATATATACATACAAATACAATATTGTATATATTGCACACATATTGTATAATATATTGTATATAGCATATATTGTATATATTATGTTGGAGACAATAGGCCATATTGTCAATGTTCAGCCATCTTGTCCAAGTCTGCACCTTAAAGTCTGTTTTTCCCAGAGCTTGCCTTTCACCAGAAACTAGCTGACCCTGTTGTGGGTCAGCAGTTAGACTAAAGACAGATAGAGATGGAGCAACCCTGCTATGGTTTAACAGTTAGACTAGACAAAGAGGGGGCCAGATACCCTGTGTAGCAGGGCATTATGACCCTGCCTGGAATTCCTTGTGTTTTGAAAAAAGCCTGCAGCTGGGTTGCTAAAACAATATGCTTCCCTGCCTTCTGACTTATAAAAGCTGCTGCCTGACTAATAAAGTTTGAGAGTTTGATCAATCAGACTTGCTCTCCTTCTTTGTGTCTTGCGTTTTCCACAGGTGAACTTCCTCCCTAGTTTTAGTCGAACTCTGCAGGCCGGGACAAGGTGGTGCCCAACGTGGGCATATGGCCTATTGTCCTCAACAATATTATATATACATTATTCATATACACATATTTATGTATTATATTTATTAGGATTACTTACAGATTGTGGTCCAGCCTACGCAAAAATGTCTGGCTGTGCATGGAAAGTTCAAGAATCCAGTAATTGCTCAGCCCACAGGGATAGATATGTCAACTGGTCTTCAGGAGATGCTAGACTCTCAAGGAAGTAGTCTCTAATATCAGTAGAAGTATGGAGTTCTAGCAAAGCAAAGACATGCAGCAAAGGTCAAAATCTTCCTTCTTCTATGTCCTTATATAGGCTTCCAGCAGAAAGTGTGTCTTCCTACCTCAAAGATCTGGATTAGAAGTGGATCTATCTGCTTCAAATTCCCTCCCATGTGTGTCCTGCATTTTATTTGATTTAAGATAATTCTAGATGTACTCAAGTTGACAACTAAGAACAGACATCACATCTAAGAAAGCGTGTGAAAATAAATGTCTTCTGTATATTTATATCATCTGCAAAGCAGATGCTGAAGATGCGGTCTTGTCTTCAGTGTGTATTTCTGGCAATAATCAAAAATCAGATACCTGTGGTTTTTTGGACTTATTAATGGGCCTTTTATTCTATGCCATTGATTTGTATGTCTGTTTCCATGCTACTAGTATATTCATCTCCTCACAATGGCTCTTGATTATAACTTGAAGGCGGTATAGTAATGCCACGTACACTATACTTTTGTTTAGGTTTGATTATCTGTGGTGTTTTTCTGCATAATTATTTTTGCACATAGTACTTCCTTTTAAAAATTTAAGTAAAATATAATGGCAACCGTTCCTCCTTCCTCTCTTTCCACATACATTTAAGGCATTTTCTTTTCTTTTCTTTTTTTTTTGGGGGGGGGGTGGTTTTTGTTTTTTGTTTGTTTGTTTTTAATTTTTTATTTTTTTATTAATTTATTCTTGTTACATCTCAATGTTTATCCCATCCCTTGTATCCTCCCATTCTTCCCTGCCCCCCCCCATTTTCCCATTATTCCCCTCCCCTATGACTGTTCCTGAGGGGGACTTCCTCCCCCTGTATATGCTCATAGGGTATCAAGTCTCTTCTTGGCAACCTGCTGTCCTTCCTCTGAGTGCCACCAGGTCTCCCCCTCCAGGGGACATGGTCAAATGTGAGGCACCAGAGTACATGAGAAAGTCATATCCCACTCTCCACTCAACTGTGGAGACTGTTCTGACCATTGGCGAGATCAGGGTAGGGGTTTAAAGTTTACCGCCTGTATTGTCCTTGGCTGGTGCCTTAGTTTGAGCAGGACCCCTGGACCCAAATCTGCCTATTATAATGTTCTACTTGTAGGTTTCTAGGACCCTCTGGATCCTTCTACTTTGCTATTCTCCCATGCTTCTCTCATTTAGAGTCCCAATAGGATGTCCTCCCTTCTGTCCCAGTTTCCTGGTAAGTGAAGGCTTTCGTGGGACATGCCCCTTGGGCTCGTGTGCAGATATAAGTGAGTATATACCATTTGACTCTTTCTGCTTCTGGGTTAAATCACTCATTATGATCCTTTCTACTTCAATCCATTAGTCCACAAATTTCGGGAATTCCTTGTTTTTAATAGCTGAGTAGTATTCCATAGTGTATATGTACCACAGTTTCTTTATCCATTCTTCTACTGAGGGACACTTAGGCTGTTTCCATATTCTGGCTATTATGAATAAGGCTGCTATGAACATGGTTGAGCAAATTTTCTTGTTGTGTGCTGGAGTATCTTCTGGGTGTATTCCAAGGAATGGAATAGCTGGGTCTTGAGGAAGCCCTATTCCCATTTTTCTGAGATAGCACCAGATAGATTTCCAAAGTGGCTGTACTAGTTTGCATTCCCATCAGCAATGAAGGAGTGTTCCTCTCTCCCCACATCCTCACCAGCATGTGGTGTCACTTGAATTTTTGATCTTAGCCATTCTGATGAGTGTAAGATGGAATCTCAGAGTTGTTTTGATTTGCATTTCCCTGGTGACTAAGGAGGCTGAGCATTTCTTTAAGTGTTTCTCAGCCATTTGATATTCCTCTGTTGAGAATTCTCTGTTTAATTCTGAGCCCCATTTCTCAATTGGGTTATTTGGTTTGGTGGTGTTTAATTTCTTGAGTTCTTTATATATTTTGGATATTAGACCTTTGTCAGATGTTGTTTTTGTTTTTTATATATGGGTTGTCTCTGTGTAGCCTTGGCTGTCCTGGATGCACTTTGTAGACCAGGCTGGCCTCGAACTCACAGCAATCCTCCTGCCACTGCCTCCCGAGTGCTGGGATTAAAGGCCTGCACCACCACAATGGGCTTTAAGGCATTTTTCTATGCTTCCAAAGAATGGCTCTCAATTTTTGATTAGGATTGTATTGAATTTGCACATTGTTTTAAATAAAATGTCCATTTTTACAATATTAATTATTCCAATCCATTAACGTGGAATACCATTCCATCTCTAGTATCTTTCCTCAGTGTTTTAATGTTTTCTCTTTTGAGGTCTTTTGTGCTTTTAGTTAGATTTATTCACAGGTGTTTTATTTTACTTTTTGTTACAATGTGGATGTGATTGTTCCTGCATCAAACAGAAGTAGAAAGAACAGATATTTTGTATTTTTCTATTTTACCTGATCTTAGAAGGAATGCATTGAATCTTATCCATTTAGCATGACGTTGGCTCTAATTTTGTCATATACAGCCTTTACTGTGATAAGTCCATTCCTAGTCTCTCCAGAACATTATTTTTTTCTCTATGTAGCCTTGGCTGCCCTGAACTCACTTTATAAACCAGGTTGTCCTTGTACTCACAGAGATCTGCCTGCATCTGCCTCCCAGAACGTAGGGATTACCTGTGTGTGCCACCAAGGCTGGGTCTCCATAACTTTTATCACAAAGGGATGTTGGATTAAACTCAACTCCGAATGGATCAAAGACTTCAGTATAAGATCAGATGCTTTAAAACTGCTAGAGGGAAAAGTAGGAAATAGAATTCAACATCTAGGCATAGGGAAGAACTCTTTGGGCATATTCAAGTAGCCCAGAAATATGGGAAATATGATCAATGATTGACATGTGGGATCTCATGAAGCCAAGAAAGCTTTCCTGTTGCAAAAGAAACTGACACTTGAGTGAAGAGGCCCAAGGAACAAGAGAAAATCAATGTCTGACAGAGGATTAATATACAGACTATACTAAACACCTAAAAAATAGCTATACAAATGAGAAATAAAGTAGAACTGATTCTTAATTGTGTATCATTAATGAGCATATAGACTTATTTTGTTAGGAAAATAAGAAAATCAGGGAATACATTAAGAAATGCATTTTCATTCAATACTGCCTTTTATATTTAATAAAACAGTTTTACCAGAAAACTGGGCTATGAATCTATAACTGTATGCCATCCCATAAAAAGAAAAAAAAAACATTTTTAAAGTGTTCATATTCATTAATCACCAAGAAAATGCAAATGAAACTACACAGAAATTTTAAGCCACCTAAGTCAGAATGGCTGTCATCAAAAAATCAAAGAATTAGTCCATGTGTGTAAGTGTGTGTATGTGCGTGTGTGTGTCTGTGTGCGTGTGTTTGGTTTTTTTTTTGTTTTGTTTTGTTTTGTTTTTATTTTCTGTTATGATCTCTGTCTGTTGATAAGAAAAGTTTCCTTGATGAGGGTTGAAGATGAAACTTATCTACAGGTTTTTAAATTGTTGTTAGTAATTATGCTGGTTTAGTAAATTAGTGGTTTGGATTCTCCTTCAATGAATCTGATTTCATTGGTATTGATTTATTAACAAGGTTTCCATTACCATGCATGAAACATTCTTGTTAAGTGGATCTTAATTTCAGTTAAAGAGACTGGTTACCACCAAGCTGAAAAAAAAATGCAGAGTTGAGGATTCCAGTCTCAATTCCAGTCTCATCTACAGAACACTCCCATATCTAAAGTTCAGGCAACACTGTGAAAACGAGCTATAAAGATTGTAAAAAGCCAGAGTTTCAGGGACTTTTCTGTGAGATCGTGTCTTCTAGCCACAGCCAGAAGCTACGCCCGTAAAGTCTCATCAATATGATTGCACACATGAGATCTGAACAAGGAGGAAACCAACTAAAGTACTAAATTGCATGGGGTCTCAACTCCTACTCAGAACTACAGGTAAGTGAGTAAAGCTTGGAGGAGGAGAAGTAACCCTCCCCAGGGAAGACCATACCAATTGCTTGCTCTGTGTCAGAAGACCATCCCTGAAAACATACATACAAATAACATTATATGGACTAAACAGATTATATTTGGGAATACATATGTATATGGAAATAAATATATGCATGAAATTATTAACAAAAAGAGAAGCCATACATTTAAAGGAAAGTGAGGAGGGGTATATGGGAGGGGACAGAGTGAGGAAAGAGAAGGGAGAAATGATATAACTAAAATAAAATTTAATAAATTAAAAGTTTTATAATATAATTATACTAATTAAGAATAAAAAAATTTTTGATCTTAGCCTGGTGGCACTCAGAGGAAGGACAGCAAGTAGCCAAGAAGAGACTTGATACCCTATGAGAATATATAGGGGGACGTAATCCCCCTCAGGAACAGTCATAGGGGAGGGGAATAATGGGAAAATGGGGGGGGAGGAATGGGAGGATACAAGGGATGGGATAAACATTGAGATGTAACAAGAATAAATTAATAAAAAAAAAAAAAAAAAAAAAAAAAAAAAAAAAAGAATAAAAAAATTTAAAAGAATAAGTGCTGGAAAGGATTTGAGAGAAAAAACTGCTGGTAAGAAGTGTAAGCTACTGCAGTCATGGTATCAATCAGCAAATAATTTATAGAAAATGATAAAAATAGAACTACTACTCAAACTGACTGTACTACTTCTGGGTATGTACCCCAAAGTTTCCATGTCATACTACAGAGATACACGTTCAAAACACATTCCTTGTTGGGCTGTTCAAAATACCTTCTATTCTAGTTTCCTTCTCGTTGCTGTGATACTTTCTTTGCACAAAAACTTCCAGAAAAAAAAAAAAAAAGGATTTTTACTTGGCTTACGATTTCAAGTCACGGTTCATTATTACAGAGAAGTGGCAGAGGTAGGAAGGAGCTGTGATCAGCCGGCATGTCTAGCCAAGATCAGAGAGAAACTACTATGTCCATTCTACCTCCTGCTTCCTTACTAGCTCTCTTCACTCTGGCACAGCTCAAGCCCCAGCCTAGAAACCAGTGCCACTCACAGTAAGCTGGGTCTTTCTACATCAAATAACGATCAATGTGGTCCTCTGCAGACACAGACACAGGCCAGTCTGGTATAGGGAATGCTTCATTTATTAATTAAGACTCGCCTCTAGGTTGTGCCAAGTTGACACTTAAAACTAGTCAGCACAGCTCAGACCTGGAACTGACGAATGGATAACGAAATTTTTTTTGGCACACATGCACAGTGGAATTCTTTTTACCCATAGAGAAAAGTTAAATCACGAAGCTTTGCAGGTGAATTGATGGACAAGGAGGCCATTATGCTCAGTGAAGTAAGTCAGGTTCAGGAAGAGAAACACCACGTGTTTTCTCTCATATGTTGATCCTAGCTTCACATTTTTAGAGTTGTGTGATTAACTAGGAGTTGGTGTAGAAGATAAGAAAGTAGAAAAGAGCCGTTCACGTGGATGTGCATATCCTGAAGGGCAGACAGGACTTATGTATTAGGGAATTGTAGAAGGGAAGCCAAGGTTTAGAAAGCTTATTCGGGATTGGGAGTGAGGATATGGGGACTGTGAGAGGGGGAATATTCAAAACAAAGAGAGTGTTGAAAGCTGTGGTATGAATGAAAAATAGTCACAATAGGCTCACCGGAAGTGGCACTATCAGAAGGCCTTGTTGGAGGAAGCATGTGACTGGGCATGCGCTTTAAGATTTCAAACACTCAAGCTCAAGCCAGAACCAGAGTTCCTCTCTCTTCCTGCTTTCTGCCAATCCGGTTGCAGAACTCTCAGCTCCTACCCTAGCACCATGTCTTCCTGTGTGCCTCCACACTTCTCACCATGACAAAGATGGACTAAACTTCTGAATCTGTAAGCCACCCTAATTCAACATTTCTCTTTGTAAGAGTTGCTGTAATCAGGGTGCTTCTTTGCAGTAATGGAAACCCTAACTAAGACAGAAGTCATATGTAAACCTACTTTGCCGCTAAATTAACCAGCGGGGGAGAAAGGAAATATCCTGATATCCTGTATAACTGGATGCAGCTGCTTCTGAAAGCTATAGGTATTAAACAAAATCCTAAGTGCCAGATGTGAAATACCTCCTTGTGACCTTTTAGACAGGGAGGACCTAGAACCCCTAAACAATGCAGAATCTTGTCACTCCTCTTGAATTAGCTGGCAGGATGCTTTTGGCTAAAGACATCATTCACCTTGGTTGCAAGATACAGTAAAATCAGTTTGTAACTAAGCTGTATGCTTCTTCCCTCGGGCTTGCTTTCATAGTGCTAGGAAGCTGTAAGGAGGACAAAGACATAATCAGTCTTACCCAGCTGTAAACTCTTCAAACACAATATGAACTCACTGGGCAAATGTTGCCCACATGTAAAACTAGCAAGCCTGATATGGGGATATTCATTATTTTCTGATGGGTTTTGAGCCACACACAACAAAAAGAAATTCATGCTTGTACCTTTATCCTGGTCATAAACTCTTGGCTGAGAAGATCTTGGGCCTTAGTGGCAAACTTAGTACTGCTGTTTAGCTAAATATCATGGTGCCACAATGCTTTCTAAACAGGTATGTACACACAGAGATACATTCTCCTCCCAGCTTTATTCAAAGAAGCCTGTTTGCAATGAAAAGTACTGAGTGCAAAGACACATGGCTGCTCAAAGTACTGAGAATAACTCATGGTTAGGTGATTAGCCCCAAACCAGACATTTAAAATACTCGAGCTAAAATTTAGGACATATCACAGAAGAAGAAACAGAAAGAATGGAAAATCTAAAAGACACACAAAAGACCTGTGAAAAACTATCTTCTCAGGATGGCACAGTGAACAAAGCAACAATGTCATAGTAACTACATTGGCCGGCAATAGGCCGGCAGAAATCTGTGCCTGCCGAACAGCCAATTATCTATCAAGAAGGGGCTCAGAGGACCCTCTTTGTTAATCTACTGGCTACAGATGATTCTGGTGGAAGGACATTGTCTTCAGTAGGTACCAACTAAGTGAGCTTGTTGTTCCCTTATATGTAGTTTCAAACCCATGGTCAAACAGAAAACCATGTTTAAACTCAGGGGACCTCAGAACAATATAAGAACACATGAATGAGAGAGGGAAAACTTGTAGAAAAAGAAAGCAAGTATTCGAGAAGGGAACAGGCTGGAAGTTACTATAATCAGATTACATGATATACACGTATGAAATAAAGAACAAAATTTTTTAAACTGAAAAAAAGAAAATCTCTTCAATGAGATTACTCCATTTTTCTACTTACTGTTGCTGTCCTCGCTTGACTGAATTGAATCTGAATCCAGAAATCCAGAAAATCAAAATCAGGCAAACCACAGAAGATTACAGCTTGCACCATAAGACAAACAAGAGTCATGCAACATCAGTCTGCAGTTCAGAATGGATACCTGTCCATCCGTGAGAAAATCACCAGGTTCATTTGTCACCAAACCATCACAGAGTGATGACATATATCAATGTCTTCACATCTATAAACGCCATTAGCTATGGAAGCCAAAAACTACTGAAGGGAAGATTAGTCAGGGGACATGGCACACACCTTCTGCACTCCCTACCTTTTTAGCTAACCTTAGCTCAAAGTTGGTAATGTGTATCCCTTCCTCTTTATTCCATATTCCCTTTGACTTGCTCGGTGCATTGCTCGTTGTGCTTCTTTATTTAAGAAGACAACACAATTACTTTACAAAGGTTTGCTTTATTTCTAATTGTGTGTATATGTAGGGGAGGAGACATGTAGTGTGTGTGTGTGTGTGTGTGTGTGTGTGTGTGTGTGTGAGTTCGGGGTCCGCAGAAGCTAGAGTAAATCAATGGCCTCCTGGGGCTAGAGGGAGAGATGGCTGTAAGCTGCCACATGCAGCAAAGAGGAACCAAACTTTGGCTCCCTGCAAGACCAATTTGTAATGATTTTAACGATCTTCTTGACCTATTATTCATCAGCCAAACAGTTGAGATGGACAAGGAGATGACATGAATACTCTGTTTGTACTTCTGTCATCTTTTATGTTTGCTGCATTTTATACGGGATTATTTGGATGCATGCATTACCATATGATTCTTCATATCAAAACAATCTTCACTGTCTAAGATAAGACATCCAATTGCTATCTCTTGAGCCCCATCAAACCACCTGGGAGGTTGTACCTGCATACTCACATGGAACACACACACACACACACACACACACACACACACACACACACACATGCACGCACACACACACATACAACTAGTACACTTTAGTGTCTACCAGATGACTTGGATCATGTCCACACTTAGCCTGATAAGTAAGACAAAAGAAAACATTGAAAATCTATGATAAAATACCTGAGCCAGATCATACAAATCTATAAAGCATCAACAGAATAAGTAAAAGACAAACAAGTGGTAAATCTTCCTATGGAGATGGATTGGGATAATTAAACTGTTAACATCTGCATTCTGCCCAAAGAAATGTATAAATTTGCTGCCATCCTTAGCAAATCTCAGTGAAATTGTCCCCAGACATAGAAAATAATCCTGACACTCATAAAGAAAGACACACATATACCCACACACTAAAAACCAAAGCTACAGAAGAAAAAAAGCTAAAATATCTCATTTTGCATTTCAAATATATGACAAAATTTTAGGAATAAAAACAATGCAACATACAAACAAATGTAAATCAAGAAATAGAATAGAGTCCAGAAAGAAGAAGCAGAAACACACATACAGTATCAACAGTACACAATGGGGAAACAGTCTAATCAACAGTGCTTGGAAATGTTCGTGTGTATGCAAAATATAAACATGGATCTTCACCTTATAGCTTACACAAAACTCACACAAAATCAACTAAAACTACTGAGGGGGGTTAGTGATATTCCTCAGAGGGTAGAGTAACTCATCTCTGAGCCTGAAAATATTGGCTGAATCCCCAGAGCCCACATGGTAAAGGGAAACAGAATCATAAAAGACGTCTTCTTCTGTCCTCCACAAGTTATTTTCTGATCTACCCACAGTTTTTATGGCTTATATGCCCTTCCCAATAAACAAAATAAGTAAATAAAAGAATATATGTATATATGTATATATAATGGAAATATATAGTCTCCTTTATTGAAAGTAGGTTTTTCCATACTACGTAGTCTGCTTGCAGTTTCTCCTCGCTCTAAGTTTCCCAGTTCTTCTCCACTTCCCCTTCCTTCCACGCCCACTACCTTTCTGTCCCTTACTAGAAAATAAGAGGCTTCTAAGAGACAACAGTCAAACATATCAAAATAAAATACAATAATATATATATTTTTTAATCACATCGAATTTGGACAAGACAAACTAACAGAAGAAAAAGAGCCCCAAGAGAAGGCATAAAAATCAGAGAGCCATTTGTTCACACAGTCAGGAATCCCATAAAGAAAAATTCCAAATTGAAAGCTATAATATCTTTGCAGAGGACCTTGTTCAGACCCATGTAGGCTCTGTGCTTGCTGCTTCAGTCTCTGTGACTTTATATAAGTGTTCCTCGGTTGATTTTGAGGTCTTTATTCTCCTGGTGTCCTCCATCCCCCCGGACTCCTGTACTCTTTCCATATTCTCATCTGTTGGATTCCCTGAGATCTCAGGGGGAGGGATTGGATAGAGATACACCATTTAGAGCTGTGTGTCCCCAGGCTTCTCTGTATTTGTTCCCATCTGCTGAAAGAGGGAGCTTCTTTGATGATCACTGAATATGGACCTGATCTGTAAGTATAGGAGAATCTCATTAGAAGTCACTTTATCAGCACCTCCCGTCGCCCCTCTCCCCCCCATTGTTTTAAAGACCAGTAATATTTGGTTTACCCTAGGTCTCTGAGATACCTAGTCTCTGGGTTTTAGTCACCAGACAGTGTTGTATATGGGTACCATCTTGTGGAGTAGGCCTTAAGTCAAATCAGGCATTGATTGGTTATTCCCATGAGCTATGAGTCACCATTGCCCTATCATATTTTGCATGCATAACAGCATTGTAGATCAGAGGTTTCATGCCCGGATTTGTGCTTAAGTTTCCCCTTTGATAGCCTGTAGAGTACCTTCCCATACCAAAAACCATGTAGGAATCAAGGTACTGTGTAGGCGTAGCACCTTAGTTGTATATGTGTTGTCTTAAGCAATAAGGCCTTACTATAAGTTTATGGAGAACAGCCTATTGAAAGAAAATACATTAGATAGATAAACAGATAGAAAAGTAGAGCTATATCAAGCTAACACAGAAGCTTCTGAGTGGCAAAGAACATTTGACAAAAACATAACTTCAAAAATGAGGTAAGATGTTCAAAATCATTTGCCTGACAAGGAGTTAAAATGTAAAACATACACATTGACTTGCTCCTGCAATTCAGTAGTAAGACAACAGCAAACATGTAATCTAACTAAAGAGCACAGCAAGAAATCTGTATAATGGAAAGGAGATTTTTTATAAAGTATGATGGTTAATAGTCCAAGTATAAAAATGCTTGCTGTCCCAAGACAAACCCAAATCAAAACTATAGTTAAGGATCACATCACAGCAGCTAAATGGCTAATATTAAAGTTACAATGATTAATAAGCATTGACAATAATTTGGATAAATCAAAACTCACAAACTACTGTGGTGTAAATGCTTCAACAACTATAAACAAAGGAATGAAGTTTTCTTGGAAAATTAAAAATAGATCTATACATGTCGCCAGCAATCCAAAACATGGGTATATATCAAAAAGAATAGAAATCAATATCTCAAGATTTAGCAGCAGGTGGGTGCGGAGTGGATGGGTCTCTATAAGTTTGAGGCCAGGCTGGTCTGTCTACAAAGCAAGTCCAGGACAGCCAAGGCTACACAGAGAAACCCTGTCTCAAAAACAAAAACAGGCATTAGCTGCTTTGTTCTGTTCATCTTTTCACTATTCATAACAAACTATGGCTGTACACACATATCTGTTGAATTACAGAAAATTAGACAAGGAAATGTGGTATAGGTTTAGAAGAAAGAGTTCATAGTAGTCTTCTGACAACAAACAAAATACAACCGGATACTCTAAACATTCTCAAGATGCTAAATATGTTAATCGTCTTGAGGTTCTGGAAATAGTACACTGGTATGTAGAAATATGCAAATTCAAAAAATTATGTATGTTAATTATGTACAATTTACTCTATATCACTCATAACAGTAAGACTGTTATATTCCTAAACAATGAATTGATTTTAATGACTACAAAATTAACACAAAAAGCGAGTGGAATCTCTCATATTAGCACTGTGGAATAGAGACAAGAGTGTCGTGATGCTAAAGACAGCCTGAACAACAGCAACACATACAATTATTTTCAATAATATCAAACCAATTAAGACCATTTGAAAGGTGAATTTTGGAAATTTTTGATAAGATAGGAATCATTCCTTTAGGTATGGGTGTGGCTGCCTGGTGATTTTGTCTTGGTTTGTGTTCCGTTTCTTGGGTTTTCTTTTTTCCCCCTTTCCAACTTGTAGGCTTTGGGCTTCACAAGGTCAATTGGGAAACATGAAGTCCTTGAGGGGAGTAGCTATGCTGGCCAGCATGGAATGACATAGACCCCAGAAAAGAATGGTTTCACAGTCCTGCCCAGTGGCTGTGTACCAATCTTGAAGTGTCTGATGAGGTTGAACGAGACCCCAAGGTAGTGCTGACAGATTCTGTGTGCATCTAGGACAGCTCGCTTGTTTGTCTCTTATCAACATTTTTTGCCTGACAATGTTCCAAATGCTTAAGTTTTGGGCAAAGTGACATAAATCAAAGTTTTAAATCCGAGAAGCTTTCACCTATCCCCTTCACATGAAGGAGCTGACAATTTTGTGATTTATAAGTATTTAAGCTGTCATTGGCCACCTAGTGTCTTGTTAATGATTTTGTCCCCTTTAGATGACAAATCCAACTGATTAGCTGTCCTAATTGCTATTGTGCACATCCTTCCTTGGCAGGAGTCTGAGGAATTTAGAGGATATGCTTTTTAAATTACAAATTTGTTGCAGAATTTAAAAGACAGACATAAACTTTCTTTTTAAACGTGTGTAATACTTAAATATATTTTGTGTCTTTGTTATAAAAACAGACTGATGCACTGCATGATGTCTGAGTGGTAAGAGAACAACAAATTTTGGGAAATAATGTATAACAGGATACATTTAAAACAAGAACTTTATTTCCCTATTTGTTTTAACTGTGTGTGTATGTGTGTGCACAGGTGTTTGTGTTTCTGTGTATGTGTGTGTGCGCGCAGAGGCATGTGTGTCTTTGTGTGTGCACAGGAATGTGTGTGTGCAGATAGATCCATATGTGTGTGTGTGCATCTCTTTGCGTGTGCAAGTCACTTGTGTATTTGTGCGTGTATGTGTGCGTGTGTGTGTTTGCATGTGTGGGTCAGAGGGCAATCTGTAAGACTTGGTTCTAACTGTTCTCCATGTGACTTCGTAGCATGAACCTCACATCCACATTATCATCTTTGGGGATAGTGCTTTTGCCCAGAGAGCCATTGCTCAGGCCCTCAAAACAAGCATTTTCATCATCATGCTTATAACAAAATAATTGAAAGGGTTGTTTGTATAAAGAAACTTTACTTTTGGCTTATTTAAAAACTTAATCACTTTAAAGGATTTAAATAACATGTACAACATCAGTGTCATCTGAAATCTGTGTACTATAACCTCTAAAAACTACACTATCTAATACTTAAGGAGGATATATATATACATACACACACACACCTCAAAATGTTATTGAAATGCTTGTGCTTTATGTCTTCGCACATTTATGGGAAAATAAAATATTAGAAAATTCTACTTCATCCTCATTGTCACTAAGGGGTTAAATTTAACGTGATTAAAAACACATAGTCACATATGTATTTATACAAATATATATATATATTTATATATAATGGAGAGGGTCTACAGACAGCATACAAAATGGGATGCCATATAGGTTCAAAGATCTATGATAAATTTAAAATTATTTAGTTATTAATATATATTATATTCTGTGTCTCCGGTGAAGTTATTTTTATCACTTTACACATGTAAACAATTACACAGCTAGACTAAGGAAGCCACTCTAAACACTTATCCCCATCTCCACTTCAGTGTACTTCTGTGCCATTACACTAGGCATTATGAAGCCATGGAACTTTAGCAAGGATTTTACACTCTTACTACCAAGTAAATTTTTCTGCACTCATTCACCACAGAAAAAGAAAGAAACACATTTTCTAATTTCAGTGCTATCCTATTTTTAGGCATTGTGTTAACGTACATTACTGAATTTTGCTATGACCTTTCATAGATGTACATATTGTACTTTGATGTTCTTCATCTCCCATCCCCACTCCTCTTTCCTCCCATTATTCTTGTTCATTTCTCTTGAATATTCTTTCTTCTAATTTCATATTTTATTTCTTATAAATGTACACTCTATATATGAAACAAAACGTACAATATTTATCTTTCTTAGTCTGGATTATTTCTCTTATGATGAATACAGTTGTACTGGTTAATATTTTTGTCAACTTGAGACAAGCTAGATTTACCACTGAAAAGAGAAAATGCTTCCAACAGACAGCCTGTGGGCAAGTCTATCTGCCATTTCATCTTTTCTTTCATTAGCGACTGAAATAAGAGACCAGATCCCACTGGAGAAAGGGCAACCCTTGGACAGGTAGTTTGGGATGTTATAAGAAAGCAGGCTAAGCAAGCCATGAGAAGCAAGTGAGTAAGCAGTGCCCCTCTGTGACACTCCCTTTCTCCCCCAGGAATTGTCAGCAGATATGAGTCCATTCCATAAAGGCAAAGGAGCAGAGGTGACAGACTGGGGTGGGTTTTGTTCAGTAGGCCCTTGAGGATGATGGAATAACTTTCCAGGACCAGCTTCAATGAGACTGCTCAACTTTATTTGAATTGAACAAGGGTTATACAGTTCTTGGGGAGGGAAGATGGGGGAGGGGCTCACAGGGTAAGGTGTATACTGTTGGCTGAGGCTTGAGGTGCCAGGGATGCTTTACATTGTCCAGCAGATTCTTATCAGGAGAAAGGAAGTTGAGCCTGCATTTTGGCCATGGAAAAACAAGACCTCCCTTAGGGTTAGGTGATGCGTAAAGACACTCTCCAGATGAATTTGGGCAAAGAGAAAGAAGCCCCCTGCTGAGAAAGGGAGTCCTCCACTCTGTTCCAAGCTTGGGAGATCTGTCCAGACATGATGAACGGTGACCTTAATAACAGGGTCTTCCAATATTCCTCCATAATTAATTTCTGCTTCAATTCCCACCTGTATTTAGCTCTTCCCTGGACTCCTTCAGTGATGGACATGCAATATAAATATAAGCCAAATAAACACTTTCCTCCTCGTGTTGCTTTTGGTCATGGTGTTTTTTCACAACAATAGAAAGCCACCAAGGATGCTGGCTTAACTAGTTTTCTTACAAAAGCCACACTTCTGTTCTTTACAATGGAATACAATTTCAGTGTGTGAAGATATCCTGTTTTCTCTATCCAGCTGAGAGATATCTAGTCTGCTCTCATACCTGGCTATTGAGAAGACTGCTGCAATAAAGAGGATTGTACAGCAATCTCTGCTATGTCCCTGTTATCATAAAAATATAGGTGCTTCTGAGAGATAAAGCAGAAAAACATGTCTGTTCTATAAATTCAGGTAAATCATGGCTATCGTGTGACCCATAGAGCAATGCAAGAAAAGAGGCTTCATTGCATTTTGAAAGAGGATTCATGGAAAGTCAAGGGAGACATACTCTCCCCTAATACGACTGTGAAGTAAAATCTAAAAATTGGCACATTATAAATTGAGAAGCCTAAGTAATCCAGTAACGATAGAGAAAGATAGCTGAGTTAGTAAACAAATTATGCAAGCCCATATATAACCTGGGTTGTCTCTTCCAGAAAAATTAGGGAGACTGATAGTATGCAATTTTTATGACTCTGGCAGTGGTCATTGATTATGCAAAATAATAGAATAGCTAACAAAACCACACCATGGATATTTGACAAATGTTCTTAGTCAATACTCAAATTATATTCTAGGAGATCCCAGGTATTTCCAGTTAGAAAGATAGTTAAGGGGTGGGAATAATCAAAATTCTGTCTTCTCCTAATCAGGCATAGAAAACTTCATGATAAAATTTGAGTGCTCTGGTTTTAGTATTTAGTTAATTTTCTCATCAGATTTAGAAACACGAGATTGGACAGAAACTGTCTCTTTTAAAAAGGCAATGATAAAACCACTCTCAGCATGTTGACAGGTTGTTTGAAAGCCTCTCTAAGTGAAGGTAAAGTGCAAACAGTTACTGCCAATGGGAGCCAGCTCTCAGCTGGACACACAGGCTCATAGTGCAATAACGCCATTATCTTAAATCAAATATTGCTCTATTCCATAGGGCCTCAGGCAGCTTTACTGAGTTTTATTCTGTTCTTGCATTTGTGTTTACTCTCTAAAGAGCTTCAATTGGGAATCTAACTGTATTTTATTAAATAGTTCTGTACTCAAACTCACTTTTCAAAACCATATTTTGGCTATGGAAAGAGAATAGTTATAAACTTTGGAGGGATTTAAGTGAAAGCAACTGTTACAACTAATCTTTTCATTCAGGGAGTTGCTTATGGATTAAAACCTTAAAAGTAGCTTCTAAGTCTACAGAGAAACATTCTGTTTGAACTCAAATATTCAGGTTTTTACATAAACTAACATTGACATAATGGCCCCAAAGCAAACTTTTGCAGTATTATCATTTTATAAAATTATTTAAACATTTATAAACATCTAAATATTAGGGTATATGCAGATGAAGATGATGATGATGGTTACATTCATAGTGCTGTCATAATGATGAAGACTATGGAATTTAAATCTTAATGGCTCTCTTTGGATATCCACTCCTAGTTTTAACTTTGGTTAGGGCAGTTAATATCTGTGTTCTTCATTGATCATACCTGCCTCACAGAGTGTAACCAAGAAGAAAAAGTGCAAACTTTATTGGTAATTGAATGAATAGATATATTTTGAGTTTTAATAATATGGAACAAAAATCAGCATTGTTAAATATAGAATATGTGTATTTGTTTACTGTTTAGATATATTGATAACAACAGGAATGTCTCTAATAAATACAAGACAATTTTTTATATATAAAATCATAGAATGTGCACCAATCAGATTGCAAAGCTATTATGGTTATTTGAATGGGTTTTGCCACTGTGGGTTCATGTGTTTTAAATGTTTGACCCACACCAAAAGGCACTGTTGGGAGGTGTGGCCTTGTTGGAGGACGTGTGTCACTGTAGGGGTGGGCTTTGAGAATTCCTATGCTCACACTCCTCCCATTGTGGAATGAGAGCCAGTCTCCTCCTGGCTGCCTTTGGATCAAGATGTAGAATTCTTGGCTCCCCCAGAACCATGTCTGCCTGCATGCTGCCATGATTCCCACCATGATGATAGTGGACTAAACCTCTGAAACTGTAAGCCGGCCCCAATGAAATGTTGTCCTTTATAGGCGTTGCCTTGGTTATGGTGTCTCTTCACAACAATAGAAACCCTCAGACAGTTGTTGGTAACAGGAACTGGGTTTTTGCTGTGATAGGCTTGACCACATTTTTGTTTGAAGGAATGTGGATTTTAGCACTTTGTTTCAGGAAAGCAGTAGAATGCGTTAAGTGGAGCTTAGTGGACATTCTAGTAGAAGAATGGAAGACAGTGGTATTAAGGGTGATTTGAATGCTTGGGGCCTAGTTCAAGATGTTTCAGAGGAAAAGAATTTTAGTGTGCTGCCTAGAGATTGTTCTCGGACAAATTGGTGAAGAATGTGACTGCTTTTTGCCCTTGCCTTGCTTGAAGAGTATGCCTGAGGCTAAAATTCAGAGATTTATATTAATTGCGTTGACAAAAGAAATTAAAAAAAAAAAAAAAAAAGCCTATCATAAGCTGTGTCCTGTGGTTCACTCTTATGAAAAGCATTCTGATCAAGTGTAGCAAGCTTAGAAAGGAAAAATACAAAACATATGGTTCCAGGGACAAAGGGTCACCAGGAAGTGGAACGGAGCTAAATTCGGTGCTCAAGGATATTAAATGGAATTAAGGGAGTGCTGACCTCGGAGCAAGAGCCCACTCAGTGAAGCTTATTGTTTATGTGTTTGCAGTTGAACAAGGGACAGTTACAGCCTTTTCTCTTAATGGCTCGAAACTAAGATGTTCCCACACAGACTGATGATTTGAAAGGTAGTGTCATAATTCACAGTGGCAATGATAGAAGGCTATGGTACCTGAGGAGATTGGATCTGGATGGATGAAGTATTTCATCAGGTATAGAGCTTAGAAAGTTCCTATTCTTCCTTCCTGTTTCCTGAATGGCCACCATGTAAACACTCTGGCACATGTTCTCTTTTCATGGGCTGAGATTCTTTGACAGGCCTTCCCTTCCACAACTGGCTGACATTCCCTGAAACTGTGAACCAAAACAAGTCTTTCCCCACTTAAGCTTTTTCTGTGAGATCTTTGAGCACAGTGCCATGAAAGTAGTGTATTCTCAATACTTAAGACCAACACTTGCCTCTAAGAAGCCTGTATGCAAAATGAATTCTCTACTCACATCTCATTGATTTTGTTTCTTTGTTTTAAATATTTGGATTACAAAATAGTTTCCATCACTTCCTTTCCCCTTCTCTTCTTTCCCTCCAGCCTTTCTCAAGTCTCCTCCTTCCAATTCTATCAATGCCTCAACTCTCAGATTAGGAGATTGGGCCCAGACTTACTTCATCTCTTCCCTTACTAGCAGCCCTATTGGTTGTCCTTTCTTTGACTTTCAAATCCTCCTTTCAAGCTTTCTCTCCTGGACTACCAAATGTGAGCTCTGTCTCTCTGCTTTCACGTTAGTAGTGGAACGGTTGTACTTTCAGCTAACAGAAATATCTTGCAGATGAAAAACCCTAGGGGAAACTGAAGTTCAGCTTCCGTTTGTGGGTTTTCCTCCTGCGGAGTCAATGCCAAATGCTGCAGACCTCTGATAGGTAGCTGTGGTTGTCCTTGTACTTTCCACATCTCTACCCACCATGGGCTTGAACAGCAGCTTTTCCTCTCACTGTTTTGGGCTGAAGTGTTAGAGGTGGCATACTCTTGCTCCTTCTAGTGACTATAGCAGAAATCAAGTCATCAAACTTGCCTGGCTGTGAGAGGTTTTTGTTTTGTTTTGTTTTTTTTTCCAGTTGAGGCATTGACTGATACAGCAACTGACTTTTGAGAAGCTACAGGAAGCAAGGTTTTTCACTTCTCAGGGTTTTAGAATCATATCAAAATAACATCCTGATTGAGCTACTCATATATTTGAGAAGAGATGAAACAGCCTCTTTGCTGAGGGTTAGGTGCCGTTGGTAATTCTGTGGTGTGTGGCACCATCATAACTCCAATTATCCCTACCAGCAGGATGAGATGGGTGGTGTTGTACAGACGAAGGTCAAGTGGCCAGTGCACTGGTAACTATGGCAACTATCCTGATTACAAAGATTGTGGAATCAGTTGGCTGTTTCTGGCTAGCTTGGAAAGCATAAATAATGAAAAGGACTAAATGGAGTCCTGAGTGCTCACCTAAGCATAAAGTGAAGATAGACAGAAAGATAGATAGATAGACAGAAAGATAGATAGATGATAGATAGATAGATAAATAGATGATAGATAGATGATAGATAGATAGATAGAAAGATAGATAGACAGAAAGATAGATAGATGATAGATAGATAGACAGAAAGATAGATAGATAGACAGAAAGATAGATAGATGATAGATAGATAGATAGATCGATAGACAGAAAGATAGACAGATAGATAGATAGATGATAGATAGATATATAAATAGATAGACAGAAAGATAGATAGATGATAGATAAATATAGATAGATATAGATAGATAGATAGACAGAAAGATAGACAGACAGATAGATATAGATAGATAGATGATAGATAGATAGATAGATGATAGATAGACAGAAAGATAGACAGAAAGATAGATAGATAGATAGATAGATAGATAGATAGATAGATAGATAGATGATCAGAAAATGTTTAGGTATTTTAGACAGTTTTTTCCTTCTATAGTGACAACAAATATTTGCTAAATATAACTTGGTAATAGAAAAGAACACAAACCTTAAGACAGTGTGTTCTACAAATGCTAAAACATGAATAGGAAAATCTTCTCAAATCTGCTTTCTCAGAAGTGATCTCTCTCATATGTGCATGCTTCTCAATGCAGGGGATGAACTAGGCTCCTTTTGATTAAATATTTTGATGCTTTGATTGCTGAACTTTAATAACTTTTTATTTAAAATTGTTCACACAATATGGTGTTATTTTCCTTTCCTCTTCTTTCCAGATCCTCTCTCTCCATCCAACTTCATGTTTATGTTCTCTCTCTCTCTCTCTCTCTCTCTCTCTCTCTCTCTCTCTCTCTGTGTGTGTGTGTGTGTGTGTGTGTGTGTGTGTGTGTGTGCGCGCGCGTGTGTGTGTGTGTGCGCGCGCATGCACGCGTGTGTGTGTCTTTCTCTCCCTTTCTCCAAAAGCAAAGCAAATTGCACTAGCTTCTTCACAACCTCATGAGTAGTTACAAACAGAAAATGGACTCAGTATTTTTATTTTATTTTGTTATTATATTATTATATATTAGTGGTAGTAATAACATTTTTGGTATCTTTGTATTGGGGTACTTTTATTTTGTTTTGATAATTCTTTTCTTACTGGCTTTTTATTTATTTTGATTTTCATTTTCAACAAGCTATTTTATTTTATCTTCTGTATTTTGATGCTTAGATATCTAGAAACTATCCCTCCATTATAAGAATTTCCAGAGACAGTAAAAAAAAATAAGTAGAAACATATTTTGCAAGTGTAAACCAATTAATCCTTATATCACAAACAGCCACCTCCTTTTCAGGCATCTTGTGTCCAAGCCAATAACTGTACACCCTGAACAAGGTTCCAGACAAGAGGCAGCAACTCCTACAGCCCAGAAGCAACTAAAGTTACTAAATTGAGCCAACCATAGTTCTGTACATCCCTTAAATGCTGCTATGAAAACCACAAATGATGTCATCTCCTTCTTCCTCCTATTGTTTTCTATGCCTCTTTTTGTGGACATAGTGTGCTGTTTTCTCAAGGACTACAATTGATAAACTATATTGTCCATGTTAGCTATCATCTGACCTGTCATTCTTTTTACCTCAAAGTCTCTAACAAAATACATGTCTTCAAATAGTGCAGAAGCAAAAGTAGTTTTTTTTTTTTAAAGAGATTTCTTTTCAGAAGATACTTCCAATGAGGACTTCTTACTTTCAGTCCATAGACTATGAGATAGCCGTGTTAGTTCATGGAATTATTTGAGTGGAAAAAAGCTAATACTCCAGATGTGTTGTTCATTATAGGGTGACACTGATTTCTGTTAGCAGTGGTTTCATATGGTTCTGCATCTCCCGGAAGGGCTGCCAGATGCCAACGGGTGTGCACACCCTCCCACCGGAAGGTCTGATCTAAGTGTTGTTGGTCTCCGGGTGGAAGAGAATGAAGCAAGGTCCTGAATGATTGAGGAATGAAGTCTGTGTCACAAGATCTCCAGTGAACCAGGGGTACAAGAAAGAAAAATTTTTCTCTGCAATAAGTGTTACTGCTTTTTTTTTAAGCTGGGCTTCCAGTACCAGGCCAGGTGGCAGTGGGGAGCTCAGGGCTCTGAAACCAAGCCAGGTGGCAACGAGGGTCCAGCCTGACCCAGAAGAATCAGGAGACTTTTTCGGGAACAGACAGCAGCTTGCTCTGGTGGGCAAACTAAACAGCAGAAGCTCGAGACATCTGGATGAGCTCTAGCAGTAACCAAGGCAGCTCTGCAGTGACTACCTGGATGGAAGTCAAGTCCAGGGTCCAACAATGAGTTTTTCAGGGAGCAGGGAAGCCCTTCTTTCCCCAGCACTGCAGCTCAGAATAAACAGCCACTCTCAGAAGTTCTTCAGTGAATTAGATGGTGTTCGCTGTTTTATTTCATGTGAGAGATTTATAAACCTTGGGCAGTGGGGAGGGGCTTTGAGGATGACTATGTCTCACTGTCTGTGACTTAGTACGCTGCCAATGCTCTGTTTGCATGGGGAAAGATAACAGGTGACAAGCTCATGTGACTGACCACCTGTATGTAGCCCTGGAGATTATGTCATGTGCTCCTGAGGCAGGCATGGAAACAGGAAGGGAGATTTGTCCTGCACCTTCCTTTGTCAGGATGAGAGTTTAAATCTCAAATTTGAGATTTCTAGGCATAGAACATGCACCATCTCACTAGTCCCATGCCAATTCTCCTGGAGATATGGTCCACAAATCCTGAAGTCTAAAGAGTACTTTATCATTGGACTTAATTTTTTTCCCCAAGAGATAAGGATTTGTGTGTGTGTGTGTGTTCACTTGCACTTTTTAAATTTAATTAGTTTATTCACATTACATCTCAATTGTTATCCCCTCAATTGTATCCTCCCATTCTTCCCTCTCTCCCTCTTTCACACTATTTTCCTCCCCTAGGTCTGTGACAGAAGGGGACCTCCTCCCCCACCATATGGTCATAACCTATCAAATCTCATCTTGGTAGTCTGTTTATACTTTCTCTGAATGCCACCAGGCCTCCCCACCAAGGGGAACTGGTCAAATATGGGGCACTAGAGTTCATATCAGAGTCAGTCCCCACTCTCCACACAACTGTGGAGAATGTCCTGTCCATTGGCTAGATCTGAATAGGGGTTCAATATTTACTGCATATACTGTCCTTGGTTGGTACAGTAGTTTGAGCAGACCACCCTGGCTCTTGATCTGCCCATCATAATGTTCTTCTTGTGGGTTTCTAAGACCCTCTGAATCCTTCTATTCCCATCTCCTGGTAAGTGAAGATTTTCATGAGACATCTCTTTTGGGCTAGTGTCCAATTATAAGTGAGTATATACCCTAGGAGTCTTTCTGTGTCTGGGTTAACTCACTCAGGATGATCATTTCTAGATCCACTCATTCGCCCTCAAATGTCAGGAGTTCCTTGCTTTTAATAGCTGAGTAGTATTTCATAGCATAAATGTACCACAGTTTCTTAATCCATTCTTCGACTGAGGGACATCTAGGCTGTTTCCAGGTTATCATTGGACTTATAAAATATTAATGATTGTGATAAATGCATGTATATACATTGATTTAACATTTGTTTTATTATGTTATGTAGTTAGAACATTGGTAAAATATTAATCTCCTGAATTCTTCTTATTTTTCCCTTTATAAAATGGTAGCTCATCATTGTAAATGTCACTCATTCATAAGAGACTGGTGAAGACATCTGTGGTTGTGTCTGGGAAATGCTTTCAGAAAGGATTAGTAGCTGGGCAGGAAACGTCACAGTGAATATGAATTGTATGATTTCATTTCAGCTAACATAAGACAAAAGAAAAAGCTGAGAAACATAATTTCCCTTCTCTACTTATCCACCATATTGTCCTGAAAACAAGAAGCTCTTCTCAAAGGAAGTTCCATTAGGATGAAGTAGCTACGGAATAAACCCATTGAAATTGTGAGGGAAAAATCCTTCCTCATTTGTTTTTGTTACTATTTCTGTCACACACAAAAAAAATGTGGAATTAAATAATATACTGCTAGCTCCTCTTATTTGCTTATTTATTAGGAAACTCAACTCAATGGCCTATAGCTACTACCAAAGCATACCAACACCTTCTTACCTGCACTTAACAATTTTTAGTGTACGATAAACATTGGGCTATCTCTGTTACACACAAGATGCACAATGATGTACACAACTATATTCTACAAAGGCTCAGTGAAGACTCCAGTCTAAATTGATAAGGAAATTATTAGTGACAGGACCATCACTTTAAAAATATAAAACTCTGTAGTGGCTGACTTGTGTAAGCCAGAACTGGCAATGATTTAACTCCTGTCAAGAAAGCACATAAAATTCATCCTAAGCCAGATGCTAAGATCAGTACCAGCTACAGCACCTAGCAATTCCTATGACACCCTCATCTAATTGCCTGTTAGCCTGTGCAACAACAACAAATAAAATACAGGTGAAAAAGAATGATAATGGAGTACCACAAAACTTCACCATACTATGAAAGAAACAGGCACAGTCACATTGCTAGAAAAATATCTTTTCCAAGGTTATAGGATGCACATAGCCTTTCATATGCTTGATATTTGTTTTCTATATTTGTCAGCAAAATTTACATTTTCAGCATTTTTACCTTTCTCAACAGCGGTATGTAGTATATTATTAATGTTTAGTATTGATTCGCACTATTACTAACACAGATGTTATTCCTTAACTCACTACTATAGAAATTAAAAAACTCAGACATGGGTGAGACATTTATTATGCCTTAAGCACTAGGGCTATACAGATCTTAACCCTGTACATAAGCTACCTTGTTAACTCCCAGCCACACATCTCATCCAATATTCCCATAAATACTTACGTATGCTCCATTTGGGCTGCTTCTCTCCATCATGTCAGTCCTCAGAGCAAGCTTCCCTTGGCTATGTGCTTCTTGTTCACATTAAGCCACGGCAACCCATTCCTTTCTCCTTCCTTCCTCCTCTCCTGCCCTTCTCCCTCTCCACCGTGATCCTTCTGCCCCTCCAAGCCCAGGAACCTCAGCTCTGCCTACCTCTCTTTTGTCCAGCCCAGATATAGGCAATTTTATTGGCCAATCAGGGATAATTTGAGAGGCAAGATTACACCCCATCATTTGGGGTATGTGAACATTTGCTCACAGAACAGTAAAAGTCTTGGAAAGAAAAGCAATTAACACTTGAATACTAGTTGCCCCATATTAACCACCACAGCAGTATCAGTATGCTCTTATTTTCTTAAGAGCCGTGAACAAAGGTCTCTTGATCATCCTGATATCTCATTATGAACATTTAAATCAATGACAATGTTGTAATTGATTCTCATTAAGAGAAGTTAATAAGACCTATAATTGCTTTGGAAAAGTGAATGCACACAAGAAAACGAAACGTAAACCAAAAGTTTTCTGGGACTCTTCGCACTAGGGAAATGTCTACAGGTTTTGGTAGTAAGGAGACTGTATCAGTGAATGAACATTGTTGACTTCATGCTATCCGCTGCGAAGAAGTTGGTGTGTTTTGGTTCTTTTGCAATCGTAAATTTCACATTTTAAATCAGTGCTCAAAATAAGAAGATATTTCATGGTTAGGAACAGTTGACCTGAAATTTGAATTCAATAAATAGGCCGCACCAGAAGTTCCAGGTAGATGGTTTTTCAATAGAATGTATCATGTTGGGAGTAAGGGCTCACGATTTATCCCCTAACTTCTGCATATGAGATGTGGATAGCATGGATAGCACGAATAGATAGCAGGTAAGCATGCATCCCAGGTGCATGGAGTATGCCTGGTGTTCGCTCATCTACTAAGTCATAAAACAGACTGAGTCCAGCAGTTTGTCACTATGGAGCAAAGATGCAACTCATGAGACTGGGTTTGAGAATGTCTGTAATGCACAGACAAACTGCAGAGCTTGGAAAACTTGACTGTGTACATATTTGCTGCTTTGCCACTTTTCTCTCACCCAACACGTTGAATCGCTTTGACTATCAATTTCACATTCAAAATGGGTAACTCACAAGAGAGAAAAACAAAAATATTTATGATTAATGTGCAGTGGATTTATCTTGTAATAGCTGGAACCCATCATGTTCATGCTCACAGCCACAGAGGGAAAAAATGTGAATTTTGGTTTAGCAGATAATGTTCAGAATTTTCAAGCATTCAGGATCAGACATCTGTCACAGTGCACCTCAATGGGAATTGTCTTGAATGAACTTTTGTAGGGGATTTCTCCTATGCTGGCTGTCACTTGGAATGTGGTGTATTCAAATGAGAAGAGAGGTAGTCTATAATTCCTTTGCTGATTCCTGGAAAGTAGCTAGCCCAAAACTTGGGGGAAAAATGAAGACCAGAAACAGAATTTGAGAGGAGTTATAGACCTCACAAACACAGACTATAAAAATGTTTCCAGTTGACTTTTTAAGATTTATTTTATTTTATGCCTATGAGTGTTTTGCCTCTGTGTGCATCACCTCCATACCTAGTGTCCACAGAGGCTTGAAGAGGGTGTCACACAGGTGCTGAGAATGAAACCTGGGTCCTCTGCCAGAGAAACAAGTGCTCTCATAGTGGAGCCAATTCACACAGACCTAAAGAAGCTAAATAACAAGGAGGACCCTAGGGAGAATGCTTAATTCTCATTCAGAAAAGCAAATAAATTAGACACCAGAAGCAGTTTAAGACAAGGAACAGGAACGGAACCTACCATCGAGGGCCTCTGAAAGACTCCACCCATAAGGGAATCGGAACAGATGCTGAGACTCACAGCCAAACTTCAGGATGGAGCACAAGGAGTCGTATGGAAGAGTTGGGGTATAGAAGGACCTGCAAGGGACAGCAGCTCCACAAGGAGACTGAATCCAACAAATCCGGATGGAGGAGGGGGATGCTGCAGAGACTGATGCACCAATCAAGGACTGTGCAGGGTGAGGACCTAGACCCTCTGCTCAGATGTAGTTGACAGGCAGGACAGCCTCCTTGTGGGCCCCATAAAATGGACAGCAGAGACTACTTCTAACATGGACTCTGATGCCCACTCATGGATCACTTCCTCCTGGTAGGGCAGGCTTGCCAAGTCACAAGGAAGAGGATACAGACAGTCCAGGTGAGACTTGATAGGCTGAGGTCAGATGTTAGGGGAGGAGGGCACTCCCTTTCTGAGGGCTAAGGGAGGGTGGAAGTGGGTAAGGGAGGAAAGATGGGACCAGGAGGCAATGAGGGAGGGGGCTACAATCTGGATGTAAAGTGAACAAATTTAAATTTTAAATTAAATTAAATTTAGATTTAAAAAAATGTTTTCAATCCTTATAAATGCTGACCAGCGAGCTGTCGCTATGGATGAATCTCCTCATAAAAAGACCAAGCACATACAGCCATACCTGTCTAAGTCATCCAGGTCCTTCTCAGTGGGCCTATTGTAGGACCATGACGGCAGGACAGAAGCTGTGTGTGAGCTGTGCAGGAGGTAAATTCTCATCCAGGCTGATTTTGTTACTGCTTTTGTGTTCAACTTGCCAAACGTAAGTGCCAATGCTTCACTTCTGATTTGGTTCCATTCCCAGGGTAATAGTAGGCCACCTGGTGACAATATGATTAACTTAGATCTTTTATGCCCCGGTAGTGTTTATGAGCTAGGTTTGTTACAGTGACAATCAGTCCCCAACTATCAATGGCTTGAGACAATAACAACAGCAACATGAAGTATTTCATGTTATAGGAGTTGATGGCAGGCTGTTAATCAATTATGCTAATATGCTTTGGAGGTGAAGGAACAAATCCAACCAGTGACATACTATTGTGGAAGAGGAGATGGTCAGAAGCAGCTGTAACAATCACACTGAAAGTCTCAAGTCTGTATGTGAGCAGTATAAATAATTTCTGTGCGTTTTACTTGGATCAAAACAATTCATATCTCATTTATCAGGAGGCTGGGGTAAACCATACAAGCAAAGGGCAGTGAGGTCAGTCCTCTTCTAAGGAATAGCAGATATTTTTTATAATAATGCAACCTTTGCAAAACCATTTGTCTCTTCATGAACACATTGGGCCAGACATTTATTATACATATTTATTCATAATTATTCTTCCATGACTAAGCATAAGAAATTCCAGAAAGCTTTACTACTTGCTATGTTTTATATTAACCACAAGCTTTTGTTATAGCACATCTGTTATAACAATCTTTGATTGAAAAGTATCTAAGCACAAAGAATTTAGCCTTACCACGTGACTCATCACCGCATAATTGATAGCATACTCATTAGTCTATAAAATTGACATTATATGTCTTTTATCAGTGCCTGGAATTTGGTGCAACCCATGAATGGACGGCACAAGTATCAGAGTCAAACCCAGAAATGCTTTCTCTCCCTACAAAAATATGTTACTATTAAAATAATTTTCTCCTCCAATATCATTAATATGGTCTCTCCAGACTAGTTACATCAGAAAGCACCAGAATGATTAAATCATTAAATCAAAAGCAAGGTTTATACTCTGAGCAGTTTGAACCTGTGAGCAGCAGTCAGACACACAACACTTACATTTATGTAAAGTGTATCTTGCTTCATTTAGCAATTCACTGAATGCTTGCATTCAATTCCTGAGAATTTTCTGCTAACCCATTTCACATGCCCTGCATCTTCTAGAACCTTGTAACTTTGACTTATAGGTAAATATTTTTCACCCAAAGATGTAAGGAGAATGGACGCCAAAAGAGAAAAGGGACACATTGTGCTGTAAGAGTCTCACGTTCCTGGTTTGTCTCTTCCAGTAAGGTCTTCTTTCTCTCCAGCCCTCTCTGTGAGAAGGCAGAACTGTTTCAAGTTGCATCAGCTGACATAGAAACATATTGATGAGAAAGAGCATAAGATGTAAAGATATTTGTGCTGTATGATCACACTCACCTGTGAACATTCAACACAAAAGACGCATACGATACTTCATCAAGCAATGTGACCTGACAAGTCAATGTCAGGCAGCCCGTATCGCGGCCATTACTGGCCAACTGCTCCCCAGTGGAGTAATCATGGGTGAATGTCAGGCATGGATTCAACAATGGCCTCACTAGGCACTACAAAATATCCAAGCTTCTAGCAATTAAAATCAATTCCAGGTCCTCACAAAGGCCGGTACCTAATGAGACCCAACATACTACAAGCTTGTTTTGTCTGCATTTTGTTTGTTTATTGAGAGAGAGAGTTCTGAAGTGACTGTTTAAGGTGAAGGGAGTGGCCTATCTATTTGATAGTAGTAGAAGTTGTGGTATGTTTCCCAGGTGCCATGTTCAGGACAAAGCCAATCATTTATGCATCTAGTGTAAAGCCAGTCGTTTATTTCTGCAACTCCGGGAATACTAGATCCTCATGGCTAACAGCTATTTTCTTCTCCCAGATAGATTTAACCAAGGAGAAGTTGCATATCATTTTTAATTACTAGACATTTGTGTGCGGACCTCTTGCTTTAAATTAGGGGTACAATGATTTCTGGAACGGGCAAAGGAATGCCTGTGGACTGAGAGCTTTTGTCTTTGTAGACACAGATACAAAACATATCTTTTAAAAATTACTTTTTCTTTCTCACGATTTTTGTATGGTATCTCTCTTATATTGATGATTCCCTTCTCGTTATTTCTAAGCCTGGTAGGAAGTAGTATAAATAGAATACGCACAGGACCAGTACTACCAGTTACATGCTGCTGGAGGAACCAACTGGGAATGTTAAGAAAAGAGGGAAGGGAAGGACATGATCTGTGTTGGCTTCTGGTTTTATAGGTGTCAATTGATCATGTTTGAAGCTGTGAGTATGGTTGAATTTTTATATATTTGACATGATGTATGAATATATCAAAGTACCACAGGTACCCAAGAAATATGTATCATTTTAAGGTCTCATTGTCTGTTAAATTACTTGTGTTTTATGCAACATTCTGAGCATTAGAAAATAAATGCATAGGAGTTTTTAGCTGCTGCTATATTTCTTCCCAGAATCATCAAAAAAATTAATCAACAGTGTTGTGGTTTGGTGGTAATTCCAGGGAAGCATATGAAACTCTCAAAACGTACAGCTTTGCTCGAGGAAGTATGTCACCAAGAGAGGGGGTTAAGTGTTTATAGCCTTGTATTCCTTCTAGTTAATTCTTTCAGCTTCCTCTGAGTGGATACAAATACAATCAGGAAGTTTCCTGCTTCAGCTACCTTTTGGCATACATTCCCTGCCATCATGGATCCTCCCAGTGGACAAAATTGAACTTTGTCATTACAGTGTTTTATCACAGCAACAGAATAGTAACTAATATAACATTAAGAGAAATTTGTGGCACTGTTTGCTCATTGCCCATTAGTCTAAAAGCAAAAAGGTAATCTATAAGAGAAGCCAGTGATGAACAAATTGGTCTATTTCTGCCAATATTGACTGATAATTTTTTCTATTCCTTCTGCCCAGAATCAGTTAGATCTCACAGGTGGGAAAAGGTCAAATGTGGGAGTTAGCATTCTGCTACAGTCCACCTACCTATGATGTCATCGCTTACTTGCCACGGGGGCATGACCCTGCCCAGGTCCATATAAAGGACAGACCCTCTATGTGATCTCTCCCTCTACACCCTATCTGTCTCTCTAGTTCTCTCTCTACTTTCTCTCTCTCTCTCTCTCTCTCTCTCTCTCTCTCTCTCTCTCTCTCTCTCTCTCTCTCTCTCTCTCTCTCCCTCTCAGAGTACCCATCCCCTTTTTCCTTTTCCCCCATGCTCATTTAATAAACTCTGTATAACATAATATCTGCTGTCTGTTACCTTCTATCTATCATTGCTTTAATTATTATAGGAACACTGAGAGAAATTAAATGGAGTTTTGCTGTGCTGACTTGTTTTATGTCAACTTGACGTAAGCTAAAGTCATCTGAAAGGTGAGGAACCTCAAGTAAGAAAATGCATACATAAGATTGTCCTATAAGCAATCCTGTAGAATATTTTCTTAATTAGTGATTGGTAGGAGGAATGCTCCACCCATTGTGAGTGATGTCATCCTAGGGCTAATTGTCCAGAGTTCTATTAAAAACAAAAACAAAAACAAAAAAACAAAACAAAACAAACAAACAAACAAACAAAAAACCAGCTGATAAAGCCATGACAAGCAATCCAGTAAGTGAAGAGGAGATAAACCTGTTTTTGTTATGATCCCAAGTGTGGGATGGGGAACAGACTTGTGAGAGAACAGGTGATGTTAATCCACTAGAAGACGATCCACTTCGTGCAGGAGGTTGATTGTTGCCAGCTAAAAAACATCCTTGAACAAACTATGGAAGGAGCACACACATATGAGCCCAAAACAGGAGGCATGGCTTTTTGGGTCTTGGTATTGTTTGGCTGTTCGTTGCTCCACTTGGAGATGCTCCTCTTGAGAACCACTCCAGTGGAGGTTTCAGGGCTCCAGGCTTCGGCTGCGGCTCTGACCTCGGATGCTGCTCTGGTTCCAGCTGTTGTTCCAGGTTCCAGCAGCAACTTTGGTTGAGTTGCTGGTCTGCTGAAATCCTGCTGACTACACCAGGAGAATTGTTCCTAGGAACTTGTTTTCTTTAATCTTCTTTTCCTCTTGTTTAGGCTAGTTGGGGTATAAGGGCGGTACGTTCATTTTATAAGTTCATAATAAAGTCTAATTGTTAAGGAAATTGATCCTACAAGTAAGCAGCACTACTCCATGGCATCTGCATCAGTTACTGCCTCCAGGTTCCTGCCGTATTTGGCTCCCATCTTGTCTTCTTCCAATGATGGACTAGAATGTGGGAGTTTAAGGCAAGTAAACCTTTTAAGATATCAGTGAGAAATTAATAGCTGTATCTGAACTAAAAAGAAAAGGAATGGGTGAAATTTCCTATTTTGTCATTTTTTTAGAGGCGCTTCATATCTTCTTAGTGACTAGCTTCTAAATATTTGACAACTGACTAGAAGTCCTACACATGTAGTAGCAGATTTCATTTCAAACTTAATACTAATGAGGTTAAACAACAGGCCATTTGTGTTTGCTTTTATAAAGTTGCGATTCATTATTCTTATTTTGCATTAGTTTATGTAGCTCAGTTATTTATCAAATAGCTTTGAAGCTACTTCTTCTCAGTTGCACATATTATGTAACCCTTTAGACTGTTTTTTTAGTAAAGAGATTTTATTATTATTGTAGTCATAGCCATTGATCATGTGGGTTTTTTTTTTTTTTTTTTTTTTTTTAACCTATGCTCTCTGCTCTGCCAAAGAAGCCCTGTCTCCATTTAGAAAAATGTATTCATGTAGAGGTATAAAACTGTATATGTGAGTGTGTGTGTGTGGATGTGTTTATTAAGTCTGGGTCTGGAGGAGAGAACAAAATCAATGATTTAAAATTAAAATGTCTGTTAAAACCAAATTAATTGGAATAACAACCAATAAGTGTTTTAAACTAGACAAGATAGATGGATGACTTGGGGCAAAATATAACTACATGAATCTTCCACAGAAATCGTATAAACTCACAACATTTGATAATTTACTCCTAGAGAAATAAAACCAATAACTTTCAATCAAATTGAGAAAAATAATGGGATAAACAATAATTATGGCCTCAGTGAACAAAAGGAAGATATCAAAAATGGCTTGGGCTGCTGTAATGTAAAACCCAATACAGAGGTAGAAGAAAATACTGCTTTAATTGTGAAATCTTTACTTTTTTCAGTCTTCATCATATTTCAAAAATGTAACTTTTTTTAAAAAATTGCGTGCTTGTGTAATTTTTTCTATATTTACCTTATACCTTATACCAAATACTATGATTTAAGACAAACTTTACCATAGCAATAATGTAAATTCCATGAAATTTCAATCAAAATTAAAACAAGGTAGCTAGTATTATACACTATGTATACAATGTTATTTCATTCAGTTGTAAAGAAAAACTAAAACTTTTTTTTTTTTTTTTTTTTTTTTTTTTTTTTTTTTTGAGAAATTTAGGTTTTTTATTCAGAATTAGTTTTTTTTTTTTTTTTTAGTTCTATGCCTTATTTTTATTTTTATTTTTATTTTTTATTAATTTATTCTTGTTACATCTCAATGTTTATCCCATCCCTTGTATCCTCCCATTCCTCCCCCCCCCCATTTTCCCATTATTCCCCTCCCCTATGACTGTTCCTGAGGGGGATTACGTCCCCCTATATATTCTCATAGGGTATCAAGTCTCTTCTTGGCTACTTGCTGTCCTTCCTCTGAGTGCCACCAGGTCTCCCCCTCCAGGGGACATGGTCAAATGTGAGGCACCAGAGTATGTGAGAAAGTCGTATCACACTCTCCACTCAACTGTGGAGAATATTCTGACCATTGGCTAGATCTGGGAAGGGGTTTAAAGTTTACCTCCTGTATTGTCCTTGGCTGGTGCCTTAGTTTGAGCGGGACCCCTGGGCCCAAATCTGCCTATCATATTGTTCTACTTGTAGATTTCTAGGACCCTCTGGATCCTTTTATTTTGCTGTTCTCCCATGCGTCTCTCATTTAGAGTCCCAATAGGATGCCTTCCCCTCTGTCCCAGTTTCCTGGTAAGTGAAGGCTTTCGTGGGACATGCCCCTTGGGCTAGTATGCAGATATAAGTGAGTATATACCATTTGATTCTTTCTGCTTCTGGGTTAACTCACTCATTATGATCATTTCTAGCTCAATCCATTTATCCACAAATTTCGGGAATTCCTTGTTTTTAATAGCTGAGTAGTATTCCATAGTGTATATGTACCACAGTTTCTTTATCCACTCTTCTACTGAGGGACACTTAGGCTGTTTCCATGTTCTGGCTATTATGAATAAGGCTGCTATGAACATGGTTGAGCAAATTTTCTTGTTGTGTGCTGGAGCATCTTCTGGGTATATTCCAAGGAGTGGAATAGCTGGGTCTTGAGGAAGCCCTATTCCCATTTTTCTGAGATAGCACCAGATAGATTTCCAAAGTGGCTGTACTAGTTTGCATTCCCACCAGCAATGAAGGAGTGTTCCTCTCTCCCCACATCCTCGCCAGCATGTGGTGTCGCTTGAATTTTTGATCTTAGCCATTCTGATGGGTGTAAGATGGAATCTCAGAGTTGTTTTGATTTGCATTTCCCTGATGACTAAGGAGGTTGAGCATTTCTTTAAGTGTTTCTCAGCCATTTGATACTCCTCTGTTGAGAATTCTCTGTTTAGTTCCAAGCCCCATTTCTCAATTGGGTTATTCGGTTTGGTGGTGTTTAATTTCTTGAGTTCTTTATATATTTTGGATATTAGACCTTTGTCAGATGTAGGGTTGGTGAAGATTTTTTCCCAGTCTGTAGGCTGTCGCTTTGTTCTCTTGACAGTGTCTCCTGCCTTACAGAAGCTTCTCAGCCTCATGAGGTCCCATTTATTAATGGTTGACATTAAGGCCTGGGCCGTTGGTGTTCTGTTCAGGAAGTTGTCTCCTGTGCCAATATGTTCCAGGCTCTTTCCCACTTTTTCTTCTAAGTGAGTTAGTGTCTCTGGTTTTATGTTGAGGTCTTTAATCCACTTGGATTTGAGTTTTGTGCAAGGTGACAAATATGGGTCCAGTTTCATTTTTTTACACATAGACCTCCAGTTAGACCAGCACCATTTGTTGAAGATGCTATCCTTTTTCCATTGAATGGATTTGGCTTCTTTGTCAAAAATCAAGTGACCATATGTGTGTGGATTCATATCTGGGTCTTCGATTCGATTCCACTGATCAACCAGCCTGTTGCTGTGCCAGTACCATGCTGTTTTAAGTACTATTGCTTTATAGTACAGTTTGAGATCAGGTATGGAGATTCCTCCGGAGCATCTTTTATTGTACAAGATTGTTTTAGCTATTCTGGGTTTTTTGTTTTTCCATATGAAGTTCAGAATTGAACTTTCAATGTCTTTAAAAAATTGTGTAGTTATTTTGATAGGGATTGCATTGAATCTGTAGATTGCTTTTGGTAGGATGGCCATTTTTACTATGTTAATTCTCCCGATCCATGAGCAAGGAAGATCACGCCATCTTCTCAGGTCATCTTCAATCTCTTTCTTCAGAGTTTTGAAATTTTTTTCATACAAGTCCTTCACTTGCTTAGTTAGGGTAACTCCTAGATATTTTATATTGCTTGTGGCTAATGTGAAGGGTGTGGTTTTCCTAATTTCTTCCTCTGCAAGCTTGTCATTTGTGTATAGGAAGGCTACAGACTTTTTTGAGTTAATTTTGTATCCAGCCAATTTGCTGAAGGTGTTTATCAGCTTTAGGAGTTCTCTGGTGGAGTTTTGAGGGTCACTTATGTACACTATCATATCATCTGCAAAGAGGGATAATTTGACTTCCTCCTTTCCCATTTGGATCCCCTTGATCTCCTTTTGTTGTCTTATTGCTCTGGCTAGAACTTCGAGTACTATATTGAAGAGATATGGAGAGAGTGGGCAGCCTTGCCTTGTTCCCGATTTGAGAGGAATTTCCTTGAGTATCTCACCATTTACTTTGATTTTGGCTATTGGCTTGCTGTATATAGCCTTTATTATGTTGAGGAAAGTGCCTTGTATCCCCGATCTCTCTAAAACTTTAAACATGAATGGGTGTTGAATTTTATCAAATGCTTTCTCTGCATCCAAGGAGATAATCATGTGGTTTTTTATTTTCAGTTTGTTTATATGATGGATTACATTGATGGATTTCCGTATATTAAACCATCCCTGCATGCCTGGAATGAAGCCTACTTGGTCATGATGAATGATATCTTTGATGTGCTCCTGTATTCGTTTTGCAAGTATTTTATTTAGTATTTTTGCATCTATGTTCATAAGAGAAATTGGTCTGAAATTCTCTTTCTTTGTTGAGTCTTTGTGAGGTTTAGGTATCAATGAGACTATGGCCTCATAGAATGAATTTGGTAATTTTCCATCCATTTCTATCTTTTGGAGTAGCTTGAAGAGTATCGGTATTAGCTCGCCCTTAAAGGTCTGGTAGAATTCTGCACTGAAACCATCTGGCCCTGGGCTTTTTTTGGTTGGGAGACCATCGATGATTGCTTCTATTTCTGTCGGGGAAATGGGACTATTTAACTTGTTTATCTGTTCTTCACTCAACTTTGGCAAGTGAACTTGATCAAGAAAATCGTCCATTTCCCTTAGATTTTCAAATTTTGTGGCGTATATGCCTTCAAAGTAGGATCTTATGATTCTTTGAATTTCTTCAGTGTCTGTTGTTATGTCTCCCTTTTCATTTCTGATTTTGTTCATTTCAATACTGTCTCTCTGCCTTTTAGTTAGTTTGGCTAATGGTCTGTCTATCTTGTTGATTTTCTCAAAGAACCAGCTTTTGGTTTTGTTGATTCTTTGGACTGTTTTCTTAGTTTCTAATTTGTCAATTTCAGCCCTGAGTTTGATAATTTCCAGGCGTCTACTCCTCTTGGGTGTTTCTGCTTCTTTTTTTTCTAGGGCTTCCAGTTGTGTTGTTAAGATGCTTATGTGCGATGTTTCCAATTTCTTTTTAAAGGCACTTAGTGCTATGAATTTTCCTCTTAGCACTGCTTTCAATGTATCCCACAAATTTGGGTATGTTGTTTCTTCATTTTCATTGAATTTCAGAAACTCCTTGATTTCTTTCTTTATTTCTTCCCTGACCCAGGTGTCATTTAGCAGAGAGTTGTTTAGTTTCCACAAACGTGTAGGCTTTTTGTTATTTCTGTTGTTGTTGAATTGCAGCCTAAGAGCATGGTGATCTGATAGGATACAAGGTATTATTTCAATCCTCTTGTATCTGTTGAGGCTTGCTTTGTGACCTACGATGTGATCAATTTTGGAGAAGGTTCCATGGGGTGCAGAGAAGAAGGTGTATTCTTTCTTGTTTGGGTGAAAGGTTCTATAGATATCTGTTAGATCCATTTGACCCATGGCATTGGTTAATGATGTTATTTCTCGGCTTAGTTTCTGTTTCAATGACTTATCCTTCAGTGAGAGTGGGGTGTTGAAGTCTCCCACTATTATTGTGTGGGGATCGATGTGTGGTTTAAGCTTTTTTAGGAGATCTTTTACATATGTGGGTGCCCTTGTATTGGGAGCATAGATGTTCAGAATTGTGATGTCATCTTGGTTGACTTTACCTTTGATGAGTATGAAGTGTCCTTCCTCATCCCTTTTGATTAATTTTGGTTGAAAGTCTATTTTGTTCGATACTAAAATGGCTACCCCTGCTTGCTTCTTGTGACCATTTGCTTGGAATATTTTTTTCCAACCTTTTACCCTGAGGTAATGCCTTTCATTATGGGTGAGATGTGTTTCTTGGATGCAGAAGAATGTTGGGTCTTGTTTATGTACCCATTCGGTTAGTCTGTGTCTTTTTATTGGAGAATTGAGGCCATTGATGTTGAGAGATATTAATGACCAGTGACTGTTAAGAGACTTAATTTTGATGTTGTTTCCAGTCGAGCGTTTGTGTAGTTGTGTTTTTGCCATGGGATAGTTATCTATTTCCTGGGTAGTTTTGGTTGTAGCTTGACCCTTTGGGATGGAGTTTTCCTTCTAGTACCTTCTGTAAAGCTGGGTTTGTGGATAGGTACTGTTTGAATTTGTTTTTGTCATGGAATATTTTGTTTTCTCCATCAATGGTTATTGATAATTTTGCTGGGTAAAGTAGTCTGGCCTGGCATCTGTGTTCTCTTAGGGTTTGCAGGATCTCTGTCCAGGACCTTCTGGCTTTTATGGTCTCTGCTGAGAAGTCAGGTGTAATTCTGATAGGTTTACCATTAAATGTTATTTGGCCCTTTTCCCTTGCAGCTTTTAATATTTTTTCTTTGTTCTGCATGTTTTGTGTTTTGATTATTATGTGGCGGGCAGTTTTTCTTTTCTGGTCAATTCTATTTGGTGTTCTGTAGGCCTCTTGTATGTTTATAGGCATCTCTTTCTTTAGATTGGGGAAATTTTCTTCTATGATTTTGTTGAGAATAGTTTCTGGGCCCTGGAGTCTGATGTCTTCTCTTTCTTCAATGCCTATTATCCGCAAATTTCTTCTTTTCATGGTGTCCTTAATTTCTTGGATGTTTTGTGTCAGGAGTTTTCCAGATTTGGAATTTTCTTTAATGGTTGATTCAATATCTGTGATTGTATCTTCTAGCCCTGAGATTCTTTCTTCCATCTCTTGGATTCTGTTAGAAAAGCTCACCTCTGTGTTGCTCGCCTTCTTCTCTGAGGTCTCACGTTCTCGTTTTTCTTCTGTCTGTGTGTTTATCATTGAATCCATTTTCATTTTCAGATCTTGAACTGATTTTTTGATTTCTTTCATCTGATTTTTTGTATATTCCTGAGTTTCTTCCATTGCCTCTTTATAGGTCTTCAGAGCTTGAACCGTTTTACTTATTTCTTTCATCTGGTTGTTTGCATTTTCCTGCAATTTTTCCAGTTCCACTCTATGTGCTTCTTTTATGTCTCTCACCTGTTTGTCTGCGTCTTCCTGCATTTGATTACGAATTTTATTTGTTTCCTCCATTATCATCCTCATTACTAAGGATTTGAGGTCATTTTCTTGTATTTCCGTTGTATTTGAGTTCTCTGGGTGGTTTTCTTTGGGATAGCTGGAAACTGGAGACGCCATGTTGTTTTGGGGTTTTTTGCGTATGCTTTTTCGTTGTCCTTTAGACATCTTGCCGTCTTTGTTTTTGTTGGGTAGCTTCCAGAGTTGAATGGAGGGTGTCTGATGATAGATTCACTTGTTTTCTTACGATTTCCCTAGGCTGCGAGCTCAAAGCTTCACTGGTGTGGATGTTAGGAGGTTAGCCCTGTTGTTCTGGTCTCTCACAGCCAGTGATCCTCAGTCCCTCTCTGCTGTGGATCCTGCAATTGTTCTGGGTTTCTGAATGAGCGTTGGGTCAGGCCAAGGTATCCACAGCCTTCTGTGTTCCCTGCCAAGTCCAGCCAGGAGCACTGGGACCGAACCACGGGCAGAACTCAGCTAGATTCTCAGGGCCAGAACCGTCTGCCAAGCTCAGCTAGCGATTTGGGCCCAAAATGCACACAGGGCCCAGCCAGAATTTTTGGGCTGGGACTACGCACCAAGCTCCACTAGGGCCTTTTGGCCCAAAGTGCGTGCTGTGGTCAGTTATTGACTCAGGGCCCGAACTGACCACCAATCTCAGCCAGGAATTCTGGATTCAAACTGTACACTGTGTCCAACCAGAGTCTTAGAGCTGGTGGAACCGAGAGCTCTGTCCAGCCTGTGCCACAGCAGGAGAACTGCGGCTGCTCTGAGTTAGCGCCAGTGGTGGAACAAGTGCTCCGCCCGGACTGTGTCCCCACAGGGGAGCTGCCGCTGAGCTGAGGTGGTGCCTAGGATGGAACCGAGCACGTCACCAAGCTTGCGCCACAGCAGGAGAACTGCGGCTGCTCTGAGTTAGTGCCAGTGGTGGGACAAGTGCTCTGCCCGGACTGTGTCCCCGCAGGGGAGCTGCCGCTGAGCTGAGGTGGTGCCTAGGATGGAACCGAGCACGTCACCAAGCCTGCGCCACAGCAGGAGAACTGCGGCTGCTCTGAGTTAGCGCCAGTGGTGGGACAAGTGCTCCGCCCGGACTGTGTCCCCGCAGGGGAGCTGCCGCTGAGCTGAGGTGGTGCCTAGGATGGAACCGAGCACGTCACCAAGCCTGCGCCACAGCAGGAGAACTGTGGCTGCTCTGAGTTAGCGCCAGTGGTGGAACAAGTGCTCCGCCCGGACTGTGTCCCCGCAGGGGAGCTGCCGCTGAGCTGAGGTGGTGCCTAGGATGGAACCGAGCACGTCACCAAGCCTGCGCCACAGCAGGAGAACTGCGGCTGCTCTGAGTTAGCGCCTGTGGTGAAACCAAGTGCTCCGCCCAGACTGTGTCACCGCAGGGGAGCTGCTGCTGAGCTGAGGTAGTGCCTAGTGTGGAGCAGCGTGCTCAACTAAGCCTGCGCCACAGCAGGGGAGCTATGGCCACGCTGAGTTAGTGCCTCAGGCAGAATTGTTTGCTGGGCCGGGCCAATACCCGGGACTCTGGGGCCGAACTGTCCGCCGAGTCCAATCTGGGTCCAAAGGCTCCACGCGACCCAAATCCTGCCCCGAGTCCCCTCTCCCGCAGCAATTCCCACCAGCCACCACACCAATCGCCTCCACCGGAAGGCTATGAGCTGCAAACCTCAGCCGCCGCTGCTGGTGCCGCTGGTGCTGCTGCCTCTGCCGCTGCCACTCTGATCAGAGAAAAACCACGCTCCTCCCGTGTGCAGGGGCACGCAGGTCCTCCGCACCCTGGTCCCTCCGAACCGTGGAGCACTCCCGCTGCCGTGATGTTCGGACCTCGGTGTTCCTGGCTCAGAAATCTGTGCAATTCCCTGAATTGTTCACTGGAGCCTCCAAACGCGGTCCACACTGCTCGCCGCCATCTTGGATCCTCCGAACCATCCCTTTTCTTCATGGCTCAAAAGTCAACTCCCAAGTTCACTGTTTTTGTGCTACTCTCATAAAACATACATCAGGGTATGTAGAATTGACTTTTGACTACTTTTTTTGATTATTTCCTTGCTTTGGTTTTGTTGAACTGTAAATTAATCAGATAAATTCCTTGGTAGTATTGAGTGGATATCCATTTTTCTTTCCCTTTTGAGAGTTACTGCCCCAATTCTCACCTTTGTGTTAACCTTGTACCCATGTAGAAAATGTAAAAAACCTACATCAAAAGAGTTGGGTGTGTATTTAAAAAACCCACCTCATACAAACTCAGATAGATAGTGTTGTTTCCTCTATACCTAACCCTATAGTAATGTTCAGTTCACAGGTTTGCACAGTAAGAGATTAACAGGGTAAAGCTAAAGAACAATTATATTACAGTGTAATAACATTTATTTAAAACTTATTTATTTCTAGAATTTTCCAACAATTGTTTCCAGAACATAGGTGATCAAGGGGAATTGAAAACATAGAGAACAAAATGATGGCTAAGGGGAATTAGCATTTAGATTTATGCAAGGACCACAATAATTATGATTAAGAAAAAGTCCCAAGCTCCCCTATGCTACCACATTATAGTTTCCCTCCACTTAGATTTGAAACTGCTGAGAAACACTGATCTACTTTCTGTCTCCGTAGTTGTCATGTAAATGACACACCCAAAATACAATGTCCAAGACTATGTGCTCCTCAGAACGTGCCATCTGAGTGCTGAGTGATATTGAACATATGTGCCACCATTTACTTTACTGTTTGAAGATTACTAACTATTATGATCTAGACCTTAAGTACTCCTTCCATGCCAGGCTTGGTTCTTCTCTTCCTTAATTGTGATGTATAGTTCAAAAACACAGTGTTGTTTTGTGATTGGGTCCAGAACTTTCCCTTTATATTTGCTTGCATAGGTTTACTCAAGCTTTGAATAATTTGCCTCCAAACTTCACCCATTAAAATCTTACTATCCATCAATATTACCTTTCAGGAATAGTTGAATGATTCTTTTAAATAGTATGTATCTCAAGGAAAGCCTCATCTTGAACTTTGGGGGCTGATATTTACTTCATGTTGATTTACAACTATTCTTGTTCATAGATTTCTATATAAACTTAATGTGATAAATTCTTGAAGTACAAACTAAGACTCAGTAAATACTGGAAAAGAAACATAGTGGGTTACTAAAAATAGGCAAAACTCCTCCTAAGAAGATATTGATAAGGTTATTCACAAGTTGGAATGTATGTAGGTACAGAGCATACACTTTAGGCCTCAGAACTTCCATATAGATTAACATAAGTGTTATTATAACTAGGGTGTAGAATACACCCCAAGCTCCCTTATGCTTCCTCTTTGTTGTTTCTTTCTTCTTAGATACCCATGAGGTGATGGTGTTCACCTACACTAACACGAGTTCCTGGCCTCAGTCTATTAATTTGTATGGCAAAGGCACTCATTAATACCTTCATGGCAAAACTAATCTTTTAGTAACTACTTGAGAATTCATTTGCCTAGTCAGATTGATGTTTCAAATTTCTCAGTGCACAGAGCCTGTCAACTAGAGAAAAGTAGGACCAACAGTTTTCCCTGGTCATGTGACTAAAACTATTCCCACATACCTCCTTTTTCTGTGTTATGATGACAGTTTACTGTCCACTTTGTGTAGACGAGAAAAATACTAAGCCATGAATTCTAGGACAGAATTTTATAGCTCTAGGGAGACTCTGGAAGGAAAATGCAATGGGGCTGAGTTGAAACTTTTCATGGTGGCTGCCGAGTTCACGTTTGGAGTGCTGCAGAGGTCAGGATGCACAAGGGACTTTTCTTCAAGGCATAGCCACTGCAAGATGTGAACAAAATGGGCACAAGGCTCCTCAGATCAGGGGGAGTCTTGGTTTGTTTCATTTGTCTTTGAATCTGCTCCCAATGTCCTGTGGGCTGGGGATGGTGGGTGTGGACATAGTTGATGGCTACACTTTCAAGGGTAGGCAAGATGCAGCAAAATCCATTCCCAAATCAGAGCAGTATTATGAAAAAATATTTAGTGAGTATCTAAATCATTAAGAAAAGTATTGGCAGCATCCTCTTTGCCTCTGTTTCTGAGCTCTGAAAATATTAAAATGGACGTTCTCATCTACTGGTAAGTAGAACAATAATATTTATTATATTGAAATATTCTTTGCAGTCCCCAAATTTTTTTCTTAGTTGAAAAGATAAAGACAAGGAAAAACCAAGGACTTCTACTAATTAATTATTCTCTAATGGGTTTCACACATATTCTTTAGCTTAAATTTTCTCCATCTTTAGTGCTAATCTGAGGCAAACAAATATGCAAATGGCCACATATTAATGCTAAAGAAATACAGGAAAGTAAGACAGTCCCGAATTTTGCCTTTGAGTTACTTACATCCCTATGTATTCCAGGTCCTGATTTTTCTCAGAGAAAGAAATTTAAGTAAAGTTATTCAAGATTATTTAGACTGCCCCTTAATATTACAATGTTTTAACATATAAAATAGGGGAAAATAACTTTGCTGAAGCAATTTTAGAAGTCAGGACTATATTATGTTCTCAGGTTCAATCTGGACTTAGAAGAAATGGTTATTCAGAGTATACAAAGGAATACACAATTGCTTTTTTAGTTTATTATAATTTATTCAGATTACATCCTGATTGTTATCCCCCTCACTCTATCTTCCCTTTCCCACCACCACTCCCTCTCTTGCCCCATTCCCCTTCCGTAGACCTCTGACAGAAGGGGCCCTCCTCCCTGACCATATGAGACACACCACATGTCTCATCTCGATAGCCTGCATCCCCTTCCTCTGTGTTTCACCAGCCTCCTCGGCAAGGAGAAAGTGATCAAATCAGGTACCAGAGTTCATGTCAGAGGCAGTCCTGGCTCATTGCACAGCCCTGGAAATGAGCTGTCCATTGGCTAGATACCAACAGAGGCTTTAGGTTTACTGCATACATTGTCCTTGGTGGGTGCAATGGTTTATGCAGGACCCTCCTGGGGCCAGATCTGCCCTCCTTATTGGTCTCCTTGTGGGGCTCTTGTGTATTCGTCTTCTTACGAAACTTGTCTCCTGGGCTTTCAATATTGACATCTTAAGCAGAAGCCAGTGATAGCTTTGAGATGCTGATGACAGATTTTAAAGCTCATGGAAATTTCTTTTTTCTTTGTAAAAATTTATTCACTTTACATTCTGATCATAGCCCCCCTTCTCTCCCCCTAGTTCCACTCTTCTTCCCTCTGTACCTTCCCCCCTCCCCTACTCTTTAGAAAAGAGAGCCCCCCAACATAAGCCAGCACATCAAACAGAATCAGGACTGATCACATCCTCTTCTACAGAGGCCAAGTGAGGCAGCTCTACTAGGAGAAAGTGATCAAAAAGCATGCAACAGAGTCCATGTCAGAGTCGGCCCCTGCTCCCCTTACTAGAGGACCTACATGACATCTAAGCTGCCCATCAGCTACATATGTGTAGGGGGCCTAGGTCCAGTCCATGTGAGGTCCTTGGCGGGTGCATCAGGCTCCTTCAGCACCTCTCTTCCCAGCCCAGGTTAGTTGACCCTGTTCGTCATCTTGTGGAGTTCTTGTCCCCTCTGGGTCCTTCTCTCCTTCCATTCTTCCACAAGGCTGTCTACCTGATGTTTGACGTGAGATTCAGTGTTTGTTTCTACAAGACGCCTCCAGCCGTGCTTCATCCCTTTTCTACTGCCTATCTTTCTCGGTGACAGAGGAGACAAAGACATAAGATTTCCAGTCATGTATTACCCAGGTGTATTGTTTTTATTCTTTATCCCCTTCTACAGCCCGCTGGATCTCAGTTATTACAACACACCTGTTGTAAGTGGAGACAATCAGGAGAAAAACACATGGTACCTTCTCAGGGAAAGGCAGAGACCAGTAGTCTCAAACATAATACAGGAATATTCTTATTCTCAAGCAATGCTTGTTTTATACTGTTTTGATAACATCATAACATTATTACTTTGTAATTAAATTGTATTTTCTTCAACTAGAAATTTGATACAGAGCAAGGAAGCTACAAGAATTTTCTGCTGTTCTTGATTGTCATGTACTTTATGGTTTCTCAGAAAATATCTTTTGAATTCATTATGATGCCAAAGCTCCTTTGGGTACCCCATGCTGCAGGGCACATATACTTTCCTTGCTTTGGACTTTTGTATTTATTATAGGCTCCTCACTTCTCTCCACTTACAGTAGACAAAACCCTACTCTTCAACTCATCAAAGCTGCATTTAAATAATTTTGTAATTATCAGTTAAACACCTTGTGTTTGACAGTAAACTCCACAGTCATAGGTTTGGCAGAGAGGATAATAAAAATAGTATCCATTATATATTGCAGTGATTGGAATGGAGCATCCCTCATAGTCTCTAGTGTTTGACTATTTGGTGCCCTGGTGGCAAAACTATTTTGGAAAAACATAGGAGGTATGGCCTTGTTGGAGAACGTATGTTACTGGAGACAGACTTTGAAAGTTTAGAGTCCTACCATTGTGAGTTTGCTCAATGTGTTTTATGACTGAGGTTCAGTATGTAAACCCTCAACTTCTTGCATCAGATGCCATTCCTGCAACCTACTACTCTGACACTCCATCATGGACTTTAACCATCTGGAACCATAAACTCAGATAAACTCTTTCTACCTAAGTTGCCCTGGTCATGGTGTTTTATCACAGCAATAGAAAAGCAATCAATACAGACATAAAATATACTTTCAGTAGAAATTTGTTGGAAAAATATAAGTAAAGAAATGAAAATACTTACATAAGCATCAACTCAAAGTATAATACATCAATGAAGAGATTTAAAAGTTCAACAATTAGTCCAATTTTATTCTGTGTAACACTAATACACTTGGAGGCTGCCTTTTCTAATCTTTCCTTATAAGATATATAAGCAAAAAAGTACCAGATTTCTTGTTCCTTGGTGCCTACAAATGAATGTTATATGAACTTAAGACACAGCTCCTGGCTCAATGGGAATAACATAGTTTATTATGAGTGACAATTGCCCAGAAATTTGGATTCAGGCTGCCCTAAATAATGTGATCAACATGGACGCAGTTACAAAACAAAATGTCGTGAGTCAAGGCATTTAGCAAATGAGTTGGTGAAAACACCAGGTTTCCGTCAAGTACAGGAATATCTGCTGTATGCTGAAGGTGTTATCTGATGACACTCTTAGGTTTGAATTGGTGGATTTATTGTGTGTGGAGAGTTTTACTTGATAATCACAAGAACAATGACTCAGACACAGAAGGAAGATGAGAGTGATTGTCATGGCCACTAGAGAGACCCCATGATAATGCTGGCCCGGAGGAACAATGTCATGACTTCTGACAATTTCAAGGTTCTAACTAGTCAGTCAGCCTTTGAGAATATTTAGCATAGGTGTGCCATTTTTTTTTCCTGCAAACTTCTTAGTAGTTACTTCTGAGCCTCCCCAGTTATGGACACTTACTTTCCTCTGAGCCTGATCTTAAAGTTGAAACCAGTTTATAACCTCATTTTAAGTGCATTCACTGGGAAGGATTTTTTTCTCTTGACTTTTAAAAATCCTGTTGCCAGCCATCAGCCGTTTAGCATGACAGGGTGGAGGCTTCTGTTCGCATATACCTTGCCAAGCCCTGACTTAACACTTATTTAATCATTACCAAGTTATTTCGTGATTTAAAAAATTTAATCTCCAGTGAGAATGGTTATCTTTGAAATCTTGTTCTGTTTAGCATTATGAGGAAAAGACAACTCTTATTCTGATTTTTATCTGATTAAAATAAAAACCTTTCAGATGTCACACAAGCCTTTTGACTTGGACATGGTGAAGGATAAATTATATTTGCTTCGCATCTGAAGTTAATTTAGCAACTGACAGAATTTTCTATATACTTTATGGTTTTATTAGCATTTTATAGCATGTTTTATATTTGATAAAAACTGCCTTACACTCACTTTAATTAGTTATTTCACATATATATCAATTAGTTTCCGTAATGGAAGAAGGAAAGTCAAAAAGATTTTGAAAAGCAAGATGTCGCATATGCATACAGATTAAGTTTTAATGACTCCCATCTGGGGATATTACCCAGCTTCATGAGCAGTTTTCGGGGAGAAAATGTATGAATGACAAATGAGCCCTGGCAGCTTCCTCAATTCATCCAGAAGAGGGTGGAGTGGCTCCTTCTTTAAACTGGGTAAGGAGAGAAAAGAAAGGAAACCAGGAGTAACAAATATACACGACCTATGGCCAATTTGATAATAAAAGAATTATTTGCTGTCCAAGAACATGAACTTAGTATGAGACCTGGATTTGGTGTAGATTTTGTAATGTACCCACAGGATGTAGCAGAAAGTAATCTAGGGAAGTGCTCTAAAACTCGCTTCGCCCATGTGTGTGACTATAGTGTCAATACTCACTTCATGAATCTGTTTTGTAATTTAAATAAGATGCTTTCCTGTATGATGGGTTCAGCAAATGTCTACTGTAGTATTATTTATATTCATCCAAATATTTTGACACAATATCACTCACTACGTAGTCCAGGCTAGCCTTGACTGGTGATCGGCTTACTTCTTCCTTTGTGCTGGACTACAGCTTTGTACCAACATGGAATAAATAAAGTTACTTTTTAAAGGCTTATGCTATGTTTAATTATGTCTGCAGATGTGTATCTGTTGTGGTTAGGTGAATGCAAGCACAGGGGCCTATATATGCCAGAAGAATGAATTGGAGCTCCTGGAGCTAGAACTATAGGGTGTTGTGAGATCCTCAACATGGGTGCTGGAAACAAACAAAAAAAACAATACATGGTCTTAATGGCTGAGTCATCTTGCCAGCCTGGGTTTATTTGTTTTATTGATGTAATTGGTACTTTTACCTAGATCTTAAATTCTAGTTAAAAAATATTAGAACTCTTTTTAAACGGCAAATGGCACAGAGACTTTATTGGCTTAGAGTCTATAATATATATTTCTATAAAGGGTAGCCAATTTCTCTGACGGATGGAAGTTTTACTTGTATCATGAACTTGAACTTTCTATGCCTCACAAATGATCCAAGTAACCAAATTTGCCTTGTCAGGGAGTATAAATATATTTACAAACACACGTAAATAGATAGAAATGGATACATGGAAGAGATCCAAACCTCTTCTGCCTGCTAAAACAAGCAGCTGCTCCTTTATGAGAGAGAAGAACACAGGATGTGACCTAGGAGAGCCATGTTTAATGTAGGGTTGATGACGTCTTGTTGACCAATGTAGGCAGGTCTTATGTGGCTTTCAAACAACTAGTTTTTAATATCAAGTCATTCTTCTAACTTCACAATTTTTATATCTCTAAATGCAATCAATAATTAAGGTAACTGTAAGATTAAAGACAAGAATGAGCCTGGTGAATTGAAATATGTTGCCATTGGGGCTATCCCTCATTAGTGTCTGATTGTTTTATTGAACATTTATACACACATTATTTCTCAAGTGATTGGATAGATGAGCTACTTAGTCCATATTCTACTTTGTCTGGGAACAAAAACGACATGTTGTTGCTTGTGGTGGTTTTGAGAATTCGATCCTAGACTTCAAAAATGTGAGATAAACACTCTCCTGTGGAGTTTCTTCCTGCCCCCAGGATTATAAATTTTCTTTCACATGATGTCGATACTCATCAAAGGAACATCCAGAGATGAGCTATGCTAGATAAGAAACACTGCAATATATCCACTGCTGGGTGGATATATATGATCTGGTTCTTGTGCTTGACTTGTAGTGATTTTACTTCCTAATTTTTAAAGAAGCTTTTCTGTATTCAAGACAAAGCCAAGACATAATACATTGAATTTTTTATCTGAATTATTGTTTCAATAAAATTGTATCTGTCACTTAAATGAAAAATAACATAGAATAAAAACAATAACATTAATCTTAATCTATCCATAACCAATATTATTTAAGGCACTAACGTTGGGCTGGGCACAGTGGAATATAAAGAATTAAAGTGGTTTTCGCAGACTGTAGCTTTGAAACTCATGACAATATATCCAGAAGACATACACAGCACTTGTTAATACTTTTCATCACTGGGATCATCCACACAAGTTTGTCCATCAGTTACAAACTTAAAGTTGCTCTTGCCAGTGATGTTATGGTCCTGGCAGGTAATGATATTCTATGTGTCCATAAACTTTTAGTGTAACCCTGGCCTCTATTTGCACTAGATATAGACTTTTCCCTTATTCTTGTACACAGATCTAGCATGTCCAGGTTGACATCTGTTACAGGAAATTGATTTTTAGCATTTTGCCACGTCTGTCCCAGTACTCATTCCCTCACCGGCCCCTGATTGTAGTGTTATCTTCTTTGCCTCTATAGTTTTGATGATCTTGTTTTTCCCTCATAGCTTTTTCTACTTTCAGTAGAGACATTTACAATTTATTCGGCTCCACTCAACTACCGAAAGATGACAGGGAAAGTCTAAAAGTGGATGCAGTGAGAGAATTATAGAGAATTGACTTTCATAAGGAATTTAGAGAGCCCAACAGAGTCTTCAAGGATACCCTCACAGGTATCAGGGGATCCTTTGTGCATCCTCCGGTCTCCAGATTGAGGGAAAGTAAAGTGAGAAGCAAGTCTCAGCAGACAAGTGAGAGTTTGGAACAATATAACTGACCTCACCTGGAAACATTGAGAAGATTCTTACTTAGTTTTCTGGAAGTGAAAATTTCTGGAGTATAATGCCAGAAAGTTCAAGGGACAAAGTTGGGTTTCATGGCCATCTGCTTGGCCTGAAACTAATAAGAGACCTTAAGGAAGAAGGCTATAAATATAATTCATAAGTTATCAAATAGTTATCTACAGACAAATCATAGGTTAATTTCATAGAACAATAGATTTATATGTTCTATGCAGTATTTTTATTGTCCAAATCTTATAATCCCCCAAGTTAGCAATCAACATATTTATAGATCATTTATAGAGCATCATGAAATGACTGGATTTCCATACACCTGGGCAAAACAAAAAAGTTGTTTGTCAATAAATTATTATTGAGATGGTAAGAGAAACAGTTTTCAAGGACACTCATTAATAATTGGATAAAATAACAAACTAAGAGAAATATCATGGAACAAAGATGTTGTGGGTATATAATTGTAAAATGTAAAGACATTTATAAATTATAACAATCCTTAAAATTGATTATCAAAAGTGAATGTGGGTATAGTTGTGTAATCATTCCTGATATAAAGGCACTTTGCAGAAATGAAGGCTTTTCATGCATAATAATGCTGGCCTTAGGAAAATAGGAGATTGATAAATGGGTTCACGTTTTTGTCTGATATCAATATTTCATACTTAGCATGGGTCAATTGTATTCAGACTTAGAGAAAGCACACTGAAGTCACAGTATTACATATGTGCACACACACATGCACACACACATATACACCAGCACTCATGCTTACAAAATTATTACTGTTTCTTCAGGCTGGAGAATATATTAGTATGCTAATCATTATCAATCAACCTATAAATAAGGAAGAAAAGAAGTATAGACTAATAGGTATTTTGATAATTTATTAATTTATTTATTCTCAAAAGCATCCATCCAATGTTTTAGACATGAATATTTTTGTTTCTCAGTAAAAATGAGAGAAAAGTATCACATATTTTTGTTTTCCAGTACTGGAATACTTAGTATATGCATTTCTTGATTTCTAGCGGCACATCTATTAAATATTTTAGGCACCATTTTATTAAATTTATTAAATTTCCACATTAAAATAGAATACATCAACAAGATGTATGTGGGAATGCTCTTAGGGTCATAAGAGTGTCAAAATGAAGTAGAAACATGGGTGCCTTTGGAAAAGCATATTGGATAACTTCACAGTATATTTTAGAGGTAGTTGCTGACTTGGGAATAATTCCAGACATAGAGAATACACATAAACTGATGTGGCACCCGACTGAATTACAGGGTGTTAACCTGTAAGGTCTGGCCTCATTTTTTTCAGCCCTTCCTGGTAACAGCTCAATACTAATTTTTATTTCTATTTAGGAGGTTGAAATAGTATCATGGTCTAGATATGAAGGGACTCTTCCAAAGCCCCACATGGTAGGGGATTTGTATCATGATGGTTATTCTACTTTGGGAAGTGGTGGGGATCTAAGGAAATGGGGACCTGACTGTATGAAGTAGGTCTTTTGGCCTATATTTTTGGGGCCTATACCTTTGGGGCCTATACCTTTGGGGCCTATACCTTTGGGGCCTATATCTTTGGGGCCTGTATCATATCCTTTGACGCTGTCTCTGCTTCTTGGCGGCCATGATGTAAAGAAGTTTGGTTCTATCTGTTTTCTGTACCATAGTATTCTGATTTATGACAGCTCAGAAACAATGGAATGCAGGCTTTGGGATCAAACCATAAACAAAATCAATCTTCTTCGTGGTGTAGACGAAAGGATCTTTATACACTACTGCTAGGAATGTAAATGAATTCATCTACCACAGAGTCCTTATGGGTATTGTTCACACACAAAAAAACCTTAAAATTAAGTCTTCCACATATGATTATTATTTTTAGTTTGTTTGTTTGTTTGGCTGGTTTTTTGAGAAAGGATTTCTCTGTGTAGCCTTGACTCTCCTGGACTTTCTTTGTAGATCACCCTGGCCTTGAACTCACACCAATGCAACTGCCTTTGCCTCCCTGAGTGCTGGGAAGCCAGCCACGCCTGGCTCTTACAGTTGATTTTTAACCAGTGGAATAAGAGTCAACCTATCACAGAGGCAGTTGCACAGCAATGCTTATTGCAGCATTATTCACCATACCTAAGATATGGAACCAAACTAGATGTCCAACAACAGAGGAATGAATGGCACATATGCAGATATGCAGATATGCAGATAATCATAAGAAACAAATAAACCAGTCTCATAAAGACAAATATTGTACATTTCTCTCATTTGCTGAGATAAAATATTTTATGTAGTTTCATGAAATCATGTGTACATATAGGAGAGGAAAGCAGAAGTAAAGGCATCTAGAGGAAGAAGGGGACTAATGGGAGAGGGGAGGGCTAAGAAAGCAAAGGGTGGGGTGTGCTCCATGTAGAGATCATACTTGCAGAAGTGAAAGCTATGATATGCCACTGCAGGGAAATCTGTACATATCCTCCCTTGCAGCCTGCCATCTCTATTCTCTGTGAACTTAATTTTATACCAACTGTGCATAAGGAAAGAACTTCACTGGCCACATTTCAGGTGCTTAATAGGATGATATCTCATGTGAGTGTTGTACTAGATAGTAAAAATACAAGATGGCATTTTTCTGAGGATGCTCTAGTGGGAAGAATATATGAAAATATCTGCATTGTGTTTGTGTAGACTATGGATAAACAAACACTGTAGTTTAACATAGAGACTGCGTTACATGGACACTCTGGGGTTTCAAAATACAAAATCTCTCTCAGTAATTCATATAAGTATTTTCTTTATATGTGCTAGCTTAAGATAGTTAGAAACAAATCTATCAAATAAAATGCTCTAAATTCAATATGCCTTCAATAGGGATTATTTGGCTAGTGCAACGATTGCGTGACCTTCTGAATAATAATTATGAAAACACTACCATCAAAACAGAAGGTGAAAGCAATATATTTCTTTTATTTTCTCTTTTAAAATCTGTCTCTCTGAAGATGTTAGCACTTGACTGCAGCATGTTATATTTTGCTAATCAGTAGGGAGATTTAAACAACACCTCCCTCCTTTCCTGAGTCCTTGTGGCTGTTCTTTTGTGAACTCTTTCTTCACATTGTTGTGTTGATGCTGAAAACAATCCCGTGGCAAAAAAAAAAAAAAAAAAAAAAAAAAAAAAAATCTCTCTCTTATTAAAGACAAGGTCTTATTTCAAACTGAGAAAATAATTAGAAAGCCGACAGGAATTCCTTTGGGTACCATAGTGTTTGTAATGAGAAAATTGAACATCTCGGAAGCCAAAGGGCTTGGCCTTGGGAGCCTGGAAATGCTGTTTTTCTCTCAAGGGCGGAGCCCAAATGCCTATCACAGCACTCTTTCTTGCCCAGATATGCCAATCAGTGCCTTCCTACCAGAGAAACTCTGAGGTAGTTATCCATTTCATTATGTCTGGAAGAAGTCCAGAACCAGGTGCATGAATTAAATCAGTTACTTGTGTACCACTTCAAGCATGAAGTTCAAACCGACTGGAAGCCACAAATTATATGCTTGAGAGGCATCTGCAATTTCAGAGAGATGTGTACTTGACTGCTGGAAGAAGAAAAAGGACACACAGGAGCCAAGTTCACTCCTGTCTGCTGGCATTTTACTGATGGCTCAGATAGCATCCCAAGGATAATTTCAAAGGGCAACAGACAAAGCAGGGGAAATAGTGCCCTCATTCACTAATCGAAAACGTTCATTTCTAGTCTATAGAAAAAGTTGCAGGCCAGGAACTCCATAGTGGCCGCTTGTCGGAATGAACAATTTGAAAATTTGAAAACTAAAAACATCACCACTGGAAAATGTTCTTTGAATTTACCACTACTCTCAAGTAAATGAATCCATAGAAATAAAATACTTTCAACAGAAAAAAAAATTCATCTCTATATATGCACATGTACTCTGTCTTAGTTGCTCTGGAAAAATCCTGTGACACTATTATAAACCAGAATGTACATATTAAAGGCAAATTATTGTATTTTATTCATAATTAAAAGAAGTTCCATTTCTGAACAACACAGTTCTTATTTATCAGCATCCATTTTTTTTGTTTGTTTGTTTTGGTTTTTGTTTTTGGAGACAGGGATTCTCTGTGTAGCCTTGACTGTCCTGGACTCGCTTTGTAGACCAGGCTGGCCTTGAACTCACAGAGAGATCTGCCTGCCCCTGTCTCCCTGAGTGCTGGGATTACAGGCAAATACCACCGAACCCAGTTGAGACGAGGTTTCTAACATAGAAACTGTGGCGTAAAAAGGAATACATTTAGTTATGATCATACATTCAAAACTGTTTTCATTATCATTTATCTTCCACACATGGGAGGCAGGGCAAATAGAATTCTACCGCATAATTGTGAGGGAGAAGCTCAGGGAAGAAGCAATGTGGGATCTGAGGAGTCTTAGACAAGAAAGGATTCCTGGACTGGTACAGAGGTGAAGGAAGAGATCTGCCTCCCCTGTGGCTACGCTCGGTCTTTTCCCTTCTGTTCCTCCACACTCTGACCTTGAACAGATACTGAGCCATTGCTTATGGACGCAGGCTTTTGAGTATTAGAAAATCTCTAGGAAGGTAAAACTCAGACATGACTAACACTGCACTCTCAGGGGGGAAAAGCTCAAGGGCAGAGGGAGTCCTATCAGTGACTTCTAAAAATATTGTTTTAGAACATTTTGAGGTTAGGATGTGTAAGTACATCATGACTCATTACCTTTCCTCTCTCCAAATCATTCCATGTACTTCTCTTTCAAATTCATGAATTCTTTTTCATATATATACCTGAAAAAAAATATGTAAAATTCTAATTAGTCTGTTACTTGTATGGGTATGTTTGATTTTTAAAAGAGATATTTCATATGCTTAAATACAGGAACTCAGATAGCATAAAAGGAGGCAAGAACACTGAAAGAAATTTATCCAGAATTGTTATGAAGGAGGAAGGCAGCTCTGACACAGATAGAACTATCCAGTTCAGTAATCAGATAAATGGCTGAAGGATGGCTGGGAAGTGATGGTGAATTTTTGGGGAAGGTGCGCAGATGATACTTAAGCTTGCCAGGAAGCTGCTTAAAACTGCACCTATCATTCACTGCAGCTTGTGATTTGTATTCATAACTGATAATTGTGATTGTGCGAAGGGTCAGAAGGAGACAAACAGCTTTCCATCAGAGTGGTTCAGAAAATATTTATTGAGAAAGACAGTAAAAACATTGTGTGTGTGTGTGTGTGTGTGTGTTTTCCCCACCATAGGGATTGTTTGCCAAAGAGACATAGCTACCCTTTTGCAAAATCCAGTGAAACGTAGTCATGGTTGAGGAAGAAGTGCTCTTTCATGAAAGGCCCTTCCCGAGTCTGTAAGTTTTTATAATGTTTGCCAGTGTGGATAAACTGAACACAGGAGATCTGTGTGCTTTTTGTGAGCCAAGCCTTAAGACTCCAGCTTGCACTCATTCACACGTGGAGCACATTATCCCTCCTCTCCGACACTCAATATAGTTTTATAAGCTTTATTACAATGAAACAATTGTTTTAGAGGATTTCTCAGCCACGCTTCTCAATTGTAATACCATTGAAGCCTATTTGGGTTATACCCTTGAATCAATTTCTAGTGAAGTTATTTGGAGTGTTTGCCTCAATATCATTGTTAGCATACCTAGTGAATATTACAGTTGTGTCAGATATGTCGCTGGTCAACAGCAACTAGGATTACTTCCTAGAGTGCTGTGACTTATTCTCCGGCATCACTGCAGTCTTCAAATTGTGCAGAAACCTAACTATTTATTTCCCCCATTCAGCTGAATTATACCACAGGCTTTCCTAATGAACATCTAAAGAAAATAAAATAAAGGATTTTAAAATGATATACAAGGAAGATCAGAGTTGAAAATACTGAGATGCCATTTGTGGGACCTATGACTGCATTTTGCTCCCTTGAGCAGAATGTACATCAAAGATGTCCCGACTGTACTGGTCTCCTTTCTGTGTCTCTCTTTACCTGGAGAGATAATGTTTCCTTTTAACTCCTAAGCAACACTCTGGCAGCATTGAAGATAAATGTAGCAAGGAGCAAACAGATGGAGGGTAACTGTGCTACTTCTGTTTCTGGAGCAATCTGTCACAGGGCACAATTAACTACCAAACAGAGCTTGGGAGATAGAAATAAAATCCAGTCCCAAATTTAAGTCTCCCAAACATGTATGTATACATTGATGGGATTTGATTAAAGAATTTGGATGCTTTGAACAGTATGGTGAAAAGGTGGGGTTCATATCTGAAGCAGTGAGTTGGATATAGTATGTGGCTAATCTCGGGTTCTTGCAGTAAAATGTTTTGCTTACCTTGGACTTTCATAAGGAAACTAAACAGAAAATTATGTGGAGTCAAAAGTTTGTAGCCATATTTATTCACACAGATAAAAGTTATTGATAAATGCCAACAAAAGAGGTTTTGTGATGGTTTCTAAAGTAATTTTTGGAGGAGGTGAGAATTATGATGCATCAATTTTCAGAGTAGAATAAAATATAACAATTGTATTCTGCCAGAAGCTCAATTGCAACCCCTTTCACAACTAATGACACACAGTATAAGAATTACAATATCTTCAAATAGATTTGATGATAAAACTGGAAAACTATTACCTTGCATCTTCCAACAGATGTAATAATTAAGTTTTATGTAATTAGTCAGACAGTCATATGTTTGCTAGTGATTCTTTTGTTGGTATCTGAAATGGACACAATTTACTAATTCTTACCAAATATCATCTCTCTAGCAATACATTAGTCCTAACATTTATAGTGCCTGTCTCTGGAAAGGATTAAAAATTACCATATCTATGTCAATTTACAATCTTTTTCTTTGGCAGACACTAGTTTCATTAATAGAATCACAGAAATAAGTAAGATGATCTGATAAGCTTTAACAAATGCATTAGGAGATATGTCCTCCCCTTGATTTTAAGATATTAATTAATGATGAGTTCATTATACCTTTTCATTATGAAATTAAATTAGCTAAATATCTATCTCAACTTCTGAAGATCCTTAAATGACAATTTCATGTTGACTTCCAAAAAATTTTGAAGGAGAGAATGCTGAGAGTTGGGGAAAGTGTTTCATACCTAGTTATACTTAACGAATATATAATATGTAATGTGAAACATCAATTACATGTATTATGTATTATACTTATAGAATGAATCCATTGATATAGTGTACTGTGAGCTTTTAAAATATGCATATGGTGTGTAGCAACCAACACATGATATAAGCTATTTTCATGGTCACAAATAATTCTCTTCTCAAGCCTAGGACATTTTGTCATATAGCTCTACATGGATCCACAGAGCCTGGCTAATATTGACTGCTTTCTATCCACACACATTTTTCTTTCCTGAAATGTCACATAGACTTAATGATAATTGGTAGTTTTCTGGATACTAGAACTTTTCATTTATTATGATGGGACTGAAATCCACCCAAGGCATTGTTTGTATTGGGCATTGCCTGTATCGCTTTTCTATTGCTGTGCGAAAATCACCATGATTAAAAGCAACTTGGGGAGGGAAAGGTTTATTTCATCTTATACTCAGATTATACTCCACCACAGAGGGAAACCAAGTCAGGAACACAGCAGAAACCTGGAGGCAGGAACTGAAGCATAAGTCTTGCAGGAACATTGCTTATTAGCTTGAGCACCACAGCTTGGTCAGCTGCTTTCAGACAACACAGAGTCACTTGTGCAGGGGTGAAACCATGGGCTCAGCCCACCCACAGTATCATTAATCAAGATCATTAATCAAGAAAATGCCCCACAGTCTTCTTTTCAGGTAAATATTATAAAGTATTTTCTCAATCGATGTTCCTCTTCCCAGATATCTCAAGATGCTGTTGAGTTGACAACCTAACCAGTAAAGTTGTTCATTCTTGCATCTACTTGGCTGTGGTTTCATTTATGCACTGGTTTTTTTTTTTTTTTTAACTACTACCGATGAACATTTTGTTTTTAATTTGGTACAATTATGAGTAATAAACAGAATATTATAATAAAGCTGCTTTTAAATGAGCACACATATTTTTTTATTGATCACAAGTTTTATTTTCTCTTGGGAAAATGACTAGGAATAGGATGACTAGGCCTTTTCGTATATGTGTTTAAGCACATGAAAATCCTCAAAATAATTTCTAAGTTCGGTATTATTTTTCCTTTAATCTACCAATGTATCATTTTCTTCTAGGCAACTGCTTCTCTATAACTTCATCTTGACCTGACATTGTCATTTAAAATAGCACCAATATGTGTAATACATAAAATAATCAGTATTAGAAGCTACTTTTTTTCCAAATGGGTTACTAGGGTTAGTAATGAAAACTATCATATCCTGTATGATGTCAAACATGTAGATTTAATTCAGTTCCTGTCAAATTCGTACTAAGACTTTTTGGAGACAGTGGCATGTTTATTAAAATATTCATAGGGAGTTATACAAACCCAGAAGAGCTAAAACAATATTGAATAAAGTGTTATCAATTTCCTTCAGTGCTGTTAGCTGCATTCAATATACTTGAGTATTTATTTTTTATTTAGTTGTGTTCATGTGCGTATGTCCAGGTGTGTGTGTGTGTGTGTGTGTATGTATGAATGTTTGTATGTATGTGTTTGTGTATGTGTTCTGAGTGTGTATATATAGGTGTGTTTGTATTTTAAACATTTGGTGATTTTTATCTTCCTTTGTTACATTCAGAAGTATTTTCTTTAGAGTTGGTGAGATGGTTTGATAAAGGTGCTTACCTACATTATGGTTTTCATGTGCCTATACACAGACATTTATGTGTGTGCATTCACACATACATACACATACACGCTTACATATACACACTCAGAAATGCACACAAACACACAATTCACAACACACACATGTTAATAAAGTAATAAGTGTTTTAAAAATGAGATGTATTGACTGGGAAAAGATCTTCACCAACCCTACATCTGACAAAGGTCTAATATCCAAAATATATAAAGAACTCAAGAAATTAAACACCACCAAACCAAATAACCCAATTGAGAAATGGGGCTTGGAACTAAACAGAGAATTCTCAACAAAGGAATATCAAATGGCTGAGAAACACTTAAAGAGATGCTCAACCTCCTTAGTCATCAGGGAAATGCAAATCAAAACAACTCTGAGATTCCATCTTACACCCATCGGAATGGCTAAGATCAAAAATTCAAGTGACACCACATGTTGGCGAGGATGTGGGGAGAGAGGAACACTCCTTCATTGCTGGTGGGAATGCAAACTAGTACAGCCACTTTGGAAATCTATCTGGTGCTATCTCAGAAAAATGGGAATAGGGCTTCCTCAAGACCCAGCTATTCCACTCCTTGGAATATACCCAGAAGATGTTCCCGCACACAACAAGAACATTTGCTCAACCATGTTCATAGCAGCCTTATTCATAATAGCCAGAACATGGAAACAGCCTAAGTGTCCCTCAGTAGAAGAGTGGATAAAGAAACTGTGGTACATATACACTATGGAATACTACTCAGCTATTAAAAACAAGGAATTCCCGAAATTTGTGGATAAATGGATTGAGCTAGAAATGATCATAATGAGTGAGTTAACCCAGAAGCAGAAAGAATCAAATGGTATATACTCACTTATATCTGCATACTAGCCCAAGGGGCATGTCCCACGAAAGCCTTCACTTACCAGGAAACTGAGACAGAGGGGAGGACATCCTATTGGGACTCTAAATGAGAGAAGCATGGGAGAATAGCAAAGTAGAAGGATCCAGAGGGTCCTAGAAACCCACAAGTAGAACATTATGATAGGCAGATTTGGGCCCAGGGGTCCCAATCAAACTAAGGCACCAGCCAAGGGCAATACAGGCAGTAAACTTTAAATCCCTACCCAGATCTAGCCAATGGTCAGAAAATTCTCCACAGTTGAGTGGAGAGTGGGATATGACTTTCTCACGTATTCTGGTGTCTCACATTTGATCATGTCCCCTGGAGCGGGAGACCTGGTGGCACTCAGAGGAAGGATAGCAGGTTACCAGGAAGAGACTTGATACCCTATGAGCATATACAGGGGGAGGAGGTCCCCCTCAGGAACAGTCATAGGGGAGGGGAATAACGGGAAAATCGGAGGGAGGGAAGAATGGGAGGATACAAAGGATGGGATAACCATTGAGATGTAACAAGAATAAATTAATAAAATAAATAAAAAAATACACTATTTAGAAAAATGAGGTGTATTGTGTACATGTTCCAGAGTTTCTTTATGTATTCTTCAGTTGAGGGACATGGAAATAAATTTGCAAGCAAATGGATGGAACAAGAAATGATCATCATTAGTGAGGTAACCCAGACCCAGAAAGACACACATGGTATACACTCGTTTATAAGTGGATATTAGGCCAGCATAGATTTCTTCTGAGAGACTCCACCCAGTGGGGGATTGAGACAGGTAAGGGAACTCACAGCAGAACTCTGAGGAAAAGAGGTGAGCTGTATGGATGAGATGGGGGATGGAAGGACTGGGGCAAGGGTTGTCCTCATGAGCTCCACAAGGAGACTAGGAAGGCTGAGGGATCCGGACCCAGGGGTATTGCACTGACAGTGCAAGCGGAGGACCTGGACCCCCTCTTTGGGTGTAGCCAACGGACAGCTCATTCTCCACTATGAGAACACAGGGGTGTGGTGGGGGAAGAGTGGAGGACTGCTCCTGACAAGATCTCTGGTGCCCTAGATCTGATTACTGCCCTTTGGGAACACAGAGAAAAGGGGATACAAATTATCCAGAGGAAACCTCATAAACTGTGGTCAGATGGTGGGGGAGGAGGACCCCTCACCTGTCAGAAGTCTAGGTGAAGGGAATAGGTAGGAGTGTGTGGGGGAACAGGAAGATAAAAGCAACAGGATTACAATCTGGATGTAATGTGAATATGTTATTATTTTAAAAAAAGAATAAAAAATAACAAAGCAAAATGAAGTGTGTTGTTTAATCTTCAAATGTTTAAAGATTTTCTGGTTGTCCTTTTGTTCCTAATTTTCAGTTTGAAATTACTTTGGACAGAAAGCACACACTGTGATTTAAATTTAGTAAACATTTTAATAGTCAGGATATAGTTTATTTTCACGAATGAACCATGTACAATTATACAAAACAGCATAAGTACATTAGAAAATACTGGCTGGTTTGAGTTCAGGTTCTGAGTCTCTCGACTTTGATCTAGCACTTATATTAATTATTAATGGGATACAGATTTAAGTTCCCAGCAAAAACCTTGGGTTTTTCCCATTTTTCTTTTGAGCTCTTTCAGTTCATTTCAAGTGTTTTGAAACATCCACAAAATTTTGCACCGATTTTGAATGAATTTATTTGTCGTTAATTCCTCTTGTCAATATTATATAGTGTTATTCTTTATCTGTAAACTGTATTAAGCCAAAATTTCCAGAAGTATATATAGCTATTGTAGCTTTTCAAATTAACATTATAGCTTATATGGTTTTATATCCTTTTACTTGAAAGTTTTGTAGATTGATGAAATTTAGGTATTTTATAGAATTATACTTTTATACTTGATAAAACACTTTAGACATTTATACTTGATAAACGCAGGAGATTTATATTTCAAGTAAATGTTAAAAATTTCGTATTTTGTTTGTTTTTTAGACAAAGTCTAATTATATAGCTTAGGGAATCCCAGCTAATCTTTTGCTTGTGTCTCTCTTGCCTCTGCTTCCTAGGTACTGGGAATACATGTGCAGCTGCTACATCTGGATAATATTTCCATTTGAATTCTTAATTCTGCAGTAACAATTAGACATTTTCCCTTCCTGTTTTATTCTTTTATTTTTTTAATGTTTGTGAATTGTTAAGTTTTTTAAATTCTATTTTTTATTTACAGTGTTTTCAGTTTATCTTCCTCTAGTTCTTGTTTTGATGCTCTCAACAAATAATATAAATATGTGCTCGTTTATAATCTGTGTTTCCATCTCTAAACATTATTAGCCTTCTCTTTGTTTCTTTTCCTCTCTATTCCTTAGTTTTTATGTAAATTCTGATAACAAACTTTCTGCCTGAAAATCTTCCTTGAGCATTTTGGTTGTCTCTTTATTAGTCACTGTCCACTGCAAAATAGATGGTTCTTAGGTAAGAATTGAGAGATAAATTGATTTTTTGTGATTTTTTTTAAGTTCTTAGAAATTCATTTAAAACAATGTCTACTTGGGAGAATAATTGTAGGTTCTAGCCTATCGCCTATGCCCTGCCTAGCACTAGGTTTTTAGTCCTATAATGGTGCTAGTTATGAATTTCATCTCATGGAGTGAGGCTTTATTCCAATCAGAAAGTGGTTTGCTACTCCCCTGAGGTTTGTACCATTATTGCACATCTGTACCAGCTAGATTTTCCCATGCTCTATGCATCAAATATGTTGTGTGTTCAATAATAGTGTCTTGTCATTAGGTGTTATAACTTTCATATAGTTGTTTGGGTAACTTCTTTTTCGTTGGTTTTAAAATTTTAAACTTGTGTCAAAATAAGAAATAATGGATTGTTTACATATTACTCTGAATTCTTTAAAATCCTGTCTCGTCAAGTTTATGACCTGATTTATCATGATGCAAATGGCAGGTTGGATTTGTTCATAGAAGATGAGAGCTTAGAGGAAGGCCTAACATGACAGGCAAATTAGAATTCTCTTCTAGATTTCTCTTTTCTATTTGGAGCCTGTGTTTCTAACACTCTATTTTAGCAGACAGTCTTGTTATTTAGACTAGCACACTTGTTTTCTGCTGGGAGCCAGCCCCGGCAATGGTGAGGTCTAGCAGAGGAGATAAAGAGTAAATGAGGGAGGAATGAGTTAGGCACGGGGATGGAGGGAAGTTTTACATGCTGACTGACTTCTTTATGTGTACAGAACATAACACATTTATGTGTTCTTTGGTCATACAACTCATACAGTGGCCCTGTATGGTTTTGCTTTTTCTAAGAAATGGAGGTCTTAATACTTTATTCTTTTGTCATTTATCCACGCCATTGTTTTTCCATCAATAGTAGGAAGAGGCTTTTAATTTGATCTGGTGCCAACTTTTCTAGCTCTTGAATCTTGTTTACTTTTTAACTTTTAATTTATTTTGATTGCTTTGTTTTTGCATAAGTGCAAATTCAGATGTGCCAAGAGCATCTTTGAGTCAGAGACTCATAAGATCTTTGGCATATTTATTTGAGTCACAGCCTCCAGGGAATAGGGAAGACCTCTAGGTAGGGCCAGATAAAGAGTGGTAGGACGGCTAGGGCATTCCTGAGGAAGTTTAGAAGCAATACTTCTGGGAGAGGGAGTAAATGATTAATAAGAAAATTTCCATCAATCCAATATCCCAAAATTGTACAAACAATAAAAGACCCTAAGCATGTAACATGTGGAAATCCAGCCAAAAAGTGAGAGACCACATATCGATTCCATTACTAGGCTCAGCTTTGCTGAATCTTTGTCAAGCAGCGGTGCTTTATGAATTTCACCCCCATTAGATGTGGCTGTGCTAGTTTTCTCTCAGTTGTGTTGAATATGTTTATAGTGATGGTTTGTGTCCCTCTTAGTAGTTTGAATATCTGCCTTGGTAGAAAAGGATAATCTCAGGCCTGATAAGGGAAAGAGATTACACTCAACTGTTAAATATTGTCAGGGCTGCCAGGAAATCCTATATTACTGGCAATTATTGAAAATTCTGAAACACAGTTGCTCAATTAGAGAGAAAAGAGTGGGGTTCCTTTGGTACTTGAAGGCTAAGAAAAACTGGCCTCCTGAGCTATGACCTTCCTTTGGTTTCTTTGGAGTGTAAGATGCTCTACTTCTGTCCTCTTTGTCTAGTTTGGGATCTCAAACTGGCTCATCATCATCATTTTCTACTATCTTTTAGAGATTTCATTTGGTTGATGTTTATTCCATTCAGAATTTAAGTTCATTCTCAATGAAAAGACAAAAACCAGTTTATATCATCTTGTAAGACAATGAAGTCTCAAATGACTTTTAAAAACCTGTCAGTTTTTTTTTGTAGAAAAATCATGGCAAATGCTAATAGAGATTTACTTTTTATTCTGAGCATGGAAACCTTAATTTGTCAAAGTAACACAGACTAAAAATTGGGATAAATATCAATTAAACGCAGTAAGAATGGATATCTTTGTCAACTTTGTAAACTTAATGAAAAAGTATTTAGTTGTTCACATTTGAATATGATAATTAGGAGTCCCTTTTCATTTAAATGTTCTTCACTAATTCAGTAGCATTCTTTCCAGTTTTCCATGAGCTTTTTAAAATAGGTTTTTTATTGTGTGATTTGGTCAAATACTTCATCAATGTAGATCAAGGTTATCACATGTCTTTCTGATTTTTATATTGATTTATAACAGATTATAATGTATTGGTGCAAAGATGTGGCAGGTATATTTTAGTTTTGTAAGAACCATACAAACTGATTTCCATAGTGACTGATTTATTTCATATCCCTGCCAGTGTCATATAAGAGCTCCTTTCTTATCACCAGCATTTGTTTATTTTTATTTCATGTTTCTAACCATTCCAAATAGGTTGAGATCAAATGTAATAAATTTTATCTTGTAGTTCTGGGAAGGCTAAATATGTCAAACATTTTTTTTTATCGCTTTATTATATGTTTATACTCTGGAGACTACTAAGTTCATTTACCCATTAAGTGTGTGGATTATTTGTTATTTTATTCTGTTTTCAGTTATTTATGTATTCTGAGTGTCAGATGAATAGCTAACAAAGAGCTTTCCCCATGTGTTGGCTCCTTTCACTCCAGTAATTGTTTCTTTGGTTGTTCATAAGCTTTTAAATTGCATGCAATTCCTTGCTATTACAATCTTTTCAGAAAGTTCTTGCCTATGACTATGAGTTGAGGTGTTCCCTCTGTTTTCTCCTATAGTCTTGAAAACTTCACATGTTAAATTAAGGTCTTTGATGCATTTTGAATAGATTTTTGTGACATATATATATATATATATATATACATATATATAGTGAAAAAGATACAGTTTCAGTTTCTATATTTGATATTCAACTTTTTTAGCACCATTTAGCTAAGATCTTTTTTCAACATTTGTTTTTGCCGCCGTTGTTCACCAACCAATGACTTTAGCTGCATGGGAACATTTCTAGGTCCTTTGTATATGACAATGGTCTACGTGTGTGTGTGTGTGTGTGTGTGCGCGCGCGCGTGTAGGATTTTGATTTTGCTAGGATTATTATACTGTTTATTCTGACATCTGATGTCATACTTTTAGCATAATAAAAATCAGAGATTAAAAAGTGCCATTATGCACTTTCTCTTCTATTAAATTTAGTTATCCCTTTTTATGTTGAGGTCTTCGATCCACTTGGATTGAGTTTTGTGTAGGATGATAAATATGGATCTTTTTGCATTCTTCTGCATGCAGACATCTATCAATGCCAGAACCATTCATTGAAGATGCGTTCTTTTTTTTTTTTTTTTTCCCCATTGTATGGTTTTTGGTTTCTTTGTCAAAAATAAAATGTCTGTAGGCATGGGTTTATTTCTGGGTCTTTGATTCGATTCCATTGATCAATCTGTTGGTTTTTATGCCAGTATGATGTGGTTTTTGTTACTATTGCTTTGTAGTACAGCTTGAAATCAGGGATGGTGATACCTCCAGAAGTCAGCAGCTTTACTTGTAATAGCCAGAAACTGGGCACAACCTAGATGTCCCTCGACCAAAGAATGGATAAAGAAAATGTGGTACATACACACTGGAATACTACTCAGCTATTAAAAACAAGGACATCATAAAGTTTGCAGGCAAATGGATGGAACTAGAAAATATCTCCAATGAGGTAATCTAGACCCAGAAAGACATGCATGGTATGTACTCACTTATAAGTTTGTATTAGCCATGAAGTATAGGATAGCTATCCTATAATCCACAGACCCAAAGAAGCTAAGGAAAAAGGAGGGCCCAAGGGAGGATGCTTAAATCTCACTCAGAAGGGGAAATAAAATAGAGATCGGAAGTAGATGGAGTGAGAGAAGTAGGTGAGGACATGGGGTGGGGATCAGGTATGGGGAAAGAGGGGAGAGGGCTGGGAAAGAGAACTGAAATTGGGGAGGCATCAGTTGGACAGTCTATGGTGGTGACTGTAGCTGAGATCCTAGAAGCAGGGAATATTGAGCCTGAAGTGGCCACATTCTGTAGCCAGGTAGCACTTCCAATGGAAGGAGGGGGACACACATCTACTCAAAACCTTTGACCCAGCTTGAGTCACACGCCAAACTTGAATCACATGCCATGAGAGAGAGAGAGAGAGAGCCCACCATTGACACTATTAATAGTAATCTACTATCCTTGCAGACAGGTGGCTAGCCTTAACAGTCATCTCAGTGGCTTCACCCAGTAGCAGATGCAGAGACCCACAACCAAACATTAGGAGGAACAAGAGAGGTCAAGGACACCACAAGAAAACATATAGAATCATCTAAGCTGGACCCATAGGGGATTCAGAGACTGTACCAACAACCAGAGAGCACTCATGGGACAGATCTAGGCCAACCACACATATAAAACAGATATACAGCTTGGTCCTCATGTATGACCTCTAACAGTAGGAGCAGGGGCTATCTCTGACTCTGTTGCTGCCTTTGGAGCCCTTTACCCTAATTGCCTTGTCTTCCCTCAATAGAAGATGTGCCCAGCTATACTTGACATGCCAAGGTGGGCTGATACCCATGGGAGATCTCCCCTTCTCTGAGAAGAGAGGGGGAGGGAATGGGGAATGAAGAGGGATGTGAGAGGGAGGGTCTGGGAGAAGAGGAGGGAAGAAAGGAGGTCAACTTCCTGTAGAAATCCTATGTAAATTAATTAATTAATTCATTAAAAAGTTATGCTTAAGATCCTGTTAGGATTCAAACAGCTGTAGTTCCACAGTCCCAATTTAATAATACAGCCCGAATTAAAAGATAAACAAAAAGACAAGAAAGCTCCAATACAACAGATTTCATGAAGATTTAATGGATCATTAGGTAATATTACTAAAACTATGTTTCATAAGGTGGAAAATCTTACGTACTCTGGTGCCTCACATTTGACCATGTCCCCTGGAGGGAGAGACCTGGTGGCACTCAGAGGAAGGACAGCAGGTTGCTAAGAAGAGACTTGATACCCTATGAGCATACACAGGGGGAGGTAATCCCCCTCAGGAACAGTCATAGGGGAGGGGAGTAAGGGGAAAATGGGAGGGAGGGAAGAATGAGAGGATACAAGGGATGGGATAAACATTGAGATGTAACAAGAATAAATTAATAAAAAAAATTTTAAAAAAAGGAAAATCTTAAAAAAATGGATAAAATCCTAGAATCATTTGACTTTCAAAAGTTGGTTCAGGAGATTATAAACAGCCCATACAGACTAACAGCGAGGAGAGAGGTTGAAGTAGTAACAAAAGCTCTCCCAATACATTACAGTGCATTCACCACTGACTGCATCAGGCCTCCAGAGAGCTTACATTGTGCTCACATGATGCTGTAAAACAGAAAGGCGTGCCTTCAAGCTCGTTCTGTGAAATCAGTCTTATACATATTTCAAAACTCAATAAGGGCACAATGAAAACAAATCTACAGAGGAATATTTCTTGATGGTCACTGCAAAAATTCCCAAGTAGGCACTGGGGACTTAGCACAATAAATCAAGTATTTGTTGTATATGTTAGTTATTTGAGATATCACTCATTTTTAAAAAAATGTACTTACCTGTAGGTGGATAGTTCCCTCCTAGAATTGACTCTTTTCTATTTTAAATGTTATAATGATGTGTTTTCACTTTAATTCCATCCTAAAATTTCCCTTGGCGTCAAAAAATTTTTAGAAGTATATGTCCTAATATTGTTACTAAATTTCATACTACTTACATTATTTATTTTTCCTCATGAGCATCGTCTCACAGTTTTGAGAGAATGTGTTTGTGGAAAAAAAGATGATTAAATTTATGGATGTAACTTTTCAATATATTTAATCTTTATCTAAACATTTATCTGATATGAGCCTCCTGTCTCCTGTTAAACTCTATCATTGGTAGTGTGTTCTGCTTCTTATTGGTCGAAAGTTAGTTTTATTTACCATTTCAGAAATTCAGGTTTTTATTACATTGGAGTATATGTTGCCATTCTGTTTTCTATCTTATTTTGCCTTATACTTAATATTTACTTCTTGTTTTGATTTGCTTAGTCTTATGGCTTGTATAATTTATATGAAGACTTTCTTATCATGTAACATTTGGAAGCAGATTGAATTCATCTCACTTAGATCATGCCAACTCCAAACACTTGGATATGATTGTATTTGTATTTTCCCTTTCTGCCTTTTGTACCAGGGATGCTTTATTGTCATAATCTGTTGAAATCTTACCTATAGAATCTAGATTTATAAGTCAACTTCACTCCTTGACTTTCCCATTTTCCCATTGCCCTTATTTCCCCATGTAGATATATCATGAATGGCTCTTGCTAATTTAGTAATTAGTGTTATGTATTTTATTTCTCTCAATAAGGTATAAGGGGTGCAGTTACATTCACCTTTTTATCCCCACATTCCCTATTAAAATATGGAGCATTTGAATTGATGTTGAACAATACAACACTGTGAAAGTTGGAATCTGAAAGCAGCTAAGGAGCATCTCATTGTAAGTTTGGAGAGCTTGTGTTCAGTTTGAATGGAGCATCCTAAGTGGAGGTTATAGTTTCCCTTCCTTTTACTTTGTTTGTGATGCAGGGATATTCAGATCTACTTCTGGTACTTAGAGAGAAAAAAAAGGCACTGAGGTAGAATAAGAAGAGTCTGACTATTTTCCTTTGTGATCCATTAAGGTTCATATCTTTCATGATTGCCTATTGGTAGAAAAGCCACTTTTCTGTCTCCAAGTTGGGAAACTAGGTTTGGTGCTACTATAGTTGAGGGGAGATTATTTTCTATTTCACAATTCTCAATTGAAAAGTATCTCACGGGAAAGTGGTCTTCATTTTCACCACACATACATTTTAGTTCTTAAAAATTGCCAAAATGAGTGACACTTATTTCCTCTCTTTTGACTTCTTCAATGTTGAGTCATCAAAGACAATTGAGCTCTCATGTAGATAAATGGAAATGAACTGTCTATGTAAAAAGAAGCAAGTTGACAGAAGGAAATTAAATGGAGCAAATATTTCTTTTAGAAGTGGTATCTATTCAGCACATCAAGTTTAAAATGACTTGCAGTGGTGCACAGTTATGCGAAATAAAAAAATTTGCTAAAATAGTTTAAATGTGTCTAGTGAGTAGTATCTTTGAAACTTTGAGAGAAACCATACCAGGACTAAAGAGGAGACACACAGAGCTGAACTATTAAAAGAAAGTAAGGGGTGTCCCACAAAGCACAACAGGTTCATACTAAAATGATCAGTTTGATTAAATAAATATAAAAGAGTAGTTTAAAATCTTTGTGGTCAATTAGTCAATAAACATTTTATCCTAACAGGAGTCTTTGTAATATGAGCCCTTAGGATAATCTTAGGAATGGTGATAATTCAACATTATTCATTTAATGAAATAAGATGCCGGTTTGACATTTTTAAAAATTAGATAACCACATTGATATAACAAGATCAGGAGTGGGAGAAGTGATAATCTCTTGGCATAAATAAAAAGAACAGTATAAAACAGACCAAGTAATCAAAGCACAGTCTTCATAGCTATGCCTTGCTTGTACATGAAAAAAAAATCAATACATGTTTAAGTGTACTTGATGTGACAGTACAAGTGAAATTTTATTAAGATGTTATAGGTTAGATATCTAATTTTTCACAAAGATTCATGGGTTGGAATTTGGTGCCTTTAGGAGGCATGATCTCATGGAGAGAAGTTCAATCAAAAGGATTATGGCTTTGAAGGAGTTAATGGGATTCTTCCTGTTGCTATTTGCATTTCCAGCTACTATGATCAGATTTCTTCCATTGTAAGCTGGTCAAGGTGCTTTTCTGCCACCAAAGGCACCAAAGAAATGAGTAGGTCAATTAATTTAAAGGCTCCAAATCTGTGAGCAAAAATAAACCCGTCCATTTTTTCAGTTATTTCAGGTATGTTATTATACTGATAAAGTTAGCACAACAATCATGGTTTAGACTTTTCTGGGTTACAAAGTAGGACATAGGTATAACACAGATCTATTGTATACCAGCATAACACGACAATTTCAAGACACTTATATCTTGAGAAGTAACCACTTAAAAATTTTATTTATTATAATTTGTTCACATTGCATGCCAATTGTTTCCCCATTACTCTTATCTTCTTATTCTCACCCTTCCTCCCTCTTGTGTTCTATTCTTCTTCCCAAGACCTCTGACAAGAGAGACCTCCTCCCCCAACATCTGAGTACAGACTATCAGATGTCATCAGGATAACTTGCATCCCCTCCCTCTGTGTCCCCCTCAAGGCTGCCTTGCCAAAAGGAAGTGATCAAATCTCAGGCACCAGAGTTCAGGTAAGAGGCAGTCCCCACTCCTTACCATACTGGACTCTTCCACTCCCTGATCCCCTACCCCCCTGCTATATGGAGAATGAGTTGTCCATTTGCTATATCTGAAGAGGGAGTCTAGATTCTCTGCATGCATTGTCCTTGGTTGGTGGTTTAGTTCATATAGCCCCTTGGGGTCCAGATCCATGGGCCTTGATGGTCTCCCTGTGGGGCTCCTGACCACTCTGGGACCTTTCGTCTCCCCAACACTTTCATACAACTCTCATCTTTCTGCCCAGAGTTCAACTGAGAGTCCCAGCATCTGTCACAATCCCCCACTGGGTGGAGTCTCTCAAAGGACATCTATGTTGGGCTAATATCCATTTATAATTGAGTACATAACATGTGTGTCTTTCTGGGTCTGGGTTTGTAGAATATAATTTTATTCTGTTCAGTGTTCTTCACCTTGTAGAAGCTTTTCAGTTTTATGAGGTCCCATTTATTAATTGTTGACCTTAGAGCCTGGGTTATTAGTTTTCCATTCAGGAAGTTGTCTCCTGTACCAATGAGTTCCAGACTCTTTCCCACCTTTTCTTCTAATAGATTTAGTGTGTCTGGTTATATGTTGAGGTCTTTAATCCACTTGTAATTTAGTTTTGTGCAGGGTGGTAAATATGGATCTATTTGCATTTTCTACATGTAGACATCCAGTTAGACCAGTACCATTTGTTTAAGATACTGTCTTTTTCCCCCCTTTGTATGGATTTGGCTTCTTTGTCAAAAATCAAATATCTATAGGTCGGTGTTTTTTTTTTTTTTTTTTTTTTTTTTTTTTCTGCCTCTTTGATTCAATTCCATTGATCAACCAGCCTATTTCTGTGCCAGAACCATGCAATTTTTATTACTGCTCCTCTATAATACCACTTGAGATCAGGGATAGAGATTCCTTCTGGCAGACCTTTTATTATATAGGATTGTTTTAGCTTTTAAAAATATGCTTTTAGTCATTCTTTTATAACTTCATATACTATATTTTATCATATTCATCCCCTCTCCCAATTTTTCTCAGATCATCCCCTACCTCCCTACTCACCCATTTTCATGTTCTTTCTCTCTCCTCCCTCCCTCCCTACTTCTCTTCTCCTTAAAGAAGCAATATGAAAACGTAACAACAAAACATGGAGTGACGGAATCCAGTTTGTGTTGGCTGATTACTCTTGTGCATAGGATCTGTCATGGAGTGTGGTTGGTATGCCAAGTGTCACTCCACTGAAGAAAATTAGCCTTCTGTCTTCAACAGGTAATCAAATGCCACTAGCTCCTTATCTAAGTGTGGGACTTCATGCTTACTTTCTTCCATCTTCCATCGTAAAATTTTGTCTGGGTTGACCTTGTGCATGCTAACATAGTACTATCTCTATGAAATAATTCCCTACCTCTGGATCTTACAATCCTTCTCTGACCATTTTCTATTTAGATTCTGAGCCTTGAGATGCAGACATCTCATTTTAGGGCTCAGCATTCTAAAGTCCCAATATCTGCAGTTTGACAATTTGTGAGTTCCTTTGTTAATTGCCCTCCGCTTCAAGGAGAAGCATCTCTGATGAGGATTGGAAGATAAATTGTTTTATGCATATTGAATTATTTTACTGGAAATCATTTTAATTCTATGTAATTTAGCAGATTACTAGTAATAGGTTCTTCACTAGGGCCTGTGGCACATCCAGCCATAGGTTATTAGCATCATTGCCACAATCAATTATTGGTTACATCTCAAAACCAATTTGAAGTAGTGGTTGGTTACTTCCATAGCATTCACACCACTATCGCACCAATGGGGATATCTGACCAGGCACATTGTTATTGTAGCTCAGATGGCTCACAGCTAGGTGAGAATTATGGTTGCTTTTCTCCTCTTGTGGCATTTATATCACCTTCTAACACCATGAAAATTAGCCAGTAGAGTTAAAACTTCTTGTCGAGCCCCAGCTTGATTTCTATATGTTCTCTGAACACCCAAATATGTGGTGTTCGCTGCAATAGGGCCTTAATATCAAGTTATCGATGGTAATGAGTAGATTCTGCAACATTCTTTTAATGCTGAGGGACATATTTGGGACTCTACTGGCTAACAGCTTAAAAAGAGACAACCCATTCTTGGTACTAGAGGCTTTATTTTGTAGTATATACTGTCTAATTGGGGTATTGCCCTCCTATACTTTATGACTTCATACAGACATACATGGAGAGTCCATGATTGCCCCTCCAGTCCCTGTGAGCCCTCATATCCCTGATTACTTTATTCTGTGGGCTGTTTCTCATGGTGACCCCTCTGGCTCCGACAATCCTTCTTTCTCCTCTTCTGCAGGATTCCTGTGACTCCACCCCAAACCCCAATAAAGTTTTAAGAGTTGTTAGGTCATTAAACATAATGTGATAATTGCTCCAAATAACCTCTGAGATAATAATTTTATAGAAGGTCTGTCAATAGTTTGGAACACACACACACACACACACACACACACACACACACACACACACACACACATGCACACACACACACACACCACTCTTAGAATAACTTCAATTTAGTTCCATAGACTAGGGTAGACGTTATTACTGTACTCAATTTTATTTCAGAGATACTTTGAAGCAAAGATCTTAAAATGAAAACAAAATGAAACAATAAAATCTTGAAGCACACGCAAGAGTAATGAAAAGAGGTCCTTACTATATGTAAGACTGGGTGACCAGCTTCACTGTACTGCAGGTTTGTTATCTAACTGCACGTACCTTGTTACTGTAGTTTATTGTTTTGCTGACCAAGTTTGGAATGAATACTCCCGCCTATAGGAAGACAAATGGGAAATCAAAACTGTGAAACTGTTTCCTGAAGTAGTAATCTACAGATGGAAATTAATAATATCATATGTCTTAGAAAAACAAACAACAGAATTCAGAGATTCATTTCAGAAATGAAGCAGACAATAAAGGTCCTTAAATGTTAGAATACTATTTGCTTTATTTGGATTTGCTGAACTTGTGCTAAAGAAATGGTCATTATTTGTTAGAGCAGACACTTGCACTAGTAACTAGAAGGAAAATCAAAGCTTTGAAATGCTGCATAGTAACAATACAATGAAAGTTTTAAAATACACTTCTGGCAGTATTATATGAAGATGAAAGACTATTAACAGCTGTAAAGGAAAAGATTCTGACAGCTCAAAACTCTATTTCACTTTCCATTATGCCAATGGACATTTCTATCACTCAATTTGTAGGTAGTTTTATTTTCTTTAAGAATGGGTACTGCATTTTGATGTACTTTTTCCACCTAAGAAATAACTCTATTAAAATGTTCACAATGTCTCCATTAAAAACTTTGGATACACTTTACATTAAAAAATATTCTACTAATCTTCCTACTATATAATTTCAATAAAGCTAACCTATATAGCTGAACCAAAGTCATTTAAAATGTTTCAGTACTAGACTTAAACTGTTGTATTGTTTACCACAATAGGACGTGGAATAAAAATATGCTGCTAATAAATTCTACTGGTAATAGTGAGCTTTCCCCATTTTTTTCTTTGAAATTTTTACTTTGTGTTACTGGATTTTTTCTGTTCTGATTACTGATACTGTGTGGGAACTATGTTCTGCCAGCAATGAATATTTATTTTTAATTTTCAAACTTTACCCTTTATTGGTTTGGATACAGCATTGTTGGCTGAATTATTTTATTTGATCATGTAGAATACAGTCTCCTACTGTCTATTTCTGATTATAAGTCAGCTGTTAACCTTACAAGCATCCTTTATAAGTGAAAATTGGTTTTTCTCTAGTTTGATTCAAGAATTTCTTCTTGTCATGAATTTTTATCATTCTTTTCTTCTTCTCTGTGACCATGTGGCCCTCTTTTGGTTGGTCCTGAACAAGGTTCATTAAGATTCTTAGATATGTACATCAATAATTTTTCTTAAGTATGAAAATTTTTCAGTCATTTCTGCTCATTTATTTGCTTATTTATTTATATACACAATTTTCTCCATTTTCTTTTTAAAATATATTTTATTAATTTACTCATATTACATCTCAATTGTTATTCCATCACTTGTATCCTCCCATTCCTCCTTCTCTTCCGCTTTCCCCCTACTCCCCTCCCCTATGACTGTGACTGAGAGGGACCTCCTCCTCCTGTATATGCTCATAGAGTATCAAGTTTCTTCTTGGTAGCCTGCTATCCTTCCCCTGCACTTTCTTCTCTATTTCCTACATCTCCTATGGTGTCCATAAAAATACATGTAACATCTCTCACATTTCCTTGAATATCTGTTCATTTTACGCCACTGGTTTTTTCTTTATGTTCCTTGAAGTGACCAATTTGTAATGCTCTTAATTTCATTATTTATTACAGGTTCACAAGTTCTATTTCCTCCTATGCATTTTATTTCATTACTTTGCAACTCCAGAGTTTACATTTAAAATTGTAATTATCCACACCTATCAATCACAATGAGATCTATCATGCAACATAATTATCATAGCTTTTAAATTACGCTTTTTTATTCTTTGAACAGATTTACACTGATTACTTTCTATTTTGTGTCTGATAAGTCTCAAAAGTAGTTCCTTCACAGTCAGTAGTTCCATTCTGTGGCTTGCTTTTTTCTTTATGTGGACCATGTTTTCCACTTGCTTTGCAAGTCATACATCTATTACCTGAGGTGTAGTTAATGTACTAGAGTGGCCTAGAGTGACACTCATTTCTTTCTATCCAGGTTGTTATTGGTACAAGATTATCAATTTATCTTCTTATCGACTCATTTATTATGGTGACATTTATTTCTGTGACAGTGTGAAGCCATTGATTGTTCTCTTGAGAGGGCACAGATTTAAACATTCTGGGATGACAAAGGTTTTAGAATGGTGCATTTTCTGGCATTTCTTTGATCAATCTTATCTTTCTCTGTCTATTGGTGTCCCCATGATTCTATAGCCCTATTACAGAAGATGGCCTGACTTAGGAAGTCCCAACAAACCAGGCGTACTCATTCACCTAAAAAACATGTGGAAAAGATAATAGTGAAAAGTGATATTAGTAGAAGTGATATTGGTAAGACAAATTATACAAAGTGCAGGTATTTATCTGAGAATCCCAGGCTGTTTCTAGAATTAAATTTTGCTCCAAGAGAAAATGTCTAGGAGAAAGTAAGCACTCAAAAAGGTAAAGAAATTGGTTAGCCCTTCAGCTGTAGGATAATAACTGAAGGCTTCTAGGTGTTGTTCTGGCAGGTTGCAATATGACATTGTGAAAATTAAGTGTTGGCAAATGTTTCTGTAAATCTTGAAAATACTTAAATATTCTTATCCTGGTAACCTTTGCCTTAAAGGATACAGTCAATTTTGACTGTCAAATTGATGTGATCGATGGAAACAAGGCACTGTGTATATTGTCAGGGGGCTTTTAGAGTTATTTTTATAAATCTGGGTTTGTTTCTCAGTTTCTCTCTTAACCCAGCTATCATCTAAATAATCAAAATACCATTATATTATTTTAATAAGTTTCACATCACAACAACTGAGCAGTTTTACTCTATCTTAACCTTCTAAGTTAATCTGGCTTTTTCCTAGCATACATCCCATAGGTATTAGCAGATTGTGTCTTTCCCTACTGAGCTCTCTCCCCTGATGTCTCCTAGACTTCTGCCCTTGGTCCAATGCCCTCTTTCTTCCTCTAACTCTACCTCCCATGGCTGGCAGGAAGTCCAGCCCTAATCTTTTCCCTGCTCAGCAGTTGGCTGTAAGTGACTTTATTGGCATATAAGGGGACAACTGGGGAGAAATGTTTATCCAACATCGAGACAGAAGATTCTCAGAACAAGACTTGTAACCAGATATGGGGAGTATAGAAATCAGCATTTGAATTATACAATAACCTTATGCCTACAGAGAAGACGTTTCCAGAAAAATTTAACTGAGGAAGGGAGACCCACTCTACAGCTGGGCAGGACCATTTCATGGACTGCATTCCCAAACTGAATGAATGGGAGAAGTGGACTAGCCCACCAGTCTGTCTTTCTCTTAGTCCTCTATCTCTGTCTCTGTCTGTCTATCTCCCTCTCCTTCCTTCCTAAATGTACTCGCAATGTGACAAACTACTCTGTATTCTTGTAGCCTGAACTAGAACCATTCTTGCCACCATATCTTCCGCAAAATGATATTAGACTGTACAGTCAATTTGAGAACAGATAAGCCATTTCCATCTTAACCTGCTTTTGTCAGGTGTTCACTTACAGCCCCGAGGAAAGTAACTACCTCAAAGAACCGTTATCAAGATATATAGCCATTGTGATAAACCTGGCTGTGTGGTATGTAAGCTTTGGCAACTCGTTGAGGGAAGAATGTGGTAATATTTGGAGATGTAGGCTAGAGAAATACTAGCTGAGTGCTATAAGAAAAGTTCAGTTGGGTGCTTACCTGTGAGTTTGGAACAGTAGAATATAGACCATTTTTTGTTACACTCTAGCCAAGAATCTAGCTACTTTTATGGTCATGTCTTGAATCAAGTTGTTTTAAGTTGTTTGCTAGTTAAAACTTCAGTACGGCCCAACATTCGATCTGAGAAACTTTTATTGTTTACTGCACATAGTAAAGTCTACAGTGATAGAGCATAAGTGCATGAGAAATATGCAATTTATTAAGGAAAAGGATGTGGATGAATTTAAAGTTTTGGGCAAGAAAGATATGGAGAAAGCTTCTGTGCTAGCTAAATAAGGCTAGCATGGTTTAAGAACATTCTCCACAGTTGAGAGGAGAGTGGGGTATGACTTTCTCACGTACTCTGGTGCCTCACATTTGACCATGTCCCCTGGAGGGGGAGACCTGGTGGCCCTCAGAGGAAGGATAGCAGGTTACCAAGAAGAGACTTGATACCCTATGAGCATATACAGGGGGAAGTAATCCCCCTCAGGAACAGTCATAGGGGAGGGGAGTAAGGGGAAAATGGGAGGGAGGGAAGAATGGGAGGATATAAGGGATGGGATAACCATTGAGATGTAACAAGAATAAATTAATAAAAAAAAAAAAAAGAAAGAAAGAAAAAGAAAACTCCTAGTTTGTGCCAACAAGAAAGGAGTGACACCATGATGGGAAAGTCCTATCCATCAAGGTTACAAATTGGGACAAAGAAAAGTCAATTGAAAGGCAAGGCTCAAATCCAAGATACTACTAAAGCAGCTCTATGCTCAAATCCTGCTTTATTTTCTTACTGTTCACTCTTTAAATCAATCCAGTTGTCTAAATTTCTTTCTTGACTTTTATATATTCTTCTGTCTACTGACTTGGGGGTTTGGCTTCTTTTTGTTTGCCTAAGACCTCCTGGAGGTGCATTAACACATTGCTTATCAATGATCACACTTACTTCTTATTGTTGGCTTTGGTGGCCATACATTTACCTTTTAGAGCTGCTTTGGTTGAGCTCCACGATTCCTGTATGCCATGCTTTTATTTTCATTAGGAAGTTTTTTTTTTTTTTTTATGACCTTGAACATTTGGGTGTTGATTTCTTAGGTGACACAATGGTTATTCAGTATTGTGCCATTTAATCTCTGTGCATTTGTGTAAATTCTGTGACTTACCTTATTCGCTTATGATCAAATTGTATATGAGGAAGTTCTTAAATTTCCTTATATTTGTTAAGATACACTCTGTGGCCTAAAATGTGGTATATTTTAGAGAGAATTCCATGAGTTCCTTAGAAGAAGGTATATTCTGTAGTGTTTGCGCAATAAGTTCTGTAGATATCTGTTAAAGTCTACTTTGTGCATAATATTGCATTACTCTGATTTTGTCATTGTGGCTAATCCACTATTATTGTGTGGAAGTAGACCTTTGCGTTCATTTGTTTGCATTCAGTGAATCATTATTGAATGCACATGTTTGTAGAACTGCTATATTTTCTAGGTGGATTGTTCATGTAATCAATTAGCTGTGGCTTTCTCTATTTCTTTTGATTAACTTAATATAGATAGGCATGGTTTCCTACTTATGCCAATTGCTCCTATTTTCACTCTTTCCCCTAAAATTTCTTGAAGGCAATGCATAAACGAATTCTGTTTTATATTCAATTTGCCCTTGTCCGTTTCCTTGAATCAGAGAACTGAGACCATTAACACTCAGAGATTTTTTTCAGGGTGTTAATTGTTGTTTTTGTGATGGTTAGTATTTTCTTAAATCTTATGTAATTACTGTTCTAGCATAGTTTACCTTCTCTTGTTAGCTCAAGGATGTGTTTACTTTTCTCTTGAAGTATCTTCTGCAGCTCTGGCTTAGTGATCATGGATTCTATGATTTGCATTTATCATGGGAAATATTTATTTCTCCTGCAATTATGAAAGATAGCTTTGCCATATTAGCAGTTATAAGCTATTCTCTGCCCCTTTGGCATTTAGAATTTGTTGCATAGTTTGTTGATGCTCAGATAGTTTGCCTTTTATGTACTTTGGTAGCTCTTTATCACAGCTTTCAGTGCTCTTTCTTTATGCATTTACTTAGTATTTTAGCTAGACTATGATGTGATAAGATTTTTTTTTTCTTTTCCTCCTGGCATTGTAAATACTTCTTGCATCCAGTTGGGCAACTTTTCCTTGGATTTGGGATTTAGTCTGCTATAATTTTTTTTAGGTGATACTTCTTATCCTTTTACTAAATGGTTTGCAAACTTTGTCTTTTTCTTCAATAATTATTTTATTAAGTTTGTTCCTTTCCTCTTTTTTTAAATACAATGTCCTACATGTTTATTATGCATTTTAATGGATCTCACCTCTTATCCCTTAGGTCCATGTCTGAGAGAGATCTCCTTCCCCACTTTATGGTCACAGGCTAGCAAGTCTTATCTTGGTAGTCTGCCTATTCTTTCTTTGAGTGCCATCAGGGCTCCCCTCCAAGGGGAGGTTGTTAAATATGGGGCACCAGAGCTCATGTCAGAGTTAGTCCCTGCTCTCCACATAACTGTGGAGGATGTACTGTCCATTGGCTAGATCAAGACAGAGGTTCAGTGTTTACTACTTGTATTGTCCTTGGTTAGTGCAATAGTTTGAGCAGACACCCCTGGGCCCTGATCCACCCATTACAATGTTCTTCTTGTAGGTTTCTAAGATACTCCGGATCCTTCTATTTTCCTATCTCCTATATTTCTCTTTCCTAGAGTCCCAGTAGGATGTCCTCCCACCTGTCCCAATCTCCTGATAAGTGAAGACTTTCATGGGACATGCCTTTTGGGCTAGTGTCCAATTATAAGTGAGTGTATACCGTGTGAGTCTTTCTGTTTCTGGGTTAGCTCACTCAGCATGATCGTTTCTAATTTCCTCTATTTGCCCACAAATTTCTTTATTTCCTTGTTTTTTTTTTTAAGCTGAGTATTATGTTTGTTTTTCTTTTAATCCCCAGTGAATCTTGACAAATTAAGGGTAGGAAGTGAAAGGCATCTATCCTCAGCCAATGGTATAGTTATCAGTAACTGTCCAATGATTCAACAGTAATATATATTTAATCATTCTGTATTCAATCTGATTTGTTTTATTTAAATTGTCATGCTCTTTTCTTAAATGATTGCATCAAAGAGTACATTATCTTATATCAAGCATTTAAAACTGATGCCACACAAATGGGCACACTTGAAACCAAAAGATGATGGCCTTTGGCATAGTCATTAAAATGTCTCTATTTGTGTATAAAATTAATTAGATGAGGGACTGGAAATATGGCTCAGTGTTTAAGCACACCTGCTGTTTCTGTGGAGGACAGAAATTTGGTTTCTAGACCAATTCTGGACAGCTCCCAACTGCCTGTAAGTGCCACAGCCAGCACTCAACAGCTCTTCCGGCCTTATATGCACACATGTGATGTGCACTCACACAGACAAGTGATATTAAAATGAATTTTCAATGAAGATATTAAATATATTTTGTAGGCTTAATTAACAAAATAATTATACGTTTTTATGGGATGGGATGTGATATTCTACTGCATGTATGCATTGTATAAGATCAAGTCTGCGTAGTTGATGTGCCCATCCTTTTGAGCATAGACTGTTTCTTTGTGAGGAAAACATTTTTTTAAAAAAAAATCTCTCTCCTAGCTATTTTAAAATACAACACTAATTTGAGTCAAGCACAGCTATCCTACTTTGTTACATAGCATTGGAGGTACTTCTCCTATTGCTACTTTCCTGAAAGTCCACACAACCCATCTTCCTCCCCATTCTATCTGTGCACACACTCCTTCTCTGATATTTCTGTTGTATGTACTGTCTCACACCAGCCTATGCCCATCTGTGTGCTTTGAATAGGAATGGCACCTATAAACTCATGTGTTTACATTCTTGGCCCATAGGGAGTGGCACTATTAGGAGGTGTGGCCTTGTTGGAGTAGGTGTGGTTTTTTGGAGGAGGTGTGTCACTAGGGGGTGAGTTCACTTCCTGCTGCTTCCCCATCCAGATGTAAAACTCTCAGCTCCTTCTCCATCACCGTGCCTGCCTGGACTCTGCCATGTTTTCCTCCATGATGATAATGGACTAAGCCTCTGAACTGTAAACCAGACCCAAATAAATGTTTTTCTTTATAATAGAAACTCTAACTAAGACACTATAATTAGCTTCCATTTTACCAGCACACACCATCCTACCCCGTATTTCCCCTTTACTCTATCTGCCCATATCATTCTATTCCAATCTTTCTCCTCTAAAATCCCTGCACACACCATGCTATCCATCTTTCCTTTTTTTTTAATCCTAAAAAACTATTATATTTTGGAATTGGTATGCAGGAAGCAGAATAGAAATAAAACTCAGTGAGAAGTGATATTTTATTTTAAAGTAGAGAAGATGCCTCAGTTTTTCAGAGCAGAACATTTGATAACACAACTTTAAAGTATGTTTGATTGGTTTTCCCACCAAATCAGATTCATCTCAGAAATATTTGTGATTTTAGGGGAGGTAAGACATTTCCATGTATAAAGGTGCTTCCTGTAAAAAAATCTGATGATCTGAATTTTGTTCCTAGAGTTTTGTTTTGTTTTTAGTGGTTTTTATTATTTTTAATACTTTAAAAAATTAAACATTTATATATATATATATATATATATACATTTATATTATTACACTCATATACAATAAACTACCTATAGCAAAAAGAACCATGACACAATCAGGAATTATATAAATGTTACATTCTTAGTGTTCTGGCTATTTCTATTTGTCAGCCTTGAAGAAAACTCTTTCCTATCTTGGTGCATCTAAAATTCTGAATGTAAATCAATCTCCATCACATCTTGTCATTATCAACTTAAAACATCTATCTAGACCTAAAAACATCTTAGTCCCCTAAACAACTAAGTTTCATTGTTCAACCTCATCTGAGACTTGAGAAGGAATAAACTTGATTAGCTGAGTATGCTGGGAGTGCAGGTCAGTAGCTTTCCAAATGAGAAGATTTCAGAGACAGTTTGATACATTAACAGTTAGCCAAAACTCTCTATTATGTTGGAGCATCTTCTTCAGCCTGCTGGCCCAATATATCTGACAGACATATCTGTGAGGCAGGAACTATTGAGGACTTGCTTACCCTGTCTTGGTAGAGTTTGGCCGTTGACTCTGCCTGCATCCATGCTTGCCCTCTTTTAGGCAGCCATCTTTCCTTCTATTCTATCCATGCACATTGTCCTTTCCTTGCCTTCCCCTTTTATTCTTCCTAGTTAAGGGCTGTGTGGGTACCATGACATTTTTTGAAGTTCTCCACTTGTAACTGAGAACACATGCTGTTTGCCTTTCTGCTGCTAAGTGATTTCACTTTCTTCCTTTGTGCATGTGTTCACAGGCTGCTCCTCACTGTCGCTTTTAACACCTCTTCAAAGAATTCACTTGGCTTCAACATTTCTTTGGCTTCGGATCACAGTAGCAGAAATATTTGTATTTTAATGACTTACAACTCAGAGGACTGTTTCTGTATCTCAGGTGAGGCTGAAAGGGGCTAAAACAATTTTTGAAGAAAATTTGATATATAATATAAGAGGATTTGAAACCCGAATGAAAAGAAATCAAATCGGCTCTTATATTTTATTCTACTGACAACTATCACAAGTCAAATGTGAATCTTACTGAGTTTACTTCCATGAAATATCTCACTTTGAAACTTGGAGCAACAGGTTTTGTTCAGTAAGAGCAAGGGTATATTATTGAAATAAAAAAAAAATAAAATTGTAATTTTATTTTATTTTATTTTTTTATTTTTTTTATTAATTTATTCTTGTTACATCTCAATGTTTATCCCATCCCTTGTATCCTCCCATTCCTCTCCCCCCCCCCATTTTCCCATTATTCCCCTCCCCTATGACTGTTCCTGAGGGGGATTACGTCCCCCTATATATTCTCATAGGGTATCAAGTCTCTTCTTGGCTACTTGCTGTCCTTCCTCTGAGTGCCACCAGGTCTCCCCCTCCAGGGGACATGGTCAAATGTGAGGCACCAGAGTACGTGAGAAAGTTGTATCACACTCTCCACTCAACTGTGGAGAATATTCTGACCATTGGCTAAATCTGGGAAGGGGTTTAAAGTTTACCTCCTGTATTGTCCTTGGCTGGTGCCTTAGTTTGAGCAGGACCCCTGGGCCCAAATCTGCCTATCATATTGTTCTACTTATAGATTTCTAGGACCCTCTGTATCCTTTATTTTGCTGTTCTCCCAAGCGCACACCTTTAATCCAGCACTCAGGAGGCAGAGGCATATGGATCTCTCTGAGTTCGAGGCCAGCCTGGTCTACAAAGTGAGTCCAGGACAGCCAAGGCTACACAGAGAAACCCTATCTTGAAAAAAAAAACAAAAAACAAAAAACAAAAAAAAACAACTCAAAATTGTAATTTTAAAATCTTACACCCACAATGTTGTTGTCTAATTTTTAAAAGTAGAATGATTATGCAAAAGATGCCATTGCCCAAGAATTATATAATTAATCCAAGACACATTAAACTAAAATTATAAGAAACTTAGGAAACTAATTTCTTAGAAAGTAGTTTAGATATTCCAATGTTATGACAAATTAAAATTATAATATTCCCTTAGGATATTGGATATAACAAACAAGAGTAGTCTATCTAAAAGAATATGTCCTCATTTCTGCCACAGACAGAATTCTGCCTAAAAATGGGCAAGGTTAGATGCAAGCAGAGTCGATGGCCAAACTCTACCAAGACAGGGTAAACAAGTGCTCAACAGTTCCTACCCTGTGAATAAGTCTGGCAGAGATATTGGCCCAGAAGGCTGAAGATGAGGCTCCAACGATTTAGAGAGTGTTGGGTGACTATTTAGGCAGTAAACTATCTCAGTCATTTTTTCATTTTGGAAGCTGCCAACCTACACTACCGCTTCACTCAGGCATTTTTTTTTATTCCTTCTCAAGTCTTTGAGGGGGGTTGAAGACCAGATAGTTTAGTTTTACAATCAAGTTTTGTTGGTTAGGGTGTAAGATCTTTTTAGATGAAGATAAAGGATTTAAGTTAACAGAGATGAGGTATGATAGATACTGAATTTCATTCAGAAATTTAGACCCAACAAGATAGGAAAGATGTTTACTTAAAGTTTGACAAATACAAATAGGCAAATCACTATGGATGTAACATTTATATAGCTCATGACTGTCTCATGGTTCTCCCTGCTGTGTGTAGTTTGTTTTACTCATGTGTAGTAAAATAAATATATATGTTTAAAAAAGAATATGGGTTCTCATGTAATCTACCAAAGTGCTATCTTCTGAGAAGAAATAGGATGGATAGAGTATAGTACTTTTCTCATTATTGCAACAAAATGTCTTGAGGGCACATTTTTATTTTGTTTCCTAGTGGGAGGGGATAGAGTTCACCCCTGGGGACAGAAGAAGTCTTGGTGGCTGGAGCAGGAGATGGTTGGTGACACTGTGACCTCATTCAAGATGCGAGATGAATACCAGAGCTTAGCTTTTTTTCTCTTTTCCTCTGGGGTCTAGCTAGCATCTCTGCTCAGGATGTTGCCATCCAGAATCTGTGTAAGTCAAAATATCTTTCTATATACACTCAGAGATGAGTTTCCATGGTGATTTTATATCCTGGAAAACCAAACAGTGAAGATTATCATGTATTTTCTAGAGTTTCTTGTTCCAAAATACAGGCTGTTGCATTTAAAAAAAATTTAGAACATCAATTGTTAGTCCAACTCACATCATATTGTCAACGTGACAATGTGTGTGGGTTATAATTATGCTAACTGCATAACTGATTATGTTTGATGTTTTATCATTCTATTTCTCAAATTAAGTTCCTAATTATTTAACCAAGTTATCCTCTAGGATTTTCCCATATATTCAAATTTCATTGCAATTACACATGTGTGTGTGTGCACGTGCACATGCACACACACACACACACACATACTCAAAAAGTTCTTTAACATTGTGTCACTTCTTACTGCTCATAGCTACTTTTATATTAAGTTACGCATTGATCTTTGGAAACTAGAGAAGTCATGGTGTAGGGGCAAAATGAATGCCATGTTCTATATTTAATCTATATTCTGCAATTAATGCCATGGTCTGTGAATGTTCTGTAAGACCTTGTCCTCCAGGTGACTTAATTTCTTCCTGCATTCTGGGAATGACCACGTACTGCTGTAAACTAGACTTGCCAGCAGCCTCCAGAAACTCCACCAGTGCAATTAGATGCAATTAACTCCCAACTGAGAAACCAAACTCTGTAAAATTCCTTTGCCACAGGCCGTTACAGCTACCCTACCCTACCAGGAACCTGAACCACCAAAAAATTGCCTTGCGGGCTCCGAATACCTGCTAAGGTGAAAAATTCCACGTTCCAAACACACCCTTATTCTCACTCAATATGTGTTAGCCAATTATAGTACAGTTGCTGAAATTTGCCTTTGCAAGAGTGTATAAACCTTACAAATTTTTTGTTCAGGGTCACCTCTCCTTCAGGTGTAGGTCGACCCTGTTGGACAAATAAAGCCTCTTGTTTTTGCATCGACCTGGTCTCTGTCTCTCTCATATGGTGCTTCCCGGTATAGACTCTCCCGATTAGAGTCTTACACCAGGTATCACAGAAAAATGGTATAAATAAAGTAACCAAGTCTAACTCTAGCTGATCAAAGTCTGATAGAGAATATTGTATGAGGTTTTAAAGTTGTATAGCTTATATTATTTTGGTGTCTACTGGACACCCCCGACTGACAAGTCAAAATAAAAGTTTTTCATGCCAGGCACTGGGAATTTTCTTAGATACTTTATGGAATTGGGCTGGAAGCATTAGTACCTCAAGTGATATGACTTCACCTAATTTGTTTACACATGTATACACATACTCATGAATATAGATATATATATTAAATGTAAAAGCAATATTTTATGCAGCTTTTAAAAATCATCCTTAGTGTTCCTTACACTTCCTTCCCTCCCTGTGTTGCCCTCCTCTGCACCTAGATAAAGCCTCCACCTTCCATTTTCCTATTTCCTCCTTAATATCACATACCTTACTATCCTCCAGTCTCAAGATCCTTATCTCTTATTATCCTCCATCAGCCCTTACTCTGGGCTATGCTTTCCCATGCAAAGATTAAGAGCTAGGATTCATAAATGAGAGAAAGAACACACAGTGTTTGTCTTTTTGGATTTCCTCATTCACTATAACATAGTCTATTCCATCTATTTTCCTAAGAATCTTACTTTCCTTTTTGATCAATAAAATTCTGTAGTGTTTAATTAAGTACCACACTTTTGTTACATTTCATAAATTGAATGGCATTTAAGTTGTCTCCATTTCTTAGCTGTTACAACTAGAGTAGCAGTGAGCATGGCTGAGCAAATATCTTTTTAGTCAGATGACAATTTCTCTGGGCACTTGTCAGGAAGTGGTATATCTGGGTTATATGGTGGATCTATTTTTAGGGTCTTGAGAGTTCTTTATATGGGCTTCCATAGTGGCTGAACTAGTTTGCATCCCACCAACAGTGAATGATGTTCCTCTTTCTTCCCACGCCTTCCAGCATTTCTCTTATTGTTAATGATGTCATAAACTTTTTGAGATATTTCTTAACAATTTGAATTCTGTCTTTTGTGTTTATACTCATAGTCTGTATTTTAAATTTTGGCATATATTTTCTTGACTCTTTGTTTTTGAGCCATTTTGTCCTCTGAATATTAACCCTCAAATATATAGCTAGTAAAGATTCCCTCCCAATCCGTGCCTTTCTCTTTACTGGGTTGATGACTTTCTTTGCTGTATAGAAGAGGTTTTTGTTTGTTTTGTTTTTTTGAAACTTGGTTTCTTGTGTAACAACCCCAGCTGTCCTGTCCCAGAACTTATTTTGTAGACCAGGCTGGCTGTCTTTGAACTCACAGAGATCTGCCTGTCTCTGCCTCCTGAGTGCAGGGATTAAAGGGGTGTTCTACCAGGCCCAGCTTAAGAAGAGTTTTTATTTTATGAGGTCCCATTTGTTAATGTTTAGCCTTAATTCCTAAGCAAATTAGTTTTTTACAAAGAAAGTCTCTCCCTATACCTATAGCACATAGGGTACTGCCGAGATGTTCTTGTAACAGTGTCAGTGATTCACGGTTAGTGAGTTAACTTTTGTACAGGACAATGAATGTCACTTTAATTACATCATTCTGCACATGGACGTGCAGCACCTCAGCACCATTTGCTGAAGACGCTATCTTGTATTCAGGGAGTGTTTTGGCCTCTTTTGGTTATCGTGGTATGCATCCATGTTTGTGTCTTCTCTTTTGTCCCATTTGTCTTCCTGTCTGTTCTTCTTCTGCCAGTACCATGATGTTTTTATTCCTGTAACCCTGTACTATATCTTGAAATCTCGACAAATATGTCTGCTAGCATTGTTCTGTGGGCCTCCTTTTAGCCTATATAAATTTATTGGTGGTTTTTATCTTTCTATGAAGAATGTTATGGTTGTTTAAGTAGTAGTTTATTCAATCTTTGAATTGTTTTTGGTAGCATAGTCTCTTTAGAATATTAATTCTACCAATCTGTGAACATGGGTTTTTCCACATATAATTGTCTGATGCAATATCTTTGTTCAGAGATAAAAGTTTTAATTCTGGAAAGATACTGCAAATGGGAGTGTGTCCCTGACTTCTTTTTTACTATGTTTGCTGGTAGTGCAAAGAAATGCTACTGATTTCTATATGTTGATTTCGTAAATCTCTTCTTTCAGAAATTTGAGTATAAAATTTACTAATTTTATCAGCATCTCTATGCTACTCTATAATTCTTCTCCCACCTACATAACTGGAATTTTGTATTCTTTGAGCATTATCTTTCTGGTTTCTTTGATCATTATTTATTTCCCTTCATGTCAGCTACTGGGAACTGTTACTTTTTTATTTCATGAATTTTCCTTGCTATATTCTCTTCAGAAGTGATACATAAGGTATTTTTTCTCTGCGTTTCTAGATCCACTTGCTTAGCATAATATCGTCCAGATTCACTTATGTGTCACAAATTGATTTTCTTCTTTTGTAAGGTTGCACCTGATCCATACATCTTTGATCCACAATTTTTTACCTTTGATAGGCACTCAAGTTACCGCCATAATTTTTCTGTGGTGATTCATGGTGTAAATATCATAGAAGTATGGGTACAAATTTCTCATCTTTATATATGTAGGTGTTATATTTCTAGCTTATAGTAATTTTATTATATTTGTATAAGTGTAAGTACATGTGTGTGTGTTCTTTCCTGTTACTTTCCTTAATAAATTTCTCTTTTTACACACACACTCACACACACACATATGTAAAATTTAAGGATTCATATATATATATATATGATTAAGGATTCACATATATGTGAATATATATGAATACTTCACATATATGCATATGAACCACATATATGTGTAAATATATGTATATCCTTCATATATATGAATACAAATCACATATATGTGAAAAAATATATATACATCCTTAATTCCTTTGTGTACCCACAAAAGATGCAGACTACTTATAGAAACTTTTAACAAAAAGAACAGAGTTAAAAATGTCACACTCTATGATTTTACAATATGTCACTAAGCCACAGAAACTGAACCAGGGTGGTACTGGCATAAAACCCAAAATATGGTCCAATAGAACAGGATACAATGCCTAGAATTAAGCTGTACATTTTTAAAAGAGGGAATTAAATCCAATGAAAAAATAGTACCTTTAATTATTGCAGTTGAAAAGCCAGATATCTACATATGGACATTAGTTATTGGTGGCTTATTTTACATAATAAAAGTAAGGAACCAAAAGTGTCTTAGAGTTAAACATAATATCTGAAACTGAGTATCTTATCAAAGCAAATGATATAAAGTGCTACTAAAACAAGCACTGACAGTGAAAAGAACAGGGCATTACCTCCAAGAGACTACCATTTATTGCTGATGGCCCCCAAAGCACAGGTAATAAAAACAAAATCCATAAATATAATGATATTATTAGGAAACTTCCTTCGCACTTGAACACATAAATCAATGTGCTACCAATTAAAAAAAAACCTACAGAATAGGAAGAAGTCATTTGTAAAGCACATATCTTATAATGAGTTGCTTTCTCAAGAAGATAAGAAACTCAAATAAATTAGGCAAAGATATAAATGTTTTGAATTGAAGTGGGTAAAGACCCTGAGTGAGTATTTCTCAATAGAAGACATCTATTTCTCAATAGATGGCCAACCAATGTATATAAAATTGTTCTGCATCACTGATCCTCAGAGAAATATAATTTAAACCATAATAAGATATAATTTCATATTTGTTGCAATAACTTCAAGAAGATACAAATCAATGATGAGGATGTGAAGGGAAACTTCCCAAATTTCAGTTGGCACTATGAGGTAATATACTTGTTATAAATTAAGGACATGACACTTATAATTTTGTGTGTCCGTGTGGGTTACAAATAAATTGAGTTGTATTCCTTTGTTAGAATTACAGGAAAATGCTGATACTTCCTGTTGCTTTTTTGCTATCATATCCTATTCTATCAATAATTTGGGAAGCAGTTATTAAATATTTTCTTGATCTTGAGAATGAGGAAACAAGACACCTAATATCCCAGAGTAACTGGAATAACAACTAAACAGGAAAAACAAATAATAAAGTCCCTATCAGTGAAGTGCAGAAAATGACTCAAAACTCTCATGGAAATGCAGAGAGGACTCTGCAGTGGATTGTGCCAAAGATTTTCAGGTTTGATAAGTGTATGGAGATCGCTGAATAGCACCTTCTTTACCCACAGAGAAAGCTGCCTGCAGGGTCCAAGGTTTCATTAAAAAATTATTTTATTATTATATCAATTGCATTCAGTCTAGATGGTGCAAAGTGTTGTATGCACATATTATTATATTGAGCAAAATGAATCTTTAGTGTGTTTTTTTTTATTAATTATGTAATTATGTGGTGAGTTGCATGAAAATTTCTTAAAAGTATACAATTATATTCCTGGGGAAACTATCTAGACACAACCCTAACAGTTTTCCTTTCTCATGTTTAATACAGACATCTACTGGGTATAGAAAGAAACAATATATGCAGCACTTCAGCAGTAAGACAGATGCTGAAACTTTTATAATGCACACTGGTGGGAAGCAGAAGAAAGCCATACCTGTCTCTGCTATAGTATATACCATATCTGGAAGCCATTGAACACGCAGAATAAAAATGAATGGGAACAGCAAGACATTTGGAGAAGATAGAAAGTAGATTAAATCATGCAATTTGAATAAATCGTTAAAGGAAAGACTGAAAGGCCAGGTTGGGATTAGCAATGGTTTTAAATGCATAATGAGCATGGGGGAGAGCTCAGAAGTCAGGAGAAAGATCTCACTTTCCTTCAGTCAAAAGGCTCCAGAAAACCTTTCCAATTCCTGGGCATACAGCCAAAAGATGGTTCACTGTACAACAAGCACTTTTGTTCAACTATGTTCATAGTGGCTTTATTCATAATAGTCCAAATCTGGAAAAACCCAGATGTCCCTCAACCAAAGAATGGATTTAAAAAAACCTGTGGTATAGTTAAACAACGGAATACTACTCAGCTATTAAAAAACAAGGGAATCTTGAAAATTTCAGGCAAATGAATGGAACTAGAAAAGATCATGCTGAGTGAGGTACCCAGACCCAGAAAGACACGCATGGTATATATTCATTTATAAGTGGATATTAGCACAGAATAGATCTCCTCTGAGAGACTCACCCAGCAGGGGATAGGGACCAATACAGGGTCTCTGGGTGGAGCGCTGAGAATTGTAGGGGAAAGTGGAAGAATGAAAGGTCCAGGAGGAGGCAGGAGCCCCACAGGGAGACCACCAGTGCCTGCAGATCTGGGCACAGGGGCCTGTACAAACTGATGCATCAGTCAAGGACGATGAATGCAAAGAACTGAGACCCCTGTTCAGGTGTGGCTGACGGACAGAAGAGTCTCCCCATTGGGTGGGAACCTGCTGCTGAACCTTTGGCATACACACTGGTGCCCAGGATTCGGTCACTGCCCCTTGACAAGATGGCCTTGCGGACACACAGAGGAGAGGGATGCAGGTTATCCTGATGAGGCCTGATAGGCTATGACCAGACAGTGGGGCAAGAGTGCCCCCCCATCAGAAGTCTAGGGGAGGGGGATAGGGCAGAAGAAGGAGGGAGGGTGGGAACCGGAAGATAAGAGCGGGGGGTAACAATCGGGATGTAATGTGAATAAATTATAAGAAATAAAAATAATGAAATATATACATATATATATATATATATATATATAAGAATTCAAAGGAAACAAAACTTCATTTATGTACCCATTACACATATGCATGTGCATGCATGTGTGCACACACATATACATTCACACACACAGGCACACATGCACACATGCACACATATCTAATCTACTGAAAGCTCCTTAAACCATTTAGGCAAACAGATTAATTTTAGAGTGTTTGGTGGCTTGGTCCAGTACTAAACACTGTAATTGACTAGAACTCAAGAAAATGTTACATGATCTACTGTTTTTGTGTAACTAGAGGCTGCAGTGTACCTGGAAGAGCGTTATATTCCCTTCGGTTCAGTATAGTTGTAACGCACTGTTTAAAAAATACAAACTTTACTTTGTAAGTTAAGCTAAAAGATCTTATTGTTTTTGGTAATAAAAATATACAAGCAAGTATTTTGTATGTTAAAGGCAATTCTGTAATTCTTTTTAAAAACAACAAAAAGAAATAATATATAATAACATGTTTATGCCCTTGTTAGTCCTTCTTTCAGTCTCCCTGGTGCTTCCACTCCAACTAAAATCCATGGCTTCTTCTTTTCCTTTATTACATATAAATATATAAATAAAATATATACATAAATATATGCATATATAACATAAAAATTATAAATGTATCAATACAACATGCATAGTCCCCTTAGTGCTGCTTGTGTGTATATGATTTCAGGCCTGACCACTTGGTACTGGATAATCCATTAGAGGGTCCGTCCTCAGAAAAATTAAAAAGAAACAAGTGGTTTGTTCTAAAAGTAACCATACAAAGATTACTAATTTTATGTTCATTAGTCATGTCCATGGATTTTCTTTAAAGGGCAAGAAATTGCTACTAAATATGACTCAAACATTTTGTGAGGGAAAACAATTTACTTAGGAACAGATATAGTTAGATTAAAGCCTCCAGCAGGTTACATGACAGAAGCCTTGAAAGGTCAGGCCCCTGGTCATCCCATCATAGAAGCCCAGTTTTGACAGTGCCATGGAAAAGATAGAATAAATAAAGTGGTAGATTTAAAAATCCATCGATTTTCCTGCAGCTAATCTACAGTGGAAAGAAAAGAACATCAGTTGCATCTACCCACAGAAAGGGGTGCTATGAGAGACATTGCAGGAAGCAGAAAGACAGCTGATTTTTCTGGAGAAATCTTAGATCTGCTTTGAAATGCAGACAGAGTCCTAAAGCAAGCAGATTAACAATACAATTAATTCCCCCAGGAAATTTGGGAAGTCGATGGGGGTAGTAAAAACAAACAAACAAACAAACAAACAAATAAATAAATAGGTAGCTGGATTAGTCTAAGAAGAGAATAGAGGAAATATCTGATCATTGGAGTGTAAATTTGTATAACCATTCTGAAAAAAAAAACCAATTCATTTTCTTTTAAACTTAGACATCTTCATATCCTGAAAGCCTCAGTTTTCCTACTCCCAGGCAGCAGCCTTACATAAACACATACAAGTGTTTTCCTGGAGACTTATATAAGATTTTCATAGCAGCCTTAATAAACACAAGATAGAAGAAAAACAGCTTCATCCAAATCAAGAGAGAGATCTGTGGGTGATTTGTAATGTGCACTCACATGCTGTATTCTCATCCATCATCGAAAGACAATGCATTACAAGTGTAAGTGCCAATATGATGTCAAGATAGAAGCAATCCTCAGAAGGCCGTATAGAGTGTGATGCAATTTTGTGCAGCCCACTAAAGAAAGATTGCAAAACAGATTGTTTATAAGTAACGGTGTGTGAGATCAAATATTTCAAAAGCTATTTTGCAAGACAAAAGTTGAAAAGACAATTCTCTTCTGTGGGCAGAAACAAACAGGACTGCAAGGGAGCGCATGGGAATGACACATAGCTTTGTATTATTCTGTGGGACACTGAGTTCAGAGAAACAGATTTTTATTACTTGTATAGAAATAGATGCCTTTTTGTATAACTAGAGACATATTACATAATAAAATAATTCATCTTAGGTTCCAGTTGAAAAGGAAGAAAAATGATGACAGGCATGAGACTGTGGTATGTCTGGACATGGATAAATCTGTAAGTGAGGAATAGAAAGTGAAAGTCCAATATCAGGTTATGCTTATAATTTCAAAGGAAGACAAGATTATGCTTTTAAAATAGCAAAGCATGCCCATTTTCTCCATATCTCTTCAATATAGTTCTTGAAGTTCTAGCCAGAGCAATTAGACAACACAGGGAGATCAAGGGGATCCAAATGGGAAAGGAAGAAGTCAAACTATCCCTATTTGCAGATGATATGATAGTGTACATAGTGGCCCCCAAAATTCCACCAGAGAACTCCTTCAGTTGATAAGCACGTTCAGCAAACTGGCTGGTTACAAAATTAACTCAAAAAAATCAGTAGCCTTCCTGTATACAAATGACAATCATACAGAGGAAGAAATTAGGAAATCTACAACCCTTCACGTTAGCCACAAGCAATTAAAAAAAACCAAGGAGTAACGCTAACCAAGCAAGTGAAAGACTTGTTTGAAAAAAACTTTAAGTCCCTAAAGAAGAGATTGAAGGTGACTTGAGAAGATGGAGGGATCTCCCTTGTTCGTGGATCGGGAGAATCAACATAGTAAAAATGGCCATTTACCAGAAGCAATTTACAGATTCAAAGCAATCCCTATCAAAATACCTACACATTTTTTAAAGACATTGAAAGGTCAATTCTCAACTTTATATGGAAAAACAAAAAAACCCAGAATAGCTAAAACAATCTTATACAATAAAGATCCTCAGGAGGAATCTCCATACCTGATCTCAAGCTGTACTATAGAGCAATAGTGGTTAAAACAGCATGGTACTGGCACAGCAATAGGTTGGTTGATCAATGGAATCGAATTGAAGCCCAGATATGAATCCACACACATATAGTCACCTGTTTTTTGACAAAGAAGCCAAATCTATTCAATGGAAAAAGGATAGCATCTTCAACAAATGGTGCTGGTCTAACTGGATTTCTACATGTAGAAAAATGCAATTGGACTCATACTTGTCACCATGCACAAAGCTCAAGTCCAAATGGATTAAAAACCTCAATATAAACCCAGAGACACTAAATCAGTTAGAAGAAAAAGTGGGGAAGAGCCTGGAACACATTGGCACAGGAGACAACTTCCTGAACAGAACACCAACAGCCCAGGCCTTAAGGTCAACAATTAATAAATGGGACCTCATGAGGCTGAGAAGCTTCTGTAAGGCAGGAGACAATGTCAAGAGAAGAAAGCGACAGCCTACAGACTGGGAAATAATCTTCACCAACCCTGCATGTGACAAAGGTCTAATATCCAAACTTTATAAAGAACTCAAGAATTTTTTTTTAAATCTGAGCTCAGGATATTTTTTTTTAATTTCAATTTTTTATTATTAATTTATTCTTGTTACATCGCAATGGCTATCCCATCCCTTGTGTCCTCCCATTCTTCCCTCCCTCCTCTTTTCCCCTTATTCTCCTCCCATATAACTGTTCCTGAGGGGGATTATCTCCCCCTGTATATGCTCATAGGATATCCAAATAACCCAATTGAGAATGGGGCTCAGAATTAAACAAAGAATTCTCAACAGAGGAATATCAAATGGCTGAGACACACTTAAAGAAATGCTCAACATCTCTGGTCATCAGAGAAATGCAAATCAAAACAACTCTGAGATTCCATCTTACACCCATCAGAATGGCTAAAATCAAACATTCATGTGACAACACATGCTGGTGAGGATGTGGAGAGAGAGGAACACTCCTTCATTGCTGGTGGGAATGCAAACTAGTACAGCCACTTTGGTAATCTATCTGGTGCTATATCAGAAAAATGGGAATAGGGCTTCTTCAAGACCCAGCTATTCCACTCCTTGGAATATACCCAGAAGATGCTCCAGCACACAACAAGAAAATTTGCTCAACCATGTTCATAGCAGCCTTATTCATAATAGCCAGAACATGGAAACAGCCTAAGTGTCCCTCAGTAGAAGAATAGAAAAAGAAACTGTGGTACATTTACACTATGGAATACTACTCAGTTATTAAAAACAAGGAATTCCCAAATTTGTGGACAATGGATTGAGCTAGAAGTGATCATAATGAGTGAGTTAACCCAGAAGCAGAGAGACTCAAATGGTATATGCTCACTTATAACTGGACACTAGCCCAAGGGGCAGGTCCCATGAAAGTCTGCACCTACCAGGAAAGTGGGATAGAGATGAGAACATCCTATTGAGACTCTAGGTGAGAAAAATATAGGGGATAGGGAAGTAGGTGGATCCAGAGGGTCCTAGAAACCTACAAGAGGAACATTATGATGGGTGGATCTGAGCCCAGGGGTTCTGCTTGATCAAAGGCACCAACCAAGGACAAAACGTTCAGTCATCATCAAACCCCTACCCAGATCTAACCAAGGGACAGAACATTCTCCACAGTTAAATGGAGACTGGGGACTGACTTTCACAGGATCTCTGGTGCCCCATATTTGGCCATGTCCCTTCGTGGGGAGGCCCAATGGCACTCGGAGGAAAGATAGCGGACTACCAAGAAGAGACTTGATACCCTAGCACCATATTCAGGGGGAGGAGGTCCCCCTCAGTCACAGTCATAGGGAAGGGGATTGGGGTGAAAGTGGGAGGGAGGGAGGAATGGGAGGATGTAGGGGATGGGATAGAAAATGAGATGTAATATGAATTATTTTATTTTTCAATAAAAATGTGTTAAAAATAAAATAACAAAGCATGTTCATAGGTTGATAACACAGAGAACCAGCAAAATCATTGGTTCCAGTGGAAAGACTCATATTGGGGGAGAATATGTGAGTATGGCTAATTTAAGATAAATGTGCCAGAGAATGAGAATCAAGACGCAGGTGGCTGCTGTGGTTCAGTCTCAGGATAGAAGTTAGGACTCAGTATTAAAATGTTCAAGAAAGAACCAAAGTAAACGTAGTGAGACCTTAATTTCCAGGATATAAGACAGAAAATGGGAGGAATTGTCACTTATATTAATGCCTGAAAACCAGCAACAATGAAGCCTAAGACATTCTGAGGGGAAAAGGAACAAGAAAAACTATGCAAAACCTGTGCATGCGGCATCTACAACTGAATGGCACCAACTTTTCTATTGATTGGCAGATCCCATGAAGTTCTTCAGTTGCCTGCTATAATGAACTCTGATGTGTATTGATAACTTCTGTTTTATCTCCCTGAACAGAATTCTTCTCTTGTACCTTAGCCATTGTCACTTGAAAACACACACACACACACACACACACACACACACACACACACACACACGAACAAGAACTAAAATTCAATTATGTCTAGTTCCTTAGGAAGGCCACGGCCCATAGGCAAGGCTTTGAGTGTTACTTCTATTGATTTAAGGACACTTTTATTTATCAATTTCCCAGAATGTCTTAAAAGCTGTCTACATGGGTTGCAGTACTACATTGGCAGCTTAGCTTGTCAAACGTGACAATGTTGTCCTCGTTACTGAAAAGCAGCAATTTTTAGCTAGTTTCTAATGACAAATTGTGTGAGCTTGAGTGAAAGTAATTTCAGTCCAGGAGGACTATATTTGCTTACACACCACTCTCCCTCACTGCTGTGGATAGTTGAATTGACCTAAGTGACTGAGTTTATCACAATCCGTAGTCTTCATTGTGAAACACTCACCATGAATGACACCAAGGGAAAATACTTGTTCCTTTCAATAGGGGGACAAGATTCATGCTTCTACAAAAGGCCCCTCAATTGTGAAGCAACAGCTGGGACAGCACACACATGTTTACAACTGGGAGACTATATGCAAATGGTGTGCCATAGTTGAAAGCACAGGGGTTCTATCTAATACTTGGATAGCTGAGTTCACATCTCATCCTCACAGTTGTCTGTGCTAAAAATTTTATTGCTCACTTTTTTTATATGTTGCAATAAACATTGTTAGCTGGATTAAGTGCTACTTACATATTATATATACTACATATTATATATATTGTAATATATATATATATTTACAATCAGTACCATATCACCATCCCCATCACAATAGTTACTAGCACATCCATGAGCTTCATCATGAATTTTCATTCAGGTGCAGATAACATACTTACCATCATAAGCTGTATCACTCACCATCTACCCCATAGAATTACAATGGGGCTAAACTTTCCATTTCCCAGGGATCCTACTATCATAGCACAGTGTGTCACTCACTATGTGATACACTGAAGATGCATTACTTAGCACAGGTATGCATTGTTAAGTGAAGCAGTACTGCTCCCAATGTCTAAAACGTGCAGGCAAACAATTTCTGTGGACATAACACATCGAAGGAGAATTTATTACTGAAGCCTGTTTCTAAGAGAATTGACATTTCTATTCTCTGTTGATTTTTTCAAGATAAGAAAACAAAATAAAAACTAGCACAGGACAACACAGAATGCAAAATACAGATCTCAAGAAGAGGCATGAAAAGCATGTGCAGATGCAGAGACCCACACTCATCTGCACACTCCGGAATCCCATGTAAACACAAAACAGGAAACCATAATAGGTTAGTTTTGGATGTAGCTTTTCATAAAGCTAATTAACCAATCAGAAGTATACTAATTGATGAGCAATCAGGACTTATAAATTTAGCTCAGAAGCTATCTTCAGTTGATACCACTTGTGGATAAAATTTAGTTGTCTTCCAGGGAGTCTCACTGGAGAAACAAATTTCTCTCTCTCTCTCTCTCTCTCTCTCTCTCTCTCTCTCATCTCTCTCTCTCTCTCTCTCTCTCTCTCTCTCTCTCTCTCTCTCTCTCTCCTCTCTCTGTCTCTCTCTCTCTCTTTTTCTTTTGTTTTTTTTTTTTAAGACAGGGTTTCTCTGTGTAGCCTTGGCTGTCCTGGACTTGCTCTGTAGACCAGGCTGGCCTAGAATTTACAGAAATTCGCCTGCCTCTGTCTCCCGAGTGCTGGGATTAAGGGCATGTGCCACCACCGCCTGGCACAAATTTTCTTAAGGGTAGTCTGCATGCTCAGAGTAGATGAATGGCCAACCAAAAAGAACTTGATGGAATTTTGGAGGTAACTTGTCTTAAAATATTGTGTTAGGGGCTTTAAATTTTTATTTTAATTTTACTATGTTATATAATAATTTGTATATATTTATATATATATATAATTTATGTATAATATTATATATTACACTAATAATTTTATTATACTTATATATAATCTTCCTCTCGTCTCTCTCTGTTTCTGACCTCTAACATGATGCAATGTTTATGATGAAAAAAAAATTACTTGACAGGTAAAGAGAACTTTTACATTTCATGGAAATGAAGACTTATGTTTCTGAGTGAAGACGTTCTAGAAAGAAGCCACACTGATGCCCAACCTGCAGAAAGCATATTCTGTCACAGGGAGCGGGCTTGTGGTACTGTTGAATAAGCCTTCTAAGACTCTGGCAAAAGCAAACTATGTGGAAGTGGACAAAGTAACTCTCCTTTCTTTAAACAATTTTATACATCCACTTAAAATGGGAGCATCAAAATTTAACAATTCAGTTATATAAACAAAAATCACTTTGATTTCATTTTATTTTTTATTTTTTTATATATATGTTTTAGGTTTTTGTAATATTCTCTAGAGGATAACGTTTGTAAAAACCCTACCCTGGTGTATTAACCACTGATATATAGACATCAGTTGAAGTGGCCCAATTTAGAGCTTATCAGTCTAAATTCATGATCACAAAATTTTAAACTAGAGCTGTTCTTACACTTGTTATCATGAGGCATGACTGACGTATGGCTCATTCTTTGTGCAGTTCTAGAACACTGTGTCAGAGGCTAACCTTATCATTATTCCTGGCTGAACTGAGCTTGTCTTCGTTGCATGTAATCAATGAAGACGGTAAACATTACAGAAAACAGTTCTTATTTAACTTTGGATTTCGGCCTTTAAGCTAAAAATATTCAAGAATTTTACAATTATTTCCTTTACAGCCTGATTCTATCTTCAGCGTCATGTCTAAGAAATTGGTTTGTGTATTTGCAAATCAGTGGTACATTTGTGCCTGTCGTATTACACGTGCCAAGGAATGCCTGATTTGGCTGACATAATATCATTTGATGTTTTGATTTTCAGGTTTGTCTTTACTGTCCTCACTTTTATAAACTCTCATGAAGTTTCAGAAAGCTTTTAATATTAAATCCTTGACTTGCTTTGAAACTGTGTTTCACATACAGCATAGTTAGAATTTTTAAATTTAAATTTTTCTGCTTTGGGTTCTTTCCCATAGAAATTCCTAGAGAAAATCAGTGATGTTGATGTTTTTGTCGAGACACATAGTTTCCTAATGTACTTTCCACGGTGACTAGATAGTAAAGAAGGAAATGGTAAGTAATGCTGTGTAAAACTGTTTACATAATCCACTTTCCATTCTGTCCTATTAAAATGATGCTGGATTCTGGGGTGTTCTGTCTCCGCACATAACTTTAATGCTTTATTTCTTGGAAGATTGCCACCATATATCTTGATAATGCTATGCATTTGTGTGGTGTGTGAAGAGAGCGAGAGCCTGCTGATCATAATGATACATGTCTTTCTTTTACCTTCTGGGAACTTAAATACAACACACAAATGGTTAAGTATATTTCTTCCGTGGGTGGGTAAGCATGAATCTTTCTTAAGAATCTATAAAATGTGAGGCTGTGCAAAAAAAAAAAAAAATGTTTACTGACAAGTGTCTCAGGGGCTCAGAAGCAATTGTCTGCATGACAGGAAGCTGTGTGAATCTAATGTGGCTGAAGATGACAGGGCCAGGAGTGTCCTTGTTATACCACGTCTTACATTCAGAGAAATGATGCCTCACTAGTCATAAAATAATTTCATCAATGACATTACACAATGGGTCCTGAAAGAACAAAAGTTTTCATTTGCTTTGAAACACTCATGGGCTGGTTACTAAAAAGGCAAAAGTCCTTTATGAGCTTTTATTGGCATGAGATACTGTAGGTGCATGTAGTCCTCATCTTTAACAATAAGTCATATGTTTCATGACGTCACGTTGTGGTTAAAATACCAGTATGGCCTAATAATGTTTATTATCGGGCCAATAGTTATTATTACAGCAGCACTTTCTAACTGGCTAGCAATCAATCAAGACACAGACACTTATTATATTTTAAAATAACCTTAGTTAACATGGGACAAGGCAGATATTAATCCCCTAAACTACTTCCCACAGTGAGGCAGGTATGGGATACCTGCCCCAATCCCATGCCATCTGCTTCTAAGAATTTCTATCAAGCTACCTCCCATCCATAAGCCCAAAATGTTGCTAAATAGCATCATCTGGGCCAGGTCTCCATCCACGCTGGCGATGTGCCTCTCTTACACCTAACCCATGACGGCACAACCTTCTTACTCCTCTCCTCTCCTCTCCCCCAATTTCTCTCCCTCCAAGATTTCTCCTTCTTTCCCCCAGCTTAGGAACCTTAGCCATGCCTATCCCACTTGCCCTGCCCAAGTGTGATGGCCTTTTATTGGTCCAATATCTTAGGCTCTTAGGCAAGGTACAGGTGGGGCAGAGATAGCAAGCAGTAATTAGCATCAAAATACATCAGACCAACCTCCAACAAAGACATAGTAGAATTGTGAACAATGCAAATCTGAACACTGGAAGGATTATTGATAATAACACTCTCCTCCCCTAGATAGCAAATTGAATGTGATGTTTAAAAGCACCGTTAGTTACTGGACTAGCTTTGTCTGCTCAGTTTGAATATTGTCAGTGGCTCTTGAGCTTTTCCTCCTGCTGATTTTTTTCAGCATGGATGACATTTTAACTGATAATCAAACTCTACGCCTTCCTCTTTGTGGTATTTATGTAATGGAAATCAACACAAACAACTTAAATAACAGTGTAGGAAATTTAATGGGGTTTGTGATTACTTATGTGGGAGATTTAACTTTTGTTTAGAACACAAAGGTGTTGGGGAGAGATGTCTTTTTGAAATTAAACAAAAACTGTCCCTCTGTTTTCATCATAGAGGGAAAATTACAATGCTTCCCAAGCCATTTCCAGATTCCAAGGCATGGAGGAAGTTTCAGTCTTCACATGGAATCCCATTTCCATAAAAGAGTCAATTACAAGTTCCTCAAAGGATCCGGGCCAAATACATCATTCTTTGGAAATCTTTACTTCTGTTGTTTACCTGAGTACAAGCCTTCTTCCTGTTTCTCACCTCCATTTGACTGATTCATCAATTTTATCACATGGCAACATCTCCTATCACCACCATTGCACAGGTGTTTTGGGTGGGGACGGTAACAGACTTTACTTGCTCTGTATTCGGTATAACCTTGCCTGTTGTCCCTCCGTTCTTTACAGCCGACGATTTTCACATTTTTAAAAAAATTATTTAAGGTAGTTCACTTCGTGGTGTTTCAATTTTGCAATACTATGAAACTGAGCTTTAAATTCTGAATGTTGAGGCACGGTGGTGCATTCTTTCAATACAGGTGGACAGGGTCACCATATTTCCAGTCAGTCATGGATATAAAATAGATGCAATCCATGTTCGGTGGTGTACTTTGAATTAGCTTCTAGGTTAAAGAACAAGGAGTATTTGGTAGGACTTGGGCATACCCTAATGCTACATCCAGAAACACCTGCAGATTTAATTATAAATCAATTGTTAAGGTGCTTTTTTATCTAAACAGTGAAAAACATCTAGGATAGACACCACCACTTTCTCTTCCTTCTAATCACTCTTTCCTGTTAAACTTGGCCTCTGCCTTAGAGTTGTTCTCAATAGACTGAGGGCACCAGGCAGCTACCTTGATTGATACCAGTTTGTTCTCCCAAACCCTCCTACTTTACCCTTCAGCTCAAAATCACAGAGCTTCTTCCCCCTATCTTTCGTCATTATCACTGAGGAATTCAATTTTTATGCAGTGATCCTTCTGCCGCCCTTCATATTCTTTTTAAAATTCACTTTATCCAAATGGATTATTGTTTGATTCTGTTTTGTTGTCCTCAACGGATTGGCTATTTACATCCAATCACCAATAAAAATTGTGTTAAAATCAAATTTATGAAAGATATATCTGTGCTTACCTTTTATCCTTCTACTGTAATGCACCTTCTACTTCAAGTATTACTTGCAATCCCCCCTCTTTTCATGTTGCTCAAGCTGCATAAAAATATTCGCAGATGTTTCCATTCTTCCAATATGAATTTTCATCTCGATAGAATTCTCTGCCTTCTCACTAACATTCTTCCACACCTACCTATCAATGCTCAATAATATTTTAACATTCGTGTATGGCATTTCCAATCACATACGAGTCATTCAAAGACTGCATGCAAGGAGGTATGTCTGGGGAGAAAGGAACCAGCCAGAATGAGTATGGAGATGGAAGACAGGCATGGGAACAGTGGTGAATAAGAATTATATATCTGAATATACCAGAGTGTATTATTTCGAATGTTAATTAAAAAATGGAGTCATCAGGGATGGGGGCATTGAGAAGAGGTTTAAGGAAAGGAAGGAAGAGGTGAGAGAGCGAAAAGACTAAGAGGAAGCATCTCAGCCATTGGCCATCTGCGATTGACACGTATACTCCATTTTCTTTAATTTCTCTGTCAGCACTGTTTTATGTCCCTCAGTAATCCCCTCTTCTAAAGGGCTACCCTCCCACATTAGTCTGTATTGTCTGTAGCTGTGAAAGCCCCCTTTGTTAAGGCAAGTGATAGTTGGAAGTACCTGAGAGGTGAGAAGCAGCCATCTAGGGAAGAAATTGAATTTACCGTGAAGGGCAATTTTAAAGGCTTTGTTTCAGGAAATAACCTTGTATGTTAAAGAAATAGATTTATAATTGGAACATGGGCAGAAAGATGGAAATGGGAGATGAGATTGGAGGGGTGCAAAAAGCTGATGCTGCATCTCTTCGTCCATGTTGGGAGTTTAATTTCGACTTAAATATGAGGTTTTCAGCCTTGTTATTATTGATATTTGAGGCCAGATAATACTTTATTGTCAGATCACTCTGTCAATGTAAGGTGTTCAGCCACATACTTCTGCAAGATGCCAACTCTCTGCCCCCATGAAGCAGTTAAAATGTCTTTAATCCTTTGCTCTATTTATCCTTTGAGGAGAAAACAAAAGCTGAGAAATCAGTTGTAGGATATTTGATCACAGTGTGAACTCCAAGGCTGTTGTGTTGTTTCTTGGAAAACCTGTTTCAAATTGTGGTGTGGCTCAGCCCTAGAACACACTTTTAATCCAAGAGCTAAATAAAGTCAGCCATAGGTCAAGAGGCAGAGCCAGCAACCAGCTGACAGGAAGTGAAAAGAGGAAAAATAAAACCAGAAAGTAAGAGGAAGTCAGGACGATTATAGAGAGAGGCATGCACACGAAGTAGAAGGGCGGAACATTGAGTTTGAAGGATTTTGGGGACAGCAGAGGAGAAGGGAAGCTTCCTTTTGAGATATTGGCTGAGAAGGTAGGTCAGCTGGGTGCTTTGTCTTCCTCTCTGAGCTAGCAGACTTTCATGTCAGCATTTGGTCCCCAAGTCTTCATTGGCAAAACTGAAAAATGGAGATTTTGTTTAAAAACAAAAGAAATTTATTAAAATATTTCAAGCAAAGGCATTACTTCAATTGTTGTGTTTATTTTATGAATTTTACCTTTTTTTTTTTTTTTTGCAGAATAAACCATTGAAAGCAAGCTCATAGTTAGATAGACTCAAGCGGCTATATGTGTTCTCTAACTGTGGAGTGATGGGTTGAAAAATTATGCTTGGTATGATTGTTGGGCAGTTCAAATTGTGTGTGAAATTATTGAGATTTCACTGAGATGTATATAAGTTACCAGGAATAATGTCAGGAAGAAATTTCATGGAAGACATGAGTTCAGAGTTGAGTTTAAGATTAAGTTGATTAAATAACAAAAAAGAAAGTTGTTATAAAGTGTGCTGTAATATTTAAAGAAAACCAGTGAGCAAGGAGCCTTTTGTTTCTTCCAAGTTGAGCATGATTAAAATATAGACACATGACAATACACAAAACTTACCTCAAAATTAAGTGTAAAGCTTTCAAATGTGATCTTTTTAACCAGGGGCTTCATTGGTAGTTGAAAGAAAAATGAACAAATTATAATGCTTGGGAAAAATGTTTTAAAGTGCTTCAAAGAATACTATCTAAGAAATGACAAGACAGTAACATGAATTGGAGAACCCAATAGCAACCTGTGCACACGATTAAGGCTTAGAATATAAAAATTAAAATGATTAGTGTTCAGAAATAAAGTAAATGACCCAATTTAAAAGTGGGCATCAGATTTTAAAACGTCTGTTCTCCAAAGATGTTATAAAAGTTGCCAGTAAGCACATACAAAATAGAAACCTCACCATCATTAGACACTAGAGAAATGTGAAGCAAGACCGTTATGAGATACTGCTTCATACCCATTAAGGACGGTGTAATAAAATAGATGAGCAGTAAGAAGTGTTGAGAGTGTTGCAGGATGAACTGATCCTGAACATCCAAGTGGTGCTGATGCGGATGTGAATGGTACAATTATTTTAAAAAATAGCTTGGAATTTTCTGAAGAGGTTGGAGATAGAATATATGTTATCTACCAATTTGACTTCTAAATAGATATGTTAAATAATTGAAAATATACTTCCATGCAAAACATATACAAATATTTACATTATTATGCATAACAGTAAAAGGAAGTGAACTTATGCCCGTCACATGCAGACAGATAAACAAAGTGAATGTACCCAGACCATCTATTCTTAATAAAAAATAAAGTAGAAAGACATGCTGATTCATGCTAAAAAGCAAAACACAACAACAACAAAAAACCAGATGGAACTAAAAATTTCTGCTAAATGAAAATAATTCTGTATCTCAAAGGCCACATATTATGTTCATATTAAATGTCAAGAATATAAAGTCATAGAATCAGTAAGTTAGTAGATGCTAAAAGACACAGAGGAGATCAGAGGGAAAATGTCACTAATGCATAATGCATTTGTTTTAGGAAGTAATAAATATTGTGCAATCAGATAGTGGCGATAGTTGTAGAGTTTTGTGAATATATCACAATTCATTAAGTTGTACTCTTTACAGGGGTATTATAATACCGGTTTAGAAAACAATAAAGTGGATGTACAATTAAAATAAACATGTACACACAAAGATCTGTTTGCCTAATGCCTTCTTCCTCTTCCCAATAAAGGAAGATTTATGTAGCAGTGATGGAAGGTAGAACATTAGACCTACTACAGACAAAGATAAAGAGAAATATATTGACTGCATATGTAGGCATAATGAACTTCTAATCATTTATCCTAACATATTTACCTTACAGTCATAGACAGAGAAGATTCCGATTTACCTTCCTCAGAGGTGTACTGTGGGAGACACACAGGAAGCTAAACTAACAAGAACTCTAGGGGAGTTGACTAAAAGTTAGTTGCTTTCCTATGTGTGGCAGCAGTTTTATTCTAATGAGGCCCTTTGACATGCATGTGAGCCCAGGAAAATTGAGTTCCTCATATACAAGGGAAGCAGAAGTGGAAGAGAATGGCTTCTGTGGCCATGAGGCTTCAAGCAGAGGGGAAGGGCTCATAGTTTCCTATGCTTCTGTGATTACCTCTAGCTTAATCGTTTCAAATCAGACAACGGCCGGGCAGAATTTGTCTAGTTTTCTTCATCCAGCAACACATGATTAGAGGTGCTACCAAAGCATTTTAATGAAAACAGTGGCTCTCTTTAGAAAGGATGGGTGGTAGTATTCAAAGTTAAAAATTCATAGTGGTTAGCTACTATAAATTTGAATAGCTCTCATTCCACAGAGTTTATAGTTTCTCTAACATTTACTATCTTCAATATGGATACATTTATTATTTTGTTTTGTTTTTTTTTTGTAATGAAAACAACCATGCTTTATAAATCTTTTGGTTTGGAAATAGTAACAAAATTAAAAGTCATGATGCCTGAAATTTTTTTTTACAGAATGTTTATCCATGCACCTACACAGCCAACATACCATTTTATTAGTATAAAAAGGAACAAGTAAATGTTGTTACAAATGTGATCTACCTTTTTTTCTAGAATTTTGCAGAATCGGCTGTTTTATTATGGCGAGTTAAGTAATCCTATAGCTCCTGCACACTGAGAAACTTAATGGTTTGTGAAAGAAAGGTATCCAGGGAGCCAAGATAAAGCATGGCTATAAAAGCAGATAGACACCAGGCTCACATGTTCATAAGAAAATTATTCAATTCATTGAGTACGGATTGCCATTTTATTATCTGGATCAATACCAGTGCAGTTAATGGGGCATTTCAAATCATAAAAATGAAAATTGGATAATTGTTCCCCTAAACAGAAGCCACACATAAACATTTTGAACCTTGTGTGATGGAATCATACGGAAACTTAGAGAGATGTGATGCCACTTAAATTTTCTTGGCATTAAACCAACTTTTGAGGTTACCTTGGCTTTTCAATGGAACTCATTCATAATTTAATCAAAATGTCAGGTTCTGCCAAAGCCAAGGGAAGGCGATCTAGCAAATTGATAAACCTCCCTTCTAGTAAATATTAGAAGAGGTTATTTACAATTAAACAAAAATCACGTAGTACTACAAGGACATTCTGTAGAATCATTTCATTAAGGAACAAAAATAGTATAAAGTATTATATTTGTTTTACACAGAAAGTGCAGAGACTATTTAAAGGCAAACACAATTGTATTGATCAACTAGTATATTTCTCTCAGTTTATAGTTGGCAATGTTAAATTTGTTAACATGAAGATGTATCTGTTAGACAATTACATAAGAATATGCTATAATATAAACTAGAAATTGGAGCCAAGATAATAACCTAGGTCTCCAATTCTAACAGTATTCTTTACAGAGGATGAAAAGGCCTCCAATACTGACTGGACCAATCAGCAAATCAAAGTTCTTACTGAATGTCTACCTATTATAGGTCAGTCTATTGCTCATGTCTTCAATTTTCCTTCGCATCTTCAAAGAGCCCTCATTTACATTTAAATATAAGTTACAGATGTTCAAAACACAGGTTTTCTCCAAAGGATATAAAGGATAGTTTGTCTGGAGAAAAATATGAGTGACAAGAAGCCAGAGGACATGGCTTTCAGCAACCAAGAAGGCACCATACTCTACTGTGGAAGAGGCTACGAAAGTTGCAAGAATCACAGAGAGAAAGACAGTCATGCATCCATGTGCCTGTCACTTATCTTTCAAACCTCAGCCTCAGAAGTCTTATTAAACCTGAGACAACGACCCTCTTAAACCCAGTTCTTTTTTTGTTTGTTTGTTTTGTTTTTTGTTTTTTGTTTTTGTTTTTGGTTTTTCTAGACAGAGTTTCTCTGTGTAGCCTTGGCAATCTTGGACTCACTTTGTAGACCAGGCTGGCCTCGAACTCACAGCCATCTGCCTGCCTCTGCCTCCCGAGAACCCAGTTCTTGAGACTCACTCTTGCTTAAGTGAGATTCACTTGCTTCATCTCTCTAAAACTCTCATCCGAGCACCTACAATCAACTTCTTTCTAAGATCTTGCTTTCTCTATTGTCTGTGAAATTTATTCTTTGAGTATGCAAGGCAAGAAGTCCAGAAAGCACTGCTCTGGGCTGGCTTTGGCAACCATTGAATGTTCCCTCTAGCCATCACTTACACCCTTGGGTATGCACCCCTTAGGGAAAAGTGCTTCTCTCACTGTGGAGCACCTCACTTTCCCTGTAGCATTTGGGTGCGATTTGACATTTAGCAAAGCTCATTACATTCAAGTGGAGGCATAATAGAAAGAGAGGAAATCTTGGGGTCTTAAAGACAGAGAAGCCCTCACTCAGGATTCTGCAAAGAAGCACCTCACCAGCAAAAGAGGAAAAGTTCGCAGCACAATTATCACATGCTCAAGGCCTTTACTCCTTCTGTGCTGTAAACCTGCAGTTCTCTAGACTTTATCCAGGAACCCTATATACAGGGAAAGTCATGTACTAAACCCTTCTTTGATTCTAATGCCCTCAAAGGCCACACTGTATTCTCCTATCAAAAGAGTGAAAAGAGAAATAGATTCCTAGAAATCTCTTGAGGCATAACTTGAGGTATGGAAGTAATATGGACAGCTAACATTAAGACAAGTACCTTCCAGCTCTCAGAGAAGAAGCTCATATCCACGGCTAGATGCCTTTCTTCAGTTCTCCTTCGAGAATGCTCTCTGTCAGGTCATCCTTACTTAACACTCCCCCCCCCCCCCCCCCCCCGCCAAGCTAAGCGAGAAATTATCTTCTGTATCAAAGCTTCAAATCCTAATTTGGCCTGATTCACGGTCCCTAAAATGCTGGAAGAAACCATTGGATTGCTAAAAATTGCAGCATGGATCTGTGTTGTTCTCCCCTTAACACCATCAGGATAATTATTTCCCCAGGCCATGTCCATTTCGGGCTCACCCCCTCCGAATGTCTACTACATGTTATTCTATTGTCTACTTCGAGAACCAAGCTATTACATGCCTCATCACTGGGTAGATTAGCTTCATCTGTCGTTGTATACTATGTGATACCTTTTACATTGTAGTTCATCAATATGTGGCTTTAATTGCCTGAAATCATGTTTCAGGAATTCATCCATTCTTTACGAAATTATAAATCATGTATTGTGAAAAAATTTAAATGTTTTTTATTAATTTATTCATATTACATCTCAGTTGTTATCCCATCCTTTGTATCCTCCCATTCCTCCCTCCCTCCCATCTTCCCCTTACTCCCTCCTCCTATGACTGTGACTGAGGGGGACCTCTTCCTTCTGTATATGCTCATAGGGTATCAAGTCTCTTCTTGGTAGCCTGCTATCCTTCCTCTGAGTGCCACCAGGCCCCCCCATCCAGAGGACATGGTCAAACAATGGGGCACCAGAGTTCATGTGAAAGTCAGACCCCACTCTCCACTCAACTGTGGAGAATGTCCCATCCATTGGCTAGATCTGGGTAGGGGTTCGAAGTTAATTTACCAATAAAGCTCTTGTGGGGTTAGGTTATTTCCTAGCCTTTATTAACTTATTTATTTTCATAAATGTTATCCTACCCACTTATCTTGACTTTAGGTGAGTAAATATGTACAGTCCTTTCTGAAAAACACACACTACAATTTCTTATTTATATGGGATGCATCTGATCTACACACAGCCAGTCTTCTAAGAGGGTGTTCTTATTAACATACATTCATAGCAGCAGTACATGGGAAATGGCTGCTTTATCTCCTCAGAATGCAGGATGCATTTGAAAATAAATATGTAATAGGCTATCATCATTACATATTTAAAATCAGTTTTCTCGAGGGGAATATACTGCTTTAAAGTATCCCAGATGAGTGGCTTTCAAAAGATAGTAAGTTACAGGATCGAAGAAAAATATATATAAAAAATATTAAGGCAAAGCAGATTCTCCAGAGAGATACCGTAGTGACCTGACTTTCATTACTTAACTTAATCCCATTTAAATCACTTCTCAAGTTCTAAGTCATGATGTCTATTATTAGCTTCTGGGAGTGGTGCATTTCATGTCACTAGCAATGATGGGATCTCACTGTTCTAATGCTTACATTGTACTCTTTGCTACAAAGTTTAAATAAGAGGAATAAGTATGATGAGGAAATTGTTCTTTGATTTTCAGTGAATGCCTCGCTACAATATGTTCCCACACACAATCAGAATTGTCATGACATTGTCTTGAAGTGTTCTCTGCGATTCTGACTAAAGCACACAGAAAGAAAAGCAAGGCTGTTAAAAGGGGGAAGAAATACCCAATAGAAGCCATAAAACAGGCAACTTTGCGAGGGAAAAATTCCCCAGAAATGATAACCTACCTAGCTATCAGACATGATGAAGTATAATCCAGATGCTTTAAAGCTCCATAACTAGTGGAAAAGGTTTGTTAAGATAACCATAACAGCCAGAGAAAAATACTTCATAACTGTCCTCTGGAGAAACTTCAGTCTCCTGCTAAATCACCTGCAATTGGCTGGGAGTCACCAAGAGGCTTCAGAAGCTGCAGCTACCTCTTTTGGCCACCCTTTGTAGTTAATATGTTTCTAGTGCTTGCAAATTAGATGATAATCATATTGACAAAAGAAGGCAATTTTACTTCATGCTTCACACCAAGCTTTATGTTTAAAAGTTTTTAACCTGGGGATGTTTACTACAAGTTTAATACAGGCCCTTTAATATACATGTAATGAGCGCCTCTATATGATCTGCTATGTGTCCAGCTTGTAGGATGTGACCATGTACTGTGTATATTCTGAGAACATAAGTCAACATGGATATGATCATAGCGCCCAATGACAGTAACTCTGATTAGTGTGAGAGAATCCAAAAATGTCAAAGCTTTCCAAACTTACTCCTACCTATGAGCAAAGTTATCTACAGGAATTTCTTTTTTTTTTCTTTTTTTTTCTTTTCTTTTTTTTTTTATTAATTTATTCTTGTTACATCTCAATGTTTATCCCATCCCTTGTATCCTCCCATTCCTCCCCCCCCCCATTTTCCCATTATTCCCCTCCCCTATGACTGTTCCTGAGGGGGATTACGTCCCCCTATATATTCTCATAGGGTATCAAGTCTCTTCTTGGCTACTTGCTGTCCTTCCTCTGAGTGCCACCAGGTCTCCCCCTCCAGGGGACATGGTCAAATGTGAGGCACCAGAGTACGTGAGAAAGTCGTATCACACTCTCCACTCAACTGTGGAGAATATTCTGACCATTGGCTAGATCTGGGAAGGGGTTTAAAGTTTACCTCCTGTATTGTCCTTGGCTGGTGCCTTAGTTTGAGTGGGACCCCTGGGCCCAAATCTGCCTATCATATTGTTCTACTTGTAGGTTTCTAGGACCCTCTGTATCCTTTTATTTTGCTATTCTCCCATGCATCTCTCATTTAGAGTCCCAATAGGATGCCTTCCCCTCTGTACCAGTTTCCTGGTAAGTGAAGGCTTTCGAGGAATTTCTTGACTAGTTTCCTTTCTCTGGGGACTGGAGCTTAATCAACAATGCTGAATGCTGCTTCCTCCAGTGTTATTCAATTCACCTACTTGTATCACTCTAAACTCCATAGAACCTGATTCTATTAGGTTATTTTGTTTGTTTGTTTAGTTTTATCAATTGGCTTTTAAGTCAACAGCATAATATTCCATCACGGCTCTGAAGGTTTCTCTGTTCTTCAATTGTCTTTTTTAAACTTTCAGGCAAAGTTGAAAGGACTTTCAGTTTAATATCAAATTCACTTGTATGTCTTGCCATTGAATTTGATACACAGAATTTTCTCAATACATTCCCTGTAAGTTCAAGGTCAATATTGTTCATACAAAGAACAAAAACTTGGAGAAGAGCAGAGCTTTGTGATTCAGCCTTCAACTCTGCTTTGAGCATAGATAGCATTGTGTATTTGTAACAATTTGTGCTAAGTTACTTTCAATACTGTGAAAGAATGTATATGTAATGAAAGCGGCAATTTAAGCAGCTGACATTGATGGAACACATGTCCTTCCATTTTCTGATGCTTAAGACCTCAACAGATTTCACAAAATGGAAAATAACTATAAGAGCCCTAATGTGACTGATAGAAAACAGTATTTATTTCCCACAGAGAAACCTTTTTCTAGAATCTCTACAAAAGTTAAACATTTTCCAAAAACTCAACAAGGAATGTAGCATAAAAATTGACTCCTTGTGACACCCGTTAAAGGGGGGAAAAGAATATTTTACACCTTGGCAGTGAGAGGAAAAACTGTAAGTGTGACTAAAAAGCAATAAGAAGGGTTCTCCTGTTGATGCCAACAAAGATTTCACACTGTCGTGTTTGCTGCCAATTCTATTTTAGATTATCAGCCTTCTGCTGTTAGAAAAGATGAGGGATGTGTGGTATCTTGAATACTGTAGTCTTCCGTGTTGCTAGGAGTAGACATATGCATTATTTGTATCCCAGAAATGATACAAAACCACTGCTGTTAAGGGGATGTGAGAAGCAGTGGGGAAGACAAAGAGAAAATAAGAGATAGAATTGCTACTTAGTACATTTTGATCTATTATGACAGTTTACAATGACAGAATCTTGACCTGCTTTCCTGAAATTGTACTATAAAGGAACGGCTGCTTTCTAGTCTTTCTGAATCATCCTATAGAAATGTACATTTTAAGGATTATAGAATGTCAGCAAACAATTTGATGAAATATTATCTATCATCCTATATAATTTAAAATACTGAAATAAAGTCTTTATCCCATACCCTCCATATACCTTTTACATAATGCATACACAACAAAATAAAATTGCTTAGAATCTAAGAGTTAAACTCATTATTCAACCATTTCCTTAATGGAAACAAGTGAGATTGTGTAATAGCAGCATTAAGAATATTTGACCTTTAATCGTATAACTAGTATTTTCTTTCTTTCTTCCCTCCAAACCTGCCACCCTGGGCCATTTCTGCTGTTGGGGGTGTCCAAACTCCATTGTGCACTGGGTTGGACTGAAATGAATGAAGCTTAGCCAGGCAGGTAGTTTAATGGGGAGCTTGGCCTGCAGTGAGTGTGGGGCAAAACAGGAAGTTTTTAGTGAAATATCTCTCTTTATTGGGGGTGAACAAGGGCTATGTAAACCTTGGGGAAGTGGATAGGGAGTTTCTGGGTGAGTGTACATCATCGGCTGAGGCCTAGATCTGCATGAAAACGAATTCCAGGTGCTAGCTTAAAAGGAAACAAGAAGTTCTAACCTGAAACCTGCCATTGGGCTAAATTACTACCTCAAGGGTGATAGAGGTGGGGTGGCAAGGCTACATGCACTGGGGCAAGAAGGCCCATAAGAGGGAGGGAGTACTCCTTACATCTCCTGGTCTCAAGATGAGATTTTCAAAGACCTCACTCTTACTCTAGGCCAGCTCCTCCAGTCACACGGCAGCATTGGCCCACACAAACCCTCATATGTATCTCTTACTTCCTGTTTCAAATGAGTGGCTTCTTTTTTAGTTATTAATTATTGTTACATATATGTATGAAATGTATATTCAAATACATTCCTAAGTATATAATATACAACCTGAACGGTCTGTATAATGTTACCTGTGTGCATATTTTCAGAGCTGCCCAATTGGTGTTGGAAAACCAGTTGGTGTGACCTTCCCCAGGGAAGCCTGTTTCTCTGGCTCTCAGCATTCTGTGGCTGCCTATAGCTCTTTGGGCAGGGTGGAGGTTTCTTTGCTTGTTCAGCCCATGTTTAGTCATGTGGGTGAGAATTTATGAGTGTAATTTCTTTGACATTTTCTAGGAGACACAATCTCACAGCAAACTTCTTGTTCCTCTTGCTGTTACCAATTTTCTACCCCTTGCCTCGAACCCTTTCCATAGCACAGGTTTTTGAGCATTAGGCACAGGACTCGTGTTTTAAGGTGTATCCATGAGACTGAGCTTTACAGTTCTCCATATTGATTGGTTCTGGTTTCCTGTAATGGTTTCCAAATGTTGTAAATGGGAGTTTCCTTGATAAGGGATGAGGACTACTCTAACGTGGATAGAAGGGCAAATATTTACAATGGATCTAGAGACCGTGCTGATTTAATACACTACTGGTTGCAGATTATCCCCCAAGGTCCATGACTTCATTAAGCCCAGATAATTGGCTAGGTTTCCAGGACCAGGTGTGGTTTCCTTCTTGTTGAACAGGTCTTAAGTCTAGGTAGAGAGCTGTTTGTTACAACTAAGTTATGTGTACCACTACTGTACACTTAGTTGTAAGTACCACACTGGTGTCATTGCAGTTCACAGGCCTCATACCTGAACAGAACTGTTTGCTTGTTTTCCTCCTTTGGATCCTTGTATGCTGCCTTCTGGTAACATGAAAACTAGTCCTCAGAAAGAAGCCTTTTGGGTCCGTTCCAGCTCAGGGGCCTCTAGGTTCTGTTTCTAATGTGTATGCTTTCTTTGCCGGTAGGGATTTGCTTGCCACTCCCAGGGAAACCACGGGCAATAGCAATAGCAGGAAATGCTTTAGGAGTCTCTTGGACAAACCTGACCAACAACTCAAAAATTGCTTCTCATTGCTAGTGTTTGAGTTTTTGTTAAATAATCTTTGGCGCTGGGAGGTGGTGGTGCACGCCTGTAAACCCAGCACTCGGGAGGCAGAGGCAGGTAGATTGCTGTAAGTTCCAGGCCAGCCTGGGCTACAAAGTGAGTCCAGGACAGCCAAGGCTACACAGAGAAACCCTGTCTCAAAATAAAAACAGTCTTTGGCTCTTAGAGGGATCATTGTCAGCTCAGATGAGACCTTTTCATTTAAATTATATATGTATATTTATACACAGAATTGTGTATATTACAGTTTTTTTAGGTAGATAATCAAATGGTTGTTTCCAATATCTTACTGCTACTTTATTCTCTTTTCTTCATTAATTAGGGCTTCTATTTTCTTCTCATTTTCATGGTTCAGAGAACTTGTACTTTACTATTTCCCTATCTTGCTATCTCTCCCTTCCTACACTTTTAATGCTACCTGTTTACTTTTTCTTTCTGCATATCCCCCAGGATATGTATTCACATCTGAAGATTTACAGCTAAGGTACCTCAACGTAGAGAGAAAGTGTGACGTTTGTCTTTCTAGGTCTAGGTCATCTCACTTAATATGATCTTTTCAAGTTTCTTCTGAAAAGTTTTAGTTTTGGGCGTGGTGGCGCACGCCTTTAATCCCAGCACTCGGGAGGCAGAGGCAGGCGGATCGCTGTGAGTTCGAGGCCAGCCTGGTCTACAAAGTGAGTCCAGGATGGCCAAGGCTACACAGAGAAACCCTGTCTCGAAAAAAAAAAAAAAAAAAAAAAAAAAAAAAAAAAAAAAAAGTTGGCAGGATCCAGGATGGCGGCGAGCAGTGTGGTCCACGTTTGGAGGCTCCAGTGAACAATTCAGGGAATTGCAAAGATTTCTGAGCCAGGAACACCGAGGTCTGATCATCATGGCGGCGGGAGTGCTCCACGGTTAGGAGGGACCAGGGTGTGGAGGACCTGCATGCCCCTGCACACGAGAGGAGCGTGGTTTTTCTCTTATCGGAGCGGCAGCGGTAGAGGCGGCAGCACCAGCGGCACCAGCAGCGGCGGCTGAGGTTTGCAGCTCATAGCCTTCCGGTGGAGGTGATTGTTGTAGTGGCTGGTGGGAGTTGCTGCAGGAGAGGGGACTCGGGGCAGGATTTGGGTCGCGTGGAGCCTTTGGACCCAGATTGGACTCGGCGGACAGTTCAGCCCCAGAGTCCCGGGTTCTGGCACAGCCCAGCAAGCAATTCTGCCTGAGGCACTAACTCAGCTTTGGCCACAGCTCCCCTGCTGTGGCTCAGGCTTAGTGGAGCGCTCAGTTCCACACTAGGCACCACCTCAGCTCAACGACAGCTCCGCTGCAGTGACACAGTCTGGGCAGAGCACTTGGTTCCACCACTGGCGCTAACTCAGAGCAGCCGCAGTTCTCCTGCTGTGGCACAGGCTTGGTAGAACGCTCAGTTCCATCCTAGGCACCACCTCAGCTCAGTGACAGCTCCCCTGCAGTGACACAGTCTGGGCAGAGCGCTCGTTTCCACCACCAGCGTTAACTCAGCAGAGCTGCAGTTCTCTTGCTGTGATGCATCCTGGGCGGAGCACTCAGTTCCAACACCAGCGCTGACTCAGTGCAGCCGCAGTTCTCCTGCTGTGATGCAGGTTGGACAGAGCGCTCGGTTCCACCAGCTCTAAGACTCTGGTTGGACACAGTGTGCAGTTTGAATCCAGAATTCCTGGCTGAGATTGGTGGACAGTTCAGGCCCTGAGTCAATAACTGACCACAGCACGCACTTTGGTCCAAAAGGCCCTAGCTGACCTTGCGCGTAGGTTCAGCCCAAAAATTCTGGCTGGACTCTGTGTGCATTTTGGGCCCAGAATCCCTAGCTGAGCTCGGCAGATGGTTCAGGCCCTGAGAATCTAGCTGAGTTCAGCCCGTGGTTCAGGCCCAGTGTTCCTGGCTTTACATGGCAGGGAACACAGAAGGCTGTGGATACCTTGGCCTGACCCAACGCTTATTCAGAGACCCAGAAAAATTGCAGGATCCACAGCACAGGGGGGCTGAAGATCACTGGCTGTGAGAGACCAGAACAACAGCGCTAACCTCCTAACATCCACACCAGTGAAGCTTTGAGCTCGCAGCCTAGGGAAATCGTGAGAAAACAAGGGAATCTATTGTCAGACACCCTCCATCCAACTCTGGAAGCTACCCAACAAAAACAAAGACGGCAAGATGTCTAAAGGACAATGAAAAAGCATACACAAAAAACCCCAAAACAACATGGCGTCTCCAGTTTCCAGCTATCCCAAAGAAAACAACCCAGAGAACTCAAATACAACGGAAATACAAGAAAATGACCTCAAATCCTTAGTAATGAGGATGATAATAGAGGAAACAAATAAAATTCGTAATCAAACGCAGGAAGACGCAGACAAACAGGTGAGAGACATAAAAGAAGCACATAGAGTGGAACTGGAAAAATTGCAGGAAAATACAAACAACCAGATGAAAGAAATAAATAAAACGGTTCAAGCTCTGAAGACCTATAAAGAGGCAATGGAAGAAACTCAGGAATATCCAAAAAATCAGTTGAAAGAAATAAAAAAATCAGTTCAAGATATGAAAATGAAAATGGATTCAATGATAAACACACAGACAGAAGAAAAACGAGAACATGAGACCTCAGAGAAGAAGGCGAGCAACACAGAGGTGAGCTTTTCTAACAGAATGCAAGAGATGGAAGAACGAATCTCAGGGCTAGAAGATACAATCACAGATATTGAAACAATCATTAAAGAAAATGCCAAATCTGGAAAACTCCTGACACAAAACATCCAAGAAATTAAGGACACCATGAAAAGAAGAAATCTGAGGATAATAGGCATTGAAGAAAGAGAAGACATCAGACTCCATGGCCCAGAAACTATTCTCAACAAAATCATAGAAGAAAATTTCCCCAATCTAAAGAAAGAAATGCCTATAAACATACAAAAGGCCTACAGAACACCAAATAGATATGACCGGAAAAGAAAAACTTCCCGCCACATAATAATCAAAACACAAAACATGCAGAACAAAGAAAAAATATTAAAAGCTGCAAGGGAAAAGGGCCAAATAACATTTAATGGTAAACCTATCAGAATTACACCCTGACTTCTCAGCAGAGACCATAAAAGCCAGAAGGGCCTGGACAGAGATTCTGCAAACCCTAAGAGACCACAGATGCCAGGCCAGACTACTTTACCAAGCAAAATTATCAATAACCATTGATGGAGAAAACAAAATATTCCATAACAAAAACAAATTCAAACAGTACTTATCCACAAATCCAGCTTTACAGAAGGTACTAGAAGGAAAACTCCATCCCAAAGGGTCAAGCTACAACCAAAACTACCCAGGAAATAGATAACTATCCCATGGCAAAAACACAACTACACAAACGCTCGACTAGAAACAACATCAAAATTAAGACTCTTAACAGTCACTGGTCATTAATATCTCTCAACATCAATGGCCTCAATTCTCCAATAAAAAGACACAGACTAACTGTGTGGGTACAAAAACAAGATCCAACATTCTTCTGCATCCAAGAAACACATCTCATCCATAATGAAAGGCATTACCTCAGGGTAAAAGGTTGGAAAAAAATATTCCAAGCAAATGGTCACAAGAAGCAAGTAAGCGTAGCCATTTTAGTATCGAACAAAATAGATTTTCAACCAAAATTAATCAAAAGGGATGAGGAAGGACACTTCATACTCATGAAAGGTAAGGTCAACCAAGATGACATCACAATTCTGAACATCTATGATCCCAATACAAGGGCACCCACATTTGTAAAATATCTCCTAAGAAAGCATAAACCACACATCGATCCCCACACAATAATAGTGGGACACTTCAACACCTCACTCTCACTGAAGGATAAGTCATTGAAACAGAAACTAAGTCGAGAAATAACATCATTAACCAATGCCATGGGTCAAATGGATCTAACAGATATCTATAGAAACTTTCACCCAAACAAGAAAGAATACACCTTCTTCTCTGCACCCCATGGAACCTTCTCCAAAATTGATCACATCATAGTTCACAAAGCAAGCCTCAATAGATACAAGAGGATTGAAATAAAACCTTGTATCCTATCAGATCACCATGCTCTTAGGTTGCAATTCAACAACAACAGAAATAACAAAAAGCCTACACGTACGTGGAAACTAAACAACCCTCTGCTAAATGACACCTGGGTCAGGGAAGAAATAAAGAAAGAAATCGAGGAGTTTCTGAAATTCAATGAAAATGAAGAAACAACATACCCAAATTTGTGAGATACATTGAAAGCAGTGCTAAGAGAAAAATTCATAGCACTAAGTGCCTTTAAAAAGAAATTGGAAATATCACACATAAGCATCTTAAAAACACAACTGGAAGCCTTAGGAAAAAAAGAAGCAGAAACACCCAAGAGGAGTAGATTCCTGGAAATAATCAAACTCAGGGCTGAAATTAACAAATTAGAAACTAAGAAAACAGTCCAAAGTATCAACAAAACAAAAAGCTGGTTCTTTGAGAAAATCAACAAGATAGACAGACCATTAGCCAAACTAACTAAAAGGCAGAGACACAGTATTGAAATCAACGAAATCAGAAATGAAAAGGGAGACATAACAACAGACACTGAAGAAATTCAAAGAATCATAAGATCCTATTTTGAAGGCATATACACCACAAAATTTGAAAATCTAAGGAAAATGGACGATTTTCTTGATTAATTTCACTTGCCAACGTTGAATGAAAAACAGATAAACAAGATAAATAGTCCCATTTCCCCTACAGAAATAGTAGCAATCATCGATGGTCTCCCAACCAAAAAAATCCCATGGCCAGATGGTTTCAGTGCAGAATTTTACCAGACCTTCAAGGGCGAGCTAATACCAATACTCTTCAAGCTACTCCAAAAGATAGAAATGGATGGAAAATTACCAAATTCATTCTATGAGGCCATAGTCTCGTTGATACCTAAACCTAACAAAGACTCAACAGAGAAAGAGAATTTCAATCCAATTTCTCTTATGAACATAGATGCAAAAATACTAAATAAAATACTTGCAAAACGAATACAGGAACACATCAAAGATATCATTCATCGTGACCAAGTAGGCTTCATTCCAGGCATGCAGGGATGGTTTAATATACGGAAATCCATCAATGTAATACACCATATAAACAAACTGAAAATAAAAAACCACATGACCATCTCCTTGGAAGCAGAGAAAGCATTTGATAAAATTCAACACCCATTCATGTTTAAAGTTTTAGAGAGATCGGGGATACAAGGCACTTTCCTCAACATAATAAAGGCTATATACAGCAAGCCAATAGCCAAAATCAAAGTAAATGGTGAGATACTCAAGGAAATGCCTCTAAAATCGGGAACAAGGCAAGGCTGCCCACTCTCTCCATATCTCTTCAATATAGTACTCGAAGTTCTAGCCAGAGCAATAAGACAACAAAAGCAGATCAAGGGTATACAAATGGGAAAGGAGGAAGTCAAATTATCCCTATTTGCAGATGATATGATAGTGTACATAAGTGATCCTCAAAATTCTACCAGAAAACTCCTAAGGCTGATAAACACCTTCAGCAAATTGGCTGGATACAAAATTAACTCAAAAAAGTCTGTAGCCTTCCTACACACAAATGACAAGCTTGCAGAGGAAGAAATTAGGGAACCCACACCCTTCACATTAGCCACAAGCAATATAAAATATCTAGGAGTTACTCTAACTAAGCAAGTGAAGGACTTGTATGAAAAAAATTTCAAAACTCTGAAGAAAGAGATTGAAGATGACCTGAGAAGATGGCATGATCTTCTTTGCTCATGGATTGGGAGAATTAACATAGTAAAAATGGCCATCCTACCAAAAGCAATCTACAGATTCAATGAAATCGCTTTCAAAATACCTACACAATTTTTTAAAGACATTGAAAGTTCAATTCTGAACTTCATATGGAAAAACAAAAAACCAAGAATAGCTAAAACAATCTTGTACAATAAAAGGCGCACTGGAGGAATCTCCATACCTGATTTCAAACTGTACTATAAAGCAATAGTAATTAAAACAGCATGGTACTGGCACAGCAACAGGCTGTTTGATTAGTGGAATCGAATCGAAGACCCAGATATGAATCCACACACATATGGTCACTTGATTTTTGACAAAGAAGCCAAATCAATTCAATGGAAAAAGGGTAGCATCTTCAACAAATGGTGCTGATCTAACTGGAGGTCTATGTGTAAAAAATGCAACTGGACCCATATTTGTCACCTTGCACAAAACTTAAATCCAAGTGGATGAAAGACCTCAACATAAAACCAGAGACACTAAGCCACTTAGAGGAAAAAGTGGGAAAGGGCCTGGAAAATATTGGCACAGGAGGCAACTTCCTGAACAGAACACCAACGGCCCAGGCCTTAATGTCAACCATTAATAAATGGGACCTCATGAGGCGGAAAAGCTTCTGTAAGGCAGGAGACACTATCAAGAGAGTAAAGCGACAGCCTACAGACTGGGAAAAAATCTTCACCAACCCCAGATCTGACAAAGGTCTAATATCCAAAATATATAAAGAACTCAAGAAATTAAACACCACCAAAACGAATAACCCAATTGAGAAATGGGACTTGGAACTAAACAGAGAATTCTCAACAGAGGAGTATCAAATGGCTGAGAAACACTTAAAGAAATGCTCAACCTCCTTAGTCATCAGGGAAATGCAAATCAAAACAACTCTGAGATTCCATCTTACACCCATCAGAATGGCTAAGATCAAAAACTCAAGCAACACCACATGCTGGCGAGGATGTGGGGAGAGAGGAACACTCCTTCATTGCTGGTGGGAATGCAAACTAGTACAGCCACTTTGGAAATCTATCTGGTGCTATCTCAGAAAAATGGGAATAGGGCTTCCTCAAGACCCAGCTATTCCACTCCTTGGAATATACCCAAAAGATGCTCCAGCACACAGCAAGAAAATTTGCTCAACCAGGTTCATAGCAGCCTTATTCATAATAGCCAGAACATGGAAACAGCCTAAGTGTCCCTCAGTAGAAGAGTGGATAAAGAAACTGCGGTACATATACACTATGGAATACTACTCAGCTATTAAAAACAAGGAATTCCTGAAATTTGTGCATAAATGGATTGAGCTAGAAATGATCATAATGAGTGAGTTAACCCAGAAGCAGAAAGAATCAAATGGTATATACTCACTTATATCTGCATACTAGCCCAAGGGGCATGTCCCACGAAAGCCTTCACTTACCAGGAAACTGGGACAGAGGTGAAGGCGTCCTATTGGGACCCTAAATGAGAGAAGCATGGGAGAATGGTAAAATAAAAGGATACAGAGGGTCCTAGAAATCTACAAGTAGAACAATATGATAGGCAGATTTGGGACCAGGGTTCCCGCTCAAACTAAGGCACCAGCCAAGGACAATACAGGGTGTAAACTTTAAACCCCTTCCCAGATCTAGCCAATGGTCAGAATATTCTCCACAGTTGAGTGGAGAGTGTGATATGACTTTCTCACGTACTCTGTTGCCTCACATTTGACCATGTCCCCTTGGGGGGAGACCTGGTGGCACTCAGAGGAAGGACAGCAGGTTGCCAAGAAGAGACTTGATACCCTATGAAAATATAAAGGGGGAGGTAATCCCCTCAGGAACAGTCATAGGGGAGGGGAATAATGGGAAAATGGGGGGGGGAGGAATGGGAGGATACAAGGGATGTGATAAACATTGAGATGTAACAAGAATAAATTAATAAAAAAAGAAAAAACACAAACAGAGCATACTATACACACTAAAAAAAAAAAAAAAAAAAAAAAAAGAAAAGGGATGGTTCATCTTTTACACTGTTCCTACAGAAAAAAAGAAAAAGAAAAGAAAAAAAGTACAGAACTAATCAACAGCCCATTGAAAAGTCAAGTTAATCTTGGGTTTCCCTTTAGTCCACCAGCTTAAAACTATTAGTTATGGCCTTGGAAAAAGGACCCAGAAAGATCCATAAATGAGCAAGAGGAAGAAACTTCACAGGTAAATTGATAAGCAGGAATGTCTGCTCCTGAAGCACACTGTAGAAGCATCATCCAAGCCCAGGCTCCTGTCTCTCACAAGACTCACTCAGCATCAAATACTTACTCAACACTTTTACACTTTTTTTTTAAATGCACCTTTTCATCTTAAATCAGATCCAGATTTGAGCATTTCCTCCATCAGTGTGCAGTGCCCACCCACATGTATAAGAAGGTGCTAGGTGATATATGTGACTGTTTATTCCTGGGAGACAAGCCTGGCTTTTTGACTACACTTTAGGTGTCAGAATGGAACAAATTATCCATGTTTTCTAGCTACTTGCTCATTCTTGCTCTGAATAGAGGTGATAAATTGAAGTATGGAGAGGGATGTGAAGGATGCAGAGTGTAATGTCTGGTAGATTGGATTTTAGTCAGATGAAACCAGAGACTCTTCGCTATAATACAATATTTTCTCTTAGGAAATGTCCTCTAAACTTCACCAACATTTCATTAACTGTGATATAAATAATCTCTGGAGGAAAAAAAAAAAACTCTATCCTTGCAACACGATTCTTTACCAGAAGCCTGCATCTTATTTTCCTGTTCCTACATTGCTTCAGTGCAGTTTAATAAGTCATGTTGGCTTAGAAGCCAGGTGAAATTACTTACTAAGACTCATTTACCTTCCAGGAATAGGTGCCTGTCAGAAGCCACCCACCATTTTCAAGAAGCTGTGCTTTCCATACCAATACACTTGTGTGTAGGAACCCTGAGAGATGATTGGAGAAATCCCCTTCTGGTGGGGCTATGAATCAAGGTAAGGCCTCATACTTGGGGTATGAAAAATAACTTGGATCTGCAGGTGGTGATCCATCCGTGTAACCCAAGCACCGAGGAAGGCGAAGCAACAACAATTCCATCGCAGTGCCTGACTGGGCTCCACGGTGTCACACTGTTAAATAAGATATATTGAAAAGCTATTGGAAACAGTTCAGCGAGACCTCTGTGTCCTGTCACAGAAGTTCAATAAACATGGTGAATCCATATGCGGGTAGCAGTATTTCACTTCCTTGCCTTTTTGGGGGAACTATAGAATGAGTTCCTCATCCTGGCTAAGCTTTTACGGCAACTTCAGAAACAGGGTCTCCTCCGATGGTGCTGCCCCAGGAGCAGCCAACATGGTGTCATGCCAATATTTGTCCTTCATTTTTGCCCTCTATTCCATAAACATCCGCTTTCTGTATTATATTCATTTTTTCTCTATTTGAAGTTCTTCATGTGTTCTTTGTCTCTTACACAGAATTTAGCTGATAAAAACAGAAATTCTGTAATCGTAGGAGCAATTTCTGGAAAGGAGCATATTTAACAATCTGCTTTTAAAGGTTGTCTAGGGTAGCAGAAAAAAAAATAAGCTCTAATAAGTAATAGAAGCCCAGATCTATGGAGGTGGCCTAATTTGTTATATTAGAGGTATGTGTCTATGCCTTCTAGCATTTGGAACACCGGTGTTGTCATATTCCAGACAACAAAAGCCCAGAAGATTTTCTTTTAAAGATATCTCTGCAGAGAACATTGTTTTACAAATAATAATAATAATAATCTGAAGAGAAGAGGGCAGTAAAGGACCAAGTGAGAAGGCCTCCACCTGAGATGAACCACATCCCCCGTGGCTGCATCTGAGTTCTATGATAAGGACCAACTAAATTACTTGCTGTTTTTCTCATTTTCAGCATATCTAAAGAACATCGAACCAGTGCCCTTCCTTCCTGTGTTCCTTGTTTCTGTTTTAACAGTGATTCACGAGTCTGCCTGGTTATCTCAGGATAGGTCTACTTTCCATAGAGTTGTCACCTATTTCCTGAAGCATCTCCTCCATGTAGTACCACTAAGGAGTCAGGGATGATATCACAGCATCACAAGGTTGCTGCCTTCATGGTACAGCTCTGCAGGTTGCTTTGCAGTCTTGGGAAACGCACACAGCATCCCCAGCTGCTCAAAGCTCTGGATGTAAATTAATGAAGCTCCAACCTTGAACTATCTCAGTGAGCAAGTACCTGAGTTGCTTAAAGGCAAAGTCAGTGCAGGCATTGTTTGTGCACATGTACACATCTCAAGAAAAGCTCATTTCTTCTCTTTTTTATGTGTGTTTGAGAGAGCACAGGAAGATTTTTTTAAACAATATTTGGGAGAGAAAAAAAAATGCTAGAGTGCTGAGTAAGACTGTTAAGTGTTTTATGCCTCATTTCAGTTTAGCTCCTTGCATTTCTTGGCACAACATCAAGGGCATTAATGTTAGGATAACAGCTAATACAGCACATAAGCATAGGCAGAATATAGAAAATTATGATTTTATTGAAGGTAACAGGAGCGCACCATGCTCTGTGACTCCGGATCTGCCTGTCCTGCCTGAAATCTCAGTCTGATAGATCCAAACATCTATTGACTTTTGTGTTTGATATTTTACAGTAATATCATTACATATTTAAAATTAAACAATAGATGTGCTTAAGTTACAGAAATAAGTGGGAAAGAGGGGAGAGAGTGAGGAAGAAAGAAAATATGACATTTTTTTATTCAAAAGTCCTCTTTCTTTAATTTTCAACACTCAAATATACTGAGTCTATAAGTTTCTGGTTAGTGATACATTCTGTCCACACCCTTACTACTTCCTCACTTCCCCCAGTTTAATTCTAAGGAGTATAATCATGTCTGGAAAATAACTTGCATTTCCTAGTTCTGTAAAAGAAAGGAAGTAAGAGACAGAAGGAGGGAAGGTGGGAAGGGGAGCTAGAGATTATAATAAGCATATAAATGTTTTCTCCCAAAACACTATTTCTGGGAGAAAATAACACCCTTTAGCTTATCTGAATTTATACATTTCAGGTACATAATTCCACATACTGATGCCAGTATGTCGGTATATAAACATCCCAGAAGTATCTATGAAATGTTGTGTGTTAGTTTGCTCCCCTGAGTCTGTGATAAAACCTGACAAAAACCAACTAAGGAACGAAAGGTGTTATTTGGTTTATAGTTCACAGTATTGCACTGACAGGAAACCAGGCCAGGAGCTCAAGGCAGGAACTTGGAGGACGAACTGAAACAGAGACTGTAGTGGAGCACTCCTTGTTCTCTCGGCCTCATGTCTCCCGACATGGAGACAGCACCACTCACGGTCGGCTTCGCTATCCCAAATAAATCATTAATAAAAATGACTCCCCTACCTGTCTGCAGGCCAGTCTAATGGAGGTGATTTCTCAGCTGAGGTTCCATTTTTCCCATCTGACTCAAGTTTGTGTCAAAATGACCAAAGCTACCCAGTTCGGATGACTTGCTACCTTTTCACAAGTGTCCCCCAATCCTTTCCATAGCCCTCTAACAAGCCTCCCACTCAACTGATGACTAAAACTATATTCAGTGAGAAAACAGGATGATTTGACAGGTGCCCCAGTCACTCTGACAAAAGCCTAACTGTACTCTCAACCCTCATTGTCTTTGTTCTGAAGAAAGACCATTTTTCACCTTGAACTTGACAATGCATTTTACCTACTCTATATCTCTGATAACCTGTGGGTTTGGGATCTCTCTCTCTCTCTCTCTCTCTCTCTCTCTCTCTCTCTCTCTCTCTCTCTCTCTCTCTCTCTCTCTCTCTGTCTGTCTCTGTGTGTGTGTGTGCCTGTCTGTCTCTGTGTGTGTGTCTCTGTCTCTGTGTATGTCTCTCTCTGTCTCTGTCTGTTGGACTCTCTCTCTCTCTCTCTCTCTCTCTCCCTGTCTGTCTCTCTGTGTGTCTCTCTCTCTGTCTCTCTCTCTCCTGTGTGTGTGTGGTGTGTGTGTGTGGTGTGTGTGTGTGTGTCTGTGTGTGTGTGTCTCTGTCTCTGTGTATGTCTCTCTCTGTCTCTCTCTCTCTCTGTCTCTGTCTGTCGGACTCTCTCTCTCTCTCTCTCTCTCTCTCTCTCTCTCTCTCTCTCTCTCTCTCTCTCTCTCTCCTCTCTCTCTGTCTCTCTCTCTCTCTCTCTGTCTCTCTCTCTCTCTCTCTGTCTCTCTCTCTCTCTCTCTGTCTCTCTCTCTCTCTCATGTGTGGTGTGTGGGGTGTGTGTGTGTGTGTGTGTGTGTGTGTGTGTGTGTGTGTGTGTGTGTGTGTGTAAACCAGAGGGCTACATTGTATATATTTCTCTGTCACACTGTAGCTTCTTCTGGTTTTCTGAGAAAGGTTCCCCACTGAACGGGGAGCTCACCAACCGGTGAGGCTGGTTTGTAGCTGATCTCTGACATCTGCCCCTCTCTGCCTTTCCTGAGTGAGGGTTATAGGATATGCTGTCAGAGTTGGCTTGTAAGGTGGACGCTGAGGCTTGGAACTCGGACAACCCTGCTTGGGCAGCAAGCACTTTACTTACTGAGCCCTCATCTCTCCAGCCTCATCTGTAATTGGTTTTGAATGGAGTCACTCCCCTTAGCTCAATGGGGAGAGATAAATAGGGGAAATTAGGAGGGTAGACGAGTGAGAGGAAAGAGAAGTGAAAGGCTCTCTTTCTACTTAGTGCAAGTATTTTGTGCAAGATCTAGAGCAGGAAAACTAAAGGAAGTTTCTATTTGCATGATGTCCATTTAGTGTCTATTGGCACCTTTCATTAAACTTTTTATTTATAAAATAATTGATCAATAATGAGCAGTAGAAGGAGACACATGGGAAATAAATGTTTCCCACAAAAACATAACCTCCTAGTGAAAAGTTAAATATTAGTCATTATTATAATATTTGTTCTAAAACATACTTTTGGATTTATGAAATTATGTGTAGCAGTAGTTTCCAATAATGGCAAAAGTTAGTCCTTGCATAATAGGGCCCTAGAGAGTAACAAAAGACGCCCCCCCCAACATGGTAGGAAGAAGAATGCTCTGTTTTTTAAAGCAAAAGCAATTGAAAAGTTTCATCTGATTCCATATCTCATTCCTCATATAAGTCTGCTTGCCAATTTATAAAGTCTCAAGACGCTTAGTAACCAATTAGTCCACATGGCATAAGATGTGAGGTGTACCCATGCTTTCTCCTTCTGCAGTCACATTGCAATTTTCTCCCAAGCACATTGGGACCAGCTGTAAACATAGCTTTTGGGTTTTTTATGGTTATTCGTGTGTGTGTGTGTGTGTGTGTGTGTGTGTGTTTTCTTGTTTTGTTTTGTTTTGTTTAGATACAAGGTTTTTCTGTGTAGTCTTGTTGGTCTGGACTCTCTTTGTAGACCAGGCTAGCCTCAAACTCACAGAGATCTGCCTACCTCTGCCTCCAAAGTGCTGGGATTACAGGCACGTTCCACCATGCCTAGCTCTGATGAACCTTACATTTAAGCAAAAGTTTCATCTGCTCTTCTCTCCAGTTTCTAGTCATTGATCCTGTAAGTTTAACAGTTCTAAGGAGAGTTTCCTCAGTAAGTGTTCTAGCTCTGAAGGTCAAGGTAGTCAGGAGCCAAGGAATACCCCAAAGTCACACTGTATAAACAGGTCACACATAGAAGATTTGTTGAAAGAGACACAAGAGGGTGGTTTCCTCTGCTCTGGTGAGAAGCAGCAGGGATCTGAGGAGAAGATGGGCTTATATATGGTTGGGAGGGGGCGGTTTCTAGTGTGGCGATTTCCAGATTAAGTACTGGTGGGATTCCAAGCCAAGTCCAGGGATTGGTGAGGTGCAGTAGGTTTTCAAAGCCAGAAGTGGGTTCAGACCTTTTATCCTCTTAAGACCTACCAGCCACATCATCTCAGCTTATTGCAGATATAGGGATAGCACTCTGTGCAAAGTCAGGTTGACCAAAACCTATGGTATGTTCAGAATACTGTGTACTTGATATTCCTGGAAGTTCCCTAACCATAAACCCAGCTGTCCCTAATCACAAACTGCTGCCTTTATAGTTTCAAGATGAGACTGCCTTTTCTAGTTAGCAAAACCAACTTTAGTCAGAGCCAACCACCATGTTCCACTGTCCTTCTCCCTATATGAGGTAACTATGAGAAACACTTAAGGTTGCAGTTCAGCTCCCAAGTCTGACTGCATCCCTGCTCAATGGACCAGTCTTGGGGGCGGGGGCGGTGTTCAGTAAGCAATCAACATCTGGCGGAGATCAGTGTCTGACTGGTTTGTCCAGCTTCCTCTGGACCCTAACAGACCCTACAGATCCTTTTCAAGGATCTTGCCGATGGTGGACAAGCCCAGATCTTTGGCAAAAAAAAAAAAAAAAAAAAAAAAAAAAAATAGAGCTGCTTAGAAACCAAGATGGGTGATGACCTGTGTGGGACCTAAGCCCTCTGGGGAAACATAGAAACTGAACATTCTGCACCTCTCAGTATTCAGGCCCTCAATCTCTCAGCGGAGCAGATTGACTAACAGCTAAAGGGCCCCTCATAAACTTTATTTGCAGCAGTCACTTTGTCTGCTATAGTTCTTTCTTCCTTAATGCTCTTGTGCCACTCTCCCTTCCAACTTAAACCACTGAAAAACCCAAATGTGTTTTTTTTTTTTTCATTGTGTGGGGCTTCTCTTAAAGACAGCCCAGTAGTGCACATTTTGAATAACATTTTATCTGCACCCTTCACTGTGGCTTTGGTGGTCTCGTTCACTCTCATGAAGTTTCACACTCTGCCCCCTCTTTCTTGTATAACAAGATTTTCTCCCTTGGTGATGCCTCCCATTGTGTTCACCATGAATAGCCATAGTTTGGAATGTGGACTGCACATTAAAAGTACCAAGGGGCTTCTGAAAATATCCCAGACTAAGATTTGTTTTCCATGTCATGACAACTAAGGTGAAACGATCTGGGGAGTGGGTCTGTCTCATGGGTCTGCATGTTGAAGGGTTAGTGAGGGAGAGAAGACGCTGCTCTTACATTTTATATTTCATTGTCATCGCCCATGTTTCCTCAAGGTTTTTCTATGGCAACCTGTAACGGGGCAGATCTCTATCCTATGTCTGCTTCAAAGCAGTCTGCACACAAGATATCCTTCCTTTCATATCTTCGTATTTTATATACAATTCACCGCCAACTTCATTTAATTCTACCAGCATGAATTCGGTGTTTCTGTCTCTCTACAGCTACTGGGGCAGCAGCGGCAGCAGCAGCACATCTTGTTCTAACTATTACAGCAGCCTTTCTTCTTTTCCTAATCAATATCTTCTTTGCCTGTACCCAGGTACTCCTTTGAAACTTTAGACTAGGTCAGCTCATTCTCTTTTCCTGAACCTTTCAGTGAGGAACCCACATACACAGAATAAAATACAAGGACTTCTTTTCATGTCTTATCTGTCCTTTCTTGTGTTTCTAAACTTACTTGATGCCACTTTATGTCCAGCTGATCTTTCGGATGCTTGGCAGTAAACAGTTTTCTGGTAAATGTTGTTGTGCTATTTTAAACCCTAATGGGAACCAAATTTGAGGATGATAAGGAAGAAGAAAACTGACGATGACCTTGAAAAAGGAAGGAATGCTAAAGCCTAGGACACATGAGAAGAATGACAAAAAGAACTTGAAGGAGTCTTGAAAAACACTGCCACTGCCACTGCTTGGTGTACTAATGCCAAATAACTATATACGCTTACTCTTTCCCTATCATCAGAAGGGAAATTTGACAAAACTAAGTCAAGTTGGCATAGGAAAGTCTCCAGTATTTTGTTTTAAGGGATGGTTGTGAAATATGAGCAGCTGAGCAGCTAGGCTGCATCAACCATGACAAGCAGTGCTGTGCGGCAAGCGAGACGGCAGCTGTGATGCCTAAGGAGCTCATCATATCTGTACGCGTCTTCTGCCGCTCAGGGAAGGTACCCAGAGTCAAATCCTGAGATGTAGCAAGGCCTTTCTCACCCATGACAGAGACCCCTAGTTTTTCCTGAGCAAGACTGGGCACTCTGCTGAGTAAATCTTTCTGTACCCTGAAGATCTAACCCTCTGCTTGTTAGGAGCTCTCATTATTCCAGCAGTGCAGAGTCTCCGTTCAGTGTATTTCTCTCCTGAATCCTCGATTTTATGTTCTATTCCAATGAAGGTCACAATTCTTTCTGCCAGGTAAATTAATTTCTTTCCCTGGATCCTAAGGATGTGGTTCATAGCCCTGCTTGCACACTCAAAATTTGTGAGTTTTAGAACACAATTGTGGCTAGCATCCATCTCCCAGTTATGTCATGTTATTGATCTACTGTGGGCCAATGAGTCTTAAAAATATCCCCCAGAAAACCTAGAGTATAAATGATATGAAGAAAGTCAATGAAAAAACTACATGTTCCACCCCACAGTCTTTTATTCTTTGTTCTTTGTGTCTGTATTAATCACCATCTCCCACAATAAGAAACTTCTTTGATGATGGATGAGAAATACACTAATCTATGTGCATAGAACATTGTCACCACACCAGGCTCATGAATCATTGAGGAAGAAACAGCAGAAAGACTGTAACAGGCAATAGGTAATGAAATATTGCTGAAAATCATGTTGCACGCATGTGCTCATAGCATCTCTGATTGTACAACCAAAGTCCTAGTGTGCATTGAAGAAGGACCATGAAGTCCCACCCCTAGCTAATGATCTATTGGTAATTTATGGCTACTATTGAGAGAGCCATTTTATTTTTACAATGTGGCTCATGCCATGGTGCCCATGTTAAACTGGATGGCTGTATACCCATTCTCATACTGGCAGCATTAAGGAGATTCAGTAGGTTTTTAAAGGACTATGTGAAGCTGGGAAGGAAAGGAAGTTGGTGGGGAAGTCATAAAAGAAAGTAGAGGGAAAGTGTAGGGGTGGGTTTGATTTAAATATATTATAATTATATACAAAATTACCAATAAAGAAATAAAATTATAAGACAGAAAAAAATATACTATATGTTGGGCAGAGACCATTCATCTTCAAATTTTCCTGAGAAACAGTTTGAGATTTGGCCCATTGTTTAGAGATTTCCATATTGAGGAGACAATGTAAACACCAGAAAGTTTTGAAGACCAACGGATACCAATAGCTGTTGATAGTGGATCAATAGTGTTCATTCTATAACAACTTTTTCAACACAATGAAGTGAAGTTTATAATTTAGCAGCAAAGAAACTTTCAAGTCTCCTCCCCCGCCCCCCATATAACTAACCATATTGAAAAATCAGATAAGCAAATTTTCTTCCTTAAGTTGCTTTTTGCTAGGCATTTTATTTCAACAAAGAGAAAGTAATTAATGCAGAGTGTAAAGGTGAAATTATATGCACGTAATTCCAATTAAATGCCACTCTAATAGCATTCAAAATAAATGGAACATTATCCAAATATTTTATCTGCTCTATTTTTTTTTACCAGAAAAAAAATGAGCATCACAAATAGGATGAGCAAATGTCTCTGTGACTAGTCTGAAGACAAACAAAATCATTAACGACCATTTGATAGCAAGAATTCTAGTCTGTATTTCTCTTTGCTCACTGCAGAGATAAATTTTTATGGACTATCCAAGAAAAAAAATGAGACAATGGCCACAGATATTTTCCATCACTTGCTATTCCCTCAGGTCTTGTCCTATTTGACGGTCATAAAATCGTCTTCCCAGACACTTGATACTGCCAACTAAAGTGCTTTCTGGTTTTTATGCCTCTTAGTGAATTCTTCTTCCAGCTTTCAGTCACTTACTTCTCTCATCTTTTTATTTTGCTGTGCTTTCTTTCCTCTTGTTGGGAACAAGCAAAAGAAACTTATTCTAAGTACTACCATTTTTTTTTTTTCGGACTCCATTTAAGTCACAGAGAAACTAAGCTCAACGTCCCAGGCCTTAGAGGAGCTGGGGACTTCCCAATAGTGGAACAATTTCGGTTGTAAGGCAACAGTTGTCTTAGTCTAGATGTCTCAGAGACAACTTGTAAGGAGACAATTGTCTGACAAATTCTCCACCTTGCTGGCATGGTAAAACAACTCTATCTTCCCAGCCCCTGGGAATCTACTGCTATCCTGTATGATGGGCACTCCCTTGCTCAGCCCCTTAGTTAAAATATGATTGGACAATGTTACAGCCCACCCCGCTCCCTCTTGCTTTATGGTTTCATCCTTTAAATAGGCTGTAAAACGCCGGTTCCACGTCACGTTCAGCTTCCAACTCTGTCCTGCGGCCCCAGTTGATTAGTAGAGGGTTGATTACAATAAATTTCTGTCATCTGTATTGACCTCGTATTTGAGTTATGTTGGAACTAAGCAGACTTCACAGCGCTTTTTTTGCATGCATGAAAACTGTAATATATAAATTGAACTGGAGAAAAATAGCCCACAATTTTTCTTTGTCTAAAAAAGCAAATCTCACTGAAATCAAGACACTTTGAGGCATTATTCCTATTAATTTAAAAATGAAAGCAAAATATTGTGAGTGTTAAATATTAAAAATAGTGTGTTATTATGTATTTATTTTAAATATAATATAAAATATTTTTATTTTTATTAATATACTTATACATTTTATTATAAGAGTGTATGTTATTGATTTATAATCTGTACTTTATTAAATCACAGTCAGTAACCTGCTTTGTTTAATGTTTTAAAAAACTAGCTTTGTAAATAATCTATCCATAAGTCAAACATCCTAAAAAAAAAATCTTTAAATCCAGTTCAAAAAAATAGAAATAATGCACCATGCATATCTGAAATCATTCTGGTGACTTCCAGATCTGTATCTGGGTTAAGCCTATTTGTGTGGGTGACAAGGTCATTGACATCAGTAGGTTGCTTTTTTTTGTTGTTGTTCTTGTTCATTTGCAAGTTACAACTGAGATTTTATGTTGACATAACTTCAAATGTAACCCTGACTGAGATTAAATTGAACGTCTCTTTTATGAATGTTATTGCATCTGTGTAAAGTCTATGTCAAGATGTAGGAAAGTATTACGTGAATCATGAAGACTGGTTATAAAAAGTCTGTCTTTCATTTGCATTCTGACTGCTGCTGTTCCTCAGGCCATTGTCACTGCATTTGTCTCAGTGCCACTTTATTTAGTCATCAACCCTTATTTCTGGGGTGTAGGTATTCTTTCTATCCTGTCTACTGCACTTGCCATTCCTCCACTGCAATTACTAGAGGTCTTTCAGTTAACAAAGTTCTTTCCTAATATTGAATTTCTTTCACAGCGCTCTCCAAGGATGGTACGCTGTCCTCCTGTATTAATAGCAGTACTAATAACAGTAATACAGCACAGTCCTATAAACTTCCAAGGGACTATATTACCTGGATCTCAAAACCCTCTCCGCCTAAACCTATGTTCAAGCCAGAGAAAGTCACCACCAACACTGAAAAGTGTTTGAACTCCAAGTTCACATCCCTAAATGCCTTTCGAATAATATATCTCTTTCCTTTACTCAGCTACCCATTGAAATAGTAGCCACGTGGCAACAAACGAAGATAGATCATTCACCTCTCATGTATGATTAGAATCTCCTCACCTTTGCATGGTTAAACTTCATGCTCTGGTACCCCTCATTATCACACGTACTGGAGATGGAGCCTAGAGTCTTGCACATAGTAGGAAATCTCTGCATCTCCAGCTTAGCATACATTCTCCAGCCTTCATTCAATCTTACCTCACACTCCGAAATTCCCTTTCCCTTTATTCCCTTGCTCTCCGGCTGGCGGTATCAATGCTTATACACCCACGTTCATTTCTTAGGTATCCACCAATACTCTAGCGTCTCTTGCCTATGTATTATTTTCAAAAATGCAGTCCTGATCAACTTAAGTAGGTACCTGGGGTTTTGTTCATTTTATGCACTAAAATTGGTACCCTTGGCACCAATATGAATTCATTCTACCTGTAGAGTATTTTTTTTTATTCAGTTACTGCTTTTATTTGTTTCCAGTCTCACAAGAAACATCCTTAAGGATCTACTTCAGACATTTTAAGCTTAGTTGCATTAGTCTGTCCCTCTGAGCTGAAATGCTAGCAAACTGTGCAAAACAGACACATTTATTTTATTCTAAAATTAGTGGTATTAAAGCTAAACAGTGGTTAGCAAATCTCAAGATAAAAGTGTCTCTCCACCTCTCTCTCTAATTAATTATGCCCTACAGTAGATGCTGGAGAACTAGAGAAGCATCTTTAAAAATCTGTTTATGAAACCACTTTGACCCAATCATCAGACACATTTGAGTATTAAATATTTTAATATGTTGGTAATATTTTTGTAACCATAGGTTTTTGTTGTTATAAGCTTTGTTTCCCCCTTGAAATAATTAAGCTTCAATCCACATTCTTTCTTTAAAAATCATTGTTTGTTGTTTATAAGATAGCTGGAAATTGGATAGAGAAAATAAAGATTTATATTATCTTGGACACAGAAAGTGGTAGCTGTTCCTGTTGCTGTTTTAATGTTGTTGATGATGTTTTGGGGATTTTGGTTTTTTTTTTTTTTTTTTTTTTTTTTTTTTTAGTTTTTTAAATTTGTTTTGGTTTTTTATTTATTTATTTATTTATTATTTGTGTGTGTGTGTGTGTGTGTGTTTTAGACAAGACCTCATCTTTGAATCACAGGCTACTACCTTGAGCTAATATTCTAACTTGTAACCTTCCTGCTTAAACCTCTTTGGGTACTATGATCATATATTGAGAGGCTTTCACATTAAAAGAAAGAATCATCCAGGATACTGTCATAAATTAAGTTCTTGAAATATAACCAAGAGCACTATCATCTCTATTGATAAAATCAACTTATTAAATGTAAGATGCCTAAGTCTTCTTGTCTCTACACTACTGATGGAAGAAAACAAAAACAAACACACAAAATATTCCCATGTTATGAAGACGTTTGTAGTAAAGGAAAGCATCAATCAGGCAAGAAAAAATAATCCCCCTCATTTTCTTCTTCTTGTGGTGTTTTCTCAAATCTGTTTTTATCATTTTCCTAATATTTCTTATTTGTTCCTTATCCTAGTCAGGGTTGCTGTGATTAAACACCCCGACAAAAATTAAGTTGAGAAGGAAAGTTTATGTGGCTTATACTTCTACGTCAGTCCATCACTGGAGGAAGTCAGGGCCGGAAGCTGGAGGCAGGAGCTGATGGAGTAACCAGGGAAGAGTACTACTTACTGGTTTGCTTCCTCTGGCTTGCTCAGCCTGCTTTCTTATAGAATCAAGGACCACCAGCCCAGGGATGGAACCACCCAGAGTAGCTACTCACCCCAACAATCACTAAGAAAATACCCTACGTATTTGTCTACAGCCCAGTCTTATGGGGACATTTTCTTAATAGATATTCTCTTCCCAGATGACTGTAACCTGTGTTAAATTGACATAAAACTATCCAGCACGTGTCTTTTGACTTCCTGGGTATGTTTAATCTTCTATTAAGATTATAGTATTCGTTCTAATGTACTCTGTACAGTTCACTTAGTAGTCCAATTCCTTTCCATCTGTTTTATTCTATTTTTGTCAATGCAATTTTTTTGTTTCTTCTTCAGATTTATAAATAATTTTTATGGGTATAATAGTCTGGGTTGACAGTTCTCCTTCAGAACTTGGAATATATTTTCCAGGCCCCCTTCTGGCTTTGAAGACCTTTGTCTAATAAATAGGTTTATTCCAATGGGCCAGGATTAATAAATGATGACTTTTCTTTTTCTCCACCAGCTTTCAACACCCCACCTTTATTCTATTTTTATGATTTTAACTACATTATCTCACAGAGAATTTATTTTCTAACCTTGTCTATTTTGTGTTTCACAGACCATCTGTACCTGAGTGGGCATCTCTTTCTTATTTTTGAATTTTTTCTTCTGTAATTTTACTGACAACACTCTCTCTGCCTTTGTAATAGTATTCTTCTACAGCCATCACTCAGATGTTGTGTCTTCTCAGGATGGCCTATCATGTGGTCCCCACAACCCAGTTTCTCACTGGTCTTTTCTAAGTGACCAGTTCCTGTGTTTGCCTTCTACTCCTCACTGTCATTTTTGACAAGATAAAGTGTGTTGATAAGTCTTTGCACTAAGACTGTCAGTTAATCATCATTTCTTGTATCATTTCAGTTTGGTTTTTCTTCAACTCAAACTCTATTTTCATCCCATGGATTCACTTCTTTATTACATTTACCTCTTTGTCTTTATCAAATTTGGGTTATTTGAATATCATTATAATTATGAATTTTAATTCTTTGAAAATTATTCAAGGTCATTTCCATTAGGGACCCCCACAATGGAATTTATATATTTTAGAGGAGACATATTATTTTGGTTTTTATGTTGTTTTTATTTCTATGCTGAACTTTCCTCATGTAGAGTTATTTTCTTTGTTTTCTTTCTTCTTTTTTTTTTTTTTTAACTTTTGTCCAAGGTACCTTACTTCTTTTTTTTTTAATTTTTTATTAATTTATTCTTGTTACATCTCAATGGTTATCCCATCCCTTGTATCCTCCCATTCTTTTCTCCCTCTCATTTCCCCTTATTCCCCTCCCCTATGACTGTTCCTGAGGGGGATTTCCTCCCCCTGTATATGCTGATAGGGTATCAAGTCTCTTCTTGGTACCTTATTTCTTTAAGCAAAGTTCTTATTTCTTGTTTGTTTATTTGTCTTTGTTTGTTTGTTTTACAACATCTAGGGAAAGTTAATTCATACTGGAGACAGGGGAAATCTCCATTTCTTCCTTTTGTCTGAGCTTTGGGATCACAGCCTCTCTCCTGAGTCTTCAGCTTGTCTGCCACAGTCTAGTCCCTCTAGTGCCTTGGTCAAAGAGCTTGGAATAAGTGTTCCCTGTTGGTAAGGACTGGCCCCAGGTGTCAAGGCCAGACAGAATAACTGGAGGGTCCCAGTCAGGCAGTTAACAGGGCTGTGGCTCTCAAGTTCAAGTGTGAAGACTTGTTAGTTCCTAGAGGGAAACTGGCTGTAATCTGGGGAAGCCCACAGGTGGAAGAGGGACTCAGAGAAGTTTCAAGTCCCAGAGGAACTGCCGACTGGACTTAGATGACTGAATTGAGGCTAGAAAGGGGAGCCAGATAGCCTCCTTGGTTCTCTGAGTCGTGTGTGGTGGCTAGATTTTTTAAAATGTGTATATATGCTATAAAACAGTCCCTTATAAACATACATAATAGCACTTGGAATAAGTGAAGTAGAGCCTTGCAAATCAACATACCTGACTCTAAACATAATCATGTTAGATAAATGTAAAAATCATTTACAGAATAGTAGAACATGACACCACCTCTAAAATTAATGTAACATAGATAATATTTCATTTGAGGTTATATCCATATGGGAAATCATAAACTAAAACTCTGGCTCAGTGGTGACTTATAGAAAGAAAGAGGTAAATGGCTTGTTCAAGGAACTCGAGGTATGCAGCTGTATCCGGTAGGCTTACAGTAGGCAGGTCAAGTAAAGGCTTCATTGTTTTGTTCGATGTGTGCTAAATTAACTTCTATAAATACATATTAATATCTATTATATGTATAATAATTAATTACTACTGTAATTCACTATGAAAAATGTATTTTAGATAAAGATTAAACTGTAGAAGTTTGTTATCTGCACTAGAAGTGAGATTTTATTTTTCCTGAAACCATTTACACTTATTCAGTAAAAGCAAAATTTGTTAAATTTAATATTAATTGTGAACTTATTTCTAATTTTTAAATCAGATTTGTGAGATTGGTTGTTGAAAAATAAATTAGTTTGTTATGAGACTATTAGGGTATATTTAGGCCATGGGTACATTTCTCTAAATACTCTCCTCCTTTACCCATAATTCAAGATGACTGAGAGAAACATTATCACCAATTTTATGGTATCTTTATTTTAAACAAGAGAAGACATTTTATCTTGCCCCACACTGTTACCTGGGTGATCTTAAAACCAAACACCTTTTTCGAAACAAATCATTAGGCGATAAACATTCCATTCTACTTTCACTCTATTTTCAACTCCAAGTACATGTGTATAATTGCCATTCTTGGTGAGATAAACCTCTGTACATTTCATTAATAATGTACCTCAGCTGTATCTTATCAGCATTACCACCACTTATGCATGAGAGATCTTGTAAACAATGATTTAAAGAGCCAATCCATGTTTGTATACATTTTGAGATGTTTGTTTTTAGTGAGGAATCACACACTAGTTAAATTTTAATTGACCTACAATGAATGTATATAATTTCCCTTAAGGTATATGTATCATTTTCCCTGGCATAAATAAACATCTACTTTTTCTGTGTAAGATAAAAATCAAGAAACAATTATTTCTGTAAAACTCTAGTTCTTTTAGATAAAGTTATGTTGTAACTTGTGACAGAGCATCGATTGTTTTATAATAAACTTGACTGAAAACATTGGCTAGCTGTCCAGTTTCTGAAAATACCTGAGTCTTGTCCTGTACCGTAAAATTATCATCACAAACTGAAAAATCACCCCCATACAGTTTGCATTACATTTCACTTCAAACTAAGATGGGAAATACTGGTTTTCTGAAATCTAAAATTTCAACTTTTGACAGGTATCTAGGAAATTAAGCAGCATTCCGAAACATTTAAGTGTCTTGAATTGTATCTAATGGAAATGGATATGGAGACAGAGGTTTGGGGATGTTCTTATCTAAAGGAGAATATAGTTTAACAAAATAGAAGTAACACTACTTTAAAAAACAAAGGCTTAAGAACAAGTTTATCTCTGTACATCATGTTGCGGATAAGGACTTTAGGTATAAATGAGCTAAAACAAGGCTAACACTGTACATCCTGGGAACCATGAATTAGCTAAAGGCAATTAACACTGGCTATCCCTTCTGCCTTGCAGCCTGTATGTTGGGGAATAGAATATATTTCGTTTACCTATAATTCCTTGAATCGGCTACACCCTCTTGACTTCCTGTGACCTTCCTCTTTTCCTAGCTTTAGAGTTAAGATATTATATAATAATAAGACAAAAATATAATAAATTAAATAGGGTAAATCTGAAAGCATTTTCTCTAACATAAAGGACAAGATAAGGCCTCTTATTCAATTTAATGCTCAAAGTCATAGCTAGATGAATAAGACAAGAGAAAGAATTTTTTTAAGTTAATAAGAAATAAGGAGGTGAAATTATCCCTACTTTCAGATGGCATAATGCCAAATTTAAAATATACTGAAAACTCCCAGAAAACTCTTAAATCTGACCACCACTTTCAGAAAAGTAGTGGGACAACAAGTTAGAATACAAAAATTAGGATACTTTCTCTTAACTAATAACAGCATACCAAAATGTTTCAAATGTTTTGATTATGTCTTACTTGGATATAATTTGAAGTAATGATGCGTTCAGTCAAGGCACAAACTAGGGAAGTCATCTCAATACATGTTGTATTGAAGGCCATTTCTAAGAGATTCTGAGGAGAGGGTTAATCCAGGAGATAAGCAATGGGTTTCATTTTTCTTGGTCTTACTTATTTAATATAATAAATTTTTCCCATTAACGTTTAGTTTTATCTTAATTTTGTTTTTCCTTTACTTCAATCTTTATATTTTTATTAACAAATTAGGATAGTATATAAATTTAAAACTCTCCCTTTTCATTTTGTATATAATTTTTTGAGAATTGTGACAAGGAATGGATGACCTATCAGGGAGTTTGAGAATGGAGGAAAAAAACCCAAAAAACAAAACAAAACAAAATTCTGCCTTTCCAAGAGGCCATTGATCCTATTTGTCTAGGGGATGTGACCCTTTTGAAGTTCTTCTATCCACTGGCATGTCTTTGGTGGGTCTTGTTTAGGCAGCCATATTGTTGGGACTTCATGGGCACTGCTTCCCAGTTATGCTATTTTTGCATATACTTCCTATGCTTAAGACAAATCATGGTCTAGTGCTACCTCCAGAGCTTTCCACCAGTAATAGCTTATAAACAATGAACTATACATTCACATAACACTAATACCCACTCATTAACTAGAGTTCAAAATCCCTATAGAAGATTGACAGACTCTACATTTTCACTTAAGGTTTTAATTGGTACCTAGACTTAACTATTTTCATAGTCTGTCATCTATTACAGTTCTGTAATACTATAAGTTTTAGTCTACAAAAGAAAGTTATCACTGGCTTTTCATAATCACAGAACCACTCTCAATGAAACACAACTTAGAACCCTGGACACTGTAGGAATTTTTGGAGTTTTAGTCTAAGACTTAATTGACACTGGACACTACAGGAAATTTGGCCTAAGCCTTAATTAACAGGCATTATTAACTATGTATTATTAACTATGTCATAGTATTATTAACCTTGTCCTACCCCACCATTTCTACCTCTTTGAGGTATTTTATGTCTAGCTATCATCTATGACAGAATGATTTTATTATATGCCATTGAATTTTCCAAACTTCCAAAGCTAGTATCTGTGTCTCTTGAGGTCCTTGCTAAGATGTTAGACAGAAATTTAGTAGGATATTTTCTCGGCTAGCCCTTCCTTATGCAACTCTGTAGTGAATGCTCCTTAATCTAGCATCTTCATATTCTAATGTGATGCCTTATTTCTCAACTCCTGCTGATACATTTCTTTCAACTCCTTTGAACTTAATTATTTTCTTCTCTTAACAGTGCCAGAACTTGTGCATTTCCAGCAAGGGAGAAGCTTTAGGTGTTCACACTGAAAATACCAAGTTGGATATCTCTATCCTAAATTTCAGCTCTCTACTTCCTCTATATTAGAGCAATGTCCTTGGAGTACTGGGATTGAAGATTAAATCTCTTCTGCAGTGGAGAAAGAAATCTTTACCTAGAAATAAAATCAAGCCCTGGTCCTGATCCTTGGCCTATGTATTCTCTGACTGTGTAAGGATGGATTCTTTTGTGTACAGCCAGGAATTTCTGGCTCTTACAATTGGCTTTCAATCTGTGGTTAATCATGCTCACCTTTCTTCAGTGCAGTGATTTTATTCAGCCATAGTCATTGTTCCCTCAGTCCTCAAAATTATGTCTTACTCCATTACTTCTCAAATAATTGATAACAACTATATTACTTTTTAAAGATGCTACTTGTTAACACTTAGTACACATGCTAGCATGTCCAACCTTCTAAGACAAAGCTGATAGAATAAGGCCTTTATTGACATCCCACCAGAGGTGATCCATTATATGTCTGATCACTAAAGATAGTAGGTGGTATCCTGTATTTTAGGTTAAGTTGGCAAGAAGTCAAATTGAGAAATGCGTTCAGGAACTGCAGATGTGAGAGAACTCCAAGAAGATGAAGAAAAGAGATGTTCAACCGCATAATGCTTACAATGAAGCCTCACAAGACCCCTTGAAGTATTTGGATGTGAGATGGTTCTTCCTTCAATTTCTCCATCTAATTAGTTCTCATATGTGGACTGTCTCAGAAGGGACCCAATTTTTAGTTAAAACAGCTGTCTTTGGTAGAGAATGGGGGAAGGCCTCTGTCAACCAGGAGCATTCACTAGAGTAATGTGTACTTCCATCTCCGACATCCACGTGATATGCTAATAGAAAAATTTAATAAGTAGGGTTTTGATTTTTTTCTTTAGAGGAAAGAACACAAAGTATAATAAGCAAATTGGGTTGGGTAGCATTCTTTAGGATCTAGTTACCAGTAACAAATCCCTACCTCAGTTATGGAAGCCACTGGGTAGAGCAGAAGGGCAATGATGAAGATAAAGAAGTTTGAAGATGGCTCATCACTCTGTTGTCAACACCACATAGCTAGGCCAGTGGTTTGGACATCTGTGCTGTGCATTCATTTGCACACACTGAACATCTCAGTTAGGGCTTTTCATTGCTACTTAATTTTTCTGGCAGTGCTAATTCCTTGCACAATTATCTTGTCTTTATGCTGTTAAATCTTTTTAATATCATGAGAAATTGAATATAGGTATTTTTCTAATGAAATTATTACCAGCACAAGCATAAGATATGCAGAGAGGGAGAGAAAGAATATAAGGAGTCATAGAGGGTCAACACATGAAAACAGAACCAGAGCACAAGAGACTTTATGTCTCACACGTGACTCACTTTTATTTTTCCCTTCAATCCCATCTTATGCTTCTATTTAAGACTGGCAAGTCTTTTCTCATTAAAAGACTCATTTCAGTTTCATTTCACAGCAAGCCTTTAGGTGCTTTTAACAGGACTTTGATTTGATTAGCCTATTTGTTCACTCTCAAAAACAGAATTTACCAGTTCATTTGTGAAAGTCATTCTTGTCATTCCACCGTCCTAGGTCATGCTAGTAAACATTCGTAGCAAAAGTGTGCTTAGCTTTCCAGTGTTTGATGAGTTTTTTCTGTACATTGACCTTTAACTTTGGAGAATCCAAATCATACAGAGTGTAGCAGCCTGTATGCCTGGTAAACTAAACTCTAGCCTGAAAATTTTCATGTACTCATAAAACAGACTGATTACAAGACCATTTCTACCTCTGGATGGAGTTAAAGTATGGGATAACAATTGAGATGTAAATTAATAAAATATATTTTTTAAAAAAGTATGAGTCCAAGAAGCCATTCACAGTGCCGAGTGAGATGATGGCCCAAGCCAACCTTGGCAGCCTCTGTGCTAGCTGGGTCAGTGGTACTATTCAGGTGAATGGCTACCCACAAGTACAGTCGCTACATTTTCACTATTTCTATCACTCACCATTGTTCTTCTGTGTCGGCTACTGGCTTCTATGAGTTAACAGAAGGAAGACATCCTTAGATGACCTCACATAGTGATTTGGAGAGTCCTAAAAATAATTTTGCATAAAAAAAAAGTCCCTTTAAGGCACTGAGAAACTCTCAGCATGTAGCCTAATCTTGCCAAGGAAAAAATGGTTTCATCTTCTTATGACTGAGATTATTTATTCTAAAGTGACCATACCATTTTCAGTCAAATGGACTTAACAAATGATGCATGCCTCAGGATCCGTCAAGGGCAATAACTTCCCATGTCTGGGGTGAAGTCCATTTTTAAACTTCTGTTGGTTTGTGACCTTAGTTTAAAGACAAAGCATATTTTAAACCATCCAAGGAAGTTGTGATATTTAAAATGAAAACTACTTTACATCTCTATTATTCTTTTGGACTAAAGTAAAGAAGAAGGCACTTTATTTAAAGCTTCTTTTGAAAGAAGGATAATGCAAGATTATCTAATGTATTATAGATAAGGACAGAACAGCTTAAGGATGCAATAGGGTACATAGCTATAACAATTTTTGGAAATTAAATGACTTTGCATGGGGCCTTGTAGTATTAGTATCATAGGAGCTTTATTATGAAATAAATAAGTAACACACACAAAAATGCTATCATGGAGAGATGGGACAGAATAAAAGAAGATATAGACCTATAACTGTAAAATACTTAGCAGCAAGTAGAAAGTATAAAAATTGCAGCAGCTAGATCAGGGACAAATAGAAATCAAGGTGGTATTATTGTATTGTTTGCCCAGAAGCAACATATAAAGGGAAACATATTTTCTAATTGGAAATATGGGCAATGGAATGCCTTTTAACAAGAACTTTTGGGTCTTTTGAAGGAAAAAATGAGGATTTGCTAGTTGAATGTTTTTCCTCTACTTCTGGCCAAATATGGCCTCATAGGTTACCCATACAAGCTCAATGAAGCAAGGTAATACTAGATTTAAAAAAAAAAATGGGCTCTTAATAGTTCCCACAGGAAGCAAGCTGTAGGTAGGATGCCAGTAAATGCAAAAGCCAAGTGAATTTTGTTGAATAATTCAGTCTTATTCTTATTTTTACTGAGAATAAATTCTTCTCTCAGACAGTACATCCCAACCACAGTTTTCCTCCCTCCCCTTTCCCCATTTAACATATCCCAACTCACACATACAGTCAATAAATACATGCAAAGCTTTTTTTGTATGTGAATTTTATAACAGGAAGAGAGAGAGAGAGAGAGAGAGAGAGAGAGAGAGAGAGAGAGAGAGAGAGAATTTCATAATGACTAGAATAATACCCAAAGAAACACTTATGGAATGACGGGCTATATGTGTAGCATTACCAACATTGGGCGCTAGGGAAATAAAAAACAAAAAATGGTCTCAGCTTTAATAGCGGAATGGTTAGTACCTATTTTGAGATGTATCTGTGTGCTTCTAGCATGAAAGAATACAAAAGTGATTATTGTAACTGTGTTGATAAAAAGGGATGACGTTATGAATGTTCAGAGTATGTGCATCAAGACCAGGCAGCAGAGGTCTAGATTGGAGATTGGTCTATCAGATGCTTGAGCTGATGGTAACTTTAAGAAACTCTCACTGTGAGAACTTCCCACTGTTCTTCCTTAGAGACCCAACACTCAGCACAAGGAAAGCCTCACCCAATCAGCTGGGCACTGACTTCTACATCTACACTTGACTTTCTTTCTTCCTATGGTCTTTCTATGGTCTGAACGTATTTGGCTTAAAAATACATGACTTTAGTTTTATTACTTTCTCTTTCTTACTGTGACAATGCACTCGATTTAAGGACACTGATAGAACTTACTACAGTTAGCACGTCTTTCTGCTAACGGATATAGATGGATTGTGGAAGTTCTTGATTCTTAAGATGTAAACAGTATAAACAAATGGACTCTGATGCCTAAAACTTACAATTTAGTGACTTGGAAGATGACTCAGTGTTACTCAAAACATGCAGTCATGACAACCTGAGCTATCCACAGAAAGGTGGGCATGGTGGTGTGAATCTGAAATCACAGAGCAGAGGAGGCAGAGACAGAAAGATCTCTTAGCTTGCTGACTAGCCAGTCTTTCTATCCGGTGAGCTACAGGTTCATTGCAAGACTATATCTCAAAAATAAAGTAGAGAGCAACAAATGAAGAGACAATTGTTGACCTATGCCCTACACACACACACACACACACACACACACACACACACACAAACACACACGCACACACACACATTTTTGAGAAACATTATACGTAAATGCCAGATTATCTTAATTCTGACCTCACTTTGTCCTTGCCTTATAGAAGTTTTTTCTTCTTATTTTATCTTAATAATTTTAGTTGAGCAGGTTATTCCAGCACAGTTTCATTCTTTAGCTTCTGTTAAGCAGTTCTGACCTAAATGGTCTGTGATAAGGTCAAGGGAGTGTAGCAGTTGTTTTCTGAGATTCTTGAGATTTCCCCCTGTGAGCCTATAACAAGCTGAAGTCATCTCTGAGTCTTCATAACATATCTTAAAGAATTTCAAGGGTCTTGGAAATAGGTTTGTGGATATCTTTTCTCTCTCCAGAAATTCGTGGAGCAGAGAAAACATATACTCTAATTCCATTCAGACGTCCTAGTGGCAGATGCCTTTGGTTAAATTGTGTACAACCTTGAAATCAGGACTGGGTGTTTAAATGAAAAAAGTTCAGTGCTATGTTTCTCACTTAGGGGTAAGAAGTTCAATATATTGTGAACAAGGCACATGACAGAAGGGCATGAAGAAGGCAAGCAGTGTTATTTTTGCAAGGTAGATGATTTTTTCCCAAGGGATGAAGTGTTCTTTTTTTAAATGAAGCAACTCCATCCCACTTCCTGTTCTTATTGATTTAATGTTGATGCAGAAACGTGAGTTAGCTGGTACAAAGATTCTTGGAAGAAAGAATAATAACAATGCAAGTTTGTTGACTCTGCATTTTCCCCTGACATTCTGTGAACTCTTGCTCACTATGTGGATAGTCATCACCGAGCTTTCTCTCAAGAGCATCACTGAACCACAACAACGTACTTCCCATAAAGTCTGCCATGGTGTTTGAGCTTCTAAATCTAATGCAAAACAAATGTCACATGTTTCTGAGTAACCAAAATTTTATTCCCAAGAGAATTAAAATTGCTGTCACCAGGTCTGGAGAGATGGCTTAGCAGTTAAGAACACTGGCTGCTCTTCCAGAGGACCTGGGTTCAACTCCCAGCACCCACATGGCAGCTCAAAACTGACTTTAACTCCAGTTCCATGGAATCTGACAAAATACTAATACATATCAATATATAAAAATAAATAAATCATTTCTTAAAGTTGTTATCATAATGTACCCGTGTAAAATCATGCAAGTATTATTGTATATGAGCCAGGTTACAGCTAGGAAATCTCTTTCCATCTCTCAGCATAAGCTAACATGCATAATAAAAATAGTAGCCACAAACATACATTTATATTGAATTAATTCAGACACAGAAATAGTTATGTACATTATGATATCCAGAGTACTTAGGGACAATAGACCTGTACTGCTGTCCTTTCAGTTTAATAATTGTCTTTAAAAGAAACTTAAAATGAGAAAACTATGTGTATTGTCATACAGTTAATAACATCCCCCAGAAAGTCTATATTGAAGTCTTAGAGGCCTAGACAAATAGTCTTAATGAAAATGTCATTAATTAAAATGAGACTATTCCAAAAAATGGTTCTTTTCTTTCTCATCAGAAAAACATTTTTATTAGTATTTGAAGTCTAAAATATGAATTATGTACACAGCCTCTCCCCTCCCTCCCTCTCTCTCTCTCTCTCTCTCTCTCTCTCTCTCTCTCTCTCTCTCTCTCTCTCTCTCTCTCTCTCTCTCTCTCTCTCTAGCCAAGCAAGAGATATGCAGGCAGGCCTAAAGGTCACAGGCTATGCATTAGCAAGGATGATTAGCCCTGTTTAGTGAAAACACAGCATCTCACAAATACCAATGTGAAAAGGATCTGAGTACATTTTCTGTATTTTTTGTTGAAAAAAATTAAAGCAAATAGTAAAGAGCTATCTAAAGCCTTCCCTGTGCAATGAAACATTAGAAGGTTTAGCTGGCATTTGACCATGTCCCCTGGAGGGGGAGACCTGGTGGCACTCAGAGGAAGGACAGCAAGTAGCCAAGAAGAGACTTGATACCCTATGAGAATATATAGGGGGACGTAATCCCCCTCAGGAACAGTCATAGGGGAGGGGAATAATGGGAAAATGGGGGGGGGGGAGGAATGGGAGGATACAAGGGATGGGATAAACATTAAGATGTAACAAGAATAAATTAATAAAAAAAAAAAAAAAAAAAAAAGAAGGTTTAGCTGGAAAAATCTCTCGGAGTGAGTTCAGGGCTGGAAAGTGTCTGACAATGTTAAGTGCCTGAAAATGTTTTTATGTTACCAAATATTTATCCTTAAAAGTTCAGCTGAAGTTTCAGTGCTCAGTGCTTCTTTTAATTATTTCTTTTATTTTTTTAGACTAAGATATGATTACATAATTTTCCCCTACTTTTTTCTTTTCTCCAAGATCTATATACGCCTCCTCACTGCCTTTCAAATTCATGGCCTCTTTTTTTCATTAATCACTGTTATAACACACACACACACACACACACACACACACACACACACACACACACACACATATCCTTAAATACATAAAATACAACCTTGCCAGTCTAAGTGATGTTAATTGTCTGGATCTGGGTTCAGGGTTGAGGATTACCTAATGGTGTTCTCTTCTCTGGGGAAGGCTTTCTCCCACTCTTAGCATTTCCAAGTTGCCTGTAGTTTTTCTGTTTGTCTGTTTCGTTTGGTTTGGTTTTTCCTAGAGCTAAGGTCTCATGAGCTCTCCCTGTCCATGTTAACACGCCCTGATATAACTGCTGGTCTCCAGGACCTTCAAACTTTGGGGAAGATTCACATCCTCATTCTAGTGTCACTTTCCTTCACTTACAGCATTGTATTCATCTTAATGGGGCTCTGCTGAGCTGTGTCATTCTTGAAAACTATCTGTTTTAAGGAACTACGGGCAACCAGGAAATGAGGAGAGCAGGAGACATAGTTGTTCCCAGGGGAAGAGCACACCAATTAGTCATTCAACACCAAATGGCCAGCTCTGAAAACATGCATACAAGTAATGCTATGATGTATGCTGAGCAGGTTATAGTTAGGAACATATGCAGATAGCTTTATATGCATGTATGCATACATTAATAATTGATGAATAAAGAGGCCATGAATTTGAAAGGGAGCAAGAAAAAGTATATAGTGGGGTTTGGAGGGAAGGGAGCAATATTAAAAATAAAAATTAAGCATTAATTAATTAATTAATTGTGTGGCCACAAAACTAGCTTTGCGCCATGTTTAGGAAGATTTTATTTAAATACAGAATAATCATCTGATAGGTTTCCACCTTTTTGTTTTAGATACTTACTGCCAAATGTTGTTCAATTTCTCATTTCATTATTAGTGATTATTTTTTAAAAGTCTGCCTGCTCTTACGTTTATTCTTCTGAACAAAATGTGCTGCTTTTCTTTGCTTTTAAGAGTATGTTTATTGATTTGGGACAATCTGGTTACTATCAGCCTTGGTGTCGCTGTTTCTTATGCTTGGGTTTTGTTGAACCTGTAGTTCTGAGTATGAGATTGCCAGGAAATGCAGGGAGATTCCAGCCATTTCTTCATGCATATCCTCTGCGCACACGTCCTTATTGGGGAAGCCCAATCACACAAATATGAACATGCCCTGTTCATTCATAAACGTATTCTGTCTCCATTGCTTCGTCTTTACCTACTGCATTTTGTCTCCTTTTGTTTCACTTAGTCGTGCTTAACCGACTAGCCTCCTTCCTGTTATAATTAATATTTACTTGTTTATCTGGTCATATTTCTATTTGGTGTCAACTTATTTTTAGTAGGCATCTTGTTTTCTTACAAACATTTGCCCCCTTTGTTCTGGACTATTCGTAAGCTACCTGGCCATTTTTGATAAGTGGTTTTTCTACATTGTTAGGTTGACGAAATGTATGCCAGCCTCGTATTCATAATTGATTCAGGAATATTCTAAGCATTTTACTTGATGTTTCATAAATCATGAGTTTAACTGTTAGTATGTTGTTCTTCCTTCTTAAGGTCTAGCCCATGGGAGAGGGCAGGGATTCAGGCCCAGGGGGTGAGTGGCATGGAGTCACAACAGGGACACTCCAGGAGTCAGGTGAATACAAAGAAAGGGCAAGTGGCTGCAGACTCCTTTATTACAGAAAAGAAAGCAAGTTATACTGCTTTGGGCGACCAATCATGTTCTGCCACATCATCTCCAAGCTGGCCAATGGATGCTCATCTCTGGGTACCTCTGCCCAACTGCCTCAGCAGTTAACCTCTGAGAAAGCTGCTTGGACCTGGAACCCCAGTGGCATTTTGTCAGAAAGGCCCACAAGGTTCGCCACACAGCCCTCCCAGTGTGACAATGAGGCACTGACAATTCTTATCTTCTCAGCCTATGATTTCTCAGTCTTGCAATTTTCCTCACATATACACACAGGTTGGTACTAAGACAAACTCAAATCTGAAAGTTTCTAGAGTTTTCTCTGTGGTTCTACTTTCCTCTGCCATCTAGGTATCAACATTAAGTTTCTAGAATTCTTCAAGGATTTTAGCACCAGTTCCTTAATTCAGTGCCACAAATTTTGTCTATAGTCTCCACCTAGCTTTATGGCTTGAGAATTCTGTCTACACACTATGCTGGGCAATTTTCAGTCTTAATTCCCTTATTTTACATAAAGTTATGACCCTGTTGCTGAAAACAACAAGCACCTCAGACATGAGACTATTGAGCTCTGGCTCACCTAGAAACCTCTTCCCTGATGACAACTTTTCATGGCATTGGAAGGTCTACAAAAGTGACAAGGAAGAAGAGCAGTCAATAGTCCCACCAAGCTGGAAAGCATACAAACCACAGCATTAACTGATCTGACTGAATATTCCCAATGGTGCGATAGTGGCACTTACATCTTATAGATAACAGCAGTGGTATTGTTAAACTGAAAGACCATTTAATTGGAGGGAATTCAAGTCTGGTTTCTATAAACCTAGCCAACTGCTGGTGGCTGCAGGGGCAACACCTTAGAGGAGTAAAACTACTATTTGCAGTTGACTTTTTTATCATCTATTTCATTGCATTGGGGTTTCTTATACCTCTACCTCCCTTCTCCACCCCAATCCCTTCCAACACACCAACACCAAGTAGAAGAGAAAGAAGGTTAGTGGGGGAGAAGGGGCACAGGTCTCTTAAACTACTTCCTGCTGCTTAGGGTTGTCGGGTTCCTTGGGGCATGTCCAATCTTCGTATCATGAAATCTCTGAGTTCTCAAATTGCAACAACAGCAACAAGGAGCAGCAGGGGGGAGCACTAGCAGGCTTCCTCTTTCTCAGAGCCCCCACTCTCTCCTGGTTCTGGCATTTATTTCCTCTCCAGAGTCCTCAGACTTAAACTATCTGCAGCTGGCAAAGATCAAGCTCGTCTGAGAGCCTGCACAAGGCAAATAGTCAGTTGCTGTGGACAATCTGAAGCAGCCCCCATATCCCATGCCTGGCATTAAAGCAAAAACCAGTTTACATAACACAACTGAGTTTTGAAAAACACCAATACTTCCACTGCAACTATTGCCATTTTATTTATAAACCATTGAATTTGTAGCTGTGCTTCAAATATTTATCCTTATGCCAACAGATAAATGTAGCTCTCACTTTTCATCAAAGAAACATTTTTTCTGCTGTTGATGGACTATTACAGAGATCCCAAATGACCAAAATGCAGATAAGTAGTCATAGGATGCTCATTCCCTGCTGCTGTATCTCCAACACACCCCTTCTAGCCAAGACTCAAGCAAGATCACAGAAAAGGGAGTGGAACAGCTATAAAACCCAAAGGACTAGAACATCTGCTCTGTGGTATTACCTTCCAGATGTATAAGAGAAGCTGCCTCTATGAAATGCAGGAAATATCATTTCTAAATAAAACAACATAATGACAACAGCACTGGACATGCCAGCCTATATGGGAGAGATTTCACAGTGGCCCACCCCTAGATAAATATCTGCAGGCAAGCAATAACTGTTGAGATAAGGAGAGTCAGTTTCCTCCAAGGACAGGCACCCCCATAGACCTAATCCTAAATGGTTACCATTAATATACATATAGGAACAAAAAAGGTTAATGGTATGTGTGTATGCAAAAATAATAAAAAAAACAGGTGATAAATTTGAGGACCATGAAGGTACATGGGAAGAATAGAAGGGAAAAAAGGGTTGAGAAGGATGCAAATCCAGTACCAATGTATGAACCTATCAGATAATAGCATTTTAATTTAAAAATAGGGTCTAGAAAAAGATATTAAGAGAGACAGATGTTAAAAATAACAGATCACCCAGAAAGTTCCTAAGGTAGCCAACCACAGAAACACTTGCACACCTATGTTTATTACAGCATTTTCCACAACAGCTGAGAAATGGAATCAGCCTAGACACCCAAAAATATGTGAATGGATTAAGAAAGTGTGGAATATATTCATTATGGCAGTTCCTATTTAGTGTCAACCTGACGGGGTTTAGAATTACCTAGGAAACAAGAGGCGCCACTCTGTGGGTTGGAGGGGACCTATTTAGGGAGGATTAAATGAGGGAAAACGATTCTGCAAGATATAGCAAAACAAAATGTGAAAGAGGAGAAAGCTATTGGAGCACCAAAATTCTCCTTCCTCACTTCTAGGCCCTCCATGGTGTGAACTACTCTGCTCATGCCCACACAGTCACACACACACACACACACACACACACACACACACACACACACACACACATACACACACACACACACACACACACACACACACACCTGCTAAAATGGACTGAGCCTCCAACTATGAGAGAAATAAATGATACCTACTCTCTCAGGTATTTTGGTCACAAAATGAAAGAAAAAATCCCATACAAACATAATGGAATTTTCTTTATAAGGAACAAAATTATTTTGTTTTCAGGAAGATGGTTGGAACAGGAGACCAACACGTTAAGTGAAATAAGCTGATAGCAAGCAGAAAGGCAAATATCATGTATTGTTTCTCCTACATGGAATCTAGGTTTCAGATATATATCATGAAAGAAGAAAAATAACTATTTAAAAGAAGGGAGAAAAATAACAGGAAATGGTAGAATATAAGAAAGAATAACGATTAGAGGTACATAAAAATCATATCATGTATAGAATGTCATGATGAAACTCACCATTTTGAATATTAATTAAAATACATTAAATCAAGGAAAAAATACAACAGAATTGAAAAACGCCTATTGCAAATGTATTGAAAATTTAGATGTACGGTCATATGAATGACAGGAAGCTTTAAAAATGAAAACAATATATGTGTTAACTTCTATGGATTACAACAATATTTAAGTTTTCTTCAAGCTAAATTCTAAAAATAAAATCTTAAACTTTACTTTTGAAGCTAACAATGGAGAAGGCAAATTAAAAATAATGTAACTGTGACCTAAAGAGCAGCAAGAGAATATCGCAGAACTAAAAACAGAACCTTGGAGAAATGTGAGAAAGGTCACGTGGCCTGAGCTTGTTTTCAACAGGCAAAGTTTCACAACAGGAAGAGAAAAAGAATGAGATGAATGTGTACATGAGAGATAAAAATGAGCACAAGTCCTCCAAAATCCTTTAAAAGGAAGAATTTACAAGTCAAGGAAGATCATGGTGACTAGATAGGCCATACATAAATAAACTGTACGAAGGCACAAAATTGTGTCTTTAGTAGAAGAAACGATGACACCTGAAGGAGCAACACCAAGCTCTGGACTGGTGTCCACGTAGAAGGAAGGGGTGAGCAGGCATGGACTGTATCTGAACATGCTGGTGAGAAAGGAGGTGCTGGTTTCTGGACAAGCACCCTAACGTTCTACATCTGTAAAATTTACAAAGTTGGCAAGTCTATGAACATATCTGAGCTCTTACATACTGTGGGGAGGTCATAAAATGAAACAACCAAGATAAATTTTCCAGTACCTGGTATATCTAAATCCATACACATCTCATAAGCTGGCAATTCTGCTTCCTATTGTATACTCTTCCTACTCTCTCATTCATACATATAGGAGTCATAAATGTTTTCATTGAAAAGAATACTTGGGATGTACATAGAAACTGTAGATGAGTTTATCTGAGATGGTAAAATAGCTTATTAAATGCAATGGCAGTTTTGCAGTTTTATGTGGTTACTTTGCTGGCAGAGGTAGGCCTGCACACAAGCAATGATGCCTAAGGGATCTTGGGCCCACCTACTCTTTTCTAGCTGCTTTTCAACATGGAAAAGTGAAAATAGTTGCCAATGACCAGGGTAACCAAATCAAGCTACATCACTTTTACTTACAACAAATGATTGATTGATTATACTGTAAAGAGTCAGGTTGCCATGACCCGACCCGTACAGGTTGTGATACCAATCTGGCATAGGTTTGATGCTACTGTTGCTAGAGCCACGGCTATCCCTATTAAACTCTGAACTATCTATCATTCCTACCAAGTAGGTAGAGACTTTCACCACCTATTCTCACACCCAGCTTCATGGGCTCATTCAGAAGTAAAAGAGCCCTGTCAAAGAATAACAGCCTTCTTCGAAATTTTGAACTCCTGAACCTCAGGTGTTCCTCAGATGGAAGTCACTTTTGACATTGATACTAATGATGTCGTCAATGTTTCTGCTATAGCTAAAGATATAAGAAAGGGGAACAAGATCTCCATAACCAATGCCAAAGTCTTAGGCAAGAAGGATGCTGAGGACATGGTCCAAGTGGCTGACAAGTACAAGTTTGAGATGAGAAGCAGAGAGACAAAATACCATTCAAGGATTCACTGCAGTCCTCTGAACTCCAACAGATAAAGATGAGGAAATTCTTTTATTTTGCTATTCTCCCATGCGTCTCTCATTTAGAGTCCCAATAGGATGCCTTCCCCTGGAAATTCAAGGCAAGCCCATAATAAGAATCAATGCAAGTAGGAGGAGATCATTAGTTAGCTAGATAAGAACCTAACTGCATAGCAGGAACAACTTGGCTAATTGTAGAAAACTGGAGAAAACCTGCAACCCTAACCAGGTTGTATCAAAATGCCAGGAATAGTACAAGAGGAATACCTGTGGTTTACCTTGTCAGGGATTTCTTCTCCCTGGTGCTATGTTGCCAGGGCCCACAATTGAAGAGGTTGATTAAGTCCATCCAAGTAGAGATTTAGCATTCTTCTCCAGTAAACATTTTTAAATTTATTTTTAATTTATACATTTACTTTACATCCCGATCATAGCCATCTCCCTCCTCTGTTCTTGGCCTCCCCTTCCCACCCGCTTCTCTTTATGCTCCTCCCCGTGTCCTTAGAAAAGGGGACCCCCCGCCCCGAGCCCACCCCAGCACATTGAGTTGCATTCTGACTGAGCTCCTCCTCATCCACTGAGGCCAGGCAAAGCAACCTGGTAAGGGCAAAGTGATCAAAAGCAGGCAACAGAGTCCATGTCATAGACAGCACTTGCTCAACTTACTAGGGGACCCACATGAAGATCAAACTGCCCCGTGGCTACATGTGTGTAAGGGGCATAGGTCAAGTCTATGCATGCTCTCTGGTTGGTGCCTCCTTCTCTGTAGGACTTCCATGGATCTAGCTCAGTTGACTCTATTGGTCTTCATGGAGTGTTCTTGTCCCCTCCTCTTTGGATCCTTCTCAAGAACCAAGTTTAGCAAGTTTTAAGTTAAGCTGCTAAGTGGTTTTGGGGGTATTCTCAATATCTGAATATAGCTCATGAATACAAGAAAAGAAAATACCATGTAAGCATTGAATCATATGTAGAAAATGAAACTTTTTTGTTTTTAAAAGATGGCAAAATATCACCTTAATAGACTTTTAATGGGGCCAATTTGATGTTTCCTTTGCATCAAAAATACAATATTTCAAATTATTTCTTTAAAGTCTGTAGTAATTTATATAATCAACATTAAATATGTGAAAGAGGAAAAATGATGGTAAGTATATAATTGCCCTGTTAATTTGTTTCAAAATAAATCAAACTGTGTATTTATATGCCAAACTGGTGTTGTTGAAGAAAAAAAAATTGTCTAAAGAACAAGACTAATGGGATTTTTCTCAAGGGTTTCCAATATGATTATTGTGAGAAGGAAATAAATCTACAGTCGTCAATATTCAGAATCTTTTGAGCTTAGAAGATATCCAGAAATACTTATGAGCAATAAGCATTGTCAGTAAACTGATCTATTTTGGTATTGCACACCATTGTATTGTACTGCTATTTGTCATAATGTCAATAAACATATTCTTATACATAATTACTTTCAAATAAACAGTTAATAATTTCTTAGTATTTTTATTGAAATAAAAATGCTAATACTCCAATAAATGTGATCATAAAGGGTCATCTTAACATTGAGCTTTAGCGTTATCTTCTTCCATAACTGCTAGCAAACTGTTCATTCTTTTGATGGGATGGTTGACTCCCAATCTCAACTGTCTCTGAAATTCATGTCCCTCATTCCAATTTTTAGCTCTGTCTTAAAGAAAATTCTTTCTCAGTCTCACTTAAGGGTTCTCCCTTGCTTGTTCTCACATATCACACTCATGGAATCTATTTCCCCTGAGAGTTTTGAAGATCTAACACAGTAATTCTGTAAATCTATTAAAACATCAAATACCAAGTTATTTGATATTAGGCTTGATTAATGGTGTTTCTTTGGTTAGGGTCAACCATTCTTTGTTATGGATACACAGCTAAGCTTCATTTGCTTTATTCAAAGTGTACAGATTTACAGAAATGGCATTTTTTAGGACATTGGTAATTTGTGTTTTTGAAAGTCTTAGTTGATTCATTAATTGAATACACATTTAATTTTTAAACAGTACACTGAAAAACCGGCCTATACAATAGAAATTTGAAGAAGGTAATTTTCTGGGACTGTGGGGATGATTCAGTAGGCAAAGTGCTTTCTCCCAAGTATGAGGACCTGAGTTTTATCCCCATCACCAACACAAAAGCCAAGTGTGACTATGTGTGTATGTAATACCCATGTTGGAGTGGTAGAGGCAGGAGGATCCCAGGGGCAAAGTGGCCAGACAATCTTAACAAGTCAATGAGCTCATATTCAGTGAGAGACTCTGCCTCAAAAACTAAGGTGGAGAGTGATAGAAAGATACTTGAAATTGATCTGTGGTTTAAACACACACACACACACACACACACACACACACACACACTCACAACCCTATGCCTATGCTTATATATCCCTCTCTGAAAAATTTGCACTTTACAATTTGTTTACAGGCAAAGACTCCCACCTGCAATGAGCTGTACACACAACCTTCCCTGAATCACTCTTACTCTCAAACTTAGATTCTATTCAGTCATAGTGTGTTTACTTCGGAGTCAGAGAGTAAAAATGTTTATTCAGCCTGAACTGGTTTTGCATGTATATGTACCGGGACAAACTGTATCTTCAATTACTTTTCTATTTTTTATCTTATGTCTATAGATAATTGGATATGCATACGATCAAAATCAGATGCATTATGAGATGGGATTTTGAAGATTAATAACTGCATCAACACTACAAGCCCACTATTGTTATATACATTGTAGTCACATGGTCCATATCATACAATTAGCAGTCAATTGAGTCTTAAGTCATATCCCATTCTGTTTCTGTCTGTCCTCCAAGGGAAGTGTGCTTTCACCATTCAATAATTCATTGGCGCTAGTCTACTTCATTGTTTTCTTTAAATTCTTAATTCACTGACTCATCATCTTTCCTGCTGTATTACAAGCATGTTCATGGAATATACTGTAAGTTGTTAGTTTAAATATCCCTATATACAGTAACTATATGCCATCCATACTGTAGCAATTAAGTAATAATTCTTAAATGTATACATGGGTTAAATAATGAAAGTAAATGGCAAATTTGCTGCTTTTTTTTCAGTCACTAGAGTTGGAATACAGTATAAATAGTACAAATTCTTCTTGGTTGGTGATCTGCTAAACTTATACATTTGCTAGATTAAAGAGTAGACTGTTTCACTAAATACCAGCAGAAAGTTAAAGACTTTACATCTTTTATTTCTTTTCCATGAATACTAGTGAGCCAGTAAGTTGACTTGGTGCATTAAGTCCAAGGCCCAATATTACAGGTCACTATGCTGTGCATGAAGTTGCCAGAGTTCCTGCAGTAACTGGCATTTCCTGCCATCATTGAGGAAAGCCAAAATTCAGGGAAGCAGGTATCTTTCTAAACAGATAAGTAACCTGAAGTTGTAAACATCATATTCTATTGGTAAAGTATATTCATATGACCATAACAGTAACTGTACCATAATAGTAGCCCCAGGACCTCAAGATAGATACAACTGATGAAACTTTGCTGTTTATTGCTAGAGCAAGTTGAGTTATTCTGTAACTGAGAGATTTGAAAGCATGAATTGTTATTGCTTACCATGCTCCTGGTTCAAAGGAAGCAGCTGGAAACTGTTCTTACCTTTTTTGTCTGATCCCACGTCAAAATTCTGGATGCTACCTAGATTTATTCCTAGATTTATTGAATGCCAAACATTGATATAGATTCATATTATTCACATATATACCAAATAATAACCAAAGTGATATGGTATGTACCAGTAGTGATGCATATCACTTCCATACATTTTCATTTTCAAATATTTTTTAATGTCACGAAAGGCACGAAAACCAGTAAGAAATCATGAAGTACAGGTTTCACTTACAGTCAGAATAGAAGCAGCTGCCACTGTCCCCTGATCAGCAATGACATTTATATCACTGTCAGAGAGGCGAAGGATGTAATGGTCACTAATCTTCCATGCCAACTTGACTGGACTTATGGTCACCTAGGAGACACACCTATGAAAAGTACTGTGACGGATTTCTAGAGAAGTTCTAGAAGGAAAGGAAGAAGCATGACCGTGAGTATTGGTGACAAGAGAGAGAGGCGGGGGGGGGGGGGGGATAACCTAAACACCAGTACAATGTGATCAGGCACCTATCTGCCCACCATGTCTTCCCCAACAAGACAGACAGTGTCCCCATAAACTGTGAGCCAAAATGTGCCCATGTTTAAGTTGCTTTTTTAATCATATATTTGGTCACAACCATTAGAAAAGAAAGTAATGCAAATGGATTTGGGTACACCAAATGTTACAGAAGCCTTGACCTATCATTTTGAAAACTTTACATTTGGGACCAAATGCTCTACAGGAAATTAACTTCATGTTCAAATCTGTGATAAACATTTATTGACATAAACTGATTAGCATAATCATACCTACCTGAACATGGTGAATGATTCATACATGAGAGTAAAATGTAAACTGGACTAATCAGTATAATATCCAGTGTTCTGTTTTTAAAGATGAAGGAGGGACAAACTTCCTGAGTACATGTTAAACAGCTAAAATATAAGGCTTTTTCAATTTACCAACTCATGTGGGAGCCAATGTTTGCCAAGGCTACATTGGTTTTGTCTACTAAGAAAGTTTGTCTCAGCTTGCAGAGGAAGAAATTAGGAAAGCCACACCCTTCACATTAGCCACAAGCAATATAAAATATTTAGGAGTTACTCTAACTAAGCAAGTGAATTTCAAAACTCTGAAGAAAGAGATTGAAGATGAAATGAGAAGATGGAATGATCTTCCTTGCTCATGGATTGGGAGAATTAACATAGTAAAAATGGCCATCCTACCAAAAGCAATCTACAGATTCAATGCAATCCTTATCAAAATACCTACACAATTTTTTAAAGACATTGAAAGTTCAAGTCTGAACTTCATATGGAAAAACAAAAAACCCAGAATAGATAAAACAATCTTGTACAATAAAAGATCCTCTGGAGAAATCTCCATACCTGATCTCAAACTGTACTATAAAGCAATAGTAATTAAAACAGCATGGTACTGGCACAGCAACAGGCTGGTTGATCAGTGAAAATGAATCGAAGACCCAGATATGAATCCACACACATATGGTCACTTGATTTTTGACAAAGAAGCCAAATCCATTCAAGAGAAAAAGAATAGCATCTTCAACAAATGGTGCTGGTCTAACTGGATGTCTATGTGTAAAAAAATGCAACTGGACCCATATTTGTCACCTTGCACAAAACTCAAATCCAAGTGGATCAAAGACCTCAACATAAAACCAGAGATACTAAGTCAGTTAGAAGAAAAAGTGGTGAAGAGCCTGGAACATATTGGCACAGAAGTCAACATCCTGAACAGAAACCAACAGCCCAGGCCTTAATGTCAACCATTAATAAATAGGACCTCATGAGGCTGAGAAGCTTCTGTAAGGCAGGAGACACTGTCAAGAGAACGAAGCGACAGCTTACAGACTGGGAAAAGATCTTCACCAACCCTACATCTGACAAAGGTCTAATATCCAAAATATATAGAGAATTCAAGAAATTAAACACCACCAAACCAAATAACCCAATTGAGAAATGGGGCTTGGAACTAAACAGAGAATTCTCAACAGAGGAATATCAAATGGCTGAGAAACACTTAAAGAAAGGCTCAACCTCCTTAGTCATCAGGGAAATGCAAATCAAAACAACTCTGAGATTCCATCTTACACCCATCAGAATGGCTAAGATCAAAAACTCAAGCGACACCACATGCTGGCAAGGATGTGGAGAGAAAGGAACACTCCTTCATTGCTAGTGGGAATGCAAACTATTTGGTGCTATCTTAAAAAATGGGAATAGGGCTTCCTCAAGACCCAACTATTCCGCTCCTTGGAATATACCCAGAAGATGCTCCAGCACACAATAAGAAAATTTGCTCAACCATGTTCATAGCAGCCTTATTCATAATAGCCAGAACATGGAAACAGCCTAAGTGTCCCTCAGCAGAAGAATGGATAAAGAAACTGTCGTACATATACACTATGGAATATTACTCAGCTATTAAAAACAAGGAATTCCCGAAATTTGTGGACAAATGGATTGAGCTAGAAATGATCATAATGAGTGAGTTAACCCAGAAGCAGAAAGACACAAATGGTATATACTCACTTATATCTGCACACTATCCCAAGGGGCATGTCCCATGAAAGCCTTCACTTACCAGGAAAGTGGGACAGAGGGGAGGACATCCTATTGGGACTCTAGATGAGAGAAGCATGGGAGAATAGCAAAGCAGAAGGATCCAGAGGGTCCTAGAAACCTACACGTAGAACATTATGATAGGCAGATTTAGGCCCAGGGGTCCCAATCAAACTAAGGCACCAGCCAAGGACAATACAGGCGGTAAACTTTAAACCCCTACCCAGATCTAGCCAATGGACAGCACATTCTCCACAGTTGAGTGGAGAGTGGGGTATGACTGTCACACAAACACTGGTGCCTCATATTTGACCATGTCCCCTGGATGGGGAGACCTGGTGGCACTCAGAGGAAGGATAGCAGGTTACCAGGAAGAGACTTGATACCCTATGAGCATATACAGGGGGAGGAAGTCCCCCTCAGGAACAGTCATAGGGGAGGGGAATAAGGGGAAAATGGGAGGGACAGAAGAATGGAAAGATACAAGGGATGGGATAACCATTGAGATGTAACAAGAATAAATTAATAAAAAATTAAAAAAAACAAAAAGATAGTTTGTCTCTTCCTCATCTCTCTGGCTATTATATTTCTATACATGAATTTATATGAATCTATATAGATGTGTATGAATATATGAATGTTCTAAAATATCTGGCATAGGCCTAGGTAGTATCCAGAATTTAGAAGTAAGATTAGAGAAAAAATGTCACTTTGACAAACATTAGCGCACACCTAAGGTGGCAAATTATGTTAGCCTTGAATTTTAACTGTTTAGCATAATGGATGTACCCATAATGTTTAATACTGACACCATGAAGTTGATCACAATAGTAATTAATAGCAATTAAATAAATGTATTAAGGCTTCAGCAAGCTTGCCTTCATATAACCACAGTAAAGCAAGCCCAAGTGGAGAAATTATACTTACAAAGAATCACACAAAGATTTACTTGGAAAGTATACTTAAAATTACATGACAAAATAAGTCAATACCCAGCTCATACCCTGTGGCTCTAGGCTGGTTTTTGAAAAGTTTGCCTGTGAATTAAAGAAAACCATTGGAATTCTTGGGATCTGGACAACAAAAGAACTAGAACAACAATAACCAAAAACAAAAACAAAACATAAATCGGCGATCTGTGCAGTCTGGCAATCTGTTCAATCCAGCAAGCTGTGCAGTCAACATTGGGCTAAAAATAGTTCGCCTGCACACAAAGAATCAAGCAAACAAGACATGCCTCCACTAAAGTCTGCCTGTTGATGAGTGCTGAACGTCCCAGGTTTTCTTTCGTCACTCAGTTTCAGACAGGAAGCTATGCTGAGACAAAAGTCTGATGGTGAAAGAGACACCACAACTGTATGAAGGAGTAAAAAACAAGCCCGAGATCTATGGCATAATGATACAGTCGTCCAAAACTTTTAACTTAATCTTGAAAAGAAGGCAAGATGACCTTGAAAGCTAAACTGAGATGAGCAGTGTGGTTTCACATCCTTCCCCCTGCGGATCAACACACAGTAGCAGATACTTTTCACTCCTGTGTCAAGGAACATTAAATTCAGAAGTATTCATTAACAAAGCCATATACATACACGGTGCATATACACCAGTGAGAAGGATGTTTTACACAAACCAGATCAGGAGGCAGGAATCTTCAATTTTACTACAATTTTGCAATTAAATATCAGAAAGAAACTATATACAAGAACATAGTACAAGTCGGCCTTTAGCTCTTGTAGCAATGAAGGGCGATAATGAATTGAATGCCTTGATAATCCTCTGATATTTATCATATGCTTAATCTCCTTCTTAGCTACTCCGAAAGTCTGAGTCAATGCACTGTCAACTGTATGTGGCACTCAACATTTCAAACTCTTCTCTAATATTCTTTGCTTGTGAAAGTCTTATGTAGTAGGATTGACAGTTAATATTATGACATTATCACTGGTGAGGAAATTGAAATAGTAAAATCAAGGGGTGTACCAAATATTATACTATGAATAAAAGACTGGAAAAATCCTAGTATCTAATTCTCTTTATATTGTGACTAAAAATATGTAAACTACATGCCAATCTATGTATCTGCTTCTGTGAAAGATGGCTACAAATAGATATGAAAATGGTTTTTATTGTCACAAAAAGAATAAGGAGTGACAGAGGATAAGTGCCCCAGAACCAAAATGGAGTCATCCTGAAAAAGCAAATAATGTTTAAGAGGAAAGCAATTTCATTCAGACAGACAAGCTTGCAGCATGTCTACGCAGTCATTTTTATGAAGGAGATCTGCAATCTGACTGAAGTAAACCATAGCCATAAATTACAGTACCTAAACTTCAGAGAGTTTTAAAAATGCATTACCAACCAAAGATTGCTCCGCAAGGTTCACAAATTCTGTTTGTAACATAGGAAAAGGAATTCAGAGACAAATGGCAGAGAGACAGAAGGCCCTTGAAGGTGAAGAGCACTGACAAAGGCAGTGCCTGAGAATCAGTGTGAGGTAATCTGGTATACTAGTTCTTTCCTCCGATGCTGGAAAAGAAAAAAAAAAAAAAAAAAAAAAAAAAAAAAGGTACAACAAACTGAATTTGCAAATTAAAAAAAAAAAACAGAAGAAGTTAGGAAAATATACACAACTGAATTCAGAATAACTTGGGGGAACTAAAGTCTAGGGAAATAGCCTATTAACAATACAACTCTGTCTCAGCAAGTGAACGTGATATAATAAGGACATGAGATAAAATTACATGAAACTCAAGACACAGCAGGGGTGACCAGCTTCAGCCCATGGAAGATTTCCAAACATCCAACAATGTGCTGTGCTACTACTACATCCTTCAAGCTCTGGATGCCGCCTGAAATCAGGAAGATACTCCCTACGCTGGCCTCTGAACGCTGCCTACGAGCAGTAACCTTCTGCTCAACCCAGCCTCTGGCCCCAGAAAGCAGCACGAATCAGCACATCCACGCTCTGGAGAGTCACGTGCAGACCCCTGACAAGTAGGTAATCCCCCCTTCTTCTGTCACTTCCCACCCTCCCACCTCCCCGCCCCTAGGTCCTTTTGGCACTCTGGGCCCTAGCCCTGCCCTACCATGGCTGCCCTCCTGCATTCTCTCATTTGCCTACCTACCCTCCTACCCAGCAGGGCCCTTTGCCTCACTCCCCTCACCCTTCCCCTTTCTCACCTGTTACAGTAACCTCTGCACATTACATCCTGGGCCCATAGGGCATCTGCTCAAGCTAGGCTTTGCACCTTAGCTGAGAGCAGTCTACTACTGCACAGTGGAAGGTCTGGACCCTGAGAGCAGCATATTTTGGCTCTATCCAGCTCAAGATGCTGAAAGCAGCATGTTACTGCAGCTCAAACTGGGCTCTACTTGATAAAGGCTATCAGGAGCATCCGTTCATAAGTAACTCATCTCTGAGATACCAGAACCAAAGTCTCCTGGCTTTCTAAGTCTTTTCTGATTCCCTAAGTTTGTTATTCCATTTGCCTGGGTTTCACTTCCTTTCGTTTCTCTATTTAAAAGTAGGACACATTTTTGTGTGTGTGTGATTCACGGGGTAAGAGGTTTAAGTCATAGCTGGGGTACTGTGAGCCTGTGGTAAAGCAGAATATCATGGAAGCAGGGAACAGAGCAGAACAAAGTTAGTCACTTTGAGGTAGCCAGGAAATAGAGATAGACACACACACAAGATGGAATCAAGGATAAGATCACCTAAAAGTCACACACACACACACACACACACACACACACACACACACACACACACACACACACACACAATGGCCTGCATGTTCCTGACTCAAGGCTCAACTGCTAAAGTTTCTTCCACTTTCCAGAAGTGCCAGCTGCTGGAGGCCAGCCTTTTATTAAAGGAGCCTGCACGTAGAGTACATATCATATTGGATCCGTAGCACAAGAATACTTGCATTTATCCCAACTGTCTATAATGTAACTGCTATATGTCTGTACTTCCCAACTCTAATGAATACAATTTTTGTACTTGCATTTGATAAGTGGAATTAACATCTCAACATGAATTAGAAACGTTAGATTTAATAGCTACCCAAGGATTTTACTACTCGCTATAACTTCACATTTTCCGTACAGTGTGTCACGGGACTCATTATCAGCACTCTGTGTCTAATCCCAGCTCTATGGCAAAGGTACTTCAAAGAAAATACTCACATATTGTCTCCTGCAAGGACAGCAAGTCATCTCAGGAACGGCTTGAGAATTGGCAAGCACTAAGAGAGCAGAAGCTCAGCTTTACTCAGTACAGTAGTGGCAGCCGTGGAGACAATGCGTTGGATGACACGGTGACAGGAAGACACCATAGAAGAATGAGTTGGCAGAGGCTGTCGGGTGTTTCTGGAAATCTCAGCAAAGGACTGGCTTGGCCCCCGATGTGTCTGGTCTCCACTCTCTTCTCTTTTTACTGATGCTATTGATATTCCATCTACTGATGCTACATTTGGCCAGATGCAGGAACTCTAAAGCAAAAACGGACAAAGATTAAGTCAACTTAGCGAAATAAAACCTGTCCACTCAATGCATCCAGCTCTACTCAACTCATGCACCCAGTGCAATCTCCCAAGGCTCATCCTGGACACCCCCCAACACCCCTGAGAAAAACTTGTGAATGTGGATTTTATGTATTGTATTGAATTTTAAAATTTAGAAATCAATGTTATTTTTTTTTTCAAATATATTGGCCACAGAAAATGTATCTGCTTACTACATGTAGCTCTTAACCCTGACAATTGGTTTCCTGGGCAAAGTTCTAGCTTATAATATAAAACTCCACATGTTCCAAGGATAATGTGTTAAGGGGACAATATCCTTCTTAATATATTTTATTGTGATTGTTGCAGAGCCTTATACTCTGTGGCCTTATGTACTACAGCCTACTTCTTAGTAATAAAACCAATTCGAATTGTTTGTTATTCCTCAATGGGACTTGTTTTAGTAGTGATGTGAGGCCTACAATCATCTACACCAATAGCCACTTCATTCCATTTTTATTTCCACAAAATTTTGTTGTAAAATTAGCTTTAGAATGTTTTAGTAAAGTCGTCACTATACCAAAACCAGCCACAGGACATTTTAAGTGCCTTCAACTTTATAAAATACTCTAGTCATTGCAAGCTTATTTAACAGTTGAATGAAATGGAATTAAAACATAACATTCATCATCTTAGTTAGAGCCTTTTTGGCTGTGACAAAACCCTATAACCAAACTAAATTTGGGGAGGAAAGGGACTTTCCAGCTTGCAGCTCTTAGTTCATACTCCATGACAGGAGGAATTAAGGGCAGGAACTCAGGCCTGGGAACCATGAGGCAGAAGCTGATATAAAGAGCATGGAGGACTGCTGCTTGCTATCTTTTTCCTCATGGCTTGGTCAGCCTGCCATCATATAGCATCCAATACTACTTTCTCAGGGGTGGCGCCATCCCCAGTGAGCTGGTACACCTGCCGCAGCCATCAAGACAAAAAGAAGCCCAGCACATTTGCCCACAATCTAGTGGGGGCATTTTCCCAACTAAGGTTCTCTCTTCCCAAATGACCATATTTTGTGTCAAGTTGCCATAAAGCCAGCCAGGTTTACAATCATTGCCCTCTGATAGTTGAGTAAAGATAAAACACTGAAGTAATGCCATTAGTCAAGAAGGTTGGACACTGAAGGGACAAAATTTATGTGACTGTAATGTAAAAGATTTACAGAGAGCATTTTAGATCTTATTTGGAGTGACTTGTTTCTGAGCCTGAAATATTGCTCCATTAATCAGTGAATGAATTAAGAACAACTGTGGAGAACTATTGTTTATTTTGTTGACTTATTACTTAGACTCTGTTCATTCATTTTTTTTCACATGCCTCATAAATCAGATAGATATACTTGGGCATAAAATGTTTGCTCTTCTATTACTGAAGCATCTCTTTAAAAGGTAGAACATAAAAGTAAGCAAGTATTTTTAAAGAATAAAAAATTTACCACAATAAGTTGACTATGTAATGTAGTCGTTCTCAATCTTCCTAATGCTGTGATTTTTTAATACAGTTCCTTATGCTGTGATGACCCTAAACCAAAAGATCACTTTATTGCTACTGCAACATTGCTACTTTTATACATTGTACTGTAAATATCTGATATGCAGAGTGTCTGGTATGCGTCCTCAAAGGGGGTCGTGACACATAGTTTGAGACTCTGTGGGTCCAAAGCATTATTACTCACTGACATTAGCATTTCTTGCATTACCTGCATATGGTGTTGTGAGCTTCGAATCTGCATTAGTTATATTTTTGTGGCTGTGATCCAATCTCTGATAAGAAGCAACTTGCTAAGGTCTAACAGAAAAGCCCTGACAACAAGGTCATGAGGCAGCTCCTCCCATTATATTCATAGTCAGGAAGCAGAGAGAGATGGGTGCTGATGCTCAGTACCCCAGCCCATGAAAAGGTGCCACACACAGACGGGTGGTTCTTCTCCTTTTAATTAGCCCGATTTCAGAGCTTCCTCACAGGCATGTCCAGAGGTTTGTCTCCTGGAATATTCTCTATCCTATCAACTTGACAATATTAAACATCACACAGTCCAAAGAACATTAATGTGTATTAAGAATACCGGGTTTTAAGAATCTGCCTAAAAATGGGCAACCTAGGTGCAGGCCAAGTCGACAGTCGCACTCTGCCAAGACAGGGTAAGCAAGTCCTCCATAGCTCCTGCCCTTGCGAATAAGTCTGGCAGAGATATTGGGCCAAAGAGCTGAAGATGAAACTCCAATGTTAATGAGAGTGTTGTGTGACTGTTCAGGCAGTAAGCCGTCTAAGTCAATTTGTTCATTTTGGAAGCTGCTAACCCGCACTGCTGGTTCACTCGGGAATTTAAGTTTTATTCCTTCTCAAGTCTCTGAGGGGCATTGAAGGCCAGACAGTATAGTTTTACAATCAAGTTTAGTTGGTTAGGGGGTAAGATCATTTTAGATCAAGATAAAGAAGTTAAGTTATTAGAGTTGAGATAGGATAGATATTGAATTCATTCAGAAATTTAGACCCAACAAGACAGGAAAGATATTTACTTCGAGCTGGACAAATACAAATAGCCAAACCACTAGGAATGTAACATGTATAGAGCTCATGATTGTCATTATTGTCACATGGTTCTCCCTGATGTATGTAGTTTGTTTTATACATGTGTGATAAAAGAAGTGTATTATAAAAAAGAAAAGAAAAAATCCAAAACCACGATGACAATACCCAACTTCACTCCTGGCATGAACATAGTTTTTCTAACTACTGCTGTGCTGTTACTGCCTCAATGTGTAAGGAAGTGAGGAAGAGATCAGTAGATTTCTCTCAACGCCATTTTCTTCACTTTCATTATTTTCTATTATTTTGTATTTGAATCTGAAGTATTTTGTTTTTGAATGCTTCGTCATGCAGCTCTAAGTGGTCTCATCCTTGTCTATAGTGAGATATGCGGAAGAGAAGAGTTTTAATGGCAAAGTTCAAATTTTGCACCAACCACTTAGAGCTGTCTGCCATAAGGCAGGTACCGACCATGTGATCACACTGTATCACAAGGTCCTTTGGAAGCAGAGCCTTTACTCATAAAAGAGTTTCTGGTACCTGGTGTTGGAGGATTCAGTACATGGTTTTTGGTTCTTGGAGGGAGCATCCTCAGGCAAGAGGGGAATCTTCCACCTAAACTGTATATTCATACATGAGTGTATGTGTCTTGTAGGTACATCATATAATAATACGGTCCCTTATGGTTTTCACCAATAAGCATGGCGCTACTATTGCACAAGTGGGCCCATCTTGCCTGAGAACTGGTCCTGGACATCCAAAGGATCCACAGCCTTTGTGGACTGTAAGACCACTGATACTTCTTACTCCAGAAGCCTACACAGAACTTTCCCAGATTATGAAACTACCCATCATCATGGAGAAAGCCTCTGGCTCATTTCCAGCTTGATTTCTCTATCTTGTCCATCCAAGGTGTGTGGTATCTTCAGCAGCAGCATCTCGTTGTGTAGTTCTGTTGACCATAAGCACTGTGTGTGGCAAGAGCCTGTGCCGTTCTGAGGGTTTCGCAGGCATCTCTGACTAACAACTCATAAAAGCATGTGCCACCTCTGGCACCAGGGTCCTCTGGTTAGCTTTTTCCATATACATAGGCTATCTGTCCTCAAGAATTTTATTAAGTAAGTTGTTTTTCAAGTTTCATTGCAAGATAATAGCTTTCTTCTCATTGCTCCCTTCTTTTTGTTAGCCTTCCCTCTACTGCCTTCTAATCTTCCAATCCCCCACCCTCACTGCGTTCTACGATCACAATTCTCCCTGTCTACTTTTATGTTATATAGCTTCTCTTTCTGCTCTTCATTAAAGCAACCCTCTTGATGGCCTCTTCCTACTTTCTAAATATACTCCAAGTTGAACACACAAAGTTAGAAATTTGAAGATAGGATCTACATGTGAGGTACATATGAAGCATTTGCTTTCCTGTGCCTGTTACTCCATTCCATATAAATTTTTTCCAGCTCCAACCGTTTACCTGTAATTTTCAAATTTCCATTTCTCTTTGATGCTTAATAAGATTTCATGTGTAGATATGACATTGGGTATTTGGTTTGATTTCCATCATATAGCTATTACGAACAGCCTTACATATATGTAAATGAACAAGTATCTCTGTGGTAGGATAGGGTGCTTTGGGTACATGGCCACTATTGGAACAGCTGGGTCATATCTTAGTTCTAACTTGAGCTCTTTGAGGAATCTCTACACTGGTTTCCATAGTGATTACAACGGTCTGCACTCCTAACCAGCAAAAGATAAGTTTTTTAATCTTTTCTTACATCCCTTTGAGAATGTGTTGCCATTTCATTTCCCATTGAGATTGTGAGATGAAATCTCAAGGTAGTTTTAATTTGCATCTCCTTGAAGGCTAAGGCTGTTAAATATTCCAAGTGTATATGGACCATTTACATATTGTCTATTGATAAATCTTCATTCAGATCTGTAATCCTTTTTGTTGGGTTGCTCGCTTTCTTGGTATGGGAATCCCTGCTGCTGAGGTCAGAGTCCACCATGACTGTGAAGCCCTGAGCTCATACAAAATGGATGACTCCCTTTGTTGGCAAGGCTTCCTCTCCTCTGCCCAGGGATCCCAGACCCTCATACTCCCTACCTGAAGAATGTCATGTAGTTCTTAGGAAAATAATAGATCCAACATCCAGTTCTCCCATTAAGAACCCATTACCAAGCACTTGAGATTCCTGGAATTCCTTTCCATGCAAACTAGACATCGAGATACCTTAGCCTTTCATCCAGTGATCTTTGTCTACCCTGGGTATCCCTCCCCTCCCCCAAGTTGGCAATTATGAAATCACAGGAGCTGCAGCTGTCTGTGCAGGATCTCCTCAAGGATGCTCTACTTAATACTCAGACATGGACAAGGAAGAGGCTGGGAGGGACACACCCTGAATGCTTCACTCTCTTCCACTGACAGACTCCAGGAGAAAGAAACACTGATTTCAATTGTGTGTCCACTGATGAATGACCCCATCCAGGTACAATGGATAATTCCAGCTCAAGTATCACACAGGTGTCCCTTATAAAAGTAAGCGAGTCACAAAGTAAAAACAAAACTCACAGCTCTTTAAAGGAGACGGATAGTAAAGACAGGGATGTTAGGAGGTAAGAGGGTGTGGTGGAGAAAGTAACCTGAATGTGTGTGTGTGTATGTGTGAAACTGTCCAGCAAAAAGTGTTAATCTATGCAAATAACAAAGCTGTATGTCCCAGCAATATTATATCTACATAGATGCTCAAGAAAACTAATAGTATATGCCCACACAAACATGCCAACTGTTGTTCATAGTACACTATTTGCAATAGTCAGAACCAATGAAGGAATAAAAACATGTGGGCATACTAAATAGAGAAACAAAAGCATAAGCTAGTGTAGTGATACATGGAATGACATATGTAATCCCTGAGATTACGTTACGTGAATGTACCAGCCACAAAAAGCTAATGCTTTATTAAATGTCAAAACTAAGCGGTTTAGATGGAAAAACTCACATTCTTCATTAACTGGGTACTGTATACAGCAGAAATAGATTTCTTTTATTTTTTATTTTTTTATTTTAATTTACTATAAATTATTCTTATTACATTCCAATTGTTATGCCGACTGATCTTCCCGTTCTCACCCTCCCTCCTCTCTTCCATGCTATTCCCCTCCCCTAGACCTCTGATAGAGGGGATTTCATACAGTTCTGGAGGCTGAGAAGTACCTATACAAGACAAGTAAATTCAGTGTCTTTTGAGAGGCCATTTCCTACATAATATGAGATACTTTCTTGCCTGGGACTCAGGAGTATGCTACTGCACTTTTGACTTTGCATATTATACAAATTTTCTTCAGGAGCTCATTACTGTTATCCCTTTGTTTCCTTCCTTTAAAATCCACCAATTAGTTATCAAATACCACATGGTCAGGCATGAAAACACACACATACGTACACAGATGTATATAAATGTATATATATATATTAATATATATATATCATTATACAGATTAAAATGTTATATTTAAGAATATATGTATATACATGAACATATATGCATGTAATAACAATTAATGTAAAAGGGCAGGGATTTTAAAGAGAGCAAGGAAGGGTATATAAGAAGGGCTTAGGGGAAGAAATAGAAGGAAAATTAATGTAATTGTACTGTAATCTCAAATAAAAATAAATTTTTAAATTCTCTATAATCCTAAAATTGATTGTCGACCATACAATAAAAACATTCTTACTTAATGATCACTATTACCATTTAGAGAAAAAAAAAAAAAAAAAAAACCTCAATACTTAAAATTTGCTACAGTTTTAAGGATCAGTAGGTAAATAGTCAAGTACTAACACTGAGCTGCAGCTTCTAGAGACTACCCCAACCTATCCAGATGTGTGGTGTCAGGTTCTAGGGGGCAGCTAGGAAGAAAAGGGTTAAATTACCATCATGACTGATACTTTGAAATGAACTTTAAATGAACAGTTTCTCTCTCTAGGTAAATAAGGTGCAAGGACATTAATAAATGAAATGCAGGAAAATAATTTTGTCTAATCAAAGAAGGGAGATCAGGGACTGACTCAGACATGAACTCTGGTGTCTCATATTTGACAACTTCCCCTTGGTGGGGAGGCCTGGTGGCACTCAGAGAAAAAATAGGCAGGCTACCAAGATGAGACTTGCTAGCCTATGACCATATGGTGGGGGAGGAGGTCCCCCTCTGTCACAGACCTAGGGGAGGGGAATAGGGTGAAAGTGGGAGGGAGGGAGGGATGGGAGGATACAAGTGATGGGATAACAATTTAGTTGTATTCTGAATAAGTGAATTAAATTTTTAAAAAGGAAAAAAAAAAAGAATCACTCACAGAAAAAAATAAAGCAACAATATTTTCTTCCCATTAGAGACAACTAAGTGCATTTATTTGTGAACAGGCAATATGTGTGATAATGTCATTTTATACATTGATTTTACTGTATATAAGATGATATGTACCAAAATGTTTGATATTATATGACATATTCTGCTACATTATCCTCAAATAATAAAAATTATTTCAATTTTTGAATTAAACCAATGTACAAGTTGCACATCATATAAGACAAGAATTTCTCATAGCAAATATTAATTTAATTATTCTTAAGCCAGTTTATGTAGTAGAAGTTCTGACTTCAAGATTTGAATTCAAATAGTTTATTTTCATATAAATATTATGAATGACAAGAACTTTTATATTAGGTAAGTGTAATTGTCAGGGTATAGCCAGGAAACAAGTGCAGCTTCCCTTTCATATATTAAAAGAAAGATGGTTTATAATCTTCAGGTCTATTCCAGATCTTCCTGCCAGGTTTGTCACAAAACAAAGACCCCAAAACGCAGTGCAGAAAACAGCAGTTTTAAGGCTCTTATTTTTACTACCAGTTACATATGCATTTGACTACAAACTTTGCTTTAGTAATGTCTAAAAATCAACTTAAAAAGTAAATTCATACAAAAGCTGCATGATAGAAAGCCATTTTGAGACCTTAGCTGATTCATTCTTCATACAGGTGTATTTACTGCCCTCTGGTGGCCATGCTTGACAGCAGAAACACTGCTGAGAAAAAAAACAAATGTAAAACTTGCTCCTATCATAACCTTTCAAAACATTTATCAAGCGTGCTTAAGTGACAATCAGCGGAGCTATTAAACATGAATAATTACGTCTGTACATTTGATTATGAGAAAAGGAATATCTCTACCAAAGAAAATGACGACCATTAAAATTTTTTACACTTAAAATTATTCATCTGGGAAACTTTCAGATAAGAGCCATGGGATTTTCATAAGACTGTGTAATTTTCTCTATTATTTAAAGCTTCCTTAACTGAGTTTTGAATAATTACTAGAATTAGATCAATGCCTTAATTGGTTGTTTCCTTATGCATCTTGCTAAAGCTAGGGCCTGCTTTGGGCATTCCTATGACAGCCTTAATTTATAGCATCATTGTCATCTGTGCTATGGTGTACAACCCAACATGAGAGTAATCCTCAACATTCCCTTAATAATTCATATATAATTCTATTTTTCTTCAAACATGGAGTTTTACATTAAGTCAAAGCCATCAAGTTCCATCATTTAAAAAAAATATATAGAAGACACTGCAGAGTACTCTGGAGTTCAGACTCATTAACTGATTTTAAATCATTGAAAGTGGCTTTAGAGTAATATATAGGCTGAACAATAGGATGAGCCCAGTTTATTATAGGAAACATTTTCTCACTTATCTTAAGATGTATTTCTCATGACATTTCTGATTGCATCTTTTCTATATCCTCGATATTAGTGTGTGATGATTATTTCAATAAATAAAGCTGAATGTTAGGTTTTAGAGGAAATATTTTATTTTTAATATTTTATTAACTCTTTGAGAATCTCATAAATGTATATTGAGCATATTCCACCCTCCTTAATGCCTCCGCTTACTGGCCTCTCAGCCCTCATATCTCTTTGCACATGATTTTAGGATTACGTTTTTTATTTTCTTCTTTCCCCATCAAGTCCAGTTTGTGTTGCTCACCGAGTCTTTGGGTTGGAAACAGCTCTAGTGCGACCAACCTACAAAGGATCACATGGTTTCTAAAAGCCTGTCTCTCCCAATCCCAGCTACTATCAAATGCTAATAGCTCCTTAGCTAGTGATTGGATTCATTTCTACCCAAGTCCCTTCCTCTGTACTAGGATTTTATCTGGCTGGAGCCTACGCAGGTGTTGTGTGTGCTGTCACAATCACTGTACCTGGAGATATTTTAATTGGTGTGGTTTATATAAATGTGTGCCAAGAGTTAGGGAATTTGCTAAATAGCCAGTCCTAATGCATTTTTAAGTTCTTCTTGGTATATATAGAATTCATATGATTTTTTCTTAATAATAGTTTTCTATAGACTGCATTGAAGATGGCAGAATGCACCATCAATGGCCCAAAGCTCTCATATTCAAGACTGTCAGTCCTCCTCCTTGCATCTCTCTCTTGAACTTAAATAAATGTTACAATAATGGCCACTTAAATATATGAGCATGAACCTGATAGGATTTGTGCACAATTATACATTTATAAGACATAAAATAGTGAACAGAAATGAACATAAAATAGCTGTTCTTAAATGTACAAGATTAACTTAAAAGTAGCCACTAAGTAGATCACTGTAGGTCCACTATATTACCATACAGGTCCTGCTTTTTGTTTCTTTGTTTCTTTCTTTGTTTATTTATTTTTAAATAACTGGTCTACTGCACTGTAAGTCCTAGAGGGCTCTATTCTTGCATTTTGTTTTCTCCACTGAAATTCCTGAGAAAGACAGGTTCATGTAAAAAATCTGAGCATACCTCAAAATTTGTTCATAAATAGAGTCCAAACTTCATTCATATCCTGGGTTTCTTATCACCTTTTTTCTACTTTATGTTGCATAAAAGCCATGGACTCAAGAACCTGGTCAATGATGGCTATAATTTAATCGAATGTTTGACTTCTTTCTGAATTAAAACATTGCAACTGTTAGCTTCTTATGTGTTATGATTATATGCATACACAGTGTGTGTGCATGTGTGTGTGTGTGTGTCTGTGTGTAGTATTAAGCATTTTTTAGATTATCTCTATAACATTTTAGCAAGTCATTCCTTGTCACTGTTTGCTCCTTTTGTATCTGGCCTGGCATTACTGACTCATTTGTACTCAGTAGATGGCAGTAGAAGCTACAGTGAAGCATCTGATGCTAAATTATACAACAAAGAAAAAGACACAGTTTTTGCTTTGGCCACTGGAGCACTCAAGCTGCCTCCATGGTTCTTCAAAAGAAAACACTGTATAGAATTATATCCTGCTGGGAGTCAACCAGAGAAGTAAGATGAGAGGCCTCCAGTGGAAAGGTCCTGTTGCTTCACTTACCCCTTTTTACATCCTGTGCATCAACACTGCTTTTCGGAGTACATTGGCTTAGTTATGGGAGATGTTATCTTTATCTGGTAGGCAGTGTTGGAAACACTGCTTAAGATTTTGTCTGTGTGTGGACTAAGATATCAACACACTTATAATATGTTTACTGGTAGAATTGGGCTCATATATGTCTCAAAATCCACAGTCTGGCAAGAAACACTACCAGGGGCCTTTAACAGCCTCCAGAGGAAAACTCAAGGCAGAATCTAAACAAAAAAAGCAGTTTCAATTGACTTTGTGGCATGTACTTTCTTTAATGCTAAGTGTGTACCTAGAAAAGATTAGAGACTTTCAGGACAAATTTTGTTTGTGCTCTCTAGCATACATTATTAATTTAGTAATTTGAGTTTCTGTATGTTTAGTAACTTAACAAATAAAGCTTCTTTAGGGAACTCGGAAGCATATCTTTAACAGAGAATGCGAAGAGATTAGAAAGTATTGGAACCGTCTCACCTACTGCTATTAGTCTACTACATGGCAGCTAAAGCTAGGGGCAGAGGAGCAGATGTCTCCTGTTAGCCTCAATAAGAGTGGAATGCGGGTTTATGTAATTCAGTTGTTCAACTTTAAAAAAGGGGTTTGTGTGTGTGTGTGTGTGTGTGTGTGTGTGCGCGCACACACACACACACACACACCTGTGAGGGTAAAAGACCAAACTACAGGATCTATTTCTCCACTTCCACCAAATGTGTTCTGAGAGTAAACTCAAGTTGCCAAGTTTAGCAGTACACCTCTCTGGGCCTCACCAATTTTTAAAGAGAAAATAATTTAAACTACATTTTAGAGTTCATGCAAGATTTTCTAACACTGAAACTCAAGACTATATATTCTGCCTTTATTTTAGGAAAGTCCAATATTCTTTTTTAAAAAGTAAGATTAAATCAAAATTATTCTTCAGTATTTGGTATATATTGATTTATAACTTAAAAACATCTTTATTCTATCTTAAATCATTTTTGTCATCCAGCTATCCATTGTCAATATAAGTCTTGCTGTCTTGTGTCACACTGAACTATTGAAAAGCTCTCCTTAAGAGATTATGTAAATCTGTTTCCAGTAAACAAAAATATAACACACTTCCTGAAGAATATTTTCAATGTCATAGTTTAAAGTCAAATTGTGTTCATTTTATATATAGGTAAGTCCTTCTGAATCTATTAACCACAACTTAATCCCACCTTGCAAAAATTTGGCAGTATGTAGATCCTGTACCGGAAGGGACAATGACATAAAGTGGCCTAATGTTTGTCAGTTCTTAAAGCTGTGAGACTCCACACGGACAAACACTGCTATGTACATACTATGTTTGCACATGTTGCTTGTTTATCTGTCATCTTATGAGAAAGAAACTTAGAAATTTAAACTCAAGGGAGTGTTGATAAAACATGTGTGAAGGATGACTGAGAAATCTGAAATGTAATTCTTTTAATACAAAGAGAAAATTCATTTTATAAAACATTAGAAACTCTTCTGTCGGTCTCAAAACGCATAATGCAATGTTATTATCCATTTTTAAAGCCTACTAATATATTCAAGGTCTGTATGTATGTATTCCAGAAATATCAACTTATTGTTAAAATGGTAATAATTACCTTTTCATTGTATATTTTTAAATCAATAGAAGGTTTTAATATTTTCCTAGACACGTTATTGCTCATTTTTATAATTATTACTGCGAATAATTCTGTCATAGAATGGAAGAAATACCAAGCTAATAGGTGCAGTACATCTAAGTGGTATCTAAGAAGCTCTTAATAAATTCATTTTCTATTAGAATAGCTAGAGTAGACTCTTTTGCTTACAGCTACTATCGACTTGATCCATCTACTTAATCTGCCAACCACCCCTGTGGACTAACTTCACAAACCTTTCAGAGGTCGAGAAGCTGCCATGTCAGAACAAACTAGATGGGTGACGAGAGCCCTGTGGGTCACAGACGGCATAGAACCCATGTCAATAGAATGCTTAAATGCTATAAATTACTTCCCTGCCTGGCTTGTCCACATTTCTCTGTATTTAAGAGAATGCTATCAACTAAATATTGTTAATCTTCTGGCTGCATTGTGCTTAACTTACATGTAGTATTTTAAATCAGATTGTGAGCCCAGAAATGCATTTGGCTTAATGAATTTATTGTTTTACTAGGCAGCAATTAAAGTGACACTGCTAATAAGCCCATGGGGAAATATGAAAAGATTCTCTACCTATGTGACAATGTCAAAGGTTTAAAATTATTAGTTCACACTGTTTCTTTGTTGGACAGTGTCTGATACCATTAGTCACAAGCAGTTGCGGATACCTGTTTCATGTTATCATTGCTAAGGTAATATCTAACATTGACTGGCTGCGTCTGGGCTGGAGATATTGTTCTGGCTGCTATCTGTATTTCAGTGTCTGAGCTGAAATTATGACAACTGGAGCTGGATTTAAACCTAACATAAAAATCTATTATTCACTAAATAAATACTATCTGTAAGTATGGTAGCATAGTAATTTAAATTTTTGCCCTTTAAGAGTTTGCACAGTGGTGTGTGTGTGTGTGTGTGTGTGTGTGTGTGTGTGTGTGTGTGTGTGTGTGTGTGTGTGTTGACACAGGAATTCTTACTGGCCTGAAGTTCTGGGACTCTTCGATTAGGTGTTCTGGCTAAAGACTCTCAGAAATCTGGCTGTCTCTGCTTCCTCAATGCTGAAGTGACAGAAACACTACCATGAGAGGATCTTTTCACATACATCCTGAGAGTCAAAATCAGGTCTTCATGTGCACAACCCAAGCACTGTACTGACTCTACAATCTCCCTAACCACTGGTTGTGATTTTTAAGACTGTAGAACTGATTATATTTTATAGAGAATGTTCTTTCAATTCATGTCTGCTTTCTTGGTTTGTGTTCCCTGCACACATCTGCTTTGTGGCGTCATCAGTCTTCCCGTTTTATGAGCTGAATACTCTAGATGTCTTCAACCACACATATAATTGTAGCTACCTGAAGATGTGGTGTTTTCTTCTGAACCTCTGCATTGTCCCTACCAGAAGTGAAACCTTTCAGTATCTATAGAAACATACACAGTAGCTTTAGTGGTAATGACATTGATATTCCCAATATCAAATACTTTTTTTTACCAAGTTGTCATCATTCAAGTACCAATTATCCTATGAAAAAGTGTGTGTTGAAGGTTTGTGGCCATACTGGGGAACTATTGGGAAGTGGTGGAACTTGAGGCAGTGGAGTCTATAGGAGGAAGCTAGGTGATTGGGGATAATTCCTTAGAGCACCAGGGGATCTCAGCAACTCCTCTTCCTCTCCTTTTCTGAGTTACTTTGCTCTACCCAACATCCTCAGCCACGATTCTGTCTCTGTTCAGGCATAAAGCAGGGAGAATACGGAGCTATGGTCTAGAAGCTTTGAAATCTGAGCAGAAATCATGTTTCCTCCTACTCCATAGATTTTCTTGCCAATTTTGTCTTTACATAATTGATTTGACTTAATGCATTTTCTCCTTCTATAAGGTAGTAAATTAAGCAGATCATAAACTTTAAACAAATGAGTTTATGCATACAAAATATTCTCAAACATATTTTAAAGGTAAAACCTTCATTATCAATATTAATTAATTTCTATAATATCTCTTTTCGTTATTAATTTCTTTGCTGTTAATATAGATGTAAATGTTTCTGGAAGGCAGTGGGAACAGGCAATGTCAAAATGAAAACAGACGTTTGAAGAAAAAAACGGATTATATCTGATAAAAAACAACTTACTCATTTAATAGTTCAAAATGAACACATTGGTATTAGAAGGCATATTTGCAAATATCCACAGAGGGAGGAGGAAAGGAGGGGGAGAGAGCAACTACTCTTTATAAATCTCTGTTCAGTCTCCTAAACCTAAATATTGGAAGGGTTTTAGCAACCAAGTGACATTACCCAATATGTGGACTACAGAAAATCGTTTTCTTTCTTCTATATCATGCCCCACCCTTCTTCAAACAGGTGCAAACTATATCTGAACACATGGCCTCATTTCTCCCAGACACATGAATCTAGCATCCTAAAAACAACAGATTTGCTTTGTTTTTTTTTTTTTTCATTAAATAAAGTTTGAAATGTCATAGCTCTTTTGCATCTCTTCTGCATATAGGAGAATATTTATAGCTTAAATTTTATCAAAATAAATTTATTGAGGCTGCTATAAACATAAATTTGTAAAGTGAGTGTTCTGACAAGAAGAAATAAAAAGGAGAAAATTCTAAAAGTTCTAGGACTGCAATATCAGAAAATAGGCTGTTATTTCACCAAATATTACATTTCACTTTATGGCTTAAAGCAGAATCAGCTCTGCGACAGTTCTCCTTGATTATCCAGATGGCTGAAATAGCCTAGGCGATAGAACCCTGTGCACGCCAGGGATGGTGTTTCCAGGGAGATTTAAATGAAGGCGGACGTCTACCCTGAACATGGGGAGGCCTGTGGGCTGAGGACATGGACTGAAAACACAGCACAAAGTGAGTGGGGCGTTGGCTTTCATCTCTCTCTGTTGTAGGCACAATGTGGCCTTAAACCTCTTGTTCCTACCACCACGCTGCCTCCACTGTGCCCACTCCACCACTATAAACCATGCCTCAAACTAAGAGCAAAACAACCCCCTCTTTCCTTCTCTCCCTGCTTTTTCTGTGTATTTTGTTGCAGCAATATGAAAACCAGCTAATACTCCCTCCAATTTCCACTTATCCTGTAACTTTCATATTCAATCTGTGCAAAGGAAGACTCCACGTCCTAAGGAGTAATGCTTTCTGAACCCAAAGTGAAATATATTTCAGACTCATATTGCTCATGCGCTGGCCATTCCCTCTCCTGCAATAGTGTGTAATCTTTAAAACCACTTACCTTGTCATCATTGCCATTACAATAATCGCCATCACCGTCACCACCACCATCATCATCAGTGACCAACTTAGTGACAGTATATATTCTGATTGTAACCCTGTATTGTTTTCGCTGACTGCCTTCAACTACAGTCATCTTCTCACATGATTATCCTCTAATTACAGCTTTCCGGTTGGCACTATATCTGTAATTAGACCTTTTGCTGTTCTGGCCACAATTTCCATACCCACCACAAATCTTAAATGGTTGCATGTTTGAACATTTTTTTAGATATTATTGAGTTGAAGGTTTTTGTCTATGCCTGCTCTCACTCCCAAATAATGGGATGATGACCTATTGCATTGGCACTGGGATCCCACAGTGGCCCCTGCTGCAGCTTCCAGATGCATGTCATTCCATATTTCTCGGAAGCGACTAGAACACTTAGAGTGAGGCCAATGGGCAAGTCTCTGAGATTGCACTGGCGGTGTGGAAAAGAGTTTTCCATGCGGTGTTTAGCTGGGGGTTTTTTGGTTAATAATAATAATGGATAATATTATTATTATTATCCATTATTATTATTATTATTATTATTATTATTATTATTATTATTTATTCAGATTATGACTCAATTGTTGTTCAATCACTTGTATCCTCCCATTCCTCCTTCCCTCCTGCTTTCACCCTATTCCCCTCCCCTAGGTCTAAGACCAAGGGGAACCTCCTCCTCCACTGTATGGTCATAGGTTATCAAGTCGCATCTTGGTAGCCTGCTTATTCTTTCGATGGGTGCCATCAGGCTTCCCCAACAGGGAGAGGTGGTTAAATTTAGGATGCCAGAGTTCATGTCAGAGTCATTGCCTGATCTGCACATAACTGTGGAGAATTTCCTGTCCATTGGGTAGAACAGAGTAGGGGTTTGATGTTTACTATTTGTATTGACCTTGGTTAGTGCAATAGTTTGAGCAGATCCCTCTGGGCTTCAATCCACCCATTATGACTTTGGAAATCTATCTGGTGCTTTCTCAGAAAATCAGGAATAGGGTTTCCTCAAGACCCAGCTATTCCACTCCTTGGAATATACCCAGAAAATGCTCCACCACACAACAAAGACATATGCTCAACCATGTTCATAGCAGCCTTATTCATAACAGCCAGAACCTGGAAATAGCCTAAATGTCCTTCAGTTGAAGAATGGATAAAGAAACTGTGGTACATTTACAGTATGGAATACTACTCAGATATTAAAAACAAGGAAATGCTAAAATTTGTGGACAAATGGATGGAACTAGAAATAATCATACTGAGTGAGTTAACCCAGAAGCAGAAGGACTCACCTGGTATATACTCACTTATAATTGGGCACTATCCCAAAAGGCATGTCCCACAAAAGTTTTATTTTACCAGGAGATTGGTATAAATGTGAGGACATCCTACTGGGACTCTATGTAAGAGAAATATAGGAGATGGGGAAATAGAAGGACCCAGAGGGTCCTAGAAACTTACCGTTAACTATTTCTAATGAGATCGCTTGTACTAGATGGCAGAGGAAACTAAGGGGTTCCAAAGCTGGTGATGATACCACAGTGAAACAGCCCTTTGGTTAAGCTAAAGAGGCTGTGGGCAGATGCCTGTGCTCTGTAGGTTCGTGGCCAGAATGCAGGTCCAGCTGGCTGACTGCTTTCTCTTCAGTGGTGACTGAGGCAGCTATGGCTGCCTGGCCAGACGCCAAGCCCCAAGGGTCCAACAGTGAATTATTTTAGAGAGGAGAGGAGCCTGTCCTTCCCCAGAATAAATGATGCGTTTCAGGAGGTCATGGTAGAGGAATGGAGAGAAGAGGGACATTATACAGCTTGAGGGAAAAAAACAAACAGAGCTTGAGCAGTGGGATGAGTTTTGGGTGAATGTGTTTGATTCACTGGGTCTAGGGGTGCCAGAGATACTTCATTTACATGCAGAAGTACAGTCCTATTGTAAGAAGGGGAACACAGTAGGCAGTACGTAATTATCCTATGGGTGGGGAAAGAACTCCAGGTACAGTTAAAGGTTATTTGCTGAAAGCTAAGGTCTTATTCGCAAAAAGTGGGGCATTTCCAAGGATCCCCAGGTACTTGTTGAACAGGTTCTACCTGGAAAAAGGGAGTAGACTCTGTTTTTTATTTCCCTGAGGACCATGTGGCATTCCTAAGGTAGAGGATGTGGGGACTTGGGCTCCCCAAATCAGGCAGAGAAAAGGGAGCCCATGACAAAGGGAGTCCGTTATTCTGCTCTGAGCTCAAGGGCTATACGGTAATGCCAGACTTCAGCCTTCACTGAAGGGTCTCATATTACACTTATTATTAAGGATTAGAGCACTACAGCTGGGCAGGTATTGATTCACTCTAACCTGTCCATATGGAACTCCAGCTCTATCCTCTCTGTCTGTCTCTTTGTCTCTGTCTCTGTCTCTCTCTTTCTCTCTCTACCTGGGAATCCTCAACTGGGAATGGTAGCTCTTCTGCCTAGTCATTGGCTCTGGCAATAAGGATTTAAGTCACTCCAACTGGTAACCAACCCAGATTTATTTACTCAGCACTCTTTATCTCTGTCCTCATATTGTAAGTCTCTAAAGGGACATCTGCATGCATGTTTGCAGGAATTCACTTTGTTTCTCCTTTGAAGCTCCTCAATAATATCATAGAGGCATAAAGCCAATTTGCACAATAGAAAGCAGTATGTCAGGTGCATCTCTTTCCCTTATGATGTGTCGTTGGCAGTTCAAAAATAAGTAATGGTGGAAAGACTTAGTCCATGGTGACTGACAATTGCTGCAAACCTACAAAGCACTTTCATTTTATTTTTCTGCTGTTCATCTTCTTGGTCCCTACCTCTAATGTCATTTCTCATCACTTTTTATGTCACTCTCTAAAAAGTATCAATTTATAGTCTCCAAAATCCAAACATTACCCAGTGTGCTAAGAATTGCCATACTTAGGCCACGATCCTGAAACTTGTCACATTAATCAAGATGCCCCTTTCTATCCAAACATTTCAAGCACATGTCACCTTTTGCATGTTTAAATTTGAATTCACTTTGTGTCTATAATAGAACTGGTACCTCTTGGTACTGTTTTTCAGTGTCTTAAAGCAAGACACTTGGTGTTAACCCTTGTCTTTCTCATTGTTCTCAACCAGCATATTTTAGTCCCTGAACATTTAATGAATCTGAAATGCTGTGTTCATCCTCACTGTTCTGAGTCTAAAGACATAAACTACACTCCAGATACTCTGACAACCTTTTAACTTGTTTCTTTCCATTTCAGTATCACTCTGGATCAATCCATGACATATGTTTCAGGAAGAGTAAATCTCATTAAGAGCACGGTTACAAATGATACCCTTTTCACAATTAAAACTATAAAATGTCTCTGAAAAAAATACAAAATCCTTTCACAGTCCATAAAATACCTTTTAATAAGGTTCCTGATTATCCACTCTGGGTCATCTGTCTCCTTCCAGGTTCATTATACACTGAACACCCCCGTTTCACAACTCCAGAAGCTTTCACTTCCTGGTTTGCCTCATTGTCCTTCCCCTCTCAGAGTCCTGTACAATGTCAGTAATGAATTTTGCCTCTGAAATTTAACTCATCAATTATTTACTTCTACAAAAAGGAAAATTCCTTTCAATGTTTCACTTTCTTATTTTTAACATTAGGCATCTCTCACCTTTTGCACTTGATTTCTCTTGTTTTATATCAAAATTATAAAGACGCTGTGGCTCCAAACAGCATAGCTTTGTTGTTTCCCAGTGTTGAAAGGCAGAAGTCTGGCACCAGCCTCACTATGTGAAAATCAGAGGATTGCTTGAGCTGCATTCCCATCTGTTGATTTTGGGGGACAACTTTTCTTTGGCTTTTGCAACAGTGTTTATCTCTCTCCTCAGCCTTCAATTCAGCACCCATGGATTTGTCCTACTTATATCTTATCACTCAATACTACTTCCATTGTAAGATCGTCTTTTTGGCCTCCTCGTTTACAGTGAAGGGCCGTACAATTTCCATGGCATCACCTGAGTAGTCCAGAATGAATTCATCCTGGGGGCAACATACTGGCAAGTTTTGGAGATTAGAGAGAAGGCATGTTAGGGGACCATTATTTGCCTTGTCACATATTCTCGTTTCTTTTGTCCTTTTATCCAAATAAGCATCCAACAGTGGCAATATTTTCTCACTTCAAGATAATGGCAACTAACACAGAGTCTCCACTAGTCAACATGCAGAGAATTAGAAACGGTGGAGTATTAAATCCTAAATGGGAAGACACATCACACTTTTACCCCAAAACCTCAGTATCCTCATGAAAGAGGAAGCAGAACAATTGCAACAGCACAAACAAGACCTGCACAAGTTCAAACCACACAAAGTTCCAGCACAAGGAAGCAGAAGTATAAACAAGGCCCAGCCTCTAGCCAAGTAGCTATCTGCAATTTACAGCTGCTCTGATCAGTTTTCTTTCAATGGAGCCACACTGGTATATCAATCACACCCCAAGACAGGTCACATGCTCAGAAATAGTTGGCCAATGCAAATTTGACTGTGTGTCCTTTTTCTGACTTTGTTTGTTTGTTTGTTTTGTTTTGTTTCTGTTGTGTTTTGAGTATTTGTGTGTGTGTGTTGGAACAAGAAGGAATATAGAGTGTGTAGGAAGGGGATTGGGCAGAGTTAAGAGGGAAAATAATATTACCAAATATATACCTTTTGGAAAAACCTAAATAAAAAAAATTGCTAGCAAATCAACCATGTTTAAATGGGGAAAAAAAAAAAGATTGTAAGAGCCAGAGGTAGTGGATAACTTCAAATGAACAATGTTTTCTGGACAGAATAGGGAAGTTGCAAATATGAACTCACAGTGGGTATGACACCATGCATAAGAGCTGTGCAGGTTCAAGCCAAACAGTCTCAGTATGGTAGAGAGTGGGCATGAACCGCTAGTTGGGGGTCCACAGGTGTCTTATAGATGCTTGGATTGGGAGAACTAGTTTCCTTTAATGGTGTCACTTCTAGTGGGTGAGCCACACCCCAGGACAGGCCCAGCTCCCAAGAGTCGTTGGGCAACACAAATCGAGCTCAGTGTGATTTACAAAGAGAAGAACAAGAAACCTCAAGGATACATGAGTAGTTGAAGTGAGGATGGAGAGAGTTCCTGGGAGTAGTTGAGACATTGTAAATATGTTTTTGAAAAACTACAAAACTGTCAAAGAATTAAAGAAAATATTATTTAAACAGAAACACTTAGCACAAAGTAAACAAATAACCCACATATATTTTAACGTGAGGGATATTAAATATGCTTCTGTGTTTACAAGATTCAGATTTTTATGAGGTAAAGAATATGCATACACTTCAGCATTATTAAGTAAGTTTATACCTGCTCAAATGTTCCATGACAGGATAAGTAATGACGCTCTTTATTTGGAATTATGGGCAATGAAAATTAGGACAAGCCGGGCGTGATGGCACATACCTTTAATCCCAGCACTTGGGAGGCAGAGGCAGGTGGATCGACCTGAGTTCAAGGCCAGCCTGGTCGACAAAGGGAGTCCAGGACAGCCAAGGCTACACAGAGAAACCCTGTCTCAAAAAAAGAAAGAAAGAAAGAAAGAAAAGAAAAGAAAAGAAAAGAAAAGAAAAGAAAAGAAAAGAAAAAGAAAGAAAAGAAAATTAGGACAAACAAAACATCTTAACAGAAAAAAATTAAATTTGTTGAGTCATTTGTTGAAATACTTCTCAATGCGTTAGCAAGTCCTTTGTCTGATAAAGCATAGGTGATGTCAAAGCTGGACATCACTGTAGAAACAAAACACTGTCCTTGCCTCTTCACTACTTAGGACAATCGTTCCAGGTGTGTCACAGGGTAAGATTTCAAATATCATTCCTCAGGACACAACACTAAAACATGGGAGCCCTTAGCCAAACCTGGCATATCTGAGGTTCTCAAATGCAGAACTTAATCTGAATACATTCTGAAAATATAAAGTTCTGAATTCACACACAAAAAAATATGGAAGACTTGAGAATAAACAGTGCTTTGCAAACAGTGGGTAACATTGATCTTTTCTGTAGACTGTGTAGGCTTGAGCAGGTGTGCTACAGAATAGGATGGCTGTAAGAAAAAGCTGACTGCTCCCAAACACTTTATTCTTTGATTGTGTAATCAATAACAATATTTTTCCATGCAAACTGGTCATTTTTAATTTTTAAATATATTTTATTAATTTATTCATATTACATCTCAATTCTTATCCCATCTCTTGTATCCTCCCATTCCTCCCTCCCTGCCATTTTCCCCTTACTCTCTTACCCTATGACTGTGACTGAGGGGGACCTCTTCCCCCTGTATATGCTCATAGGGTATCAAGAGCAAAAAATTCAAGTGACAACACATTTTTAAATTTTTAATAATGAAGTAAGAGGAGAAACAATTCCTCCACAATCCTTTATTTCTCTTTTAGAAACTGTACTCCATCTGAAGGCACATTAAGCTAAGGACACTGAGATTGTTTAAGAATGGAAAATTTGGGAGAACACTGGAGTAGAAGAAAAGCTGGGACATAAAGCTGCCTAGTGCACATGTCATTGTGGCTACTGCATCTCTAGGTGACAGGAAATTGAAAGTTCCGTTGTAATCTCTGGGATCATTTCATATGTAAAGCCCGTCTATGAGCAAATGTTCACTGTGTGGTCTATTTGTGTACCCTAACATAGAGTTTAAAAATCACAGATTATCTACAAATGAAACTATTTTATCAACAGACATATGCATGGCTATGCTTCTCAAAGTTATTATATCAACAGACAAGTACACATGTATGCTTACCAAAATAAAGTTCACCTGGATGGTCAGCATCAGATACATGGATAGTGAAAATATGGAATATAGGAATGCTGTCCCTCAAGAACAGATTGATAGGGTCCTATTGTTTGCTACAGCATGCATGGAACATCAGCCCATTTAATTAAGAGAAATAAGCCCAGCACAGGCCTCCTTCATATGTGGAAAATGGAAAGGCAGCTTCATGGAGATATAGGAGGCAGAAAATTCAAGCTATGGGTTAGGAATGACAAGAGAATACAGGAGATAGAAAAAAGTTAGAGGGGGGACTTAACACACAATATGGGAAAAAATTATTCTGGGTTTCTATCTTTGCACACTGTATATGTGTGTCAAATGCTCATACTGAAATACACAAATATTACTTTCCAAAAATGGGAAAAGGGAAGGATGGAAGCAAAAGAGAGAGGAAAGGATGGAGGGGGAGAGAGAGAGAGACAGAGAAAGAGAAGCATTAGAGATGTGACATGGTTTGGTGTTTCAAAAGAGAATCCATTGAACAGATGCTAATGCAGGTTGACTGGCCACTGCAATGGACTGGATGCAGCTGCCTTAAATAATTCCAGATATGCTTACACAGATTTACCTGCGAAGGGGGAAAAAGCTTCCCTTCAAAAGGTACTTAAAATATAAAGATTTAAACCTTATTTCTCTTCTACAATGAAGGGGTCACTGACCCTGTAATTCAGTTATTTAAATAAGTTATTTTGCTAACCACCATAAATATTAACAGAAATTTAAGTTTTAGTGTTGTTATCAGTGTCCTAGAAACTAAATGTTGATACATAGGATTCTGATAAACTGTGTTATATCATCTATATCTGTTAGAAATACCTCCATTTGATCCAAAAACACTTAAATAAGGCTGTGTTTAAATATTGGAGTGGTTTCAATTTGGGTGAAAATTTCAAAGTATTTCTTTTCTACTGGGAAGGAGAACATCCACAGTTACTCTTCAATGTCGCCAAAACACATCTCTAAAATTTATTTAAAATTTTCTTCCATCAAATAATAATAAAAAAAAAGTTTAAAAAGTAGCTTTGAAAATAATATATGGTGTGGAGATAGCTGTTTGATCTGGAAGTGAAGGTCAGTGACTGTGAAGTACTTACATTAGATGCACAATTCTTTTCAAATTGCCTAAAGGCAGACATGGGGACTTCCAACACGTGGAGTCGGAAGTCATTGTAGTTTGGTAAAGGAGGTATTTTGTTCCTTTTGAGAAAAATGACTAAATGTATGTCTGTGAAATAGCCAGCTTCGTTCAAATGACTCCATCTTTCAAAATCCTGTAACAATGATACATTTAGCCTGAAAGTGCTTGTGCTACCTAGGAATGTTCCTTTCTGGGAATAAGCTGTGCACAGAAATCAGTATCTACTTGTAGCCTTCATAAGGCTTGTCATCCTCAGACACTGAAAAATAGTACATAGATGCAATATGGTTGCCTATGCTGATATGTCTTGAGCAGATATTGTTTTTTGACATTAACATTTTATTTATTTATTTATTTATTTACTTATTTATTTATTTGTTTGTTTGTTTTTAACCTCCAGAGGGCTAAGATTATAAACATGAGCTTCTATGCCTAGCTTCTTTTTAAATATATACTCTTTGATAACTTTACACATATACACAGTGTATTTTGATCAACTCACCCCAGACTCCTCCCTTGTTTTGTCTCTGGATACCTCCTAGACTTGCTTCTCTTACCTTAATGTTCTTTTCCTTTTTCTTCTAACACACTGAGTCCAGTTAACACTGCCTGCACAAGAATGAGTAACCTGCCCTGCCAACAGCCATACACACCGTAAAATTATACCTTCTACCCCAAGAATATCAATTGCCCTTGACTCCTTGGTATCTTAATAGCTCCCCCTGCCCCGCATCCATGATAGATTATTGGCTGGTATGATGCTAATCAGATAAGCATAGGTGCTGGGAGCACGTAAATGCAACCGTCATGTCCTGGACTGAGCAAGTTTTTAGTAATCTCTAAGTCGTCTCACAAATGGAATCATCTCTATAGTAAAACAACTGCATAGGACTTGTTTAGTCACGAGGCTGAGTATTCAGCAGACCAGTTAAAAACACGCATTAAAGAGAGGGAATGGTAGAGTAAGAATCTACTAAAGTTGAGGGAAAAGGTCATGGGGTGCAAAAACCAGGATGGTAGGATGGTTAACTTTTTAATTCTGTAAGATTAAAATAATAAATTGAGGTAAATCTATTATTTTTACAACATTGGTGTGGAAACTTTTTAAGGCATTTTTCGCATTTAGTGATAATAGCTTGGATTTTTAAATTATTTTTTTACTGAATCTTACCTTTTCTATTTTACAGTTTCTCTTCCTCAATTTATAAAACATTCATATCTTTGCAGGCACTATCTCACAAACTACAAATTAGACACTTTAACATTTAAAAAGCCTAGTGCTTACACACAGCATTTATCACAAATTGTCACTCTGTGATGGATAAAAACAAGGTAAGAATTAGCTATGTGATTCCAGCATTGATTTGATGCTACCTCATAGAGAATGTTTTAGTGAGAGCCATCCCAAGATTTCCAAAGTTTGATTACATTCTTCTTATTTCAAAACTAATGTTTCAAGCAGTGAGCTATTTTTAAAAATCACACACACACACACACACACACACACACACACACACACACCAACCTTAGGAAACACCACCACAATTTCAAAGCTCACCTATAGCCTCTATCCCAGGAAGAGGCCAGTGGATATGCTTAAAACCTCGCAGACAGATGGTGAGGTGAGGAGAATGGAACTCAGTCAGCTTAGATGCTGTACTAAGGCTCTTCAGCAATGTACCTAGTATTAAACTAGTACAGGACAATGTATACAGAGGCAGAAAAAAAAGTTCTATTAAAAATTACTACAGATCAGAGAAATCGGAACCTCTTAGTTTGTGGATGGTGCTATAAATGAAGCCACTATCATTCAAAATAATAAGAACCTTAAAAATAGCTATTACATTGTTATGTCATCACTTGTAGGTATACAACCCCCCCCCCAAAAAAAGTGAAAGCAGGATCTTTAGAAATAGTTGCAAACTCATATTTATTGCAACGTACTTCACAATTGTCAGGAGATAGAATCAACTCCTTTTCATAGAAAGTGGTTAAGTAGAACATGGCATAGGCACACAATCCCACTTTATTCTTCCTTGTAAAAGAAATAATATCTACCAAAGCACAGGTGAACCATGAGAAAATATTTTACCAAGTAACCCACTCACAAAAGAGAAAAACTGTGTGATTCTACTCACACGACATAGCTAAAGTAGTCATCTCATAGAAATGACACCATGAAAATTTCCAGTGAATGGAGAGAGAAGAAAATGTGGCAAGTATCATACAATAGAGTTTTATTTTTTAGAATTAAAAGAATGTTCTGGTACACAATCTGATGTACTTATCATCAAACAATATATGTATAACTGGTAATGATCAGTTATAGTATATAACTGAAATAGTATATGTTTTACCACAAATAAAAATATTTTCATAAAAAGAATAAGTTTAAGATACAATTCCTAGAGGGTTTCCAATATGGTGGCACTGAATACACACTGCATCTAATCTACAGGACGGAGTCTAGGGACCCAATTGGGAGCTACAGACTGCAAGACCTGGAGAACCCTAAGTGAGAGGGGTCTGTACAGTGCAGACAACAAATGAGTTTGGCCTTGGGTCATCCAAAGGTCCAGGGACGATGGGAGCCCAGTCCCCAGAGTCTGGACACAAACCCACCTGCAAACTGCAGCCGTGCTCTAGAGCACAAACGCGGTATATGGGACTGAACTCAGGGCAGTGGAGCACTGGAGCTCCTGGCCTGGGGAAATCTCAGGAAACCGAGTGAAAATAACATCAGAACTGCCCCCACACACCCACTCCATGCCGGTCCACAGAAAGCCCCAGGTGTCACATGGTGGCCCAGATGGCTGTGGACACTTTATCCAGCCACAGCTGTGTGGTCTGAACGGGACCAGGCAGAAACCTAACAACCTGCTGCAGCGGACTGTTCCTGCACAACTGTGCAGAACTGACCCAGACTAGCTAGTCTCCACAACCCAGCAGGGCCTTCCACACTCTCTGAAGAGGCTGGGGTGGCCAGAGGGGAAAGGGCAGAAAGCTAACTGGCCACTCCAACCCAGAGGGAGTTCCTGAGCTCAGAGGAAAATTCATAGCACTAAGTGTCTTCATAAAGAAATAGGAAACATCCCATATAAGCAACTTAACTACACATCTGGAAGCCATAGGCAAAAAAAGAAGTAGAAACACCCAAGAGGAGTAGATGTCTGGAAATAATCAAAGTCAGGGCTGAAATCAATAAATTAGAAACAAAGAGAACAATTCAAAGAATCAACAAAACCAGGATCTGGTTCTTTGAGAAAATCAACAAAATAGACAAACTTTTAGCCAAACTAACTAAAAAGCAGAGAGACACTATCCAAATTAACAAAATCAGAAATGAATAGGGAGATATAACAACAGACACTGAAGAAATACAAAGAATCATAAGATCCTACTTCAAAGGCATCTTCAACAAATGGTGCTAGTCTAACTAGATGTCTACATGTAGAAAAATGCAAGTAGACAGGCTGTGACCATATGGTTGGGGAGGAAGTCCCCCTTCTGTCACAGTCCTAGGGGAGGGAAATAGGGTGAAAGAGGGAGGGAGGGAGGGAGGAAGAGAGGAAGGGAGAGAGAAAGAGAGGAAGGGAGGGAGGGAGAGAGGAATGGCAGGATACAAGTGAGGGGATAACAATTGATATTTAATCTGAATAAATTAATTAGATAAAAAAATATATAATTCCTAGTAGTCTGCAAAATCCACCCTAAAGTGTCACACTTGCTTGTGTATATAAAGAAATGCAAATTAGGATCCACAGGAACATCACTTACTATATCCAAAACCTAATTGTCCACCTAAATTTGTGACATATGAAGAATTCATAGAATGGAATCCTACCTAGATGTGACAATGAACATTCAAGTTTTTCTTTATCTGTAGTGCTTATGTCTTCTTTCAATAATTTCTCTATTCATTTACTTTACAGCTTTACTTAACTTTTTATAATGTCATATGTGACAACAGTATTTACATCATTTCAACCTCTCCCCTTCCAACATCTCCCATGCCCTATCACCACTGCCTCTCAAATGTACAACATCTTAGCTTTTAAGTGTGAATGAACACACACACACACACACACACACACACACACACACACATAAATAGAGCCAGCTGAGTTAATTTGGCATTGTTCACATGTGTTTATGTTTAGGGATTATATTTCTCACAATTATTTATTTTGTGTTGTTCTACTTACCATAATCATCTTAGCTCATTAGAACTCAGTATAGATTTTATAACAGTGAATGCCACTGAAATCTAAAGCATTACTTACATACATTTAATCCCCTGTATTTTGTTTTGTGGCATAATTATTAAATATATGGTACTTACGTATAACATAAACCTAAATTCAATACTGTAATTATTTTAAGTAATTTTACTTTAAAGAAGGCAAGTGAAAAGAAAAATATAATCACAGAATTTACTTAATTGGTAATTTTTCAATATTTTCTTTAAATTATATTTAGATATTTTGATTTTCCCTATAGATTTGACTCTCCATTTGTTGTCATGTTTTAAATTTTTCTTTCATATTATTATAAATGATTACTTATAATTAATTATAAAATATATAAAATATATGCTAATATAACAATATAATATTAACACAATATAAACTTATAATAAATAAGACATAGCCTCATATTATAATCAATATAATTGGATCATTTTCTCTTCCATTTTACACCTCCAAAACCTTCTATATAAATCTCCATTCTTTCTTTTCAGATTCATGGCCACTTTTTAAATTAGTTGTTGTTACATGTATATCTGTATACATATATACATCTACATCCCTAAATATAACCTGCTTAGTCTGCATAATGTATGTTTTCAGTTGATCTAACTATTTGATATTGGATAACTACTTGGTGTTCTCTTCTCTGGGGAAGACTATTTCTTCCACTCTCAGTATTTCTTGATTTCCTGTAATTCTACATGTAAGGTTAAGTCCTCTTAGGTGTTCCCCTGTCCATTTTGCTATGTATCTTGTTGTTTTCTTTGTTCAGCTTGCTGGCATATTTGTTTATTTACTTTATTGGGTTCTTATATCTATCACCCTTCTCCATCCCAAACTCTTCCAACCCCCTAACACTAGGTAGGTGAGAAAGAAGATTAAAGGGGGAAAGAAGATGAAACCCTCTTTAGAGTACTTCCTGCTGGTTAGGAGCATGGGGTTCCTTGGGGTAAGTCCAATCTTCATCATCATGGTGCCTCCAACTTCTTATTTTCATCAAACCACAGGAGCAGAGTTAGCAGGCTCTTCCTCCTCCTGCTTCTCCTCTTCCTTCTCCTCCTCCTCCTTCTCCTTCTCCTCTTCCTCCTCCTCCTCCTTCTCTTCTTCCTCTTCCTCCTCTTCCTCCTTCTCTTCCTCCTCTTCCTTCTTCAGAACTCCCCTGTCCCTCTCTAGGCTCTGGCCTTTATACAGTCTCAAGAATCTCCAGAATTCCAAACATAAGCCATCTGCAGCTAGCACATATCATGCCCCTGCTAATGGGTAAGGCAAATCATAAACATCTGCTGTGATGCAGGCTCTTGTCCCACCCCTGGGATTGAAAGAAAAACATATTCACACAACATAACTGGATTTTTTTATAAAAAAAAAAACCAACAAGTTAGTCTTTAAATAAGAATGTTGGTGTAGTTTCTACATTACCAAAGTGAACTTAAGACCCACTCAACAAGAAGGAAACTGTGCCTGATATTATAAACCTAGCCATCCACCTAGGGATAGTGAGGTCGTGGTGCCATTTCTTAAGATCAGTGTAACTGGACTATTATTGAGAAAACATTATGTTTATGTGTTCTATACATGAAACAATTTAGTAAATAAGTACTCATTTATCCAATTCATTTTAAATTTTGTTAAGAGAAAAAGAAATAAGCTCTATAAGACCATATATCTCTCTGGTCAGAAATTTGTTTTAAAATTGTATAAAACTTGAACTATGAAGTTGGTGACCTAGTAGTGAAAAATTCACAATTTGATCTTAGAATAGTAAGGAATCAATTCACGATACCTATCCAAATAAAATAATCACAAAAATATGTCAAACTGCATATGTTAATGAACTCATACTTTTACACAACTTAGATATGTTTGTTCTGAATCCTAAATTAATAAGTTGACAGTGTTATATGTTGAAGTCATGGATCCTGGATAGCTCAAAACACCTCATAAAGATTGCAGGTCCACTTCTCTGGCTGACTTAACAGTGAATTTATCTGATGATGGAAAGATGAAAAGCAAATGGCCTTTCAGTGCACTGCTCTGCCTTGTGTTTCTGTGATTTCTGCAGTTGCAAACATTGATTCACCATCCCTTCCATTTTATCCTATGTTTTACTGAAGTATAAAAATAATATATTAGGTGTAAAACAGCAAGTTTTATGGGAAGGTAAAAAGAGGCTCTATCTAAAATAAGCACCACTCTTCATTTTACAGCTGTGATATCAAAGGAGACACGCACCTGACCTGGCATTTGAACGAAGCCTGCATTTAGTGTGATAAAAAGTCACTGAAGGATTTAGCAAACTTGTAGGTTCAGGCACTAGGGTCCAAAGGTAAGGTTGCTGAAACAAAATGGAGAAGGGAAAAAAAAAAAGTTATGCCAAGAGATAATGACTCCTTCCCTCTGGCAAAATCATTGCAGTGCAGAAATAATATATTACACCCAGAGTCTTTTGAGTGAGGCCCTCTGATTTTTCCCTTGCTATTGCCCTGAGGCCATACCCAAAGCTACCCTACTCTTCATAGCATACCGAGGTTATGATGAATATTAAAATCTACACAAGGAGCTGAAATATAAATAGGATTGTCTCCAACTTAAACAAAAGAATAAAGGTGGGGGCTCTTAAGGTAAACCTACAAAGAAGATTGTGCTCTGTTATTTACAGAGAAGTGAAGTAGAAATTCAGCACACCAAAATAATAATGGCTATTTGAAACTTTGCCTTTATCTTCACACACTTTAGTTCTACCTTCACACAAGAAACTTCCCAGCCCTTTAAGAAAATAAATTATACCTGGGAAAAATGAAAACTTGCCATAGCCTCCCTATGTTTTTATAAAATAATGAGCTAAAACTAAATAACAGTTAATACAGTGGAAAGGATAGAGAAAAAAAATCTTAAGGAAAAAGCATAGATTTTAAAAATACGATTTAAACTTAAACTTATCTTATGCTGTGGATATGTGTCAAATCGCTGGGGGCAGGGAGCAGATGATGAAATGTCTTCTAGACCTTTGTAGAAACATTTGTAGATGGAAAAAGTTTGTATTATTTATGAAAAGAATAATTGAAAATTGTAAAACTATCAGATGGTGTTTTTCACAAGGTAGTTGTAGAACATTGTACAAAGGAAGAGGACTGGTTTTTAGTGTCTCTAGAGAACTGGGCAAACAATGAATGCTTGTGGGCCTCTAAAGGCACACATGTGAAGAGCACAGTGAAGAATCCGAAAAGGCTCCAACAGGCTAACTGGTGTAAAGTCACATTCACTAAAATGAATAAATTTAAGGAGGTCATTCAGCTTAAATAAGGGGGGAAGAGTCCTCAGTTTCTTACAACAAGGATAAACCAATTCATCTCTTGATCATCAAAGACAACACAACACAACAGTTATTTATGGGAGACTGAGGACAGAGACAGCAGGTGTATGAAAGGCATTCATTGAAATTCTTGCTTTATCTGTATTTCATCCTTTAGAATATTGTGGAAATTTGAATTTGAAAAAACAAGCGACAGTGGCTAGTACAGATATTTATTATGTTATTGAATATCTTATACAAACTTGTCCAAATTACTGGTTTCTAAGGTACAGAAGTTCATACAGAAGTAAACTGAAAACCAAAAATCAAGCTGTGGCTATAATTCAAGACCAGACTTGGTGGGCATGCAATAATTCTGAGAGAATAGGCACAGAAATGCAGAGCTCATCAGCACCCCTTTCTATGCCTGTGGATGTATAGCTTCTACCCTCTTATTTTATTTTATTTTTTTTTATTTTACCATAATTATTTTTGCCATTAAGACAATGGTTACAAAAAGAAATTTAAAAAACAACAACAACAAAGTACCTTCCTGGCTACACACATGGTCAGCTTTAGCATGTTTACCCGTTGGCTCGCTTTCTGTGTCTGTTCAATGAATGTCATATGTAAATGCTAAGCTAAGTCAATAGTGTCTCAGAACTGAGTAACTGCAGTGACTTGATGCTCTAAATCAGTGTAGGATTTACTGCTAGATGTTTTTTTTAACCCTTGAACTTGTGATTGTGACCCATGAAGGGAGAGGCCTTTCAGTGCTAAATGTGAATGCATATTTTAAACCAGTGAGAATTTATTTCCTTTAAAAGCTTACCTGGCACAGCGTCTGCCAACAAATATTAGAAGTTTAATAAATATTAAACCAAACCCAGGATGAGGCATGGGTTATTTTGCATTTTGAAGAGATAAAGGCAATGTTTGGCTATCAGGAAGTCTGTAAATATATTCAACATTTCTAATTAGAAAACAGAGTTCAGTTAGAAAACAAAGGAGGTATAAAGTTATGTGCCGTTGGCTGCACACCTCGCTGTGAAAATTACAGCCTTCCCCATCATTTCCTCACCAGCATCACATTTCTAATTATTTTATCCATACCAAAAGAGTTCGCTTTCTCCGTTCTGAAATTCTATTTTCAGTGGCTGCATTGTAATCGCCATCACTCTGGTAAATAACATCCACTTTTCATTAATTTTGAACAAAAGCTAACACGGTGAGTCTACATGTAACAATGATGAGTGTGAGCCTATTAAGTGACAATGCCTTGTAATTTAAGCAGCCATCTCCGATGGACCTGAAGAAATTGGACTAGGGATGTAAAACACCATTTAGTTTACTTGTAAATTTGTATGGGTACTTCCGCTTCTCTTTTACAACAAAAGCCCCAGATGAAATAACCAATGATGCATATGATACTACTCAGACTCCAATACATTCATTTACACTTTACAAAAGTTTAAAGCCAGATAAGCCTGGATTCTAGCTGGAGTGGCCATTTGCTAAAGGGATGCTAATCCCTGTTGTCTTAGTTTCAATATCTTCAAGAGTTAAATGCTCATCTGCATGATGAGCTGGGATGAACTTCAACAGAAATGTCACAGCATGCTTAGGGATAATGTTCATCATGTCAGCATCACATTTGATTAGTTGATATTTGTGCTATTTTGAGTGATCCACATGATCTCTTTTCTAAGGGATTAAGCAGGTATCTTTAAAGCTTTAATAATATCTTCTTGTGCCTTGCTGCCAATATGTGACATATACACCAATTTATCAACTTACTTCCAAAAACAAGTTGAATATTCTTTCATTTAAAACAGGACTAAGGTGAGATCCAAGATGGCGGCGAGCAGTGTGGACCGTGTTTAGAAGCTCCAGTGAACAATTCAGGGAATTGCAGATTTCTGAGCCAGGAACACCAAGGTCCCCACACCATGGCAGCAGGAGTGCTCCACGGTTGGGAGGGACCAGGGGGTGTGATGCAGTCTGGGCAGAGTGCTTAGTTCCACCCTAGGCACCAGCTCAGCTCAGCCACAGTTCTCCTGCTGTGACGCAGACTGGGAGGAGTGCTCAGTTCCACCGGAGGCGCTAGCTCAGCTCAGCGAGCAGTTCTGCCCGAGACACAAGCTCAGCTCAGCAGGCAGTTCTGGGGTGCTGATGCAGGCTGAGATCAGCACACAGATTCATCCCAAAGGCCCTAGCTGGACTTGCTAGGCAGATTGGGTCCACAGACTCTAGCTGAGCTGTGCACACAGGCTCAGCGGCCCAAAGACTCTGGCTGGACTATCCACGCAGTTTCGAACCAGAGTCCCGGGCTGAACTCAGGGCGCAGTGTGAGTCCAGAGTCCCTGGCTGAGCTCAGTGCACAATTCCGCCCCGGAGACTCGGGTGGAGCTCAGCGTACAGTTTGGGGCCAGAGTCCCTAACTGTGCTTGGCAGACATTTTGGGCCCAGAGAGTCTAGCTGAGCTTTTGGCACAGCCCCAGCTCTAAGACTCTTGTTGGACACAGTGTGCAGTTTGAATCCAGAATTCCTGGCTGAGATTGGTGGACGGTTCTGGCCCTGAATCAATAACTGACCACAGTACACACTTTGGGCGAAAAGCCCCTAGCTGAGCTTGGTGCGCAGTCCCAGCCCAAAAATTCTGGCTGGACCCTGTGTGCCTTTAAAAGAAATTAGAAACATCGCACATAAGCCTCTTAACGACACAACTGGAAGCCCTAGAAAAAAAAAGAAACAGAAACCCAAAAGAAATAGACATCTGGAAATAATCAAACTCAGGGCTGAAATTATCAAATTAGAAACTAAGAAAACAGTCCAAAGAATCAACAAAACCAAGAGCTGGTTCTTTGAGAAAATCAACAAGATAGAGAGCCCGTTAGCCAAACTAACTAAAAGGCAGAGAGACAGTATTGAAATCAACAAAATCAGAAATGAAAAGGGAGACATAACAACAGACACTGAAGAAATACAAAGAATCATAAGATCCTACTTTGAAGGCATATATGCCACAAATTTTGAAAATCTAAGGGAAATAGACGATTTTCTTGATCAATTTCACTTGCCAAAGTTGAGTGAAGAACAGATTAACAAGCTAAATAATCCCATTTCCCCTACAGAAATAGAAGCAATCATTGATAGTCTCCCAACCAAAAAAAGCCCAGGGCCATATGGTTTCAGTGCAGAATTCTACCAGACCTTCATGGGCGAGCTAATACTGATACTCTTCAAGCTACTCCAAAGATAGAAATGGATGGAAAATTACTAAATTCATTCTATGAGGCCATAGTCACATCGATACCTAAACCTCACAAAGACTCAACAAAGAAAGAGAATTTCAGACCAGTTTCTCTTATGAACATCGATGCAAAAATACTAAATAAAATACTTGAAAAATGAATAAAAGAACACATCAAAGATATCATTCATCATGAGCAAGTAGCCTTCATTCTAGGCATGCAGGGATGGTTTAATATACGGAAATCCATCAATGTAATCCACCATATAAACAAACTGAAGAGAAAAAACCACATGATCATTTCTTTAGATGCAGAGAAAGCATTTGATAAAATCCAACACCCATTCATGTTTAAAGTTTTAGAGCGATCAGGAATACAAGGCACTTTCCTCAACATAATAAAGGCTATATACAGCAAGCCAATAGCCAAAATCAAAGTAAATGGTGAGATACTCAAGGAAATTCCTCTAAAATCAGGAACAAGGCAAGGCTGCCCACTCTCTCCATATCCCTTCAATATTGTACTCGAAGTTCTAGCCAGAGCAATAAGACAACAAAAGGAGACCTAGAGTATCCAAGTGGGAAAGGAGGAAGTCAAATTATCCCTATTTGCAGATGATATGATAGTGTACATAAGTGACCCTCAAAATTCCACCAGAGAACTCCTACAGCTGACAAACACCTTCAGCAAATTGGCTGGATACAAAATTAACTCAAAAAAGTCTGTAGCCTTCCTATACACAAATGACAAGCTTGCAGAGGAAGAAATTAGGAAAACCACACCCTTCACATTAGCCATAAGCAATATAAAATATCTAGGAGTTACCCTAACTAAGCAAGTGAAGGACTTGTTTGAAAAAAAAATTTCAAAACTCTGAAGAAAGAGATTGAAGATGACCTGAGAAGATGGAATTATCTTCCTTGCTCAGGGGTCAGGAGAATTAACATAGTAAAAATGGCCATCCTGCCAAAAGCAATCTACAGATCCAATGCAATCCCTATCAAAATACCTACACAATTTTTTAAAGACATTGAAAGTTCAAGTCTGAACTTCATATGGAAAAACAAAAAAAACCAGAATAGATAAAACAATCTTGTACAATAAAAGGTGCTCTGGAGGAATCCCCATACCTGATCTCAAACTGTACTATAAAGCAACAGTAATTAAAGCAGCATGGTACTGACACAGCAACAGGCTGGTTGATCAGTGGAATCAAATCAAAGACCCAGATATGAATCCACACACATATGGTAACTTGATTTTTGACAAAGAAGCCAAATCCATTCAAGGGAAAAAGGATAGCATCTTCAACAAATGGTGCTGGTCTAACTGGATGTCTATGTGTAAAAAAATGCAACTGGACCCATATTTGTCACCTTGCACAAAACTCAAATCCAAGTGGATCAAAGACCTCAACATAAAACCAGAGACACTAAGTCACTTAAAAGAAAAAGTGGAGAAGAGCCTGGAACATATTGGCACAGGAGACAACTTCCTGAACAGAACACCAACAGCCCAGGCCTTAATGTCAACCATTAATAAATGGGACCTCATGAGGCTGAGAAGCTTCTGTAAGGCAGGAGACACTGTCAAGAGAAGAAAGCGACAGCCTACAGACTGGGAAAAGATCTTCACCAACCCTACATCTGACAAAGGTCTAATATCCAAAATATAAAGAACTCAAGAAATTAAACAGCACCAAACCAAATAACCCAATTGAGAAATGGGGCTTGGAACTACACAGATAATTCTCAACAGAGGAATATCAAATGGCTGAGGAACACTTAAAGAAATGCTCAACCTCCTTAGTCATCAGGAAAATGCAAATCAAAACAACTCTGAGATTCCATCTTACACCCATCAGAATGGCTAAGATGAAAAATTCATGCGACACCACATGTTGGCGAGGATGTGGGGAGAGAGGAACACTCCTTCATTGCTGGTGGGAATGCAAACTAGTACAGCCACTTTGGAAATCTATCTGGTGCTACCTCAGAAAAATGGGAATAGGGCTTCCTCAAGACCCAGCTATTCCACTCTTTGGAATATACCCAGAAGATACTCCAGCACACAATAAGAAAGTTTGCTCAACCATGTTCATAGCAGCCTTATTCATAATAGCCAGAACATGGAAACAGCCTAAGTGTCCATCAATAGAAGAATGGATAAAGAAACTGTGGTACACATACACTATGGAATACTACTCAGCTATTAAAAACAAGGAATTCCCAAAATGTGTGGATAAATGGATTGAGCTAGAAATGATCATAATGAGTGAGTTAACCCAGAAGCAGAAAGAGTCAAATGGTATATACTCACTTATATCTGCATACTAGCCCAAGGGGCATGTCTCATGAAAGCCTTCACTTACCAGGAAACTGGGACAGAGGGGAGGACATCCTATTGGGACTCTAGATGAGAGAAGCATGGGAGAATAGCAAAGTAGAAGGATCCAGAGGGTCCTAGAAACCTACAAGTAGAACATCATGATAGGCAGATTTGGACCCAAGAGTCCTGTTCAAACTAAGGCACCAGCCAAGGACAATACAGGCGGTAAACTTTAAACCCCTACCCAGATCTAGCCAATGGTCAGAACATTCTCCACAGTTGAGTGGAGAGTGTGATATGACTTTCTCGTGTACTCTGATGCCTCACATTTGACCATGTAACCTGGAGGGGGAGACCTGGTGGCACTCAGAGGAAGGATAGCAGGTTACCAGGAAGAGACTTGATACCCTATGAGCATATACAGGGGGAGTAGGTCCCCCTCAGTCACAGTCATAGGGGAGGGGAATAAGGGGAAAATGGGAGGAAGAGAAGAATGGAAGGATACAAGGGATGGGATAACCATTGAGATGAAACAAGAATAAATTAATTAAAAAAATAAAATAAAACAGGACTAAGTAGACAACCACAATCCACATAGGCTTTTAGAAGCAATAGCTGTTTCTAGCTGACATGTGGGGTTAAACATTAATGAGCAAAATTCTAAATGGCTACTAGTGTGGAGAGAGATGACACTTGACATCTTCTTGGGAAATATTGGGTAAGATAGATTACTATGTGTTCTAATTACAAGCAATTTGATCTAATTACTGTACATGCTTATCATAACATATGTAACAAACTCTGTTACTTGATTTTCTGTTACTGTGATAAAATATAATGACCAGGAGCAATGTCGGGAATAAAGGATTCACTCTAACATATTATTCCAGAGTGATTGAGTCCTCTGATGTCAGAAAAGCTATGCCATGTGGCAAGGTAGGGAGCTGGCCAATCACATTTTCATCCATACACAGGAGAGAGAGAGAGAGAGAGAGAGAGAGAGAGAGAGAGAGAGAGAGAGAGAGAGAGAGAGAGAGAGGAAGAGGTAGGTTATAAACTCTCAACACTTACCTACAGTGGCATACTTCCTTCAGCAATGCTGTACCTCCTGAAGGTTCCATAACTACTACCCAAACAACACGACCAACTGGGAAGCAAGTATTTAAATATCTGAGCCTGTGAACGACACTTTCCATTCAAACTATTTTATAAATACATCTTTGAAGTCCAACAGATACAGTCCTAACTCATTATATGCAATCATTATTCCTTCTTTTCAGAGTAGCTTACATATATATTACTATGTGTTTTCTTTTTAAAGAAAGGAAGTTTTTATTTTGGCTCAGTTTGGATTACAGTTCATCAAGAAAGAGAAATCTTGATAGCAGGACCCGTGAGGTACCTGGTCCCATAGCATCAACAGTTAAAATGCAGAGGTGTGTAAGTGCTGGTTCTCAGTCAGCTTTCTCCTCTCTATTCAGTGCAGGTACCCATCCAATGGAATGATGCTGCCTACACCTGTGGTGGATATTCCTACACCTTTTAACCTAATGTAAAACAGATATGCCTTTAACAGATGTGCTCAGATGTTGGCTTTCATGGTGATTCCAAATCTTGTCAAGGTGGCAAACAAGATTTTCCATCATACATACCTTATGCCACCTTCCAGTCTTCTTCTGTATAACTCGAGGGCCAGCTAGCACACAACTGAAAGTGGAATTCATACTTTTTCATAGGCCTATTTATTAATATATTTATTTTAACATTCTGCATTGCCTAAAGATTAGCCTTTTTAAATATTTATTTTATTTTTGTAATTGCAACATAGATATTTCTCTCTTCTTTTTCCTGTTTCCAAACCCTGCCACTTATTACTTAAATTATTATGTATGAGATTTTCAACAATTCAGATATACACTTTTAAATGTTTTGAAAGAAAAAAAAATGTAAGCTGTGTTTTTTGTGTTTTAAAACCTGTGTGTGACAATTACCACGCAACAATCTTAGTGCTGAGGAAGTTGAGGGAGGGTCACAATTCCAGGCCAGTCAGGGGAGCATATGGAGACTGTCTCAAAACACAACCGACAAAACAATAACAACAACAACAACAAAGAAGTATTTTCCTGTGACAGCCACCAACTGAGATAATATTTCATTCATGGTTAGAGTTTCACTGCCACCTACTGGGGGTTTTCAAATCCTTTCATTCTTCCCATTCCCCAAATTATCAATACCGACCACTCAATCTTATTTAGCTCTTTAGTTAGATATATAACTTTAGTGAATAGGGAAATTGTGAAAAATATACATCTGTCCATCTTAAAGATAATTTTTGAGAAAACCTGAATTTTCTAACTTAAGATGATCACTGCTGAAATTCTAGGTGTGAGCCCCTGTGCCTTGATACAGCTTGTAGAGCTATGGACTGACCGTTCTCCCTCACATCTGAGGTTGCAGGAGCTACTTTTAGGACTGCATTATAAGACACACAAATGGGTGATTCATAGGTTGGTGGCATTCATATAAATAAATATCCACAAATTGTGATGACGGTTATGGTGGTGAAAATGATGATGATGATGATGAAGATTCTGAATGTTTTAGCCAAGCTTGTTGCTAGGCAGCCATTGAAACATACATAAGTAGCACAAGATAAGCGAAGGCAACTGTTCAGGGAATATCCCCCTGAAAACGTAATTTCTACAGCGTGAGCCTGAAATGCATTTATAATGTGTCCAGCCTATTATACTCGCCCACACCTGTCTAGGCACAAATTAAACTAACTGTGCAAACCACAGAAGCACCAAATATCCTCCTCTTCCTGCTCATGAGTAATCAATCACTCTTTCACCAGAACTGAAGCTGCAGTGCTTCTCTAGACAGCCCTCCTCCAAAACAAGCTTTATTGAGGTAGTCATAGCATTATGCTCATATCCCAGAGCCCACAGTAAAAGTATAGACTACTTTCCTTAGCCTCCCCTCTATACACACAAGGAAAAGACTACTTTTATTGCATATATTCTTGTCCTATTACAAATATTTTTTTCTTTTAAAACCCATTGGTTAAAACGATATTTCTTTTGGGTATTTCTAGTCCAATGGGTTTGAGTTATTGCTATAAATGAAAATGCTTTAATAGTATATTCTGCAGTGTTTTCAATTAAACTTGTAAATTGGGCATTAAAGGTTTGATTTATGGGTACTAAAGCGAAAGCAGTAAGAACTTCTCAAAAACTCCTCATTAAAATAGGTTGGCAGCTTAGCTATTCTCCTTTTTCTCCATTAGCTGCAATATAGATTTTAACTTAGTGTTCTATATTCACCATGACACACACATTGCTCAATAAATCCAAGGGCACATAACCCAGAAAACCATTCAGCATAAGGCAAACTATAGCACTTAACTTGCTATCCTAGAAAATCAGACCTGGAAGTTACCGTCTCAGCCTACAGCACAAAAAGTAAAATGTAACCCATAGTAAAATCAGAGCTACCAGTCGGGAGATCTACATCAATATACCTTAAGATTCTACTGAATACAACGAAATGATGGATTGCCCAAAAAAAAAAAAAAAAAAAAAAAAAAAAAAAAAAAAAAAAAAATCTCTGTGTGTGCTGGGCTCCTGCACAGCCTCCAGGAAACAACTCTATGATCATCTTGATCTTAGATTTCTGTATCTAGAATTATGTGGATACATTTTGTTTTTAAGGGAGTTCATGGTTAGTTGTTTCAGTAGCTGTGGTACACAGCTTTGTTCCAAATCTCTTTCCTTAGAATGCAGTCATTTGCTAACTGAGCAAAGGGTGAGTGTGAAGCAAGGAGAAAGCCGTCTCCGCCCTTTACAAATGTCAAGCCTGCAGAATAAGCTAGAAGGGCTGTGGAATGTTACATTAATGTTTTAGGTTTGCTGTAGTTTGACAGGGAACAACTCCTTAAGGCAGTGGTTCTCAACCTAGGGTCATAGTCCTTTTGCAGGGGGCACTCAAAGCCACCAGAAAACACAGATATTTACATTTTGAGCCATAACAGTAAAAAAATTACAATTATAAAGAATAAATGAAAACAATTTTAAAGTTGGGGTCACCACAACACTAGGAAAGTTGAGGACCACTGCCCTATGACCCAAAGAAGGTGGATATGTCTCTGTATTGGAATATAAGTGTTGAAAATCAAAATGCTAAAATATATCTTAAATACTTGAGCACCGTTGAATAAAAGCCAATAATTCGCCAATCTCTGTTTCACTATAAAGGGCACAAAGCAAATATGTTGCTTTAGCAAAGAACGTTTATCTATTTAAGAAAATCTAACATACACTACACTTTATTTGGATTTCAATTGTTCTCTGTTTTACATGTTTCCATTTTCAATTTTTTCCTATCTTCACATTAATTCATATAAAATATTGTATCTCTAAAACGCCGGGCGTGGTGGCGCACGCCTTTAATCCCAGCACTCGGGAGGCAGAGGCAGGCGGATCGCTGTGAGTTCGAGGCCAGCCTGGTCTACAAAGTGAGTCCAGGACAGCCAAGGTTCCACAGAGAAACCCTGTCTCGAAAAACCAAAAAAAAAAAAAAAAAAAAAAAAAAAAAAAAAAAAAACCTATGTGATCTGCATTTTGTAGACCTGTCATGTCTTGATCTTTGCTCAGCTAAATTATTTTAAAAATTATCATTCATATTTGTTGGGTAAATCTTTCTTCTTTTGCTGCTGCTATTGAGTTCATTTGAGTCATCAGGATTCTATTAATTTCCTTTCGTTGAAATGGCATTGATCCAGCTCTCCAGTGATCATCATTCAGCCTCATCTTATTTGGATGAAAAGTAGATTCTAGCTTAACACACCTTTTTTCTTGAAACATAATGGTCTCAATACACATGAGAGAGAAAGAGAGAGAGATTGAGAGAGAGAGAGAGAGAGAGAGAGAGAGAGAGAGAGAGAGAGGTGACAGAGACAGAATACAGGTTTAGTGTCCTTTAGAAACGTTAGCAAAGAAAAGATTTCTAGAAACTGTATTGATTTTCAGGAATAAAGCTGATTTACTTCTAGTAGCCATGTCCCTTATTTAAAGAAAAAGCATGCCTCCCCAACTTCTTGAAGTTGCATGAGCTCTGCAATTGAGGCACAAACACCAAAAGCTTTCTTAGGATGAAAATGTTGAGGCATTAGATAATGTCGGTGACAGAGAGTCAATTTTTCCTCCATGATTTAGGTAAATTTTGAATGATTCATAGTACATAAATAATGCAGAAAGCCTTGTAATGAGAGTGTGGGTCTTGTAAGCAGGAGCTTCTCCTTCCTATTTCATGGTGACAGTCTCCTTTACTTTGTTCTCATGAGGCTCTTCCTTGGAGAGCCTATTTTTGACAGTAATTGGGACCATAAAAGAGAATGATTCATTAAAAAAATATTGTTATCAGAACTTTATTATGACTCCTACTGTCTCTACTGTGAATCTCAATATGGACCAAAATATCCCACTCTGTCAGCCACTGACTCTACACCAGAAAGATACAAAGCCCTGCCATGGGATCACAGGGATGGCAGTCATACCTCCCAGCAGCCATTTTTAAAAATAGAACCTGGAATTTTCACACATTCTAGTACAATGAGCTGTAGTGCTGGTGAGGGTGGGTGAGTGGGTGGGAAGAATGTGAGAAAGGAGAAAGACAGGGCACCTGGAACCCAGGAGCATCCCAAGAGATAAACCGGAGGGTGCAGAATGCACATCGGATTGAGAATCTATACACAATATCGAGCAAGATATCGTTAAGAAACTAGAAATCTAAAAAGGGGCTGTGGGAGTTTTATGGCATATTTATTCAAATCTGATGGATCAAAATCAATTTGGAGATGAAAAAGAAGAAAGATGAAAACAATGCATAACAAGATGGGCGACAGCCAATCTATAGGTTAAAAATTCTTGTCAGTCCTGGAAAATGCATGCCGTGTGTGTGTGTGTGTGTGTGTGTGTGTGTGTGTGTGTGTGTGTGTAAATAGGGGATACACATGCAGTTTGTTCATACAGATGTCAAAGAACTAACTGGAGGATCAATCCTCAGACATCATTTGTCTTCTGTTGTTGCTTTTCCTTAGAGTATTTATTGGGGTTGTCTTTTTTTTTTCCTAATTTTTCTTAAGCCTCTCCTTGATACAGAACTTGCTGATTAGAGTAAGCTGGGTATGTGGCAAGCTTCAGGGATCTGCGTGTCTCTGCTATCCCAGAACTGCCTATGTTTGACATGGATTTTGAGGATCAACATTACCCACAGAGTGGTCTCTTCTTGTCATGTTTAGAGTGAGTGCCATATTTTGCTCTCACCAAAACCTTGGAGAAGTATCTCTGCTTTGTACATTTTGATGGCACATTGCCTAGCCCATAATTCTATCCCTAGAAAGTTGTCTGAAACTAGGAGTGGTGGTGCACACCATACTCACAGCATCTAGGAAGTTACAATAGAAGGATTATAGGTTTAAGGTCAACCAGGCTACACAGTCAAATCATATCTTAAAAAAACATCTTGGAGTCCCTATAATGACATGTGGATTATAAATTTTAAAGCCACAAATATCTCAAGCTTTCAAATAATAGCAACCTTTTTCTAAGTATGAAATATGATTCCTGGTTTGGAAGAATAATAACATTAAATTAGGCATAAAAAGCAGTGTCAAAATCATTAAGAAAAGTTACTGACTCCAACTTCTATTTTCTCATTCATCTTCTCTCTCTCCCTGTCTCCTTCACCTTCCCCTATCTCCCCAGCTCCATCCATCCATCCCTCCCTTCTTTACCTGCTCCATTTCAAGAGCCAGGAATTTATCCCTACTGTTGTGTAGCAGCTATAATTAAAGACTACAATACAGCATTTGGAAATTTTAACCAAAGATTCCCCATATGAAAGCCAAGCCAGCACAGACTCTGACATCAAGCAACACTGAGGGAAAAAAATGTCATCATTGCATTTTACTAAGAGCAGGGATAAATTTTGAAACCTCACAGTTCATGTTTAGTAAGTAGTTATTTAAAGAATTTATTCTGATCTTAGCTATTCTGACAGGTGTAAGATGGAATCTCAGAGTTGTTTTGATTTGCATTTTCCTTATGGCTAAGGATGTTGATCATCGCTTTAAATATCTCTCAGCCATTCGAGATTCCTCTGTTGAGAATGTCTGTTTAGCTCTGTGCCCCATTTTTAATTGGGTCATTTTGTTTGTTAGTGGTTAATATTTTTTTTAGTTCTTTATATATGTTGGATATTAGCCCTTTGTTGGATTAAGATTGATGAAGATCTTTTCTCAGTCTATAGACTACCAATTCATTCTATTGACGGTGTCCTTTGCTCTACTGAAGCCTTTGAGTTTTAAGAGGTCCTATTTAGTTGGTGTTCTGTTCAGGAAGTTGTCTCCTGTGCCAGTGCATTCTAGGCTCTTCCCCTACTTACTCTTCTAACAGATTTAGTGTATCTGGTTTTATGTTTTATGGTTTTAGGTCTTGTATTTGAGTTTTGTGCAGGGTGACAAATATAGATCTATTTGTATTTTTCTACCCAGAGCCATTTGTTGAAACTGGTGTCTTTTTTCCATCGTATGGTTTTGGGTCCTTTGCCAAAAATAAAGTGTCCATAGGTAGGTATATGGATTTATTTCTGGGTCTTCAATTCAATTCCATTGATCAATCAGTCTATGTCCATGCCATGATCAAAAACTTAAGTGAGAGCACATGCTGGTGAGGATGTGGAAAAGGGAGACCACCACCAAACCAACTAACCCAATTAAGAAATGGGGCTCAGAACTAAACAGAGAATTCTCAACAGAGGAATAATGAATGGATGAGAAACACTTAAAGGAATGCTCAACATCTTTAGTCATCAGAGAAATGCAAATCAAAACAACTCTGAGATTCTGTCTTACACCCATCAGAATGGCTAAGATCAAATATTCAAGTGACACCACATGCTGGCGAGGATGTGGAGAAAGAGGAACACTCCTTCATTGCTGGTGAGAATGCAAACTTGTACAACCACTTTGGAAATTTATCTGGTGCTATCTCAGAAAGCTGGAAATAAGGCTTCCTCAAGACCCAGCTATTTCATTCCTTGAAATATACCCAGAAAATGCTCCAGCACACAACAAGGACATATATTCAACCATGTTCATAGCAGCCTTATTCATAAGAGCCAGAACCTGGAAATAGCCTAAATGTCTCTCAGTTGAAGAATGGATAAAGAAATTGTGGTACATTTACACTATGGAATACTACTCAGCTATAAAAAAAAAATGAGAAAATCCAGAAATTTGTGTACAAATGGATAGAACTAGAAATGATCATGCTGAGTGAGTTAACTCAGAAAGAGAAAGACTCACATGGTATATACTCACTTAAAATTGGACACTAACCCAAAAGGCATGTCTAATGAAAGTCTTCACTTACCAGGAGGTTGGGGTAGAGGTGAGTACATCCTACTGGGACTCTAGGTAAGAGAAATATAGGAGAATGGGGAAACAGAAGGATTCAGAGGGTCCTAGAAACCTACAGAAAGAACATCTTGATGGGTAGATCAGGGCCCCAGGGGGGTCTGCTCAAACTATTGCACTAACCAAGGACAATACAAGTAGTAAACATCGAACCAAACCCCTACTCTGATCTACCCAATGAACAGGACATTCTCCATGGTTAAGTGACTCTGACATGAACTCTGGTGCTCCATATTTGACCATGTTGCCTTTGTGGGGAGGCCTGGTGGCACTCAAAGAAAGAATAAGCAGGCTACCGAGATGAGACTTGATAGCGTATGACCATATAGTGGGGGAGGAGGACCCCCTTGGTCACAGACCTAGGGGAGGGGAATAGGGTGAAAGCAGGAAGGTGGGAGGAATGGGGGGGGGATAAAAGTGATGGGATAACAATTGAGTTATAATCTGAATACATTAATTAAATAAAAATATTAAAATAAATAATAAAAGAAAATGAGTGGATGAAGGCACAGAAACTATTGTGACATCAATACACTCAATTCGGAAGTGTTTATGGGGACCATGGAGACAGATGAGAATGTGTGTGATAATCAATAAGTCACAGTTACCCTTAGAGGATGAGTGGGTGAAAGGACTAAGAAATCAGAGATCTGAAACCTCAAAGTAAATAGATAGGGATGGAGAGAAGACCCATTTTGAGGGAAATGTGTCCTTCCTGTTTTGAGATACGTTGAGTGCAATGAACAGTTTTCATGTTAAGTAGACATGGAACAGGGCTTAGAAGAGGACAGGCTTGGGAAAATAGATGTTAATATTATAATACTGGAATTATATAGTATAAAATCATTTATAATAAAATAAGGTATGTTTTTAAATAAATGTTTCAAAATGCATGATTTTCCAGTTTATTTTTAATAAGACTGATATTATGCGATAAAACTTTTTTTAAAAAAATCTACATCTGAGCTAATTTTATTCCTAATCTTCCACTCCTTAAATTCTCACTATCATTATTCTAATTCTCTATTATTTAATCATTTTTCACATATTGGCAATGTTCCGTTGTAATTATATTCTCAGAAAATCAAAATACATGTAATATAATTATTAACTTATAAATGTAGATTCATTACAAAATGGCAATATAAGCTTTGAGCTTTACCAAATAATTAAGTAATTTAATATCAATTCAATTAAAGTTATTTTCTATAAATTCTTCATGATTTTTTTACCAAGGTCAAAAACAATCAATTCAATGTGCTGGGCTATTCCAATTACTTTTATTGTTCTCATAAAACAAATAGCTTAGGTTTTTTTCAAGGATCATATTTTTAGAGAATTTCTGTTTATAAAAGATTACAATCAGCTGGGTAGTGGTAGCACAATTACATCTTTAGTCCCAGAAATCTGGGAAGCATAGCAGGCCAGCCTGCTCTACAGAACAAGCTCCAGGAAAGCCTGGGCTACATATAGAGACCCTGTCTTGAAAAAAGATTCCAATCATCATAACAAAATTATCTAATTGATAAAGTAGTACTTTTTAATAATTTACTAAACACATCAGGTTTTTCTTAGGAAAGCAAAATTCAGTAATGAAAAATACATCAGAAAACGATGAGAACAATTTTTTAGAAAGAAACTGAACAACAATCTAAATTTATTAACAAGTATAATTAAGTAGAGCAGATATAATTGTAACTGGTGCTGACGTTGCTATGCGAAGTAAACACATAGGCATTATCTGAGGTAAATTCCATCCAGAGGAAATTCTCACTGTTTCTCAATCCTCTTTTCCATATCCGTCATTTTTGGAAACAAACAGACAGACAGACAAACAAAATTCCTTCTGCTAAAGTCTGCCCAGTCATGAAATAAGGGAAAACTGTAAAATTTTTTGTAACCTGTGTATCAGTACAGAAAAAGATAAAAGTGAACATCAAACAATATTTTTAAAAATCCTCAACAGAGCTGAAGTTTTAGGAAGAATGTTCAAACAACACAACTCCTGGAACATAATCTAGAAATGTTCTTTATTGTCCAATCTTGAAGAAAAGATTTCTTAAACCTTAAAGTAAAATATCAATTGCATACAGACCTCATAACAATTTAAAGTGCTCCATTAAAAATATGCTACATTAAAGTCACAATATAAAACATGCTCCCAAGCAAATCCTCATTGCTGGAATACCTAAAAATATGGGTCATTAAGAAAATTCATAGCAACATATTAATCAGAAAGAGTTACAAAGAAATTATTAATTGAAAGTACGCTCAAATTCCATTTCATATCAAGAAAATTGAAACTAAGCCTTTAATGCCCTATCACTGTTTATATACCGCATAGCTCAAAAAGAAAATATGGCTCCCTCTCCAAGCATGCCAAAGACAACGTCACCCAAGCATGTCAAGGAAATAGAGCAATGAAAACTTACACTGCTGCTAGGACAATGAGTGTGTTCACACCATTATAAATAACAACATTTGATTAGCTACTAATTTATAAAGACATATAAACACAATTTCATAAGACTACTCAGATATATCATCAACATACTCACATATACATCTTTGGGTCCATCCCCACCCAAGTGCATATATGGCTCTGATTAAGTATATTACTAAACAAACAAAAAACACTTGTAATTAGTCAAGAAGGCACCAAGGAGAATTCATATTTTAGTAAGCTCATAAATTCATATAAATGTGTGTATAAATATATATGTATAAAATTGTGCTTTCCTACCCTTCAGAATTAAAGGAAAGTCCTAGGACAAAACTATTGACAAACTAATTTTTTATTGATTTATTTAAATAATGAACATATTTCTACTTCTAAATGAAGAGTAAATGTCACCTGAGTAGAAAGATATTTCAGGTTTACCAAGACGTAAAACTGTCAGTGACAGCTGGTTTCCATGGCACATGCCTGAAATCCCAGCACTCAGGGAGGCAGAGGCAAGCGGATCTCTATGAGTTTGAGGCCAGCCTGGTCTACAAATCTAAGGCTATTCAGAGAAACCCTGTATAGAAAAGAACAAAAACACTAAAAACACAAAAAAACAAACCTAAAACAAAAAAGCAAAACACCTGTTGGTGATCTATGTAGAACTCAGAAGCCCACACTATTCTTACAATCTAGTACTAACCATTGTATTTCATTGGTTGGAAACAAGGGTGTGGGTGTGCCTCTCCCTCCACTGGGAGTCCTGCCTGGCTACAGGATGTGGCTCCTTCAGTCTCAGTATCCCCTGCTGCTAGGAGTCGCAGGTAGGGTCACCCCCTATCTTCCCAGCAGCCTACCCCATCCCAGGTCTCTAGTTTGTCCCAGAGATGCCCCAACACCAATTTCCCTTCTCTCTCCCAGCCCTTTCACCCCTCAAACCCAGCTCTCTGGACACCTGGATCACCTCTCCACTCCCCCGACCCCTTCCATCCCATTCCCCTCTCCACCCCCTCTCTCAACCAGTTCCCTCTCTCCCTCCACTTCTGATGTCTATTTTATTTCCCCTTCTTAGTGGGACTCAAGCATTCTCCCTTAAGCCTTTCTTGTTACCAAAATTTGTCCTGCCTATGCAATGTGCAGAGATAAAAGATGGAACAGAGATTGAGGGAGTAGTCAACCAATGACTGGCCTAACTTGAGGCCATGGTAAAATCCCAACCCCTGACACTATTAATGATACTCTGCTCTCTTTGCAGACAGGAACCTAGTATAGCTGTCATCTGAGAGGCTTCATCGCCCAGATAATGGAAACAGATGCAGAGACCCACATCAGAATCCAGGGAGTTTTGTGGAAGCGTCAGGAGGATTGAGGGAGCTGGAGGCGTCAAGCACAACACAAAAAGACCTACATAGCCAACTAACCAGGGCCCATGAGGGCTCATAGAGACTGAACCACCAACCAAAGAACATGGACTGGTCCTAGCCACCCTACACATGTGACGATGGTGGGCTACTTGGCCCTCAAGTGATTCACCTAACAACTGGAGCAGGGGTTATCTCTGACATGGACTCTGTTGCCTGCCTCTAGATCCCGTTTCCCTAGCAGGGCTGCCTTGTCTTGCCTCAGTGTCAGAAGAGGCAGTTGTCCTCATTTGACTTCATGCACTAGGGTGGGTTGGTACAGGGGCAGGGTGTATGGGGAAAAGGGGTGAGAGGGTGGGACTGGGTAGTGATTTGAATGTTAAATTAACAAATAATGGGGAAAATCAAGGGTATTAGCTACCAAAAAATCACCATCCTACATGGATCTTCCTATAATAGGGGCCATCTGTGCTTTTATGATTATAATATATATCTATTATATTTTTTCATAGAATGTCTTTAATTCTGGTAATCTGTGATTCAAGAAAGAAGAATGAAGCTTGGGGTGTAAGTCAGTAGGGAACCTGCCTAGTCAGAGTTATATCCTAAAGAGGAGAGAAGAAGGGTTTGAGGAGAAAGAAGAAGGAAATGAACTAAGAGAAGGGGGAGAATGATGGAAGAAGGGACAAAGGCAAGGGCGGAGGGAGGACAGGATGGAGGAAGGAGAAGTAGAAAAAGGAAGGAGACAGGGAAGGAGGGAGAGAAAAAAAGGAAACAAGAATTCAGATCAGTACTTACTGGTTTGGATGTTCTTACCTTGAAGTTGCTACTTTCTCCTTGCAGCCTGTGATAGATGCTCTCCTCTAAGGAAGCCAAGGCCATTCGTGGCATGAAGTTCCCCTGAGAACTACAGGTGAATATTTATAGAAAGCAAATTCTATGGCTGTCAGAGCATGTCACTGATAAGCAGCATATAGGCCGCCTGAAAGTTTGTAGTTAACAAATTAACATGAGTTTCTCTGAGGGTCGCACACTTCTGATGCTTCTCGGAAAGTGAACTGCAAGCTGTTAGGCTTCCAGGAGGATGGCTGGATGCTCGGGGACCTGCTCTTTTCTCTGAAGTAGAACCAAAGACTGAATTGTGCTCTGAGCAAAGAAAATCAATGTGAAAAGCATCTTTCTTTCTTTCTTTTTTTTTTTTTTTTTTTTTTTTATATCCCGTGGGTAATGATAAAATGTAGAACTGGAAAAATAAATGAAAACCTCTCTAGGTTATTAAACGGCTTGTATTGCCCTTGAAGCATGGGGTCCAAAGTCACTTGTTTCTGTAGAATGCAAAGCCAAGGTCTGGGCTTTGAACTGGGGCTTAATAGAGTTTTAAGAAATAACACAGTAAGTTAGGAGCCTGCCAGACCAGGAGCATGCGCCAAGACAGGAATTGGAAGAAAGCACAGGCCCACGGGAGGCGTTCAGACCAAATTGACCACCTGGGATGTCCAGCCACTGCAAGGAAACACAAACTGTATGTTCCAGTACAGGCCTGACTATGGATAATAATCACATGACCTATCTATTTTGTTTTGTTTTGTTGTCATAATACACAGTATTCTCAGAATCACTCGAAGCACAGCTGGGACTCAAAAAAAATTTTTTTAAGCTCTGAAACAGAGAAAGGAAGCCTTTTTTTTTTTTTTTTTTTTTTTTTTTTCCTGTGCTAGTCTTCTCCAAAAAGAGTCCCTTTTCCATTCAGTAGTTCCTTGACAATGGGAGAGTGCTCTCCTAGAGATTCTGTAATCAGAAAAAGATCCTCCTCCTGTAATCCCCTCCCAGCCCAGCCAGGAAGAGGACACTGGCTGGTCTCAGTGCCTCAGGATGCTATTGGGGTACAGCTCAGTTAAGACTTCATTTTGCTACACAGTGCTGTAATTCCACAAAATGTCAGGTACCAGTTAGGAAAGAGCACACTGCCTGTGGGGCCCCAGCTCACCCCTGGAGTCACCCACACCCTCCACGGCTGTCTTAAATCTCTACTGTAGGAAATCGAGCCAGGCCAGTGTTTGCAATCCTTTCAACATCCACCACACAGCAAGTGGAATTTTACTCAGTGCACTGCAATAGATAGCTCCCAAATCCAAGATTTTAAATCTCCTCTTTCATTCCACAAATTAGGCACACCATTATCAATTTATATAGTTAATATTTATTTAGTCTTGCCTGCACTTGTATCACTTTCGAGCTTGGCTCTCCACCCGTGGAGATCATTTTTCTTCTCCTGGAGCACACTCATTTAAAATTCCTCAGGTATATTCTGTCATAATAAACATTCTACACTTTTATTTGTCTGCAACGATCTTTATTTCACCTTCATCCTTGAAACATTTTTCCCAGGTCTACCATTCTCGACTGATAGTTATTTTCTCTTGCTCTCTCTTTTAAATCTATTATTCCACAGCATTCGGCTTCCTCCATTGCTATTAAGAAGAAAAGCATCAATCTAACTGCTGTTCATTTATGTGTAACCTATTTTTCACTCTGGCAGCTTTAAAGTCTTTTAGTTTTCTTTGATTCTTTTCTGCATTGGCTATTATATAAAGGACGAATCTGTTTTCATATGTATGTGGTATTTCTATTCCTGCACCTTATTGCTCTTTATCAGCTCTAAATGTTTCACAATCTTCACCTGGTTTTGATTTATATATTATGATACTTTGTTGTTTCTTTTTTTTTTTTTTCTTCTCACTTGCTAATAAGTTTAAAGTATAGATCCTATTAGGCTGTCTCAATGCTCTAGTTTTCTAAGAGGGCTGGATACAGCTCAGTAATGGAGCATTTGTCCAGATTGAAGGAGGTCCTAAGCTTCGTCTCCTGGATGAAAGAAAGAAAGAAAGAAAGAAAGAAAGAAAGAAAGAAAGAAAGAAAGAAAGAAAGACAGAAAGAAATGAAGGAAGGGAAGGAGGGAAGGAGCGAAAAGGCTTGGGGACTAGAAGCCGTGAGGCAGAAAGCAAGAGATCCAGTGTCAGTCTTTTGATCCTCAAGAACAAGGGGGTGGGATGCTTATATGGGACAAAGCAGTGACATTAGGAATAGTGGGACAAGATGAGTCACCCTCACTCCTGTCTGTCTGTACAACCATCACAGAAAATCACAACCAGTCAAAATGCGGAGGTGTGCAGCCCAGTCCCAATAGATTTATTTACTAAACAACTGTTGCGCCTAAAGCTGGGCTGTCATTGCAGAAGAGGCAGTGGAAACACTGTAAGAGTCACAGAGAATTTGTTTAGAGAGTGTCTCCCAGGAATGTCAGAAGCTACACCCATGAAGTCTCACCAGCACAACTTCCTGAACATGAGATAAACAAGAACAATAGACATGCTAAAGAGAACGATGGAAGAAGCACCAGGCCTCAACTACACAAAGAACTACAGGAAACTAAGGAATACTGAGAGTAGGACGAAAAGTCTTCTCCAGGGATGAGCACACCAACTGGTTATCTGATACCAAATGGTCAGCCCTTGTATAAAAGAAACTAATGGTGAAGTTAGGAGAAGCATAGGGATCAATGAAACAAAGATAGAAAATGTGTTTCTGATATATGTGCTGTATTCTGGAAAGTATTTTCATAACTTCTATCAGGGTATTTCATGTTTGTTCTAGAGCCTTAATTATTAAAACTAAGTTGAAACAAAACAAAACAAAACAAAAAAAACATGCAAGTAACATTATACAGACTGAACAGTTTGTATTTAGGAATGTATATGTACATACTGCGCGCGCGTGTGTGTGTGTGTGTGTGTGTGTGTGTGTGTGTGTGTGTGTGTGTGTGTGTCTAAAAATTAACTAAAGAAAAAAAAGAGGCCATAACGTTGAAAGGGAGCAAAACGGGATGTACAGGAGGCCTTGGAGGAAAGGAAAAGGGGAAATTATGTAATTGTATTATAACTTTTAAATTTATTTATTTACTTTACATCCAGATCACAGCTTTCCCTCATTCCTCTTCTCCCTGTCCCTCCCTCTCACCTCCCTCCCCCTCCCCATCCTCCTGTCCTTCCTTTTGCCTCAGAAAAGGGGAGGCCACCCATGGAGGTAGATCGACTTTGGCATATCAAGTTGCTGTAGGACTAGGCTCATCCTCTCCTATTGTGGCTAGCCAAGGTGGCCTAGTTAGGGGAAAGGGGTCCAAAGGCAGGCAACAGAGTCAGAGACAGGCCCCTGCTCCTGCTGTTAGGAGTCCCACATGAAGACCCAGCCGTACAACTGTTACATATGTGCCAAGGGCCTAGGTCCATCCTATGCACGCTCTCTGCTTAGTGGTTCAGTCTCAGTGGGCCCTATGTGTCTAGATTAGTTGATTCTGTATGTTTTCGTGTGTGTCCTTTACTTTCTGGCTCCTTCCATCCTTCCTCCTGTGTTCCGTAGGATTCCCCAAGGCCTGCCTAATGTTTGACTGTGGGTCTCTGTATCTGATTCCATCTGGAGTGAAGCCTCTCAGATGAAAAGTTATCCTAGGCATTTGTCTGCAAGTGTAGCAGGATGTCATTAATGGTGTGAAGGATGGACCTTCATGGCCTGGGTCTCAAGCTGGGACAGTCATATGGTTTTTTTTGTTTTATTTTGTTTGGTTTGGTTTTTTAAGAACAGTGAAGACATGCTGTGGTGATGTAGGATTAGATTAAGGCACTTCGCAGAGGTCAGCAGAGGTTTGACTATTGTTACCTCATTTCTCCTTCCTCCCCCAGCTCTGTTAAGGGAGTGTCCATGGAACTCCTACCAGAAGCTATCAATGCAGGAATATATTACATGAGGAGAAAATAAAATCTCCTTCGTATCATTTACCTTATATTTTCATCTTTATGCTGAGCTTCACAGTGCTTCAATTTACTTTCTATTTCATCAATTGACTATTGAACTATATTTTTCAATATATTCATCAAGATCCTGTTTTGGATGTTCATACATTTGACTATCATTGTGTAATTATTTTCCAGGTAACTTTGATAATGGTTTTTGGGTTTAACTACAGAAAATATGCTATGTAATGCCTACTTTGTTCATTCTGACACACATAATGTAGCAGAACAGGATTCTGCTTTTTATAATTTCTCCTAACTGTCATGCAATTGTGGTTTTTCTGTATTGAGGGAAGGGGTTTCTCGAAAAATCACTTCTGGGGATTATTGAAACCTGTTCCTAAAAGCCAGGTGTGGTGGCACATGCTTGTAATCCCAGCACTCTGGGAAGCAGAGGCAGGTGGATCTCTGTAAGTTCGGGGCCAGCCTGGTCTGCAAAGGGAGTCCAAGGATAGCCAGGGCTACACTGAGAAACTGTCTTGAAAAATCAAACAAACAAACAAACAGAACTTTCCTTAAATAGTTTCCTTCAAAGCATTTTCAAGCCCCTGGTCCCTCCACTACTTTACCTACACCTCAAACTAACTCTTGCAAACAAGATGAATGCCATACTGAAAGGGTTTTCCAAGGTGGAGTTATGAGGCCATCAATAGAACAAGACTTGCTCTTTGCCATCTTTCCTCGGGCAGGCCTGCAGCTATCACCATGAAAGTCAAGCTGTGCAGTGTCAGTGGGTACAAGAGCCACCCCAAACATGGACAATGCTACACCAGGACTGATGGATGGAAAGGATTTATAGTTTCTTAATGCAAAATGCGAGTCCGAACTCCTTTGCAAAAGGAATCCTCTGCAGATTAACTGGACTCTTCTCTATAGAAAAGAAAAAAAACGCCAAGAAGCACATTGGAAGAAATTCAAAAGAAAAGAACCCGCTGTGCCGCCAACTTCCAGCAGGCCATCACTGGTGTACCTACATTAGTGAAAAGAGACAGAGAGAGAGAGTGAGAGAGAGAGTGAGAGAGAGAGAGAGAGAGAGAGAGAGAGAGAGAGAGAGAGAGAACAAGACTTAAACACAAAGCAAAATGGTGCTTGTAACTGAGATCTTTGGTCACTTTGTCCATGGGTATTAAAGAGATGAGTGACTACTTTGTGCCCAGAGACTTACTCTTGTTTTGCAGACATTTTTACTTACGAAGTGTGATGTTTAATTTGATTATCTCTTTGATTTGATGCGTGTTTAGGTTATTATTTGGAGCCGTCTTCCTGAATACTTCCAGTTTTAATGGAGGTAAGTAGAGCAGTACCATCCCAGGGCTGAGATCCAGCAATGAGCAAAAGAGGAAAAGCAGGAATCTCACGGAACACTGGAATGACCTTTTCTCTGCTTCTAGTCAGCACAAGAATGAGAAGGCTTGAACTTATCAACACTATCAAGAAACTGAGCAATTTGAGGTAGATACTCAATGACTGTACGTAATAACACTTCTTGGAATTCATGATTTCTCATAATCTCTGTCTCATAAAAGACTCCCTTAGTTGTCAGGGAAATGCAAATCAAAACGACTCAGAGACTCAATCTTACACCCATCAGAATGGCTAAGATAAAAATCTCAAGGGACAGCACATGCTGGCAAGGATATAGAGAAAGGGGAACACTCCTGTATTCCTGGTGGGAGTGCAAACTTCTACACCCACTCTGGAAATCAATCTGGCACTTTCTCAGAAAATTTGGAATAGCTCTACCTTAAGACCCAGCTATACCAGCCCTGTCACAATCAACAAGGACACATACTTAACTATGTTCATAGCACCTTTATTTGTAATAGCCAGAACTTGGAAACAACCTAAATGTGCCTCAACAGAAGAACGGATAAAGAAACTGTGGAACCTTTACACATTGGAATACTACTTAGCTATTAAAAACAAGGAAATCATAAATTTTGCAGGCAAATGGATGGAACTAGAAAAGATCATCCTGAGTGAGGTAACCCAGACCCAGAAAGATACATGTCTTATGTACTCACTTAAAAGTGGATTTTAGCCATTTAGTACAGGATAAACACACTACAATGCACAAACCCAAAGAAGATAAGTAACAAGGAGAACCCAAGGGAGGATGATTCAATCTCACTCAGAAGGGGAAGTAGAATTGACAGAGGTAGAGATTGAAAAGAGGGAACAAGATAGGGGAGGGAATGCAGAAAGAAATGAGGGTGGAGATCAGACATTGGGGAGGAGAAGGTAAGAGGACAGAAGGTCTCCAGAGAAAAAAGAAACACTGGGAGCAGGCATCTCTGTGACAATATGAGACCTAAGTCAGGCTAGACTTCTAGAAGGATATGAGGGGGACTCTAGCAGAGATTCCTAGTAACAGAGGCCATGGAGACTGAAGAAGAAACTACCTACATAAGACAAGGGAAGGAGGAGAACATAAACCCATCCACAAAAACTTTGACCCAAAAATTACCCTGCCCACAAGATGTGCAGGGATAAAGATAGAGCAGAGATTGAGGGAATGTGCAACCAATGCATGGCCCAAAGCAAGACCCACCCAATGGAAGAGAGCCAACCCCTGACACTATTAACAATGCTCTGTTATGCTTACAGACAGAAACCTAGCAGAGAACCCAGAAGCAGTTCAAAACAGATGCTAAGACTCACAGCCAAACACTGGGAAAAGCATAGAGAGTCTTGTGGAAAAGTGGGGTTGGGGAGTGGGGAGCACTTGAAAGTGATAGGAGCTCCACAAGAAGACCAAAAGAGCCAACTAACCAGGGCACAGAAGGACTTGTAGAAACTGAAGCATCAATCAAGGACCATGCATGAAATGGACCTAGGTTCCATACACAGATGTAGAAGATGGACAGCTCAGGCTTCATGTGGGTCTCCTAGTAAGGCGAGTGGGGACTATTTCTGACATGGACTCACTTCTTGCTGGCAGGGATACCTTGTCAGGCCACAGGGAAAATGGATGCACTCAGTCCTGATATGACTTGATGATCTGCGGTGAATGGGTAGGGAGCTCCCCTTTTCTGAGAAATAAGGGAAAGGGAATAAAGAGGAAGGGTCAGACTGAGAGGAGAGGAGGGAGGGAGCTACAACTGGGATGTAAATTGAATAATTAAATAAATAAATAAATAAACTCCCAGCATTTCTTCCTTTTAACTATATCTTTATTCATACTTTCTTACTATATTCAAATTTTTGTGAATACCAATAGTGTGATAATTTGAAGAATACCCAGTCTATATTCCTGGCAGAAATAGAAGTCTTTAATATCTTCTTTAAAATATGTAAATATATTTAGTAACTACATTTCTCTGGAAAGTGAAAGGAAAATGACTAAATGTTCTAATATGTTTTATTACAAAAAAAATTTCAAATAACAATTTGAGTGTGACTGCAGCAGGAAAGCAGAAGCAAATAACTTTATAAAAGCAAAAGGAATGTTCAGTTCACAGTTTTAAAGTGCATGGGACTCATATAATCTGAGTTCTGACAAACGACTTCTCCCAGATGTGGTAATATTATGGCAGAGACGCATGCACCATGTCAGTAAGCTGGAGTTGCACAATCCATTTGGAGGCCATACCCCCAATGACCTAAAACCCTCCCATCATAGCATGCCTCCAAAATGATGCCTCAGCATGACTCAGCACTGCCAAGCTTTTAATACAATGGATAGAATGTATACCCGCAGAAGATTTCAAGTCAGAAATTAAATGATACCTAAACTCTAACAATATTAATTGATGATACCTAGTCTATACTGACAAACAATTACAAACAGTCCTAGACTTCCATTTTATGAAAGGGTGTGGTTTTGTCTTATTAATCACATGTCTGTGGACGTGGCTTTTCTAATAGTTCCACTCTCTGGTAACTCTCCTTCTCTCTTTGCGATGATCATTGTGTTGGCTAGCTCTATGTCAACTTGACACAAGCTAGAGTCATCAGAGAGGAGGGAGCCTCTGTTGAGAAGAGTTGCCCATAAGACCCAGTTGTAAAGCACTTTTTAAATAAATAATCAATGAGAGGGGGCCCAGGGCATTGTGGGTGGTGCCATTTCTAGGCTGATGGTCCTTGGTTTTATTTGTTTTTTTTTTTGTTTGTTTTGTTTTTTGTTTTTTTTAAGCAGGCAAAACAAGCCATGGAAAGCAAGACAATAAGCAGCACCCCTCCATGGCCTCTGCATCAGCACCCTCCTCCAGGTTCCTGCCCTATGTGGATTACTGGCCTCACTGCTTTTGACAATGAACTGTCCATGAAATGAACCTTTTCTTCCTGTCTTAGGGCTTCTATTGCTGCTGGAAATCACCATGACCAAAAAGCAAGTTGGGGAGGAACTGACTAGCAGTCACTAACTTGTCAAGTTTGTTTTACCTGGATATGTTAATTCTCCTTTCTATTGGGTCCCATATGAAGAAGTTGAAATACTGTTCAATGGAGGCAAAGCATGACTTCTAAATAGGATACTTCTAGAAGTCCTGCATCTTTCCTTTTTCTAAAATTATTGTCTCTGTAAAAGCAGATATAAATTCATGGCTTTCTCCCCTACAATACATATGTTGGTGTTACTCATATTCTCAAATATAAAAATAGAAATGGCATATATTTTATATGTCTCTCCACCTGTGTTTTTAAAGATACAAAACTCATGTTAAATGGAATGGAGGGAGAATTTCCATAAAGGAAGCAGGACTTGAATAAATACTGCTGGGGATATGTGAGAAGCCGTAGAGCACAGCAAAGGCAGTGACTTAGTTACTTTTCTCATCGCTGCAACAAAAATACCTAACAAAACAGTGACATCAAATGGGAACCAAGTATTCACACACATGAGCCTATCGGGGACATTTTACGTTCAACCACAACAAGGAAGCTCAGAAGTCTGAAGGACTATGAAAGTCCCTAACAGGATAAGAGAATCTTTGTTAGTTTACACAGTGAAGTAATTCTTGGCTAGACTGTGGAGAGACTTGGAGACCAGCCAGACCACTTTAAAATGTAAAAGCATGATAGATATTTTTGGAGTGGCTGACTCTCACTGTGACGAGTCATCTCCAATGTCAATTTGATTGGATTTAGAATCACCCAGGTGTTTTCAGGGAGGAAGGATGCAGGATGGCATCACTCCACAAGCTGAGGTTCTGAACTGAAGAAGAAAGGCAGAAGGTAGCTGAGGGATAAATACTAAGTTCTGGGTGTTTCCTATGGCCATATGATATGACTAGCTGCCTCATGTTCCTGAAGCCACGCCTTCACTGCAAGTTAGCCTGTATTCTTCCTAAACTAGGCACAGACATTCAGCCTTTCCCACGACCTGTTCCTGTAGGGTGTTTGTCACAGCATTGAGAAAATTAACTAATACATGTACCTAATCCCCAACCTCTCTTGCCTTGTCCATTGTCATGCCAGTGAATGTACAAGATGAACAGTGACTCCTCCTGCATCACAGCCAGTTGTGGGCAGAGAAATCAATTCTTTAGGAATGAGATACAAGTGAAAAATCTCTGGAAGGCTTCAGGCACTCCTTTTTCTTGCCTATAAAAATAGCTAGCCTATGTAAAAGCAAGAGAGACGTCTTCCCATATACATTTTCACAACGTTTTGTCTAACATCCAGCTTATTATTGTAACACTATAAAAAATCATTTTTAATAAAAGCTTAAGACTGGGGATGGTGTGCTAACTAAGTATGGTGTGAGAACATTCTAGATCTCCTGTATCAGTGCCCACCACGGAACCATGAACTTGGTGCTGAGTGGGAAAGCACATCATGTTACTCAAACCATCACTTAAGCCTTCTGCTCTCTCCAGCGATACCTGTGCTCAATGTATCCTTTGCATCTTAGCTACTTTTCTTGCCACTGTGAGCAAATACTTGACAAGAGACAATTACGAGATATTCGTTTTTGCCTCACACTTTCAGAAGGAATTTAGCCCGCCGTGGACCAAACACAACGACGATGACAAGCGGCATAAGGCAGCGCACCCACTGTCGGGAAGCAGAGGTCAGTGCGCAGCTCCCTGTCTTCTTTGTTTTCATTTCATCTGATAATGCAGCCATAGGATGGATTCAGAGCGTGTCTATGCCTACACTGACCTCTCTCTGGAAACACTCTCCCGGGCATGCCCAGAGGTTTATCTTCTAGGCGATTCTTGGGTTGAAACTGAAAATTAATAATCACATATCATTATTTTTTTCATCCACATTAATAAGAGAGCAGTGTCACTTCCGTCTTACTCTACCAAGAGGAATTATAGCAGTTGTTTGTTTCTTCTCTCTGACACCATATCTGACAAACGCAACTTCTAAAAAGAAATGTTAGTTTTGGCTTCCGGTTTCTAGGGAAATAGCCTACCATGGCCCGGAAGTTATGGGGCTCATGTCAAGAAGCAGAGAAGGATGAAGGCTTTTACTCAAGTCTCTTTCTCAATCCCGCATCCAAGCCCATGGGATGGCACTATCTGTGAGGTGAGACTTCCCCCCTCAGCTAACGTGATCTAGATAACCTCTCCCAGGCCAGCCCAGAGATTTATCACTACAGCCATTCTCAACACTGTCGAGTTGACGATTAACAGTCACAGGAGCATCACTGCCTGCTTCAATTTGTCGCTTGAACAAACTCTATTTCAATCATGTTTTGAGAATGCCTGATTGTACGTTTAGGACAATAATAATAATTTTTTAAAAGCCTTGGTCTCGTACGTAGTCATAAACATCAAAGAGATAAAAGGGGTGCAGTCACGGGCTCCCACCCACATCCTATCAGAGGTGTTGTCATGGGTGGCTCAGCGTGAGACTGTGTAACTGGACTGAGACGTTTATAATAATCTCCATTTGTCGGCCTTTGTCATTGTAAGAAAATATTGAAGTAATTATGTAAAAAGAGGAAAGGTTTACTTGGGCTCGCGATTTTGAGGGGTTGGGTCCGTGTTTGGTCGACCTTGCCGTTTTGAGTCTGTAAGGAAGCTGAACATCCTGACGGGGTACATACAGAGGAGCAAACTTCCCTTGCTGAGAAGACACTGGACTCCTCTAGTCCCCTTCAGGGGCATGTCTTCAATACCTTGAAAACGTCCCGCCAACCCTCAGCACCACCCAAAAGCATCAAGCCAAAGACCACATCTTTAGCATGAACCTTTAGGGACAGTCTAGATTCAAGACACAGGAAACAAGAACGAGACTAAATACTTCTAGGTTCCGCTATTTCTGATCCTCAGCCCAATGACACCACCTCCAATCCTCCCTGTCTGCAGAGATTCTTTTCAAAATCTTCTCAACATGCGTAAGTTTTTTAAATGTTGGATATTAGCAGTATTTAGTGTGCCTGGTGAGTCCTTTATTGGCTCTGTAATACGGAATCTTCTGAGGCAAAGGGCCAAGGAATCTTTCCTTACCTTTTTAAGATGAGTGACTGTATAATAAGGAAGAAAACAGGACAAAGCAAAGAAAAGACAGCATACCTACTGGTTTAAAAAGTTATCAAATATCATCTGGTGCTAGGAAGAAATAAAACAAAATTAACAAGTCAACGGCATTTTCAGGCTGGTTAATTGGGCAGCACTAAGGGCATGAAACAAGAAGCTGAGTATTGTTTATTGTTGAGGGCCAGGCAGGTCTGGGAGTTTCCCAGAGACCCTGATGTATGTGGAAGGAACTTAGCTCCGTTTCTAAAACGGAGCTAAGCTGGCTTGGCTGGCTGGCTAGCAGTCACAAAGCCATTGAGCACTCCGTCTGTGACACACTTGAAATATCCTGTGTTCCTTTCTGCAACATTGTTTGAATGGCTTCCTGCTGCCTTCATCACTTTATGTGATAGTGTTCTACTGGCTCTGTCCCATTCTCCTCCTAAAAACTATATACAATGCCAAACTCCTTAACAAATATGTTTGCCATAAGAAATAGCTTGTGCAATACTTCCTGAACCCCAATTTTCTGTCTACTTTATCATCCAATCCCCTGCCTCTTTCTTCTTAGCAACCCGAAGAATGACCTTCTGGTCTGGGTCATTTATTGTAAAATAATAATAATAATAATAATAATAATAATAATAATAATAATAATAATGTAGTGTTTATAAGTGAATAGCTGAAATTATTTTGTAAATGCATGTTTCTGCTATAGACAGAGAAGATTGGTAATTACAAGCAAAAAAGCATCATGTAATATCATAAATGAGTGCTCTAGAATACCATAACAAAACCTGGAAACTACTCAAGTTCTCATATAGGTGTGAATATGTAAGAAAAATTAGATATATCTACACAATGTTCTCAATGAATCAATAAAGCTTTGGTATATACACTGCTGTTAATATATTTCAAAGAAAATATGCCAAACAAAACAAAGTAAGACAAAAGAGTGTGTATTGTGATACACACACACACACACACACATGTATGTACACACTTATATGCATATACAACATTTTACAGAATGCAAGCTGAGCCACACACACTGACAAAGTTTGTAAGTTGGTGCATGAAGGAATGATAAGGAGTTGCAAAAGGTAAGATTGCATGAGCACCAATGGAAAACTCAGATAGTTCGTCTTTATCCTAACAAGGATTTTTAAGAAAATGCTTTTGTCAAGATAGGTTAAATATATCTCCAAAATATGCAACATATTCCATGCCAACTATTTAAATATAATCTCTTTTAAAGGTATGTTTATTATTATAGTTGTTTAAATGTTATTTCAGGAGTTCACTGTGTGTTTCCTAATATTCCTAAGTAATTTTTCTAGTTAACAAATTTTTGGTAAGAACCTACCTACCCACTTCAAATTTGTTTTTCAAATGAAGTTTTTTCCTCCCTTCTGGATTCTGCTCCTTGATGCACAGATTAGCACTGACCCAGTTCCTGCTTTATTTTCTCACGACCTCTTGTATGCCCCTTCATTCCAAGTTAATTTGATTTCTGAAAAGCTCAGCAAAAATGGAAAAGGGAAGTTTTATACAACTTTCTGAAGTACTGCCTACTATGGTTAGTAATTATGTTTAAACAGAGTACTCAGTTCTGATCACCGCTGGATGTTAGACTGACCCACCCCGACCCTGGATGATGTCTTCAGTTAGACTGTCTCCACAAACCAGTGTTGACCTTGGTATCCAATTTGACACACTTCCTCATTTTGTAAGTTGTTAGAAAATTAAAACCACTATTTAGAAAAACAAATAAATGCCAAGTTCCTTGTCAAAATATTTCCTAGGTGAAAATTTAACTAGAATCCGGAATTCAAATTTGAAAATATTCACTTTCATAAACATAATATCTGTCCTAATACTTAAATATTATTTTTCTTGTAATTCTCCCAAGTTATTGGGAAGTTATATACGTAGAAAACTACACATGTGTATCATGCTGCCCTGTTACCTTTGGGAGGGGGGTGAGAATGAATAAGATAGTTCTCAGTCTTCATGATTTCATATTGGTGAGGAAGACAGAGCTCTCTTCTCTCCATTCTTCTTCCCCTCTCTAGACCACTCTTTCTCTCTCTCTCTCTCTCTCTCTCTCTCTCTCTCTCTCTCTCTCTCTCTCTCAAAATATTAGTAATTAAGGAGTACTTCCCATAGATTTAATTCCATATGAGCCTCATAATTACACAAAAAATTAAATAACATTATCTTCTTTATACTTGGGAGAAATTAAGGTACCTGGTCATTCAAATGGGTTTTCTAAAAGTTTACAGATATTAACAAAGATTTCCACTATACACTGCTTACTCTATAAAAGAGCTGTCTTGTCAAAGTAATGTTGTAATGAGGGGTATTATAATCCAGAGTAAGTAAAAACAGGTTTTTAAAACGGAAAATCTAGAGTATACTTTTATGTTGAGAATATGAGATTAAGTCAATATAAGCATTATAAAGCAAATACTGACAAAAGTCATTGGAGTAAAGGGAGAAGGTAATAATAATTTTAAGACATATTAGTGTAATTCCCACTTTTAAGTATAAGCAAATAGATGCGTAAAATATATGGTTCTGAATTCTCACTATCCACTTCCTATAATTTTTCATTAAAGAATAAAATACAATTCATAAATTAATTCATAAAATTAAATTAATAAATGACCAAGATGAAACCACACAATATAAATGGGAGATAATTTAAGAGACATTAGGCCCTTCACTTCACCGAGTCTTTTGTCCCAAGATTATCACTGTGAAGAGTCAGGATGCCATCATTAATGTGTTGGTTTTCATCTCTCTGTAAAATATCTGACAATTTATAAGAATAAAGCTTTATTTGGCTCATGGCATCAGTATACATTCACTAGCCCCCACACACTTGGGCAGAACATAGAGCAGAGAATATTCTTCCTCAGCTGACAGCTGTGCAGCTGAGAAAGACAGGAAGGGACCAAGAACAAGATATCCTCAAGAATGCACCCCTAATTGGGTCTAACCTCTTAAGGTTTTCAGTAACTCCCGCCCCCAAAAATATAACCACACAGACATCTATATATAGCTCACAGCTTGAATGCATGAAGCCTTTCAAGGGACACTACATATTCAAACTATAACCAACAAAATTATTGTCTATTTACCATGTGCAAGCGGAAGCACGCTTGGTTCATGTTTTTGTTAAACGTACTGCAACACTGATACACTGCCTCACACTTACTTCTTAGATGGTCTATCACTCTTTGGAGTGGCTTTTAACTCAGAGCCACTTCATCGTTTTTGTTCCGGAAATATATCAGAATATTCAAAAGAAGTAAGTCACTGTTTCGAACAGTTTACAACAATCTGTAGCTCACAAAATTGTAGTCAGTTTTGTTTTTGTTTAATGCGCCAATGCTCTTTTGCTTTTGGTGACAATCTCTTTAAGTTCCACCAGATGGCGCAACAACAACATCCCAGCACATGGGAAGTAGAGAACAGGAGGCAAAATTGTTCAAGTCAGCAAAATGTTGTTTTTATTACATAATAATTAATATTAATAATAATAATAATAATAATAATAATAATAATAGATTTTCATAAATGCCATCCTTTATTGATTTAGGAATTATTTCTGACAAAATACCCCATGTGTGTGCCCCAAAAGGAGGAACATCAGAAAATAGGTCAGTGAATCAGAGCTACATCCTTTAGTAACAAACTGGGAATCCTTTCAACAGATGCTACCCCAGCTCAGTTGTTCCAAGGACCCAAAAGTTAAGGCAGTAAGAATGATTCTCAATAGACAAGAGGAGGAAACCAAACTTGAAATGCACCAATTAACCTTGATCCAAAACCAAGCTCAAATGCCAACCTTTAACTCCAAAACACCTCTCTAATGCTTCATGACCATCAAGAGATGTTTGCAGAGCATGGTCTTTAACTGCCAGTAAAGAAAATATGATTTTCTTTCAACCTGTGACCAGACAAACCCAAAACTAAGTGCCACACCCTAGTGAACAGAGTCTTGTTCATGTGGTTTTCATCACAACTGAAACTGTGAAGATACAAAGAGCCAGGGTTGTACTAGTGCTGCCTATAAGCCTCCAAAGGACCTTTGCTGGAACCTGGTACTTAAGCCTCAGGGCTGCCAGCAAGCCAAGGCTTTTGTACGTTTTGTAGCTATGTAAGTAAATGGCTGCAGCCAAGACCTGAATTTTGTACAGGAAGTTAAGAAGCTGCTCCAAAGGCAAAATGTTTTCTCATCCCTTAGAACAGAAGTCAAGAAGGCATGTTAGATGGTGGTGCCCAACTGCATGCACGCATGGCATTAAGGAGGCACGATTAGCCCCGAGGTATCTACAAAACAAACCAGAATCATTTCCAGAGAAGTCTAAAATCAAGTCCAATCGGACAAGAGCCATAATTAAATAATTACAAACTAGCCACAAGAAGGGAGAAGACACTCTGGGTAAATGCCAGTGTGCGTTTCTGTTGGAGGACCAGGAATCACTTGTCACTAGTTCTTCGAGTCAGAACAAATAATTCCTCAACCAGAACAATAGTAAGCAGCTCTAGTAAATGAGAAAATCACTCTGCCATTAGAATCTCAGCTCCATTCCACAAGAAGGGCATGCCGCCATGTTACCTGTGCGGTTCGTGCTCTCTCAATTGATATCCTTTCTCAGTCAATCCTCTTCAACATTGTTACAGAGTACCAGCATCAAGCTAAAAGCGACCTGGCTCAACACTCTTTTTCCCTGAAAAACAATTAATACATAATGGTACACGATGGTAAAATTCCATCGATCAGGAGATCCTTAAAACACAGCTTGTGACAGGCTGCTTATTTACCATACTATGTTTTATGTCTACAATTTTCAAAGATTTACAAGGGTTAAAGGCATTTACACGACTAGGTGGTATACAGGTGGCCACGAGATGGCGCTGTGTCATAAGGCAAAGCTCTAAAAAGGCTCTAGTAGCTTCTGAAAGGTGTTAAAAGGGCCCAACTGGCTACCAAAATCTTATTTCATGTCAACAATTGCAGTAGTTGATGAACTGGTGGATTATTTGTTCATTTTCATGTGAGTTTGAATGGGTATTCCCCATGGGGACGCCTCTCGAGGCATTTCTGAGACCCTCACAGCATATGAAGCTGCTCTCTGCTTAAGAACCTGAATGGAAAACTGGGCTGGAATCCGATGGCACGTGTGTACATGCATTCCAGTTCTTTAAATTTATTCCCTGAATGAAATGAAAGTAACTAACATGTCATGGAGTCCTTATGTAGAAAATGATTGCTGTAATTCTGCATGTAGTGGCTGTGATTATGAAACTGTACGACATATGTAAACATCGAACCGACAAGGCTTTTAAACAGTTTTATCATCTCATAAATAAACATTCTTACACATGTCCGGGAATTCATCTCAACCTCACACTGACTTGTATTTATTCTGTTAAAACAATGTGCATAACAATTTATGTAAAACTTTTAAACCAAAACTTTTTCTTCAGATCATCAAACTAAGGGATTTTATATCATATTTAGGTTATTAGTTAAACCTTTGCTAAGTGCCTGCCATCCTCTAAGTGCTTAAGAAAAGAGAGAGCAATGTCTACCATGAAGAAGATCAGACAATGACTGTGGACTCTGATACACAGAGAGGCAACGCAGGGTAGGTCAGAAGGCTTCTTACGTCAGGATGTGGGATGGTGGCAGAGCCCTTCTCCACCATACCTCAGGTCTCAGGGGCCATCTCTAGTATCCCAAAAAGCTAACCAAAAAGGGGCGATGTTCTTGCCAGTGGATATTTACAATAAACGTGTTGAGAGAAAGGAGAAAGACACTTCTAATATGAGAACATAAGATGTACATGAACAAGAAAAAAAAAAAAAAACAAGATCTTCACAGTGTAAATATGAATTGCTGGAAGGATGGAGGGAGGGAAGGCAGCGATAGGGATAAGGCCAAATCTTGTAGGGCATTGTGGCGCTCTGCAAGAGCAGCTCAGAATTGTTCCAGTTTTACGCTGAAGGGTGACTTCATTGTATTATTTGTGTGTGTTTGACATCCATAAACACGAAATAAACAATAAACGATGGCTGTGTTGCTCAGATATATTGCTTAATAATTCCCAAACTGAAGCCCGTTTATACACCAACGCCATTATACTTTCTGAACATTTAAGAATAAACATTCAGTCTTGTGGTTTCAACAAAATTTTAAGAATTGCTTATAAAGGAATAATCTCCAGACCACAACGAAAACATTGAAATTACTTCCCAGTGGCGTTGGGATCCATGTCATGGTGCCCATTCTATTCTGTCTCAAATATAGTTAACTGTACTCTGTGTACAGTCCCTTCCAGAAGGCGGCGCTGTTGCTCTGCTTTGATTCAGCCATATTGCATAAGGTCATAGTCACATGACAGGCACCAATAGCGTGCAGGGGGACCATCTTTCTCTTCTAGGCTACAGACCCTAAGAAAGCTCATGAGCTTTAGTCTCTTCTTCCCTTTCTTCCACTGAAAACTGAAAGACTACTAGTCCCTACATGATGAGAAAGGTTCCTCTTCCTAAATTACTAGGTAAAAGGAAATGCCCAACCATGAGAGCTGTTCCCGTCATCCTCTCTCCCCCAAACACACACAGTTCTTCCCACTCTCTGCCAGGTGAGAGGCTCCCTCATCGAGGCATTGTTTAGAGGCTTCCTACCTGTGTGCTGTCTTCTTCCCACAGGGCCGCCCGCATCCCATCCTACCTTAGAGTCGAAGGATGAAGGTTAAAGATGAAAGAGACCATCTGTACTAGTGACAATTTTCCCGATGTGTGTATCTTTTCCCACTCAGCATTCACCCACATTAAACCGCCTTCATGCAGAGGACAGACCAGAAGTTCCTTGCCCCAGGGGCCTTCTCTCTGCTAGCAATGGAACTGCACTTATTCTTGCCATAGAGCAAGTGGTACATGTGACTGGTGAACAATGAGGGGAGTTTGGCCATCTTGTTTACGTCCCCCTCACCTCCAAAGTTGTTAAGGTGGGATAGTCAGACAGGAGAGACCAGAGTTGTTGATAATTGAGGTAAGTGTTCTCTTGTCGAAAGAACTGTTCCGTTCAAGCAAATCAGGGCCACGTTCAATATTTATAAGGAGGGAGAAACGCCGCTGAGCTGTGAAGTTCTGAAGAAGTTCCCAAGCATTTGACGACTCCCTGAGCTGCTTAAGAGAAGCTGTCTGGGCCTGACGACGATGTTTACAATGATAGTAGACTAGCGCCGCTATTTATTTTTAAAGGCCGTGCTAGTTTCCCCTCCTTTCTATGCTGAAAGATGCCTTTCCTGGCTTCAGAAAGGCTGGTCCTACTTAAACGGAACAATGCTTTCCACCACACATCTGTGATGTTCAGAGAAGGGATTAACTGGAAAGAAGAACAATCCAGAAACACGCGAGAGAAAGTCATTAAGATGGGAAAACATTCAGCTCGTAATAATGAGATGGCAAGAGCTATGAGAAAACCTTCTGGGTCAGATACTCCATTAATACAACATGGAATATATCTGGTATGCCATAGGAGCTGAGTATATATGAATATTGCACAAATGGATGGATGGATAAATGGATGGATGGATGGATGGATGGGCGGTGCTTATTGGGTGAATTAATAAATCCAAGTTAAGTCTCTGTGAACTCGGCAGGGAGAAGGAGATAAAGGATTCCAATCCAGCTGATGTTCTTTGTGCAAAGACTTGGAAAAGCACACATCCCCCACCCCCACCCCTGTCCCCCATCCTATTCCTTTTAACAATGAGTCTAAAAAAAAAAATCTGTTTCTATGTTGGGGACTAAGAATGGAGCCGTGATAACTTAAAAAAGAGGGGCGATGGATCAAGCAGGCCACTGAGAGCCAGGGATTTAGATAGACACCTGAGAACTAAGCCAGAAAACAAAGAAATAAATCTAAAGTTATCTTCCAAAAGATGGGTCCAGTGGAGAGAAGTTTTGGAGACAAACAGAAAAAAAAAAGAATCATTAGATCAGTATGTTACTTGGCTTCCTATTGCAGTCATAAAACACTGACCAAAACCAACTTTGGGAGAAAACCTTTTATTTCCATTTACAACTCTCAGATCACACTCCACCACGGAAGGAAGCTGGAGTCAGAACTTCACACTGGAACCCGAAAACATGAAGGACTGGTGCTTTCTGGCTTGTTTTCCAGGCTCACATTCAGCCACATTTCTTATACCTCTAGGACCGCCTACCTGCGTGTGAATGGCACCATCCACAATGGGCTGGGCCCTCTTACATTAATCATTAATGAAGAAAACTCTTATAGACTCTCCTACAGCTCAGCTTTGATGGAGGCCTCTTCTCAATAAAGGGCCCCACTTCCCAAGTGACACTAGTTTGCATCAATTTGACAAAATAAATAAATAAGTAAATAAATTAGTAAATAAATACAACTAAAATTGCCAGGACAATTGGCAGATTGTACCAATAAACAACCACCTTGTTGTGCCTCAATGCCTGTCCTACACTCACCTCCCCAGAGCTACCTTGCCTGTACTATGATCTATGAACACACACCGCTTCCCTCCCTCTCCTTGGTATAGTCACATGATGGCATGATAAACAAATTTCCTGGGATAGATAAAGTTTTCCTCTATGACTAGTATCTTTCAGGAGAATGATTTACTTGCTCCACTACCTAAAATCGCATCGGAATAAGAGTCCGCAAATCGCACCACTGAAGTGAACAATCACACTAATCCCAGGACTCCCGACAACCATGGACTTAATTGGCCATAACCTAGTTACTTCACCTCTGGGAGTTTGGTCTCCAGGTTACTTGATATGTGCGTAATACCTAATGCTGATCTGGTGCCGGAAGCGCTAAGGAGGTGATACACAGGAAGCCGTTGTAGAGGTTGATACATTTGAAGCTTGCCGAGGGCTACTTTGTTACAGCTGCTGGTGCTGTCCTTGTTTCTGTCATCGCTTTCTGATCCTCTGTGCAGACCCTGCCCCCAGCCCAACCTGGCCAAGTAGCAATGTGAGTCCCTCCCCTCCCCACATCACTTTCCCCATTCCACTGCCATAATCTTCAGGGACCACCTACAGTTTTCCTGCTGAAGAGCTTCTCAAATCCCATACTGTAATTGAGTTGTTCATTCCTCCCCCACCCCCACCCCAACTCGGTTGCTATCCCCGTTGCACTGCTGCTTAGCTGTGTTTCATACATCAATAAGCTCTGAGCCACACATGTGCAGAAACAGCCTTTTCTGTTCGTAGTCCAAGGCAGGGGACATAGTAGGTCCTTAATAAAGGTTTGTGCAAATGTATGGCTGACCTGTGGCTGACCTAACCTTTACCACATTCGCAATCTCACAATTCCCACAGTAGTTTCTGAGAAGATTGCAAAATCAATCCTCTGTGTCTTTTCCCAGGGTGGTGGGAGGAACTGCTTATCTGGCTCCTTTGATTTAGGGCCAGACCGAATTACTAGTAGCAAGATGGCTCCGCTGCACATAGGAAAGCTTTCACTGTGTTTGTTTTCTTTATTTCCTCCTTCAATCTCCCTGTTGTCCTATCATTCAGACAAGGGCTAAGGCTGTGTTCCCGTGTCCACCAAATGTCCTTGATGAAGATAAAAAACGGGAGACACAAAATAGAAATAGCTTTGCTATTCTATGCAATTCAACTTTTTATTGTCTTACTGGAATTTTCCAATTAAAGGGGAAAAAAGATTTGTAGTGAAAAAATCTGGCTACTCCATTAAAATTTATGTCTCTCCTTTAACAAAAAAAAAAAAAATAATAATCTGAGCAATGTTTTAGAAACTTTTAGAAAAATAATAATAAAGGGTTCACAGCAGATTGGGGAGTGAAAGATACATGTCTCATCTGTCACAGTTTGTTTTTTTTTTTGTTTGTTTGTTTGTTTGTTTTTGTTTTTTATTTTGCTCTGCTTACTTTCAATATGAAGTTTTGTGATTTTTTTTTCCTCACAAATTCATTTAGCTAAATGGAGAAAGATGTTCTATGCTTTACTTAGCTACCCACTTTAAAACTGACTTAGATGTTAATTGTCTCTTGTACTTGATACATGAACTCACAGCTATCTAAATAGGTTCTTTCTTTTTTTCTTTTGGTGGAATGGCCCTCACTAAGATACAGCTAATCCGAAATTTAGCAGTGGTTTGGAGATCTTGGACAAGTTTTATAATGATCTAATTTATCTAAACTATTTATTTTAATTGTTTAAAAAAATAATTCATTCAAAGAAATTCTTTATATCAGGAGTAACTCTAAAATGGAAAACAGATTTTAAGAGTAGAATAAGACAGAGAACCCATATTCATACATAAAATATTCATTGTATTCAGGCACCCTTGACTGTCTTCATTTCTTTAGTTAGGGACATTGAGGCGGACCACCACAGCCAGGCTGAAAGCCTGGAAGTAGTTCCCTCTAGAAAGAGCTACTGATCTGTAAGTGACCTCAAAGTATGGGGGCAAATAGTCATTCCATACTGAGCAGGAACTTCCATTTTTAAAGATTGGTTTATAAAAGGGATTATAATAATTATGAGATCAAGTGAACTTGATCCCATCTTACCACTAACCTGCATCCGTTCAATACATGCTAAATCGATATGTAGTCATATGTGCTATGCATGGAAAATGCATTAGGAGTCACCTTGCTCTGCAAAGAAAGGGGGAAGTTTAGAACCATTATAGAGTTACGGAAACTAAATGTGTTCTTAGATGATTTCTCTGGAGGGCACTCAGTAATTACAAATTATCCTCATTAGCTTATCCTCTTTCTCCTTTCTTTTTTTAAATAATTTAATTAATTTATTCAGATTACAACTCAATTGTTATCCCATCAATTGTATCCTCCCATTCCTCCCTCTGTCCCACTTTCACCCTATTCCTCTCCCCTAGGTCTATTACTGAGTGGGATCTCCTCCCCCACTATATGGTCATAGGCTATCAAGTCTCATCTTGGTAGCCTGCTTATTCTTTCTCTGAGTGCCACCACCAGGCCTCCCCACCAGGGGGAAGTGGTCAAATATGGGGCACCAGAGTTCATGTCTGAGTCAGTCCCCACTCTCCACATAACTGTGTCTCCTTTCTCTTAATCATATAGCCAATATTTCCTGTATTCATACATCTCATGATTTGAGATTAATCATGTGATTATATGGAAATGTAACATATGGTATATTTTATTTTCATTTATATAATTCCACATTAAATTTCTCCATAATATACAAAAATTAAAATGTTAATACTATATCAGAAAGAGGTACAAAAATGTAGCTAATATATATTAGTGCAAGCTAGCATCCTAAAGCATGCCGTTTGTTTTCCCGATTATACAACCTTCAAGTGTTTATGTGACTCTTCAACATTTTAATTATTCTGTACAATAAGTTAGTTACATCAAATACACTAAAGCAGAGTAAAATGATAATTTAATCAGAAGCCATCCTGGAATCAACATCAGATGGTCTCCACCTTGTTATCTACCACAAAAAGTATTTGCGGTTTGCCAATAAATTTTCTGTAGGATTAAAAATGGAAGCCAACAGGTCAAGATAAGAAGAGAGAAGCCAAAATGGAAGAAATGGATTTGTGGACTAAGGATGCTACAATGTCTTCCCAAGACAAGCAAGTCCACGTGGATCTCAAATGGCACATACGGATGCAAGGGCATGTGTTATGTGCCTAGAAACTTACTCAAAGTCCAGATTTTATTTTTAAAAATACCGATTTATTAAAAAGTAAATATCCTTACTCAGAATCTACATGTTCCTTCACTTGGTTCCCTCAGAGATGTAACGGTTCTTGGATTTCTGTCAAGTCCGTGTTTCCACAGTTGCAAGCTTTGAGTGTTATTATTAGCCAAGACACAAGAATGTGCCAATCCAGCCTGTGCAATGTCAGTGCTCTAGAGTATAGAGTGTGCCAAGAGTGTGAACCACTTGGTACAAACGATAGAGAGAGAATCTAGAATAATAAGGATACCTGCTTAGCTTTTCTACAAGTTATTCCAGCTAACAGTTATTCAGCGGTATTAAGTAAACTTCATGTGTATTGATGCGACTTATCACTCACAGATATTAAATGTCCTTGGTGCATGGTCAATGGAAATCCCAAACCTCTGAATAGTTATTTGACGCTAACAAAGAACAGATTATATTCAAATCTTGTGCAACTCGTTGTCCATGTGATATCTATTAGCTCTTGGCCGGTTGCTTCCGTGATTCTTCCAAAAAAATTTTTTTTTAACTAAAATTGTTCTGAATTGAGCTTAGTGAGCAAAACGAGTCCTCATTATCAGAGTTTCCAGATCATAATAATAAAATCAGTGATGTAATTGTATAATCATTGCTATTGCCTAGCAATAAAAAACAACACACAAATAAGATAAATACTCACTGAGGCATGTTGGACAACTAGCCGAGTGTTTTCTTTTTTCAGTTATAAGCCTACGGGTTTGGGTGCATCAAAGGTAGCATCACCTTTTCCATACAGTTGTCCAATGGTGTGCTTGTAATCATGTCTGTATTTTTCTAATGTTGCTAAGAAATCATTGAGTTGATGTATTTTTTAAATGCAAAATATTACCAAAAAAGCAATTTGTAACAAGTGATTTCTAAAATCTAATAGGTAAGAAAATATACTGCTAATTCACAATAAAATAACTATTTTTAAATAAGCATGCTTGTCCAAAAATATTTGATACATATATGTAATTTTGAACAAACACTTGTGAAAACTTTAGAATAAAAATGGCTCTCTGACTTCTGCTTTTCTCAGAGGCAAAAACCATTTGATGCTCTCAATTCCCTTCCCTGACATCTTGTTTTTATCAATCATGTCATTCAATGTATTAATTACAGAAATCACTTATTGACTTTCTAATGTGAGGGAGAGGAAATTAGTTCACTTAAGACACATTTCTACTTCTCTACTTTTTAAAACCCCATTGCCTGAATATGTTTCCCTAATTACTACTGCAAACTTAAATAACTAATTTCAACCTCCTATAGGTGATCCATTAGTGGCCGTTTAACTTCTTCTTTTCAGAGCAGGTTTCTCTACTACGTTCATTCCACCCACACCTTTCATATCTCATATTTCCACTATGGATTTACTTTAATATCACTGGCCTTCGCAACATTCATATCTGATTCTGTTAATTTCCACAGTGGATCATTTGGTGATGACTTAAAAATGACCTTTCATTATCTTACCATTACTAATAGTGATTGCTCCATATCCATACTTTATTACAACTTCTTCCTATAAAAGCCAAGAGCTGAACCTTATGCGTCCCCCAATATCAGACACAGTGTGATGCCCCAAATCCTACTTTCCAAAATCACAACAGAAAGATTTCTCCAAGCTAACCCCGTGATTTCCATTTTTATGTAGTACACCTGTGAGGCTAACTGATAGAGCACCTAGAATGTTATTTCACTGAGCTTGATCCACTCCTTACTGAACATGTCTTTATCTTATTCATTTTGCTAAAAAGTCTTCTCCAAAACTTCAAAGTCAGGTGTATAAAGCAAAAAACTCTGAGAATATACACTCTTGGAAATCAATTTCTTTTGCACTCTTTCTTATTTTTGGCTTTACTGGATATAGAATTTTAGCTAGAAAATAATTTTTCTTTCTGAATCTTAAGGTTCTATAGCCTTGTCTGTTTAGGACAAGTATGCAGAAGGGGAAAACTATATTGGCCAGCCTGTGCTCCTTTCAAATTTGCATCTTCCCTCATGAAACATTATGGAACATAAATGTATTGCTCTGTGCATCTATAAAATGTTGATAGGTTTAGCTATGCCTTTTGTGGTGTTTCTGGGAATTAAACTCATACCCTTGCAAATGCTAGGTAAGTGCTCTACAATGGAGCTGTATTCCCAGGTCAGTCACATACAAGAAATGCTTTGGTCCAGAAGTACTTCGAATATTGAAAGGCTTTAAGTGTTTCACATATGTGCATATTCATAATGACATAGTACAGAGATGAAACAACAATTTGAACACAAAATTTATTTATATTTCATGGACATCCCGTACACAGCCTGAAGGTAATTTGACACCCATCACACTAGTGTACAAATTTCCCTTTGTAGCATCAACATCAATGCTGAAAAAGTTTAAGATTTTATTTTAAATTTCAGAATTCAAACTAGAGATAATAAATTTATAGTTTGAACTTGAAATGGCCCTCTGGGTCTATGCTTTGACCTGAAAGTTCATATCTTCCTAAATATTATATGCCACATTACTAACTCAACGTTGATTATGGGATGTTCAGGACATAATACAGACAATTGCTCATTCATGGGAACATACACAGTAGGGTTGGAAAGTTAGCTCAATGGTTAAGAGCACATGTTGCTCTTACAAAGGACCAGCACCCACAAGGCAGCTGAGGACCATTTGTCACTCCAGTTCCAGGTGAAGCAATGCCATATTCTGACCTCTGAGGTCACTAGGCACGTACATGTATGCACACATACATGCAAGCGAAACATCATACATATAAAAGTAAATAAACTTTAAGAAAAGATAATAGTCAGGGAAAAGATTTGCTGAACTGTGTGAAATAAATACTATTTCTGCTACTTGGCCTTGGTCTTCTGTGACAGTACACTGTACCTTTTCTGTCCAGCCTCTTCCTTTTTCCATTTGGCAGTCTCAATGTTTGCCTACAAGTATTATTTTTATTTTTACAAATCATCTTTTCACTATTCAAGAGCTGTTCCTAATTTACAGGTAAGACAGCCCCCAATGTATGACAAAACTTTATATGTGTGTCACAATATACTTGATTGAAAATATATGTCTTACCACATGTGAGGTTTTTTTTTAATTAAAACTATTCTTAAAACTCCACCTGTGCTGTCAATATTTCTAATATCACATGTCTCCTAGTACGTGTCTCCTAGTTAATTCTAGACCCTGTCAAGTTGAATATATTAACCATCACGTGTTATCTGAGAATGCCCGTGGTGGACCATCTAGATTATGCTAACTGAGGCGGGGAAGACCTTCCTTAACAGTGCTGGAAATTATCCCATAAGCTTGGGTCCAGAATTGAGTGCTCACACTCACCACCTGCAGAATATTTTTCGTGTTTGAAAAGGATCAATCTTGCTTCTTCCTTGAGGCATTTTACCACATCTTCTGAGACACGTAACTCCTTCCCCTAGTTCCTTCTCAACGCTTAGGTAACATCTTACCCCACCTCTTCCAAGAGCCCCTACCTACGCATTCCATGTAAAGATCTCATCTTATGTTTATCTTAAAGATCAGGAATCACTATCTTAAAAAAAAATCTCATTTTGTTTTCCTGCTTCCTGGAGTGGAAGAAAGTTTTGTGGTTGACAAGGTTGACTTTAATGACACATATATGGCATCCTTTGACAAGTTCATGTATCTACACCTTAGCATCTTCCATCTCAGTGCAAGCTTCATTTAAAAAGGCCTACACAGTGTGTGCAATTTTGGAATTTAAGAGTCTTGCCAGGATTCTGGAAGGCCATTTACCTTATAATCTTTGTCAAGTTGGGTTTCACTGAAGGGAAGAATGTAATAATGACTGAAACTGCTTGACAAAATGACTAGTTCCCTAAAGTATAAAACTAGTAGGTATTGGTATATTTTAATCACATTTCCTATTTGATCACTATAAACGTACAGAGAGAATGTGTGCTGTCTGCTATATTCTTAACTGGTCCTAGTCTGCTCCTCGTCTCCATGCATGCCCAGCACAGGAAGCTGGCAGACATTCAAGAAAGTCCATCCTATCATGAGTCAACATGTGTGCCTATAGTCTGCACAAAGCCTTCCATATGGCAAGCTTGTGGCTGTGCCTTGTGCGTTCTATGACTCTGTGCCAGTTTAACAATCTCCATCTGCAGTGCATGCCCCCTTTATGCCACAGCTGCTATTTTCTCAGTGAATTCTTTCTTTTCCTTTTGGTCATTTTTCAATGTTGTACTTATTATACAGAACTTCACAGAGTTCCTGCAGTATTTTCACACCAGGGCCTAGTGGAAGAAGGCTGTCATCTCTTGAATTTCACTCATCATGTCACTAACTTACTGCTTCAAGTGGCATCGTAAAAAGGCGTGTTGAGGCTCTCCAATCTCACCACATGTGTTTTTGTAAAATAGCGTCAGTTTACAAATGCAGCTTTATGATGACCATTTAACCCCAATTCAAGAGTTTGTGGCCCTGAATATATTTCAGGAAAACATATTTGACTGACATCCTCTCTACTTTTCCATGATTTTAAAATGGGCAACAGTGTGAGTGCTAGAGCGCATCTTCAATTGCCCGACCCGGACTTAAATCCAAATATTGTTCAGTGCTAACCATTGTGTGACACAAGCCTGTATTTGTCTTCACTCAGTAGAAGTGAAGTTTTGAAAATATTGGCATCCAGGCTTCATGCCTGTGTACTCGCACCATCTGGTGGATGTTATCCTCTCACAGAATAAAAGAATGACATAGTATTCCAGGAAGGCAAGCTTGGCACGCACGCCCACAAGCATAGAATAGAATGAAAGGAACAAATTGCTCAGCTAATTCCAAATCTGTATTTATTAACAAGCAGGGAGTAAACATAAACATCTGGACTATGCAACCCCTGGAACAAGTTTAAACCAAATTTTATGTACATCTTTATTTCACTTTCATTAAAATTGACATTTTTGTCAGCATCGCTCATATATTTGCCCATATTGTAAGTTTGAAGTATTCAGTATTTCAGAGGAATTTGCTTGCCAGTAGATTATTTTCATTTGGCATCCAACACGACAGTACATTTTTTCCTTGCTGGTGTCCCCCGTCCCCCACAGCCCCCGCCGCAAGGTGCCTAGTAAGCAACCTGTGAGCTGGGGAGCACTTACGCTATTGCCCTCATTGTTAACTAAATTAATTTCCTATGAATAATTAACATCCTTGACTTTTGAACCTGTCAGAACACGGTCTGTGGATAAAGCTGTGTGAGAAGATATCTGAAACTCTGTGAGAAAAACAAGACAAGAGTGGTAATCTCTGCTCCTCCACAACGCAGACTTGCTCTTAGAATGTGTTTTCTAGCGCTTCCCAGGCCTAGCAGATACAAGTGAGTTTACTTCAGGCCTCCGTGTTGATATGCCTCTATGGAAAAACATGGTCTTGCCACCTGCACCTGGCCCTTCTGGTTATACTCAGGTGACTCTTTTTAGCTCTCAGAGTGTAAATTGCCCGATGCTTGAAATAAAGTTGTACACTGCAGGAGATTTTAGTCCAGCCCATTTTTAGCCCCACTTTCCCAGTTTCGTAATAACTTTGTGATTTTCAATATCACCCTGCTGCGTAATTCAACTACAAATCTTTTTAAATGTCCTCACAATTTATTTGAAAGTCTGTGAAAAATGAATTCATTGACTTGTGGTGCATGTTTGACAATGGCTGGTTCCATCTACTCCTTATCCGTGCCCCCAGGCTGCTACATGACAGCTGTTGTTGTTGTTTTCCTGTGCTTCCCTTCTTCCACCACACTTCAATGCCATGTGCTTGATCTGGGAGTGAATTTATTTCAGGGCTCTGAAGGACATCAGTGCACTGTGCCTTCCTCTTAACAATCTAGTAGAAGAAGTAGCATTTGGTTTCAGCTAAAACAAGTGATAACATTACCACTTTTGCTGTAAACATTGGTTTTTCTTTTTCTTTTCTTTTCTTTTTTCTTTTCTTTTTTTTTTTTTTTAAGAACTGAGCTAACAGACTACAGAGCACACAAGCCCAGAGATGCTGAAGACTACATTCACATCTCTTTTATAACATAAAGGTGGAAGACCATGTGTTCTGGCATAAATGTGTGCCCATAGTCCTCATGCTGGACTCTCAGTGACAGTATTTAGGGTTGGGGCTTTTTATTTGAAGATTGTGAGCACAAGATTCTTGTGATGATACTGCTACACTTCATAAGAGTTTTATGCCATCCCTCTTCTGTCTTTCTCTCTGCCACCAAAGGACACAGCAGAGGGCTGCCATTAGTAAACTATGAGAAGGCCCCACACCTCAACCTAGTGGTTCTGATTCACTAACCTTGGCACTCAAAAAGAACAAACATCCTGTCACCTAGGCCATTCAGAGGGTGGTATTCTGTTCTAGCCTTAAATAAGACACCATACAGCACAAAGTGACAGCCTATAGACTGGGAAAAGATCTTCACCAACCCTTCATCTAACAAAGGTCTAATATCCAAAATATATAAAGAACTCAAGAAATTAAACACCAGCAAACCAAATAACCCAACTGAGAAATGGAGCTCAGAACTAAACAGAGAATTCTCAACAGAGGAATATCAAATGGCTGAGAAACACTTAAAGAACTGCTCAACCTCCTTAGCCATCAGAGAAATGCAAATCAAAACGACACTGAGATTTCATCTTACACCCATCAGAATAGCTAAGATCAAAAATTCAAGTGACACCACATGCTCGCGAGGATGTGGAGAAAGAGGAACACTCCTTCATTGCTGGTGGGAATGCAAACTAGTACAGCCACTTTGGAAATCTATCTGGTGCTATCTCTGAAAATGGCTTCCTGAAGACCCAGCTATTCCACTCCTTGGAATATACCCAGAAAATGTTCCACCACACAACAGGAACATATGCTCAACCATGTTCATAGCTGCCTTATTCATAATAGCCAGTACATGGAAACAGCCTAAGTGTCCCTCAGTAGAATGGATAAAGAAACTGTGATACATTTACACTATGGAATACTACGCAGCTATTAAAAACAAGGAATTCCCGAAATTCGTAGACAAATGGATGGAACTAGAAATTATCATAATGAGTGAGTTCACCCAGAAGCAAAAAGAGTCAAATGGTAAATAGTCACTTATATCGAGACACTAGCCCAAGAGGCATATCCCATGAAAGTCTTCACTTCCCAGGAAAGTAGGTCAGAGGGGAGGACATCCTATTGGGACTTTAGGTGAGAGAAGGATGGGAGAATGGGGAAATAGAAGGATCCTAGAAACCTACAAGAAGAACATTATAATGTGCAGACCTGGGTTCATGGGTCCTTCTCAAACTATGGCACCAGCCAAGGACAATACATGCAGTAAACTTCGAAACCCTATCCAGATCTTGCCAATGGACAGGACATTCTCCACTGTTGAGTGGAGAGTGGGATCTGACTTTCACGCGACCTCTGGTGCCTCATTTTTGACCACATCTCCTTGATGGGGAGGCCTGGTGGCACCCAGAGGAAGGTTACCAAGAAGAGACTTGATACCCTATGGACATATACAGAGGGAAGAGGTCCCCCTCAGTCACAGACATAGGGAAGGGGAGTAGAGGGAAAGCGGGAAGGAGGGAGGAATAGGAGGATACAAGGGATGGGCTAACAATTGAGATGTAATGTGAATAAATTAATAAAATAGTTTTTAAAAAGACACCACACAAATTGATGCTAATGGGTAAAAATCAAAACACAGAGTACATAATGGGTGGGGGTAGTTAGATCTCCCTCACACATGCACTTGTCCTCTTCCAAAATCTGCCTGCAAAATGAGTTCAGTTACAGAGTTATAGTTATGGTTATGGTTAGGGGTTAAAGGTTAAGGGTTCAGGAAGGCACAACCAAAAGGGAAACAAGCCTGACTCTCAGACTGTTGGAGAACTCTCCATATAAGCAGATGGTTGGGACCTTATGCATTAGATAAGCATAGCCTTTGGACCTTGGACCATTGTTCAGGGTTTTGTGTGTGTGTGTGTGTGTGTGTGTGTGTGTGTGTGTGTGTGTGTGTGTGTTTTGTTTTGTTTTGTTTTGGTTTTTTTTTTGATGGTTTACCAGTTAATGTTACTAATAACTAATACAGAAAATATGTAAGTATTCAGTATCTTACAAATAATTTCTTTCTTTGTGTGTGTGAGCATGTGTGTGTGTGTGTGTGTGTGTGTGTGTGTGTGTGTGTGTGTATGCTATAAAGCATTTGGGGAATAGCATGTGTGCCCATGCAAAGATGTATGGAATTTGGGGAAAGACACTTGATCTCCTGTTCTATTACTGTCTGCCTTATTTCACTGAGACAGGTCCTCAGTCACTTACTCTCAGCCACTTTGGCCAGTTATGAGTTCCTACAGTTGCTCCCATTCACTGCAAAACCAATCTTCTCTGACCAAGGCTTCTAAGCAACACTAATGTGTGAGCACAAAGACAAACATTTAGAATGCAATTTGACAGGCACAACATGTTCACTGAGAAAACAGCAGCAGTATCTTCCCCAGTAGGGCCTGTGACCTCCTAAGCCACTGAACATTGACTTATATTTGCAGTACCCTCTTGTGGATGGACATTAAACCCAGTCAGAAAGCATGCCACATAGTCATGCCACTATTGTACCACTGGGCACACCTTGCCTCGCAAGCTGGAAGGACAGCACACAGGGCCCACCCCTGGGCAAGACTGTTGATGACAATTCTCTCCCAGCAGCCTGCATAGAATGTTCTGGCACTACGAGAGCTATCCAGGAGAAAGGAAGCTTCTAGCTCAGTTCCAGCTTGATTTCTCAGTGTTCAGAACCAAGCACGTGACGTCATCAGCAATAAGATCTTATCATCTAGTTATACTGAGGCAGCAAGAACAGTAGCAGTAGCCTATGAGGTTTATGTGGCCTCGGGGGCACTACAGATCAACAACTCATAGAAAGGCACCCAACATCTAGCGTTTGGATTTTCCTTTAATAACCTATGGCCTCTGAGAGCAGCTTTACCCTGCAACAAAGGATACCTTCATTCAAACTCTTAATTTGAGCTATGCTCCCAGGCTCCATCTAATACACACCTCAACATTCTCACTTTGAAAACTGTTAGACATTAAAAAGATTATGGCTCTTATGGAAAGTTGGATCAATGGACACAAAACTATTATATTTCACTGTTCAAAAATACTGTGGTGACATGATTGTTGTATAAGAGATTTATCTGAATCTAGTGTTTTCTTTATGTATTAGCCAATCTTTTGGTTGTTGTTGTTGTTATTATTATCATTATTATTATTATTATTATTATTATTATTATTATTGTACAAGCCAAAGTGTTTTGGAAATAAGAATTGAAAATAAAAGTAAGAATTTTAACTGACCCCCTTTTCCATTTATTTCTGATGATCTATTTCCAGGTAGGCTTAAAAACCATATTTCTGATTTTTAATGTTCTTCATATCTGTAGATAGAAACATATTTCACTTCATATACCTTAGCCTCTAGAAAACACAGATGTGTAGCTTAAACATAAAAATAGATATGTGTATGCTGGAGAAAATAGTTATATGTTAATTTTGTTTCAGTTTGACTGGACCATAAAGTACTTATATATTTGCTTAAATAATAAATATTAAATATATCTATGAGGGTATTTCTGGATGAATATTAACTTCTGAATTACTTCTCTGAGGAGAGTAATTATCTCCCCCAATCTGTGTGGATATTGTCCAAACCATTGTAGATTTACTGGGGAAAAGGCCAGGTAAAGGAGGTTTTTCTTTTTTTCTGCTACCTTTAATATGATATACTGGTCTTTTGCTCTTTTCAGAGCAAGTCCTGGCATAAAATGTATACCATGAGACCTCCATTTCCCTCTTACCCCCCTCTCCCCTCTTCTCCAACTCTCTCTGTCTCTGTCACTGTCACTGTCTCTGTCACTCTCTCTCTCTCTCTCTCTCTCTCTCTCTCTCTCTCTCTCTCTCTCTCTCTCTCTCTCTCTCTCTCTCTCTCTCTCTCTCTCTCACACACACACACACACACACACACACACATGCACGCATGTGCAAATATCTTGTATCTATATATTTAATGTATTCATATAAATCTGAAGTTAGAAGACCAATTTCCTTATAATCTCTGCCTGGGTCTGTGAATAAACCTGACTGAAGAAACAGCTCAAACCATGATAAATTATATGCAACCATAAAACTAAAAAGATACAATATGGTCTACTAATATATCAAGATATAAAGGAGATATACTATAGTCTAATTTAATTAATGGAATCCAAGAATAAATATACTATTGTTCAAATAAGATGAGTTTTTACAGTGAACAAATTCATCATAAAAATAGCTACTTCAAATGGGTTTTATGAACTTCCAAACAAAAACAAATAAAGTCTATTTCTATGATGAGTATAAAACATAGTCTTAAAAAAAAATAGTCTTTTCCATGTTCCTTGTATATGGGAAGAAGAACTAAAAATAATCCTCAAACAAAGAGACTTGAAAATTTTACAACACTGGGAGTTCCTCCAGGTCTTAATTTCCCTGGCATGTGCACTTTTACCAGACCATGTATCTATGGTACAAAATACATCAAGACCCAGAACACAGAACATGCAGAATATATAACAGACATAGATACGCTCATGGACAGACCCTGAAGTTCTGCACTGAGCTGTTTTCCCTATACCTTCTTCATTCTGGGAATCTAGTACTAAAGGGTACTATATTTATAAGGCATAAAGTAATATATATATATATGGTATAAGGTACTATATATGTGGTATAAGGTGCTATATATGATATAAAGTACTATACATATGGTATAAGGATATATATATATATATATACCCACTGACACTTATCCTGGGAAGTGCTAAGCTACTCTCACCTGAAGGAGAAAACCCACAAAACTTCATATTGTAATGTTTACACTAGTTGTATATTAAATTTTTACTAGATATATCATTTTTCAGATACCTTTCCCTAAAGACTCTGCTTCATTCAGTGTGTCCAAGGTGTGAATTACACACCTGCATTCTAAAAAGCACACTAAAATGATTTGATTATAAGAGGTGCATGTTTTGAGACACTAATCACATATATTTTCCAACCTTTTCCTTTCTGGTTGTACCAGTTAGTTTTGCCGTGTAACAACAGAACACAAACTCTCAGTCCCATATAAAAGCAAAGCATCCGACTGAAATGAACAAGGAACCTGCTAAGCAGTTGTGTATACAAGGCTCAAGCTTGATTGTGTCTCGGGGATATGTTTGTTGATCTTCTCATGGAGCAGTCTCAAATATGAGACACTCCTCAACCTCCAGGAAACCTGGAGTGATGAGAGGCCTAGGCTCAAAATAGCCCTGCTGCACATTCTACAAAACCCTAATGGACAAAGAAAACCACATAGCTGGACTCAGAATTAAAGGCTAAAAACACTACCTGGCCCTTCAATGAGAAAGACTGCAAAGTAATCTACTAAAATAATATAGCTAGCGATTAATAACTGAGACTATTGTATTCAAACCATCATTAACTACTGAAAAGGCAAGCACTCTGGACAGAAAGGGAAGTATATCAAGAATCTGATTTGCACAGCATAAGCTTGTGACTACGCTGAGTGAAGGAATTCTTACTATTTGCATTCGGGGCCAGCAGTCTCTCTCTGCCTAGATTCCTGTAGAAAGCCTATGTGAGCTCCTGTCCGACACAGGAAGTTACACATAGATATCCATAGATGTCTTGGAGACTAGACACAAAATAGGGATGTATTAATTTTGTTTGGTGCTACATATGAGATACTTTCCAATTAGTAAAACTATCTAATGAATTAAAGCAAACAAGTAAATAAATACAGCTTTCTATGGTTTTAAGGGGTCCAAATGACAATTATCAATATTTTAAAACATCCTTTACTTGAAAACTAACTACATCATATGTCAAGAATTTAAAGATTATACATTTTAAAGGTCATAGTACTATGAAATTATCAGCTTTGAATCTTGAAAATATGAGATCTACAATGAACTATATTTCCACATGTGAAAGACATTTAAAGTATTCAGAGTACATTGTTTTTTAATTTTTCCTAGAATAAATTTTATATTCCATATCATTAGTAGCTCTAGCTCATGATTATTCATTAAAATAGATTATGTAAGGAGTTTCTTCCATAACAATTGCACTACTGTATATTTGTGGCCAAAATTAAAAAAAAAAAAAACTTTCTTTAAATATTTGAAATTGCTACTTTCAGACTTGCATTGTTTTGATTAATAGTGCTTTAATCATGAAATTAAGGAAACTTATTTCAATACGTTGCTCTGAAATTTGAAGCATGTGTGTATAGAACATACAAATATTTAATAAAAATAACTTTTGGCACTTATATAAATTAGTTGGAGAGTTACTGCTCCCAATGTAGATAAAGGCTGAAAAGCTCAGGATTCAGTCTAATGTCTGCTCTTGTTGTGGAAGAACATAAAGAGACTCACTGTAATAAATAAACAGCTCTCTTGCATAAACTCACATGGTCCCAGACATTTATAAAAATAGAAATTACTGTTGATAAATACTCTTGACTCAGGAATGCCACAGACATCATGCTTGGGATTTCTTTCTCCAAAGTCATTGCTAAATTCTAGTATTCAACCGTGTTTCTTAGGAAGAACTTGAGAAGTTCTGATAGGACTAGGATGCTGGAAATAAAGATGTTTGAGTTAAGATTATGATCTTTGCTGACAAAAAAAAAAAATAATAACATGTCTTGAGCCCACTGTCGTTTTATGATTCTACGACTAAGATTTCTTTTACCTGAACAGAATTTCAACTGTCATTAAAAAATGCTGAAGGCCTAGCAGAGCTCAGTAAAAGTGTTAACTGTATATTATGTCCTCCATCACTTTAAAGCAGAATTAACATTATAAGAAAGTCTTTGTTCATAGTTAATAGTGAAATAATCAAAGCAGTCTTTGACCTAAAAATGTCAATCTCAAACTACCTGTCAATTCATCCTCTTATTTAATTTCTGATATGAGAAAGCCTTTGTTCATAGTTAATGGTGAAATAACCAAAGACGGTCCTTGATCTAAAAATGTCAATCATAAACTACTAGTCAAATCATCATTTATTTAACTCCTGATCATGTTGAAAAGCTTCAACATTTCAGGGGGAATTTTAGGGTTTCTTATTTAATGTAGTAGATTCAGAAGTATGTGCCCTTGAATTATTTTACAGAATAATAATAATATAATGGCTTAAGACAGGCTTCAGGCTGGAAGAAAGAAGCCTTCAAGTAGGTGTGGTGTACTTATATCTTCAGTGTCCCCCAAAGGGCTACATGTTAAAGTGTTAGGCCCCAGCTTGGTACTCCTGACAGGTAGTAGAAACTCCCAAGAACCAAGATCTAGTGGGAAGTGTGTCCTTGGAGGGGGGTGAGCAGCTGAATTCCATGAAGCATTTCTTTCCCTCTTTCCCAGCATGGAGGTAAAGAATTTTACCATACCATATGCATGTACCCTGAGATGCTACCTCAGATCCAAAGCAATCAATTAGTTATAGGCTAGAAGTTCCAAAAGCGACAGCTCTTTACAAAGCAATGTATCTCAGATATTGTCTACAGAAAAAGAAAGCTAATAATTGCAAGTACCAATACCAGGATAGGAAGATACCAGAGGTGAACTTTCCCTACAGCCAGCACTACAACAGACAGGATTCTCACTGCTCACATAGCAATGTACAGAGCTCATGGTTATGGGCCATCAGTGTCAACACCTGGAGGTGGTGTTGAGAATGTTTGCTTCCATGCTTGTAGCATTAGGGTGCGAACAGTGAATTCCATGAACCCTGGGAGGTTTCTTGTTTGCTTTTATAGAAAAAGAATTCCCAATCCTCCTTAACACATAGTTTGCACACGATAAGAAACCTAAATACAGAAATTTAAAATGTTAGTTATTTTTTTAAAGTCCCTGTGTAAATGCTGATTCTATGAGAGACAACATTCTCACATAGACGTGCTATGATTACATCATCATTGTATGGAAGTAAACATCTAAACCCAAGTTTCAACTGTGGGATCTTTTTAGCAATATGACCCGAACTTAATAAAGACAAGCAAGATATACTGTGTCTTCTTTAGGGTTGCTATTGCTGTGGTGAAACACCATGACCAACGCAACCTGGGGAAGGAAAGGGTTTCTTTGCTTTACACTTCCATATCATTGTTCATCATCAAAGGAAATCAGAACAGGAACTCAAACAAGACAGGAACCTGAAGGCAGGAGCTGATGCAGAGGCCATGGAAGAGTTGTTCCACATGGCTTGCTCAGCCTGCTTCTTATAGAACCAAAGATCACCATCCCAGGGATGGCATCATCCATAGTGGGCTGTGCCCTCCCCCATCAATCAGTAATTAAGAAAATACTCTCCAACTGGATCTATTAAAAGTATTTTCTCACTTGAGGTTCCATTCTTTATATAACTCTAGTGTGTATTGTATTGACATAAAACTAGCCAGCACATAGTTACTTCTCAACCATCTCTGTCCCATAAAAATTGTAACGATTAATTGAAAGTGGAGAGTGCGAATAATTTTATAATTAACCATTAGGAAACAAAGCAATGCATGTAACCTATTTAACTGCAATCCTTCTTGAAGGTCTCTAAGGACTCCACTCAGGCACCCATGTATGCATGGCTTGCTAAGTATAAACATATTCTATGCTTCTTTCTTTTTCCAAGCAATGCTGCAGATAGAGCAGAGTCTAAGGCTGTCATGAGACAAGGGTCTCATGAGAAAGGAGGAGATTATGACAGAAGCCAGGGTCCCCAGAAATCCTTTTGTCTTCGTAAGGGTCACCTAGGAGAGCAAAAAGGAGCTTCAAGAAATAGCTCCAGTAGTCATTTCAAAATAAAAGCCCTGTAAAGTGCCCTCTCATCCTCCAACCCCAAGTGCCCCATGTCCACACAGCCCCTTCTTCACCAGGCTAGGAGGGAGAGACTCCACTTCTCTTTCCAACTCCCTCCTAGAGCTTTCACATTTTCACAGAGATAAGCTGTGAAGCTTTGCTAGCCATCTGTGGGGTTCTGCCCCACCACTTGAATCTTCCCCTTCTGATACAGCCTAGTGTTTCCTATCTTCTGTCCTTTCTCACAGGAAACCAAGACTGGAAAGGAAAAACTCCTTTGAAGGAGGTATAAGAGGGACTAGGTCAACAGATAATATGTACTTGTATGAAAATTTTAAAGAATAAATAATAAAAAAAAGAGAGGGAGGAAGAAATAAAAACTTATTTGAAAATGTTTTTACTTTGTCTATTCCCCACTTGACACAAATAGGTCAAGATGAATCCATCTGTTAGCATAGGAATAACAAGGAAGTCGCCTTAATTGTAACTTTAAAAGTCAAACCCAAACTAATTGTGATTTTTTAAAAAAATATTCTCTTATATAACTATGGCATGGTTTTAAGTGGAGGAAGATTGTAATTGTTTTCATGACACAGCAACATTGACCCATTTTTATCCTATCCTTTTTTTTTCCCCCCCATATTTTCCTTTATCTTCAAGGAAAAAAAAGTGTACTAATTTAGAAAGGGAATTTGATCTGCAGAGGAAATAAATACACTAGGATGCTGAGGGAGAAATGAGCCAGGCGTTTGGATTAGCAAAATCTAGAAAATCTGTAGTGTGGGAAAACCAACAAGCAAAGAAAAACACATGCTCAAAATAGTTTGTAAGTTTTAGAGCCAGTTATTGACTGTGAAGGAACTTGGTTCTGGAAAACTTCCAAGCCTTCCTGCTTTCCGTTTCTGCAGACGAAAAAAAGAACCGGGGAGGGAGGGGTGAATTTTAAAACTCCTTTTAAAACACTCTATCGCTTCATTTCAGTATACACGTGCCTATCAGCTCATACCTTCTTTGGCGCCCTCGCCTACGTGTTCATGTCCTTGAGGCCACGTGACAGCGCTAGTCGAAACAAGATTTATTTCCATTGTCATGGGAATCACTTGTGGCTTTTTCACAGATCCAATCCTTCATTTCAGGGGAGCCCTCTTCGTTCGACACTTCCTCCTAGACACAGGAAATTGCCTTTGTGTCAGAGAGAGAAAGAATATGAGGCCACCTGGCATCCGCATTGGGCTGGACCTTCTGCCAGCTGCGCTCCCGAAATCCAGTCTGTACTGAAAGATCTTTTCTTCCTAGTACTACTGAAGTTTGAGCAGAGGAAAAGAAACACGCTGGAAGAGAGGCCCAGTATCCCCACTTCCCTTCCGGTATACTTTTCCGTGGCCAATAGTGCAGGAGTTATAGTGCAGATATGGACATTGGAACTGAGTGCCACAATTCTACATTTTGATGGGTTGTGATTTTCTTTCGTGTTCTCCATCTGTTGCAAAGAGAAGTTCCCTTGATGAGAGTCAAGAGCTACACTTACCTGTCAGCCTAAGGACACATAGTTAGAACATGGTTGGTGATTGTGCTGGTCTTCTGCTATGTGCTGTGAGCTGTAGGAACAGATTGTATTGTAGTTGAATCTGTTGTGGATGGGCACCTACTTTGTCAGCTGTTCTTTGCTCTTTGAATTATTATGGCTATCTGGAAATGGTCCCTGATGCAAGACAGGTTTCTTTGATGATGACTAAGAGCTACAGTTATCTGTGAATATATGAATATATATTTAGAACATAGTTGGGAATACTGGTTCAGGAGTATGGCACTAGTGGGTTTTTCTCTGGGACCAGTGACCTCAACTGCCACACATAGTTGGCTGGCATTAATCTCTTACCATTGAGCTACTCTTAAGTCTGATTAGGTGGCTGTTGTTTGCCTCCAATGTATAAGTGTCACTATTGCACTCCTATGTATATGTTGTCAGGTCGGTCACCATGATTCAAGAGCTTTACAGCTGCATAGGTGTTTTAATTGCCTTTCTCCCTTGGGAACTTGTATAGCACCTTCTCATGCTATGAGAGCTAGCAATATATCAGTTTCAGTTCAGTCCCTACAAGTCTTGTGTCTAAAGTTGTATGGTACGTCTTCAGCAGTGGGCTTTGCTTTCAAGTTTGGGGGAGGCAACCAAAAGCAAATGGCGTTAGCCTATATGGTGTTGAGCAGTCTCCTGGACTCCCCTGAGCAGCTACTCAAAGACAGATTTCCCACGCCTGGCAAGAGGGCCTTGTTATATGGTTCTTATGGTGTTGGGTGTGTCATCATTGCACCATGTGGTATAACTTCATTTACATTATTTATAAATGTCTACACATATGCTTTTAGGTATTGTCTGATTTTAATGAAACCTAATGTTCCCCCTCTGGCTTTTTAAATCACCCTAGTGTTCTTTAACCCTCTTCCTTCTTCATCTTCCTCAGTTTTGTTTTTCCTCAGCTTCCCCAGATAAACACACACCTCAGTTTCTCCCACTTCTCCCTTCATAACACTGCTGTCAGATGGTATCATTTTAACTATTTAATCAGTTTAATGGCACCTCCCTTGGACTTTCAAGTCCATTTCTTGAACTAATACAGGTCCAGCAGTATCTGAAAAGGCTTGTTTCTAGAACTCCCTGACTACAGCTAAGCCCACAGATGTTCAAGTCCCATGTAGAAATAATAGCAATTTCAAGTACTATAATTTACATACAATCTCCTGAGCAGTTCAAATCATCTCTAAGTTACCTATAATCCTCCATAAAATACAAGTGCTATAGGAATAATATTTCTATATTACTGGCTAAGAAATAATGATACAGTAGGGTACATGTTTGGTACAGAACATTTTTCTTGAGATATTTCTGAGCTGAAGTGGGTTGAATCCAACTATGTGAGTTTGTACTCATTCCTATTTACTCAAGGTATGCTTACTCTTTTACTCTTAGCACTTCGTTCTTGGGTTTTAGATGTGTTGTGAACTTATAGATAGGACTTTTACATTCACCTGCCTGGTCTTTACTTCATAACTGATTTAGCCTGCTCCATTTATTGTGGTGAAGATTGTTGTTATCTTTTGGATTTATTTCTGCTGTCATGACTTCTGGCTTAGATTGTTCTTTCTCTGGTCTTCCTCCTCCATGGGGACATGTGTACCGTTGACTGGGTTTGCTTGCTGCACTTTTGTCTATTTGATCACAGACTGTATATTATGTTTCCATCTTTAACCCACCATTGCTACCACCTGATCAGCTTTAGGCGCTCCACAGCTTTCAGCAATCTCTCCTGGGATTTTTGTATAGATACAGCTAGACATTTAAAATTTTAAAATATTATCCTGTCCACCAAATTTAGAGGCTTTTCCCTATCCTAAGCGATTTCCCCTTCTCCAATCTACAATATTAGCAGAAATAAAAATTCCCTACTATATGCCCTTTACCTTTATCTTCAAACTGGTCAGTTGCACAGTAGAGAAGATAGCTCCCAGTGAGAGACAATGTTGATGTTAATAATTACTAAGGCCAAAAAGAAAATTCAGTTTTTCTGATTTCCTTTGCTGATAGGAAGAGTTGAAGTTCATCAGAGGGGCTGAGTTCTTTTAAACATGATCAACCCAGCACATAATGTCCACTGATGAAGTTAGTCCCAGTACTTCCTTTCAGACCTAGATTTTCCATGGACCATAAACCGTGCCCTGCATTGCTTTAAAGTTGCCAATAGCTCCCTTCTGCTGGCTTGAAGTGATAAAATGGACCGATCCAATACTCTCTTGAGAAACCATCCAGATGCTGCCTTCGCACATCTGCCTTCTTTGTTTTTGTGCTACCATGGTTGGCAGGAGCTAGGGTTGCTCAAACAAGCTGAAGCTTCCCTGCCCTGTGACATATAATTGTTTCAGAGAAGCTGCTGGGGAACTAGGGGCTACATTTCAAGACTCTCTCTCTCTGTTTTCCATGGAAGTCAAATATTCTAACCATGTCTTCCCATTGGGGGGAAAAAGTGCAATTTCCTGGGGGGTGAGCTACTTAATGGATAGGTGGATAGTTTCTATCTTCTTCTAGAAATGGATGGTCTCAGGGTACTCTTGAAAAACTGTCAGGTAGCACATTCGCATGAAGGAATAGCCTGGGACTCCAAGCCATTCTTCGATGTACCTGCACCTAATTCAGTCTTGAGAAAAAAAGCAGATATTTTTGCTACCCACTTACTAAAATTTAGGAGTTGCTTATATTATAATGCACAGCTGCCTATCTTTTCTGCATATAACGGCGTCCCCTTTCAACATGGACATGGTTTCTAAAGCTTCAATAAGCTGCCATTCACCTCTCTTATCGTCAATATCTCCACACAATATGTTAGTGACAACACCCTCTTAGTTCAATATTTTCCATCATTTTAACTTTTGAACTTTTACCCTATTGACAAAATCCCTTGAAGCAACACTTTTAGCGTGTATAATTTGTCAGATGAAACTGCGTTTGGAGGTAGAAATCTTTTGTAGTGGTTGTGGGAAGCGAAATTAACGTTGTCCCCAGAGTCATCAATAGAGCAAATGAAATTATTGCTCAGTGTGGTGGTAAACACAGCCAATTTCATTATTTTAAGTGGTTCTTAAAATGCTTTTTAGGTCTTCAATCATTTGCTATCTTAAGTCAACAGATGAAATATATGTATGCTGGTCCTTTTGTTCTGTGAAGACACACCAAGATGTGGAGGTGGGGACTGCAGAGGGAATCAGCCTTCAAATGTATGGTCCTCGAGCTGCAACTGAACCTCTCAGTGTCTAAGTAAACATTAATTTAGCCATTAGATAAACACATCAGAATTTACCCTGTTATCTAAAGTGTAATGTATAAGTGTACTTTTATCTGTCTTTAAAAACAAACTACTTTTAAATGATAATTTAGTTCAGAATGCTACTGATAGATTGCTTTTCTCTTTAGACACCTGGTATTTTAAAGAGAAGGAAGCAAGCTTTTCTCCACTCCCGGATGACCCCACAGAGAACTGAAATGAAACCTTTTTCCTTCCTAGCAATGTCAGCAAGGGCGCTCTCCTATCCCACTCAGACTGTGCTCTCCTGTGCACCAGAATATCCATGGCATTTGATTCTACGAACCCTTGTAAGAGGATCTTCCAGGAATGGAAATGGTGTTTTTAACAGCTGAGCACACACTTCAGTTAGTCTACTAATGTACCAGACTGTAAACTATTTTGAAGTGGAGACTTCTCTGAATTAATAACATATGTCAATGGCAATTCATACATTTCCCACATGGAAAAGGTTAACTGCTAAAAGCACAGAAGAACATAGGTTTGTATTATGATAGAGTGGAAACATCAGAGCAAATATTGCTGTATTTGTTTCTATTTATTAGGGTACTGGTGTATACCAGGAATTATGACAAATACCTTCTATGAATAATTTTAATTCTCACAGTTGAATTCCTACTTTATGTGAGTAATTATGATCTCTAAAAAAAAAAAAAACCCATTAATTTCCCAAGGTTATGTAAAGGGCAATGCTGAAGTATGGTTGTTTGATTGGTTGGTTGCTATTGCTGCTGTTTGAGGTTTGTCTTCCTCTCTCCTCTATCCCTCTCCACCTCCCTCTTCACCTTGTCATTTAGACAAGGTCTCATAGTCTAGACACACACACACACACACACACACACACACACACACACCTACACATACTCACAATGGAGCAGAAGATGACTTTTGATGTCCTTGCCTTGACATCTGTAGTTCTGTGATTGTAGGAAGACACTATCATAATGGTTTCGTGTGGTGCAAGGGAATTGAACTTGGGGCTTCCTGCATGCTAGGCATGAACTCCACTAACTAAACTACGTCCTTAAGCCCAGAATATAAGTTGTTATATTTCTTCCCAAACTAGTGCATTTTCACAGAAATGCATAGTCTGCTTTGGAAGGCATTTGATAAGATTTTATTATAAACTGCACATAAGGTATTTACTGATGTAGACTTTAAGTCATTGGGTTTGTTTGTTTGTTTGTTTGTTTGTTTGTTTGTGGAAGTGTTGATTCTATTTCAGACCAAAAGGAAAAGGGAACACCATCGTCACTCCTGCTGTTCCAGAGTTGGATGCTGCATATGTTTCTGTTTCTGGGAGGTTATTGTTTTAAGCTACTACGAGGAACACTAACCATTCCTCCTTAGAAGGAATCCCAACATGAGTCCTCCGAGGTGTAGAGTCAGCCCACTCAGCATCCCAACTCAGGCTTGACTGTTCACAGTGCCTGGAACAGAGATCCTTAGAGAGAAACGTGTTCATCATCCAACATCAAACAGATGACTCAAGGAGTGTAAAACAGCTATAGTTGCTTTTCCCCCATGGTGGAAGCTAGCTGGGGCTTCTAGAAAACCTCTCCTAATGTAGACATGATTATTTGAAATGTTGCTGTCGTGCCCTGAGTGTTAAGACAGGAGACAGCTGCGTGCTCAGGATGGGTGAAGGGGTGTGGACAAGAACAACTTACTAGCTGTCTGGTAGAATAATTTAACCTTTCTTAGTTTCATTTAGCTAGTAAATCAGGCAAATATAATTAAAACCAAATTACCTTAAATGTGAGGACACTATGTGCATAGAGATGTTCTGAATATAGAATTATCTATACATGCATGAAAACATTCAGAATTGCATAATGTATACACATTTTTACTGTAAAGCTTTATTCCTTTAGAATTTCAAGTGAACAAATCTAAAAGGTCAAGATTTTCCTACGCTTATTTTAGAAGATGGAAATTAAACGCAGAAGTTTTAATTCATTCTTCTTGTTTAGATATTTCTAAATATGTCCCCAGTGTGGTGGTGGTGGCGTTTTCAATAAACAGAATTTGGGCTAGTCTCACAACAGAGGTTCCTTTCAGCAGGATGACATTCAAACCAATGCAGTTGTCATTTGTACCCTGCTTTCTGTATCTAGCTTGCTACCCTCTGTCTGGGAGGCCAGACAGCATTAAGGATGCTGTGGTAAGGATGTAGTCAGCAAAAGAGAAAAGGCTGTTTTCAGTAAAATATTGAATAAAATCTGGATAAAAGAAACAAGAATTGTAACATCAATATTAAAACTAGTATTTCTTAGAGCATACATCTAGTGCCTTTTCCAGAAGGAAAGGAGTAGGTTACACGTTTCTCCCCAGCCGTATGATACAAGGGCATCTAATAGCCCGGTGCTGAGCTCCAGAGATGCATGAGAAGCTGATTTGTTTTAAGCTCTTCAAAACAAGGATGGCATGTGATACTGTTGGTACTCCTTCCTGAACATTCAGAAAAAGGCATTTGATCTCAGGCTCCCTCCAAAAGGTCTATTTGAAAATATAAAATGAATTTCTATCAGGTACAGTCAGGGTTGCAAGTTTCTTCTTGAACACTGCATGTCTTCTATCACACTGCAGGTTGCAGCCCAAGCAAGGAGGATGACAGCTGGTAACCCATGCAAAAAGGTTTTCCACTTTCAAGTAAACAGGATTATTTTAATCCTTGTCCAAAATGGAATAAAGTAATTTCATTAACATCTAAGTATTTCTTGGCCACTGGAGGTAATGGATGTAAGGCTTCTTAGCCAGTGTTTAACACAAAAAATGTTGCTGCCAGATTAAATCTCCCTAAAGGAGCAATAAGAAAATATACGTATCTAATCCACTTATCCAGGGAAAAATGACCTGGGGCAGTAATGTTATTTTCTATTAAGGTAATCTTGAGCATAGATGGAAGCCAGTTAGACAGTAATTTAATATAATGGCAACACAGAACTCAGAAATGAAAAAAAAAAAAAAAACTATTCCCGTACTAAAGAACAGTTAAATGGTACCTTAAGCTTGTATTTGAACTGAGAAAATGATTTCCAAGGTATAGAATATAATAATCTCATAAGCAATGCTTTGCAGGTTATTCAGATGCACCTTCCAAGCCAAGCATGGGGGACATGGCGCTCTAGTAGTGCCAGTGATAACAAAGGCGCTATCATCATTGTCATAATTATGTTATAAATTTAAAAGATACTGCACATTTAAGAAAAAATTAGTCGTTTTGCACTTATACAGGATAAGTAACATTTTAGATTCCAGGATGAAATATTTTCATGCAGACTTTTTATATATTTAATTTGATATTATTACAAATGTATAGTTAGTCTTTACCTTCTTAAAGCTAAAAGTTTTACCCTCACAAATTTGATGTTTAAAGAACATTTTATATGTCTATTTTCAAATTTTTATTTTTTTTAATTAAGATTTCATATATGTAATGTGTTTTAGTAAGGTTCATTCTCCATTCTCTCTCCTCCTCCCATGACTACTATTCACTCCCAATCTAATATCTATTCTTTTTGTTGTTGTTGTTGTTGTTAAATTTTTTTTTTTATTAATTCTTTTTGTTGTTGTTGTTAAACCAGAAGAGTCGGGTCTACTTTGGTTGTTGCTAACTTTAGAGGTCTTCCTGGATCATTTTGTTTAGCCCTAGGGTCTAGATAAAAGTTGTGTTAGTTTAAAGTGGCGGTTCCTTGAATTCGAACCCAGTTTCCCCATTTTCATCTCAGGGTGGAAGGACTCAGACACAGCAGTAGCAGCAAAGACTTGGGGGTAAAGTGAGTAAAAAAAAAAAAAAGGTCAAATTCTGCCTCAAAGAGCACCCTGCACTGTTCTGTGGGTGTTCAGGCTGGCCCCAGCACCCCTGATTATCCTCTGGAGGTAAGTTAACCTTCTTCTAAGCATGCATGCAAGCTACTCCTACCCGAAGAAGGCCATATATAATTATAACATACATTTCAATTACATCTTTATACAACAAAATAGAAGAAACTAAGTATCTAAGTTAAACAATCCGAAGATTGTTTTTGCTTCTTTTTTTCATTTTAAGGCATCTGTCTCAGTAAGGGAAATTCTTCTTTGGTATTAGGGTGGGGTAGAGCTTGAGTGTCGGAGTTTCCCAAAGGCTGGCATTTTACAAGTGTGGCCTTCTGTGTCCTGCTGTGGTGGAGCCCAGAGGCTGGAACCTAGTGGACAATCTCTGGGTCTCAAGCATTTGTCCTTAAAGGGGATTGTGAGTTCCTGGTCTCTTCCTCTCCTTGGACATAAAATCCATGCTTCTGCCATGAGAGCTACTTCCCCAAAGGCTATAAGGGATTCCATATTCATTGATTGGAACCTCCAAAACCACACGCTAATTACCTCAGGTAGTTGCCACAGAAACAGAGAGACCAATAGAGTGAAAGGTTGAATATCAACCTTCTTCCAAATAACATAGAATCTTAGTTTTAAAAAAATCCTGGTCTCAAAGTTTCCCCTTCTCTGGATTATCCTACGCTAAGGGCTTGACCTGTCAGTGTGTAAATAACATCAGAAGCTCCCCCACACTCCTGGGGGAAGTTGCATGCTTTTATTTTTCATTTGTTTATGGATATCTTCAATAACTCTCACTGAATTCAGTAACAAGCCTTTATTCATTTTTTGTGTATCATGTGTCTGTTCGAGAAAGGAGTACATGGATGACAGGCTAGCCTCACGTTCACTATGTAGCTGAAAGATAGCACTGCACTCAGGAGCCTACGGCCTCTACCTCCCACGTGTCGGCATTTCAGTCATGCACCCACCACTCCCACTAACAATAAGCTTCTGATGTAGAAATAAGTGTTTTCTTGGCAGTCACTAAACATGCATATTTTTAACCCATATTTTTTCTTGAAAATAGTATTACGTACACTATTATATACACTTTATACATATCAATGCACTTCTGTCAGGCACGATTTAAGAAATGCAGAAATGTATATATTGAACAGGATACTTCTGGACCATTCCACGGCTCTATTTTTTTTTTTTTATATATAGACCTACAATTTTCTGTAGTTTGCCTTTCATGTCTTCTCACTAGCATGAGCTAAGATATTTTTTGCATGCACATTGGTGTTTTAGGTCAGTATTGAGTCTCACTACAATCTTTGAAAAGATAATTTATATTAGAGCTATAAAGCTACAATTTAGTATAAGTTGTATGCTATTAACACATAAAATAAAAATTTAACAACCAGCAATAAAAAAAATACATGTCAGACATATGATCTGTGATATCTCTGCCTGTTCAGTGACAGTTTCCTTCTGAATTTAAAGGCAAGATAGTTCCATAAACATATTAATATGACTTCAGATTATAGTTCTGTTAAGGATATTTTGAAACTGATAAAAAAAACCAATGGTGTCTATTACAGCTTCATAGACAGGTGGCATTGTTAGGGGAAAAAATTCAAAGTTGAGATGGTGAGATGGCTTAGTAGGTGAAGTGCCGACCATGGCACTACATGGGTTCAGTCCTTGGAACACATGTAAAGGTGGATGAGGAGAATGGATTCCACAAAGTTGTTCTCTGAGCCCTGTATGCACTCTGTGACAAGTGCATTGCCATATACACATCTCACACACTAAAATAAATTAATAATAATAATAATAATAATAATAATAATAATAATAATAATAATAATAATAATAATAATAATAAATTTGGAAGGTAAAGCAACACATGTGAGACCTGAAGGTAAGCCCCAGCACATGCCTTTGAACCATGTTCTTCCCTAATTGCAAGCTCTGTTCTGCGATGCTCTCTGTAGGCAATGGCCTGACAGTCCCATAATTTATCTTGAATGATGCTTCACCTTACTTCCTCCCCACTTGGGCAGTTCAACATCCCTATTCTACATTTGATTGCTGCTGCATTTTTCGGATTGTAATCTCGATAGCCTGCCCTAATGCGTTCGTTTTTCACTTGCATAAATCCATCCCATGTGTTCTCATGAAGGTGCTTCCATTCAGTATTCTAACAAGAGCTGCAAGAACTCACAGTGACCTCCCCAAAGATTTAAAATAAAGGTAGGTAGAGTGCTGAATGCTCTGTCATTACCTAACGAGATCTGGTAGTTACAAACTGCTTCCTGAGAAAGATGATTCTCCACTTGAGCCTTAAAGAAAGGGCTAGCCAAGAAAGCAAGCTGGGAGTGTCAGCATTTGCATTTCTGTTTTATGGGCGATGCTGCCAAAAAATTACTTTAAAAGGTCTAGTCTCTGAGTACTTCATTTGACCGGAGCAGCCTACCTTGGGAAAGTAAGAGCTGAAGTTAATGACGGCAGCAGAGCTGTCTTCCAGCTGTTGCGTGCACAATGAGTCCCCATGCAATATGTAGCACACATTTTCTACGCAGACACTATAAGATAATGGTGTCGTTTGTGGAAATTGTGTATTTTCTCCCCAAGTCACCTCGACATACTAGACATCTAAGTTCTGATACTATAAAAAGTATTCCTGTCTATAACCAGAGTCTGCAAAAGTACAGAAGTTCAAGTAAATTAAGCTGGGTGTCTTATAGAAGGAGAAAATTCAGAGACAGGCATCCATAAGAGAAAAATGCCACATAAAAATAAAGGGAGAGATCAGATGGCACACTTAAAGCCAAGGAATATCAAAGTTGCAAGAAATCCACCAAAGGCTGAGTGAGCCCGGAATAAATTCTAGGTCACGGTACTCAGAGAGATGATGTGGATACCCCGACAGTAGTTCTTCAGCCCCGAGAAGAGTGGGGAGACAAATCTCGACTCATAAACACCCATGTGTGCATCCGCCACAGCAGTTAAAAGGAATAGTACAGATGTTAAACATGAGCACTGATAGGCAATCAAGTGAAATTTTATTATTTGGAATACAGAATGCAAAATGAGTTTATGAACAATTTTGAAGGAAGCATAAAACCTAGTCATCATATAAAGAAAGGACTAACAAATAGTACTGCCCTAAGTTGGATAAGGTGGCTCCAAAACTGCTGAACAATAAATAATCCCACCATAAGAACCCTTAAGGCAAAAACTGCTTGTCTCCATCCACAAACATCCCTTGAGGAAGTCCCAAGACTGTCAGATGGCGTCTGTACTGTGTAGAATCGAGCCTTTTCCTGACAGTCAGCTGAACGGGGAGTGGGTGTGCTGGTGGTAAAGAAACAAGCAATGGGAAAACTTCTTTAAAAATGAAGATTAGTCTCATTTTCACGCAATGCTGATTTCAGCACATTCTGTTTATTTTTTGCAGGGAAAGATATTTTATGTGTGCTGTATATAAATATGCACACTGGAGCTCTGAATATCTTAGGGTTTCTTGACAGCATAAGTTTCAGTGAATCTATATGTCAGTCCCTCTACTGATGTGTGCATAAACCCATAGCTGATTATAAATACGAATCTAGGGTCTGCAAACAGAGAATGGTCCCATTGTCTGCAACAGCATTCTCTGATTGCAAAGACTCCCTTGAGAATTCCTTACTGGAGACAAGCCCCACCCTTTCAAAGGACTCCTGTGCTCACTCATGACTGTCTGTGCATTGCCATGGAGTCTACTTGCTCTCTTCAGTTACAAACCAACACATGAGATCAAACAGGTAAATTTTTCTCTTGCTCATTTTAAATGTAATAGCATACACAGCCGATTACCAAGTGGAAGCTTTACATGTTTATATTATTTCTAAAATTCTGGTCAAAATATTTGACTCATGAAAATAAGTTCTGCAGGTAGGAAAATAGATATGTACAAATACAGATATGCATATATACAACTGATATATTCAGTGTCACTGACATTGGCTGAAATTATATTTATCTAAAATGTGTAATGCTTTCACGTGGAAACAGGACATGCTAAAAATTGCAATGGCATGATGCTCTTTCATAAATAGTTTGAGAATATGATATCTGCTGTGTAGTTTACTGTAAAAATGTTTGATTTAAATTAGTGATGACATTTGGATTTTGTGCTGTTTCCATAGCCATTATTTTATTGGAGAATTTGACTCTGGACATTGTAAAACTCATTCTATTTTCAAGTAAACTTTATATGTGAATGTAATTACATAGATCTAGAAAAGTCATTTTATGTTATCCTTCTTGTTGTAACCTTTTCATAGAATTTGCTTATCTTTATTGAGTTAATCATTTGCTTCCTCTAATAGCTAAGCAGTACGCGCCCCCCACCCCACCCCACAGACTTACAGAATTTCAGAGACATACATTACCAAGGTTATCTTGCTTAAAACTCAGAGCTACTCAATCAAGAATACGAATGAAACAACTGGTTGCCTTGGAGGCCGCTGCTAATTGAATGAACAGACAGCATGCCTTGCCTTACACCAACCTATACCACTAATGGATAAGCTAATTTTTCCTTCCCTAAAGTAATTGCATAGACCTCAATTTGAAATCACTTGCATTTACTTGGTTAGCTGTTCTCTCAAACAGGGCAAAGGTCTTGAACATTTATACTATGGAGATTTAAATTGTCAATTTGATGAAGCGAGCAAGGACCCTTCAGAATAATTAATTAGAATTTGCTCTGTCTTCCTTTATGTAGGGTGAATTCCTTATCTACTAGGGCTTGCCAGGAAGACAACGCTACGGCAAGTTAATCTTTACGGTGTTCCATCTCTGCTCGTTGTCTACCTCTCTTTTGTTTCCATATCCTGTAGGAAATTCTAAACAAAGCGTTAAAATACAAACAGCGAGTTTTACTAATTAGGGTGTTTAACCACCTGAGTGTGCAAAATGTAATCTTTAGTACAAATTAAGCCAGTACCCTAGTTGTTATTATCTTGATGCAAACTTTTCTTCTATTTCTATATCCTATGGAAAAGTTTAAATGAAATATCAAAGTTCAAAGTTCATGATAACCATTAATCAAACTACCCAAAACAGTAAACCTTGTATATGAATTGCTACTTCAATATTCCAAAGCTGGCAATGAATGAAGATGTTCACATAATCAGCAATATGTCATATCTATATAGTATTCCTGATGGAAAAAGATTGGTGCCTAACATGAATGGATGAATGAGGGAATGTTACCTAGTATCACGAAGTGAATAATTAAATGTTGTTTCGTATCATCAATTGAATGAAAGAATGCTGCCTAGTCTCACTAAATAAATTAATTCTTCCACAGAAATGAGGATAATAAAGCTCAGTCTAATTCACCATTAAGAAAAACAAGAACAGTATTTCCATTGGTGCAGGGAATACAGAGCTACAAATACTATTTAGCATGTTTTTTATTTTTGTCAGAAATATGCTTTTGAATTTTATCAAAAATGCACACACCACATGAACAACTTAACACATTTATTATCCTTAATTAAATTAATGTTGGTTTGGGTTTTGTTTGTTTTATTTTGCTTTTGCTACATTGAAAAATGTGTTATCCAATGTACTATCCAATGTGCCTTCAAATGTCTTAAGAAATCTTATTTTCTGGTATGCTTAATTCTTTAGCCTAGCATTACAAACAATGGAATTATCTATGGGGGATGGCCTGATGTGACGAACTAAAAACATATCAGTGGAAGATTTTCTTCGAACCAATTTTCTTAAAATAGAAAATCTAACATCTGCCCTTTAACACTTTCACAAAATTATAAGCTACGTACCCCACCTCAAAATTATTTTTGGTACGTGACTTGGAAATATATCTTGCTCTAAATTCTAAAAGATATATGAATTTTTAGACATATGCAAGCATGAAGAACATAGTTTAAAGGGAATTCTGGCACCTAAGAGGAATACAATCGAGTGAGAAAAAGCCGTCTTTTTCTATCATCAGCCCATTCAACTTGCCCTGGTTTGCATGTTTGGAAGGAATTCCAGATAGCATGGCACTTCAATGATGAATATTTTAGCATGCCTCGCCGGCAATTCGGCATCACCTTTAAAACACTGTAGTTTGACAAATGGCTGGCCTGGAGTTTACCAAAACACAGAACAGGTCACACATACTCTCCCGTTATTTCATTTAGCCATTCACCTCTAAATCTTTTTAAACATTCGTTAAAATCAGAATCAGAAATGGGTTCCCACCGTCAACTCATGAGCCCCATTTGATGATTCTTTTAATTTTCAAGTCTTTTCATTTTTTTTCCCTTGTACTTTGTTGGGTGGAAAAAATAAAAGCAAGGCCTGTCTTCTAAGTTTCGTGCCTACAGGTTGCTGATTGGACTACTGGTGGTAAAATATAACATGTTCCTCTGGTTTCTTTATCTTTGTGTAAATTGATGTTCAGAGCTCGAACTGTTTGAACTCAGGTTTTTGTTTGTTTGTTTTTGATTTTTGATGTATTGTTTGGTTTGGTTTGGTTTTGGAGACAGGGTTTGGCCATTCTGGACTCATTTTGTTGACCAGGCTGGCCTCAAGCTCACAGAGATCTGCTTGCCTCTACCTCCCTGAGTGCTGGGATCAAAGGTGTGCACCACCACTCCCCGGCTTCAGATTGTGTACTTTGCACAGGCTTCCTCTTCTGCCATGAGGAGGAGGCACGTGATGTCAACAGACAGTGTAACTCAGTGCCGTGTGCTTTAATTTCAACTAAAATACAATGTATTCTGAAAAATAATGGGTTCATTGAAGCCACATAGAGAAAAAATTATAAAACAAAATAACTGTTCCTTCTTGGTTGGCAAGTGCAATCACCAAATGGCATTATTTTCATTTCTTACACATAACTGTTTTCTGGAAATTGAAATTATATATGGTAAAAATTAAATGTGTCCAATTCCTAGAAAATGCACACTTCAGTCATTCTCCTATCCCCTTTTTCTTGTTTCTTTGCTGTTTGACTAACATCCAAACGTCATATAATTGTGATGACTATAATAACATCTGCTTTTTTATAAAGAACATTAAGGAAGACAATCAGTCTGGGAAATCCTATCAGTATGAGATATATCAATATGGCAAAGGTGACTTATGTATTAAAAACCCTAACATCTCTGTAAAACCTATTCTTTTCTGTACTGTTTAAGTACTATTATTTCAGAAATCAAGTGCACAGAATATTTTAAATCATAATTTTTCTCAATGGAAATTTAGGCTCAAAGGTGGAAGATGAGGACTAGAGTATAAAAGCCAGTAAGAAATACTGTTATTAAAGCCACAACATGATGAGGCACCTACAGCTGTATTAGATGGAAGTTTTATGTCTTCATGAATGATTCACTTACTTTTACCTTATATGTCTGGGAAAAATTAATATTCATTTTTATTACATTGTATGTGTATATTTATTTTGTGGGGAGGTGCTGAACACATATGTTGTAATGCACATGTAGAGGTGAGAGGGCAATGTGTCTGAGTTGGTTCTTTCTTTTTATGATAGGTTCCAGGAACTGAACACAGGTTGTGAGACTTAGTAACAAGTGCTTGTTACTACACACAGCCACCACCAGCCTTCAACACCTGTTTTATCTCCTCTATTGAAAATAGATGTTTTTCATACACTTATGTTCTGATTATGGTTTCCCTAGATCCTCCTCTTTTCCCCATCATCAGAATACACACTTTCTGCCTTTTGTTAGAAAACAAACAAGCATCCATAAAATAAGGCAAAACAAAAACAGACCAACCAGGATAGGACAAACCAAACAAACATAGAAGAAGGAAAAAAAACTAAAGTAAAGGCATAAAACCACACACAGATGCAGAAACACACATGTTTGCACATACAGGAATACCATAAAAAAACACAAAACCAGAATCTATAATATACATCCAAAGAACCTGAAATGTTAAAGGAAAAAGAAGAAAGGGCAGGGGCGGGAGGGGGGGTAGAGGGAGAAAGAAAAATGCCTTGACAGAATGTTGACTGTGGAACCTATTGAGAAATTTTAGTTGCTTTAAGTCTTAGTTCTCACTAGGATTTCCTTATTTAGCTTCTTCTTCTTCTTCTTCTTCTTCTTCTTCTTCTTCTTCTTCTTCTTCTTCTTCTTCTTCTTCTTTTTTTTTTTTTTTTAATTTTCTATTTCAATTTGTTCACTTTTTGTGAATGTCTCTAAAGGCTGGTTTATAGTCATCCGGATGAATGACTTCTAGAACTTCTGACAGTTTATTCTAACACACCATACATTATGTTTTCAGAGTTCCCAAACATTCCAGATTATTAAACTAGTAGGTTATTCCAAAGGGACATTGGAAATCATCTATCAGTCACTCCTGAAGCTTATTTTTCCAGGAAACTCATCAAAGGAAATATTTGCTGGCTTGGGTAACTGTCCAAAGCCTGAACTTTGGTCTAAGTGGTCCCTATAGAGATGGGTGGGGTCAGTGACGTGTCCTCAGCTCAACCTACTCCACACTGGGCTGTGATGGCCACAGGCTCTGATTTACACACTGACCATCCATACTGCTCTTCTATAGTCTCAAGAACAAGTGGAATGAAATTATGATCACAAACACTTTTAAATAATTCTCTGAGTTACTTTATATTTCACATTTTAATAATTCTAATTAAACACAGATATATGAACTAATAATTAAAAAATACCCTAGATAACTAAACATTTCTATTGTATAAGAAATTCCCTAGAGATTTATTTAGAAAGAAGGAAGATCATTAAGGTCAGAATAAACTAACAATTAGACTCTTAGTACCCTATTTTCTCTGTGTAAAACTCTTAATTCTTAATAATGCATACATGCTTACATTCCACATCAAAGTAACAAAATTTAGCTGTCTCCTGCATCTTTTATATAATGCAATTTCAAACTTCTCATGCATCAACTTAAAAAAATAGATCAGAATGTGTCTATAGGGTTTTTTTTTAAACTTGCTTTCATGGAATTAGGAGTTGGATTTTAAGTGAGCACCAGAACAAGAATGAGATGCTAAGTTTTAATTAAAAACCAAGAAATTGCTCCTTGCGTACACATTCCATCTATCACGTTAACTGGTGTTGTTGCCTGGTTAGTGCCTTATCTATTTGTGCAACCTGAAGTTATGTGCAAACACTCATTGTTCATTATGTATGCATGTGTACGTACACATGTAAAATACTGCTATATTCAACGTCTTACCCTGTTTATTTTAATATGATTTAAAAGCATAAGACATGCAATGTTGGCATTATGCTGAGAACTACAGCCCCAAATTTGCAGTGGTGGCTCAGACCTGCTTTTCACATGTTGCTCCAAATCACTCAAACGGCCAAAACCAAGTGTCTGAACAAAGGCTGGATGGTTTACATGATGATAAATGAGAGGAATTACATAGGGAATTTCTTCTGATGACACTTTCTTGTTATCATTCTGCTTCCAGTTGTTTAATATCAACTATAATAAATACTTGAGCTATGGGCTACAAATATAGCCATTATTCATTTTCTTTCTAAATTAAATGCCTGTGATCTTTGTTAGAATGTTAAAATTACATTGATAATTTGAGAACTATTGTTTACAATAGTACAAGCAGTATAGCCATAAATAAACAGCCAGTGGAAGTTCAAAGGAACACATTAAGGTATGTGTGCACTCCAGATTTTCCTTTCCCTTCATGGAAGACACGGAGAGCAAGATGATACAACAGTGCCATTGTTACAGACAAGTTTAACATTGGAAAAAAGAGAAACTGTGTGTCTACAAGACAAGGCTTGTAAGTTCAGTCCAGAAAGCGTCTTGTGATCCAAACACTGCGGTCACTTAACACTGCAGGACAAGGCTCATGACTGTAAACTAACACCTGCTCACAATATTTCTGTCTCCTCTTTAAGCTCGCATGTTCTCGTTCAGGCATAAGAACGCCAAAACCTCAGCTGTTTCACTAGCCTTCCAAAGTGTTAGTGGTATCTTGACCTCAGCAGCATTAGCTACCTTTACCATGGCCACTGGGACTGTGAACCAGGAAGGATGGGCAGAACTGGAACAGGAACAAAAGCCCCTTGACAGTTGGGTGAGGATAAACATGAGCCCTTAAGAATTAGGCCAATGACAGGCAGATCTGGGTCCTGGGGTCCTCCTCAAACTAAGGCACCAGCCAAGGAGAATATAGGCAGTAAGCTTCGAACCCCTACCAAGACCTAGCCGACGAACACGATATTCTCCACTGTTGAGTGGAGAGTGAGATCTGACTCTCACACGAACTCTGGTACCCCTTTTCTGACCATGTCCCCGGGATGGGGAGACCTGGTGGCACTCAGAGGAAGGATAGCTAGTTACCAAGAAGAGACTTGATATTCTGAGAGCATATAAAGGGGGAGGAGGTCTCCCTAAATCACAGACATAGGGGAGGAGAGAAGGGGGAAGTGGGAGGGAGGGAAGAATGGGAGGAAACAGGGGAAGGGGTACCAATCGAGATGAAATATGAATAAAATAATAAAATGAAAAAAAAAAAAAGAAAAAAAAGAATTAGGCCAATGGTGGTCCCCTTTCTTTTCCTCAACTCTACTCAACATCATCTCTCTACCAATTTAAGAAGACAAAATAATACTAAACTACTAGGTTACTTTTGAGGGGTGCAGCTTTCTCTTCTATACAAAAGAATAACTTTTTTGACTTCACACAACACCCCCCCTCGCTGAGAGTTAGAGGAACATGAGATACTAACTATTGAGACGTGTTTAGTATTCATCTTATGTCATTTTTATCATTGTTATTTCACTTTGGACATAAAATCCAAAGTAGACCATTAATTGCACATATATTAAAGACACTTAGTCCAGGGAGTTATTCAGCTTTTCATAAAAATTTAGAGGATAAAAGTATGTACAAATGTAGAGATTACATGTGTTTTTATATGCATAGTCATATGCATGCTTGTTATGATGAAAAAGTCTCAAGCAAAATTAGTAAGGAAAGGGTGAGTGGGTGAAAGTCTAAAGGAACTAAACACATGGTTAGATGGAGAAAATAAGATATCCCATGACAAAACCAAGTTTAAATAGTACCTAGCCAAAAATCCAGCCCTACAGAAGATACCGGAGGGAAATCTCCAACCCTTGGAGATTGCATGTGTTGGGAAAGACTCTCATCTTTATTTTATTTTTCATTTCTGGATATATTTAGAAATAAGGATTTCAATCTCCTAAACTAACAAACACAAATTCCCACTGTGCTGTTCTATTCAGAGATTTTTTTAAAGATACTGCAATGCAGTAAATCACAGGCAGGTTTGGCACTGTATTGCCGATACATAGTTTCACAATTCGTGATTTCTCTTTGAGGATATGTTTCTGTTTGAATATGTATCGCCACTGGTTACCAGTGTATCTCTGACCTAGTTTTCTGTAAGTCAACAGCAAAGCTGTTCAACCAGTTCAGTGTACACATCTTACTTTTTTTCCTGTATGTGTTTCTTTAATGTTTGTAAAAATATTCCAAGCTTTTGGCATGAAAGATAGATTTTAGCATTAATGTGATAACCATCTCATTTATGATCCATCCATTCAAAATGACAAGAATAGAGCATTTGTGGGGGCAATTTTTTCTTATCCAAAATTCTGAGCCAAAATGCATCTGAGAAGCTGTTGTTTCTATATGTTTACATAATTTTTTCCATACTATAGAAATGCTATAGTCGCCAATGTTGAAATAATGATGAGTATACATTCATGAAATGGATGTTCTAACTAAATTTTCAAGAGAGTGTCACCTGACATCCACATGGCTACTGTTTTTCAAAAAGAACATCCTTGTGATTTTAGTAAGAAAAAAATTAACTTTCTAAAATGTGCCTTTGTTTGGGAGAGGCTAGGATCATCTGTTCTTTTCTTGGTGACCTTATTGCCTATGATTGTGTCTGAACAATAATGAGCCCAGCCTCCTACGCACTGGTAAATCATTCATGTAGATGTTACAGATCTTTAAAACAAAACAAAACAAAAAAAAAGGCATTATCTGAAGTCCAACCAACACATTATCTCCAAATTTGAAGGGGCTGTTTGGAGTATGTAAAATTTCACAACAGGGCTACTAAGAGGACTCAGTAGCAAGAGGACACTTTCAACAAGCCTGACCACCTGGGTTTGATTCTGGAACTCAGGTGATGAAAATGGAGAAGCCAATGTCACAAGTTGTTCTCTGATCATACCCATATCATGGTACATGTATACACACACACACACACACACACACACACACACACACACACACACAGAGAGAGAGAGTAAAAAGATTTTCTTGTTTTTGATTTTGTTTTTTTGAGACAAGGTCTTTCTATGTTAGCCTTGGCTGTCCTGGACTCGCTTTGTAGACCAGGCTGGCCTTAAACTCATAGCAATCCACCTGTGTCTTTTGTCTCCCAAGTGCTGGGATTAAACAAATCTACAATAAATTAGGGATTAAGGATTGAGTCAACTCAATAAATAGTCAGACATGACAGAACATCCATGTCAGCCAATACTCCTGGAAATGAATGATAAAATGGTTTTGCACAAAATTTCAGAAGGAAAGCAACTTAAAATCAGAGGATGGAATCTAAGCTTCTTGAAACCCCTTTGAAATAACCCCCATGTTTGTTACAGTAGTGTATTTTGAAGGTTCTTGCAAGACTGACTTGAAACAGCAGTAAGTAGATACATAAAGTCAGTGGGTCTAGAAGGGAAGGAAATGTGATGGATAGGAGGGACACGAGGGAAGATCTGTGCAGAAAACTGAAGAACGGAAGCAAAGCAGAGTATTGGGGGCAGGGAGGAAAGGAGAGGATAACAAGATGAACATGAGGAAGTGTGGCGATGACGAAATGTCAGAAGCTAGGTGGGAGAATAGGGAAATAGAAGGATCCAGAGGGTCCTAGAAACCTATAAGAAGAACATTATGACAGGCAGATCTGGGCCCAGGGGTCCTGCTCAAACTATGGCACCAGCCAAGGACAATACGTGCAGTAAACTTCAAACCCCTATGCAGATCTAGCCAATGGATAGGACATTCTCCACAATTGAGTGTAGAGTGGGGTCTGACTTTCACATGAACTCTGATGCCCCACAATTGACCACGTTCTCTGGATGGGGAGGCCTGGTGGCACTCAGAGGAAGGATAGCAGGCTACCAAGAAGAGACTTGATACCCTATGAGCATATACAGGGGGAAGAGGTCCCCTCAATCACAGTCATAGGGGAGGGGAGTGAGGGGAAAATGGGAGGGAGGGAGGAATGGGATGATACAAGGGATAACAATTGAGATGTAATATGAATAAATTAATAAAATATATTTAAGAAATAAAATAAAATAAAATTCAATCAAAGAAATGGCCTTGGAAGTACCAGTTACTGAAGATGCCTCTAAACTGAATGCCCTGCTAGTGAGCCTGCTGAGAGGATTAAACTGTTCTAGGCAGTTCACTGTAATCCACAGCTTACTGGGGTTTTCTGTTGTTGTTTCAGTGGGGTTGTATTCAATATGAGTTCCCTGTTTACTTCTATTCAGATTTTATTGTTATTATATATTGAGATTGTCTTCACAATGGGATTTTCTCTCAATTTTTCAGTCTTCGCCATGATATTCCAACTTTATCCCAGTTTACGCCCACACAATTATGACAGCGCTCACAGGAAGGGCATCCTTTGTCCTCAGTGAGGAATCTTCAGATTTAATTTTTCTAACTACTTTGTCAGTTAGGAAGTCTAATTAAGAGTAATACAGCAAGGTCTGTCCACCTCAACACACTTAGAGCAGCAGTTCTTAACCTGGGGGTTACAACCTCATTGTGGGTCAAAGATGCCTTTACAGGGCCACACAGATACCCTGCATATCGGGCATTTACAGTACAATTCATAATAGTAGCATAACTATTGTTATGAAGTAGCAACAAGAACAAATTTATAGTTAGGGGTCACCAGAACATGGTTAGGAAGGCTGAGGGCCACTTCTCTACCGTAAGCAACACCTTAAGTCAAACAAGCGAAAAGTACTGAGGTTTGTATCTTTAGCCAAAAGCTTTTTTTTTTTTTTTCTTTTTTTTTCTTTTTTTTTTTTTTTTTTTTTTTTTTTTTTTTTCTCACTTTCATAGTGGTACCTGAGCTCTCTAACAATGCCATGTTGCTAAGCCAAAGTTGTGTGTGGTGAGCCAGCAGCTGAAAAATCCCACATAGAACTGATAAACTTCCATGCACCCTCTTACTGGTTAATGCAAACCAGGTGATTTAATTCAGTTTTAGGGCAGCAAAATTGCAATTCTACCATGCACCCAGAAAGACTGAATGTATCGCATGCAGAGACTACTGGTTATCATATAGTCCTGGGTCACCTGAAACAAACTCTCTGATACCTCCCAGGTTTGATTTATTGATAAAAACAATGAAAGCATCTAAGTATTTAGTGACACCCTCTCTTAAATGCTTCCATTAAAATAAATAAAAATTAATTATGGCACTTCTTAATAATAACTACATTCCAATTGCTCTGGAACATGCAAAACAAAATAGTGATCATTTATAAAGTACATTAAAACATCAGTAGGTTTAGAAAAAACTGAAAAAAAAATATCATGGAAAACATTAAAGAAAAGTTGGAAAGCAATTAAAGGGCTATAAAATGAAGCCACGCTGTAGAATAACAAATCATTCTGACAGTTTAATAAAAATCATTAATATGTTGGTGGATAAAAATAATTAAGGTAGAAGAGATGAATGAAAATTCCTAAGAGACAAACGTGCTTAATCATAGTGAATGCAAGACCTTTACTCAATACACATGACACGTGCTTGTTTGTCCCACTTTTCTGCTTGAATTCTCAATCTCAATTTAGATTGACCAGAGGACCATTCCTTGGACTTTCTCTTACATGTGTCCCCCTGGGTCGGGGGTGGGTGTCTCACCCAGTTCCAAGGTCTTAAGAGCTACAAATCAGTGAACTCAGACCTAATATCAGCTCTCAGTATTCCATGTGCTTATACCCAATTGTAGATTTTATATGTTCACACATATATTGAAAAGACACACTGAAGTTAACAATATCAAACAGGGCCCTATATATCTTTCTATGGATGGCTTATATACATACATAACTACATATACATATATATACACACAATATACATGTATGTATATACATATACATATATATGTATATAAGCCAGCCATAGAAAGAAATAAATATATATATATATACATATATACTGTATGTGTGTATATATATGTGTATATATATATATATAATTGTGAAGACACTTTCTCTCCAATTTTATCTTGTGTGTGCCTGTGTTCATAGATATTTATATACATAAAATCTGTCAAATAAATCTCTAAGTATATCCCATATTATTCATATTTATCTAACCACTATCAGCAATGATCCAAGACATCACCTCTAGGTTAGATGCTAGGGAAGCCTCCCAGTATCCTTCCTTGCAATCAACAAGAACAGTGACCCTTTTTTAAAGGACATAAACAATACTGATTCTATCTTTTTCAATCTCACATCAAGATTTTCCTTCACACTTTGAATAAACTTTCAACATCAGATCTTTACTTAGGGGTCACATGGACTGTAATATCACAAGCATTTTTCCAGTGTCTTTCTCTCAGAACCTGAGCTCCTCACTTCTATATCCACTGACCTCCATTGCTGAGATGAAACACCATGACCAAAAAGCAAGCTAGAAAGAAAGGATTTATTTGTCTTACACTTCTATATCTCTGTTCATCCTTGAAATAAACCAGGAAAGAAACTCAAACAGAGCAGAAACCTGGAAACAGGGATTGATACAGAAGCCATGGAGGGGTGCTTCTTACTGACTTGCTCCCCATGGCTGGCTCGGCCTGCTTTCCTATAGAAGCCAAGACCATCTGCCCAGGGATGACAATGACCACATGAAGCTGGGCCCTCTCCAATCAATCACTAATTAAAAAAATTATCAGAGGCTTGCCTGCAGCCTGATCTTTTGCAGCTATTTTCTTAACTGAGGTTAAGAAATCCTAAGCTATGTAAGTAGCACAATGTGATCCCCCGCAAACAAAACAAAACAAAACAAAACAAAAACACTATACATACAATTCTGGAATTCCAAGGATAAGGATTATTTCTTCCTAATTTTAGAAATATTCTTTGCACCACTCATATATTAAATCTTTAAGTTTTCAGTAAGTACATAGTAGCTTTTAGAGTAAAAGAGGCAACCAATTTCATTAATCCATTAAAAAGCTGCTCAATCTGTGAGAAAATAAAATGTCCCCCATGTTACCAGGAGTGAGGAGAACAGAAATCACAAGATGGAAAAAGAAGCAGCTGACCAATCAATGTGAAGCAGCCTTCAGGATAACTAAGAGTAAAATAAGTGCAAATTAAAAAAAAAAAACAAAAACACATTTTATGAAATAATAACAGCTTCTAGTGGGTTCTTCTGTTAAACAACAATTCAACTCATTTCATGTCTCTGTGAGAAAGCACCTGCAATTTCCCCACAGAGTGCCAATGTCAAAGCTGTCAGAAATATTTAATGAAAAATTTCCAGAAAAACAAACAAACACAAAAACCCAAAAAACAAAGGGGGATTTGATGTCCTTTACTGTTACAGTGGTAAAAGGCGGTTCTCTTCTAATAAACAATCTTGGATTTCATTACAGTTTTTGTTGCTTAATTTAATTAGCATTTATAAAAATAAAATACACAATCTCCATTTTATTATAATGACCAGAGCATACACAACCATGCCTGGGCTAAAAATAGTTAAGTTTTATAAACTGTCAACAGGCGGTTATTTCGACAGATGAAGAATAGCCTAATGAAGACTATGGACCATGTGGTTAAAACACAAAGAAAAACCTGGCGACTGCTGGCTTTGGTACTTGACTTCTCACCGTGCACTAGCAATCCATAATTGTTGTCAGATTGTTTTCTGTTGAGAGGATATGGTCCAGAACTGTGAGAAATAGCTTTACTTATAGGAATTTGAGGGCAGTCTGACTCCATCTGTCAAGTGCTCAGCTGCTCTGGGGTAATCTAGCCAGTTAAGCAGGTGAATCTAACCTTCCTCACGTGTGCTCACAAGAGACATGTGCTGGCTCACAAAATAAACGGACTTCTCTCAACTAAGAACCAAAGAGTAGCCATGACCTCTCCCAGCCCCCACACTCCCCCTGTCTAATAAACATCACTTAACCAGGAGTCCCAGATCCAAGTCTCTAGTCTTTGTGAAAACAGCTGCTGAGATCAAGTTGGCAGTAAATTCCGAATTGTCTTATATTGAGCCAAAAGTTCAAGGTAAATGATATCAAGATTTTTATTTGAACTTTTGCTCAGTGCCTTTTCTGTCATTTTTATGGAATGCACTTTAATTTAATTGCTGTGTTATCTAGCACAATTAAAGATCTTTAATGTGCCATGTTCTCAGGCTCTGTCCATTATAATGGAATGAATTTATATTTAGTGGTCATATGTTGGAGAAATGTTGCCAGCACAGTTCTTTAATGCCACTGGAGCTTTCATCTTTTTCATCCCACTGTTTCTGTAGTTCACAGCTACAGTGGAACAAATAACTTCGCCTCGATGACACACACACACAACATTATAAGTAATAGACTCCTTCTCATTCTCCAAATCTTGCTTGGACTCTCTGTTGGCTAATCTACCCAGCAGTCTAAGGCAGCTAGCATGCGTCTTCGCTTTTTTTCTTTTCCACTCAACTTCTCACAAAGTTTATTCATTTTGTTTCCCCCATTTCTAACCTGTATCTTCCTACTATTCATCAATGCTCTTTGGCATTATCAACTTCCAGTTTCACCAGCTCATTAGTTAGGTTAGAATGGCAAGAGTATTCAAATTACCTTCACAATTGAGAAAAGTAGGGATGGGGTCAAAGATGGGTTTTAATGCCAGAGTTCTCAACCATTGTTGGAAAATGAGGTAAGGAGCTGCGGATGTTGTTCAGGTGCAAAGTGCCTGCTTGATAACTGCAAGACTCTAGGCTTAATTCCTAGAACACAGTGCGCAGGGAATCTGCACAGTGGGTGTCAAGGATTTGGAACGTGACATGTAACAGGGATAATGTTATGACAGCAGTCTTGATAGACCAACATAATATTGCCTGGGGTGCATTGGTACAAGAGCATCCTGCTACAGTGGAAGACTGAGAAAGGGCAAGCAACAATGGGGACTTGACCCAAGCCTCTCCTGACAGTAGCTTCAGTGGGGAAATGTACAGGGGAGGGGGACTCTTGTTAGTGGAGTGCTGATAGAGACTTCAACTATCATGACAAAATTGGGTTGTCTAAGTGTTCTAGCGATTTCTCAGTTTTCGTTTTTGCTTGCCAGATAAATAAGGTCAACTGATTAAAGAGCTGGCATTGGAACAACCCAGCCCAATTCAAAATGTAAAATAAATCTCCCATCATGCCTCAAAGTCCAGCTATATTTGTGCTCTTCAAATGCTTGGTTTTGTATTTGAAAACACACAATGCTTTGCGGTCTATAAGTTTCTTCAAACAAACAGAAAACCATACATGTATAGCATGTCTTTCCCACATTCATCATCTTGTTCAGCTGAGGCTTGTTTGGAAAATGTGTGTGATATCCAAAAACAAAGTTCCAGATGGCGGAGGTGAAAATAGACACACGTTCCAGCTGTTTTCAATCTCTCTCCTTTTTGGCTGTAGTTAAAATGAAAGCACAGCCTTTAAAAGATGAAATCCTCACTTGCTTCAGATGTGTAGGATTCATAGAACGACCACTCACAAACGTCTGTCCCTTCTAATATGCATTGCACCCGGGCCTACAAATGTCTGTAGTGTGGTCAGGTGATCATCTATCTGCTAGTTGTGTGAATGCATGTGCATATGTACTTACCTGATTATTATGTGTGTGTTTGTGCGTCTGCGCGTAGCTGTATATGTGGGTGTGCTATGCGTTTCTGTTTGTGTTTGTATGGCATGTCTGTGTGCACCTTAGTTACTGTTCTATTGCTGTGAAGAGAAACCATGTTCAACACTAAGAAAAGAAAGCACTTAACTAGGGGCTCGCATACAGAGAGGTTATGACCATCATGGTGGGGAAAATGGTAGGAGACAGGCCGACATGGTGCTACAGCAACAGCTGAGGGTTGTATCAGATCCTGAAATACAGAGTTCTCTCTTCCTCTTTCCTTTCTTCTTAAATGCAGAGCTATCTCTCCAGCCTCAACCTTACTCTCTCAATCCTTAAACTAATAAAATAAGCCTCCAAGTTGGCCTGCAAACATTATCTTTTCACGGCTGGGTGCCAACGCAGCTATAAATCACATGCACTGAATCATTTTTACAAAACAGGGTTGTCTGATTCTCTAGCCCCACAAATGGGGTTGTATAGGAACAAGGACAGCCGGACATGGATAAAGTTTGAAAGCTGCTCAGATGACTCTACTGAACCGCAATGCTAGAGAATTGTGCCTTAAATAGCTGTCTTCAAATAAGAGTCTACAGTGACTTCACTCAAATGCAACTCTGGGCATTTCACTCCTCTGCCTTAATTTCCTCCTTTTCTGGTTTCAATTATGTTTTCCCCAAAGTTGCATGTTGCACGTCTACCCCTTAGTTCCTCAAAATGAAACTGTTTAGAGCTAAGATTTCTCCAAAACAAATGATGCCAAATATCACTAGGACCCAGGAAATCAGCTGAGAAGTATAAAAGAGTTTGTCTCATAGCCTCCAAAGGTATCAATCCTGCTGCCCTCTCAACCCCAGAATCTTGGGCTTAAGAACTATAACAAAATTAATGTTTATTGCTGAAAGCCAGTAGTGCATGCCACTTGGTCATGGTAATTGTAGGACACTCTCATAAATGTAACGTTCCTCAGTGTAAAAGTTGAACCTATTAAGACAGATGCCTTCTCATTCAGTCAACCTATTGCTATGTCTTGTGTATTCTCTCTCCAGGATGCCATGGTGTGACTCAGGTGCTATTTTATCTCACAGCAATTCCCTTCTACGTCTCTGACTTTGTGTAGACTATTTTATCACTTTACTGATCACATTTCATTATACACATTTGTTAACATTTTTCTGCTAAGTTCCTGGAAGTCACTGACATGCTTTAATCCCTACATCTTTTTTTACAAAACAATAGTTCCTCAACCATGTATATTTTAATGAAAATGTAGGCATTTCATATAGAATGCTGCCTAATATGGGTATATCGAAAAGAGGGTAAAATAAAGCTAATCAGTACAAGAGTGTTATTAGGAAAGAAAAAAATAGAAAAAAGTAAAGGGCATTAGACTGCAATACAGAAATCTATAGAAGGAGAAATGGAAGAAATGGGCTAGGAAGAGTGTTCATCTGTGTGGTTGCCAGAAAGTTTGGGTGCAAGCAGTGAAGAACCTTTGAATGAAGGTTGTGCTGTGGAAGACCCCACTTCTCACTGGCACAGACCTGTCCCTATGTGGCAGCTAAGTTATCCTGTATGCGCCTGCAACAAATGAGACGCTCCACTAGGGACTCCTCCCATCCCAGAGAGCGTGACTTCTTACTCAAAGGCCATGTCTCTGTTCTATGATATGTTGTCATTTTATTTCTTGTCTTGAGTTATGTCAATGATTTGAGGAATTCAACTAAGATCCAAGTCTCAATATATTCTGCAGGGAATAAACATTCAAATGATTTCAGATTAGTAAAACTCCCATGAAGACTAAGAACATGGAGTGGGAAATACCTGATAATGAAACACTAATCAAAGAAAAATATTCCATTAAATCTCTGAGTTGATAGCATTAAGAACAGCATACATACATACATACATATATACATACATATATACATACATACATGCATATATACATACATATATGCATACATATATACATACAGAGACACAAGCACACACATATGTAGATTCACACACATACAGATATACATACAGGAACACAAGTACATTTTCATTTTAGCGCCTATTTTCTTCCAGTCATTCTTAAAATGTATGCCTCAAATTACATTAAAGATAAATATTTCTCTTGCTAGGAAGAGAAAGTTGAAGAGAATGAAAATGAAGAGGAGGAAAGAGAAGATGGTAGAAATTCACATAAGACTTTGTCTGTCATCATAGAATTCAGACCAGAAACCTCACACTGCCTCTGATAAGCAGAGGTATAAATTTAAGAAAGAAAACCAGGGATACATGCAAGGTAACATGTAGGCTTACAGGACAGTGGGTAACAGAAGATACAAAGTATCTTATCGGGTTAGATTAGTCAATTTTTCTAGAATAAAATGTAGGGTTAACTGCTGGATAAGATTTTTAAAATAAATAATTCCAAGGGAGAAAAGAAGTAGAGTTGATACCGAGCTTTTGCTGATGGTCTAGACTAAACAGTTAGGTAGAGGATAGCTCTTCTTACTGGTATGGAAAAGACGAGAATTGAAATGGGTTTAGATGGAGTTTCAAGAGTTCCACTTGGCATTAGCTAACTGTGAGATGCCTGTTCAGAACTGAATTGTTCCTTTTCCCCTCTAAATATGCATTTGTCTACTTGAAGTTCACCAACTCTAAATATAAGTAATTAAGGAGGAAACGCACATCTGGCAGTGAGAGTTATGGGCAAGAACTAGAAGTGAGGGACTATGAACTCTGACTCAGAGCTGCTAGACTGGCAAGAACTGTTAAAGAGTCTGAATGCATTTTCATGCCTGATAAGTGTTCGGTACCACAGTCTCCTTCCCTTGCACTTCACACCCAAAAGGACTGGCATTGAAAGCCAGGGTGCCTCTTCAGCACTAGATCAGAACCTCTCGCCCAGCTTCAGTGTTCATCACAATACAGGCAAAGCAGCCTGCTGTTTTCAAAACCCATTTGTACTATTCAAGAAGCTTGATTTTCTGCACATAAACTTTTCATACTTATCTAGTTTGGGGAGGAAAGAAGGGAGTTAGTTCTAAGCCCACTATGAAATGTAACAGCTTTGTAATAGAGATCCAAACAAATCATCAAGGCCTGAGACAAATTATACATGACAATGTGTGGGGGGGGGGGAGGGAGGGAGGGAGGGAGGGAGGGAGGGAGGGAGGGAGAGAGAGAGAGAGAGAGAGAGAGAGAGAGAGAGAGAGAGAGAGAGAGAGAGAGAGAGAGAGAGAGAGGCATTTTCCCCCACCGCTGATCCATGGGTATTTCTCACCAGTCTTGGCATTTGATAGGGGACCATCTTAGTTCTAAATAATGACAACAGTAACTGGCACAGTGAGCAAAATATTTAGGCAACAGTCACTGCCACTGAGGGGGTCTTGTTTCATTTGCTCTGGCTTGCTGACTGGCTCTGTTCCCTCTGGCAAGTGTGTGCTTTGCACTGTGCTATTTCGTGCTGCATTTGCTGAGTCCTACCAAGCTTCAGAAATAGATTTAATCAACACAAATCAGAAGTTGACCATTGGCATAAAAGGGGCAAATGAGGGCCCCTTTTCCTATGGCCCTGAGTTGTGTGTCTTGGCTCAGACCTAACTGTGCATGTCAGTTTGATTCATGTATGTTGGGTGGAGGGTTGTCTGTGACTAGTGGTAGGCACAGAATAAAAACTCTTATCCTGCCTGCATCCATATATCTCATTAAGGCATTGGCCATTTATTCTAGAGAGCTTTTGAGAGGAAACAAAATAGGCTGGTTTACACTAGCCGTTTATATAAAGTTTTTAAGTACATTATGGAAAGATGTGCTGAGAATATCTTCTCTTTTGGTACTGAAGCTTTGAACTCTGGTCTTTGGATTGGAGTTGCTACAATATTTGTAATATCCTAAGGAACAGGAGCATCTTCTGTTCTAATGAAGTGAGGTAGGGTAGTAGGCTCCAGCATACCCCAATGACATGGGCATTTACAGAGTGTATTCGTCAGTGTGGTGGAGCATCTCAGACAAACAAATAAGGGATGAAAGATTTATTTTGATCTACAGTTTCAGAGATATAAGTATATCATTGTAGAAAAAAATGTAGCCAGAGAGAAGAGCTACCTTCAGGGCAGGGCAGAAAATAAGGAAGAAATACTGGAGGTCTCCTGACCTTGTCACTTTCTTACCTTTTACTCCAAATGGACAACTAGCCATGTTCAAAGTGTGTGGTTTTCCACCAGCCATTTTTCTTTCTTTCTGGAAATTTTCTCTTTCTCTCACACAAAGAGGTGTGCCTCATCAATCTCCTGCGTGATTCTGGATCTAGTCAAATTGATAATGAAGGTTAACCAACTCTAACTCTTGTCAACTTGACATCAAAGTACATCAATCTATACAATGGCATTCTAACTCTGGCTACCATGGTTCTTCTACACATGAAGATGTTGAGCAAACTCTATCTTTCCTCAAGAATCTCCAGTCATAACACTTCCAATACTACTTGAAAGTCCAAACCCAAAGTGTCCTCTGAGGTAGAAGGCAAATTCTAACTTGTAAGCCTCTAGGAAATTGGAACTTGTTATAGATTCTCAGAATGCAGAGTCACAAGGTAAGCATCCCCAAAAGAAGAAATAGATTCTCATCTTGATAGCCTGCTTATTCTTTCTTTCAGTGCCACCAGGCCTCCCTGCCAAAGGGAGGTGCTCAAATATGGAGCACCAGAGTTCATGTCAGAGTCAGTCTCCACTCTCCACATAACTGTGGAGAATGTCTTGCCCATTAGGTAGATCAGAGTAGGGGTTCAGTATTTACTATTGTATTGTTCTTGGTTAGTGCAATAGTTTGAGCAGACCCGCCCCCCGGGCCCTGATCCACCCATCATGATGTTCTTCTTGTAGGTTTCTAGGACCCTCTGGGTCCTTCTATTTCCCCATCTCCTATATTTCTCTTACCTAGAGTCTCAGTAGGATGTCTTCACATCTATTGCAATCTCCTGGTAAGTGAAGACTTTCATGGGACACGCCTTTTAGGCTAGTGCCCAATTATAAGTGAGTATATACCATGTGAGTCTTTCTGCTTTTGGGTTAACTCACTCATTATGATCATTTCTAGTCCCATCCATTTCTCCAGAAATTTTGGGATTTCCTTGTTTTTAATAGCTGAGTAGTACTCCATAGTGTAAATGTGCCCCAGTTTCTTTATCCATTCTTCAACTGAGGGACTTGATAGCCTATGACCGTGTAGTGGGGGAGTAGGTCCCTCTTGGCCTTAGACCTAGGAGAGGGGAATAGGGTGAAAGTGGGAGGGAGGGAGGAATGGGAGGATACAAGTGATGGGATAACAAGTGAGTTGTAATCTGAATAAATTAATAAAATCAAAATTAAAAAAGAAATAGAGGTGACAGGGAGCAAGGAAGGATCATGGCAAAAGAAGTCAGACACTCTGCAGTGTAAACACTGGAGCCTATAGATTATCATCCTGATTCCAGGTTACATGGAGATGGGATATGAGCTCAAATAGGCTTGGACAGCCATGTTCCTATGGTCATGTTGTTTTTATTGCCATGTGTGCTCTCTCTTTGGCTGGATCTATTAATTTCCTGGAATTTTCTAAGCAAACAGTCTATTCCCTTGACATCTCCAACATCTTGTGATTTCCATAGTGATTTAGCCTTCCTCCTCACATTGTATTTTTATGGATCCACACAGGGACTCTGACCCTGAGGCACCTTTCTTGGCCTTGCAGGTGTTTTTTTTAAAAAAAAATGATCCTATAACTCTTCATTATGTCTTCCACGAGCCAGCATTGTGAGGGCAATGCCAAGATATGTCACAACTGAAGGATAACCATGTCCCTTTGGATGACAGCAGTAGTGGGTTTTGAGTGCTTGGGCAGCAAAACTTTGCCAAACACTTGCTTAGAAAACACCGTGTGAGTGGGGTACTCTATTCCCTCTCTCAGGGAAAGTTTTTAAATGAGTTTATAATTTTGATTTGTGTGCCAGAGACTATAGTATGAACAGTCTGAACAATTCCTGAAATGGCATCAAATTCATTCCTATTGCCACTATGCAAAGACTTTAGGTCCTTGTTAATGCTTCTAATATATTCCTAAAAAAAATGTTTCATAGTGGTATTTTTTTCAGATAAAAGTACAATTTTTCAAGTCTTCTCAATATTTCTACTTCTCTCCATAAAACTAGTTAAAACAGTAGAAAATAACCCTGTTATGCTACTGCAAAGTTGTACTTTTCTTATATTTGTGACTAAATATCAGACAAAATAAGCTGAGAGGGAAAAAATGGTTTGGACTCATAATTTCAGTGAGATAGCCGTCCTTCATAGTGGGGCTGAATGGCTCAACAGCCCTTCGCTAGTAAAGGTTCCTCTTGTGGCAGCTGACCAGCAAGCAGAGAGATATACCAGAACCACCAATCCATAAAACGTTCAATTGTTGGCCCCCAATGTCCTCTTTCTGATAGCCAGAATAGGAGAAACAGCCACAGAGGCTTCAAAAGTCTTACAAGAGCTGGAGACTGAGGATCACAACCTGTCTGTTGGGGACATTTCAGATTTAACCTCTAACAATCTGTCACCCTCAAACTCTGACTCAAAGACTCAGTACAAAAAAACTAAGTAAATTATTTTCCATATCTTGTTCAATTCCCAATAAAATCTTAGTTTCCATCTATCAACAATTAAAGAAAAAAAGATCATAAATTTGAAAGAGAGCAATGGAGTACTTAGGAAAGCTTGGGGGAGGAAAGGGAAAAGGGGAAATAATACAATTATATCATAATCTCAAAAATATATTACATAATTTGGAAACTTCCATCCCCCAATCCTCACCCATGAAAAAGGACAAGACCCTGAAGATGAGTAATGTATGTGCTCGGAACCCGAAATGAACAAAGAAGCCCAATGTATTTTAGGCTTCTTCTCTTAGTCTCAAACATGCCTTTCCAAAATTTTACTAAATTCTGTTTACGTGCTTACAAATTGACCTATCTTGAATTGCATCTCCTACAAGAAAGGGCTCTAGAATTTATTCAAGTATCAAAACAGAAGCCCATTGGCGCCCCTTTTCCCACCCTAAGGAATGCCGTCACTGTGAGCTATTAGAAACTGCTTCTTGGTGTGCAATCTCATATAAGTGGATGTTAGCCATAAAGCACAGGGTAACAATGAAACAATCCACAGACCCAAAGAAGGCAAAGCATACCCAAGGGAAGATGCTTGAATCTCACTCAGAACAGGAAACGCAGTAGACACTGGGAGTAGATGAAGGGAGGGAAAAGGGTAGCAGGGGGCATGGGGAAGATAAGAGGGGTGTGGATCAGGTGAGTAGAGAGAGGCAGGTGCTGAGAGGAAGGACTAGGAAAGACAGGAGAAACAGGTAAGGGGGCCATCTCTGGGAGAGGGGAGGTTCCTGGGAGTCTGTAATGGTGAGCCTGGCTTAGACAAGCAACAGGTGTTAAGGAGCACGAAGTCAGTACCTTCTGTAGTCAGGCGGGACTCCCAAAAGAGGGAGAGGAACACCAACCACAAAAATTTCAACCCAAAATGTGTCTTGTCTACAAGAAGTGTAGGGGTAAAAATGGCAAACCAGTGACTGATTCAGCTTGAGACCTACCCCATCGTAGAGGGTGAAGACTGTCACTATTAATGATAATCTGCTATGCTTGCAGAGAGGAGTCTGAAAAAACTGTCTTCTGAGAGGTTTCTTTAGGCAGCCAATGGAGACAGATGCAGAGACCCATGTCCAAGCAATGGGCCAAGTTGTAAAGTGTGGAAGAATGGGAGGAAGGACAGAGGGAGCCAGAGGGGTCAATGATGCCACAAGAAGAGCTACAGAGTAAACCAGTGTTGGCCCATGGGGGCTCACAGGGACTGAAACAGTAACCAAAGAACATGCATGGACTGAACCTAGACACCCCCCTACACATATGTATCAGATGTGCAGTGTGGTCAACTTGTGGGTCCTCTAACAATAGGAGTAGGGCCCGTCTCTGACTCTGTTGCCTGTGGCTGGGTCCCTTTCCCCTAGCTGGGCTGCCTTGTCACTTCCTGGCTGGAGAAGATGAGCTTAATCCTGCTATGACTTGAGGAGCCATATTAGATCGATGCCTCTTGGGGGCCTCCCTCCCAGTCTTTGGGAGGAGGGAGAGGGGAAAATGGGAGGAGGGGGATGTGGAAGTGGGATTGGGAGGAGAGGAGAGAGGGGCTGGGATCGGGCTTTAAAGTGATTAAATAAATAGACAAATAAATGGAAAAAAAAAGTAAAAAAAAAAAAAAAAAAAGTAAAAAGAATGCACTTCTCATATCTCCTAGGCTCTACAGAGCCCTGTGATGGCCATAAATTCCCCATGTATATCTAATACAAGAAAATTCCTTCCCATATCCCATTAGTGTGGCTCGTAAGTACACAAGTCATCCCAAGTCCAAGCCTGTGGCACTCTGTGCTTTGGACAGATCATGAAGACTACAGCCTGTGAGCTCAGCACAGGCAGCAAGGACCCTGATAAAACAGAAAAATTAGCAATGAGATGGGACTGAGTTTGAGCCTTCTAGATCACCACCTAACAACCTACAGGAAGGGGTGGCCTATTGTATTGCAAAACCCTTATTAGCTAACCCTACTATCTGAGAATGCCATCCCTCTCTTGCATACTCAGTGCCTGGGGTCTGTAAATGAGCAACAGTGGGGAATGTAGACTTTCTATATGGCATAAAAACTTCTATATAGTAGAGCTTATTGAAGAACTCCCTCCAAATCCCTTAACCCAAAACAACTCTGACAAAGAACCAGATCTAATTGTGAACAAATGTAAACTAAGCCAAACTAAGCATGTTTACAGCATCTTGGGCCACTGCCAAGTGTTTTATCAATCTAGTTCAGCCAATGTTAACAATAATTATTTATCTAAGGTTTCTTCCTCTGGGGGAGAAAAAACATGGGGCACTCTTCCCTTGCAGACACCTCAGATTTAATTTCAATTTCTACAACTGTGAACACATTAGAGATGATACAAAGCCTCATTTCAACCACCTGGAGTGTAGAATACTGTAAATGGTGCCTACCACACTCAGTTCACACCTCAAGATACACAGCACTAGCTCATGAATAATAATAGGTTTGCTGGGATGTCTCCTACCCTGGCAAGTCAATTGCAAGCAATGGGCCTCATAGAGCACTATTAAATCCTGATGAAAGTTAACTAAGTTGAACATAGCAAATTTCAGTCAGCCAAACATCAAGTTAATACAGCCTAATAAGTTGTATTAAGAGCCTCGTACCATTTTCCTTGGAGCTTTGAAAGCTGAGAATTTTTAGGACTCATCATTTGCCTTATATCTGGACTAGCTGATTGAAAAGCCCAGATGCCCCTTTTGTTACAAATGGCAGAAGATTCAAAGTCCAGACTGGGAGACAAATAAATGAGAAATTCATAGTCTCATAATGGCCTGGCTAAAGTGTTATCTGTTTATATTCATGAGAACCTAAGCTTTATCTATTTTTTGTTTACTTCTGTATGCCTGTTTATAATAAGTTGAGTAGATAGTATGAGATATAATACACACACACACACACACACACACACACACACACACACACATATATATATATATAACTGTTAGAAGGTATAGCCCACTTATTTGAATCATGTTAGTGTCACCTGCTAGTAATCATAAAAGCCAAGCCAGTCTCTGTGACTTCAAGTCATTTCAGAAATGTGTGGAAGCCTGTCAAGCTGTGCCCACCCCCATTAAAACCTCTATTATGTGGTTACTAAACCTTTTTATACCCTCTCGATGAATGTGTGGCATCATTAGACTTGGCATCTAAAGCAAGCGTGTGCACACATACACACAAGAATAGACATAGAGACCAATAGAGTATGACTTAACAGTTCATAAACAAATCCTCACCTCTATATAACTGGTTAACTGATTGCAACCATGCTATCAACACTACTGACAGGAGACTAGTCATCGTAAAAATGGTACCAAGAAGACTACGTATGTACATGTAAAATAATATTTGGCCAATAAACAAAAATTTAACTAAAAAAGGAAAGAAATGCACATCTCAGCCCACCATTTAGTATTCCAATAAATTATCTAAGACTAACTAAATGCAGTTTATTTGAATATAGTTCTTGAGTTTGTACAGTCCACAGCATAACATAACATTTGACCAACATCTCATGAGGATGTTTTTACTGTATCATAACACACTGGAGGACATCTGAAGTTGAGATAGGAAAAGTCACAATCTCTCTTCACAAAGCCAGGGATGCTTTTTATAGGGGTCCTGACCTTGTGAACTCATTTAATCCCAATTATTTTCCAGAGTGTCACTTCCAAATAGTATTTACATATAAATTTGGTAATTCCTTTGCACATAATTTTGGAACTCACAGTCAAGCTATAACAAATGTAACTCTAGCCTCATCATAAGATGCTAAACTGTAAGATTATTAGTAAAAAAAAGCAGAAAAAACCTTCAATTCCTTAGATGTGGCAATGGCTTCTTAAATATAACACAAAAAACATAACACATACAAATGGCAAATTAGACTTCATTAAAATTACATATTTTATGCATCAGATGGCCTGAAGGACTAGAGAGATTAGCAACAGAATAGGAAGAATACTTTCAAATTATTTATATGTGAGTAACTTAATATCAAAATACATAAGTGCTACAACTCAAGAAAATTTACACACAGCCCCATTTTAAATTGATTAAAGGATTTTACCAGACAGTTCTTCAAATAAGATACACAAATGATCACCAACCCAATGGAAAGTTGTTTAGTATTATTGAACATTTGAACAGGAAAATCAGAAGCTCAATAAAATCCCATTTCACACCTACTACTAAGGGTTATAATTTCTAAAGTGAAAAATAAGGAAAGGGCTGCCAATGAAGTAAAGAATTGGAACACTTGAACATTTCTGGGGGGAAATGTAAGCTACAACTATGTTTTTGAAAAACATTTTGCAGTCTCCAGTAAAAGTTAAGGCTATTAAAATGGTCCAGCTAGCTCTTTATACAAAGGCACAAAGGACTTCATAGACATCCGACCCTCGGAAGCTCATCTGATCCTGATTACAACTTCTAGGTATAGATGAAGCAAAATTAGAAACAAGTGGTTGAATAGATGCTTACATGGCATGTTCACCGCAGAATTATTTGCCTTAGTCAAAGAGTGACAACAATCTTAGTGTCTTCAGCAATTAAACCGATATATATATATATACTGAAAACTATACTTACAACAGGCTATATCATTCAGCCATAGAATGAGTGGGGTTTCCACTTTGGCTCATTTGTGGAGGGCTCTGCAGAAGAATAGAGCCAATAGTTTTTATATCAGTTTATTAGATTGCCCATCTCCACAAAAAATGGCTCTCTGGATGCTAGAGGCACAGATAATCCATTACCTTCTCAATAAATGAAACTGAATGTCTTTAGAAGAAACAGGGCCAGTTATGCAGTCCAAGTCTGAAGAAAATCTTTACGTTCCTCTATAATGGCTGATGAAATGTCCTAGAAAGACTGAAATTGTGGTCTGCTATCCATGGCTGATGGCAACAGAACAGCCATATTCACTCAAAAGGAGTGGAACCTACACACACTCGCTGCCTTTCTGTTTTTTTTTTTTAACGTGGATAGGTGGTTTTCTTGTTGTTGTTGTTTTTTGTTTTTGTTTTTTTTTTAAGATTTATTTATTATTTTCACAGTATTCTGCCCACACATGTGCCTGCCCACCACAAAAAGGCACCAGATCTCATTACAGGTGGTTGTAAGCTACCATGTGGTTGCTGGGAATTGAACTCGGGACTTTCGTAAAAGCAGATGGTGCTTTTAACCTCTAAGCCATCTCTGCAGCTCCATGCCTTTCTGTTTATATACTTAATTCTTTTATGGTCCAGTCTGTCTAAGCGGTGTGCCCACGGTTAGGGATGGTTTTGGCCCCTCCATTGTTCTGCTACATACAAACCTCCTCTCTGTCACCACTCGTGCAGACATAACCAGAAGTGTGCCTTACTGGTTCCTTCAGCATTGGCCTAGTCTCAGTGAAAAGTCTATGTTACCCAGCCAGTCAAAATCCACTTCCTGTCCTATGGCTTTGAAGTCTGTAGTGAGACAATACATTAGAACAGTGGCATGTGGTGGTGGCAGTGGGAGCGAATCAACTCAAGGCTCAGACTTAGAAAAGAAAAAGAAATAGGAAGTTTCCAGTACTCCTTTCAAGACCACACAGTTCCAGTGACTCACTAGGCTCCCTTATCTTCCAATAGTACCAGAGGCTGAAGACTGAGCCAATAGGCAACATTTACCAAAAGCACAGCAAGAGTGTACATCAAAACACCTTTGGTGCTTGCATTTGCACAAACAGTACTGGAAGAATATAAAAAAACAATTTAAGTTTTTATGGGTAACATTATTATTTAGGCCTTAGATACTAGTATTTTACACTAAAATTTATTATGGATTAAAGTGCAGAAACACTTCTGTCCTTCCTAGTAAATTGTTAATCCCAAATTCCCCGAATTCACTCCTCAGTCTCTTATCTTGGGATGGCTGGCTGCTGTATATTCAAATCAATGACACTTAATCCTAGGAAGGACAGAGAGCTCTCCTAGGCTAGTGCAGAATGAGAGCAGGTGGTGGCTTTATGGATGAGATCCTGCACACCAAACTTTTCCATATACCCTTAACTACTGGGTCATGTAGACATGGCACCTATTTAAAAACTACACAATTTATAAACTAAGATAGGTAATGAAAAGCATGCTAGCTAAAACAAACAAACAAACAAACAAACAATTAAGACCCTCGACCCACATTTGGACATGTAAACTATACTGGCACAGAGAACAGGAGAGCTTGAGGGACAGCAAGTCCTGTAGAGAAGCTTGAATAGAGCAGACAGAAAAACAGAAAGGCAATCCTAGGTCAGATATAACAGAACCACTATATATTATCAAACACTTTGAACTATGTTTGTAATTGGGGGTGAGTCTATTCGAGTTGTTCTGTTTTCAATTACTAGAATTACTTAAAAAAAAAAAATATCCGAGCATTAGAAAAATAACTGAGAACTGGGGAACAGTATGAGACAAACAAGCTCTGCGCACTAACCCACTGCATCACTGGCGTGCAGTAGCATGAAGAGTAAAGAAAGGCGGAGTCAAACGCTGACAATTCTCAAGAGAGCAGTAGTGGCAGGGAAATCAGACATAGTCAAAAGTACTGAAGAGTCCCCATCTCATGCTGTTGATGAAAACCAGGTCCCTGTTGAGATGATTATAAAAGGAGAAATAAAAGATGACTCCAAGGCTTCCAGATTGAATAATAGAGTTTGACTTTTATTATGTAGAATTCAAAATGACACATTATTCGGAGTTTTGATTGTATGAAACGTGAATACACTGAAAGGCCGGAGATACAGTAATATGGATTGCAACTGAAAAGTTATGATCTAAGTGGCAATGACTTTTTCCATTTTGTTTAGGAATGACTAAGAAGACATTTTCCAAGCAAAAAAGGGTCATATATACATAAAGGAGGGCTTAGGTCGAAGGCTAGAATCTTAAGACAATGGCTACAGAAGCTCTTGGGCTGTCTTTTGCAAACACATTTGTCTTTCACTAAAATAAGTTAGACAACTGATGTGTAAAACACAACTTCCGGGTAGTGCCATCAATGCTGGCAGTTTTTTATTTTTATAGAAAAATAAAGCATAAATATGACTTATCAAAGGACATATAATTTCCCACCTATTAATAGCACAGTGCCCTTGAAAAAAAAAATGATAGTTTCCTTTGACCAGAAATTAGAACAAACAGGAGATCCATAAAGTCATTAGGACCAAAAGGAATTTTTATAACAGCTCTGTGTGTCCCCAGCTTCACTTTTTCCCTGCCAGCAATTAAACTTTTCCTGCAGAGTTTGTTCATATTCTTTGTTTCATTGTTTTGTTCTTGCATGATTATTCCCCTCTCACGTCATTAATGGTTGCTGTGTCTCAGAAGCTGTCAATAACCCTGCTTCTGTTCTCTCTAACTTCTAGAAGTTTGCTCTGTCTATGGCTTCAATTTCCAACTATATTCCAATGATTCCTAGTGCTAGCCTGTCCCCCCCACCCCCACCCCCGTGTCTAACCTCCAGGCCTTTCCTATTGACTGTAAATGCAAATAACCTGTTTTTGTTTTTGTTTTTTTGGTTTTTCGAGACAGGGTTTCTCTGTGTAGCCTTGGCCATCCTGGACTCACTTTGTAGACCAGGCTGGCCTCGAACTCACAGCGATCCGCCTGCCTCTGCCTCCTGAGTGCTGGGATTAAAGGCGTGCGCCACCACGCCCGACCTGTTTTTGTACACTCTGAATGTATATATCTCAAAAGTACCTCCTCACATTACCAAGATGTAAGAATTACATTCAATAACTTCTTTCAAATTTGCTATGTTCTAGTGTACCTATTTGCATTGATATGCTTTATTATACAGAAATTCAATAAAAAAAAAAAACACTCAACAAAACCAACTAGGGTGGGAAAAGGATTTTTTCATCTTATAGGGTACCATTCATTATTTAGGGGCATCATGTAGGATCTCAAGGTAACATCCTGAAGGAAGGAACTGGAGCAAAGACCATGGAAGAATGCTGCTTACTGACTTGGTCTCTGTGGATTTCTCAGCTTGTTTCGTATACCCAGGACCACCCGGCCAAGGATGGCACCACACACAGTGGGCTGGGCCTTCCCTACATTTATCATTTACCACGAAAGTCCCCCAAAGATATGCCCATAGGTCAGTGTGATACAGGCAATTGCTCAATTGATTGTCTCTTCCTAAGTGACTCTAGTCTGTGTCATCTCACCAAAACCAGCGCAACCGGCCCCTTGTCAGATTCTTGATTCAAAATATCACATAAACATCCCTGATAGAGACTCTGCTCCTCTCTAAAACGTCACAAGCCATACCCCCACCATTTGCTTTTCTCTTAGCATTCCTACGGTACAGCTCTCCTAACAGGTCATTAAACTCTGAGCATTTAAAGGCCTTTCCTAGCACAAAACTGTCCAATCTTCCCAGGACCATCCCCCTAAAACGTGGTCAGGTCTGTCACAGCAGTGTCCCACTCTTTGGTACCAATTTTTGCACTGGTTAGGTTTCTGTTGCTTGGGGTCGGGGTTTGGGGGGAGGGGGAATTAACAAAAACCAGCTTGGAGGAGGAAATGTTTAGTTAGCTCACCTGCTGTTGTCAGTTATGAAGGGATAAAAAAACGGAGGCTCAAGAGTTAAGCATTTCCGAAGGAACCAACGTAGAAAACACGAGGAAAAATATGACTTGCTGGCTTGCTTTCCAAGGCTTGCTCAGCTTGCTTCCTGACCAAGGGCCTTGCTACCTGACCAGACTACCTGACCAAGGACTGCATCATGGGATAGACCCCTCCCACATCAGTCACTAATCACGCTCATGCCCCACAGCCGGGATAGAGGCAGTTGCTCTATTGAGGTTCCCGTCTTCGCAGGTGACTCTACTTCCTGCCACTTGACAGAAACTAACTAGTATACTGTTTTGAGGAAATTTCCATTCATTCCAGTATCAAGTATACCGTTCAGAATCCTGGTGGCTTCTTAACATTTCGATCCCTGCAACCCTTTCGTCACCAAAGCAGCCAGTCACTGCTCCCCAACTGCCTCACATCTGTTTATTTCTTTCTTTCTCTGTGTACTGTCAACCATCACTACAAACTACCAACATCTATCTTTTTTCCCAGATTATGAAGGTTTGTAGCAACTCCAGTCATCTTCTGTAACATGAAAAATCTACTGGATGGAATGATTTAGACCCCCTTGAAGGAGAAAAATCTTACATTAATTTCTCAATTCCCTCTTAAAAGAAAAAGAAAAGGTGATCACTCAAACACAGCAGAAACATATATGAATACCACATGTTACCGCTAAGCATTAATAGTCACCATGCCTTGGTTGGCCACATCGCACATCATCTTTAGTAGTCAGTATCTCCTATCTGGTTTGATAAGTGAGTTGAGAAGTGGTGGAGTACTTGCATAATCATCTTACACCTGCTTTGAATCTGTCCTCCCCAAACCGGAGCTTCCCGTCCGAATTTTCTCAGTCAGTCTCTCCCAGATTATTCTGGGATCATCTGAAAGCCTCGGGAAGCCGTGATGTGCTTCTCCAACACGGGTGAGAAAGTCTGTGGTATGAAGGTGTTCATCTATTTTCTCTTGGAGTAGTAGTGACTCCAGTAAAGTCTTCCTTCGCTTCAGGAAGTCAGACTGAGCCAGCTCTGCTCTTTTGCTGTTACAGCTGGGACACTGCGAAGAAATGTGTTGCTTAACCGCCCCTAGGTGCGCCAGAGTGGCCCTCGTGTTTTTATAATAGATTCTGTTCAACAGATCGTCAGTGATAGTACAGTTTAAAGCATCTACCTCTGAGGTCTCTGCAATCCATCTGAGCTGTAGCCTTTTGTGTCTGTTGCTTTTCTTAGCGCTTGAATCCGTTCTCTGGCGGATCAAGTTTACTTTATTCGTACAAAAAGACTGCAGGGCATTCAGTTCTTCGGCGGATCCCCCGGGGACTTCCGTTGGGAGTCTACTGTCAGGATGATAGCTTAAAGAGTTCACTTCTTTGGCCTTGAGGTGGTTGATCAACTTCTCACTGAGCTTATTCTCATCCTTCTGTGAGACTGAAAGTCCTGACTCCTCTTCTTGTTCTGCCGAACTCGTGGTCGGCGTTTCACTCTCTAGTGGGCTCTCAGAGGTGTGGGAGCAGGATTGCTGATCTCCCGAGGAGAGGATGGAAGCGAAACTCAGTACCTCATCAGTACAGGACCTGAGGATCTCTTCGGAAAGCTGAGTAGCACACACGTCCGTCTGGGCCGGGCCTCCGTGCTCTTCTTCTGAGTGACCCGGCTTTTGAGCAGGTGGCCACCCCATTTCCTCATCTGCTTTGCTCTGGTCTGGGGTCGGGGGTGGGAAATGGACCTAGAACCAGTAAAATATGAACCATCTTTGCTGTTTCTGGGTCCGCGAGCCTCGGCTTCCGGTACGCCTTTTATGGTTGCCGTGGCAACACGCGCCTGTCATGCGCAGTGAATGGCCTCCAGCGGCCCGCCCCTTTCCAGCCTGGGCGGGCTCAGCAATCTTTAGTCACTTCCAAGGCTGCTGAGAGAGCCTCTTAGAACACTGTATGTAATTCAAGGGAAAAGGTCGCAAACTTCTTTCCCTCCAGGCCAGACCAGGTGATGCACATAGGTGAGTTCCATGGAGACAGACAGATGTTCTGTGGTAGAAGTGATAATGCGTCTTGCTTCAAGGAATACAGTTTTAACCAAAAGTGCGGGCTAGAATCCCCAGCAAAAACATGCCTATCTTAAGCTGTTTGTAGACAACCCTTAAGATAAAAATCGAAATACTAATGCTATTCTCTAGGACCTCTACAGGGTCGCTCCAGCATTCTGAAGACCTTGCAGTTTCCCCCAAACCATAGTTTTAGGTGTTGTCCCCTCTCTAGATGCCTTGCCAAATAACTATTACTCCTTCAAGCTGCGTTTCCGTAAGGACTTCACGAGCATTTTCTAGGTTCTGTATTTAAGTCTTTGAGGAAGAAAGCCTTAGGCATAACTTGTTAAAGAATTCTCATTAGTTCGCTTAATGCCTTGTAGTCGAATGCCAGTGTGGGGTGTGTGGCATAAATAATTTCAGTTTAAGAAAGTCTAAATACATGGAATTACTTATGCCACAACGTTCTGGCCAGGCGTGGTGGCTCACGCCTGTAATCCCAGCGCTCAGGAGGCAGAGGCAGGTGGATCTCTGTGAGTTCGAGGCCAGCCTGGTCTACAAAGTGAGTCCAGGACAGTCTAACTACACAGAGAAACCCTGTCTCAAAAAGGAAAAAAAAAAAAAAAAAAAAAAAAAAAAAAAAAAAAAGGAAAAGAAAGTCTAAATATCCTCCCCTCCAATTTTCAAATTTAGGCCCTTATCCACGGTACATCCCTTTAATATAGGCCTTATTAATGGCATTCTTGCCGACCCAAATGGCCTGGCTACAAAGGCGCATGCTGACAAGCCTGGTGATGACCTTAGGACCTACATATGGTGGAAGAATAGAATGGATTCCCAAATGCACCTTGTAGTCCCTCTCTCCCTCCCCACCCCTCCCTCCCTGTTGTGAATCCTGTCCCCTCCCTTACTTTGACAAGGCCCACTGTCTGAAATACTGATTTCAGCGCCAAGTTTGATGATTTCCAGCCGTCTACTCCTCTTTAATGTGTCTGCTTCTTCTTGTTCTAGAGCTTTCAGGTGTGCTGTTAAGTTGCTAGTCTGGGATATCTCCAGTTTCTTTATAAAGGAACTTGGTGCTAAAAACTTTCCTCGTAACGCTGCTTTCATTGTGTCCCATAAGTTTGGGTATGTTGTGCCTTCATTTTCATTAGGAAGATAAGAACAAGGAGATTACAATGGGATGAAATGTGAATAAATTACAATAAAAATCAAATAAAATAAAAAAACACAAAGAAAAAAGAAGTATTGAAAGATCAGCTGAGAAATGAGATTGACCTTCATTTAAAGATAAGGGCTTTAGAATTTCTGCCAGATTAAAGACGACAGATAATTGTTTATCTAAGTGATCTCCAACAGGGGTCATGTTTTTATTCTAAATTTTTATTTCAAAATTTCCCCTCATTCTCCCATTCATATTTCCAGGTAATTCACTATGCCCCTGCCAAGGAATCTATCTATTAAAGTACATCTTCTTGTAGCCTCACTGAACCCAGACTAATTGCGTTTTTATTTTTTTACTAATATTGTAAATTTATTTCAATTCAAAAGAGAAAATAGCTTTATATAGTGAGACAGATATAAATATAAATACAAAATTGTATAATTAATCAATTTCTTCATAAAAGTAGAATGATACTGCGGACAGTTTAACATTCTAGTAACTTGTTTAAGAAAAAAATAGGGGCAGCGTTCTAACACTGTCAGATAATATTCATGAAGAAAGAGGTCAAAGTTTGATTTTAAAAATACAAGCTGTAAAAAAAAAATGCAAGCTGTAATTTTTGGTGAATTTCAGTTGACTTTTCAACTGCATTGCAAGGTAAAGTTTTAAGGTATCTCAGTTTAAAATCCATGTCCCTACTATTTGGTTCCAGACTGTGAACTAGAGGTACCATGTGTCTGTTGACCTCCGTGTGTGAGAATCATCAGAGTATGCAGGTTCTAAGCCATTCTGTTCTGCAGCACTGGCAAAGACACATGTTGTGCTTCTTAGAGAATATGGAAAAAATGTCAACAAGCAAAATGCCACAGGTTAGTTATTGTATTAATTGAGCATTTCCAGTGAATGAAAAGGTGAAAAAGCAGAGTAAAGGAGACAAGAGGAAGTTGCAACCTCCCAGCTTATATGAAACTCCTCGTAGAAAACTGAGGGAGGGATACAGGTTCTTTCCACTGGCTTGCCTAAATGAAAATTTGACCAGGATTCACAGGAGAAAACATCCTAAGGCACATCCAACAATTCTTGTTTTTAATCAGGAAATGAAAAAAAAAAAAAAAAAAAAAAAAAAAAAAAAAAAACCTCATCAAATTGACAGAAAGGAAATACATATATAACTTCCTGAAAGTCCAATGATAGTATTTCAGTGTCTCATATCTGCCTGTGTGGCCACTGAGAACCATTTACTTGATAATGATGCTCCCTACAGGCCCATGTCTGTTACGCTTACTTAGGCAAATATCAGTCAATGTGAAATTTCCTCCTTCATCTTCCCTCTATCTCTTTCTCCTTTCCTCCTCCTCCTGCTGCTCCTCCTCCTGCTGCTCCTCCTCCTGCTGCTCCTCCGCCTGCTGCTCCTCCACCTGCTGCTCCTCCTGCCACTCCTCCTTCTGCTCCTCCTTTTCCTCCTCCTGTTCCTCCTGCTCCTCCTCCTTCTGCTCCTCTTCCTGCTCCTCCTCCTCCTGTTCCTCCTTCTCCTTCTCCTCTTCCTCCAGCTCCTCCTCCTCCTTCTCCTCTTTTTCCTTCTCCTCCTGCTGCTGCTCCTTCTCCTTCTGCTCCTCCTCCTGCTCCTCCTTCTCCTTCTCCTCCAGCTCCTCCTCCTGCTCCTCCTTTTTCTCTTCCTCTTTTTCCTCCTCCTCCTGCTCCCCCTCCTCTAGCTCCTCCTCCTGCTCCCCCTCCTCTAGCTCCTCCTCCTTTTCCTCCTCCTCCTCCTCCTCCAGCTCCTTCTCCTATAGAGGGAGCCAAAGGGAAATCCATGTTCTCAGAGTATTTTACACAAGGTATCTCCTACATTTATGTTCTGTCCTTATCATTACCTTTACTGGAGATAATTTCAAAAAATTTAATCTATCATTCAGTTTACTTTTGGAAATATAAATAGATGTACATTACTATTCATTTTTACACTGTTTTCCTCTTTAAAATGTACTCTGAGCATTACCCTGAGTATATCCTTCCTCATTTCTCTCCTTAATTGCATTGTATCCCATTGTAAGGATGTGCTATATTTTGGTGGGCAGTTTCCAATTATTCTTTATACTTCCAGAGACAAGTATTTAAGATGATCCTAACAGTGAGATTATTGTAGTGAAGATTAAAGATATATTTAGTTATGCATCTGTTCTTTGTAAGGAGTATAACTTTGTCATTTCAGCCAGAGTATATAAAAATACCTATTCCAGAAAGCATGGCTTATGAGTCACTTACACAAATTTGTGATTCTCTGCCAATCAAGCATATCTGAATTTTTATCTTAATATAATCTGAAATTGAATCTCTTTTATTATTAGTGAAGTTGAACATATTTTTATGTAAATAAGGATCATTTAGGTTTCTTTTTGTGTGTATTGCCTATTCATTTCTTCGACCCATTTTATTATAGCACTTTTATTTTTACTTTCCCACTATTTTGAAACATTCAAAAACACTTTCTGTGTTAAATATATTATTGATTTTTCAGTGACATAAGACAAATGTGCTATCAGTTTGTTATATTTACTTATGTTTTTTACTGCCACTAAAATTTTTCATTTTATATCAAAATTTTCAATCTTTTCCAAAATTGTTCTTTCATTAATCTAGATTTTGATTGTATTGATTGTTTTGAAGTCATCTTATTTAATTGGCTCCCTTTTGTTGGTGCACTCTTCCTTTGAGTTTAACACATAAAACCACAGGCAGACACGTGCAAGTAGCATCAAAATCTGGTTACAAACCATCTTGCTCCATCTCCTTGGCGTTCCCAGGTCAGCCATGCTAGCTGTGACAATTTTGTTTCTAATGATTTTCCCTATGGATTTTCAGACATACAGTCATACTATCTGCAAGTCATAGTGGCCACTTCCTTCTAGGTTCTTGGAGATAGTTTTCATTTTGTTAGAGTGTTGGAGGTTGAGCCTGTGTTTCCCAGTATTTGACCAACAAGCTTGGTAACATCACACTGCTGTGCCACCAGCCGCTCATTCTAGCTCCTTCTTCGTCTCTGTCTACATTACCTTTCTAATTTCATTGGTAACTATCTCAAAGAGTAAGCAACTTTGAACTTAGAATTTTAGAATGATATTTATCTTTCTCCTATTGGTAAATTACGTAGACAATTTCTCGTTGTTTAGAAGTGCTTTGACATTGGAGAAATAAGAAGTCAAAATGTTCAGCATTGTACAGCACTACCTCAAAAATTTGGGAGGTATGAGCAGATAGACAATTAGACTTTTAAAGAAAGGTGTGGATTAATGAAAGCTCTCCAACTAAAAATGCAAAATTTTACTTTTCTGTTATTTTAACAGTTCCAGAGTACTATTTGTTTTACCAGGTTTACATTTATAAAAACTAAGATTAAAGGCTTGGAATCTAGCTCAATGGCAGAATGCTTGCCTCACATGAGTAAATCCCCAAGTCTGTTGTTTGGCACTGCAGAGAGTATAAATAAATAATTTAAAATAGGATTCTGAAAATTGTTTTTAGTTTTGCATAGTTCCTACGAATGTGATACCCAATTTTAAAGTAAATATTTAGAAACAAATTTAGTTTTATATTACTGATATAGATTAAACTTAGCAACAGAAAATGTGAGCCAAGGCATTTTGAATGTCCCAGTCTTATTTTTTTAAGAGATAACAACAAATCATAACACACTTAAATATAATAAGATAAATCTAAAACCATCACATGGAAGTTGGACAAGGCAAACCAATGACTGTTTCAGTCTTGAACAGCCTCCCCCCCACCACCACCACCTTTCTTTTTCTTTTCTTTTCTTTTCTTTTTTTTTTTTTTTTATTAAGAAAAGCTGAGAACAATTTCAGTTCTCTTTTTAAACAGATTATCATTGAAACTGAGGTATTTGTAGGGTTGTTTCCTTCTAAGTGCTTTACAGAAAGGCTCTGTTCTAAGCTTTCCTCTTTGATTTGTAGATGGCCATTGTTTTATGACCACATGATAGTTTCTCTATGTATGGCTCTATGTCCAAATTCCTCTTTTTACAAGGATGTTAGCTATATGAGATTAAGGCACAACCTAATGACCTCATTTTAACTTGATTATCTCTGTAAAGACCCTGTCTCCAAATAAGGTCATGTCTGCATTCTCAGTTGCCAGAGATCAAGACTGCAATGTAAGGACTTAGGTTGTATGGAAATAAGATTAAAAGCTAATTAAGCAGTGAACTTTTAGGCTAGATGTTTAGTTTGAGATTTGCTAGTAACCTGTTCCTGGAGGAGACGAAAAGAACGGTGACCTACAGGGACCTAGCTGGATTAAGGACACCTTTTGGGTGAGGCTGTAGTGCATTGTAGAGCAAATGCATGCAAAGCTCTGGGTTCCGTCCTCAAAACTGAAAATTAATAAGAGGGTGGGCCCTTTCGGGGGGGGGGGACTCTATCATAAACTTGATTGACTGGCCCCCAAGGGACTTCTAGCCTCTCATGACTCAAGTAAGAAATTGCTTTAAGAAAATATTGCTGTCACTGGAAAACATGGAAAAGTGTATTTTGACTTGATGACCTGGAGAGGGTAGGAAGGGGAGCTCCCCTTTTCTGAGGAATAAAGGAGGGGTGAGGTGGGAGAGGGAGGGAGAGGGAGACTTCAAGGTGAGGAGGGATGGAGCTATATAACCAGGATGTAAAGTGAATGAATGAATGAATGAATGAATGAGTGGATAGTATATTTTGATTGATATGTTTCACGAAGTTTAACTAATTTAGACATTGAGGCAGTAATTGCCTGTTGCTCTACCTGACTATCAGATAAAATTTTAAAGGTGTTTGAAAGTAATATCTCCATAACTAAGGGCAGCAATAACACTAGTAAGTATGAGTTTGAAGGCCATGATCACTTTTACTACTTTGTTTGAATCATTCTAGAAAGGCAATGTAAGATGACTCTGTTCTGCAGCCCATTAACCTTTCCTTTACTTAGCTCCACTTCCTTGTGGCTAAAGTCCAGAATGATCCTCAGCATCCCTGTGTGATTTGAAAGGCAACCAGGCCCCTGAGACTGCACAATACTATCGAAGACTGACCTTCAGATCAAATCTAGGAAATAATGTAAGTGAGACTCTAAATATATTGTATTTCCCTTCAAAGCACAAACGACCTATAAAGTGAACTCAGAAACAGTGCTTTGAATTTGAGTTATATACTTTTTATATTTTTGGGAGAACTACAGGAATCTGTGGCTGTAGCTGATGGGCCAGGAGTTCACAGTGGTTTTCCTGAAAAGTATTATGCAGAATTACTTCTCCACCCCCTCGGTATCTTACAAAAGTCGTTTACTGTAATTTTCTACTTACAAAGCAAGCCTTCATAGCAAAATGAATATTCATATGATTGCATAGGGTTGAGCAACATTGAAATTGCAAATCATTTCATTCAAGGCCACTCTTTCCATAAAAGCATTTTATTAAAGTGTTCATAGTAATCATAAAAAAAAAAAAAAAAAAAAAACCAGAACCACACTCTGAAAAGACATATAATGTAATGTATTGAGCTCACAGGCTGGAGTTATTTTATCTCCTTATTTTAGATAGGCATTTTCCAAAAACAAACTATATCACTGAAGAATGTAAGGCTGTTTCTCTAGAACCTGCCATGCTTAACGTGAAAGCTGTCAACCCAACAGGCTGGAACAGAGCAAGATTATGAGAGCCAAGTGAATACCTCATTCTTCGTGGCCGTGCCCTTGCTGCATGCCGCCATGTGGTACAAGCCTGGGAGGTTTGCACTGTGATAGCTAATGAAGCGCTTCCTTTGTATCACACTGACCAGAGCTCTGATTTGAAGCCTGTATATAATGCTACTGAGAGCTCACAATAGCAGCCTTTGTTCTCACCAGCAAAGGCTGTTTCTTGTCCTTGCCCTGGCTGCATCTCATGCACCAAACTTGCTTGACCCTCTCTCTGTTTGCTAAGAAGTGCAGACCTAAGTCATTAAATCCAATCCTATTACTTCTTAAGATTGCTTTTGCTTTTGTCTGCTCCTTTCTTATGACAGCATCCTCCCAGATACCCAAAACATGTAATTTTGTGGCCACTTGGAGATAACAGGCCTGGAGTAAAAGTCATTGCCCTCCCAATATCACTCCTCTGTGTCAGGGTAAAGCAGTTAACATTATCGTAACAAGCAGAAGAAAGAACTGCGTAGCATTCAAAGAACCGAAATTCACACACTATATGATGCAAAGTGTAACTAGAAAACAGTGAATACTACCCTCTTGTTATACTTTTTACATATTATTCTCCTTCTCTTGTGGACTGTGGCCCCTCCCTTTTTAATTCGACTATCATTAAATTGTGTATCTAATGCATGCTTTTCATGAATGACTTATAGGACTATGAATCATCAGTATCACGGAACTCTATAAAGCACACGTATTGGGTAGGCTGAAAACAAGTAGAAAATGTTTAAATGAGAACTCACCAAAATCTGTGGTTGTAAGAGGACAGAATTGGGATCAACTTCTTCACTCATGCCGATGTTTTCCAAGCCTTGTAACGCAATAGCAGCATCAGCAACATACTTAGGGCAAAGCTGAGTGCTGAGACAACATAGACTGCAGCTTTCTACCCACAAACATAGTGGTTGCTGTGGTCATCACTTCCATCACGATACCACAGTAGTCCTGAACAGAGCATCTGATGACAGGGATTCTCTTATTCGAGGCTTGGAGTAGTTAAAATCATAACCATGTCTTTGTGAATTGGGGATGAAAGCAAACAGTCTAAAAACAGACAACAGAAATCTTCTCACAGTTCTAGGAACTGAGGGCTTCATGGGTCAACCTTACAGAAGAGTCGATATATAGTGAGGCCCCATTTGCTGCTGCAGAAGCTGTGCTTACTTCCTGTGTCCTCATGTACTGGGAAGGCAACGCCGCTCTCTGACCTTTGGCATAATGGCACTGGAAAAAATCACGAAGTCTTTGACTTATAACTCCACCTCCTTTTACCATCACATTGGGAGTGCTTCTTTAAGATTTGAAACTTTGGAGACTATGAACATTCAGACAAGAGCATATAGGCTGCTCTCTTATGAGGTTTATAGTCTTTAAAACTGTTTTCCTTTTCTGAGTTCTACGTGTTAAATCAAATTTCTATGTAGCCTAGAAACTATCTCCAAAGTATTAGCAAAATTACACATATAAAAATGCTTTGAATAGTCAATAACAGTAAGTATACATGGAAAAAACATACATGAAGTGATTAAAACATACAAACTCGTGCAGTCCTGCTACCATGGCATTTCTTTTGTCTTCATACACTTTTGGCTTTTCAGATTCCCCAATTTTTGTTCAATTGTCAAGTGTATATGTCACTAGACCTCAATGACCAGAAAAGCAGAGTCACAATGTCAACCCTCATTTCAAGAGCACAGGCAGAATTCTCTACTCTCCTTAGCTTAGAATTCATATGTCAGCTGTGTAACTTGTGTATAAACACTATCTCTACATAATATCCACTGTTGATGTCCTCCTTTCTTAAATATTTAATTTAAAATGTTTAATATTTGATTAAGAAAAATGGTACTAGTGAATAGATCATATTTGATAATAATATAATTACATATGAGAAACAGTATCATAGTGTGTTTATTATTATAACCATAAAATTTAATGACAGCATCTATGTATTTGTACCTGAACGATCATATTTTCTGTAGGAGCTGAGTTACTTCTCTTTGTTCTATATTAAGGACTGAACATCAGTGAATTCTAATGAAAATGTATCTGAAGTAAAACGAGTCCCTGTTTGTTGAGTGGTTTAGAAGATACACCAAACTAAAAAATATTTTTGATTGTAATATATTGGCTGCTCCTTTATGCATTTTATAGTCTTTAAATTGGCTTTCCTTTTCTGATTTCTACATTTCACACTTAGCTTCTACCTAGCCTATAAACTTCAATCCAAAGTATTAGAAAAATTACATGTATAAAAATGCTTGGAATAGTCAATATTGACAGTCAAACACTACACAACTGGGAGCTGGGGCAATGACTCAGCCACTAAGGGAACTTGCTATTGTTCCAGAGGACTTGAGTTCAGTTCTCGTCACCCATGGAGGGGAGTCCACAAGTGCCTACTTTTAAGCATCAGGGGATCTAACACCCTCTTCTAGCCTCCAAGGACACCTGCACATACATACGTACACACACACACACACACGCAAACATTACATCTTTTAAAACTAAAAATATGCATTTTCCCAATTTTTCAAAGACTGCAGGTGAGTTCTCATTTGTTCCACGTTGTTTCACCTAAATCATACAAAATAACTGACTGTGTTAGAGGAAGCATCCACTTTACATCTCCCAAGCATTTTGGAACAAAATGATTAATTAAATAAAACAAATTCCCTGTAATGTGGGCATACAGTTCAGACAATTGATGCTGGAGTTCCAAATTGCCATGTCATTGGACTCTCGGGATTTATACTATTTTCTCAGTGATTTGGTGTCATTCCCGGTCCCCACATACCATAATGCACCATTATGGCTTACTGGCTTATGAAGATCATGTTTTTATGACACTCAGAATGGAACACTATCAAAAGAATATCCAGCACTATATTTTCACTTAATAACCTATAAAAGAGATAGACATCTGAACCTTGAACTTACAGAAACTGATTCCCTCTACTTTTTCTTATGTGTCATTATATATCTAATCTGTGTGTGTGTGTGTGTGTGTGTGTGTGTGTGTGTGTGAATTGTTACCTAAGGAAGCTGTTTTAGTTATGGTTTTGTTGCACGGCAACTCCTATAAAGGAAACCATTTAATTTGGACTGACTTACAGTTTCAGAGGCTTAGTCCATTGTCATCATGTTGGAGAGCACGAAAGTGGCAGACATGGTGCTGCAGAAGGAGCTGAGAGCTCTACACCTTGATGAGCAGGCAGCAGAAGGAGACTGTCTGCCACAGTGCGCATACGTTGAGCATGTAAGAAAGAGGGTCCTAGAAATCTACAAGTAGAACGATATGATAGGCAGATTTGGGCCCAGGGGTCCCGCTCAAACTAAGGCACCAGCCAAGGACAATACAGGAGGTAAACTTTAAACCCCTTCCCAGATCTAGCCAATGGTCAGAATATTCTCCACAGTTGAGTGGAGAGTGTGATATGACTTTCTCACGTACTCTGGTGCCTCACATTTGACCATGTCCCCTGGAGGGGGAGACCTGGTGGCACTCAGAGGAAGGACAGCAGGTAGCCAAGAAGAGACTTGATACCCTATGAGAATATATAGGGGGAGGTAATCCCCCTCAGGAACAGTCATAGGGGAGGGGAATAATGGGAAAAGGGGGGGGGGGGGAGGAATGGGAGGATACAAGGGATGGGATAAACATTGAGATGTAACAAGAATAAATTAATAAAAAAAAAAGTCGAAGAAAAAAAAAAAAAAGAACTCAAAGCCCACCTCCACAGGGCCACCCCTCTTTACAGTACCACGCCCTGTGGCCAAGCATGCAAACACATGAGTCAGGGGGTCGGGGGGGGGGGGCGGCATTCCTATTCAAACTGCCTCATAAGGTTTCTTCAAACTGTTTTCGAGGACATCCATCACATCCGTTCTCTCGCACTCTCGAAATGATACACATAGTTTTCACCATTCATCTTAAAATTTAAATCACTCTTAAATATCTCAAGGAGGTCATACAAAAACTCTGCTTCTGGGCCCATGCCTATGATTTGCTGTTATTGGGGCGCTTGGTTGCCTGTCTTTTATATAGCCTTAAAGGAAGAAGATATGTTTCTGTAGACTCAGTATCTTCCTAGTCCATCATTAACACCATAATTATTTTCTAAGTGAAAATAATTCAGTAATTCAGTGTTTATATATATATGATGCAATCTAGGTAATCATTATTGAAAACAATAGAAAATAGAAAAAATGAAAACAAATACAGTACATCACTAGATCACTAGCTTGTCTCTTTAAGCTCTAGTATTTTGTTTGATCTTAGAAAAGCCAAATGCATTACATCCCTGGCTTTCTTTGTCTGTTTTGGCAGTAATACTATTAGCGTTCTTTGGGAGATTGTTTTAGTAAGACCTTTCTTTCCTGAAACTGCGGAGGCCTATTTCAATCAACCTGCTCCTTACCAGATGTTTTTCTACCACATCCTTTAGCATGACTTAAAAATCCAACACATCCAGCTTTTTTGGATGAGTTGTGCCACATGCATGAGTTATGTGTGTTAGTCACAGAGCAATGCCTCTGTGTGACTTCACTGGGACAGTTCATGGAAATATAGATGCACAGATGGCAGAAACATAGTTGTAGGGTTGAAGAAATTGAGTATGCTTACCTCATCCTCTGCTTTATAGAGAGTGTTGAAACGATTTTCGGCTCACATGGAACTGCTTTCTAATAGTTTGTAATTTTCCAACAGATGATGAGATCCTTAAGAAAAGGCTTAATTTACAAGTAATAATTGTCTGTTTTGTTTTGTTTTGTTTTTGTTTCTTGTTTGTTTGATTGTTGGTTTCTGAGACAGAGTTTCTCTGTGTAACAGCCCTGGCTATCCTGGAACTCCCTCTATAGACCAGGCTGGCCTTGAATTCAAGGAGATCCGCTGCCTCTGCTTCCATAGGTAATGTGCCTTATAGGAAGTGTGATTCCTTCACGTGCCCTTTACTGTTTACTTCTGTCACTCACAACCCCCTCACCTCGTACTGGCTGATTAAATACGGATGTTGCCTTCTAGCTATCTGACATAAACTAGTTTCTCCTTATGATGTTATTTTCTTCTTGTGCTTTTTCTGGTTATTTCTGCCATCCCTGAAGAGAGCAGAGGTTTTATGGGTGGAGTCTCATTTCCTGACCATTTGTATAATTCTTCAACTATAACTACATATAAGGAAAGGGTGAAAATTATAAATAAGATAAAGTCCTTATATTTTGTAAGTTGTGAAAGAGGAGTCTACATAATTGTAATTCAGTAATTGGAATTGTGCACCCATTTAATCTATGCCCATATTTTCCTACTCTAATATCTTCTAAAAAGAAAGCTTCTGCTTGTAGGAATATGAGATCTTTCCCACATCTCAGCAAATAATTCATAGTAATAAGACCAGCTCTAGAGCTGGGAGGTGGTGGTTAATCCCAGCACTGAGGAGGTAGGAGCAAGTAGAAGTTGGAGGCCAGCCTGGTCTACAGAGTGAGATCCAGGACAGCCAGGGCTACACAGAGAAACCCTTTCTCAGAAACAGAGGCAAACAAAACAAAACAAAACAAAAAACAAACCTGTAATGCACTAGGTTATGTTGCTTTACTGACAGTTTCACAGGCTATGAGTATATTGTCTTAGATGTTTCCCCATGTCTTCAAAAGGTGGCATGCTCTTAAGATACAACTACAACTAAAACCTTCATTTTCCACATATCTATTTGTAGAGTAGAATTAGAAGATGCCCTCCCAAGCCTCCACTACGACTTTCTACTGTACACTTCTTTTAGAAGAGGTAATATGTTTGTGCATCATTTTTTTTGTTGTTATAATATAAATACTTCACAACATTAGTTCAGCATCTCTATGTGCCAGGCAATGGGAACAGGCATCAGCGTGGGTTTAACTGAGAGTTTCTTTTCTTAAGGAGCAGGTACTCAGACTTCACTGTCTTGACAGATTATGACAGGCAGTTGAATACCTATTACAGAACTAGAAATGGGATTTGGTGTCAGAGAGGGATCATTAACTGAGCAATTACCCAGAAGTTTCACAGAAACCCCTAAGGAAGATAGATCAGTAAGAATACCTTCAATGATTTCTTTTATTGTCCCAAATATTCATTTGTGACACCATAGTGCTTTAAGCCTTTTTAAACCCTCATGATCTTATTTGACACCTGTATTTCAATATTATATAACCACAGCTTGTCTGATTTCTGCCCTCTTTTCCCTCTTGAAGCTATATCATTTACTCAACTTAACGCTAAATTTATAGCTTATAGCATGGAAATATATATACAGAAAATGTTAATGAAGTTTCTAAATGCTGAAATGTTCACTATGAACTAGGTGTGGTGGTGCACCCTTAGAATCTCAACTCCAACAACAGTTTTTATAAGTAAATATCCAAACAGAATATGATGAGATACACTAATTTGATTCAGACGTGCTGATGAGCGTCAGTGGGAAATATTTTTAAAATCTGTTAATAAAGCCACTGTAGAGAATAGCAAGCCATATGGGCAGGAAAAACACTCTTACTCATAAGATGTAATAAGCTTTTATTTGATCTGTGGTATTTCAGACAACGTTCATCAAATGCAGCATGGCCTGATGCCATGCCCAAAGCAATGCGCACATGCGTGTGTTATAACCAAAGAGCAGTGAAGTCACGTGATGTAACGCCAAAGAGCACCGCCAGAAACACCTCAGAATCTTTACACATTTGGTTTTGAATTCATATTGACTCGTAGAGCGTTCTAAAAATCTTGCTTTTCATAAATTTTTCACAACTCCCATATTCATTCATGTGACATCATATTGGGTAGCAGCCTGATGTTTAAGGAGCTGGGAGACGGCTTAATGAAGTGGAGATTGGTGTGGGACAGATTTAACCTTAAAAACTAGGAAGAACAATATTGAATAACTGTCTAAAGTACAAATATCAATAGAGAGATAGATAGGTGATAGACGATTGATAAGTAGATGGTAGATAGATGACAGATTGATAGATGATATATAGATTGACTGATAGAGAAATAGATGATAGATAGATATAGATGATCAATCAATAGATACATTAGATATGATTGGTTATAATATTATTATAATCTATTATTATGATTGTAGATATGGTTGATAGATTGACATGTACAGATAAATATGATGATATATTGATACATATAGATAGACAGACATATAGATAGATAAATACATTGTATTTAGATGATGTGTAGGTAGAGAAATGGTAGGTAAATAAGTCATAATGACAAATAGTAGATATTTATTCCTCACAAGAAATTTTTAAATAACTTGTAATTTTAAAATATTCTGATAAATACACAGAGACTTACAAGATTACTTTAGAATACTCAATTTTCATTGAGATGTAACAAGAATAAATTAATAAAAAAAAAAAAGAAAAGAAAAAAAAAAAAAAGAAAAAAAAGAAAAAATAAAATAATAAAACTCTCTCATAGACACACAGAATACTCAATTTTAATCTACAGGATACTTTAGAAAATTTAAATACTTGTTAACATTTGAACAAAATTCTAAAAACGATGAAATTTCATCCAAAGAAAGAGACCTTTCAAGGAAGCAAAGGTGTAAAACGGAAAAGATATGAAAGTGTTTAGGGAAATGGCAAACACTTCAACTTCCTAGACTTGGTGAAGCAACTCATAAGGGAGAGGAAGGAGCCAGGAAAGAAGACAGAGGCTAAAGACTTGGTTCAGTCAACACTGGCATTTAATAAAATGCATTCTGCTTTCTAACCTTGGCATACAAAGCTTTGAATGCAGGTTGCATGTCCCGTGCAGCTGCCAGAAGAAACAAACTGAAAAACCTTCACAATACCAGACAGGCACGGTGTACACACCTTGCTTTGGAAGATAGAAAACACAAATTGTAGGAATCACTTTATCAGGACCTGAGAAATAGCTCAAAAAATGATTTATAATCCCAGGTTCTGCTATGCTGAAGACAAAAACGTTCATGTGACTCTTAAAGGCATATTAAACAAGGTTTGTGACATAGTGGTTCTCTAAGCTATGAGTGTTCATGGGAGGAGAATCCTTTAGATCCAATCTGAAAGCTAAGAGTTTGAAATAATATTCGTAAAGCTATTGAAATGTCAACTTAGTAAGCATCTCTAGGTTTGGGGACTCCGTGACACAGCTTCCATTAGGTTGTCATATGTGATGAGGTGAAACTTTGCAGTGATGCTGCTGTTTGGGAGTCACAGACACATCTGTAACTATCCTGGACCCCTGTTCTGTAAGCAAGCCCAAAAACTCATTGGTTTTACAAAAAGGAAACAAGAGGATCTTCATAAATGCATAAAAATCTTCTCAATTGTTTATCGTAATGTATAAACAGATACTTACTGTTTATAAAAGGGCTACATCAACAAGTAAACACCTTCTGGATACATGGTTTCGTTATATCACTAGCATTCCTTCGTATAGATACTTTTCTATTGGTTGATTGAACATTTACATGCAGTAACAAGAGTTGATTCATGAAGAGAATTTAAAGAACTACACCGTATACGCATTAGCATATGATTCTGACTAGTGTGAAGGCATATTATTTATACACAACTCAACACAGGAGCAAAGAACTTCTCCAATGCCTTCTTCACATTCAGATCTGTAGTATCTGTTTTAGGAAGCATATAGACTTGCTTTAACAATGTACAGCATTCTAGAGATTCTTGCCAAGTGATGGCACAAACCACACTTAAATAGGAAAAATGAAAGGTGTAACTCAGGGACATAGTATTTCAGAGAGCCAGTTATGTAATCCAGTGGCAGGCCTGTTGAAAAACCAGCATGGACCAGATGGATCCTGTCAGGGCCCAAAGAAGCAGAGGGTTCTAGCAAATTCTTAATTTCATGAAAGAAGAACAGCATGTTGTTAACTCGTGCATGACCAGGCCTATTCCATAAATGAGAAACTGGAAGGTAATTTCAATTGCACCTTAAATGTAATTGATGAAAATTCAGCTAAATATATTTTGTAAGTTCCCCTGTTGTGTCATATATACAAGAACTAATCCAATTGTGCCATGACTTTTTAAAGTAATCCAATCCAGGCATGGTAGTGCACATCTGTAATCCCAGCAGTTGGGGACCCAGAGGCAGGAGGATATCTGTGAATTTGAGGCTGGCCTGGTCTACAAAGCGAGTCCAGGACAGCCGAGGCTACATAGAGAAAACTGTCTTGAAAAACAAAAACAAAAACAAAAACAGAAAAGAAAATAAAAAGAAAGAAAAGTAATCCAAAATGCTCCATCATATTGAAATAGTTTTTAAGATTGATATTCATAAACATTTAACATTATAAATTAAAGGAAAACAAATTTCTACATTCTTGGTCTATTTTTAATTCTTGGACACCAAATTACAGAATAATTTCAGACCATAAAACTCCATAAATCTTAAGAATTTATAGTGACCTGTGATCATTGCTGAAATAAAGATTAATGGCCAATATGAGAAAACCATTATACATTAAGCCAACCCTAGGCCCTATAAATGTATATTCTCTAGGGAATTTTAAAACTATTTTTGACTTTAAAATAGATAAGAATTCTAAGATACCATAAGCATTGTCTTCTTAATCCCATTCCTCATTCTCTTCAGCAAATCCTAGAAGCCAATCCACTTGGCTAATAACCTGTGAACTATTGTGCTTGGCTGGGATCCTAATGTGTCTATAAACAGTAAAGACGTGTAACACTGAAAAGGGGGACCAACTGTTTAATGTGTTTATAAGGCTCACAACATTTTGTATATAATAGGATATCAAAGCCTTGAGTTTCCAATAGGGTTTTGGTTGTGGGATGAGTTGATGTGTTGTCGGGGGAGGGGAGCAGGATTACCTTTAGCAGAGGCTGCCCTTGAACTCACTACATAGCTAAACATAACATTGAACCCCTAACCTTCTATGATTGCTTCCCAAGTACTAGGATTCTAGGCAGGGACCACCACACCTAGGTAGTGCCAATGTAGTAATTATAAAAGTTTTTAAATGTCATAAACAATAATAGTTAGCAAATAATTCTATTAAAACAGGACGTCCGTTTTTTTTTTTTTTTTTTTTTTTTTTTTTTTTTTTTTTTTTTTTTTTAGCATGAATTGTTCTACCAGATGTAGAATTTTAACATCCGGATTTTAAATTCACTGCCATGGCATTGCTAGTATCATATGGTTAACTGTTGCTCTGTACAGCACTAAGCCGGACTCAACAGTGGATATTAACCAGAGCCCAACAGAATCACAGAATGAATTTACATTAGAACAAGGTTTTAACAGCAGAGAATAAAAAGATAAATGCTGTCACAATCCATCACTGTACAATCTGGAAATGTAAGAAGGCACTGTGATTCCCACTTTTGGCCACAGGGTATGGGGCAACACTGACAGGCACAGAGGCCTTTGAGAAAATCTATTTTCTTCCATTACCTTCATGAATTAGGAATTTTCTCAGTCCTCTCTTTAAAGAGCCTCCTGTTCGTTTCCAATAAAATACTCTCTAACTTAAACAAGACATCAACAGAATGTCCTTTGAAAATAAAGTATTCATTCTTATAGGGACTTAAATTTTTTTTTTTTTTTTGTTTATAAGTGTTGTAGTTTAAATTTGCTTGCATACACATAGTTCACAAAAATTTTAGAAAGTGCCTACTATGCGTTCCTATCTATTATCAGTCAGGATACATACAGTAAACAAAGAAGCATAATCTAAGTGACTACCGTGTGGGCTGCAACACAGCAGCAGCACTAGGTGCGAACTCTGTGGCCGTTCTGTGGCAGTCCTGAATGCCTTCATCAAATCCCCCCATTTGAGCACCATTACTCAAGTGTGAAATTTGCTGTCCTGGTGAATTTCCCAAAGTAGTAAAGCTTACCCAACAAAACCGTGAACATGTTTTCAAGTTTGTTAATGTGCACTTATCCAAAATCAGCTGTGCATTTCTACATCTTGTTAAACAGAATGCCTTGATCAACGTTAACGTATCCCAACATCTCCACTCCATCATCTTGAACATGGGCTTTTCAGCTGTGCTAAAGTTCTGTGATTATCCTCAGAAGCATGACTCATGCACAATAGTATGCAATCTCTGAGCTACCCCAGCTGCCACACTTCTCAGTATTCTCACCGTGTTTTTTTTTTTTTTTTTTTCAATTTCTTTCTTCATACTGCATGCTTTTAAATCCTCCCATCTCTGCACGTATGGGTCATTTTTATTGTCTCAGTATTCTGTTTAATCTACTACAAGCAGGTTAACTGCACTGCCTAAGTTGTCCCCAAAATGATTTAGCGTCTAGCATGTAGCAAATATATGCATATATTTTTTATTAGAGGAATAAGATTGTGTGCAAGAAGACACAAGGCACACCACTGGTTCAAACTACAGGGTCACTCGGCTGTTGGTTCACATTTGGCCTCTGGTTTGCAAATAGCTGTGTTTGACAGTTTAGTGACCAATTCAGTAAATTATTTCCTACATATGAATTTTTATAAGCAACAGAAATGAAAAGATAGCATCATTGTTGCCAAGGAGAATTGATTCACATGTAAATTAGCATAAACTTGAGTTAGTTTTGAAGCCAATAGATAAAATAAATCATAATTCTGTAGATGTGTAAAATAGCAATGACACAGTGAAGAAAGGATTATTTTTAGTAACTGTTTCTAAAATAATTTATACATGCATATATAAAACAAAACACTTTCTTCTCACTTCATGTCATATACATCAATAACCTCTAAACAGATCATAGATACATTGACCTTACATGAGATCTAAAGCAACACATGGGATCCAATGAAGGCATGGGGAAGTGCTTGTAGACTGAGTGGGCATGTATTAGAAATTTAGTTATTAGATACCATAAACTTTTAAAAGTGAAAAATATAAAACACATTCATTAACTGAACTCTATCATAGTTAAAGAATGTTCCCTCTTTAAGAAAATGAAAGACACAGGCTAGAAGACTTTAAGTGTAAATGCAAATTGGTAAAAGTAAAATCTGTACTGATTAAATGACTTATATATAGAACTCATTAATAATCGTATGCCTTAATAAATAAATACAGACTCATCAGAACTGAGAACAGCATTCAAATTACCTTCCCAAGCAGTATGCGGAAAGTTCAAATAACCAGATGAAAATATTTTCCAAATTATTAAAAATATGAACAGTAAAACAATAGTGGTCTCTATACTTTGATTCTGAAGACTAAAATAAAAAATTGTGACACTGGAGGCTGAAAAGAGTGTTTATCAGTTAAGAGACTCTGCTTCCCTTGCAAAGGAGCTGGATTCAGGTCCCATCATCCACCTGGAAGCTCACCACAACTGTAACTTCAGTACCAGGGATCCACCATCTCTTCTGACCTCCCTGAGCACTAAATACACAGAGTATACATACATACATGTAGGCAAAACACACATATTGATAACGTAAAAAGAAATAAGTAGTTCTGATACTACAAAGTATTTTCATGCTACAAAACAAATCTCTCAGAAATTAGTGTTGACTATGAAACCTTTTTTTAGCAATCTTAGAATCATGTAGCTGACTTTTAGATAATTAAATATGCAGGAATTTCATAGCTAGGTATTTAGCTAAGACAAAAAACCTATTTCCACACAAGTACTCACCCGTTTGTAATGGCTTTGTGCTCATAATATTGTCTACAATCCCAAACAACAAGCAATCGAAATGTCTATCAGTCTCTAGATGTGTATATCCATATCCTGGATTCTGATTCAGCAAAATAAATACTGAAGATGCTATAATCTGGTTCAATATCAAAAATATTTTCCTGAGTAAAAGGACTCAGGTCCAAAAGAAAACATAACATATAATTTCAGTCACAAGAAACTACAAAAATATTGACAGATAGGTCAATGAGGGAAGGGGATAACTGTAGGCACGCTAAGGAACTTTCTAGTATAAAGATGTCCATATGATGCAACTTTGGCAGTTGTCACAGGACTTGATATGCTATCAAAACTTATCAGCTAACACATTTTTTAACTGGTGAATTTGGTTCTGTGTTAGTTAGAACTGATTGAAGCTAATCTGGTTTAGACCATAGCAATACTTTATTACGCTACCAGTGAAATGTTGGTGAGAACTATGAAAATAACTGGTGGTTTAATGAGAATGTTCCCCAGGGGCCCAGGTGATTCACTTGGATTCCTAGGAATCCAGTCTTCTGGGAGTAGGCCTGCAGAGCTATATTAATGCCTACTGGATGCTGCATCCAAAACTATGACCTGTAGCTCTACAGTCTCTCAAATATGCCTGTATCTCCGTTTATAATAATTCCTTCCTTCTTTTCAACAAGATTTATTCTACCAAGCTTTGGTCAGGAGGAAAAAAACCAAGTTTCTGATTCTGCAATAAGTCAAACATGTTTTCGTCTCCTCCACGCCCCCTCCATCTTAGACACTTGTTAATTAAATAGAAAATGTTCAATCCTTCATCCTCAGGAAGAAAAGCATAGAAAACAGTTCCCTTACTTGCCTACAGAGTCTTTGGTTTTAACCCTAACATATTTCCTAGCCTCTTTTTCATGTCAGGCCCTGGCTAGGGACAGGTGACCCCCAGCGAAAGGGGTAAGTTACAATAAGTCCACTGACCTTCCTCTCCTCTTTCTGATATCATCTGAGCTGTCACCAAAACATAAAAGCAGATTAAAGAGTTGCCGTAATCTAGCTAAAACCCCGTTATGACCAATTGTAATAGATGTTTGTGAAATTATTCAGAATAATACTATTTGCCAAGATTTAAATAACAGGATCTTATTAATAAAATTAATTAATGACTAATTAACACATGTATTTAAAATTAATTAACAAGCATAATTAGTAAATTAATTAACAAATGTAAATGACTACACAGAAAAATATAACATACATTTAAAAAATGAGATGGAATCATAAACTGGAGAAAATTTTATGATGCAGCTGGTGTTTTTTAGGCAAGAGTAGTTGGTAACACTGTGACTACATAGCTGGGACATAGGAAAAGGGATTTTGTCAACCACTACTTACTCCCATCCACTAAGGCAATTACAAAGAGTAGAAGTCAATGGACTAAGAGAGAGATCTGCCTGTTCTACATGTTACCCAAAAGTTTTCCAGTAAAATACATAGTCTATACATCCGATTTATAATGTTCCTCAAAGGCACTTGTCTGAAAGATTTGGTTACCAGCCAGTGGCACTATGGGTAGTTGGTAGAATCTTTAGACAGTGGGATCAGTGGTAGGCAGCAGCTAGATCATTGGAGTCATAGCCTAGAAATGGCTCTCTCTCTCTCTCTCTCTCTCTCTCTCTCTCTCTCTCTCTCTCTCTCTCTCTCTCTCTCTCCCTCTCTCTCTCTCGCTGTCTCTCTCTCTCTCCTTCCTGGATGCCCCCAGGTGAGCAGCTTTCTCTGCCATGTGTTACCACCATAATACACTGTATTGCTACAGTTTTGAAGTGACATGATCAAGTAGCCATAAGCTGCCTTCTCTGAAGCCACAACTCAAAATATAATTTTCCTCTTTCTAAGTTGATTATTTCAGGCACTTTTCTGTAACAATGGAAACTCAATACACTTAGTTACAGTCAATTGAATCTTAGTATTGTATGTTTCTGTGTTTGAAATGAGATTACTTATCTCATCCTGCCACTGTGTTTCAAATTACTCACTGTAATGAGGACAGATTTTTATTTCACACTTAACAAAACATGCTCAGTCAGTGTGCACTCACAAGCCACAAAATATCTTTATACTCTGTGCTAGTATTAGTATTTTGTCTACCCCAATTACATGTTTCCCATTTACCTAAATGTTTTTAAATTTCTTTTTTATTATGATTTATTCAGGTTACATCCTGATTGTTATCCCCTCAATTGTATCTTCCTTTTCTCACCCTCCCTCCTTCTCCCACCCTATTCCCCTCCCCTACACCTCTGACAGAAGGGGGCCTCTTCCCCCACCATATGACCACAGCCTATCAAGTCTCATCCAGATAGCCCGCTTCCCCTTCCTCTGTGTACCTCTGGGCCTCCCCATTACAGGGAAGTGATCAAATTGGGGGCACCAGAGTTCATGTCAGAGGCAGTCCCCACTCTCCCCACAACCATGGAGAATGGGTGGTCCGTTGGCTAGATCTGAACAGGGGGTCTAGGGTTACCACATGCATTGTCCTTGGCTGGTCTAACAGTTTGTGCAGACAACCCTGGGTCCATATTTGCCAGCCTTCATTGTCTCCTTGCGGGGCTCCTGAACTATCTGGGTCCTTCCATACCCCCATTCTTCCAAACCATTTTCATGTTTATAAATGTTGTATTCTGTAGCTTCCTGAGACACATCCATCAGCAGGTACCTTTCTTTATCATAGGGGCAAAACAGCATCAATACTTGGGTGAATCCCATAGTATCTCTGCTCACACATCCCAGCATTTAAGAGGATCCACACCATTTGAGGGCTTGTAAGGGTTGAAGTAAAATAATTCTGCTCTTTTCATCTCATAGTGATAATATAATAGTATTTTTATTATTGTGGATCCAGATGTGGCCCTCCAGCTCCTTTTCTAGCACCATGTCTGTCTGCACGCCACCACATTTTCCACCATGGCCATACGATAATGGACTAAATGAACTATAAACCAACCCCAATTAAGAGTTTTCTTTATAAGAGTTGCCATGATCATGGTGTCTCTTCACATCAATAGAAGCCCTAATTAAGGCACACATGAAAAGAAAAATAAATACTTGTTGGTCTGTTAATGGAAAGGCAGACTTTTTAACTTTCTTAAATCATTTCCTTAATCTAAAAATAACCAAGAACACATCTAGCATGAGTTTCTGTTCAAACTCACTTGAAATTTGCTTAGAATCATTTTACTCTTTAATGTGTTTAAAATAGCAGCTTAAGGATGCAGGCATATGCCATCCTATTAATTGCATCACTCCGAACTTTCATAGATCCTCCTTGTACTATATTGGCTTTTTTTACAAGAAAGATGTTAGTAATTTGGAGCGTTTTCCATCATAGTCCCTGATCTCCAACAACATGCCTTAATAATGTGCTTTTCAAAAATATAGAAACATTGCAACAGTGTTTTGACTGGTCTGAGGTAATTTTTGAGATACAGATGGCACAGTACTTTACAGTTGCAAAGGATTTAAAGGGAGAGGACTGAAGGTCCTCTATGGACATCCGTGTTTCACCATCACTTGGATGTGAAACACCTCAACTCCAGAATTCACCAATGGGACCATGACACTGCCCACAGCTGGACCATGGTGTTTTGAAACGAAGATTTCCATGGTAGAGTTGAAAGAGCCTGTGACCTGGAGAAAAGTCGCATGGGCTCAACTCTGACCTTGTAAAAGAAGGGAGGATGACAGTTGCCACAATGCTTGGAATAACAGGGAGATGTGTCGATTAAATACCAAATATAAAGAAATCTGTTACTTGGATGTTCATTTTCCCTTTGCCATAACATGGTCCAAGAATGGCGTCTTGCAGGAGAAATTCTGATTGCTTATAAGAGAGTGCCTGGAAAATATGACAAGAGTCTTGTGACCTCAGTTTCTTTAAAAATACAGAATTGTTCTTTGGAAGGTGCTTTCATCTTCCTCCTAGGTGTAGTGGATAGGAGTATGTTTACTTCAGATTATTCATTGCAGCTATTGTTATCTGTTTATATCCTTCTTTGGAAAAGCATGCTTTGGCCCGCCACAGGTGGCTTGTCCTTTGGTTACACTTATGTAATACTTCTTACCCCCTAGAATCTGATGATACCTTAGTCTCTGGTTTCGAGGCTCCATCCTCCTGCGTTCTACCATGTTTAGTGATATATTTTCCAGTGTTTCTAGTGCCTCTCTCTCTCTCTCTCTCTCTCTCTCTCTCTCTCTCTCTCTGTGTGTGTGTGTGTGTATGTGTGTGTGTAAGGGGTGGTTGGTGGTTGTGGGTCTCTCTCTCTCTTTGTGTATGTGTGTGTGTGTGTGTGTGTGTGTATACAAGTACATAAGAGGATACACAAACTACAAACTTGAGGTCTCAGTCCTTACCTTCAGCAATGTTGCTTTTGGGTGGTGTTATTTTTTTCTTGTTCATTCTGATTGGCAGTATAATCTAAGCATTATTAATGACACTTGGCATTTCAACTCCACGTTTACCTGACAATTATTCTATAAATTATTTCCAAAATTTTCATGAGGTTAAGTCCATATCAGGAAGTACTTTGTGTGTGGCTCATAAGTGTGCTAAGTACAGTAGTTATTTTTCTTCTGTGCCTTAGTTTCTTTTGGAAGATTTTAGGTAGCAGTAAAGAACTTAGGAAAAGTCGCATGCAGTCATTTAGCAATGGTAGGAAGAGGCCTAGTAATGTAGAAAGTTAACAAGGAGTACAACCATAACCCATGGAGAATTGGTGCTGAGGAGCCTGGTGCTGAAGCCCTTTGATGGTCCATACACCCTCCGCTGGGCAAACATTGACAGGATGGTTGAGCATGCTAGCCTGTTCCCTTGGCTGCTGAAGGCACCCATCGTAGGCCTGCCATGCTGCGACTGCTCACAGGTTTAAGCAGTCATTCTGTACAGCTCTTAAAGCAGAGCTCAACGAATATCTGAACATGAGAAATTACAGACATCTATAGACTCCGTATTCTTGGAGATCTTAAGTGCCAATTTACATGGGAAAAAAAGCAGATGAGGAGGAGCACTAGACATAAGTCATGTGCAAAGTCACCTCCCTCATGGCATTTCCTCCTGCCCTTCCTTTTTACTCTCTTTCCACCCAGGAAGCAAGATAGGCCAGTGCCTATGATCTTAGCGCGAGGGACCAGTTGGGGAAGCCTTCTTCTTCAGGTTGTGAAGAAGCCTTTTCCAGTTCTGATTAAACCAGTGAGTTCAAATACAGCTTAATGAGTCTCAAGGAAAATGTCCTCTGCAAGCAGATGGGCTTCTGTCCTGTGACCAGGGGACTTTAACTAGTTCCTGAGGGAGGGAGCTTCCCCCACTCAGCAGCTGAGTGACTGGATATTTGAAGGTCACATCAACAGGATCTATCTTAAAAGTCAGGAGAAATAAGTACTGGTTGTTTGACTTTTGTAATACACGAGAGGCCTGTAAGCATGCAGAATGTTTTTAGTTATGTTACATGGAGATCCTCAAGCTGAACATGTCTCCTGTTTCATCACCTGCCTCACTAACATTAGAATAAAGGATAAAATCTGCGCCCTGGCTCAATTACCTTTCCCCTGGGTATTTATTAGTAAGACGTACATACAATTAATCAAACCCCACCATTGTTATCACTGTCATTCTTATTGCTAGTACTGACAGGCATTGTACTCCTGGCATCATATTCTGGGAAGTGATGGGTCTCTTCTCCTTCTCATCAGGACACAAGGACCATCATGGGGCCTCACCTTCCAGACTTCCTAGGTTAAATAGTTACCTCTCAGGTACCAACTTGAAGCTGCTTCACGTGGTAGGGCTAGAGTTTCAACATATGAATTTTGGAGGGGACATAATTCATCCCATAGCAAATGCCAAACTATCTTACATAAAGCTTTTTAATATCAAGTTAGCTCCATTTTGTGACCTCAATATTAAATGCTCTCATAGTTTGGATCTGTAGCTAGATCTTGTTTGCATTTTTTAAAAAAATCTTGATAGAACACACCCTTCCTTATTTTATTAAAATATGAGCACGAATGTAAAACTGGGACAACATGTCATCTGATTTATACATTCTGGTTCAAGTGTTGAAAGAACTCTGCAGACAACCTGCCAGGTTCTGTTAGGTCACACCCAGAGCTTCATGGCTTCAGACAAATGCAAGCTGAAGTTTTGACTCATAGGCATGTGGTCTGGCTCAACTCTCTTCTACGTGGATCTGGAAAGACCCACCCACATAAGCTCTTACACATATGCACACACACACACACACACACACACACACAGAGCCAAGAATCACAGAAGCGTCTTCAGAGAGTGAAGTCAAAAAAACCAGCAATGGAATTTCTTGGGCTACAAATTTCCCCCATCCTTTAGAGAAGCGACTTGGTATTTCCTTTGCGGTTTGCATTTCAAGAATGTCTTCAATTCAGCAGTAAATTTCTTTCTGCATTATCTCACAGCTCTGTTGCCTCTTAAAACCGGGTGTATTAATAGATGTTCTCTGAACACTAGAAGGTTGGTAGACAAATGCCATAGATGACGGGGAGACGTGACATGGGAAAAGGGGAAGGCGTATACTGGTCAGCTTCAATAATGCTATACAGTATTTCTGTCTTCACTTTTCCCTTTGATCCCGCGGCTGCAATCACGACTTGCTTGTCTTACAAACCTTACCATACCATCACAGCCACTCAGCTTGTGTATGGGCAGATGAGCCCGTGTTCTAGTTTCCCCAACTCTCCTCCTCCATAGTTCACACTAATCAAAACTGCTGTTGCTCCTCGTCTAAAGACAGACAGAAAAAGACCTAATAATGCTGATGCTACAGTGTTATTTATTGACAGCTTGCTATCCCCACTGACCCTTTGTTCTTAACTATGTCATGTTAGGAATACAGTGACAAGAGGAAAGATTTGAACTTGCCACGACAATGATGTCACCCTGTTTCGCACGCATGGCAATAATGAGCATTTACAATCTAGTAAAGGCTGTTCCTGGCTGCAGCGTTCTCTCGGTTTCTAGGGATCTGGAGGCTCACCTCTTTGTCAGGACAGGTGTTTCTTTTTCTTTGTGACTTGCTTTCTTCTCTCTTGCAGCTCTGTCAGTTGCCGGAAATAATCTTCCTTAATCCAAGAGCTCAGTCTTCCATTTGGGATGCACCTGTGGCAATTCTCCCTTGCAGTATTCTGTACATAAGTTATGTTTGATTACAGATCAAAATAATGTGTGAGAAGAATACAAAGGCAGTGGCTAAATATGTCTTGGATCATCTGAGAAGGAATTTACAGCAAAGCAGATGTGCAGGTTATGACTTATGGCAACAAGGATTTGAGAAGAAATCTCAAAATGATTTTTACCTAAAATGGAAAGTAAAGCACTTTCAAATGCCATCAATGTCTAAATATTTACAAAGAAACCAGGTTATAAGGCTACCGTAACCCCTATCATTAGAATCCCTCACAACGTTGCATCTTGCTCATAAGTGCTCAAAGATAATTGCAGCTTAATTGACCTTTTTGTTCTAACCAGAACTCGGACACAAAAACTTGCAGATAATGTCTACTTAACTCAGTCTGCTTTAGGACAAGTGTTTCTTCTAATTCTCTTACCTCTGTATGCTTGCACATTCTTTGGCTTTATTCATTCTCTTGTTGAACTGTATCGTTCCCTTCTCTGGCTTCCTGTCAATAAGGCTTTTTACACACAAGGTAAGGTGATTTCTGAGCTCATATGGCAGGATTAAAGCAATTTGGGGAGGGGGCGCGAGAACTCCAGTGTTTTCCGAGTAACTCCACCACTACACAGCTCACGACAGAGCACGTCACTCAGATGCTCTGTCTCCAAGTTCAGTGGGCCTGTTGCTCAAGTTGACTTAACACATGGAACTATTTTTTTTTCTAAACTTTGAAATCACATGTCTTTTTTTATGGTAGTTCATACTTTTCACTCAAGACTCAAAACATTATTTTAACTCATTAAAAAAGTTGAAGCTCAACAATGCCGCAAATGAAATAGCTACCTTGCTTCTCTGATCCATCCTTCTACAGAAGGACTTGCCAGCGATGCTCAACACGATGCTTTGCCCCACTAGTAACAAGTAGAGGAAATACTATTTTGTGCCACAATAGAATTATTTTGATAGTGAAACTCTACCTTTCAGCAAAGAAATTCATTGAAGCCAAAGGTTTTCTAAATACATTCTCTAGCTAATATAATATATGTACATGTATATATGTATGTGTGTATGTATGTGTGTATGTGTGTATGTATGTGTGTATGTATGTATGTATGTGTGTATGTGTGTATGTGTGTGTGTATGTATGTATGTATGTATGTGTGTATGTGTGTATGTGTGTATGTATGTATATGTGTATGTATGTATGTGTGTATGTATGTATGTGTGTGTATGTGTGTATGTGTGTATGTGTGTATGTATGTATGTGTGTATGTATGTATGTGTGTATGTATGTATGTGTGTGTATGTGTGTATGTGTGTGTGTATGTGTGTGTGTATGTATGTATGTGTGTATGTATGTATGTGTGTATGTATGTATGTGTGTATGTGTGTGTGTGTGTATGTGTGTATGTGTGTATGTATGTGTGTATGTATGTATGTATATATGTATGTGTGTATGTATGTGTGTATGTGTGTATGTATGTATGTGTGTATGTATGTATGTGTGTATGTATGTATGTGTGTATGTATGTGTGTGTGTATGTGTGTATGTATGTGTGTATGTGTGTATATAATGGATACTCTTGCCTACCCAGTTCCAGTTGAGCACGGTGACAGAAACAATTTATCCATAGTATCATGACACAAAACGCAACCTTCTTTTTCCCCATTTTAGTTCATTTATTTTTATTTTCACTATATCAAATGTCATGCATGCATATGAAGTATTCTGATTGTGACCATTCCTAATCCCTCCCTTCAAAGGCTTTCCCTATCCTTTTCACCACTTTCCCATCCTGATTTCATGTCCTCTGTTTTAAAAATCCATTGAGTCCAAGTAGGGTTGCCTGTGAGTGGATGAGCCGATTGCTGGGGTATGGGTAGCTGCTCAGGGGCCACCTTGTTGGAGAAATCTAACTCTCCCTCACCCCAGAGGCCATGAGTTGCCTATAACTCCTGAGCTATGGGCAGGACTTTATGAGGCTCTCACCTCTACATGCCTAGATTGTTGGCTGCCTTGTTCAGGTACAGGTCTTATGCATGCAGTCATAGCCACAGTGAACTCATATGTTCAGTGGGCCCTGCTATGGCCAGAAAATATTGTTCTATCACAAGCATTTACTACAACCTACAACCAGCTATTATAAATTTTCTGCTCCCTCTAGCATGTTGACTTCTGAGCCTTGACAGGGGGAGTATGATTTATATGCCCCATTTAGATACATCCTCCAAAGACTCTTATTTTCTGCATGTTTGTTAGCTATGGGTCTCCATATTAGTTACCATTCACTTCAAGAAGAAGCTTCTCTGATGGGACTTGAAAGATACACTAAGCTGTGTTTATAAAGATATGGGCTTGGCGGTAGTTGAATACTATGTTTATTTAGGAGAATAATAGTATCAGAATCTCCCATGGAGCCTGCAACACAGCCAATTGCAGGGCTTTTGATCCAGTTAAAACAATAGCAGGCATAATTTCCACCTTCTGAGATAGTACTTAAATCCAATCAGAAAGTGGTTGGTTGCTTTTGGAACATTTATGCCGCTATTGCACCAGCGGACCTATCTTGTCAGGCCAGGCTTGATTGTGGCTTGCAGCGTCCATCGCTGGGTAGGACTACTGACGACTTTTCTCCCCTGTGGCATGCATATTTTATGTACTATGAAAGCTACCTAGTAGTAGATGCTTTCAGGTTAATGCAAGCTTAATTTATCCTCAGCATCTTCAGCTGTCGCATCTTCAGCTATAGTGTCTTTCCATCAAGTTCTGTAGGATAAAGAGAGCAATGGCAATAGCTGATTGTTTAGCCACCTAATGTTTAGAGGAGGAGTGAGTGTATCAGACCCTACTGATCCACTCCCACATAATGGCCTGTGTTAAGAGTTTTAAAACATCTTCCAACCCTGCTACTTTTCTTTTCTTCACAAAGATCTCACAGCCATTGCACCATTAGAACAGTTCCAAATGTACATATGTAGCTTGAAGTTTGATGGATAGCTAGAGATTCTGAAAAGTAAATTATCCAAACAGATACATTGATCAAAGTGGATAATTATTTTAAATTATTTAAATAGCAAAGGTGATTTGAGCCATCAGTGAGCCCTGTACCAGCCATAAAGCCTACACACTCTACAGAGGGAGGCTGGGTTCCTTGACTTTGAAAACTACTGGTTACACAGGCTCATAGCAAGCCCAAAACAAGCTTTAGGATCTGTGATAAAATAAATAATTTGGCAAATAAATAAGACCCAGGCAAAAGAAATTGAAAAAGAAGGGCTTATTTTAGCTCATGCTTCTAGGTACTGAACCACCCCATAATGATGGGGAAGCCAAGGTGGAAGGTAGGTGAAGCAGCTGCTTGTCCTATTTTGCATCTGGAGTCAAGAAACAGAGCAATGTGCTCAGGATTTCTGGTGCTCAGACTACTATTCATTCCTCCTTATATGGTCCAGGATTGCCTGCCTAGGGGATGTTCCACCATCAATTGAGATGGTTCTTCCCCCATCAATTATCATAATCAAGATGACACCTAACAGGTGTGCCCAGAGGTTCGAGTCCTAGGTGACTGTAGGTTCTGCCAAGTTGACAGCATGGATGCTTAATACTTAGGAACTCGCACAGGGTCATTTGTGTTGGCTGTAGGGCCATATGTAGTCCTGATAGTTTGCGTTCAAGTTCTAATAGCATCTGTGCCATGTCTCACACTTAGAAGAGTAAAGAGTTTAGATTTGTGAACATAAAGGGAAATATATTTTAAACCTCTTCTAACAGTCTGAGACAATACCAAGTCCTTAGGAAGTCACCTCATTGTCTTCATATACATGTTTACAATAGTCTTCACGAGAACATAAGTTCCCAATTTGTTTAGAGTCTGGCAACTAACAATGAAAAACAAATATGATCAAATATCTGGCAAGTAATGTCTCCAATACAGAGAAAGTAAGGGCTATGCATTTGTAAAGAGAAGTTGGTGTTAAGTAGAAACTTACTGAGGACTGTGGAGGCAACCAAGGCATCTCACTGTTGTAAGTGAGCTGCGGTTGGTAGTGTTCTCAATGTGCACAGAAGCAATGAGACCCCTGGCAATGGCATTCCTGGGATAATGGACTTCATGATGAAGCTGGTTAAGAAGCCACTGAGACAATGAACAATCAACATGTAGCATCATGGGAGTAGAGTCAGAGAGAGATGAAAACAGAGACAAATGTCATTATAAAAAAGCTGTTTCCAGGCATTCTCATTCAACTTTGCTCCAGGACGTTCTTTAAAGAAACAAATACATTATATAAATACATGCACATGTAAATGATATCCTCTTCTCCAACTTGTGAGGTGTGTGGAATCTGGCTATTTTTAAGGAAGAGCTGAAACACAACATTTAAGAAGTCTCCTCAGTTCCATGCAATGATTAGTGGACGTCAAGGGAGACGGTTAATGCAGATAAAGTAAAGCACAGAACAGAGAGGAACTGGGCTGCAGAGTAGGCTTGGCCACTTTCCATCCCTTGGCAGGGAGAAAACTATTTCCTAGTACTTTATCTGCAAAATAAAAGTACAAAGAATGTTGGGAAGACCAGTGACAGTGGAAGGATTTGAATATGAGGATAAATAGATTTTAAATAATGAGTGAATGACGGGTTGGGAATCATAGCTCATGGGCAGAGTGCTTGCCTAGTGTGAGGTCCTCAATTCGACCCTTAGGACCAGAAAAAAAAAAAGGGGGGAGGATGTATGAATGGAATTCTGTCTGTGTATGATTGAAGATTTAATTTAAATAATCGAAATAATCATATTTTAAGTAAGATGATTAGCCCCTACAATTTTAAGTCTTTCTGACAGCATATTCTCTATGGAGAATAACTATATAGGATGGTTCATTTCTTCTCTCTCTCTCTCTCTCTCTCTCTCTCTCTCTCTCTCTCTCTCTCTCTCTCTCTCTCTGTGTGTGTGTGTGTGTGTGTGTGTGTGTGTGTAGAAATGTTCTAGGACAACCTTTGTGTCATTGTTCTAGTTCCATTGTTCATTTGTTAATCAAGCCCCCTCTTCTGGGGCTCTGCCTCAGTAAGTAGGGCTACCCAGTGAGCTCCAGAAACCCAGCTATTGGGGACACACCTGTGCGGACAGTACAGGCAGGAGTGCACCACCATACCCAGCTCCTTTTAGGTGGGTTCTGGATAGCACACTCAAGTCTTCGGATCACTCAGTGTGGCAAGCACTTTAGTGGCTGAGATGTCTCCGCAGCCCCTTTCTTTCTCATTGGCCTGGCCTTTCTACGTAGAACCACCTGACCTTGGACTCCTGATCTGTCTCCCAAAACCTGAGATTCCCAGAACTTTGCCACCATGGCAAACCTTAGCAGTATATTTATGTTAGAATGCATCTCATTTTCCAGTCTGTGCATGGCTTAAGTCTTTCTTGCTATTTGGTTCTTCTCGAAGTCACTTGTGAGCTATTTCAGTTGTCCAGTGAAGAAAGATGCAGCAGTTATAACATCACACTCCATCGTGTTATCACCTACACAGTGTTTTCAGGGAGAAATAAAATATGGCCATTGTGATAGTGGGAGATGTGCCTGCATTTGTAAGAATTAGGACTACCTGAGAATATACGTAAACAATGAAAAAAAATCACTTACATTTCAGATAAGAGGACAGATGTTGAGACATGTGGGCTTAATAGTATCTTACATCTCATTATGTGGTGTTAAACCCGTTCCTTACTTGAACACTAGAATCATTCTTGCACTTCCCATTATCAGCCACCTAAAAATGTTCACCCCTCACAAAGAGTAAGTAATTAGGTTCATGTGAACACTAATCAGTGAAAACAAACAAGCAAACAAGAACTGGTTAAATCACCAAGAGCTATCGAAGGAACACTCTGACTGTAACTGAAGTGGGAGGGAAAGAGTATTGTACAGTTTCAACCAAACAAGATAAATGGAGGGATGCTGTTTCCTGTTTCTCTGGTATAAACAAGAAAGCTATCCCACTGGCCTGGCCACAACCTTCATGTCCTAAGGCCACAGTCCTTCCTTCCCTTGCACTTTCCCTCAGGGAGAATTCCCAGTCATAAAAGAGACTCGGTATGAATTCTTTCCAGAAATGATTTGAGCTTTGCGTTTATGACATCTTATTATAAGACAAGCTAACATCTATTATTAATTGATGCACTAATTAAAGCCATACTCGCAGTTTCCATTAGCTTATTCCTTAAATTCTCCAGAGTTGGCTGTCTGGTTTTAATCAAAACCAAATGGTAGCCCAAGCTCCCCAGGCTAGGGGCAGCTAGGAGGAAGTCATTCAGTGAAGGCACAAAAGCAGAGAAGATAAACAGATGAAAGTTCACAAACTATGTCTGAGGAAGGATGCACACACTCAGCTGGCCACTTTAGAGATGTGACTGAGGGAATGGGCCATGCAGGAGGAAGCACTGCAAGTGTTTAATGTCAGCAGGAGTCTAACATGATCAAGATGGAGTCTGCCTTTCCAGCCTTGGTGTCTGTATCCGGAGGACCCCCGGCTGGAGGTAAGGCTGCATGTGCTGTAACACAAACCACCGTGTTCTGAGAAGAATTCTGAGGATGAAAGAGAAGAAGAAAACACTCTACTTCCTGGGTTCTCGGAATTTTACTTACAGATTTTCTCAAGTGCAGGGTGTAAAAATTTAAGTCATTTTTTTTAAAGGTTCTAAACTTTAGAAGAATTACGGTATTAAAACTCTCCGACTTCATGTAACTATCTTTAAAAAACTTTTGAAATAAGAGAGCAGAAGTATTCTGGTCTCTAACACAGTGGAAAGGCTGTGAAGGGGAGAGCGGCGTTTTCTTTCTTCCTTGTTTTCCATGAGCCCTGTGGGATAGGAAGGACTCTAGGACTAATCATCTCAAGTGCTTTGACAAACTCACTTCAGTTCTGTGTAAAATCAGAGCTTCAACGCCCAGCCGGCTCTGCTCTGCCCCTCCCCTCGGCGTCGTGCAGGCTTTCTCACATGCAAACTTCTCAGAGGCAGGAAATACTTTGCAGGCAATCTGGGCCTGGCTGTGGAGGCCCCTTTCGCAAAACATCAGTCTGCATTTAGAAGACAGAAGTCACTAGGAACGCCTTGACAGGATCCGGCTTTAGCAGAGGCTCCCTCCAGCTGCAGAGGGTGTTTTTGTTAGAATCACACACTGTGTTAAAGAGAACTGCTTAGAATAGAGCGTGACCTCAGCCACGAAATGTGAACTTCAGATTTTGGAGACTCTAAGGGGGGAACCGCTCTCGTAGCCTCGCTGAAGCAGCATCATGTCTTGGAGGCAGCAGCGGCTCCTGGTCCAGGTAAGAGGCGGCAACTGTCATCTAGGAGGCAGAGTGGGGAAACCTTGGTGTCTTCAGCCCAGCTGTTGATGGCTTTCGGAGCTGAGCCCTGAAAGCAGAAGGGAAAATGTGTAGTCAGGAGAAAGCTGTGAGTCAAATCTTTTTAGCAAAATGTCATTTCTAAAATATGTTCCATACAGCTTGAGTTGCTTTTCCCGTACAAAAATGTTTTATTCTGATTTCTTTTTATTCTTAACTTTCTGACCAATCCATCTATAACGTGCTACGTGTAGAGTTGCTTGAGGATAACAAATCTCACATTGACGTGTGAAACATTAGGAAATCCTTCCTCCTCTCTGTTTTCCCAACAAAAAGAGTGCATAAAATTATGATGATTTTCTTTTCTTAATAATGAGAGTTCAAAGACTATCCCGTGTCTTATTAAAAATTATGGAGATCAAATTCTTTAATATTTTCCCTGACTAGTTTCAGTCACATATCCAATTACTTATGCACAACTCAATTTTTTTAAAAAGAGAAATGAAGACATACAAACTTCCAACTTAGTTCTGTCTCTATGTATTTAATTTTCATTTCGGAAATTTAAATGTCAGAAATGGGTTTTGTTTACATTACGCTTGGAATCCCTGCTCAGATCTTATGTTGTATGAGTAATCTGTGTAGCTGAAGCAATCTGAATGGCAACGCAGTCATGCCAGTCACATGAAAATTTAACTGGCCATACGTTTTTATACTTCATGTCATCATGAAGTCATATTATTACACTTCAACCCTCTAAATTGTCTTAATGCCTAAATGTGAGACCCGTGACTAATAAATGTAGCAATGGCAAAAATAACCTAGAATAATAACAGCAAGCATGATGTTATATTTCTGGATATTTAGCAGGAAATTATTTTGAAAAATTGTGTGGAACAGTATGTAAAGAAAACAAGCATCCATGCCTCTCTCCAAAACTACGAAACAAACACAAAATGTAGTAAGTGAAAATGAAGAGCAGTTTCGATAGTTGTTGGGTCATAAGAAATCAGCAAGGGCTTTAACTGTAAGCTTTTATAAAGTACAAGATGGCTAACTTCTTTGTTGGCTAATCTAGTTCTTAATTTCTAGGCTAGAATGATTTATATTGATGCTTTGACATTGTCTCTAACAATTTAAGCGTTGTTAAGGCTTTTTAAAATATGAGTAAAAACGGATGTTTACTATGTAGAATGTGAACTGTGGCTTTAGGAGTACATATCAGTGGGAGGGGAGTTCTATATCAAGCGCAAGGCCGTGGGTTCGATCCCCATTACTAGCAAGAAAAAAGGAATCCTGGCATGTCAAAAGTATTTAATAAAATAACCAAGTAGAATAATAGCGAAAGAAATGGCCCCTAATATTACTCTCTCTGGTGTTGGCAGAGATTGCCAACAAGGAAGCTGAGGAAGGACATTCAAAAGTGCCCTGTCCAAGGTCACACTGCTAGGAGAGGAGACCACAGGGGAACCTTAGTCCCCTGCCTTATGTGTTATAGTCTTTATATCACAGACCTTGCTCTCAAATGATAACTGTGCACAGTAAAGCTTGATCTTGTCCACCCATTAGGAGGCTAGTTTTCAGAAAAGAAATTGGAAATCTTAAAAAAAAAAAAAAAAAAAAATCAAAACCAAACATTCAAATTCACTAATTATCACTCTTTTCTCAATGGCTACAATTTCTTAAAAGAATTCATTATGCTTTAGTCTGGGGTCTTAAAATAGTTACTTTTGAACGGCTACTTTGTTAAATCTTATTCTTATGTCAAGCAAGCCAACCTATATGCTATAATGATACTCATTTAAAACTAGTGTTTCTTTAAAGAAAATGACTTAGTGAGGAATGCTCCCATTTCATATCCTTATATTCAAATGCTATAATAAAAGTTTATTCTCACTAAGGACCTTCAGAAGTAATTTTTCAGCCCTCCATTTTAATTGTCTCAAGACTCTCACTAATCTTTCTGTCATCTCAGTTAAATGCTTGCACAGCCCGTTTCCAGGTCTAAGTGCCAAAAGGCTATATGTCCATAAGAAAGTGTAAGTGTGCATTTCACTTTTCTTCAACTTTTGATCACTGTATCTACTCCAAGACTTCAATAAAATTCTCTAGTGCAGTGCTTCTCAACCTTCCTAATGCTGTGACCCATTAATACGGTTCCTCATGTTGTGATGACCCCCAACCATGAAATTATTTTTGTTGCTACTTCATTACTGTAATTTTGCTTCTTTTATGAATCGTAATGTAATATCTGGTATGGAGGATATCCGATATGAGACCTTCAGAGGGGTCATGACCCACCGGTTGAGAACCCCTGTTCTCACAGCAGTATACTATGAACCTCTTTTACGTTATATGAGGGCGCGCCAGTGCGGCATCAAATGAGATGGTTGGCTAGATCTTCTGCATCATACACCCTTTCTGGCAACATATGTCTGCTGCAGCAATATGCCTTCCAGGGAAAAGATTTTCCCATAAACAAATATGTTCTGTTTCTAATATTAGGTGCCCTCTCCTTAGAGCAGTGCTTCTCAACCTTTCTGATGCCAGGACCCTTTTATACAGTTCCTCGTGTTGTGGTGACCCGCAGCCATAAAATTATTTCATTACTACTTCATACCTGTGGTTTTGAAACTGTTGTGAGTCCTAATGTAAATATCTGATAGACAGGATATCTGGTATGGGACCCCTGTGAAAGGGGCGTTAAATTCTCCCCAGGGGGTCTCGACCCACAGGTTGAGAACCACTGCCTTAGATTGTGTGCTATGGGGTTGTTTTGCTTTTAGTTTATGGGTTTCCTAATATTAAAACCTGTAATGCTCTAAACCCTCTCCAACCACCATCACACTGCATTGTAACAGCCTGGGGACCTAGCAGCATGAACTCTGAACATAATGAACAGAGAGTGTTGCTCATTTCTGTGCTCCAAAGGCCATTCTCATCTGCAGAAAAGAGGCCTCCCTGGCCCTCTCAACCCTTTCAATCCCATACACCTTGCTGCCAGTCTCTGGGATATATTTAGTCTTATTTACTGATAGTTGGATTAATGGGCTTAAAATTGCTCTAAAATGGGTCGTTTCTGAGCTTGCATCTGATTTTTGTTTGTTGGTTTGTTTATTTCTTCTTAGAAAGTGGAAAACACCAACATTGTCTTAAAATGAGAACAACTCTTTGAAACCATTTTAATATAGGAAGGTTTCAGGTGAAAAATGACCCATGGTTGACTCATTGGATGTTTTTAATATAGTCAAAAATACCATCAATTACAGATAGGTATATGTTTCTTGAAGCTGAAATTAAACAAGCCTACCTAGAGATACCTCTCTTAGTCAGCCTTGAAGTGTTATGGCGCTTAGTACTATGGATCTCCTCTGGTTTTAAACTGCCTGTGAGATTAAGAGTTTTGAGAAGTCCATGAATTTAGCCTTCAAAGAAGCACTTAAGAAATGAGCGCAAACTATAGACATTGAAATCTGACTAAAAGGAGGTTGATTTCACTCAACAGATTATAAGGTATTTATGTGCATGACCTTGAAAAGAATCAGCAGAGAAGCACACCTAAAGTGACATTTTACCCATGAAGCAGTGTGGATAGCATCATAAGGACTTTTCCATTCGCTGAACTGAGTGAGCAGAAGGGACAGGGCAGGGGCTGCATGTGTCAAGTGATTCTACTGTATTGAAATCCCAAGGTGCTTTGGCAACGCGATTCAGGGAAACCAAAGAGAAAATGGGACTACTAATGGAAAAGGCAAAAAGTAGGAAAAAAATTTTTTGAGCTAAAAGAGCACATTTAGAAAGTTTATTTTCGTTCCCAGCAACTAAAAATATCTCTAACCCATTCAGAATTATCAATACTTGTTTGTCAGTAAGGTGTTAAGTTGTGGAATGAATGAATGGGAGCAAAGGAGAAAAAAAGAGAAAAACAGTGTTGCAGAAGGTTAATACGCGACACTGGACTTTTACTCTCTTCTCCAGACATCTCCAAATGATGGAGTAATACTTGTTAAAGGGGAAAGGAGATAAGTAGTTGGCAGAAGCCCTCAGAAGTAAAGGCCAGAGGTTAACAACACTCTTTTAGGATGACATTGCAATTCACTAAGATCCAGAAGCACAAGCTTCCAGAAATAGTTTGAAATGAAGGCTTATGGGAGGCAGCGTGAGGGGAGCTAGAGGCCTTTCCAGTTTGCATAGGACAGGGTACTGAGAGACTCATAAAAGATTCAGGACACTGACTCTGATTCCATCTGCTACTCGGTGCTCCTTGGCTCGAATCATCATGATTCACACTTTGATGTACCACATCCACACTGAAATAGCATGAGCTGACAAGAGGTAAATTCCAGTTCATACTTGGCTCTGATTCTGCAGCCAATATGAGCTGGAGCAGTCCTCATGAAATTATCTCCTCCCTGTCCTCCTCCTCTCCCCACACCAGCATGACTTAGCATCTAGGGAGTGCCTGAAATGTGCCTTTGATTAAGCACTCTAGCCATCCTCTTAAATCATGTTACATTAATACATTGTTATGTTCTTATCAATGTTTTCATTACTTTCATTGTAGGGACAGGTAAACCATAGTTCAAATGATTTAAGAAACAATGGAAATCTCCAAGGGGTGAAATATGCATTAACAGATAGCGTACCTGTATACACACACACACACACACACACACACACACACACACAGAGAGAGAGAGAGAGAGAGAGAGAGAGAGAGAGAGAGACAGAGAGAGAGAGAGAGACAGAGAGAGAGAGAGACAGAGAGAGAGAGAGACAGAGAGAGAGAGAGAGAGACAGAGAGAGATCTTTACTGAAAGGTACTTAACATTGAGCTAGATACTTAGCTTTGTACTTGATCCATTTTATGTGTTTGATAAATGGCTTAACTGTATATTTGCAGGTAGATATAACTAAGATGGAATTATACATACTACACATAAGAGACAAAAGCTGAAATTTAAAGTGCTGGCCCCTGATAGGATAGTGAGCTGACAGGAGGAGATAAATCCAAAGAAGTTCTTCTTGATTTCAGTGAAGGCTATGCTTAGGGAACAGCTAGATGTTCAGTTTCCTGTTGTCACCTGGTTATCTAAGCACCTGTGTCGATGGTGCAGCATACACCTTATCTCTTACGCTTACTGAGTGACAGCTATTTCTACTGCAAGAGAGTTCCTAGAAATGATAACCAACCTAAAAATAAAGTGGCCACTTAAAGCAAAGTCACATCTCGCTATTATGATGATAAAGCATTATAAGCCATGTCCCTTTTTCGACAGAAATAATGTTTTATAAAGAGGCACTAGTTTTATAATGTGTATACTAGTTAAAGTGGAGAGAGCAAGTTTCCAACACCAAGCTTAACTCTAAGTTTGGCCCTATTACATGAAAAAGTCCACCTGGAACAAGTTCAGAGTACAGACACCAATTATGAGATATTTTAGAAGAGCAGTTCTCCACCTGTGGTCAAATGACCCTTTTAAAGAGGTCACCTAAGACCATCAGAAAATCCAGGCATTCACCTCACAGTTCACAATCCGTAGCAGTAGCAAAATTACAGTTAGGAAGTTATGGTTGGGAGTCACGACTTACAAACTGTATTAAAGGTTTGCAACATTAGAAAGATTGAGAGCCACTGTTCTAGAGAAAAGAGTCGTGTGAAGTTACCAGCCATTAATAAGTTTATTTTCAAACTTCAATGAAGGCACAGCGTGCTTCTAAGTGTTTGCATATGAAGGAAAGAGCATGGGAAACCACAAAAACACTGGTGTCTAGGAAATACTGCTTTCACACCGTGTATCGTCCCCGTGACTGTTAATTCCAGGATCTCTTGGGATCCGCAAGCTCCAAGACCAGTCATCCTGATAGCGGGCAAAAAAAAAAAAAAAGATTATGAAATGTTCCAAGATTTCCTCAAATTACATGTGGGATGCTTATAAAAATGTTAGGGGAGTCTGCTAAACTGGCTGCCCTGAGCTGTAAAGAGGGTGTGAGGCAAATGTTGCCAGGTCTGGACTCCTCCCTGCAAGGAAATTAGACCCTGCTCAGGAGCCGGGAGGTAAAAACAGGGCGCTTCCAAAATAATAGCTTGCCATTTTGCAATGCCCTGTTCTTTCCCAATGACTGGACTTTTAGTCGATCTAAAGGGTTAATTTTGAAATTTCCTTAGTTACTGGAGTAATTCTATTCTGAGAGCAAAGGATGTGAAAAGGATTTCCAAATCTAGGAGAAGCTCCAAGGTATGCATTAAATAACTGAACACTGAAAAGTTAGTTTTAATTTGGGTGCCTACTTCATTTTTTTCTAAAACCCCAAATTAATAGGCATGACGAAGCATATCTTGGAAATAGTGATGGGCTACTTAATTCTGTCAGGAGTGGCTTATTTTATAATTTACTAAAGTTATATTTTTGGAGACCTGAAGGCATGGAGACATGGAAGCTATTTTATATATAATATTTTTAGCTTTATGAAGCAATTTACCAATAAAGAGTCCTAACAAGAGTTGATGAGTTGATGTTTCTTACTAACAGCTAATGAGGCACAATGAATACGCTGTGCATTAAGGTATGTGACAGTAGTTGCCTGAAGTTCTTTGTCATGGGTGAGACCCCATGAAATTCCCTCTCTTCATGGTAACATATCCATTGATATTACTACTGTTCCAACATCCATTGAAATTACTCTTGTTCCAGTCTAGTTTATTCAGCCATTTCTGGGACAGACAGTTTCACAGCCGACTTCCTGGTATTCTGAGTCTTAGAATCTTTCCAGTTTGTCTTCAGTGATGTGCCTCAAGCCATGCGGTAGTTATATCTATTGAGGCTGGGCTCTGCGTGCTCTGTTGATCTCTGCACTGTGTCCAGTTGAGGGTTTCCATGACAGCAGGAATGCTGGGAAAAGGACAGTCAACCTCCCCAGGGATGAATCCCCTTATTGGTTGTCCAATGCGGAACGTTCAGCCTTGAAAACATATACACACATACAACAAATATGGACTCAATGGGTTGTTGTATCAATATATTACTTGTGTACACGCACATATGTAATAAATGTAATCAACGAAAAAGAAGCTATCAACTTGAGAGTTAGAGGAACGTGGCAAGGAGTTGAGGGAGGATCTGGAAGGAGGAAAAAAGAGAAGATCTGGTATAATTATATTTTGATTAAGGAAATTTTAAAATAATAATTATTATGTGAAAGTATTTAGGCAATGGTTCTGTGAGAGAGTAAGGCATAAACTGCTGCTGAAGAAAGGATATCTTCACAACAGCCTACAGACATAAATTTCTGCACTCAATATTGGAAATTTCTCTCCCCTACAACTCAATTCTACTTTTCTCTACTTTGGATTCAGTACTGTGAATATCTGTGGAGAAAGCACTAATTCTTTTACTGGAAGCTGGCTGGCTTGTGAGACTCCTACAAATTCTATTTAGAAGTATGTTATTACCTTTGCTGTTTGTGTGCTCACATAAAGGCCTTAAGAAAAAATTCATATCTGCTATGAGTTTTCAATATACATAAAAATTTGGCTTAATTTATTTCAGTTTGATCCTGGAAAACATTCCTTTTCATTGTATTAGTGAGCAGGTATCCCACACGTCACCATCTGTATAACTTAGACTTAGATACTTTTATTGAGAAAATAAATCTCTGTGCTCCACACTAGCCCTTTGTGATGAAGTGTTAACTTTGACATTAGTGAGCCTGCACTTGAAGGTCTGACTTCTGTGCAATGATGTCTATTTCTCAACAGTTGTCTACTTGACTTTTCTAATTTGATTAAGTACGTCTGTAGGGAGCATGGGCTATTCACAAACATGACTGCCATCTCACCTCCACTCTCCATGCTGGAACTGTCCCTGACTTGAGCTTGCACAGGTGTGTGCGCTGGCACACTAGATTCATGTGCACAGCTGCCCTGTTGTGTCTGGAAAACACTGTCTCCTTATAGTTCTTCACTGTTTCTGGTCTCACAGTCATTCAACCTCTTCCTCTCTGACGACCTCTGAGCACTGTCAAGAAGAAGTGTGATAGAAAGCTCGATGTCCCATGTAGGGCTGAGCACTCCACAGTCTTTAGTTTTTAATTCTATGAACCAAGACAAATTGATGCTCACTGTCTTAATTTACAGTTTAGTGTAAGAAAACAAACACCTTCTCTGATGAGTGTTGAGAATCTCTTATAGTAGTGATAAGTCAGCTTAATATTATGTCCATTTAGCAAAGTAATAGCATTAGGTTCTCCCCTAGGGCCCATGACCTACCTAGGCACAGGTTATTGGCCCCAATAGCAGATCCATGTATGAGTTTCATTTTAAAGAGTGAGATTTAAATCCAACCAGAAGGTGGTTGGTTACTCCTGTGATATTCTTTCCACTGTTGCATGTCTCACAGGGACAGTCAATACTGTAGTTCACGGGGTTCATAGTCACGTAAGACTGTTGATGACTGTCCTGTCAAATGCAAAACTCCCTCCAGCAGTATGAAAGCTAGAGACTAAGAATGATGATTCTCAGTTAGGACTGGCTTGGTTTATTTCATGTTTTAGGAGTCTAGTTTTGTCATTCTCAATGCAGTTTTACCATCAAATTTTGGAAGGTAATCAAAGTAAAAGCAATAATCTATAATATTTGTAGACCTATGCTAACCGGCCAGCCAACAACTCCAAAAAAGATAGCACACTGTTGCCATTGGGATTTTTTTTTTTTATTTATTTGCTAGCCTGTGGTATTTAGCAGGAATATTGTCCACTCCCACCTCCCATTACAGAGTAGCTTAGCTTCAACTCTTTCAATATATGAACATGTACATATTTTAGGAAGCTTCTGCAGCAATAGATATTTTTCTATATTGAGCAAATGAAGTCATATTCTATATTTGTATTGTTTATTTCTTCTGATTTATATCCATATTTCTAAACAGTACTTTGTAATATGATGTATTTTCCATGTTGGAAAGCATCCCTGAGTTTTTACTACAGAAAACAAGTACTTTTTTCAATTTTCCCTCATATATCTGACTCCACCCCTCACAAAACCCCATGCTTTGAAAATGGCTATTTCCCATTTTTTCAGTATTGATTATTTGCATTATTTTTACTACATAAACAATATACACTTTCTCCAGGTAGCACAGATGATTGCATTTCCTTTCTGATAAAACTGTTTTTCTAGAGTTAATATCTGATTCCTCTAATGATTTCTGTGATTTCTGCTATTAATCATAATCCATCCTTTCACCCAAATTATCTCTCATTACTATACAATTCCTCTCAGTGTATGCATTCGTATTTCCCTTTAAAGATGGTTTTCTTAGCAACATCTCTTCCAGAAACTCACTGTATAAATTTCTATCATAGAAATTCTATTGCACAGACATTTACACTGAATTCTTGGCTTTCTTCTTGCCTTGCCTGTTTCTCTGGTCACTTCTGAAAATATATTTTAAAATAGAAACAAATTCCTACATGAGATTTTAAAGGCATATTTTCTTGCCATTTTACTTTTCAATGTTAATTCTGAGAAATCTAACACTATATTCATTCAGAATTTCTAAAATGTAATCTTCTGTTTCTCGGAAAGCATTAAGGGTCTTTGCTTGATGTCATATGCTCTCAAATTCCACAGAGATGTGTTTGAGTATAGTAACTTTTTATTCCTTTGTTCTACTGTGTATTCCTTGATTCTCTGGCTCTAAAGACTTGATAGCTAGTCCTAGGATATTGTCTGATTTTTTTTTTTTTAAACACAGAGGAATGGGGAGGTCACTCAGAGGTTAAAAGTAGGCACCACTCTTTCAGAGTATCCAGCCTTGATCCCCGGTATCTACATTAGGTAATTCACATTTACCTATCATTCCAGTGGCCTCTGTGGGCACTTGCAGTCACAGGCACACAGGTGTGTGCGCACGCGCGCGCGCGCGCGCACACACACACACACACATTAAAAAAATAAATCTTAGAAAGATAACACACAGAGTGTGTTGATATTGTTATGAACCATTTACAGATGCATACAATGTACTTGGCTCATATTTTTCTTTGAAGAAAAGATTCTCTTCATTTTTAATGAAATGCTCCAGAGGAATGACATTTTTCTGTGGACTAATAAATTTCAAAATCAAGATGATTTTCCAGCATTTACTTCTGCATCTATTTTATCTTGCCTAAAAGGGTCCTGAAAAGTTAAGTTCTTGGAAGCAGAAGATTTCTTTCATCAAGTAGGCATCTCTACCAAATTGACCACTAGAGTTAGATGCTGTAAAGGCAGAAAGTGAACCAGAAAAGATTTCACTCTGAACATTTATCTAGCACATTTACCATAGCCATCATCCTCTCTGTTAACGAAGGAGGAGAGAGACTGAAAGCAGGACAAAGGGGATGATGCTCCCAGCTGAGATGAAAGTTTCCATAACATCTGCATCCATCAGTGATGCTGCGTCATTGTTTATATATGCATATCTCTCATTCAATTAAAAGATGCAACCAAAAGGACAGAATACAATATTTACATTTCTATGCTCTATGTTCAGCACCATATCTGTCATTCTTTAGACAGTAAATGATGTTTTAATATTGATTGTGCTTTCTACTGCTGTCCACTGGGTACCACCACACACTGTTCCAGCCACAGGGACCTTTAATTATTCCTCCTTCTTGAAAGATGCAGAATTGACAATAGTCAACGAAGGTTCTTTTAATTGGCAGAGCAAATTATAAGCAGTATGCATATGTCAGAAGTGTAAATAACAATGTGACAATTTAATATGACAAATTGGCCAGTGATTCTCAAACTAGAGTGTCTGCCCTTCTCATTTTTAGATTCTGTAATACTCAATGGTGTTTGATTCTGAAATATGTTGCATTCCATGAGATGTTTATATTAAGGAGTAGTAGTAAAAAATTACATGAACAATAAACTTGAAATCACTTTCTGTATATATATTTTATGCACCGATACTACCAAAAAGTGGCTTTGAGCATCTCATAAAGGTTGTCTAGGGCATTTCCATGACCAGAAGTGTGCAGAGTCTCTAGCCACACAAACACAGTGGTGTTGGAACACATGCATTTCAGAAGTAAAAACCCCTGCAGAAATTCACCCCATAAAATCAACACCCTAGGATGACCCACCCTCCATCTAAGTCCTCAGCAGCCAGGCTCATTCTGAATAAAACTGCCTGAAAAGGATTAAGGGGGAAAATGTAACAGAAATATGTAGGATAGTGGTATATAGTTTGAAAGATAACTTTAAATAAGGCAGCTTGATATAGAATCTCTTAGGGAAAGTCAGACTTTTTAGAAAGAATACATCCAGCAGCATGGATTTTAGTCAGTTCAGAACATTTGGAAAGCATGCCTGGTATGTCCAGATGCAGTGCCAATATGCAGTGCTTCTATTCATTAGAAACTTCTTGGGCTTTAGGTGGAAGGTTTAACTATGAGCCTAAACTGGATTTAAATTAGAAGTGTGTGTAGGAAAGATGGTGAGGATGAAATGTTTTAAAACCTATCAGGCCATGGACTATGGAATAGGTGTTGAAAACATAATGATGATGATTGTAATGAGTAAGAATTATTTTATCCTAAAAATAGATAACATGGAGTCATAAAAATGATTTTAAATGCCCTCAAACCTAAATTAGAAATGATAGCAGAGTTACAGTGTATTGAGCCTAAGAAGTTTATAATTTCCATGTGCTTTTAGATTGTCTCTAAATTTGTTGAACTATCATCCTTCAACATGACAGGAACACTTTTCCTGCTTGCGTGGCTGAGTAAAATAAGTTAAAACTATCATAAGCTCTTAGAAGAAAAAAAAAACTGTGTATTGATTTTTCAGATTCCGCTCAAGCTCTCTGAGGAGCTCAAAGAACTGCATTTTTTTTCTTAGTAAAAGAAATAAAGCCAGAATTGAGGCTCAACCTAAACATAAATGGGGCTTAGGAATGACACAGTAATACCACTTGGCATTTCTTAAGTTAGCCTGCTCCTTCTACACTGGATAAAAATATAGAAAAGAAAGCATCTAAAACAGAACCACCCTATTACAACCCAAATTTGCCCATGAAAGCAGAAATGTCCTGGCCTGCATCTGAGCATTTCCCCCACTTTCCGTAACCTCCCACTCCATAATGACTTATGCATGGCACTCAGAAGCTTTATACTTTCCTTCTCAGTGCAAGGTGAATGCCAACATGGAAAATGTGATGGGCAGTTTCAAAGATGGCCACTGAAGGAACCAAAAAGTATCCAGGAGGAGATTTGATCTGACCAGGGTACCAAAATGCTTAGCACATCTTCATTCCATCCATCTTTATAGCGGGGACTACCTACCTTTCAGGCATGTGCTTATCAGGAATAATTTGAGATTTCTGGTGGGAAGCAGAGTCCTTTTCAAGAGATGGGATTGAAGCTAGCCCCGCAGTTAATCTGGTGTACAGCAAGAGCAGCATCATGTGCTGGCAGTTCCTGTGCAGAGCAAAAACTAAAAAGGTCTGCTCTTCTCCATGGGAGTTTTCACTCACAGTCTAGTGATTTGTTTTCACTGTAGATTGACGTTTGAGTTAGTCCATTTTAGAAGGGTGACTTTAACAAGGACACAACTTGTTTGCTTTAAGTAGTTTAAACAATTCAAGGCAGAAGGACGGAGACCTGGCAAGCTCTTAGGTTCTGACCTTATCTTACATGTGATTCTATGTTTTGCTTAAATTCATATGGTCCAAATCCTAACAGAAATGTACTAATATCCTTCCATGGAAAGAGGATGATGAGGCTAGAGTACTAGAAGACTGGTCCTAATTGTCCAGTGATGTGCATATCTCCTTTTTGGTTCACATGAATTCCTTCATGGGGCGGGGTTAGAGTTCATACACAGTAAAGACATGAGGAAAGAGGATGGGGGTTAAAATATTACAATTCTATGGAGACAATGAAATCCCTTGGTTATTTGAGCCTGGGCCTTAGAAGCTTGACATAATTTAAATATTGGCTCATGTCTTAGATCCATTGCTTGGAACACTTACATATTATTTTAGGCTTCGACAATACTTACATATTATTTTAGGCTTCGGCAATATTAGTAATGCCAGAAAATGAATATATGGATAGAAGTATCTATTCTAAAGCCTTATGATGGGATACATCATGGTTTCCTACTCAGGAATTGTAAGTTAATCAGAACTAAACTGTATTATTCTGCTTCTCTGTTATTCCCCTGGGGTAGAGACATCCTGGTCACTGGGACCAGTGTGAGTTCTTTTACACACTAATGCATTGCACATGCTGTCTCCATTGCTCAAGTTTTGCAGGACCGAGTCCCCCGGTGACCTTTGTTTCAATTCAAAGCAAACAGCAAATCAATTTCCTTAATGGCTTTTGTTCACAAAAGTAAATCAGGAAAGCATGCAAAACCAGAGCAACAAGTTAGTTTTTCCAGTGAATTTTATTAAGTACCGCAATCCAAATATTTTCTTAATGGGGCTTAAAATGTTTTGGCACTTATATCTTTATTCTTTTAATAAACCAGCTCAATTGTTTTTTTTATGTATTGATAAATATTTGCTACAAATACTAAATACAAATTTTCTTTCGTATTAGACTGCTTCTGGGAAACAAAACCTTTAAGACTATTAAACAAAAGCTTTGTATTATCCTTTACCTTTGCTTCATAGCACAGATGAGATTCTTTGCCATGAAATATTTTTACCTTGGAATTTGTATCTATAACAGCATATTTTCAATTTTTTAAAACAGTTTGCAAAATGGCAGATCACACACTCTTCCTTGATCCGTGAATTCGAAATCATCGCTTAACAAGTTACATCCCCTTGAGTGTCATATGGAATGCATCTCCTTATCTTTTGCTAAACTATGATGACATGTCTGTAGCTATCAGAAAGAGGAGCTGGGAAGAGCATGTGACCCAACAGAGTGAACAGCCTTTTAATTCTGATGAGTATGACATAGCATGTCATCACGGACTGGTATCCAACAACTTGCAGGCAAGTATGGAAAAAGATGCAACCTTAAATGTGGACCATAAAGAGAAATGTGCCTCTCTACCAGACTGCTGTGGTGGGTCAGAGACAGGAGACTTTCCTGGGAGGTCAATGGGTCACATTTCACAGGAGGTGGATGAAAGTGACAGCCAGGAAGGGGAAGAGCAGTTTCTTTCGCTAGAGGCCAGCACAGAAACACTAGTGCACATTTCTGATGAGGATTCTGATTTTGATCTACACCTTACCAATGACTCACAGATTTTAACTCCCCAGCAACATGAAAGAGGCAGCCAAGATGGTGTCGAAGGAGCAGGCTCCTTCGTGCAGACACTGCCCACCATGCAAAGTAACCACGATTCTCAGAACTCCTGGAGGATGGCTGGTGAAGCTGACATGTCTCCAGCAGAAGCAAGTGGGGAAAAGAAAGATGCCGATGCTATAAGGAAAAGCCTGGAGCTTTGTAAGAATATAAGTTCAAGTGAAACAAAAGATGTACCCAAAGTAAATACGTTGGAGTCTTTGAATGTGAAAGATACCACACCTGAGACACAACTGCTTACTTCTGCAGTGATGGCTCAACAACGAAGGAAACCTGACTCCCCTAAAGATGAACAGGAAAAAAATCACCACCCTGTAGTAGAAGAAGACTGCTTGGCTGCTCCTTCTGCAGACAGCGGGTTGCCATTATTAAAAGCAGATTGCGGAAGCTACCTTCTGCAGCCTCCTTCCTGCCCTGGTGGAATGTCAGCAGAAAATGACCTGGAGAAGGGTGGGTTCTCAGGACATCAAAACAGAAGCCCTCTCAAGGTCAGCACAGAAGATGGCATGCAGTGTTTACATTTAAGGGGCCCAGTGACCACCCAGGAGACCATAGACAATCAAGTCAGACTGCGCAAGAGAAAGGTAAGCCTCACACGTAGATCATCTGGCTTTTGTAAATATCCTTATTTTCATCACTCATGAAATGTGTTTGGACTGAAAAGGATGCACAGATGTTTCATTTTGTTTTGTTGTTCTTACCCTGTCTTGGAACTAGTACAGTTTAAAGACTATTCACTTGATAAAACCATGGAAATATGTGAGAGTTGACCTAAAACAATCTTACTATCTCACTAATAACATGGTGATGGTTTGTGGCCCTTTAAAATTGTGCTGAGCTAGAACACAGCATGGCTTACTTCCCTAGGAATTTAGCGCTCACCATTGCCCTTCTCTTAGTAGTTCCTGGACTTCTGAAAAGTGACACGTAATTTTTATAGGAAAAACAGAGGTGTCTTTAATCTTGTCTCATTTGCATGGGCTTGCTTTCTTTTCCTTTCAAAGAACGTATTTAGTCATTTTCAGCCACATATTTAAAATAAAAACAACCTGAGAGTGGTAGAATGGCTCAGAGGTTAAGAGCATGTAGCTCTCTTCCAAAGGACCAGAGTTCATTTCTCAGCTCCCATGTTGAGTATCTCACAGCTGTTCTATGCGTTCTCCCAGCCTCCAAGGGCCTCTGCACTCACATTCATACCCCATGTGCTGATTTACGCACATACATGGAATTAAAAATAATGTAACTCCTAAAAATTCAAAATAACCCTTTCAATATAGAAATACAACACCTTGCATGTGCTAATATTACTTTAACTGTCACACTAGTACATCCACTATCAATAGATGCATCATTACATCTTTTCCTTGAAAGGGGCCAATACATGATATTAATATTTTTTATTATATTTCTTTTTTACATATACATTTATATTATTACACATAAATAAAATAAGCTACATACAGCAGGAAGAACCAAAAAACAATCAAGAATTATATAAATGTCATATTCATAGTGGTTTGGCTATTTGTATTTGGCAAACTTGAAGAAAACATCTTTCCTATCTTGGTAAGTCTAAAATTCTGAATGAAAATCAACATCTATTATAGCTCATCTCTATTAACTCAAAACATCTATCTAGACCTAAAATCATGTTAACTCCTAAACAACTAAGCTTAATCTGGTATTCAACACCATCAGAGACTTGAGAAGGAATAAAACTTAATTACCTGAGTGAACCGGAAGTACAGGTCAGCAGCTTCCAAAATGAAAAATTGGACAGAGACAGTTTACTGCCTGAAAAGTCACCCAAAATTCTTTATAATGTTGAAGCATCATCTTCAGCCTTCTGGCTCAGTGTATCAGACAGACATATTTGTGAGGCAGGAACTATTGAGGACTTGCTTATCCTGTCTTGGGAGAGTTTGGCCATTGACTCTGCCTGCATCCAAGCTTGACAATTTTTAGGCAGAATTCTGTCTGTGGCAGAAATGAGGACATTTTGCCTCGTTTGAAGCCACTGTTTGAAGCCATCTCTTTGATGCTCATCATCCTCTTTGAGGTAGGCTAGGGGCTGCCAGGAGTTAATCTGTCTTGTCAAAGAATTGTTAAAATAATAAAAACATCTTTAAAATGCCATATATTGCAGGTCTTTTGAAGACCTTATCTAACTATTTTACCTTATATTGCAAAGCCTTTTTGAGGGATTTTACAGATTCCCTGAGGAAGCTTCCACATAAGGAAAGTACAGGGTTATCTCTACCTGACTGTGGGTTAGCATTGAACTTTTATTCAAGATTTCAGACTTGTTCTACATTTTTTTTCTGATAACATAGTACTCCATAAAGTGATATAAATCTAACTGATAGTTTCTTCTCCCATCACTTTCCTGTTGCAGTTGAAGAAACCCGGAATACCTGGACACTTTGTGTCATAAGAAAAGCAGCCTTTACTTCTCCTTTCCTGATATAATCTTAATCCATAAATTCACTTTTACTAAACAAAGGACAGAAATGCTTTGTTCTCTTTAACTGGGGCCATCCACCCATAGGATGAGGGGGACCTTTCCAATTCTTTCTTATGTCCATACACTGTGGTTTTGTTAACAAACTAGATCATTAAACTAAATGTAGTAAACTAGTTTGATTAAATGAACTCAAAGATGTTACAGCAAAAAGCAATATGCTCAGACTATATTCCTACAGAATACTCTGTGCTTCTGGCAAAAGGGTCTCTTCCTTATGCAAGCTGTGCTCAAGTGTCAGTGCTCCATGAAGTTATCATGATTCGAATGCTCAGGTCACAGTTCCAGAAATTTCCATATCTCCTCTGAAATCTGTTGGAGAGAATGCAATAATTACACAAGAAAATATTAGCTGACTTACGACATAGCTCCCTAAAATAAGACAAATCTAGCCCAACTGCCTACAGACACAGTAAACATTCCTGCAACATTGGCTCATGGTTGGGCATTGATATCAATATGAGGAATGCTGGAAGGAATCTACTCTTCAGCGTACTGCTAAAGGCTGTACTTTGACATCTGTAGTTATATCTCATTTGCAAGTTCTAATTTAAATGTTCTATTTTAAGCATTTCAACACCCCAAAGTGTTGCAGCATTGTTGGTTGAAATACTTACTTTGACATTACAACCTTTTGGCATGCCTTGTGGTGAGCAGATTAAATGCACACAGTTAGGTTCAAAAGTTGTTATAGAAAGGCAGCTAAGATAAAAATAATTATAATAAAATGTGTAATAACTTTTGTTTATCTATTAATGAATGTTAAATAACTGTAAATTGAAAATTAGGACAAATTGTACCAAAATAACCAAATGTATATAAGAAATTTATGTACAGAGAGGCTCTTTGCTTCACATAACTTAAAAATAAAAGAAACAGCCTAAACTTAACTATTATGAGTTGTATTGAATACTATACAGTCTTTGAAGATTTGGACTGAGGGGCTTGTAGAAATGGCTCAGTCCGTAAAATGCTTACTATACAAGCAGAAAAAACTGAATTTTATTTCCCAGAACACACATAAAAGGCTGAGTGTGGCAAGGCATACCTGTAGCCCCAGCACTCAAGGTTCAGAGGCAGTGGGGTCCCTGGGCTTATTAGCCAGCTGATCAAACCAGAACCAAGCAGTTAGATCCAGAGCCAATGAGAGACACTGTCTCAAACACTAATGTGGAGCGTTGGAGCCAGAAAGATTGCTCAAAGGTTATGGGCACTGAGAGTATTTTCTTTTCAGGGTACCTGATTCAATTCCTAGCACCCACATGGTATCTCACAACCATCTTTAGCTCCAGTTCCAGTGGAATAAATGCCTCTTTCAACCTCCATGGACACCAGACATGAGTTTGGTGCACACACATACTTGCAGGCATAGCACCCATACACAGAATAAAATTGAAATTTTAAAAAAAAGATGGAGAGTGACAGAGGAAAACACTCAGTGTTAACCTCTGGCCTCCTCATACATGTATGCCCTTACAATCATATGCACACATATGAACACATATACATGTGTGTACACACACACACAGACACACACACAAAGATTAAGTAAAAATCATGGCACTTATCTGAAAAGATATCCATGATATTGTTCATCTAGAAGAAAATAATGGCAAATTAGTAAGTATAGCATATTCCTGTTTGAGTGAAAAACATATTTGTATATTTGGAAATTATAAACTCTTATTAAAGAAAGCATTTAGTTGGGGCTACCTTACAGTTTCAGAGGTTTAGTCCATTATCATCATGGTGAGAAACAGATGAGCAAGTAAGCAGGCATTGAAGCAGAAGCTGAGAGCTACATCCTGACTCATAGGCAGAGAGAGAGAACCTGGGTCTAGCAAAGGCTTTTCAAAGGTCAAAGCTCACCCCTAGTGGCACACTTCCTCCAACAAGGCCACACCTCCTATTCCCTCTAATCCTTTCAAATAATGCCATTCCCCAGGGACTAAACATTCAATTCTATGAGCCAATGGGGGGGGGGGGCATTCTAATTCAAACCACTACTTCCTGGCTCCAGTAGGCTCATAACAATATCATAACATAAAATACATTTAGCCAAACTTCAAAGGTTGCCACAGTCTTTGACAGTCTCAACACTTTAAAATCCCAAAGTTCTAAGTCTCTTCTGAGACTCACGCTAACCTCTTAATTGTAGCCCCTGTAAAATAAAAAAGCAGATCACAGACTTCCAACAAACAATGGCACAGATTATATATCACCATTCCAAAAGGGAGGAAAAGGAGCATTGTGAGGAAATACTGGACTGAAACGAGACGGAAAAAGCAGCAGGATAAATTCCAAAGTCTGTATCCCTGTGTGTGATGTCAAAGCGCTCTTCAGATCCCCAACTATTTTCATCTCTGTTGACTGCAATACACTTTCCTCTCTTGAAATGGTGTCATACCTAGTCTGCAGCTCTCTTTGAAGGTATTCCAGTACTCTGGCATCTTCATCATCTTGGATTCTCCCATGACACCCAGGATTCATCTTCATAGCTTTGTGCCAATGACCTCTCTGGGCGTTTGTGCCGGGACACCTCTGGCACATACCTGGCTTCTGTAGCTTTTCTTAGCCTTGAAGAGAAATTCCACGGCCCCTCTCTTGTATTCTTGACTCTAAAGCCAGAACCACAGGGCAAAGCTGCCAAGTTCTGCTGCTTGATGAGGCTGGAGCTTGGCTCCCTGTCCAGTTATGTCTGTATCAGCTTTCTGTTGTTGATGGTTTCCTTCACTGTTTAAACTTTTCTATAATTCTTTTTCACAGGTTGGAAGCTTAGCAAAGGGAGGGCTTGCCCTGAGATCACTACTCCCTTTATTGTATTTAGCATCTGGCTTTTCTTTAAACTTTTAGCAAACTGTACAGTTTGTATTTATCTTTGTCCAGCTTGCTTGCTCCTTTTCATTGTAGATTTTCATAAGGGTGATTATTACTGCCCACAGTATACACTCAATACAAGGGTGTCTTGAAAGCTAGTCTGCCAATCTCATTAATCCAAAACTCTTCAACTTAGCCTCCAGCAGATTTTTATGATAAGGGCAAAAAGCAGCCACATTCTTTACGAAAATACCACAAGAAATGTCTCTAGGCCAATTATTAATATTCTTTCCTTGAAATTTCTTGTGTTGGGCCCCCACTGTACAAAGTACCCTCAGCACCATTCTCCTTGCCCCTTCTAGGATGGCCCCACTTAAAATGCCAACTGCTTTCTAGTTCAAACTCTCAAATTCCACATTCCACCAACATGGAGCATGGTCAGGCCTGTCACAGCAATATCCTAGTCCCTGGTACCAAGTTCTGTCTTAGTCACTGTTCTATTGCTGTGAAGAGACACATGAACAAGTTAACTCTTGTGAAAGAAAGCATTTAATAGGGGCTTGCTAACAATTTTAGTGGTTCAGTCCATTACCATCATTGTGAGGAGCACTGTGGCAAGCAGGCAGGCCTCGGTGGAGTAGCTGAGACCTACATCCTGGTATTATAGAAGCTGAGGCAGAAGAGGAAGAGGAGTGTGTCTGGGGCTGGCTTGGGCTTTTGGAACCTCAAAGCTCAATCTCAATGACTTTCTTCCTCCAGTGAGGCCACACCTCCTAATCCTTCTAATCCTTTCAAACAATGCCACTCCTTGTGACTGAGCATTCAAATTCATGAATCTATGGGTGACATTCTTATTCAATCTCCACACTACAGACAGAAGAATAAACTCTCTATAACTGAATAGAATATATAAAATCTTTATAAGTAAATAGGAGATATGAACACTCTATAACTAAATAGAATATGCTGGATATCTTCTAGCTGGGCTCAGGGTGGCATCAGTTATTTAAATGAGTGTGGAATTAGACAGATAAAAGGAGATTTTTTTTTTACTTGTAGCCTATATATTTCTTATAGATGATGGGCTTATGGGTGAAATGAATACAGTAAAGTACAAAAATAAAGCAGTATAAATATAAGTATTTGGAATATATTGTGTATGCTCACTAAAGTTATTTTGTGAAAATGAAAGCAAGTATTTATAGATTTTCAAAATGGCCATAAGAATTCTAACTGAAGCTTGAAATGTACTGTCAGTGTTCAGTGGTGCCAGTTTAAAAGAGAGAAGCATCCATGTGTGTTTGGGGGAGGCATGGAATTGGGAAGACGCTGGGCAAGAGCCCTATAACAGAGCTATACTCCCAACCTTTTCTTTTTCAAACTTTTTATTTTGAAACAGGATCCTCTGAGCTGGCCGAGGCTGACCCAGAATTCACTATGTAGATCAGGCAGCCTCAAACCTGGAATCTTTCTGCTTTGCCTTCTTCTTCTTCTTCTTCTTCTTCTTCTTCTTCTTCTTCTTCTTCTTCTTCTTCTTCTCTTCTTCTTCTTCTTCTTCTTTCTCTTCTTTCTTCTTCTTCTTCTTCTTCTTCTTCTTCTTCTTCTTCTTCTTTTCTTTTATTTATTTAAGTAATATATTCAGATTACATCTCAATTGTTATCCCCTCACTTGTATCTTCCTGTTCCCCCTTCCCTCCCTCTTTCATCCTATTCCCCTCCCCTAGATTTGTGACAGAAGGGGACCTCCTCCCCTACCATATGACCACAACCAGATTTCATCCTGGTAGCCTGCTTACCCTTCCTCTGAGTGACACCAAGACTCCCCACCAAGCGGAAGTGGTCAAATATGGGGCACCAGAGTTCATGTCAGAATTAGTCCCTGCTCTCCCCACAACTGTAGAGAATGTGCTGTCCATTGGCTAGATCTGAATAGGGGTTGTGCCTTCTTGATAGCTATGACTAGAGCTCCGTGACACAGGTTTTCTACAACAGTGTCTTCAGGGACACATGTGAGCCCCATTTTCATGTCTGGGCAATGTCAGAGTCCAGATACTGGAGTTTGATGAGCCACCTGTCTAGATGAAATTGCTTCTTGGTCATGGTATAACATGAAAAGAGAGGTTGGAAATGCGAAAATGGCTGTGAGATCATATGAGAACTTTAATCACCTCATTAATTGAATGCAAAATAAGAATACCAAATTTAGCAGGGTGAGGTGGCACATACCTGTAATCCCTGCACTTGGGAGACAGAGGCAGGCAGATCTCTGTGAGTTCAATGCCAGACTGGTCTACAAAGCAAGTCTACAGCCAAGACTAAGCAGAGAAACCCTTTCTCAAACAACAACAACAAATCAAGCAAACAAACAAGCAAAATCCTTTATGGAATTTTCAAGCATAGATTTTTCTTTCATTGGGAAATAGTCTGTGTTCTAAGACTTAAGTAAAACAAACAAAACAAAACGAGACAGCAAAACAGAGGATACAAGATTCTTTAGTCTGCAGGGAACAGCAATACAGGCCTGAAACCTCTCCCCACTTGGGAGGCTGATGCAGAAGGATAGGAGCTATGAAGGTAACTTTCATTATACAATAAATATGGAGGCAGCTTTTATTATATGATGAGGTCCTGTATCAAGGAACAGAGCAACAGAAACAAAGGAATGATCTCCTAAAAATGTTGCCTAGAGCTCCTCCAGACATGGTGTGCTTCCTGTGTACAGCAACACTCTTTGGAACCTGTAAAGTTTGGCAACTACTTACTATTCGACGTGACTTTCTTTGTCCAGGAATGCTTGTGACAATCCAGGATACACACACACACACACACACACACACACACACACACACACACACACACACATTTCTAAGGAGTCTCCATAACAGAGGACTGTGTAGCATACCTATCCAATGAGCTTTTGAGTTAATAATACTTTTTGAGCTTAAATATGTTAAGATAGTTCATGAAATTGAAACTGAAACCACAAAAATCAAAGGGAAACCAAGAGCATTAGTGAATGGGCAACATGGCCGTGTGGTCTTCGGTGAATCCCTGGCCCAGGCAGCGGCTTAAAAGCACTCCTCAGAGACACATTCCGCAGAAGTCTGGAGGCGGGAGACAGTCTGAGAAGTGGTCTCTCAAACCAAAAGATATGTGAAGATGGAAAAGCCGTGGGGAAAGTCTTGAGGTTGGAGGTTTTGGGAAAACTAATGTTATTTGTCACTGACGGTGGTTTACTAATTAAAGAGTCCCGATTTCTGTCTTCTGCAGAGAACGTTTAAATATTTGCCAGGCATTTAAGTAATATTATAGTTAAAGAAATGTACGAATGTGTTTTTATTAGCATACTTAGATGAGACATGAGCCATACTACAAAGCAGGAAAAACTCCAAAAAATTACAAAAATCATAACCTTGAAGTGACACCCTTACCCACTTCCAAGAAACCCCCTCAATCTAACAACAAATCACTTTTGACTTTGGGATTCTTGGTGCATGGAATGGCTTATGCCTTTAATCTCAACGGTTGATAGACTGACACAGAAATATTGCTATGGGCTACATCATGAGTTCTGACCCAGCCTGGGCTACAGCAACCCCAGGCCTCAGAAAGAGTTGGGCTGGGGAGGAAGGTCAGCCAGTGAAGTGGTTGCTGCCGAAGCATAGGGACCTGGATTCCATCCCTAGAAACCTGTGTGTACACTCTCAGTGCTGGGGTGGGCAGTCAGACAGGTCCTGGGGACTCCTAGCTAGTCAGCCTAGCATACTCACTGAGCTCCAGGCCTGGGAAACACCTTACCTAAAAACACAAGGAAGAAACTGGCAAGATAGTTAGGCAGGGAAACTCTGAAAAGCTGACTTATATGTCCTGTCCTATGTAGTAGAAGGAGAAAAATCAATTCTCACATGTTATACTCTGACCATCCCACATGGGCTATGGAGCACCAGTGCATGCGCACTCTCTCTCTCTCTCTCTCTCTCTCTCTCTCTCTCTCTCTCTCTCTCTCTCTCTCTCTCTCTCTCTCTCTCTCTCTCTATCTATCTCTCTCTCTCTCTCTCTCTCACATGCACATGTGCACGCGCGCGCACACACACACACACACACACATATACATATAGGCATGCAAAATGTAAAAATAAAGTCATATAAATAAAATAAATGAAATCGCAAACACTTGATAGATTGAAGCAGAACGATTGCTATGGGCTACATTATAAGTTCTGAGCCAGCCTGTGCTACTACAATGCCAGGTCTCGTAAAAGAGTTGGGCTGGGGAGGAAGGTCAGTCAATCAAGTGGGTACTGCAGGAGCACAAGGACCTGGTTTAAATAAGAAAGTGGATAGTTGCTCAAAAAGAACACCTGAGAATACCTGTAAATGATCTCTAACCTACACACACTCTCTCACACATATGTGTGCATATGCTTACACACATATGAACCTACATGAACACATGCATATTCACATACATATACAGACACAAATGATAAGAAAAATTATAGGATCTTACCCTTTAACCTCTATTATTCAGACGTTAGGCTTGGCCACTGTCACTAAATGCCTGCACAAGAATTGGCATTGGCAATCTATTTCACTTGTCCATAATAGCTGGGTATTAGCAGGCACGGGCAAATGTATTGGCTTTGTATTTTCCAGTTTCCAGGCCTCTTTTTATCAATCTTCTTCCTTCTCTTGAATCTTCATCATATTCAGACCATAAGGACAGGGAAATAACAAAGGGTGAGTACACCCTTCCACCATACAGAGAATCTGGAAGACAGACTCATATTATTTTGTCTCAGAATTTATAAGCTAGAATTTAGTTTTGTCTCTATACTAAGCTATCAGGGGGCTGAGAATTAGAGTGTGTGCTATAGAAAACATGTTTGCCCAAAACTTTCTATTATCAAGAAAGTATAGGAATATTTAGATGGGGAGGTTACCATGGACATAATGAAAAAGATCACTTAATACTACTATAGCCCAGTATGTCACAGTGCTTGTAAAAAGAATAGCAGCTTACACATGTGTTCCATTGCATTCTACATACATGTGTGGCACTTTAACTTCATAGTGCGTCCTACCTGTCTATGTCAGAAAACGATGTCATGTGTTAAAATTGATACTGATCAAATGCCACCGTTGTTTTGTTTTGCTCTGTTTTTGTTTTTTGGTTTTTGAGACAGGGTTTCTCTGTGTAGCCTTGGCTGTCCTGGATTTGCTTTGTAGACCATGCTGGCCTCAAACTCACAGAGATCCACCTGCCTCTGCCTCCCTGAGTGCTGGGATTACAGGTGTACACCACCACGCCCAGCTATACGAATCATTCTTTTTTTTTTCCCCTTTTCTTTCTTTCTTTCTTTATTTTTTTTTTATTTTTTATTTTTATTTATTTTTTATTTATTTTTTTTTTTTGGTTTTTCGAGACAAGGTTTCTCTGTGTAGCCTAATCTGTTTTAGACTCATTTAGTAGACCAGGCTGGCCTCGAATTCACAGCAATCTGCCTGCCTCTGCCTCCCGAGTGCTGGGATTAAAGGCGTGGGTCACCATGCCAGCTTATGAACCTTTCCTAACATGATGTATACATCTTTCTTATCCTCTCTCACTATAATATATAATAAACAACAAATTCACTTACATTGCTTACCACAACATAAGCTCATGTGAAGTAGATCTCAACCTTACATTTGTAGCAGCTACCCAGTTCTTAGAACCAGTCTGCAAATGCCTGAATCAGGTGAATTCCTTATTAGCATAATTATTTTTCAGACAAATTATATTATCTTTTCAATGTCTACATTGCAAAAATCTAAAGAAAGTAAATCAGACAGCCAGACTCTAGTTTTCTATGGTGGTCCCTTGAGAGGCTGAGGCAGGGTAATCACTGATCACATTTTTGAAGAATTAAGTCAAATATAGCAAACCATTGGCCCCATAGCTTATACTTTATATCACAATCTCCTTTTTTACAACAAGGAATGAGGGAGGTGGGGAAAAGAAACCACCATATAAGATCTGGGTCTGTGTTCACCTCAAGTTGAAAAGTGATGATCAGAACTTACTTAGCACATGTCACGGTGCGAGAGGTAAATATTATGTAGAATATGATTGTTTGCCTCTGGACAAGAGTGAACAGAGTGGAAATGGAAAAAGACAGATAATCCATTAACATTGCTTTAGCCTATATAGTGATATAGGTATAGATGACATATATATATATATATATATGATTCTACTTTAAAGCTTATTTCTATTTATAGATATAGTTATAGATAAAGTATATATAAAATGATATATGTGCATATTACCATCAAAGTGCATGGCTATCATTTATAGTTAACTGAGACATATGCTGAAAGAGAAGCGCACAATCAAGCAGTTCGTAGGGCCACTAGGCTAGGAAGTCCATGGTGTTTCTGGTTAATGTCACTCTGAGGAAGCTAGGGGTGGTATGGAAAGGATGTATGTGCTGGGTACCCCAGCAGCAGCCACACAGCAGAGGATCTTATGCTTCTTACATCCCTGTGTAAAGGTCAAGTACATCTTCTGTTTGCTAATGTACAAGGCTGCCACTGAATGGTGGAAAGTTTAATAAGAAAGAGGAAGTGGATAGAGGAGAATAAGGAGCACAGGGTAGGTGTCAGGGAGGTGTCAGAACAGGAAATAGAAAGAGTAAGGAAAATGTGTTTAGAAAGTTTCAGACTTCAGCACGTATCTTTGTAATGTCTATCGAGAGTACCACAGAAAGTAGGAGCTTGGCTGCCAGATACCATTGGGGGAATGTATATATGGAAATGTCTATGCACGTGTACATGGATCTATGCATTCTGAAGGAAGCGATTAGATTTGACAGTTTCTTCTTCTAAGTATTATAGAAAACCTAGTTATACTGTGTTATAGGCCTCTGATCTAATGAGTGACCCACGCTGCCAGCTTGCGTTCTTTATTAATGTAATCGTTAATAACTTAACATTGAGTCAACATCAACTTTTACTGGAGTGAGAATTAGAATACGTGTACAGTGTTATTTCCGGGAATGAATGGTTGCTCCAGAGCTAACTGCACATTACAGGCTATGGTAACAGAGACTCTGACTTTGCTTCCTCCTCGTGGATTTCTGTTACTATACACCAAGACTAATGTATTAATCTTCTAATACCAAAGACACCCGCCAGATCTTTTGGCTGCCTCCCTGGAAGAAATGCCAATATCCACAGTAGTTGAAAAGGATCTTGCAGAACCCTGCCACTGTTATCTGAGCGCCAAGATCTGCTCTGCTTCTGGCGTCTGTTCTTAGAAAGAACACACACCCTTCGCTGCCCGCAACATCTCTGTCTCTCAAATCGTTTTCTATCGGCACCAACAATTACAGCAGTGACTCCGAGATAAAGCACAGAATTTTCTTAGCAACAGTTAGAATTAACTAGACAATTAGAAAACATACATCCTTACTCTTTGAGTCTTCGTGTTCTAGTTTTACGTTGGTTTAGGAATAAAACAGGTGATTAACGAAACTCTTTGGATTTCAGGTTCCATTTCTTAAGCCAGTGAAAACTTCAAAAGGGTTTATTGCTTTTTATGTGCACTGAAAATTAACTCAGAGGTTTTAGTAATGCTGAGTTAGAGTTACTATTTGCTTTAGAAAATGAATAGCTTGGTCTGAGCTTGGTATTTCTTGCCAAGAAAGGAAGCTATGATAAGGGGAAAGAGTCCAACCTAAATCAGGGATGTTATTTAAACTCTGTGATTTATATATGCCTCTGAACATAGGGACAATTGTCTTTCCTTCATGTGATTCGTAAAAAGATTCATAAAATGTGATTGAATAGTTACAGAGGGTAGACCTAGTTTTACTGTAAAATTGAGATGAAAATCTGGCTGTCATGTAAGTGAGGAATTTACAAAATTATTATGTCTTCCAGTCAGAAATTCCTAATTTGGCTGAATATGCACTGTCTGTGCACACCAGTACATACTTTTTTATCCATAAATTTCTGGAGGATTGTAGGCATAGATTACTATGTAGTTTAAATTCGGATTTTCTGTCTAAATGCTGTATAAACTCTGCTCCCCAATTGTCCCTCTGTTATATCAATAAAGCAGCTTACAGCCAATCGATGAGCAGGGGAGAGAAGAGGGCTGGACTTCCTGCTAGGCAGAGTTAGAGAAGAAGCAACTGAAAGGGCCAAGGAAGTTGAGGAGGAAGGAGCTGGAGCCGAGGAAAGATACAAAAGTGCAGGTATCCCTGGGATATTTCCTGGGATTAAGACAGGATAGCATAAAGGGTTAAGAACAGACATGAACTGCTGAGATTGTGTTGTGAAGCCTTGTATTATAAGAGTTTCAATTATTTGTGTGACAACCAGGTTGAGAAATAAGCTAAGAGAAACAAACACAGTTGCATAAAGTAAATTCAACAGAGGTCCACTCATGGTCCATGGGAAACTTTAGCAGCTTCTCCGCTACAGAACCAGATGTTAAACACAGCAATGAAGCCACCGGATGCTGAGGCCAACCTGCCTGGGCCTCGCACTTACACCTTGGTGATGTAGCACATCGTTTACTCTTTCTGTGCCTCGGCTTTCCATATGTGTAATGTAGTGTCGCTCCGTTGTTAAGAAGAGCATATCTGCTCACACACGTATATGAATAGACACATACAATGAAAACAGAGCCTGAGGGGTAACAAACACCATGTGTTTCTAATTATCATTAGCATCAGCAGTCATTTTTAATTGTTTTACTAACTTGATCTAGTTACAGATTTGAGAGTAAGCTGAAATGTCAGGGAATAATTGAAGGGGAAAGGATTCAGAGACAACAAATTTAGGCCATCCATATGAACACATTAGCTATCTAACTTTACCATTATACTCTTCGGTCTAGTATTTGCATTTGTCAATTGAGTTTTTACTAAGCACCTTTTCTTTCCCATGAGCTTTATCAGTCTTATATATGCTCTTAACTTAAAGAAGCTTGTGTCTTGTTTATGGAAATGTAATAAAGAAATAACTAACTTTAGTCTAAAATTATACTGTAATAATCAATAGAGTCAGTATTGGATTCTAATACAATATTAGGCATTGAATTGCCAATATAATCCCTTTCACTAGCTGAGCTGCCTTGTCTGGCCTCAGTGGGAAAGGACATATTCAGTCCTGCTGTACTTGATGTGCCTGGGCAGCTTGGTACACATGAGAGCAGGAAGTAGAGGGAGGAAGTATGAGGGTGGGGCTGGAAAAAGAGGAGGGAGGGAAGGGGACTGTGATCATGATGTAAACAAATAAATAAGTAAACTTTCATGGTTCGACATAATTCAAGATAGAAAGCATAAATATGCCTGATAAACAGTGTTAGAAAAGAGTTCCCTTCCAAATAGGGAACTTCTTTTAATTGTGCCCTAGTGGAGCTCTGAAGAGTGCACTTTGGATTTTGTATTTGTAGTATTGAAGGAGGAGACTGTTTCTGGGCTATTTTAATTGTTCTGAAGAAAGCTATTATTTAAAAAAAAAAAACCATAGATTTAAAATCTCAAGCAACAATCAAACGTTGCGTTAAAGAAATTATTGAACAGGGACTTTTAAATAATAAGGTTTCTTTTCAGCTATTTCCATTGCTATGAAAACCAGAAGAAGGTGACATGACTAGAGAGCCAAGGCTTGACTGAAGTGAATCACCTTCTTCTTTTCCAACTTAGGGTTTTAAAATTTCATTTAAAAAAACATAAAAAGTAAATATAGATTTCTACATAGCGGTGAATATCAAAATGGTGCTGGCTTTACAGTCAGATTAATTTGCTCACTAGCAATTCATTAGTAATTGATTAGAAGAAGAACAGTAAATGCAGATCACAAAAACTGGTTGGACAGTTAGACGTGACCAGTAGATACTGATCACAAACCGAGAAGGGCCTGGGGTAGCCATTCCCGCTAACTTTACCATACTTCTTGACCCCTACGAGTCACAACAGAAATATGGTTGCTTACTCTAACCATGGGAATGGTTCAAACCTGAAATTTAAAAGTCTGTCCAACTGACAGCATGAGAAGCCAAAAAACCAAGAGATTAATGCATAACGGGAAATTTTCTTTAGACTCACTCAGAGGAAGCCACCCAAAAGTATGTGAATAAGAGTAGAACAGACAAATAATTAAAATTACCATTTTCAAACCAGTGTAAAGACATTTTAATGAAGAACACAGCGTGGGCTCCCATAGGCTCTGTGCATGCTATGAACCCTGGCAGATGACTGTGTTCAGAAAACAGGAACGCAATGACTTAACTTTTATCTCTTCTTGTTAGAGACATACACCAAATGGGAAGTTTGTGGTTAATAACAAGTTTATAGTCCATATGTGTAACAACCACTTATGATATGGGATTCCACATTTGGCTCCCTATGAGAGGTCTTTTTTTAAAACTTGTGGTAGAACAGTTGACAAAATATGAGTGAAGCTGTGACTAACACAAGGATGTAAGTGGGCTGAATGTGGTCTGCTCGCCCGTGTTTCCCAAGGATGTGCAAATGCAGATGGGCATCTGGCTCACCTTTGGAGTCCTATGGACAGGTTTCCCTATCACAGGAAGTGGAAGATTGAGTCAGTATGGCTAACTAGTGCCTTCACTTAGAAACACATGACCTACCTCTTGTGTACACACTAATTCCTTCTTGCAGCATGTATTTGCCATTATGTAGGTGGTGTTTTAATTTTCTACCCACTCCTTAAAGATATCCCTTGTATTTTGACTCCACTTTGTTATAAAGGGTGTGCTACTTAATGCGTTTTTTTTTTCATGTTCATTTACCCACTAAGCAATAGTTTTTTTGACTAGATTGGTGCAAGCAGCATCTTCTTAACATATATGAAGTGAAAGAGAGTTTGCTTTTCAAGTGTTCCTAGAATGCCACAAATGGAAGGAACTTTAAACATCCCTTCAATACACTTTAATTAGAATAATGAACATGTGTTGACAAGGTCAAGGAACTGTAATTTAGAGTGTTAATAGTGGTGTGCCCTACTACCAATGCAAAGTTGTTGGCCCCACGTAGAAGATGCTGAGTTGCATATTATTATAGAAAAGCTATAATTTAAAAGTAATCAGAAAGAATTGGCCAACATCAAAATGTAACACAAACCTAATATTAAGGGTTTTTCCCCTTTGAACGATGAAAGGAAATATTTTATCCCTCTATTTTAGACAACTGTTCACTTTGTGTGCAGGAGGGGGGAAAAGATATCCTCGAAGATTTAACTCCATTTCAGGTATATGATGACAAAAATACAAAAAAAAAAAAAAAAAAAAAAAAAGAAAAGAAAAGAAAAGAAAAAAGGAAAAAAGAAAAAAATTGAAAATGACATCTAAAATGGTGTTTGTTTCCCTCAGCTTCTCCTGGATTCTAGTTTAGTGATAAAAATGTCACTCTTTTTCTAAGATATGACTTTTCCCTAAATTCAATTTATCTGCATTTTTCCACCCACAATCAACATAAGCTTTCATCTTTAAGTTCTTTTGGTCTACTTAGAACTTACAGATTACTTTCTCTCAGATGTCCACAGTGTTTGGATTGAGGCGTGATGAATTTTAAACAAGCTGAGTAGTATTTCTAACAAGGTCTGCCCTGGGAACAATCACAAAGAAAGCAGGGGACAAAGATTCTTAGCTGACAGTGCATTTTATATAATCTCAAACAGATTTTCCTCTCATGCATATCAATAATCACATAAAGCTCTAAATTTTAATTCCTAAAAGTTTTACTATCTTGGAAATAAGATGGATGCTTGGAAGCATTTGAGTCTGTCTTGTGCAATGTGGAAGAGAAATAAATTTATTTTCAATACTGAATACCTTCTAATTATTGTAATCATAAATTTCCAGCCTTGAAACTGACTGAGAGAGAATGAATGGACAGCACTTGTGTTGCTTCTCTGTAATCGGTTGCTTATAAGAGTTAATTTCTAATTTCTACATAAATCTCGACTGTCCTGAAATTCCCACTTTGCTCTGGAGATATTTTTCAAAAAGTCAGCGCAGTGGTACAGAGGGTTGTGTGCAGAAACTGTTCTCAGTACTTGAGACCTTAGTTTGTCTTCCTAAAACAAGGTGCCGCACAGACTGTCACAGCAAAACTGAGCACTGCCAAAGTCCCCTGAGGTGGGAAGACTAAGGAGTGAGGTTCCATAGAAGACTGATAGTGACAGCCTCGAAGAAAGATCACTTTTATGATACTGCCTATTTTCATCTGGTGAACTCGTTTTAATGAGAGGAGGGTAAAGCCAAATAGGACAATAGCCGACACACTGGTTTCCTTTCCAGTGTGAGGATTTGAAGAGAGAAATAAAAGTCACTCTTTGTGAAGGAGAAAAAAAAAATACAATAGAAGGGTGTTGGTACCACCCAAATTCTGCTTTTTATAGGTGATTGAAAGAGTCATTTAAGGTGAGTAATGGCCTTGGGTAAAGCTTTCTCTTGTTGTGTTCCATTTCAAATTCTGAGAAGTTATACATTTTAAGACAACTTTTACAAGTTTTTGGCACAGGTGAGGTGCCTGATTCTTAAGAATAGTTGGCAGACAGATAGATAAAAGTTGCTGTTGAAGCCACCTGGAGGATTATGGGAAGCTTTCCTCTGTACGTCTATCACTGTGCACATCTGTGTCACCATCCATGGGCACCCAGGTGAGAAGGCACAGATGTACTTCTTGGCGTGAAGCACCGTTAGCCTTGAGGGACTGCTTCTGTCCCCCAGTGACATATTTACCGTCTCTCGCTATCCAAACTACAGTTGTTCTTCATGGAATTCCATCGACTCATTTGTAAGACATGTCTGCCCTGCTCCCCCTTTTTATCCAAGGATGTGGTGAGACCATCTGAAATAAACAGAGCCCACTCAGATCAGGCCAAAAACAACACCTCTGTCAACTGTGCACTCGATCCCACCTCTTCACTTAAGAGAGGGGCTGTACAAAGCCACACGGATTTAAAGCACTTCAAATTAAAATTCACATGTCGCTCCAAGAATGAAAGGAAATCAGCTCACCTTGAAAATGTTTGCTTCAGAAATTCAAATGTCTATTAAGGGTTGAAATCAGGGCTCTGTGGTACAGCATGTATGTAATGTGCATGGAGCTTTAAGGTTTATAAAATTGCCTATGAGAATCATATTGCTGCATGCCCATATACACCCATGGAATGATGAGTTATTATAGAATGTCGAGTTGCAAGACCTAGAAATTTGAGATCCATATTGACTTTTAGAGGTGTGCCTGTGAGCTTAGTGGGCTTAATAATTGATGAAATGATCATGTCGAGTCCCCAGTACCTACATATCCATCCCCCCTGCCCATCGTCACCACCATTGCTGTCTTGGGTTGTGGAAACACCTTAACTGGCTTCTAAGCCTCTAGTGCTGCCCCATAACAAACTGGTGTTCACACTGCAGGCCAGAATAGCTTTATATAATACGCCTTTGGCCCGCTCTCTTCTATAATTTCAAAATTCCAAAATACAACAAATGGTTTCAAGATTGGTGAAAGTCCAAGCGTTGTTCACCATTTTGAATACCATGTGTAAGGCACAGTGGATGAAGATGACAAGTAGCATGGAGCCAGTATGAAGGCCCCCGCCAAGCTGTCCAGTGGGACTTTCTTAGGAATCAAAGCTTGTGTTTGGTGGATTCAGTGATTTCAAGATTAGAAGAGAGGATGGGAGTTAAGAAATCAAGCCAAACCAGTTAATAAGGGACTGTTTAATATTTGCTAGGAAAGGAAATAGAAGGAATGGAAAGTAGAAAGGAATGTGGAGTTGATGCATTTTTTAATCAGTTTCCTAGGAATATTTACAGATATCTTGCCATTAGGAATGATCCAATAAAGGAAATGTTTATATGCCAAAAGAGACAGCTTTGACGGTGCTGTTCTCAAACTGATGAGGTGGGAGGGGACTCAGTGCACAGAGGATAGATCTGAGGACAGCCTTAGCTAAGGGAAATGGAGCAATAGTTCAGAGGCCAAGAGCACTTGCTGTTATGGCAGAAGACTCAAGTTCATTTCTCAACACTGGCATCAGGTACCAGCACACATGTAGATACACACACACACAAGCATAGGCAGAGACATGCATACACACACACTTAATGAAAATAAAAATAATAAAACAAATATTTAAAAAAGAATCTTAGCGCTTAGCTCATCCTTGACCCAAGAGGGAGAATGAAGAGAAAACACACTATGAGGTGTATCCTTCAGAAGAAAGTTCAAGTTTATAAATGTAACATTTTTCAAACCTCTAAGAATACAAAATATAAATATTAATATTGTTTTATAGACCCCCTTCTTGGCTCTTTCTCCCATTCTCCCCATGCCCTCTGCAGCATTTTCTCCCAGCTCGCTCCACACGGTATGATCACACTGCATCTTCCTGAGAGACAGCTATTTCCCTTAAAAGTACATCTAACCCATCTCCTCATTGTAGTCAAGAATAAATCAACACTCCCCACTTTTCAAATGATGACTTTTACTGAAAGATTAACATTTACATGAGAAGTATCAGAAGATTAGAGGCATTGAAATCAAAACCGAAGTGAAACTGTGGAAACAGTTAAAGTATAGAATCTGCAAAAGCCAAATGCGTGGCATTGTTCGTAGCATTGGTAATCAGAGGACAAAGCACATCTGGAAGACAATTTAAAAAGGAATTCAAACAGAACATAATCAGGCATTCAGAACACCTCATAATGGGTCTGGTGCCAATCTAGTTAATCATGTCTTCTGTTTTACGTACAGCACAAATAAGGTTGACTGAGATTTCATTGTAGGGTGATTGTCTGCTGAAATAGCTTGTCTTTGTGCCATGGGTCCCTGATGTACTAGCTTCCTGGCATCTTCCCTCCCTCATTCCTCCATTCCTCTATATACATATAGAAAAGAAGCTGAAATCCTGAGTCTAAGTGGCCTCACTTACTATATTTTCAAATTCCTTTCATTTCTCTGCAAATTGCATTATTTCATTCTTTACAACAAAATGAAATTCTATCATGCATGTGTATTGCATTCTCAGAGTCCACTTGTCTATGGAGACCTGTCTAGGCAGATCCCAATTCCTAACTGTGGAAAGAGTAACAGCAAACATGCATGTACAAATGTGCCTGGGTTGGGATTGAAAGTTCTTCTGATATGCCCCGCTATCATGTACCTGTGTCATATGAAAATTCTGTTTTTATATTTTTGAGCATCATCCACACGGATGTTTGTAACAGCTGTAGAAGCTCACACTTACACCAATAGTAGATAAGTATTCCTCTTTTCTTGCAACGTCTCCAGCATCTGTTATTACCTGTTTTCCTGTTGATAGCCATTCTAATGGGGGCCGGGGGTCAGGGAGTGGGACCACAGAGTAGGTTTACTTTGCATTTTACTGATAGCTCATGATGTTGAAAACTTTTCCATGTATTTACTGGCCTTTTGAGAGTCCTGAGACTCTCTGCTCAGATCATTGTTCCATTTTTTAATTGAGGTTTTTTTGTTGTTGTTTCTTGTTGTTGGGTTCTTCATATATTCTAGATATTAATCCTCTATTTTTATCATTACTTAGGCTGCCTCTTAACTCATTTAACAGTTCCCTTTTCTATATAGAAGCTTTATAATCTCATGGGGTCTCATTTGTCAGATATTTGACTCATTTCCTCAATGACTAAAATCCTATTGAGAACATACTTAATCTGAGTTTATGGCATATTCTTCATACTTTTTCTTCTAGTAGTTTCAGAGTTGCACATATTATGTTAAATTTTTTTATCTATTTAGAATTGATCTTTGTGTGAAGGGAGAGATAAGGATCTCGTTTCCTTTCTCTACATATGGATATCCAGTGTCCCAGCATCATTTGTTAAAGATGCTGTCTTTTCTCCAATGAGTATTTAGAGCACCTTTGTCGGAAATAATATGGCTGTAGCTGTTGTTACTATGGCCCTTTTGTACAGCCTGAAACTAATCAGCTATGTGGAGAGAGAGAGAGAGAGAGAGAGAGAGAGAGAGAGAGAGAGAGAGAGAGAGAGAGAGAGGTGTGCGTTGGTGTCCATATGCGTGAATCTATTAAACTGATTATTTGAGGAGGTAATTTTGAGACACATATTCAGATTTCAGTGAAGAACTAATCATGAAATAATGAGTCAAGTCTGAGTCCTGTAGAAAATCCCAGACGGAAGTGATGGTTCATTCTGTTTTGAAGAACTTCTTGATCTCGTTCATCTTTAATTAGCTTTTCAAAATGACATCTGTGGTCACTTTAACTCACAAACTCAGTTCTTGGTGTCATACTTTAAATACTTGTAAATCACTCACATTTTATTTGTAACATCATACCTCTCTGTATAGTGTTTTCTAAGCATCGGAGTGTCAGCCACAGGTTTTAGAGTCCCCAAATGTACCACAGAGCTGAAAATTTGTGGTTATGGTTATGTCTTTCTTTATACAGTTTATAAAATTGGTTTTCTATGGTTGTTACTCATAGTATGATCTTTTTGCTTTCTTTTTGTTTAATTCACTAAATCCAAAAGCCCCTTGGCTTCTGGGCACACACTAAGAATAACAGGAAGCTGATGATTTTAACCGAGTTCATCAAAGGCCTGATAGAAAAATGGCTTTTCACTTCAACATTACAAAGTTCTTTTGAACTAAAATTATAAATGGAGGTTTTCTTCAAAGTAAAGATTTTCAGGAAAAAATAATGTCTGTATTACTTCATAGCATGCATCCTTTTTTAAAGGATTCTTTATCAAAATTTATCCCTAATATAAAACATTGAGAACAACAAGTAAAAGCACCTATAAAGGTTTTTAAATGTTTTATATTTTAAAACTACAATTATAGTTTTAATCATTTTGCCTCTAAAATTGCCGTTTGACTTAATAGTATTTTGTTTGTTCTGAATTTTTCCCTTTTTGTTAAAATTTATTCAGATTACATCCCGATTGTTATCCCCTAACTTGTATCTTCCCGTTCCCACCCACCCTCCCTCTTTTGCCCATTCCCCTCCCCTAGACCTCTGACAGAAGGGGACCACCTCCCCTACCATAACCTGTTCTGATTTTTAGATTTTCTGTTTGTTTTGACAGAGACAGATACACAGACAGAGGTAGAGTACATGAAATTGAGTGGGGAGGAAGAGAGGGAGGGAGACTCTGTGAAGGATTAAAGAATGGGAAAACATCCTAAAAGTATATGAAAAATTAAATAAGACTGTTATTTGTATATATCCTTGTCAAGATATATTCTCATTTAATTAATGCCTATACTTTGAGTAAGTGTAAAACTGTGGGAAAATTAGCGTTCAAGTAAAAGAGAGCTAAGGAAAAAAATTAAGATTTCCCTTAATCATTTAGGCTGCTGAAATAAGCTGCTACCATTTGGGAAGTTTATAAACAACAGGGGTTCACCCCTTATAGTTTTAAAGAGTGAGAAGATCAGAGGGAGTAGAAAATTTAAGATTTCCTGGTGATCTGTTTTTCAGTTCCTAGATGGCATATTTAAATTCCATATAATGGAAGGTATATTTCTTGGATCTTTTGTGGTTCTTGCTGTTGTTTTTGTTGTTGTTGTTGTTGATGATGATGATGATGATGATGATGATGATGATGATGTTAAGAGAGAATCTCATATATAGCAGACTAACCTTAAACTCAACATCTTCCTGCTTCTGCCACCCAAGTACTGGGATTAGAGCCATGTGATATGACATCAGGATTTGAAGCTCTTTGTTTTAAGGACCCTAGTCTCATTCATTAGGGTTCCTTCACAGAACTTAATCACTTTTCAAACACCCATCTCCCATCTCCCAGTACCATGCCACCAAGGATTGGATCACAACGCAAGAATTTTGAATGGGCGTGTACCTTTAGAACATATCAATTCCAGAGGTCCTTGATTCTCGATAAATCACAGTAACAAACTCTCTCATACATTCTTGATTTGACATTTTATTTAATTTTATTTATTTTGTATGTACATGGCTGTGCGTAAATTGTTCATGTGCACACACATACATGCCATGACACACATGTGAATGTCAAAGGAAAACTAGCAGGAGTCAGTTCTCACCTCCTAGCATGGGGATCTCCAGGACCCAACTCATGCCAACAGTCTTGGGAAGAAAGCACCTTTAAAGGCTACGCCCTCTTCTGATTGGTTATTATTACTGCTATTACTATCATTATTATTATTACTGCACAAACTGCATATGGAAGAATATTTTTGTTTTTGTGGTCCATCGCTCCAGCCGTTGGACCTAGAGTTTGTCAGTCACCTTCTGAGGTGAAAGTGAGCCATTAGGAACTCTTGATGCCGTGCGGAGCTCTCCACTTCTCTCATCCCCACCAATGCTTTCATTTGATCTGTGGTCAATGAGAGCTGCTTCCTTGTCAGTGTTTACCCCCAGGCACAAGAAACCGGTAAAGAAATACACAAAAGTTGCCTCTGCAAGTGCAAAGTTACAATAATGTCTCTAGAAAGTGTACTTGGGATTCTCTGCTGAAAATATGTCTTCCTGTTGTGTGCACATGTTTCATTCTCATCTACCACCTGCAGGGCACTGTGGGCTTTCCTGACATGTCACATGATCATGTCACTACTGACTTACACAGCAACAGCCAACTTCACTCAGTCTGGCTCCCAGGGCGCTCCTTATTCCTTAAACTATAACCTCTGTAAGGCAAAATATTCTCTTCTGTTTTTCTTACTCCTACAGTGGCTCAGTAAATAAACATTTATAAGGTGATCAACAGTCTATTGAGCTGTGAAATATTCTATAAAGATACAATGTCATAATGCCCTTTTCAAAGTAATTAGTGTTAGCAACACATTTAAATGTTTAATGGTCAGTCTCTGGGTTTGTTATGAAGAGGGAATCCCTACTACAAGAAGAAGTGTGTGAATCACCCTGATTTGGCACACAGAATGGTTTTATTTAAGATACCAGCGTTCCCTGCCAACTTCAGACCATGGATGGCTCTTCCCAATGACCTTGCAAAGCATTGGTGGCGGGGGGGGGGGGATTCAACTGTGTCTCTGGAGACTATTACAGAAGACATCTAGGGACACAGGCCAAGATTCACAGTGTGTAAAGAATGTCCAAAGATTGATGATCATTTGTCCAAGACTTAATGAATTCCTAAGCAAGAATATGAGTCAGTTTTATACTGTTTGGAATAAGTTATAGAAAGCTAAATGTTGGATGAAAGCATAAATAGTTCTGCAAATTTTCCATGTTCTCATTCCTTCACTATTCACCTCCTCAAGAAAGTGAACAACCACTACCTTCATTCTCTTTGTGTGTGTATGTGTATGTGTATGTGTAAGCGTGCACATGCACACACACACACACACACACACACACGCACACTCACACAGACATGTGCATGTAAGTATATCTATAGTTAGAACACACTAGTTTCTTCTGGAAGGCCTCTGGGATTCCTAAGTTGAAGGATACTGTTCTCAGTCTCTCCCCTTCCCTGGGAAAGTTAAAAATAAGTCCTGCTGAAAAAATAAGTTGGCACTTGTTATTTGAGAAAATTGCTTTATTCCAGGAACTGCCTCATGTAGCAGAAATTTATTTACCATCTGTGTGGACTTTAAAATTTTTCCATCTTAACGGATACACAGCTGAAATAGAAACAGACCCTCTGTGTATAGGGCCTTCATTTTTAGAGAGTGTCAACTAAGAAAACTTTGGGGATTTTCAAGCTCCCCAGATGGGGAAAGCTTCATGGCCACCCCTTATCCCTGAGGTCTTCCAGGGGAGAACCTAGATTGACATCATCTAGTGACACTGAGAGTGGTTAGGGCATGGGTGGATGTGAACAGACTGTGACAAAGAGTAATTCTTTTTCTCTCCTCTCCTCTTCTCTTCATTCTCATCTCTTCCTCCTTCCTCCTCTGTCTCTCTCTGTCTCTGTCTCTCTGTCTCTCTGTCTCTGTTGCTCTGTCTCTCTGTCTCTCTGTCTCTCTCTCTCTCTCTCTCTCTCTCTCTCTCTCTCTCTCTCTCTCTCTCTCTTTGTCACACACACACACACACACACACACACATAATATAAGCAGTCTTTAAAGGATATACTATATTTCCATTCAAATTGTTCATATTCATTAAGAACTAATGGCTACAACCCAGCTAATTACCATACTCATCCCCTCACTCAGTTACTGGGTTTTGTTGTTAGATTTTTTTTTTAATTGCTATTATTTTTAGGTGAAAACACTCAATCCCAACCTTTTCGGCAAATTTTAAGCCTATAAACATGTTACATACATTCACACAGTTGTTTACTAAGTCTTCAGAAAGGTGTTTATGTTGACCAATTGAAAATCCCTTATCAATGCCTCCTCCTTTTCTAGATTCCCAGCTCCTGATAATTCCCATTCTACCCTCTACATCTTTCAGTGTGACTGATTTAGTTCCCACAGAGAGGGAGGTCAAGTGCATAGTGTCTTTCTTTCTGTATGTGGCTCATTTCATTTGGTAGCGCATCCTTCGGTCTTAATTAGTTGTACAAAAATGCCAGTATTTGCTCTATTGGATAGATAGTCTCACCTTTCCAGATTCAGTTAATTGATCATCAAAAATTTTTTAGATTGATGGTGCTCTCACCTGTACTTGTATAACTTGGAGGCAGGGAGTTGAGACAGTGTTTTCTCTGTATGGCCCTTGCTATCCAGAAACTTACTCTATAGACCAGGCCAGCCCCAAACTCAGAGATCCATCTGCCTCTGCCGCCAGAGTGCTGGGACTAAAGGTGTGCACCACCACCTGGTTATGAATTGGTATGATTTCAATGTGCACTATCTCTGATAAGTGGCCATATACCTGTCCATCATCTGTGTATCTTCTTCTGCAAAATACCCTTTTAGATCTTTCACATTATTTCAAATGAGGTATTGGGGTTCTTGTGACCATTGGATTATTACTGTTGGATTTTCTTGCATCATTTGTTGTGGTTTTGGATTTGGGCTATTCAGTTGTCTGGAGTCCTTACAGATTTTGCATATATAATTCCCTTTTATAGATATGTGGCATGCAAATGCTTCAAATTGTTGTAGTTACTTAGAACATTATGATCTAAAACGAGGGCTTGAGGCTCACCCAGTAAAGTAGCCACAGAACAAGCCTGATGACCTGAGTTCTCATGTCCAGATCCCACATGAAAGCCAGAAAAAAATGACATCAGAATTTATAACTCTAGCATGAATACTAGAAGCTGGAGAGGGCCCAAGAGTCTCCTGAAACGCTAAGCCAACTCCCTTGCTTATAGACACAGCAGCCACATCTGAGAAACCTCATCACAAGCAGGGTGGAAAGGCAAGGAATTACACCTGAAGGCTGTCCTCTGACTCTACGCATGCGCCATGCTATATGTACACCCACACTTACACACACATACTTGTGCGCATACACACACACAAAAGTATTCATGCATACATATCATATCCTACACACACACATCACACACAACATGCATACATACATATACCATACATATCATCACAGATACATACACAGTATACATGTGTTCATACATGAACATCATACGCACATATGAATCATGTTCACATGTATACATGTCAAAAACACATACATCACACACATGCACATACACTTCATACACTCATACACATCACACATGCATCATATACACATGCACACAAGTCACACACATATACAAACACACACAAGATATCACACACATGCATGGTACACACACATACACAAATCACACACACATCACATACATACATGCATACATCATACGCACACATCACACACACACACATGCACACACACATCACAACACAAAAGATAAAATAAAAAATAAAAACACTTTGGGCAATAAAATGCTTTTTGTCTGAAGTACTTTTAACTTATGTAATCAGATGAGACAGATGTGTTTTTCCAGCTGTATCAAAGGATTATTTTATTCAAGGGTTTTATTAAATTCTTCCGTGGGAGGAAGTAACTCTGCTCAGTAAGAGGGAAAATAAGGTGAGATTGGTGGTAGAGCACAAGCGAATTTATTGTTAGGCGGTGCTTTATATAAACCACAGAAAAATCAAAGGAAATCCAATTGCCACATTTTATGCAAAATTGGCTGCCCTGCCTGGATGTTTTCCCACAGTGAGTTGATGATATCATTTGACTGAATCTGCCTATGTGTTTAGTTCTTTTCAAATATTTTTTATTCCTTCCTAAAGACTCAAGACCCTTGTGGCATCTGGATATCTTCATAGACTTCAGCAAAGCAATTATCACAGTTTTCAAGACTAATAGGAAGTCACAAATATCTTAAAAATTATGTAGGGTTTATATGTCAATGCCATTTTAATGTCTTTTATTACTGCAAATTTATGTTAATCTTAAGATTCAAATGTAGATAGTGCAACTTTTAGAATATGGAAACTTAAACAATCTGTCTAAAATTTACCTCGGTGAATATCTATAATTCTTGCTACTTGAGCATTAAATATATGTCACTGCCATGCATACATTCCTCATCAGTTCTCTCCTTTAATCATCACAAAAACTTATAAAGTATATACAAATAGATAAAAAGTATTGACATCCTGACAAATGAGTAAGTGACAAATCGAGGTCCCAGACAAATTGCCACTCAGAGCTCATGTAGTCAGTACCCCAAAGCCACCCTGACCCAGGAGTGAGCATTAATGTGAGAGGCCCATCCTCTAAGATGTGTAGGACTGGTGTTTTATGTGGTGCTGGGGATTAAATGCAGGCTCCTGTAAATGCTGCTCAAGGCCAACACTGGCTCACGATAGTGAGCATTTCTATAGTGTCTACAGCTTCTCGGTTTATTATAGGAAACCCAGAACTTCCCAATAAGGAAAGGGTTACTTAGAAAAGGAATGATGCAAATTCACTTAAGGAAAGGAAATAATTTGGATAAAAGTCAAAGTTAAGAAAACAAAGTTAGTCATAAATTTGGGGGAATCAACAACAAAGTTATCCCTTGGAGGCACTAAGAAAATTAACTTGTTCAAGAGAAGAAAGAGAAAAATAAATATTATGAATAAAGATATATATATATATATATATATATATATATATATACACTTATTGTTAAAGTGTTGATTAAAGAAGCAATAAGAGAATAGAGCAAAAAAATAACTTTTGGTTAAGGAATTTGGGCACTTCCATGAACTGGATGGATTTCTATAAAAGAATAGCTGTACCAAATCAATCCAAAAAATCACATCAACACTATTTTGAAAGTATCTTCCTTTTACTTCCTTTAAAGAAAATCCAAAACCTATATGCTATCATACCAAACTCTAATAAGCTTTGAAAAATGAGATCATTTCAGTCTGTTGTTAATTCTCCCAGAGAACACGAAGGAAGGAATCTTGTTTCCCATGTAGACTCAGAAGCACTAAACAGATTTTTTTGCATGGAGAACTCAACAGTATAAAAATAAGGGAAGACATGTCAATTGGATTAATTTCATGCTAGGAATAAAAGAACATGTTAGTATTCAGAAGCCTACGTGTTCTGGATTGTCTTAAAGACGTTTATTAATAGGTTCAAAGAAACACTGTGTGCTTGTCTCAATGGAGACAAAAGGTATTTAGAAATTTCAGAGAATTGAAAGAATTGTCTAATTTTACAAATAGGGACCTGTGTAGGTTCCAGTCTCTGGGAGGCTGGGCTAAGAATCTGGTCACAGAGTTTTCTTGAGCCTTCTGGAGGCTAGCCGAGGAAGGCTCTTCCCAGTGAACCAGTCACTAGGAAGGCCTCCTCAGCAGTGAGGGACCTTCCCTAGCTTGAGGGAGCGCAGGATGGCTGTGAGCTTAGTCAGGAGTCCAGTGTCCCTTTTAGGTGGGGGAAGGGAGCCTCAGACTTGTGAAAATGCCAGATAAGCTAGATTTTAATTAACTAAGCTTAATGATAAAAGAAAGAGAAAGACAGGAAGCTACAGAGGGAGAAGCAGGGAGTGAGCGCCTCCATCCCAGACCTCTGGGCTTTTAAACCAAGGGTATGTGAATTGCAGGAGCCACACCCAGGACCCCTCCCGAGGCTTGTCTCCAGGGCAGCTTTGATACGTGTTTCTTCAAAGAGCCAGCTTTTGACACCTTTTGGTCTAATGTCTGCAGTTTGCTTTGCAAGTGTCCCTGCAAGGAACTAGCCTTTTAACACATTTTGGCCTTGTGGATTGTTGCCAGCAGGGGGAACACCAGCCTATTTCCGAGCCAGCAGGAAGCTTATTCGGAGGGGGCGGCTCCTCCACCTACAGACAAAGGCCCACAGACCTGTAGAAGTCTAAGGCAGATAGCACTGGTAATGAATGGTGCTCCCATTGTGGTACCTGTACAACCTAGTCCTCACCTGCACCCCAGGGGAAGAGGCAAAAGAATCAAACTACATGCCCCATGACTGTCCAATCAACAAATCCCACACAGAGCAGCCACACACGTGATTGCCCACACACGTGATTGCAAATAGTAGGTTGAGCACATTTGGGTATCTCCAGAAGATGTGTTTTTAAAATTATCTTTTATGAAGGTTCTAGAAACCATAAGTTACAAAGAAATAAATCGGAAAATCTTCAGGTGTTACATATTTTCATGTTTTGTGTGTCTCTGTGTGTGTGTCTGTTGTCTGTCTGTGTGTTAGGTATGTATGTGCACTTGCACACACACACACACACACACACACACATATATCTTTGATTTTTTTATGAACCATTTGTATTTGTTTTTATAATTTCAAACAATGTATTTTGACCATATTCAGAGTCACTTTCTTATTTTCCTGATTCCAAATTAAATCTATTATTATGAACATTTAGTCACTCAAATGGAATTTTAGCAGCATTTACATTTGTAAATACATTTAAATTAAGATGCAATTATATCACTTCCCCTTTGTTTTTCCTACCCACCCACTTATCTTTTTTTTAAGGCAAAGTTTTTAACTGAATCCTGCTAACAAATCCCAGGGATTTGCTTATCTCTGCACCCCCACCCAGCACCCCCACAAACATACACCACCCAGCTCTATGGTTCCTGGCATGCATTAACTCACCTGGTTCTATATGAGTTTCTTGGAATCTAAACTCAGGTCCTCATGCTGGCCCAGCAAGCTCTCTCTACCCACTGAGGCCACCTTCCTAGCCCCTCATTTTAGTGTCCTGTGCAAGGATATCAAACAGTGGCCTAAAAGATGATAAGGACATAAATGATAGAGGGCTATACTGTCTTCATATCTATATTCATTATTGTGAACCTTAGAGTCACTGCAAAGAAAAACAGAGTTCTAAGCTTTTCTAGACATTTAGCAAATAGGCCCCAAAGTCTGTGTGGAAGCACACTGGAAAGAGACCACTGAAGCAATGAAAGATAAGAGAACTGATAACCTCAAATACTGACATTTTAGAAAGATGTTATTAGTAATGTAATGTGTTTTGTGGAGCAATAGACAAATTAGCTATTTGAGGAGAAGACTTAAACAAAATCTAAATAAACCTCACAATGCGGAGAACTCTGGTATTTGATTCTCATGTTCTTAGGAATGAGTAAAAAAAAAAAAAAAAAGAATAAAATAAGATGTCATTATTCCTAGTTGGGCCTTGAGTTCTTTCTTGAGAGAGCTGAGATGGACTCATCCTTTAATCTCACAGCTCCAGCTGCAGTGGTGCCTGGTGATTACACTCTGCCTGTTTTCCAGACAGCAGCCTGGTGCCTAGGTATCTTCCCTGTGACCAGCTGTCTCTCTCTCAGGAAACCTGTTTATACCAGCAAGCTGTTCTTCTGATGGCTCCTGAACACTTTGTGGCCAGTTTCATTCATCCAAGATAACTATTTCCCAGGACAACCTGACCAGAAGAAGATTTGAGTGCTGAGACACAGATGAGGCAACGCACCCTAACAGATGAAATACACCACGCACTCTGTTACAGATCCCAGAGAGAAGAAGGCAGTGGCTTCCACAGCTAGCAGAGTGGAGGTAGCCAGTACACTCAAGGAATAGATGTAGCTCAGTGGGAGAGCTCACCCAGGGATGGGGGAGGGGGGCGAGAGCGAGAGACTACCAGGAACCCAAGGACAAAAGCCTTTCCTATAGTTCAGTGTATGGCCCTAAGTTCCCTCTCTATGGAAAGTTGTAATGGGTAGGTTGAAAGCAAAAAAGGCAGGGAAGCCCTGAGAAGTGACCCAGTAACTGAAGGGTACGCACTGTTACAAGTCTAGACAGTCGATGCCAGGGTGGAAAGCCATGTCGTAAGTCACGTAGGCTGTAACTAACGATCAAATGTCAGTTTTGCTACGTAGTCCAGGTTATCCCGGAACATGATTCTCTTGCCTTAGCTTTCCTAATGTTGGGAATATAGGTCTGAGCCACAGCGCTTAGTGCTATAGCTTCAGCCTTTACACATTCCAAAATTCAGAAAGTTTTTCTACCTCTAGATGTGGGAGCATCATGTGTTCTCCTGGATGGACATAGAAGAGTGACCTTTGTACTACTAAAGTATTAGAAATCATTCAAATGACCATTGACAAGAAAGTGGACAAAGCATGTATGTTTCACACAGATGCCTTTTACAGGCGTGTAGTTAACTCCAAGCACTGAGGTTCTGTAAAAGAATGTTGTGGAGATTAAAAAGGAAATGAGCTTTAGAGGCTCACACAGAGCATTACACATGCTTGCAGGATAAACACAGAATCGTATTTTAACACATACGCGGGCAATTTAAAAGTCTGTATTCTAGACCAGCAAAGATTAAGGAGCAAAGCAAAAACACTTAGGGCAGCATTGTAGCTCAGTGAGAGGTGGATGGCATGGCATATGACAGGACCATATAAGTAGATGCAAATCCTCTGTCTGCTTCTCATTACACAACACAGTATTGCCCCTTGCAACTTAGAGGAGTGAAACTTGTTTCCTGTATCCATTAATGTGCTCAACTGGAATAGGGTGAACCTTGACTTGAAGCGGATTTGTATGGGTTGAAGCATAAAGATTCAGAAGAAGTTGTATCGCTGTGCTTCAAGCTGTTATTTTTAAGATTTCCTTTCCGTAAATAGATTGCGACTTGCTCAAAGACAGGCACAGGCACTTAGACCTCTAAGCCACACTCAGTGAACAGGATGCGAGACTGCTGCGGTGGTGACACCTCCCACATGGAGCATGATCTGCCTTACACAGCTAATCCTCTAGATTATGGATTTAGAGGTCTGTCTGCCTAACAGCTTCAGGAACACTCTTTGTCAAAGTCCCCATGATACCCAGTTCTTGCTCTACAAGTACCCCCAGGCCTCAGGCCACAGCCACGCTGTTAGCCTAGATCCTGGGTCTTCCAAGATTCTGAACCTCTTTCACTATGTCCAAACGTCCTCTTACATTCTCTTCCTTTTTTTTTTTTTTTTTCTTTTTAGTTTATCTTGTTTATTTATTTAATCTGTGGGACTGCAAAGAAGGAAGTCGGCTAGTTAACTATGTTCTCCCTCTAGCTCTTCTAAGTTTTCATGTCCCCACAAATAGAACTGCCACTCCATCCCCAGATGGTCCCCTTTCCCTAGAGGACAAGTCTCTTGGGAAGGTTGATCATACTAGTCTTTAAAGACATAGGTCCTGGGAATGCAGCAAAATGTCAGCTTCCTGTTTCCTCACCAGAGAACAATAAGCCAAAAATAATAGCTCTGAGTGGCCATTAGAACAATGTTGCTTCCTCATGGCCAGAAATGGCCAGTCCCAATGTGGAGAAGTTCAATGCACAAAAAAAAAAAAAAAAAAAAAAAAAAACCACTCCATGTCAATTTGATGTGAAGTCTTTACCAACCTCACAGGCCAGTTTCCAGAGACCTAATTCACAGGTAAACAAAAGTAAAGCTTTTTCATAAACAAGAATTGAGGAGGGGATGGGGAGCAAGACGGCGAATAGTACTTAATTGTAATGTGCATCAGTTATTCTCTTTGATGCCTTGAATCAAATCCGAGGAAACTAATCTGCAGCCTGTGGTTTGTTTCAGTACTCACTTTCCCAGACTGCTCTGCTGCTTTATGATAAGGACATGTGCTCTGTCCAAGCATTTCCTCCCAGGACTTACCAGATGCTGAAACACTGAGTTACCACTGAGGCCCGAGTCCCAGGACAAATGCGTACATATTCAATCACGCCACATTACCCCACTAGATAAGCTTCCTGTGAGGTTCCCTGAAAGCTAGCCACGAGATAAAGAGCATCCCTTAACTGCTGTGTTTGTTTTTCTAAGGATATATATGAGGGTGTCTCAGAAGTTCAGCTCTTTCCATGAGAAAATGTCAGACTCATGTTGTCTGTAGAGGCAAAGGAAAAGGCTGTTTACCTCCAACTTGTTTTCTCTCTTTGTGCTAGTGATATCCATTAGCACCCATGGTGACCTAAGGGCCCCAGAAGGAGCTATAACAGCTGGAACATGTGCCCCTCTCTAAACACCATGGGTACACGGTGAGCCTCAACACCTTAGAGTTGACCTGATCTCAATCAGGCAAATTCTTTCTGGCTTCAAAGGGCCTTGGACTTAGATACACTGAATAGAAACAGTTACAATAAAAGTAATCAGAAGCCTGGAAGGAAAAGCCATCTGATTCCTCTTGTTCAGGATGAATTTCCTGCAAGCTTATCAAAGTTCCCAGCAAAACCGAGGCTTCTCCTCCGCCCTCCCCCCCCCCATAGTCTTAGCATTTGCAGAATATTTTAGACTATCAGATGAAATGACATAAGAAAACTGTGAATTATATTAAATCACTTCTTGAATAGATGTAGATAGAATTGATGGGCTAATTGGAAGATATGGTGGCCAAATGAGAACATGTATACGTCCTATGGCCTCCAAGCAACAGCCCTGCTAAGGAAGGACTAGACTAGAGGTGTTAGTCTCATCCTGCACCCAAACACATGATGTAGCTTTATCCTTTGTAGCACAGACAGGAACCAAAATGAAAAAGGCAAAAGATCCTAAAACTATGCATTCTCCCCACTACTCACAGAGCAAGCACGATGGATACCAGCAGAGATGCAAACCTCACTCAGTGATGCTTCTATGTACACGAAAGGGCCACATAATGTAGTCAGTTAGCGTCCTTAGACATTATGTACAATGACCTAGACAAAAGCAAGACCTGTGCCGTGATAGAAGAAACCTTGATATCAGAGAGGGGAGAGGAGGGACCTACCGGCTTCTCCACTTGTAAACTCTGTAATCTCAAGGGAGCTCTCCAAAGCGCTGCCTACCCTGTCAGACACAGAAGTGGCTTACACTTTACACAGAGGATAGAGAGAGGGTTAGAAGGAATGTCCGTTCTTAAAGGACCATTCATAGCTTGACGTCAGTAATAACTACCGTCAAATAACAAATCACTATTGTTTTCCTATTTTCATTGTGAAAGAACATACCCACGCCAAAAGAGAAACCCACCTCATGAGGTGGAGCATGATAACTACACAGTAGCATCTCCTCAAAGCATTGTTATGTCCTTGGCAAGGCAACGATAGAAGGGGAAGGAAGGAGAGAGGCTCAAACTGTTAATGATCCTTACATGGCTGAAGGGAAATTCCTGGGCGTGCAGCTCAATGTTGAGAAACACTGTGCAGATGGAGGAGTTGGATCCCCACATAAAGAAATGAAGAAATTATCCCAGGAAAAACTGAGGTGGGATAAGGCTAATTCCATGATGTGTTAGTTTGCATCTTTCTTGTGTAGTTTCTGCACATATATTTTTTTAAATACCCACAGGGTCCCGTTTTTCGCTTACAAACACCCTGCGAGACAAACCGTCAAACTCCCACCAGGCAAGACGTCTATCTTGAGAGTCAGCCCTGTACAACTGGAGTTTGCCACCCGTGTGGGGATTCCTCAGGCTGCCTGGCTTTGGTTTCCCTTATAACCTCTTTCCCGTTCCTGTACAGGATCCCTTTAAGCCTGGAATAGCAGACATGCTAACAGGAAAGATGGGAGGCAGGGAGTGGGGGGTCAGTCTGGTCTATACTTATCACCTCCCCAAACACTCCCTCCACGCCTTCTCAAGACCTCGCACTCTCGTAGCCTTATTTCTGCAGTCTTCATGCGACTCGCCTTATCTTGAGCTGTTCACCTTTGGGGGTTCATTCATTTCGCTTGGTTTTGTGGCTCCGGGGATTGAACTGAGGGCCTGTACTTGCTAGGTATTACTCGATGACTAAGACGCATCTTGGCCTGGACTGTGTGGGTTTTATCAACTACTTTTTTTCAGACCTAGGAAATTCTCTGGGGTAGAAACTATTTGTTACTTTTTTTTTTTTCAAAATGCACTTGTACAACTTTAGTGAAGTTCATCTCAAATATGCATGTAAGACGACTAGAGAGAAAACTCATGGGGACTTCGGATGGTTCTGTGAACGTGTTAATTAGGCAGCGTTCGCTCAGCTTTTTTTTTTTTTTTTTTTTTTTCAGCAACAAGTAAGGCATTTTATGAGGAAGGAACTTTGGAGTTGGAAGTTTCCAGTAGAGAAGAAACATGGTAGATGGGTGGGTCTCTTCAAAGAGACACAATACAGGGCAGCCTCGTTTTAGCAACCCGCAAGTGACATACAGAAAGAACTCCACTCAGAGTCAACTTTGTGGATCTGAGATTCATTTTTCACCGTTAGGCAGCTTTTAAGTGAGCACTCAGGCACCAGCCCTGAGCTTCAGCCAATGACCTGAGTACAATGCTCTGGGGTGGAGGAAAGGTCAGATGGCCACTATGATGTCAACCCAGTGGAACTGGAAAATGGGCGGGTTCAGGAACAAACAGAAGAATTTGGAGGCTTTCCATGCACAAGGCACCCAAGGAAGTATTCACTGGGTGAGTCGGGTGTGTGCTCTCCAGGACATCCTCCCACACATCAATTTATGAAAAGGGTTATGCACAAATCTCTTTTTATAGAGTGTTTTGTATGGCTTTTGAATCCTGCCACTTCTATTATGCTTATTCTCAGGAAGTAATTTTACCATAACATGCCTTTTCTTTCCCTAAAAATTGAAAGGGTCTCTACTGAGGCCGGATGGGCAAGGAAAGTCATCCCAGCCACTCTTCAGAACTTGCCTGTGCCTAAGTGTCCAGGCAGCACACTGATGAGGGAGGATCCCCTGGCCCAGGGTTCACCATGCTTTCCCACCCCCATCTGACCCTGTCAGAAAAACACAGTACAGCTCCAAAGCACAGGCAGATAACACCAATTTCTCTAAGAAGAAATCCAAAGGGCTGAGTAATTAGCCTCAGAGGAGTTTACTCACTATACAGCTGTGAGCAGAGAAGGGACTAACTTTCACAGCTTATTTATTGACACAGTTATCTGAAAAATAAAATCAGGAGGAAATTCAGCCTCGGAATCTTTTTGAGAGGACCACCTTCGGACATTGGGATGGATCCAGAAGAGGTCACAGGCTCTACTTCCTGTCCCAGAGAAAGAGAAAAAAAAAGGGGGGGGTGGAAAGAAGGGGAGGGAAAGGAAGAAAGCTGCAAAACACAGGACTTCACAGAACTCAGAGAGTCCCCAGAGAGCAAGGGGGGGGGAGGCAGGGAAGGGACTGAACTGTAGAGAACTGTAGAAATTCTACTTTTAGAAAATCACAGCCATCGTTTGTAGAAATACTTAAAAAACATTTCGTATTGGAAAAGAAAAGAATCATTATTCACTAGCTGGGTACAAGAAATGCGTCCATTGTGATGGAACTGAACGGGAGCCTAACATCCTTAGCTGACCAGCAAATCAGTTGGATTTATTCCTCTAAAGGAAAACTCTACATTACTACATCTTATGAAAATTGATCTACATACCAGTGTACAGGCAGAATAAACACTAAGTATAGTATATAAAGGTTTTTTTTTTTTTTTTTAACCAAAAGCTATAGCCTACTTTTTCTAGGTGAAATACAATTAGGGACTTGTTTTTCAGACCTCATCTTACATGATAGGGCAAAATGCATACAAAAGGTCAGCTCTGCTTGAAGGGAAAGATTGCGATTATAGACTCAGAGATTTCCAAAGGTCACCCAGAACCCTTTCCGCTGTAGGCATACCAAGTGCCAGCAAGATTTGCGATTTCAAAATTGTGGCAGTGACTTAATACCAAACGGCCCTTTTCAAATATAGCACGGTGTCATTTCCATAGCAACAGAGAATAAATTATTATTTTAGAGCTTTCTCAAAATGCCGTCTTAGCACTTCAAATAACCAGGGTGTCCAACTACAGCTACAGAGATACCTTAAGACTAAACAGTTTCCTAAATCAGGTTTTAAGTTTAATGCAGATTACCTAAGCCACAATTGGGGTTATGTTCTAAATATGGACAATGCTTTCAATTATGGCAGCTATAAATGCAATGATGGTAAGGCTGTTCAAAGCCACAAATGTGGACATGTTCATCCTCTGCAGTTTAATAGACAGCAACCGTACCCTGCAACAACATGGGAGTGCCCTGCAACAGTACTGGAGTACCCTGCAACAGTACTGGAATACCCTGCAACAGTACTGGAGTACTCTACAACAGCATTAGAGGCTCCTATATACTCTTAGAGATTGGGTGGGGTTGTTAAGCATTTGCATAATGGAGATCACAGATTCTGGAGACTGAATTTTAACATTCTGATGAAAACTAACTGGAAAATCTGCTAGACAGTCTAGTATGCTGGAAGCTCCATCAGAAGTTGAGATTCTGGTCTCTCCAAAGAGGGTGTCACAGGTGGATGATTTTACCAGCTTTCTGCATCCTGGTTATACTTCCTTAAAGGTGACTTTGAGCAACTAACAAAATCGATTACTAGTTACACATAATACACATCTACATAATACTAACAGGCATCTATCTGTGTGAGTCCAGACCCATCGGACACTGTTCCATTTGCTGTTTTATTTTATGGTCTTATTTTTATGTATATGATACTGTATATTTTACTTACATATCATTTGTATCACAAATACAAAGATAAAGAGTAACTACAAAGTGGCCAGGCAGGCATGGTGGCACACACCTTTAATCCTGACACTCAGGCAGAAGCAGGCAGATAGCTGTGCGTTCAAGGCCAGCCTGGTCTACTAAGCCAAGGCTACACAGAGAAACCCTGTCTTGGAAAACAAAAATAAAAACCAAACAAATAAAACCCAAACCTTAATTTAAAATCTTACTATTACAAAAAACAAACAAAAACCATCTTATTTTATCTGAGAAGACCTATTCTTCCCTCTTTTGGGAACAAAATTTTCTTATCTCCTCCCTGCCTTTATGAGTTGTCATTTCATTTAACAGTTGTCCTGTCAGTCACTTTGCATCCTTCAAAAATTTAGAAATGAAAGAACATAGAAAGACTTTAATCTGAAAGGCCCAATGTTAGGTTAATTTGGTCCATTCATTCACAGGTTCACTCACTAATTCAAAGAATGTTTTCTTCCTAAATATATTCTGAATGCTAGGGAAATAAGCACAGAACAAAAATTTTAAAATACATGAAAGCTACAAAAGTGACTACGTAGTCTCACCAAGTGCTTGGTTATGAAGGAGGCAGGTACCAAAAAGATCTGGAAGGAAAATGTATGGGTACAATGAGACAAGGAAATGAGGTAGGAGTGTGACTTTCAAAATGTGGTCAGACGTCACAGTGGAAAGGTGACATTGAAGGAGTGACCTTAATGCAGGCAAGAGTATGATTTCCAGGTGTGAGTGAGATAAAGAAACTGGAATCAAAAGTTATCCAGGCTACAGACCTTGTCCTAGGAACAGGAGGGTAGGGGTGGCTCCTGCAGAGGAAGAGACACAAGTGTGAAGAGATGAGGGCCTGGCAAGACTCTGTGTGGGTCAGAATATCTTTGGCTCTTATCCCAAGTGTTCTGGAGGTCTTTGGGAGGTTTGGGGGATGGAGAACTAGACAGTAGAATGGCACAATCAAGTATGTTCTGAGCAGCACATGTACAATGTATGCATACTGTGTACATCTGTGAGTCACATATACAACATTGACTATCTCCTCCAAAGGCAAATATTTTTATTCTCATTGTATTTGCTTATTATATTTGCTTTATAAGTAAAAAAAGGGGGGGCACGAGTAATTATTTATAAACAAAGGAGCTACTTCAACTTAAGGCCCCTAGGTCTTGATACCAAATCAGTTCTCACGTATTTTCTGTGAACAAATCATGATCTCATAGCCACTGAGCAAATGCTCGGTGCGAGCCTTCCACGGACCGTGCATTTGGAATGTGTGAAGACAATAATGCATGAAAGAAACCTTTCCTAGATTTCAGAGCAGCTGCAGCCATGCTATCTGCACACAGAAAACTGCACCTTTGTAGCCCTCTTCCTGCAGCAAAGTGTCCCAAGATTGCACATTCTGCACGTTTTCAGGAACCACCATTATGACATCTCTATTTATTACACATCCACCAGACACTTGTGTTTCAAATCTTAACTCTTTTCTTTGGAATATTGTTGAAATTTGACCACTACCCCACTTTTTTCTCAGGAAATTGGTTTGACCATATAATATATATTATATATTATATTTGTGTGTATAAAGAAAATAATGTACTGTTCAAATATTAGTTTTTCCAAATGACATATGGTATTTTAGCAAGACAGTACATTTTTGTTTTAATACATGTTTTAGCCAGCAAAATACAAATTTTCACCCACAGCTTCTTTGCTTTCTTATATTACATGCTCATTTGCTTTACGGGATTTTTTTAATGCTCATAAAACTATGACCTTGTGTAAATTTCCCTGGAGACATGATTCTCAGCATTTTCTTGCATAAACATTGTTTTTTTGTAACTACATGAACAAGTCAAACTGCACGTAGTTTTAAAATTTTTCTGTCTTTTTCATCACCCCTTAAAAAAAAGAAGTCCTATTCAAGGAATTCTGGTGCAGTGGTTGTGAAAGGATTTTAATGTTAACATTTGACCAGGAGAAAGGCTTTAAGCTTGGCACTGTTATTTTAATATTCTGAGACAGTTTTCACAGTGTTCTAATTTGTTGTTGTTGTTGTTATCAAGAAAGTGTGCATAAAGATAATTCTTATTTGCATAAATAATAACTCATATATCTTAAGAGCTCTTAAATGAGGCATCGTTGTTACATTAAAGACTAGGAACTCTGCAGCAACAACTAAGTAGACTGCTATGTGCTTTCAGATTATAAGAAATTAAAGAAAAAGAAAACCCAGCTGGACTCGTGGCATTTCTGTAAATTCCTTTGAGGATAGTCATGCGATCTCAAATGACGGATTGCTTCCTTGAGCCAGACAAATGAATTGGTTGTTCAGTTAACTCTCAGTAAAGCTTTCTATATGGGGCTGGAGAGATGGCTCAGAAGTTTCGAGCACTGACTGCTCTTCCAGAGGTCCTGAGTTCAATTCCCAGCAATCACATGGTGGCTCACAGTCATCTATAATATGATCCGATGCGCTCTTCTGGCCTGCAGGTGTACATGTAGGCAGAGCATTGTGAACATAATCACAAATAAATCTTTTTTAAAAAAGAAAATTTCTATGTGAAAATAATAGAAGAGACTGCCCTGGACCATCCACCCTATTAATTGTCATCTAAGAAATTCATCTACTTTTGTAATTCTTGTAAACAAACAAAAAAAGGGAATACCTGGAACTGGAGCGTTCTTTTCCTAATAATTTTTTTTGGCAAATTAAGTCCTCAGGGTGTAGGAGATGATTCAGTGGGGTAATGTGCTTGGTGTGCAAGTAGGAGGGCCTGAGTTGGGATGCCTGGCACCCACATAGAAACCAGGCGCAGCCAAACATCTAAGCCAGTGCTCACACAGTGCAGGGAGGCAACGATGAGGGAATTCCCAGAAGCTAAAGGGCCAGCTAGCATGCCTACCAGCCAACCACCCTGACTTCAGACAGAGCAAAGGCAAAGACTGACCTCCATAGAAGCTGTGCTTTGGCCTGCACACATTTCACTTTCACACACACACAATCTTCAGTTTTCTTGTTGCTTGTATATACTCACATTCTTTTTCTTCTTTTTGATAAATAGCTACAGGCTTAAAAACATTTCTTATCTTAACAAGAACACTCACCAGGCACTATGATTTGCACAGTCAGTTTCCTGCTTGCTATTTCTTTTATAGAATATGGATTAAATTCCCTGACCAGGTTATTATAAGGTCTTTGTAAGATAATGACGGTGGACAAGAAATAACTATTGTTATTTCTCTGTGGTCACTTAGTTGTATTATCTGGAAACTACAAACAGCATGACCATGAAGGTAACATGAAGCAAATACAGACCATGGAAGCACATAGCAAACTCCCCAGTCTCAGAATCACCAAGCTCCAAGCGTGGGCGTGTGTGTAGGCTCACCAGCAGATAAAAGTGCTCCTGGATTTGCTCATAATGTGCGGGTTGGTCAGACTTGCAGTGCAGGAAGCGTCCTTTGGTCATGGTTGTCATTTCTGCCATAGGCGTAGTGCGGATGGAGGCACGTTTTCATCCTGAGAGCATCGTGAGGTATTGCAGAGGTACAGCTGGAGAAGAAAGCAACACGTTCAATTGGCCATTTTATTTCCTCCTAATTAGTATTATAGTGCGTGAACCTGATGTAGCAGGAAAGGGGTGAAAACTTCAAACTCATTGCATTATGGCAATCACATAGTTAACTTGGGCATAGGGATACATGGACATTTTGATAACAAGGGTGAAGTATTTCAGTCTCATTTCTAGTTGTATATAAGGGAACAAGAAATTGAGTTCCTATTGTGTCATCATTTTTGATGTTCATTTACTCAGATGAAGTAAGTTATGGTCAGATATAAACATAATTACTTTGAATAAAATCAACTAAGCATTTTTCACTAGGAAACTCTTAGGGGTGACTATTTTTCATATAAAATATTTTTAAACCATCTCAACTTGAATTCTAGATTCAGTGGGAAGTCATATTCAATGCAGTCTTAGTTAGGATTTTTATCACTGTGATGAAACACCTTGACCAAAACCAACTTGGCGAAGAAAGTGTTTGTTTCACCTTATACTTCCAGGTCATACTCCAACACTAAGGAAAGTCAGGGCAGGAACTCAAGTCAGGAACCTGAAGGTAGGACCTTAAACAAAAGCCATGGAGGAGGGCTGTTTACTGGCTCACTTCTCATGGCTTGCTCAGCCTGTCTTCTTTATACAATTCAGGACCATCTGCCAGGGTTGACACCACTCAGAATGGTCTGGGCACTCCCACATCAATCATTAATCAAGAAACTACCTCACAGGAATTTCCACAGGTCAGTCTGATCGGGGCATTCTCTTAATTGAGAGTCCTTTAAAAATGACTCCAGCTTGTATCAAGTTGACAAAAGAGAAAACCAACCTGGACAGATCAAATTTGCATATTTGGAAATATCAGTGAAGTCCATTACTATGTATAGTCAATGTAAGTTAAATTTCAAATTTTATAAGCACTCAACAAACTAATTTAAAATTATCATAATTGGGCAAAATAAAAAGTAATTATGTAGCTTTGTTTTTACAAGTGTGCACTTATTCCCAATCTGACATTCTCTCATAGCTATTTTAAGAAAATTTGGCTAAAATTTATTCTTTATTCTTTTTTTTCAATTTTTTTTATTAATTTATTCTTGTTACATCTCAATGTTTATCCCATCCCTTGTATCCTCCCATTCCTCCCCCCCCCCATTTTCCCAATATTCCCCTTCCCTATGACTGTTCCTGAGGGGGATTACCTCCCCCTATATATTCTCATAGGGTATCAAGTCTCTTCTTGGCTACCTGCTGTCCTTCCTCTGAGTGCCACCAGGTCTCCCCCTCCAGGGGACATGGTCAAATGTGAGGCACCATAGTACGTGAGAAAGTCATATCACACTCTCCACTCAACTGTGGAGAATATTCTGACCATTGGCTAGATCTGGGAAGGGGTTTAAAGTTTACCTCCTGTATTGTCCTTGGCTGGTGCCTTAGTTTGAGCGGGACCCCTGGGCCCAAATCTGCCTATCATATTGTTCTACTTGTAGGTTTCTAGGACCCTCTGTATCCTTTTATTTTGCTATTCTCCCATGCGTCTCTCATTTAGAGTCCCAATAGGATGCCTTCCCCTCTGTCCCAGTTTCCTGGTAAGTGAAGGCTTTCGTGGGACATGCCCCTGGGGCTAGTATGCAGATATAAGTGAGTATATACCATTTGATTCTTTCTGCTTCTGGGTTAACTCACTCATTATGATCATTTCTAGCTCAATCCATTTATCCACAAATTTCGGGAATTCCTTGTATTTAATAGCTGAGTAGTATTCCATAGTGTATATGTACCACAGTTTCTTTATCCACTCTTCTACTGAGGGACACTTAGGCTGTTTCCATGTTCTGGCTATTATGAATAAGGCTGCTATGAACATGGTTGAGCAAATTTTCTTGTTGTGTGCTGGAGCATCTTCTGGGTATATTCCAAGGAGTGGAATAGCTGGGTCTTGAGGAAGCCCTATTCCCATTTTTAAGACAATAATTTCGTTTGGAAAATTTTGCTCATGGCTACCAATTTTGTGAGACTAATTTACATAAGACTTTTTCAGCCTTATGGTAAAGGTCGTTAAGAAAAATCATAAAATAAGCCACACAGTTTCAGGGAAGAGTACACTTACAATTCCAAGTCTAATTTTCTTTTCAGAATAAGCTTTCTATTTTATTACCCAATACTTCAGTGTAAACATTCTCCTTCCATCCTTAAGAGCTGTTTAGATAAAAATTACATGAAAGGAGTTTTAAGTCATTGTGAAGTTCAAGGACAACAAAATTCAGCAGTCATAATGACATCTTTAATCGTCGACTATGTAATAATAGCAGTTGGGAAACCATGTGATCAATGCTGTAGAGTTGTAGTTGTCACCAAACTAAAACAGTGTCTTGGATGGAGAACCCTCACATCTTCTAGATCCAGGTTTTTTGTTGTTTCTTCTTCACATCATCACCTGTTACTACTAGTTTGTGAAAAGGCAATGCAGAATTCAACTCCCATGTCACAGTCCTAAATGCTGGTCCATGATTGACAGTAGTGCATACAATATCTAGTTTATAGTACATAACAGCGCAAAAAAGTATATTCCCTCAGCATAATAAATCAAAGAGTGAAAAGTACACTTCTTGGTGTAACTAAAATGAGCATGACCACCATCTACTATTTGGACAAAGCAAGTACTTCTCACTTGACACTGAGATGTTTTGCTCCATGAATTCTGCAGTGACGACCTTTTCTTTCCCTTCCTGTTATAAAGGCAGAGGTCTCCCCAAGTACTCTGATATATTGACTCTACTGGAGTCAAGCCATGTGCCAACCTCTACATCTCCAAGGACTATGATTTACTCCAGCCCAAAGGTATACTTAGCTTTCTGAATAAAAAGAGTCTTTGTCAAGTCCAGCAACCTCTGACTCTCAGTCATTTCACAATCCTGGGGTTACTTTTCTTAATTGCTTTATAAGGTTAACCTCTAGAATGGTTGTGGCTTGTAAGGGACCATGTGCTCATTAAATTGGCTTTTTTGGTAATTAACTGAAATGTCTGCAAACTGGCATCAGTAGATGGAGTTCATTGAGGTCTCCAAACAAAATGGCTGAATTGGCTCATAGCAGGAAAGCAGTTGCCTCACAATCTCCTGTAGCTCCCAGGAAATGGTCAAAGAGCAGCAATATTTCCTTTTTTTTTTTTTTCCAAGAATGCCCTTATGCTTCCATAACAGTGTATTCAAAATAACATCCTCTTCCATGAAAATGCTCTAAACAAAGACAAGTCATTTCTAACATTCAGAGAACAAAAGGAAAAAATGAATGAAGAAAGGGACTAGGCTAATTTTGAAAGGATGATGTGGACACTACCTAAGAGAACTCTCAAATCAGGGCAGAAGCTCTTCTTCCCATCCTGGGAAAGTCCATGAATACTACTCTAAAATAAAAGTGCCTTGCAGGACTCTGTGAGTCACAACTGGCCTTTTTTTCCATGTGATAAGTGGAGGCCCACAGTGACACAACATGGCTGAACCATTGCCAAGGGACACGAGTCATACTGACAAAATCTAGTAAAAGTACTCTTAAAAATGAGAGTTATTTCAAAATTGTACTTTTAAGAATGCTCTATTTATTGAGATTCAGTTATCCATGTTGCCATGAGTCTGAATCCCTGAGTCCTTTAAATATATCAGTATTCCATAGGTAGCATGGCAAAATTAGATTAAAATGCAGATTATGCCTTAAAGATATTGAACCTATGTGGTGGTTTGAATGAGAATAGTGCCCATAGGTACCATTCGAATATTTGGTCCCCAGTTGGTGGAACTATGTGGGAAGGACTAGGAGGTGTGGCCTTGTTGAAGGAGATTTGTCACTGGGCTTTGAAGTTTCAAAAACCTATGGTGTTCCCAGTTAGCTATGTGAGTCCTGTTCCCGCCCCCCCCCCTGCTTCTCTCTCCCTTTCCCTCTCTCTCTCTCCCTCCCCCTCCCTCTGTCTCCCTCTCTCTTTCCCTCCCTCCCTCTCCCTCTCTCTCCCCCCTCTCCCCCTCCCCTCCCTCTCCCTCTCTCTTCCCCCTCTTCCCCTCCCTCCCTCCCTCTCCCTCTCTCTCCCCCCTCTCCCTCTCTCTTCCTCCCTCTCTCTCTCCCTCTCTCTCCCCCTCCATCTCTCTCTCTCTCTCTTCCTCCTACCACATGCTTGTGATCAAGATGTAAGCTCTCAGCTATTGCTCCAGCTTTATACCCCCACCTCCAGCATGACGGTCATGGACTCACAGTCCTCTGAAACTGTAAGTTTCAGATAAACTCTTTTTTTCTATAAGTCACCTTGATCACTGCCATAGAATATTAACTAAGTCAACCTAGAAGCTAGATAGTTTCTTGTTTAAAATTAGTTTTAGAAGTATTTTCAAAGAGCCAAGAAAAGTAATTTAATTGGTGTAAGTGGGGTGAGTTATAAAACAAAAAGCAAAGCCAAAATACCAAACAGCAGCAACATCTGTTTGGAAACAAGAATAAATACTGAAAAGTATTTTTCATATCGTGTTGTGTTGTTGATCTAGACCTTTCCTCTGCACAAACCAAAATAGACAAAAACGTAGGGAGGTTTTCTTTTAATGTTTTGTTGGAGGGCTTATTCCCTGGGAGAATTAAAGACCTTCATCCAGTGATAGTCTCCTCTTCTTTTCTAAACTACTATTAAAGTGTAGTAAAGAGAAAAGACTCACACATTGGCTAAAATGCTTGGCAATGTATAGAAAACTGCATCTCCACAAACCTATATCCACCGTAGCCCAATCTAGTTCATATTAAATAGGTCTCACTCAGGGTCACATCACACAAAATAAGAATTACATAATATTAGAAAAGACTGCATAAAGGCTTAGCTTTTAAAATCTATATATTTTATTCTCAGGGATACAGAGGATCACAATTTGAGGCTGACCATTTTGAACCTATAGAAAATCAAGTATGTTATGATTAAAAGAAAAATTGGAAAATAGCTGTTAACAAATATAGGCTTGGTGATTAAGGAAATTCAATGCTCCTCCATAGGACCCAAAGTTGATTTCCAGAAGCCACACTCAGTGGTTCACAACTCCAACTCCAGGGATACAGTACCCTCTTCTAGCCTCTGCAAGTGCACACACATACACATGCATGCATGCACACATTCATGCATGCATACATACATGCACACACACACACACACACACACAATAGAAATAAATTTTAAAAAACAAGTGTAGACTCATAACACCCATGTTAATTACTGCAATGAAGTCTATATAACCTTGGACACAGAACAAATTTAGAATAAAATGTTTAAAGTCATAACATACATAAGAACCAAATACTATAGGGGATTGGCACCTTTTCTTTATTCTTTTTTAAAATATACAACATGCCAAGTGGTTCTGACTACATTGTGCATGGATTTTGACTCTCATCCTGCCTGAATAACAGGCCCAGGCTATGATCTCTAATAACATCTTTTCTCATTGAGAAGGCTTTGTGGAAATCAGAAGACAATGTTAAGAAATGAGTATTCAGGAAAAAAAAAAAAAAAACAAGAAATGAGTATTCTTATAAAGGGAAAAAAGGAACAAATGAGATAGCTCAGAGGATAAAGTCACTTAAAACCAAGCCTAGTGACCTGAGTTTAATTCCCAGAACCCATACAGTGGAAGGGGAAAACCAACGCCCACAAGTTGTTCTCTGAACACAAGCCATGGCAACCTCACCCACAGCGACACACACAAATAAGTGGACAAAAAGGAACAGATTCATTAGATGACTCAGTAGCATGTGGGTTGTCAGATTTTGACAATGACAGTAAAGTATATTACAGTGTACATTTTATATTCCTGAGGGAGTGGTACCATCACAAAGTGAGAGGAGTGGACATACCATCAGTACTGAGGACAAGCATTGCTTATTCCTTTTATCCTTTTATGGACTAAATTATGAAATTTGTCCATATTACCTTAATATTGTAATATTGATTCAGGAGGCAAATATGGTCATTCCACTTAACGTCATGATTTGCCAATTTATTTATTTATTTTAATTTTAGAAAACAATCCAAAAATCCCTTATCTTTATAGCATTTTTCTGATACACCTTGATCTGGAGCTAAATCTTTCAAGTAGTCATAATGTATATAAGAGGTTAATAGCCGATGCCTATTTCATTTGACAGCCGTAGAACTAAGTAAAGACAGAGCGTTCCATGACTCCTTTTTTGGATTATCTGTCTCCCTGGAGCTGAAGAATGCTAAATATGGGCACAACAGTCTGAAACTTCTGTTGCTCACACTCTCACCAGCACACACATATACTTAATTAAGTTTGGCTCCTTAAACAACTCTCAGGTGCTGAGTGTGCAAATTCCTTGAGGCTTTTAAGTAACTACTAACCTGGAAAAGAGCTGTCTGGGTTATTTTTGTTTCCCTTCCTTTTTCAAGCTATTGTACCTCAGGGTACAGTGTGTATCACACACACACACACAAAGGAAGCTCCCCTATCATTAAGGCTGGTGAAGTCTATAGTCACCAGCCCATCCGAGAGGCTAATTCTGTCCTCATTGCTGCATCTGGTGAGGAGTCCAGCAAGTGGTCTGTTCATGTTGGTTGTTATGTGTTAGCCTTAATGATGGCTTGCTCTTGTCTTGGCCTTTTTCTACCTTGGAGTTGACGGTAGAAGGTACCAAAGCTGGTGGGCTCTTCTCTGTCTTGCCAGCCCTGTAGCTCTCTGTCCTGTCCCTCTGTGCTTTTGACTCTGAAGAACTGATTTGTAGGGTGTAATGCCCAGTACTTCTTCTTGCATGTGACCCCCACTTACTTTTTTACCCCTTCTCTGCAAAAATATATTGGTTTATGCACCAGCTTAATTTGTAGTAAGCTGCAGCTGATTTTTGAAAGGAAGTGGAAAGAGACCAAGAGCAGTAAGATCCAACCACAAATCTGTCAATTGACCCTCCTCTCCATCTCTCCCTCTCTCCTCCTCTTCTCTTCCTCCACTCTGCCATCATCTTCCCCAACTTCCTTTTCTTCCTTCCTTCTTAATCCTTCAGATAAAGGGTTTAGATATGAACACATTAGCCTTGTCACTGTCTTCTGGAGTCTATGAAACTGACTGGAACGACTTTTCTGAAAACCATAATTGTCACTAGGCCTAGGATGCTGGACGCCAATGGCTTAGTGTAAATCTTAATTGCTAGTGAATCTTGCATAAAAAGAAGAGATGAATGCTAAATATTTGACATTACCTGGAAGAGCACAGCTTCCTGAGAGCAACACCATAGCATAAAAATGCATGGCGTGTGTGTGTGTGTGTGTGTGTGTGTGTGTGTGTGTGTGTGTGTGTGAAAGAAAAAAAAAACTCCGTCTTTGAGAAAGTCATGCTCATTATAATACAAAGTTTCCAAGGAATATTGCTATATAGAAGTATTTATACATTTAACATAGTGTTTCCATAACTCAAATGACCAAAAGTAGTCTTTTCATGATATTCTGTTGATATAGGCTTCAGTTAACATTTGGCTTAACCATTTGATAAAGTCTCATCCAGACGCTCAGATTCCCTTGAAGGTTCTAAAGGTCATGAGGAGTGATTTCACATCGGGTTGGTATGAGTTAAGAAATAAGAAGGGCTAATGTGTTTAACACAAAGAATTGGAATTAGACATTTCACTGTGTTATTCCCTGAGGTTTATATTGATGCTGTAGTCGATAATTATGTTTGACTTTCTTTTGTTGTTGTGTTTTGGGTTGTTTTTTGGTTGGTTGCTTAGTTGGTTGGCTGGTTGTTGGTTTTAGACAAGGTCTCACTCTGAAACTCACTGTGCAAAAGTTCTCTTGCCTGAGCCTCCTGAGGGCTGCCATTAGAGGCTTGCTTCACCATACTTAGCCTTCAAAGTGTACTATAAAGACAAGGTCCTGAGAGCTGAAGAGAAAGAAAGGTTGCCTCTGGATTCTTGGCAGTTCTCACACATCCTCCTTTGGGTGCAACATAAATTGGTTAGAGAACAAAATGGGGAAGAATCAAATGTGCACAGAATACATATTTCTTCTGCCAGAACAGGCAAAATTGTACATTTCAGCAGTTAAGGTATATTGAAGATGAATGTATTCCTTCATAATGGTTCTTTGTAGCATTATTTTAGGATATATTTCATGTTTAACATGCTTGACTATTAATATTATGTGTCATAATTAGAATGTGCTTCCTAACAAAGTATGAATACAAGATTGTTCTTACACAATATTTTAAGCATATACATGGATAGTACATACAAGTAAAAGTAGCTTGTGGAGAATATGTATACAGTCAACTAACGTGAGCCAACGGAGGCTCACAGAGACTGAACCACAAAACAAAGAGCATGTATGTACACGTTCTAGGCCCCCTACACATATGTAGCAGATGTGCAGCTTGGTCTTCATGTGGAACAACTGGAGCAGATGCCCTCTATAATTCAGATGCCTCCCCTTTGGATCCCATTCCCCTAACAGAGCTAGCTTCCTTGTCTGGCCACAGTGGCAAAGGATGTGCCTAGGTCTATGGGGATTTAATGTGCCAGCATAGGTTGGTACCCATGGAAGACCGCCCCCTTCCCTGAGAAGAAGAGTGGAGAATGGGGAGGAGGGATAGGCAAGGGGTGGGACTGGCAGGAGAGGAGGGGTGGCTGCAATAAGGATGTAAAGTAGGTTTTTTGTTGTTGGTGGTGGTGGGTTTTTTGGGTGTTTTTGTTTTTATTTTGTTTTGTTTTTTGTTTTTGCCATCGTGATATAATGCCTGACAGAATAACTTAAAGGAGTAGAGACTTATTCTGGTGTATAATTCCAATGAGCTCAGTCCCTGGGCACTTGGCTTCATGTTTCTGAGCTCTTACAAAATCAAAACACCTTGGTCTTAGCAGCATGTTAAGGAGGAGGCTGAGTCTTCATGGCAGACAGAAAATATCAAGCTAAAACAAAAAGTGCCAAGGGACAAGATATCTGTAGGACCCTTGCCAGTTGACCTCCTTCCTCCATCTAGGCTCCACCTCCTAGTTTTAAACTCCACCAACTACTTTTCACTCCTCTTAATGATGCTATCATATAATTATTGGTCACTAAAGGAATTAATCCACTAATCCCTAGTAATCTAATCTCTAGAAATGACCTCACAGACAAGTAGAGTATGTTTAATAATGCCCTAGGCATCTTCAGTCAAAGTGCACTGACAGTCACATAGCAGGAAAGTGGAAAGATAAAAAAGATCATTGTTGAAAAAAAAGAAGTTGTTGTATCCCCCTGACACACACACCCTTTGTCATTAGTCCCTTTTATATGTTGTGCATGGCTTTGGCTTATTTTCTTATCTCCAGGGGCATGAAGACATCACTCTTACTGTGCTCTCACCCTCTGAGATGCCATGCATGCCTATGTTGACAGATTCCTATCTTACATGAAAAGAACTGCATGTTTAATATCAGATAAAATATCTATGCAACTTTTTGCCAAATTCTCAAACACATGAAGGCAGCATTAACCATTCTAGACACTGTACTGAGATATAGAGCCAGTCCAATCAACATGAGTGGGGGTGGCATTTTTATGAGAAAGTTGATTCTTATTTGCACATTTTTGAATGAAAACAATGAGCAGAGAAGTTTGTCACAGTGTCTGTGAAATGTGGAAGCCATCGGAGATCACCATGTAGTGTATAGTGGGCACTGACTTAATTGTGTTTCTCCACGTGGACTCCACAGGACACCGTTTCAACAAGAGACAACAAAAGGAATACAGGTTTCTCTAAACAAAACACATGAGAAAACCAGTCCCCCAGCTGCTCTTTGAAAATTCCTAACAAAACAAAGTTCTGAAAACCCTGTGGTTATTAAATCAATTTCCAAATTTACTAGGTCGGAAAGCTCTTCTCCTTCCCAATATCTATGGTCACTTTGTAGATGCCCTGCTTGGTGGGACACATTTTGAGGGGCATAGCACTGTACTCTGGGTCCTGTCTTTCCTCTTCTGGGAAGAGTATGCAAGGCAAGAGTTAGAGAGCTGATGGTGAGAGAAAGAATCATTTCCACCAGGTGTCCCTGTTATCACCTGGTTTAGGAAGAGAGCCGTCGAGTACTGTGCAGCCACTACACTCTAGCTGCTGCCCAGTGTGCTCAGTATGAGAGAATGCTTCTCTCTATGAAGCCACGAATAAGAATTACTCATCTCCTGATGCTGCAGCTGATACAGACCCCCAAAGAAGGACTGAGAACAGAGTTGGCCTGCCTTTTGTCCCTCGAAGGGTTGTTGACTCTGGGAGAGAACAGAGATATAGTTTCTCATTGTGTTTAAAGGAATATAAAGATTGATTCTGGTGCTAATTACCACTGAATTTCTCAGTGACACTGAACAGTTGCCACAGAGATCTGATGGCTTGGAAAAATCCAGAACAGCTGCTCTCTGGTCTTTCATAGACAAAGGCTGCTGAGCCCTAGTTTGCCAAGGGTGTAGCTGCGTGTTGACATAAATGCAATTAATCAGTGGATGGGACGTGATCATAGAGATAGGGGGTAGCTCTTTTGTGTGAGGAAGGACTCTATGAAAAGCTGATATTAGAAAAGAGAGAAATCCGAAAACAATGAGGAAATCAGCCTGTAGTTCAAAGAACCAAGCAGAGAGCTTTCTGGGAAGACAGGGAAATCATACTGTTCAAATATATCTAGGAAACCAGCAAGAGGAAAGAAACAGGAAAGACTCATGGTGTCTTAGTCAAAGGCTGGGGCACAGTTCCTTAGAAACAGTAAGTGAAGATCACCACTGTTGGGAAGGCGTTGCATTGTTTTAGAGGTATAGGAACAACATGAACTAATACACACATACACACACACACACACACACACACACACACACACACACACACACACACACACACACACACACCCGTGGCTCATAAACTCACTTCAGAATGGGTTAAGAATAAAGTATGAACATTTCAATTTTTAAAAGATAAAAACACACGTAAATATCAGACTACTAAAAATACTTTTGATTAAACACCTGTGAAACAGCAAAGACGATCCATCCCCATCATCACACAGTAAAATCTCATGCGCAGTTTTTAAAGGACCAGTGTTGCAAGCCATATGGGCTTTTGCATGAAATTCATTTGGCTGAGTATTAATTCTTCATTTCCAAAGCTCTCTGTCTTCTTTCATGCAGGTGTGTATATGTGTGCATGTACACATTCATGTGGGGAATGTATGCAAATTTGCATGTGTACATGTGGAGTTGCATGCCCATCTCTCTCTCTCTCTCTCTCTCTCTCTCTCTCTCTCTCTCTCTCTCTCTCTCTCTTTGTCTGTGTGTAGGCCAGAGTTTGATATCTGAATGTCTTCCTCAGTTGCTCTCCATCTTTCTTTCTTGAGATAGATCTCTCATTGATCCTGGGCCTCGCTGATTGGCCAGACTGAATAGCTAATGAGCTCCATGATCCTTCTGTCACAGCAACACCAAGGCTAAAACTACTGGTGTGGCCTACCACACATGGTTTGTGGCTGGTAGGGATTTGAACTCAGGTCCTTACACTTGTGCAGCAAGTACTTCTATTACTAAGTCACCTCTCTATCCCCAATACTTTCTAGACTTCTCCAGTGGCCAAAGAGAATTAAAAGTTACTGTTTTAAAGAAATGTACTAAAAACATCATACAACTGTAGAATGTATAGTCTAGTTAATAGTAAAATACTGGCAAGAAAAACACAAACCAGTTTATTCACAACATGGATTATGCAGTTTCACCCTTCCTCAGTCTGTAATAGTAATCTCAAAATCATTCAGAGTCCTAGACAGTTATAAAATCCTAGTGGGACCTATTGACTGAAGCAGGCATAGGTCTGTGTAGGGGTTGGGTCACCATCAATGACCTTCAAAGAGTCCAGACAGCCTCCTAATGTTGTTATTTGAATCAGGTTTTATTTCACTGATGACCTGAGGGCATTCTCTGGCAGGAAATTTCATAAGTTGAGAGTTGAAAGCATATTGTCTGTACCCAGACATGGCTTAAGAAATAGCACCCCCAGCTCCTGCAGGCCTGCCTACTCTGCAGTCCCCAGGAGCCAGTTACCAGGGCAATATAACAATATTATTTGCTATATGTAAGCATGGGGACAGACCTTGTAAGCCTCAGACATAGCCATTCCATGAGGTCATATGTGCAGATGTGAACTGTTGAAAGAAATAAACATAAACTTAATCATGAGAAAGGGAGACCTTCTTGCTTAATGGGAAAATGATTCACTTTGCTTAGACCAAGTATGAGATGGAACTTTGTGTGTTGACTGTCAGGAAATAAAAGGTGTTTCTCCTTTAAACGATGCTCAAGTGGCATATTCTGGAAATGTGAGCAGTCGCCGTGGGCCTGGAAGCCACCAACCGTCTATTGACAATCAAAATGAGGGCTCTCCGCCACCACTCCTTGTTTGTGCATCACCTTGATATTCTTGTTTAAACGAAAACCCACGCTCTTCAGATTTCAGCTCGTTAACCGGAGAAAACATAGAAATAGTACAAACAGGAGAAAAACAGCAACTAGCCATGGGAAAGACATGGGCATCAAAGACAAAGCTGAAATTCGGGAGCATTCAGATTTCTGTAAGATCTTTGAGATTTGATTAACAATTATTTTAATGTTCACATGCATGATGACATCAAAGCTGGGAGTGTTAAATAGGCAAAATGACTTATGAACAATTTTTCCAATTCTTCCTAAAAGAAAAAAAAAAGATTTCAAGAAAGCAGAAAGATTATACTGCTACAAACTAGGCAGGAGGTTGTATTTGTTCCTTAATTTTATTTAGCTTATTTTTTTGATTGTCAACTTAAAAATGGTGTGGCTATATGTTAAAATATATTCTTCTTTAATATATGCCCTAGAAATTCAGATTTTATGGAATTTTAAATGTAAAATGCTTTCAGTTTCCATTAAGGGCTGGGGTGTATACCTCCCCACCCCCACCCCAGCAGCATTGTGTACAAAGCTGGGAAAATTTGCTTTTAAACCTCTACTTTATAAACATCTGTAGAATAAATTCATTTATAGCGGTACATGATTTCTAAGGAGGATCCTATGCACTTAGAGTATAGTTCAGATAAATGGATGCTTATATTGTGAAGCACACTTTAAATGCCACTCCATCTTAAAAGGCAGCACAACAGAGCAGAGCTGTTGGAAACTACCATTTTCTCCTAGGCCTGTGAGGCTGCAGAATTGTCTAGTTGCAGGGCATTAAAATGAGTGCCTAAAAAAGGTAAGAAGATTTTTCCCCCATTATTCCTAAAGGAGTCTTTAAACTTGTATGGCCCAAAGTTTTAGACAATGGCATTACAGGGAGAGAGAGGGAGGGAGGGAGGGAGAAAGAGAGGGAGGGAGGGAAAGAAGAGCCTATTTTATGGGAGAATCTGGGATAATGAAAATAATGAAGGTGAGGAAAAAGCAGAAGGGCTTTAGGGGTACTAATGGCTTCCCATTTCAGAGATTGGGTCTTTATGGGTAATTGAATACTCAACGGTAAAAATCTGATCTGATGCTGTTGTCAAGTTAAGCTTAAGATCAGCTGGGCTAGCACAGTAAAGCAAACCAAGCAATAGTAGTCTCTTAGCTTGCAGCTTTATTTCTGTAGGGCAGAAATGTGCTCTTATGTACATTTGAGTAATATGAAAAATCAAAGTTACAGACTGGGAAGGCAGGTCTCTGGTTTCTGGCTCCTGTTTCCTGTTAATCTGTCAGGAGCCTGGGGTACTAGCTACCCCTGCAGAACTAGATTCCTTTTGTCACGGTTGAGAAACTGATGCTGAAGCTTTAAAATTCCTTGTCTATGTCCCCACTGTCATCTTTTTGCAGTCTTGACACTTTGAGGGCTAATCAGAAATCATGCATATGAGTTTCTGAGAATTGCAGAGCAAGTGGACTGGGGCAAGTGATTAAAAACAATGGTAACGAGTTCCAGCACAGCCCTGGGAGTCTGACCTAGGCCCTCTGTCTGGAGGCTTTAGGGGAGGAAATCTTCCTGCTTCTGTCCTCTGCCTCTGTCAGGTGCCGAGAAGCCTTCATGCCTCTTAGCTTGCAAACGCACTACCGCGTCTGCTTCCATCACACACGCTCTTCTCTCCATGGGTCTGAGTGTGGAAATCCTCCACTGTTCATAAGGATTGTCACTGGCTTGACCTGAACTAAGCCTGTATGACCTCTTCAGATATATCCGGAAAACCCATTACAAATGAGGTCACATGCACAGGTACGAAAGGTTCAGCTTGACCATGGCTTGCTTTCTTTTAACATCTCTTTTGGGGAGCAAACCTAAACCCACAATAGAATTATTGACGTAATACCACTTTTAAAAATTAAAGAACAGGCACATTTACCCTCCGATCTAGACGGCCTAAAATTTCAAGAGCAAGTTCAGGAAGTGGATCAACCGATGCTGAAATGTGCCTTGTGAAGACTAGAAAAGTCACCTCCTTCTGTTTCCTATTTGCTGGTACATTATCTCCCCCCATTTGTGTTTTCCTGAAATGTTTAAGGAATATCTTGGATTCCCGAGACTTTCAAGATGCCAGTCATTTCTTTATTCCTTTTAGTCTAGTGTGGTTTTCTACACTCACAGATGCGCAACAGTGATTCCACTGGTAATATCCCACTCACCAGAGACTACTTATTCCACTACTGCTCTCTCTCCAAATTGTCACCACATGTTGTGTATGTGTGTATGTATCTCTATGTGCATACTCACACATACATTCTCAATACTTATATGCTTCCACATTTTATAGCTTCACATAAAAATGCTAACACATGTCTGGTTCTGGCTTTATGTATGTAATCTAGAACGGTAACATATGAGACGCTGGAGAGTTCTTTGTCTCGGTACTCTTGTTAAATAGTTGCTGGAGTGCCATGAGCATTGGTAATATCGCTGTTTATAAAGCTATCAAATCTGACTGTGCAGAATGCCCATTTGTTTTTCTCCATCCCATGAAAAAAAGAAATATTTTCCCATTTTTAATTTTTCCCCAAAGTGAAGATACTTTTATGTCACAATTCCTACTAAATCCATGAGACTAAAATCCCATGATAATACATGTAACCGAGTTAACAACCAGTGTATAATTGAAATATCTCATCTTACTATGTCAGTTTTAGAAAAAAAAATTCTATTATGTGTCATTTTGTGAAAAGAGACTTTGATACTCTGAAACTTTACTTGTGTGTCCCATTGATTCATCTGACAATGAGAAAAAACAGCCTTGGCTAACGTTGCCTGTGGGCAAGCCCTTGCAGTTGGTTTCTGTTAAGGATAGCTATGAATCTTTGCTTTCTCCAATCTGCAACTACCTTAATAGAAGTCCCGCCTTTGAGAATATAACACTCCCACTTCTGGTTGTAGCTGCCACACATACATGGATTTTGTCATGTCTGGCAAGCTGTACTGGGACCTGGGACATACCCAAATACTTCCAGCAGTGGTCCATTTGACCAAAGAGAAAGTATCCATGGCTCAGAAAATCTCTTTAAGGTCTGTTCTGTTCTCTGTGAATGTGTGTAACTTTCTTGGACTGGTCTCAATAGTCCCTTTCCTCCCAGTGGCCAGGACCTTCTGTGTCTGTGTCTACCCCTGCCTTTCCAGGGCATGGCTTCACCACTTGCCCTAAGTTTCCACACTATCCATGACTTCTTCTTTCTAAACTGATTGATTCATTTCAACATTTAAATACCTCTAGGCTCCCCGCTCATGAAAAGGAAAAGGAAAGAAAAGGAGGGTAAGGAGGCAAAGAAAGAGAGTGGAGGTGAAAAAAAAAAAAAAAGAAAGTGAAAGAGAAAAGAGGAAAGGAAGGGAAAGACAGAAGAGGGAAGGAGAGGGAAGCAGAGAGGAGAAGGCAAAGGAGGGTAGGAAAAAAGAAAAAGAGGAAAGTAGAGGGGAGGGGAGGGGAGGGAACAGGAGAGGGGGGGAGAGCGCACCTAGCACCATGTGGTACCTACTCCTGGACACTGTTTTCCTTCTCAGTCAACCTTCTAACAAGCACAAGACTGATACTGTTGTCTTTGTCTGCTCACATCCTGTCTACATGTGTTTCCACTCTTACAACTGCAGCCCTCTCAACTCTGTCTCTTGAAAGCAGCCTCACAAAAGCCACTAGTTCTCTGCTGGCTGCCAACCGCGAAGCTCACCTGAGTCTTCCTTGTCTGCCTTCTTTATGAGGGAGGCAATTCACAGTCTCCATCACACATTTCCTAGGCATGGACACGACTTTTCCAGGCGTAAGAAGCAAACAACAATCTTAAAATGGACTAAGATATGTTTGGGTTCTTTTGCCTTTCTTAAGAGAATCAAATTCTCCTCAAATGACATTTAATAGAATTTAAATAAGCCAATTATATGTGTGTGGGTTGCAATTTTTTACCATTAAAATGAGAAATCATGGTATCAGGAGCATGTACTGTATCACTGAATCATCAGTGATAGATTGCTTTATAGTTGCTCCTGATAATCTTTCTTTTTTACATTAGTTCACAATTCACAGTATCCCTCATATTACAATGTCTTCTAACAAGACCTCTGTGCGATGCCTTCATTTCTGGGTCACCTTTCTTGATGCCCATAAGTGGCAGCCACTTGGAGCTCAAGGTAGATCCAGTTTGGCAGCCTACTGAAATGGTTTGGTTATGTATCTCAAGTGGGATGTACACCATCACTTCAAGAGTCATCCTAAGAATGCACTCACTTCTAGAAACCTGACCACCAAGCTTGCTCCATAATGGTAGTTACTATGGACAGCTAGGCTTTGAGTACTCAGCTTCTCCTCGCAGTACGTCAGTGGCCCTCAGCCACAGGGGTACCACAAATTACCACTGCGAATGTAAGTATAGAAAAGGGCAGGGAGTGAGGGCTAGAGTGATCCTCAGGAACTAAGCCTGTTGTCCTCAAGAAGACTGTGAGGATAGAACAGAAGAATCCAGCATCAGACCGGGAACTTACAAAACCAAATAAACAAGTGTGGGAAAATCTTGTGGGAAGGAGTTCTGCCACAGATGGCTGAAGAATGTTTTAGACATAGCTGGACACCTGAAACAGATGTTCGGTGGGTGTTGAGCAGGGTTGCCTTAGAGAGAGCCCAGGAGCCATTCACACATTCTTACAACCATAAAACAGCAATTCAAGATGCAGTGAACATGAACAGACAGCAGAACCTGCCACAGTCTTGTTTGGGCCACAGCTACATCAGACAAAAGCCTGGGAAATGCATATTTATAAATGGCATGCTGTAGACTAATCCTTAAAAAATTAAGAAACACCTGTGATATGATAAGACACATTCCAACACTGTCTCACTAAAGTTAACTTGGGGTGTTGAGTACAGCAAGAATTAACTAAATCCCTAGAGAGGCAGCTGTGGCAGTGTTTAAAGAAAAGATCAGAGATTTCGCCACAAGTCCCAAAGCCCTGCTGAGATGTGCAATATATAGGGGAAAAAGGGGGAAAGCATGGGCCTGTGGGCTGTATGGCTAGTTTCTAAATCAGCATTACCTCTGCAAGCCTGTTTTCCGATCTGCATAAACACCAAAATGGTATAAATGGTTCTTCTTGAGTTTTAAATTCTGTGATCCTCAGAGAAAAGATGGCATGAAGAGAGAAAATGAGGTTTAAATCTAAGAATAGGGTTTGCTGGAATGAAAAGAATGAATCAGATGAATTTTATCTGAGATAAACGGAAATATTTATTGAAACATAGAGATAAATATTTAGATAACTGAAAACAGTGCTGTGCAATTCCCATCCCATTTGTTGCTACCAGAACTAATTTTTTTAAAAGCCAATGTTAGAGGAGCGTGGTGGTGCATGCCTTTAATCCTAGGACTTGGGAGGCTGTGAGTTCAAGGACAGCCTGGTCTATATAGGGAGTTCCAGACCAGCCAGAGTTACATGGTAAGACACTGTCTCAGATAGATAGATAGATAGATAGATAGATAGATAGATAGATAGATAGATAGATAGATAGATGATAGAAGACAAAAAATCCTGTGTATTTACATAGCAATGTACAATCTAGAGAGCTCTGATAATTTCAGAAAATAAAAAAAGAAAAACTACTTGACATATAGGTACTGGCTGCCAGCTTCGATGGAGGTAAACTGTACATACAACAGCTTTCAATTCTGTTCTCTTCTTTAAGAAGATTATGTAGAACACTAAGCCTGAATAGCTTTTAGTTAGTAGATAATACCAAATGGAGGTATTTGGGGTTGGGAAATGTTGCCTTTGATTCAGTTTAAACCACAATCTGCTTGATGACATCATTGATATGCCATATTAAGATCATGATATTGACTCAGTTCAGCAATTTCAGCACAGGACTGTGTTCAATCACCAGGAAAACTTCATAATTCCCCATATGCTGGATAGTTTTGTGTCAACTTGACATAAGCTGGTCATCAGAGAAGGGAGTCTCAATTAAGACAATGCCTCCCTAAGATCAGGCTGTAGGCAAGCCTGTAGGGTACCTTCTTAATTAGTGATTGATGGGGAGAGCCCAGGCCATGGTGGGTGGTACCATCCCTGAGTTCTATAGAAAAGCATGTTCAGTAAGCCACGAGGAGGAAACCAGTAGGGAGCCCTCCTTCATAGCCTCTACATCTGCTCCTGCCTCCTGGTTCCTGCCCTGCTTGAAATCCTGTCCTGACTTCCTTTGATGATGAACTGTGTTGTGGAAGTGGAAGCTGAATAAAGCCTTTCCTCCCCAACTTGGTTTTGGTCGTGGTGTTTCATCACAGCAACAGAAACCTGTGACTTCACCACCATCTTCCACTCAAGTGGCCCCTCTGCATCCCAGGGATGTCACTGAGACCAACTGAACAGTGAACCACTTTCTTATTCTGCATTCGTAACAGCCAGGCTGCATGTTTGGCAATATCTTTCTTGCTGTCATTTGTTTTCGGACTCCTTTTCTTTCTGTATAAATAAAAATACTCAGTTCTGTGAACTAGGAATGAGACGCACCATTCTTTTCTGCCCCCAAGGCTCCATCAGGATTGGTTTGAAACAAATCCTCAGAACTGTCTGTGTTCCTGGCAGACTTTCAGTACTAACATGTGGTTAATTTTTTATGGAGGATTTTTCTTTTCCTTCCTGTCTTCAAGAGGAGCCATGGAGTGTGTGGGAAACAGAATCTTCCCTTGCACATCTGTCTGTGGCGCTTGCATATTTCCCTGAGAGATAGTAACCGACCCTTCTCTCTCTCTCTGCACATGATGTTCCAGGGACTTGGGAGGAGAAATGAACCCTGAGTATTTTAGAGGGCTTTGAAAAATTGTGTTTGTGGAGACGTCATATGTTTGGGGTGGGATGGGGTGGGGGCCAGGAAACTCCCTGACAGAACTGAGCAATTAATTCGTGTGATGGTACTTATAGCCACTTATATCCCATATGCACTGGTGTGGTACATTGCTTAGTTCAGATAGTGTAATGAATGCACACTCACAAGTCAGTTTTGTGCAGTCACCAGTGCCTGGCAAAGAGCAGAGAGAGCAGCTGAAGTCCAACCATGGAGACCTGACTTGGTCTCCACTGTTTCTCTTAGGCAGGGCAATGAATTGTGCTGTTTTATTTTTAATTTCCAAGTTTTCAAGAACTGTCTGTGAGAATAATCCTGTTGTGTTTCTATTTAAAATTAGAGGAGGAAGCATCCTCTTAAGGTTCTACTAAATAAAATAAAGACACTGCTTAGGGTTATTTAATTTACTTTCTATTTTTGTAGCAGTAGTAAAACTCACATTTGGATTATATTGTGCTCAGCACATAACTGAATCTTTCAAATAATGAGATCATAATTCTTATTTTCCCCTTGGATGGGTTTTCTAAGTCTGTAACAGATCAACACTTCCAGTCTGCACAGAGACACTCAGTAGAAAAACGCTTAGTTCTTCTTTTAACTTCCTTGCAACAGAACATGAATTCCCAATCATTTGTTGGTTGTAACGGTGACAGGTTCTGCTAGAGATCTATGTGTTCTCATTTACTTGACCTTTCAGTGATCAACAAATAATCAGTGGCCAAATAGAATTGTATCAGATTAAATAATGGCTGACAGCAAAGCACAAGTTTTGTAGAAATGCCAGTTCTGAGTAAGTAGTCACAGTACAGTGAGGAAGTGCCTAACAGTGTGTGTGTGTATATATGTGTGTGTGTGTGTGTGTGATTTATTATAAATGCATATTTATGGTCATGTATATATAATATATTATAGGTGTGTATATCATAATGTATACGTATATGTTATACATATATAGATGTGTTTATGTATGTACATATGTATGTATGTATATTGCTTTCTGCAACATCAAGAGTCAATGACGGTCTACAAAGAACACTAAGGTGAAACGTTATCAAATGTTCAAAGGCCTCCCCCAGTTTATGCTGTGCATCTATTTCTGCCAGTCACTTAAAATGACAAATGTAGGTTCCCTGCACTTTGTGCTGGTACTGAAGCAAAGTCCCAAAACCATCCTCTGCATGACTCATCCTACCATATTGCCACTACACTGTGCGGCCTCTGCATTCCATCCGTCCTGGTTGCAGTGACTTTCCCACTGATATGATAAGTAATACCTTTACCAAAGCATCTGTAAGGAGGAAAGACTTACTGAGGCTCATGCTTTCAGAGGCTTCAGCTGAAAGGCCAGTTGTGCTGTTTCTCAGTCTGTGTCAGGTAGAACATCGTGGCAGTAGGAGCGTGGGCCCGAAGCTCCTTACATGAAGCAGTGTACATGAAGGGAAAGGCACAGCATGTGTAACCTTCATTTGCAGGCCTCCTAGGACCTACGTCCTCCAGTTGGACTCACCATGTTTCCACCAGCTTCTAAACCAGTGCCAGCGGTTGGGCAAACACAGTCCATACTTGAGCCGTGTTCACACTGCAAGGCCAAACTTATTCTATTGTAAGTGTCATGTGTAATGCTGCCTTCTCTAGAAAGCTCATCCTGGCAAGCAGGAACTTATTATACCAACAATCTTTTTATTTGTTTGGGGCATTGGAGTTGTTGCTGATGTTTTGACAGAACTTTAGCTCTGGGTTCATTGCACTTTGGCTAGATGTTTGTGAACGAGTCTCCTACACACAATATAAACCCCTTAAAAGAAGAAAGAGGCTGTCTGTTATTCTTTATAGAACATAGTATCACTGATAATCATTCGACAAAGAAAGAAAAATACTAAGTCACACCTCTGTCTTTGAAATCAGGACGAAAGGAAGAAAATAAATCAAACTTGTTCCAAGATCATTCTAAACACTTGTAAAGAAAATGGAGTCTTCAGTGGTAAAAGGTCTATTTGTCAGTGAATACGTACAGGACATTTCCTGAGTTATAATTTAGCGTTCTCTGCAACTGTGCTCTCCCTGAGTCACAATTTAGGAAGCTGATGCTAGAGCAATGACTAGGTAGTTAAGAGCCTTCACCAGTCACAACTACCTGTAACTCCAGTTCCAGAGCAACTGAGGCCTTTCTCTGGCCTCTGAGGGCTCCTTCCCACACATATGGTTTACATATACTCACATTGGCTCACACACATCCACATAAATAAAAATAAATAAATAAATCCATAAATTTTTAAGAATGAAAAAAAAAAACCAGGAAGGTACTTAATACTTAATATTACTAGTCTTAGAATATGTTTTTCCATTGGCTCAAAGAAGTTAACACAATCCCTGAAATGCGTCCATGTTCTGACTTACTTCATGATCTGTGTCTTTCATAATTAAGCAATGAAAACAAGAGAATTTTGTCACTAACCAATATTTCATCTACCCTGAGCTTCCAAGAAAAGAGATTCTGTATAGTTTTATGCCCTGGCTTATGAAAATACAGAAATACAAAAACTATTTTTATCCATTAATCCAACCCACATTAAATATATGTTCTATGTAGACACTGCAAAACGCAGCATTTCAAGAACACCCGCAATTGGGATTTGTGTGAAGGTGCTATGCAATTGCTTCTTAGGTTCTCTCACTCATCAGCCATGTGCTGATTTGTGCTTATGTAACCGGTAGCCTAGCGGGACTGCCCTCTGTAGACAACACGGACTAGTCAACTGCAGGAGAGACCAACTGAATGAGAAGCCACAGCAACTTGTCGTCTCCTTCATGGGCACACAGTGTGCGTTCTCTGAGAAAGCCGGGTTGCTCTCTCTATCGTGGACTGATAACCAAATGAGTTATCATCATGGTCTTCACTTCTAGTTAAATCATCTTTTATTTATTAACAAGGAAAAAAGCACCCCTTTCAAAAATCAGTGAGATTTTAGTCCAGAAAATTTCATTTTTATGTTTCTATTTCTTTCAGCATTCTCCCTTTGATGATTGTTAATCAAAAGAAGAAACCACCTGCCTTACAGTATTAAACTTTCCGTACCCTTGGCCCCTGATCATTTTTTAAAGACTATTTCAGAAGTCACTGGGTCTCAATACAGAGAATAAGATTTAAAAATTTTTTATTTATTAACAATGAGTTTATTGGTTTAAATATTTAATAAGCATATAGATAATGTCTAGTAATCTGTAAAAAAAAAAGATTTACAGAAAGACACATAAACTGCTTCGATGGAACTTTTACTCTGGGTGGAAAAGACCTTTGGTATTTACCAATTTGGGAGACAACCAAAACACATCAACAAATAAAGACAAAGGTCTCTCTCGTGTGCTAGATAGATGCCTAGGCAGAAATTTGGATTAAGAGTTATTATTGAGCTGGAGAGATGGCTCAGAGGTTAAGAACACTGGCTGCTTTTCCAAAGGTCCTGAGTTCAATTCCCAGCAACCACACGTGGCTCACAACCATCTATAATGAGATCTGATGCCCTCTTCTGGCCTGCAGGCAAAACACTGTGTACATAATAAATAAATCTTTAAAAAAGTTATTTTCATATTGAAAAAAAAGGAAAACATTGTTTTGTTTCTCTGTGTAGCAGAGAAAGACAAACAAATGTGGCTTAACAATCTCAGGGAATTGGAGGAGCCATAGCCTCACTTTGCAAGCAAAAATGCCCTTTTTCCTCAAAAAAAAAAAAAAAAAAAAAAATAGCACAAAGGTTGTTTTTGTGTCTTTAACTGAGTCCTATAAGGATGCTCCCAGTGAACCACCCACCAGTCACCAGCTGGTAAATACAAAAGGTTCTTTTTGACTTAGCGTAAAAGTTTCATGAAGCAGTTTACACTTTCTTCCTGTAGAAAATTTGATTTTTATAGATCGACAGACATTATGTAGGTGCTTATTAAATGTTTAAACTCACAAACTCATTGTTAATTAATCAAAAATAATGTTCAATCTTACTCTCTGTATTGAGATCTAGTGACTTCTGAAATGGACTTTAAAAATTGATCAGGAGGCAAGTACATGAAGACCTTAGTACTTTAGATTGATGATTTTTTATTTTGATTAATAATTATAACAAAACTAATGGAAGAAATATATATAAATATTAATAACTTTTATTAAAATACTGATACATTATTAAAATAAAATAAAAATTATTTATTAGAATATTCATAGTTAAAATAAATTATGAGTGTTCTGGAATAAATTGTCATTGATTTTTGAAAGTGGCAATTTCTTTTCACTCTTAGTAAATAAAAAAATCATTTAACCAGAATGAAGACCACGATAAGAATTCATTTAGTTATCAGTCCATGCTAGAAATATCCACCCAGCTTTCTCAGAAAGCAAAAACCAAACAGGAGCCCAAATTAGGGGAAGAGACTTTCTCATATGAGCAGGTATGGTGTTCTTCCATACTACATGAAAATAACTAGGTAGGAACTTGATAGTCATGTGGCCTGAATAAGCCTATTAGCCTGTCTGTGACATTATATTAATAATATTGAAATATCTGCTCATGGTTTGACATTCTGTTTTATGTCTTCTTCCCTCCCCCCTCTTCTCTTTCTTCCTGTCTTATTCTCCTCCTCTCTTCCTTCCTCCTTAGCCTCCTTTTCCTCCTCCTCCTCTTAATATATTTTGTACACATGTATACATGTGGCCGCTATTATGTGCGGAGGTCAGAGGTAAAAGATAAGCATACATTGGCGTCTGCAACCTGCTTTTCCACTCTGCTTTCTTCTTTCTTCCTATTGTGTGACTATAAGAAAGTCCAAATACATTCTCAGCCCAATAGAAAGACCTTAGTCACTAGGGCATAGAGAGACACGTAGGAGCTGATGGGTGCCCCTCAGTGTGTTCCCTGGGAGCTGATGGGTGCCCCTCAGTGTGTTCCCTGGGAGCTGATGGGTGCCCCTCAGTGTGTTCTGTGGGAGCTGATGGGTGCCCCTCAGTGTGTTCCATGAGAACTGATGGGTGCCCCTCAGTGTGTTCCCTGGGAGCTGATGGGTGCCCCTCAGTGTGTTCCATGGGAACTGATGGGTACCCCTCAATGTGTTCCCTGGGAGCTGATGGGTGCCCCTCAGTGTGTTCCGTGGGCCTTCCTTTTTTACATACCCACCACAATGCTTCACTCGAGTACAGGCCAGACTACTTAGTGACAACTGATTTAAAATAATTGATAGCATTTTGTTTTTATTTTTACTAGTCAGCAATTTTACTCTCTACCAGACTATTCAAAGGGAAACCTAAGTGTCAGTAACTAGTTTGAAGGGAACTTGTACCCTTTACCAGTGCTGTCAGTAGTTTAGAAGCATATGGTAGAACTTCAACATGTGGTGGAATAAACAGCAGACAAAAAAGCGAAAGCATAGCTGGAGTGTGGCTTAGTGGTAGAACACTTGCTTTTTTGAAGCCCTAGCACAAAGAGAGGGGGGGGGGAGGTCTTTCAAGATGGATAGCTTCTCAGTGAGTTTTGTGCCTTTCTGTATTTATGGATAAAGAATCCCACCCCCACATCCTGTGTGTGTGTGTGTGTGTGTGTGTGTGTGTGTGTGTTTTGCCTAAATATTTCATGCTATTGAGTACTATAATTCACTTTTCGCCTCATCTTAACAAACCCTCTTGCCGTATGTTCCCTTAGGAAGAGTCTCAGTGTCTGCTGCGTAGGTTGAGCCACGGGCATGGACAGCAGACTGAAAGCTCTGAGTGGGAGGGAGGTGGTGGGGAAGCCATGTTGTGTGCAGTAGGCACAGCTCTAGGGTCATCCAAAGAGTGTACTAGTCTAACTCACACTGCATTTCTACCAGGGCTACCCAAGGTTCTCAGCACAAGGGAAATGGCCTAATTATACGCAACTACTACCCAGTGACCTAATAAACACTAGTCATGCAATTAAGTTAAATTACTTTCTTTTGATAGAGATTTGGTTTTCTTCCAGTTCTCTGGCCACTGGGAAAGAATATTTGATTGGATAGTATTAATCACACTACTCTTACATTGGTATTAGTAAGTTCTAAGGCACAGTTCTAAAATTAAATTTGCCAAATGTATGAACATGCCCTACTTTAATTTTAACAGTTGCCTTCAGGATCAAAGAGAGAGATTATAAAATACTGTCAACTTTGAGTGTGGTAAAAAACGTTTTTCATTTTTGATATTTCACAAACAAAAGATAACAATTCTTTTATATAATTGGCTTTATTTTTAGCCATCAATGCTGTTTGAGGGTTTAAGACTGGCAATGAATTCTAAAAATAGCTTCATTGTATGCCTTGACTGTTTTTCTTGCCGTCTGTCTTTAACAATCCCTTTACTTGCTGTTGGTTAGATGCTAGACATTGTCTCCATACCTGCAATTGTTTGTAAACTTTTCTCAGCCTTTCTTTCTCTTTGTGTTTTTCATGTTTTGTTTCTTTAAAAATTGGGGCTTTTAAAAATATTTTATGCTTTTGTCTTTCAAATGAATTTTGAAATCAAGTTATATATAAGCAATTGTGAGCAATATATGTTAGCTGTGGTTTTTCTCACAATACTGTTTAAAATGTGAGGAAGGGTTTTTAAGAAATGACCAAATATTGGAGAATTTAGTTAGATATGCAAATCAGGCTTTGTTTACTATTCTTTTCTGCTTTGTGCATAGGCACACTCCCTTTGGAGATTTTCTTTTTGTCTATATTTCTTTACTGTCATTCGTGTGTGTGTGTGTGTGTTTGTGTGTGTGTGTGTGTGTGTGTGTGTGTGTGTGTGTGTGATGGGAGCATGTGTGGAGGCCAAAGATTGACATCATGGTCTTCCTCTATTGCTCATCATCTTATTTTAGGGCAGGAATTTTTACTGAGCACAGATCTCATCACTTGGCCAGGGATCTTCCATGTGTGCCACCAGCACATGTATTACAGGCTTGCCATACTACATGACACTTTGATGTGGCTGCTGGGGGTCCAAACCCATATCCTATGTTTCTGCAGTGAGGACATTACTCGCTAAGCCATCTCCTTAGTCTCATATGTTTCATTTTACTGGAATTCTTAAAGCACTTATAGATGAGCAGACGAACAAAGAATTTCCATCTGTCCTCTGTCTACTCTGCTACGTGCATAAGACTCTCCAGGTCAGCATCCTATACCAGAGTGGTATGTTTATGATCATCAGTGACCCCACAACGACACATCTGTGTCAAAGTCAAGTTCGTGTTAGGGCTTACTGTCGGTGTGTACACCATGGGTTTTGACGAAGACATATGTGCTACCTTTGTAATGTTATACAGAATTGTTTCATTGCTCTAAAGATTCTCTGTACTCTGCCTCCTCTTTATTCCCTCCTCTGTTAACTTCTGGTACCACCTTCTTCTTACTATCCTCATATGTTTAGCATTACGGAATTCTTATGGTTAGAATCTTATGACATGCAGCCTTCAGATCTTAACCTGTCTTGCTTAGCAATGTGTCCTTAAGTTCCATTGTGTCTCTCCATGGTCATTCCATTGTTTGGAATATTCACCTACTGGAAGACAGTTTGATAGACCCTAAGTATTCAAAGTATTCATGCACAGGTTTTTTGTTTTGGTTGGTTGGGGGGTTATTTGTTTTTGTTTTGAGGTTGGTTTTTTTGTTGTTTGTTTGTTTGTTTGTTTTGGGTTTTTGTTTTGTTTTGTTTTTTGCTATTTTTGGTTTTTTCAAGACAGAGTTTCTCTGTGTAGCCTTGGCTATCCTGGACTCACTTTGTAGACCAGGCTGGCCTTGAACTCACAGTGATCTGCCTGCCTCTGCCTCCTGAGTGTGGGATTAAAGGTGTGATCTTCCACACCCAGCGCCAGTTTTTGTTTTTTTTTTAATTCTGCTTTCTTTTAAATAAGCATCAGTTCATTTGCACAAATATCAAGTATGCACTTCCTGGATTACATGATTATACATTTGTCTGTACTTCTGTTTGGTTTTGTTGTTTTTTGTTGTTGTTGCTTTGGTTTGGTTTGGTTTTGGGGGTTTCTGGTTCTTTGTGGGAGTTTAAATTAGCTTTTACATGACTAATGATGTGACTTGGTAGTTAAGGGTGCTTGTTGCTCTTGCAGAGGACTTAGGTTTGAATCCCAGCATCCACATGCCTCACAACTCCAGTTTCAGGGGATCCAATACCTTCTCCTGACCTCTAAGAGCACCAAGCATGCAAGTGAAGAATATACACACATTCTATTGAAACACTCATATAGATAAAAATAGTAAGTATTTAATTTTTTTTAAAGTTACCATTACAAAGTAAGTTTCTAATTCACAAAGTAATGTTATTCCCTCCTTTAGACTCTGTGAATTCATGAATTAATCCAAATAGAATTAATAGTTTATCTATTCATTTAAAAAAACCTTTATTGTATGATATTTTATGCAGATTACTGCGCCATGATTCCTGGATCTTTTAAGGAAGGTTTGGTCCTGATACTGCCCTTGCAGAGCTGATATTCCACTTGGGGAAACAAATGAGACAAGATGTTGAAAAGCCTTCTGAAAATTTCCCCTCCAGAGAACTTATACTTCTTTCAATTTGTTCAGTCTTCTCTTATGGCCTTCACTGGCATTTCTTGTTTTTTCATGATTTTTGTTTCTAAAAACTTTTGGGTTTTATTTCTAGTTCAGTTACTTTCTACAGCTTTGTTGCTACAATGATGCTGTTATTCTTAATAACTCACAGCCAAGGACAAACATGTTCTCGGGTTCATCTGAGTTGGGTTCTTTGATTGGTGTCCATAAAGTGTTGGATTGTCTAGTTATTTACACTCAAGGGTCTCAAGAAACTTCGTCCTTATACCATAAACATCTTCTTTTATTGTAGTAGTGTTATAAAAGCCAGGATCTCATGCACAGCACTGTCTAGTATGTGTGATAGCAAGCATTCTTACTTTGCTCAGTTTTGCAAGTAAGCCTCAGTGCTTCCCCAGGTGTCTGTATCTTACCTGAGTGAAAAACACTTAATTTAACTCTTGGTTAGTGATGGCAACTTTTAATATTTTTTTCTGTTTTTAGTCACTAGCAGGTGATTTAAAGCACATTTGGAATGTTACAAATATGCCGGCATTTATTTATTTTCTTTTTCCTTTAATATGTTATTATGAGGATTAATAGATTTTTTATTATGGAATTCCTCTTTGTTGGAATCTAATTCCAATTGTCCTCATTTTTGCCAGAAAGTCTTTCTGTGCAATCTCTAACAGTATTCACCATCACTACATATGTAGTGAATATGACTGTGGATCTCATAAAAAGCAGAGTAGCTTGGCCTTGTCTACACCCCCATTAGCAGGTGAAAGTTTTCAGGACTGTAGAGATAAAACTCAGTGTTGGAAAGAAGGCATGAAGACAGGAAACAGACGAGAAAACAATTCAATAACCAGGTGGTTTTACCCACTTTACTGTTAAGTAATAACAATAAAATGGTGCCCCCCCCCATATGTGAGTCAGTGTGCTGTTTTAATAAAGATGCATTTTTTTCTAGGTATCCAAATGCATGTAGGTTTAAACGGAAAACATAGCTTTGGAGGTCACCTGTGGAATTGAAGTATCTCACTGGCCTAAAAGTATTCATGGATAATTAGGCACCAATCAGAGGACACAGATTTTTTCCAGCTCTGCCATCATGCCTTCCTCCCTCTCTCTCTCTCTCTCTCTTTCAGTCTATCAATACTGACCTTCTTCAGGGCTCTAAAACACTAGCGTGCAGCAGCAGTGGCAGCAGCAACAAGTTCTATGGTTGGAGATGGAATACCTGTCTTTTTTTAACAGGGTCTCAGATAACGTCACTTTTGCTTCTGGGGGCCCTGTACCCATAAACTCTGATGCACACACCGGAACAGTGATTGTCAAAGTTCAAGCTAAGGACATACCAGTTTCTTTTACCTTGCCTTATAAATATAAATAGGAGCAGATTAATAAGCATGCCTATAATGATTCATATAAGGCTGTGGTTATTGCCTAATAACTGCTTATAAGTTAAAAGATTCCTTATAGCAATGTAGGGTTTGTTTGCATCTTGGTTTTGGTTGGTCGGTTGGTCAGTCAGTTGGTTGGTTGGTTGGTTGTTTGGTTGTTTGGTTGGACTGGGTGCTTCATGACATATTCTCACTATGTAAGTTTATTTGGAGTTGAACCTGCCATGGGCCTCCTAAGTGCTTAGATTCCAGGTTATAATACCACACCTAGTTTCCTGGTAGTAACTTTAAATGACAAAGTTGTTTGTCCTTTCCTACCACCTGTAATCACCAGTATTTCAGCACATATGATATGAAGGACATTACACAAAGAACTAGAGCTTGAAAAGAGGATGCCTGGCAAGTAGGACAGGTTTAACTTTATTTCCTCTAAGTCGACCATTGTTTCCTATTGAAAAATAGAGAGAAAATTAAAGCTGTCGCTCTTAACTTGCCTGGAAGTGCTGACAAAGGAAAACTTTATTTCCTCTAAGTCGACCATTGTTTCCTATTGAAAAATAGAGAGAAAATTAAAGCTGTCGCTCTTAACTTGCCTGGAAGTGCTGACAAAGGAAAACTTTATTATCTTCAACTTCTGACTGTCAGTCCATATGAAAATCTTCACTGTTCCGAAAGAAAAAAAAGCCAAGATTAAATAACTTTCTAGTTCTTTAAATAGGATATTATTTTAAGAAAGGAAAGTCTAGAAAGAGGAATTTATTGTCAAATGAAACGTGTAACACTAATATGGGATTCCATACTACTCCAGCTGGCTGCAGATCAAATAATTGAGGGTGAAAGGGAGCCAAGACTATTGCTGAAAGGTCCCTTTCTTTTATGGGTAAGCAAAGAGTATCACTGGCTCAGAGGAGTCAGGAAGAGGCATGAGGAACTGAAGACAGTGTCTGGGCCAGCGCCTTGAATTCAGAATCAGGAAGTCGTGGCCCTTTTCCTGGCCCAGCCTTGCATTGATTATGGCTATCTACAGGAGGTGAGGGCTCCCTGACAAACTATGCATTCAGTCAGTGTTGAATCTGCTCTGCCAAGTAACCATGATTTGGAAGTGTTGGGGCTATTCTCTTGAAATTTTTTTTTCTTTCTTGTCCACATGCTTGACATTAGAACAGAGCCAATGTGGGCAGGAGAAGACATTTTTCTCTGGACTTTATATTGTCTTCAGTCTGTATTGATGTCTGGCAGTGGGTACCTCCTGCCTACCACCATGTGTGAGTGCTTTCAGTGTTGATACATAATTAAGGGCATTTGGAAAAGGAAACACAGTGGGGCTTGTCTTCCCTTCATAGAAGGAAAGCAGCATCAGGGAGATTTCTATCGCTTAAACCTAACCAGTTCAGAAGCTTCTGGGAGATGTGTATCCTCCCACATACCACCACAATCAAAGTCCCCTCACTGGCCACAGACCAAGTATCTCTTCTAGCCTAAATAAAGAGCATTGTTGAGTTTTCAACACGGACAGCAACTCATACTGAATAGACGCTCTATCCTGATCCAATCTGCCTAGTCTCTACTGACCAGTGTCTGAGAGAGATATAGGTAACTGAAACATCCAGAGAAGCAACACACGCTGCCTACACTTGGCCAACCATCAGTTACAATCTTAAAACAATAGGATGCTTCTGTTTCTATCCTACCTGGGTGTGTGTTGGGTAAGGAGACATTTACAACACTCCTGACTGGAGTTCAGTGCAGTCCAATAAGTGCGTTGTCCTCATAGGAGGAAAAAAACGACTGTGGCTCTCTCTGCACATGGTAGTTCTGAACAGCTGTAGATTCTGCGCTCTTGAGGCTATCTGTGCATGGGGATGTCCCTGCCTATCCTTCTCGCCACAGGAGAGCAGAATACATACAGCAATATGTTTAATTCTGAGCACCAATCATGAACTGTCCTGTTGACAGGATTATTCATATCCAGAGAAGAGTAAATGGAAATAATGAGACAATCTGAAAATATGTTATATGAGAAGTGACTTAAGGAGGTGAGGCGTAAGGGTGGAGCTCAGTAATAAAGTGTGCTTGGCATACACTTCACCCTGGACTTGATTTGCAACTCTTCTCCCAACTCAAAGAAGGAAACAGAACTGTGGACATTTCTCTAGAAAAACCATAAAATAAAAACAGTAGAGATTGGTTCTTCTTGCTGTATGCAGTTCATTATATAGGTATGTAATAATATAAATATATATGTGTAAAAAATGCATTAATAATTTTTAAAAAATAAAAATAAATGGAAGCAGCCAAGTTCTCATAGAATTTCATAGAACAGATAATACTTCTTTGGCTTCAACCTAAAGCAGTGGTTCTCAACCTGTGGGTTGCAACCATTCTGGTGATCAAACGACCCCTTCAGAGGGCTTGCACATCAGATATTCTGCATATCATATGTTCATATTATAGCTCATAACAGTAGCAAAATTATGGTTATGAAGTAGCAACAAAAGTAATTTTATGACTGGAGGTCACCAGAACATGAGGACTATATTAAAGGGTCATGGCTTTACAAAGATTGGGAACTGCTGGCCTAGAAAAGGAACCTGAGACATTAGAGAGGGGTACAGACCAGCTCTACAACATCCTAAAACTGTTAGCTGTATAAGCATGTGTATGAAATCAGCAAATAGCACATGATATAACCATGCAAAGCTATATTGAATGATTGCTGGGTACAAATCAGACAAGATGACTTCACCTTTCTGTGTTTCCACATCTAAATAATACATTTTGACTTGATAAAAATATAAAAATATAAATCTGACTTACAGAAGCACAAGGAACTTTACAAATGACAGATAAGGCAAGGAATATAGACATGAGAGAAAAGAGGATAATTAAGAGAAACACCTAATTCAAGTTTATACCGTATAGACCATACCTTAGCTGGCAACGGAAGCAAGTGTGATAGAAAATAGTTGCACAAAATAGATCAAAGGCGTCATTTCAGTTTTCATAATTCCCATTGGTTTAATAATCAATGTTTTCCTTCAAAACTATCTCCCTCTTGCTGGGCCGCAGTCTTAGTTCCTGCAGACCCAATATACCAGCCCCCGTGACAGGCTTGATGGCCTCTTCCTCAGCCTTGGCTTATGTTGAGATGATAGCTTGAAATCTGACCAGGGAATATTACACAGCAGAAAAACAGATGTGCAAATGTGCACTTTGTTTTTTATCTGAAGAGCCAGTTGCTTAACAATTACCAACACATATTGATTGCCCACCCCTACCTAAAGCATATGAACTGCATTGCTCTCTTTTTTAATTAGTTCCAACGTTGCAGGGTTTGTGGCATTTTCTTAAATACTCACTTTTATTTGGAGCCCATACTCATTTCCGGTTCTTTGTCCCTATCTCCTCTATATGGCTCTACTCTTAATATCCCTGCTCCCACTTCTACATATGCTTGCTACCCTCCCCTGTGGCCCAAAGCCTTTTTGTCTTGTGTTGAGCTCATTTGTGGTTTGGCTACCTATACCGAGACTCATTCTCTAGTAAATACACATACAAAAATGGGAGTCTAGCATGCGCTTAAAACAGAAAACATATAATATTTGTCTTTTTACACATGGGTAGCCTCAGTTACTATATTTTTTCAGTTCCACCCATTTGCCTTCAAATATATAATTTCACTCTTCTTTATGTTTGAATAAAATGTCCCCATGGATATGTTCCATATTTTAATTACCCATTCACCTGTTAACAGACATCTGGGTAGATTCCACTTCCTATGTATTGTAATTAGAACAGCAACAAATACACACACACACACACACACACACACACACACACACACACACACACATATTGTAATATCTCTACTGTAGAATAGAGAGTCCTTGGGTGTATGGCCAGGGTTGGTATAGTTGGATAGGAGTACTCCATTTTGAGCTTTTTGAGAAATCTCCATCCTGATTTACATCGTTGCAGAATCAATTTACACTCCCACTTAGAGTGCGTAAGAGATCACTTTCCCTACATCGTGGGCTGCTATCTGTTTTCTTGATGATAGCCATGCCACTAGTATCTCAACGTAGTTTTAATTTGTACAACCCTAATAGATGAGGATCTTGAACCCTTTTCAGAATGTGTACTAGTCACTTGTTTCTTCTTTTAAGAACTCCGTATTTAGTTCCATAGCACACTTTCTGGTTGGAATGTTTGTTTTCATGTTGTTTAGTTTTTACCTTCTTTGCGTATTCTATAATTAATTACATACTGAATGTATATCTGGCAAAGATCATCTCCCATTCTGTAGACCATCTCTTCACTTGGCTGTTTCCTTTGCCGTACATTGGCTTTTTAATCTCATGAGGCCTTCTTTGTTGCTTGTTGATCTTATTTTTCACATTCAAAGTCACAATATGTATGTCTTTCTTATAAATACCCTGTTGTCTCTTTATAAACAGTATACTGTCTGTATAGTTCAGACCTCAGCACAAGAAAGCAAGAACTAGAAGAGAGTCCTTAGAATAATGGCACTTATTAATCATGTGGCGTTGCTTGGTATCAAATGTGCTTGAGGTTCTACTTATCTTTCTTTGACCATATTTAAAAATAAATTGAAGAGTTTATAAAACACAGTGCATCACTCCCTGTGTCCTTTCAACGAGCTCTGCTACACAAAGAGTAAGTTTGCCTCTTTACAATGACCTTCCAAGCCAACTCTGATTTGTGCAGGTGCTCCCACTCCCTTGCCCTACTCCTCCCCTACCTCCATTCTCCCAAACCTGGTGTTTTATGGACTGATTTCATTGTAGTCTCACTACCTTTGTATCCTTCTATATTCCACTAGGAATACTATCCTCCCAGCTCTCCACTCTTCCCCTTCTATGTCTTTCTCCTTCTCCACTTCCCTCCATCCTCTATCTCTATCTTTACCCTATCATCATCCGCACCTCCTCTCTTCCCATTCTTCTTGGACTCTCAATTTCCACAGAAAGCTTTTTCCTGACCATATTACATATTTTTGTAATATGTTGGATATTAATTTTCTATATTATACATTGATATATTGGTTAACATGTTGTATATTAATTAATATATGTTAATTGTTTTATATATTTATATATTGTGGACATATATAGGTAGACAGGAATGCTGTAGCTGTTTATCTCATTATTCTATTTTTAAGTTCTTACACTGGTTTCTATTTGAAGCTATTCAAGAATCTGTTCATTTTTATTGTCTGTTTCCATAGGGCTGATCATAACATTCAGGGTAACAGGAGTGCTGTCTTCTTTGCTGATGGATATTCAGTCCTTTTAATGATGCCTCACTTAAAATAGCTGTAACAACACTTTAAAAAGGAAAAGTAGATGTAGGGGAGGCAAATTTATCACACTGGCTTTGCATTGAGGAGTGAAGTTCCAGAAAAACTAATTCATAAATAAATAATTTAATGTGATAAAAACTGTTCTTCATGGACCATAGTAACAGAATGAAATTAAATCTCCATTAAAGAAGTCAAAAAGTGCAGAATCAATCTGCAAAGACACCATTGTATTTTCAGGCATGAACTATTTGCTGGAGTTTGGCCCTGAATGTATGAAAAAGTAGAACTTCTTGAGATGTTAAAAATTGAGCTTTAAAAATACGGATAGGGATATTTATACAAAGCATCAGGTTTCTGGTAACTCTATTTTGGGTGGTTTTATGAATATGTGGCATAAAAACTCTTGACATTTCAAAGTGACTGTAATAGATGGTGAGTAAGAAGGTAGCCACGGAGGACAGAGAAGAGACGTAGGCGTAACGTAGGTGTAACTTTGTAAGAGAATACCGTGGGGCAAGACTGTTTGGTTTTCCCCTTCTGGCAAATCACTGGAATAATTTTATGCTCAGCCAATAGCCATCAAAATATTTTTAGAGCATAATCTTAATGTCCAGCAGATTCAAAGACAAATTGTTTCTGAGACCATCGCTGGTGAGTCCAGGGTTCTGGCGGATGCACTGCTGCATCCAACTTTAACCAGTAGCTGGAAAACTATGAGCTTCTATGTTCCAAGGCCTGTGTGCTATTATTTCTTGGCTGTATTGATCTCTCTGATTTTCCTGAAAAATTGTTGCTTCTGGAGTATAGGACTTGATTCCATTTCTGTTAAGTAGAAAACTCGATTCTGGCCTTGAGGCTGTTATAATTGAGATGGGAATGACAGCCAAAGAAAGCCACATGTGGACACAGAGATGCACAAGTATTCACCTTCCCAAATGTGACTTAGATTCAAAATTGGTGGACATTATATAAAGAATACATTGATACAGTAATTAAGGGACTCGCTCAATGATACTATAGTAAGATTTTCCCCCAATTTTGGGAGGACTTGTAAGAAATTTGATGCAATGATCTATAATACTTCCAGAACCTTTATTTCAGGTTATAAGGAGGATTTCACTATGAAAAGAACAGCTTTGTATGTAACAAAGTTCTGTATCATTATTGGATGAAATATAAAGCTTAGATTTCATTTTTGTGTATACAGATACTTTTAAACCCAGTGGTTCACGGTTTTCCATCAGTCATTAGATGTTCCTCAAGAAAGGGGCAATGAAAATAAATCAAATCATAGGAGTTACATAGTTTCCTGAATAAATTGGAAGATGTTCCAAAATCTCAATTTAATTTTAAAGTCTGTTTTTGTGGGAAAAGAACTAGCCTCTTCGTTTTGTATTTATATTTTAAACCAAGGAAATTTTCTGTTTTCAAAAATAGAATATCTAGTTTTGGTTGGCCCACATCTATACATGGATGGGTAGATTAACTAGGTGGGTAATCAGAAAAAATAAAAATAATAAAATGAACTGGCATAGCGGCACATGCGTTTAGTCCTAGCACTTCCCTAGGAAAGCAGACACAGGTGGGTTTTTGAGTTCCAGGCCAGCCAGGTCTACATAATAAAATTTTGTCTCAAAACAAAACAAAAGCAAAAATAAAAACAGAAAGATATTATATTGTGTATAGGAAATGCTGTGGATAATAAAAAGGGCTTGGTGGGAAGAATGGGGTATTATGAAATTTTACTGTGTATAAAATTCTTAATAAAATAAAAATGTTCAAATTAATTACTACTAACCATCAATTTGACAAAACTATAAAAAGACTCTAGGCATATCTGATGGAGATTACTTTGATGAAGCTAATTGAAGGGCAAAGACATACCAACCAAGGGTATCACTATTCCTTAGGCAGAAGATTCTGGACCGTGTAAGAGTAAAGAAGGAAATCTGAGCACTGGCACATGTGTGCTAATTCACTGCCATCTGCTCTTGGTTATAGATACGTATGATTATCAGCTTCATATTCCTTGACTTCCTGTAATTCTGGACCCTTTCTCTCCTAAATTGGTCTTGTCAACATATCACTGTAACTAGAAAAGAAGTTAAGATAACTAATAATTGAGTCTTAGACCAATTTAATATAATAAATCAAGTATTTAACCTCTGAAATGTTGTTCTTTGTATCAAAAACATTTTTGTTTGGCTTTTAAAGGAATATACCCATAGAATTAGATTCCTATTTAAGGAATATATCTATAGAATTAGATTAACCCATGACATCCTTGTTCTCGGGAATTTAAAAGGACTAAAAGAAATGCCAAGGACTTGAGAGGTGGCTCAGTTGGTAAAATGTCAGCTGCACAAACCTGGGGATGGGGGCTTTGGACCCCAGAACATGTAAAATCCAGGATTCTCAGCAAGCTTCTCTCTGGAATACAGAGACAAATGGACCTTTAAATTTCATTGCCAAGTCTGTCTACAAAAATTAATGTGTTTCAGGTTCAGTGAAAGACCATATCTCAAAAAACAAAGGTGAAGGGTCACCGAAGAAGATGTCTAATGCCCATCTTAAGCCTCCATACTCATCTACACCCATGTGCACATGTACCCTTGCCCATGTGTGCATACATCCACATTAACATGTACACCTACCACATGTACTCAAAGAGAGAGAGACAGACAGGAGAGGAGAGGAGAGAAGAGGGGAGAAGAGGACCCCGAACAAGACAAAATGTCAGAGTCCTATTCATTACTTTCATCATTTAGTGATACTTGTTACTGAAACAAAGCCCCAGCCTGGCATCCTCTGTGGACACATCTAGGTCCCAATATGACTTTGCTTCCCTTCTTTGAGTGTGGCCATAATCGGTCCTTCTAAAGTTGGTTCTCAGCAAACAAATATGGGAAGTTGGCAACCTGAGTCACAATTGAGGCTTTACACTGAAAGAACTGGACCTAGGTCCATTGCATCTCTCCCCGAGCTGTCCTCCTAAAGAAGTTGTCTATGTTTTACATGGTCCTTTATTTTTCTTTACTCAATATCCTATTCGGCCCTGACCCTTTGCATAGCACACAGGGTTGAGACTCCCAATACTAACTGACTTTATTTGACCACACAGGAACTCTATAGAGTTGTGTCCAAGTAATTTTACAAGGACAATAGACGTTTTAGTTACTGCTTTAAATCAAAGTCCTTCCAAATATATGTCTAAATCTTAGAGTAGTCAAGATAAAAAGCTTTGGAGATATGTGCTTGTGTGTGTGTGTGTGCACACACGCACGTGTGACACGCACACACACACATCACTATGGGGTCTATTTGTTCTCTTTTTAAAAAATGTATTTATTCACTTTTTTTGTATTTATTATAATTTATTTGTATTATATCCCAATTGTTATCTCCTTGTTTGTATCTTCTGATTCCCACTCTCCCTCCCTCTTCTGTCCTAGTCCCCTCCCCTAGACCTTTGACAGGGGGAGAGGGGACCTATAGGTTGAGGGGGCCACAACCTATCAAGTCTCATCTGGATAGCCTGCATCCCTTTCCTCTGTGTGTCCACAGGGCCTACCCGCCAAGGGGCAGTGATCGAATCTGGGGCATCAGAGTTCATGTCAAAGGCACTTCCCTGCTCTCCCACAACCGTGGAGAATGAGCTGTCCACTGGCTAGATCTGCACAGGGAGTCTAGGTTCTCGCATGCATTGTCCTTAGTTGGTGTGGGGGCCTCTTTTTAAGTGTGTGGAAAGATAATAAGAGATTTACAAAGGACTCTTCGCAGTATCATAGCTCAAAACAGTAATAGGTAAGTGTTGCATGCAGAGAACTACCCATGACACAAGCAAAAAAACTCGGCCTAACTTCATTTTTTCCACGGTATTTCCCTTAATTAAAATTATTCTGGTGCAAATATTCTCTCACATACATTCTTAGGTACAAATTCACAATGATTAAAATCATACAAAATAAATGTATACCCTAAAAATAAAACTCTTATAAATAAATTCTCCCACTAATAATTAATTAGAAGCTGGAAGTGTGTGTAAGTACTCATAGTCATTCTGCTTTTTTTCATGTGCTGAATATTCATGTAAAATGCACTCTTGGCACTAGGTCAGCATCTTCTCCATGAAGGGACTATTGATGACCCAGACCAGACCTTCCCTTCCCTGTCAAATAGAAGACTGCCCATTATCCAGTGTCCTTTTTGTCACCATGAAGAACAGGGAACTTTTTATTCTTTCCAAGAAATGGCCTTTCAGATTTAGTAACAGCATGTTCTGTTCCTCAGGAAACAAGGGAAGATCGAGACAGGACACGGCTGGACTCCATGGTGCTGCTAATTATGAAACTGGACCAACTAGACCAAGACATCGAGCATGCTCTCAGCACGGCCTCCTCTCCATCCAGCACGCCAACGAACCTGCGGCGGCATGTGCCTGTGAGCTACTTGCTCCCTACTCTTTCTCCTGGTGGAAGAGTGTCCCTCTGCATCTGTTTGGCTGTAGTGATTAGTGTTTGTTAAGGTTTTTTTTTTTTAGTTTAGTTTTGTTTTATTTTTCACTAAGCAAACAATCTTCAACTTTGATATATATCACCAGCCCTGTTTCTACTTTGAGACACAGACTAAAGAAGTTGTCCAGGCTGCCCTTAAACTCGCTACATAGCCCAGACTGGCCATTTGTAAACTCTCTGTTTATCATTACAGTTGGAGTAAAACAAAATATGTCAGCAGAAGCATTAGGAATGTTAATGACTGAAGGTGATCGAACAATTAGTGACTGTTTTAGATCTAAGTTTTATAACTGACTAGCCAAAGCCATAAGAAAATTGTCTAATCTCTCAACTGTAGGATCATGTGAGAGAGATAGATACACACAAAGATTCACTGTTTAACTAAGGGCTTATTAGGGAGACAATGAGCTAATATACATAAGCAGACTTGCATGGATCTGGCCCAGAGTATGCTTGGCCAGTGATGATTCTCTTCTGTTTCACCCTACACCCATATCAAACACTGAACAATACATGTCCCTGAGCCTCAAAACTATTTGTCAATCTTTACAGTTTCTGGGTCACTCTTGGTCTTTCTTTCTGTTTTTTGTTTTGTTTGATTTGGTTTTGTTTGGTTTTGTTTCGTTTTTTGCTTTTTGTGTGTTTAAAGCTAATGATAACATTTATTTCACCTGCCCTCTCGGCTGCTTTTGACAGTTGTGCCAGGGAATGAAAGCCTTCTGGTGTCATGAATATGACCTTGATCATTCACCAAGGAGCATTAACCCAGAGAGAGACAAGGGAGAAACTTCCTCAACCCCACACTCCTGCTCCATCATGTATTTTACTTAAGCAGGAAGAACATGGCATACAGTGAAGCAATGACTCCTCCCCTAACCCACCCACCCTGTATAAGAACACTTAGAAAATGCCCAGAATGAGTGTTTTATGTAATAAAGAACATAAATGGAAACCATAGACTGGGATGGCACAGAGCAGTGTTTGTGTGAAGCGAATCTTAAAGGAAAGCAGGAAAGATTTGATGAAGCTGCTTAGAGAAAACCTAATAGATTCTCCCAACTCCATGACCTGATTTATTTTGTAACCCAAAATATTGACGTTGAGCCTCCGTTATGTGACAGTCCATTAAGGCTGAGTAATGATGTGATCTCTTAGAATGGGTGCCAGGTGGGAGATGGGGGTGGGGCTGGAGGAGAAAACAGTACTAGTCGGTGCATGGTAAGCTTTGTGTGTGTTGCTTCCTTCTTCATTCTCTTCATCTGATGATGAGCACCTTGAGCCTCGGGAAGGATGAGGGATTTGCTGGGGTCACACAGATGGGGAGTGAGATGCTGCCAAGAGACTCACAGCTTGCAAGAGCCACTTCCACATCTTTCAGGAAAGCCAACTTCCATTCTTCCACATCATAAATCTTTCCAAGGCCTTTTCTTTTCAATAGCAAGATATTCTGGCTTTGAACCACCAATGGTTTTTTGCCTGAATGTGTAACCAAGTGGATATTAATAATCCCTTAGGACACTTCCGCCTCACCATAGAGAAGCTTAAGAAATACATAGGCTAAAGCCAAATCCCTGCCTTTGAAGGAGTTCGGTCACTGTTGTGCAGTGGTTTTTGGTCTTCCTAATTTTCTAAGTTCTTTAGCTTAAGACTGTATTGCTCACTGTATATACAGAGAAGAGATACAGATGGCATTTGGTCTCTTTCATTTCAGACATAAAAATAAAAGTTTTTTTTTGGTCAAGCATCACTCCATTTAAACCTTTTGTGGCCCAGAGTTTCATATTCTTTTTACCTAGCCTGTAGTCCTTGAATTTATTCTTGGCCAGTTTTACATCAACTCCACACTACCTGTCCCTGATGTGACATTCCAGGAGTACATGCACTATCCGTAGCATCCAAGTGTGTTTTCCACGTTGACTTTCACTACTCATTTGATGGCTGCTGCTTCTCCCATTACCTCCTCATCAACTACATTTTGTGGACCTCAATACCCCCTCTTGCTAATTCTTCCCTTTACATCTTCTATCCAGATTCTTGATTTAAGTTTTCCTATTGAATCACTTTGAATATTCTCCATAGGAATCATCTGGCCTCCATTATCATCTTTATAGTGAATATCACCAGCGAAGCTTTATGGTGTGCTATGAATATCTGTGTAAAGGATGAATCGCAGGGCTCCCACTATTTCATGCCATGGTTGACTAGGATACAGACCTCTTCTATGGCACATAACATCCTAGATAACCCACCACAGGAAGAACTCCCCTGAGCTGCGTGCATTCCTTCTGCCAGATACAGTGAAAGCATAGGGTAGCAATGATACCCAAAAGTCCAATACGGCATCGGATACATGACAAAAGCAAGAGTAGCCAGTGTAATGGGGGTAATGGTTAAATGGGGAGGAATGAGTGAGGGACCTTGGAAGAGATGACCCGTGATTTCTCACAATGAGAAGTGGAGAGAGGGATTTCTAGTAAGCTTCAGATCCACAGCTGCATGAACTGCTTCTTTAGTTGTGTTTCAGGCCCTCAGCAAAACAGCACAGACCTTATGTTATGAGGTTGAGCTTTGAGGTCAGGACCCAAGATTTAATACCAGCTCTGCCCTGGATGTGAGTTTAATCCAGAGAGCTGCCTTGAGTCTGAATGCCTTTGTCTCTTCGCTGATGATAATAACACTTTCCACACAGGAAGAATGAGCTGAGTCAGATATAGCTGTAAAGTGTGGTCTGTGCAAACTACCAACACAAGATGCATATATTGAAAAAAATAATTACTTCACCTCATACTTATTATTGTGTGGTTAGAAAAATAAAAGATTACCATGTTAACCACTTCATTAAGTCATGAATAGGAAGGCAAAATAAACGCAAAAGGCGTCTGCTACACACACACACACACACACACACACACACGGAAAAAACATAGCAAATTAAATGAACTGTCTACTGCTCATAGATATACATTTAATGTCATAAACGACCTGGTTTTTTGCTGGTATCCATTTCATGTTAATTCAGTTTGAAATTCAAGTGAGTCACATTTCACTTAGAATAATATATGTTTTTGTTTCCCATGCTAAGACATAAAAATGGTCTAATTGGAAGTTATTCCAGGCACAAGAAGTTTGACTATAATTATGTGCTTCACAAAGGCACGTGTGGACACATGTGAACACACATATGTGTATGCGAGCACACACCTCTTGCATACTCATTAACCACTATATATCTCTTATAACATTCCGTCAGTGGAAAGTTAGTTTCAATACTATTCCTGGTTTATAATGTAGGGCAAAAGCATTGCTTACATTGTGCACTAAAATGGGAAAGTTTTTCTCTGGTATTCATGAGGTCCTGTGAGGGAGCCTGGAAGGCAGCTCATTACCTATGTGAGGCAAGTGAATTACTGGGCGTGAAGGCTGCAGATGGCAGGAAAGGGACATGTAGGGGACACTCTTGTGCCTTCTTTCATGGCTGTGCATTTTTTTTTATATAAACAGGATCCAGAGTCAGGATGTGAAAGTGGAACAGACAGTACCTCAGGAAATCACACACAGGTGAATCTGTGTTCTAACACCGGGTCTACCAATCTATCAGCTACTCCAACGAGCAATTCTGGAACCAAACCCAAAACCATGGTAAGTTGTAAACAACCTCAGACTCAGCAGTCAGTGTTGCCAAACATGACCTGAGCATTGGCAGTCATCTATTGAGTGTGCAAGCATGACTATTGGAGTCTTAGCTGTATCAGCTTGATACTACTTGCTGGAGCATCACCCTAAAAATGCATGCTGTTTATTTTCACAAATATTTGCTTAAGTAGTTCACTAAAACAGCCCATGAGTTCAGAATTATGGCCCGTGAATTTTTGTCACAGAACTTTAAAGACTCAAGAGTGTAAAATGTGGAGATGGGTTTTCTGGTATTATAATCTTGACCACACCACATACTCGTTAGAAAATCTCTAAGCATTGATGATAGATGGATGGATAGATTGATAAGATGTTGCCTGTGGCAATACGATGATCTGCAGAACTACAGATGTGTGAAATCGCTCCATCATAGTTTGTGGACATTCAGTGATGTAAAGCATGGGAAACCCAATGTTTAATGGAGTGTCATTTGCTGTCCTTGTTGCCCTGATGACTTCCAATGCCATCAACCCAAACGAAAAGGAGAGTTCTCACACAGAATAACACAGTGCAGGAAACTCTGAATAAAAGACCTTTTCCTTTAAGTACAATGTGACCTGCAGTAGCAAAATAGTATTTGACTCTAAAAGGTAACATTTATGGGGGAGTAATTGCGGCTTCAAATATCTAAAGTCCACACAGTTCCAAAATAAGCTCTGCTACTTCTGTGAAAATCACAGAGCCATATTATTTTTTTAATCCCCATGTTAGCTTAACACAGAGAAATGAGTTCGTACTGTTTGTTTTCCCGTCTTTAAAATAAAGGCAGTTCTAAAATGGGACTAAAAGAATACTCAGAATTTGAAATGTGGTAGATTCCCTGGGATTTAAGAAGAATGAAAGCATGCTGTTGAAATAGTAGATGTGCCTGGCTTTAGTTTTACATAGATAGGAGTTAAGTTTCCCACTGTCACTTATATTCAGATAATTTGTTGCTAAACATCTACACAGTATCTACTATGTACCATGAACTATGCCAAACAGAAAAATATCTAGAGAAATAATATGTTACCCACTTCTTTAAATGGTTTCCATTTTAGCAAAGGGGTGTAGACACTTAATCAGTAAAATGAGAGGAAATGCTACAACACTGAGAGTGCTATGTATGCAGGGAATAAAAGACATGCATAATGTTGATTTGGGATACAATAAAAAAAACCATCAATAGTAACATGTGATAATAGGCAGACTCTAATGGAAATTGTTCTAATATTAATGATAAACTTTCTTTGCTTACCATTTTATAGAGGCTATTTAATGACCTATAGAGCCCTGTGCAATGTTGCACTGCCTTTGTGCCCTTGGTGGTCTTAAATCCTTCATGTATAATTTAGTATAAAGATGCTACATACTTTTTAAAATCTGGACACTACAGGTTCTGCCATTTCAGTGTGGGTAGAAGTTATTCTTCTCATATTTTGATTGAAATACAGCATTTATGGCATAAGAATGCACTAATATTAGATGTTTCACTTAATGGGGTTTCTCATCTGTAGAAATCTAGAGTCTTGGCCATTTGTATGATGATGTGACTACCACCCAGGACTGGACTAATTCTAAAGAACAGGTTAACACTGGCAATGGATTGTAGATTCTCCTCAATATTTATTACGTTTCTCCATGTTTCTCCATTTGTCTGAAATGTATATGATTAAAAGCAGGTGGTGCTTACAGCCGTCTTAAAATTCATTTTACATTTTCCTAAAGGTGTTGTTTGACATGTATGCTTATTTATGAGGTCTGCTATTATAATTTGATGCATGTATGTAGTGTGCCCTGGTCATATTGGTGTAATTGGAATTGTCTGAGACCTTACATATTGAGACAATAACCATATGACAGAGAGAGCTCACTGAGAATGACTTGACAGTTTGAAACCTCAAATACTAGGGACACACCTCCTGCAATAAAGCCACACCTCCTGATTCTTCCCAAATAGTTCTACCAACTGAGACCAAGCATTCAAATATATGAACCTTTGGGGGGCATTTCCATTCAAACCACCACATGACCTTGGTTTCACCTGTTACAATGTCATGAAGTGCTTTTCCTGTATTTTCTAAGCATAGAGTCCTTATTAGATTCTTTGGTCATTTTGAGTCTATTTTTGTCCATCTTGAGAGATGGGAATCTAGTAACATTTTTCTGCCTCCCTCTTCAGTTTTCATATAAGCACCACTTGAGGAGACAATTCTTTCTATGATATACACAATTGGTCACTTGCCAAAATCAGTTAGCTGTAGCTATGGGTTGACTTTCTGTGTATGTGGAGGGGAGGGTAATCTATTCTGTTTCATTGGTTTACGTCTGCTTTGTGTCAGAATCATGGTGGTTTGTTCATTTTAGCCTTGCAGTCTATTTTGAAATCAAGTATTACAAAGCCCTAGCTTTTCACATAAATGTTTTGTCTTTATCTTGTTTCTTTCATTCATTCTTTGTCTATGATAATTGTCATTGCTCTGCTCATGGTTGCAGTCTACCTAGAGGCTGTGTTCATGTGAATGAACATGTTATCAAGGCTTCTGGTGGATGAGTATGGAATTATGTTGTTTTCTTGTAGACTCTATAGTTTTTTCCATTGTTTTATAATTTTCCTGGGGGATATCTTTTACTTCTTTCCTTAAGTGTTTTAATTGCATTTCTGTGTTTATTTTTTTGTGGGTGCAGGCATATGTGCATGTGTGGAAGTCAAAATACAGCTTCCTAGAGTCAGTTTTCTCTTTCTACCAAATATGTCCTGGGTATGGAACTCGAGTCTTCAACCTTGCTGGCGGGACCTTTACCCTTTAAGCCATCTTGCTGCCTCTTGTTTACTTCTTCAGTAAAATTTATATCTGAGTATTTGGATATAGTGTTCTAAATAGGATCCCACCGACAATCCTATCCAGCTATGATGCCTATAAACCATATGGCATGATAACCCTAAGGGTTCAGAAGTAGCCCACATACCTTGGTAGTAACCAACAGATCTCTAATTGGACTTAAGACCTACTCAACAAGAGAGAAAGTATGGCTGGCCCTGGAAACCTAGCCAACTGCTCACAGCTAATGAAGTCATGCATCTTGGAGAAGAACCTGCAACCACCACTTTCCTAAGCTAGCATAATCCCTAACTACATTCAAAGTACTTATCATTGTACCTACAATGAAGTCTAGTTCCTACATCTCCTCAAAGAATATTTTCCTAAAAGAAAAAAATCAACCATTTATTATTAATACATAGAAATGTTTGTTGATTTTGTGTTGTACATTTTTACTGAATTCATTTATCAGTTCCAACTAGTTTGGTGGGTTTTGTAATGTTTTCTTCATAAGCAATCATGTCATCCTCAAACAAGGATAATTTCACTTTCTCTTCCTTGATCTGTTTGCCTTTGTTTTTTTTTTGTTTTGTTTTTTTGTTTGTTTGTTTTGTTTTGTTTTTCTCTTGCCTCTGACAAAGCTATCCAGAACTACATGAAGAAGAATGATGATAGTGAGAGCCCTTGTTTTGTTCCAAGAAGTTGTCTCAAGCTTTCTCTGCCTCTCACCCTTTCTGCTGTTGTTGTTTATCTTAAGGATGCTTTAAAATGCAGATGTTAGTGTAATCACGTTTAACTGTGCTTTTATGGAGAAAGAGTAAGATTCAGATAACAAGACAAGAACATGCTTTACTTGTGAAACGTAACTGGAGCGACAGAATCAGCCTAGCTATGCAGAATAACTGGCAACACCAACAAGGCTATGTGAAGGAAGGTAAGATGGTTTACCTTCGTCTCCCACTGCTCCCACTGAGGAGCTCCTTGAGTTGCCTGGCGCCACCAAGATACTAATAATGGTGATAAGAACTAGCATCTGTTCAGCAAGTCAGGGCAGAACAGCCTGGAGTACATCCTGAACAACCTAAGGAACCTCTGGAATTCACCAGTAAGTACATCCTCACCAGCCTAGGGGGCCATGAGAATCCACCAATGTGGACTCTGTACTGTGTTAACTAACAGCCAGTCATTGGTTGGCGGGCTTGCAAAGAGGAGACGTAATTAACCTTCAGTGTTTGTCATTGCTATAGTATTAAAAGTCATATATAGGTTACTTCAGCTCAAAGTAGCAACAATAGCTCCAACTCAGTGAGTTGCATTCAACTTCCACTATTTTGATTATTACCGGAGTAAAGATAAAGCAGATAGTGTGGAAAGCGTCCACTCCTGGAGGGGTAGGAGCTGAGGGAAGGCAGAACGATACCCAGTCTTATACCTGATTGCTTTCAAGGAGAGCTCAGAACAGATCCTCCCTAAAACTGATGGAAGATGCTCAGCATAGAGCCTCAACAGTGTGCCACACTCTGTGAGTCTGCGCTTACATATGAACGGCCAGTGCGTGGCCAATCTTGACATCTTAACTGCTTTACTGACAGTTGTAGAGTTTCTTTTACTCAGTTTACATTGTACTGAAAAGAAAATTGCCTGCCGTGACCCCAGAGCACAGCTGTTCACTCTGAGGTCAAATGAGAGAGGCCAGTCCATATGCCCTACTCATTTTCCCACTGTATAATCAAATCAGGCGGTAACCTTTCCAGTCTGACATTTGCTCGTCAATGGAGTTGTCATCTATAAAAATTGTAAGGAAAGATGGTGAATATGAGTAACATTTTTTTTACATTCTTTTATTGTTTGGTTGGGTTTTGTTTATTTCCTAATTTTATTTCATCAATTGAATTTTTACTAGTCTAGCTTTTGTAGTTAGCATACAAAGCATCAAGCTTTATTGTAGCATTTTCTTTTGTTTGTTTTTATTACTTATACAGTATTATGCCCACATGTGTGCCTGCCCGCCACAAGAGGGCATCAGATCTCATTACAGATGGTCGTGAGCCATCATGTGGTTGCTGGGAATTGAACTCGGGACCATTGGAAGAGCAAACGGTGCTCTTAACCTCTGAGCCATCTCTCCAGCCCTATTGTGCCATTTTCAAACATTTATTTTGGTTGATTCTTCTGCCCGTACTCCTTCCCACCCCTAGGATCATTCCCCTGCCCCATATCACATGTGTCCTTTTGTCCTCTTCCCCCTTCGTACCCTGCTTTCTCAGCACTACCTTTCACCTTCCCTTCATCTCTTGTACATACACTCACATATATGTGCATATATGTGATCTCCATATTTTGGAGAACATGTTTGCTTTTTGTTTTTGTTTTTTCTGAATTTGGGTTGCCCAGCTTAAAATAATATAAAATAATATTTTTCAGATCCATCCAATTTCCTGAATTTTTCATTTTTTCTTACAACTTAGTAAAATCCACTGTGTATATGTGCCACAATTTTATTATCCCTTTATCTGTTGATGGCTCGTTCCATTTCTTTGCTTTGTGACATGTACAGCAATAACATGAAGGTGCAATGTGCATCTCAGTGGTAAACTGGGAGTTTGGGAAGATGCCCAGGAATGGCACAGCTGAATCATCTGGTAATTTTAATTTTACATGGTTAAGAAACCTACATGCTGATTTCCATAAAGGCTGTACTAGCCTATATCCCCATCACTATAGAACGCATCTTTTTATCCCACACGCTAGCCAACTTTTGCTACCAACTTTCTTGATGGTAGCGGTTCTGAATCAAGAGATACGGGATTCAAAGCAGTCTATGTTTGCATTTCTCTGATGGCTATGGATGTTAGACACCACTTTTAAAGATTCTTTCTAATTTATATGTGAGGGGTGTATACACCCATAGGTGCCTGCAGAAGACAAATTGTGCCGAATGCTCTGAAACTGTATTGTCAGGCACTAGTAAGCCATTTAATGTGGCTAAGAGGAACAAACCTCATGTCCTCTGCAAGAACAACAGTGGTCTTAACCTCTGAACCATCGTTCCAGCATGCTAAATACTTTTAAAATACTACCTACTACCTCTCTTCTTTCAAAAAATTCGGTTCATTTCATCAACCCATTTCTTAATGAATGCTATTAAGGCTTAAGGCATTTGATAACACTGTCTTAATACAGACAGGGTGATACATGCTAGTAATAATGCCAGTGCTAAGGGGCTGACATATATATGGCCGAGGAGATAGCTCTGTAGGTAAAAGCACTTGCCACACAAGTATGAAAACCTGAATTCAAATCTCTAGAAACCATGTAAAAGTCTAACACATAGATTGAGTATCTATAATAACAACAACACACTTCTACAGTGAGGTGGAAGATGAAGACGAGAGAATCCCTGGAATCTGTAAGCCACTTAACCTAATGTATACAGTGAATAAACAATATGGAGACAAACATGGTGAAAGGGGAAAACCCATCCCAAGGTTGTCCTCTGACCTCTTCATGCATACCACGCCCACATTCACACACACACAAATGTGCACATGCAGTGTACACTTACACACATACACCCACACATATTAACTAAGTAAATAGATAATCTTTTTTTCCTTCACTTAAAAAGATATGGCCCAAACCGTCTTGTTCTCCAATTTATAGTTTAACCATTTTTACAGAACCACAAGTTGCTACTCAAATTCATTGACTCAAAACAAGCCAATGCTGTTCTTGTTGTCTACAGAGTGCAAGTGAAAGAAAAAGCACTTATAATGTCCCCAATCTATTTTATCAATATCTAGACTTGGTTATACATTATAACATGTCTTGTTAGCTATTATCAGGTAGAACTTTTAACAGGGCTAGTAATTTTGTGTAGTGTTTTCCACTATTTAATCCAAAACTGAAGCAGAAAACACAATTCTGCACATGACAGCCACCAGCACTCCTTTTATTGTCCTATAGGAAAGTCCTATAGAAAGAAAAATTATGATAGATTAAAAACTATGTATGATTTTAAATACATTTAATATCACACATTATTCATTTTATACACTAATAAAATGGTAAAGGAAGAAATGACAAACAGAAGTGTGTGTGTGCTCGCGCGTGTGTGTGTGTGTGTACTCACTTGTGCATGGGAGTGTGTGCACCCAGTTAAAGGGTAACTTTCAGGAGTGAGTTCCTTCCTTCTGCCATGTGGGTTCCGAGGATCAAGCTCCAGTCAGGAGGCTTGAGGAGGAGTCTTTGCTCACTGAACCATTTCATCACTAGACACACATATTTTTTAAGAAAAGTTATTTAGTCATCTCAAACATCAAGAAATTTGAATTAGTACAGTTTACAATTTCAAGCAAAAATGTAATCATCTTATAAAAATGCCTTTGATGTTCATGCTTTTTAATGTGGCAAATTTGTCCTGACATAGCTAAGCAATAATGTAAAGCATGTGGAGTTTTAAGGAAATATTTGCCTATGTCCACAAAAATCATTTTTGTTTATAAGAGAAACAGTTTGAAGTTCTGCTGAAAGAGAAACCACTTCAACAGAAAAAGCTAGAAATTTTTTCTAAATGTGAAATTAGTCATTGATCATTATGAGGAATTGCTCGGAATTCTACAACTTAGAAACACCATGGAGTCCCCTTTCATATTTTGGATTTGTAAATGACAATAAATTGTGTAGTTCATTAATGCAGGGCTTGAAAAAGCACATTTTCCAGAGCCATTTGCTTTTATATTTAATATCAATTCAACATTCTCCCACTCTGTGTGTGAACTGTAAGAAATGACAATGTTTCCAGCATATTTCCAGACACCACAGGAAAAGCTGTCCTGGGGGGCATTTGCCGCCTCGACCTCCTTAAATACATCTTTTCACTTTTGATCTAGGACTTTCAGTTTGCCAAGAGTAAGTCAAACTTGTCCTTGTATATCTTAGTCCTTAATACCAAACTTTGAGTTAGAACTTTGAAGCACTTCATGGGTTAACAAACGTGCCTTTCTTCCTTCCTGAGTTGCTGGCTTTGGCCTGGGCACAAAGTGACAGGAGAAAACTCTCAAAACTAAATGAAAGACCAACAAAGAGGGAACAGTGTGGACTGCATAGATTTCATTAGGTCAAGAAACAATCAGCAGTATTACAAAGTCGTCCCCACAACCTGAGATGTCATAGAGTGAACTGTGCTCTGCATGTTATTGTGACCATGAGAAATGCAGTGCCCTCTATACCTGTGTAGCTCTTGAATCCAGTTCATCTTTTCACCCAAGAAAAATAACATCTTCCAGTTATTTCTGTGCACTATGGAATGACAAGCCACTAGACTGCCACATTGCAGCAACCAGGAACATAACTCACAACTCTGAGTAGAAAGAATGCCGCTCAGCCATCTTCACGGGCTTACCTTCCTGTCGCGCTTGCTAACCTGGTTGTCTGGACATTCCAATTATGCACACAGTGTCTCCCCATGTTTTTCTAACCTGATGCTAACAGGTTGATAAATAATTCTACCCTTGGCCTTTGGCAGCCTCTGCGTTCATTTCTTCAAGACGGTGGAAGCAATTTGAAATGTATAACCAGCAATGCCACACAGATGTTCAATACCAAGGAGACAAAGTTTACACAGAGGCCCTTCTTAACTATAGCTGTGGGCAAGGTCTACCACATACCAAATTTCTAAATGAAGACATAAAAAATGAGAATATCTACCGAGCATTTCAGTATTCTGAAGGTCAAAAATCTGAGCATTTCCAAACATATAACAAAACTATGAATGCAGGGAACTGTGTGGTATTAATCCGTTCAGTGCTCTGAGACACTCACAGGCATGATGGCACATGTCTGTGCTGCCAGCACTAAAGAGAATTGCCAAGGAAAGACTGGATGGAATACTCGGTGAGTTCAAGAGCAGCCTGGAAGACATTTCACAACTCTTTTGGACAAAGTGTGGGGGAGAGACGAGATGAGAAGAGAAGAGACAAGAAAAGGTGGAAGGAAAGAAAGAGAAGAGGAAAGAAGGAACAGAGGAAGAAAAAGTGGGGGCTGTTCTTCATATTGCTTTCAAATTAATAGCCTTGCTCTATAGCTGCATGGTGTCCCTGCTACTCTGGGTGGGTTTCTGTGTTCCCATTGTGTTACCAAGACACTGTAATCATATCTACTAGGTGAGTGTAGTCCTCAGAGAAAAATCGATTGATGTGCATGAAACAAACTATCCCATCTGTCCTACGAATAACTAGATACAGTGCCTGTTGGTGTTCTGTCAATCTATTTTGAAGTCTTGGTTTTTGGGAAGAGACCATAGTAATTGATTAAATGGACATTTACTCAATTAGACATGTTCTGAAATGCAGAGTCAGACAAACAAATCAATGCTGTTCACATCACGTATTCTGGTCAAGACATCACAGACTGGGTTTCCAACCTCTACCCTAGCAGGATTTATTTTTATCTTTATTTGTAAGGATTGGCCTGTGAGCTATCCATAGCACAAATTTCACTTAAAGCTCAGACTAAACAAATAGGAGAGAGGGATGTGATGAGGAATTTGTGTGTGAGTCTCTGACACAGAAGCTCCCTACTGGCAGCACCCTAGGCTTCCTATGAGTCAAAACCCGGAGAGGCAATCACAAACTAGAAGAATAAGAGAGCCCACGACAGATCAGAACAGCCACACACAGCCCTGGCTTGTGACGCCGCTGGCCTCGATAACTCGATACTTCTGACCTCTAGTTTTAGATATAACTCTTGATTTTTTTTTTTTTTTTTTTTTTTAGTGCTCTGTTTGTCATTTGGAATAAATTAAAAGATTTAAAGTATCTTGATCATACCCACCTGAAAATTTAGAACTCAGAACAAATAGAGTTTTGATTTAATACTATTGCACTAGCAAATGTTAAACAAGTGTTTAATTTTGCATTTGATACTTAGAGTATACATCAAACTGGGTGATCATTCCTCCACTGGTAACATATTCGTGGCTTTTCTGTCTGTATTAAATGCATTGCTATATATTACTCTGGTAAGAAGCTCTATATGCATCTTATTTTCATTTTTCATATTTCTCATATAGTTATATAGAACAAAAATAGAAAATTTGTCAAAAGGAAGGGTTTTACCAATACTGTTTTATTTTTTCACACTCATAAGTTAATTGAAGGCATTATCTTAAAAGGTAAAGAATCGAGTTATTAGCTATGTATATACCTATTAATCAACCTATGTATAAAATTAGCCCATATTTTTATGAGATAAAAAGCAAATGCCTTTTTAATGTTTAATGTAGCCAAACTCTAGTACTACTACTGTTGTGAAACAAAACTTATTGTTTCTCCAAAGGGTATAAATATTTGATCAGAATCTTTGGAGTCGAACCCAAGATCAGGCATTGCCTAGAGATGGCATAGTGATCTAAGACACAGACATGCAGGACAGAAGGACAGTCAGGTTGAGCTGAGGCAGAGTTACACTGAGCTGGCGTGTGCCTCTGCGGAGTCAGCCCAGAGCTCTGGAGCCTGGGTAGCTCCTCACAGTCCTCACAAACTAAAGCAATTGCTCTGTTGCTGTCCATTCACGCACTAGTCTGTTTTTGGTCCTTGGCTGCCTCTACAGAATCGTGTACCCTTGCATGAGGTAGCCTCTCCAGGTCAAGAACATTTCCCAACAGGGCAAGCAGCTGCAGCTGTTGGCAGCTGCTACTCTACTCCCCAGCAGCAGGGCAGTCTGAGGAAGGACTTTCTGAATATTAACACTCATGCCATGGCTTTTGCCTTCAGGGACTGTGTAGGCTGACGCATGTAACAGCACGGTCTGGTGCTTTGTATTTGATTGTTAATTATTTTGCTCCCTGAGGTCTGTTTGCTGTCTCGTAAGAACAAACTATCACCTACCCCAAATGTGGTTGTGTAACCTTGCCTCAAGATATTCTCTGTTTGACTAATAAAATGCCTCTATACCTGGGCGGGGCAGAAATGAGGTAGGTGTGGCCAAGGTTCGGAGGTGGGGGTGGTGGCAAAGGGTCATGGGAAGGAGAGAGAGTAGAAAAGAAGGAAGCGACATGGCCATGGGTTAGTGTGGAGAGAACCACGTGGCCGGAAGGAATTTACTCTGAAGCAGTGTTGGAGAGAAGCGGTCCAGATGAAAAGCATGTACAAGGGTTTGTGGAATTATGGGTGGGAAGTAGCCGGATAGGAATGATTACAGCAAATAGCATGGGATGGGGTGGCTGGGAAAGGGTTTATATCTGCTCGGCCCCAGGTGAAATAAGGCTTATTTAAAATTCTATCAGGGTTCTGTGTCTTTTAGTGATATGATAGCAGGTTAATACCACCACACTAAGTATAGGCTTTTGACAGTAGACATTAATAGCCATTTTCACTTTCTACCACAGATGTAGACAGCAGTATTGGGTTTTGAAAAATGTTGTAATCTGTAACCAATTGATATTATTACCAAATTTACTTAGGAAAATCTTCACTTAAGAGCTGCCAAGGGAACTAACAATGGACCAGTCACCAAGAGTTTTCCAGGTAGAGTGTGGAATCTCATGCAAAAACCATCAAGACTCCCACAAGCAATCTGTACAGGGTATTATAAGCAACCTAATTTCAATAAGATACAGTGCATGTGCCTGTAGCAGTCAAACATATGACTGGAGTGGCTTTTAGAGCAAATGTGAAGACTGACAAAATGGAGAAACAGACATTACTGTAATGGAAATGTGGCGATGATTTTTAAACAGGAAGTCAACAGAAATGGTTGATTTCTATTTTAAAGAACTTGACTCCTATAAGCAGTACAGGAAAATTAGTTCACAATGTGGAGAATGTTGTTGTATCTAGCTAAAAAAAAAAGGGGGGGCATGTAGAAGTTGGCATACAGATCCAAGCAAGAAGGCCTCAAGAAGCCAAGGATAGGAAACAAGGAAAATACAGACCAGCCACATGACTGGACATAGAACTAATGGAGTTTGAAAGTGGCCAAGATGCACAGTTTGGGAAACTGAAAGAATAACGAGTTTGATGGAAAATAAAGATCAAGAGCAAAAAAGAAAAAAGAAAAGAAAAGAAAAGAAAATGTAATGAAGGTTTTTTTCCTTTTAAATCGAAGATCGGAGACTAATCTACATACAATGCAATATGCCAGTTTTAAGTGTGGGTGATTCTCTGAAGGTTACGATGAATGACAAAGACTTACAGAGGAAAACTTGTCACCCAACATCTAGCAGTTTGTATTTTATTGTTTCCGTAGGAATGCCACCTTATGCTACTTGTGATCACAAGGAAAGTTAATTTGCTTTTTCTGTCTGTCACTATGAGCATCCTATATCCTCTTATTCACAACCTGCGTAGAATCTCAGACTCCCAGCCTCTCACCAAAGACTCTTTAATAATATAATGTCATAGTTACATCTCCTGCTGCTGTGATAAAATATCCTGACCAAAAAAGCAACTTCAGAGAGAAAGGGTTTATTTTAGATCAAGATCTGAAGTTGGGCAGCTGACTACATTTTATTTCCAATCAAGAAGCAGGGAGAGGAGAGCGGCATGGATGTACTCTGATGTGCCCTCTCTCCGCTTAGGCATTCCCACATCCCAGACAGAAAAGGGCTCCACCCACCCACATGGGTGGTCCCACCTAAATTAATCCAATCCAGATAATCCCCTTAGGCATGCCCAGAGGTCCAACTCTCTGATGATTCTAGATTAAGCCAAGCTAACAGTTAACACCATGACAATGAACGTGGAGGGCCATGAACAATTTGGCAGCAGTAAATGTTTTCCGAATGCACATCAACCAAAGCAAATTCAAAATCAAATGTGTTGTGAATATGGGATGTGTTTTACATCACTTGGCTGTGTTGCATTTCACAACAGCACTGCAGCCTTGGTTCTGAGCACACATGTTCACGGCCATGCCATGCAACCAAGGGATGCTGTGGCAACACCTTGGTTGAGAATCTAGACTATTACATGTTAGATCTGCAGAGTTTTAACTATGCATACAAGGTTGTGTGTTTATACAGAAACATTGTCAATTAGCTATCAGACAGCAGGGACTGAATTTTTTTCTTCTGTCATTTGTCAGCATGTAAGTTTCAAATCACCATATGTTTGGATTACATTGTGTTAGACAATTTGATCTTCAAAATTGCTCTCTGAGGTGTGTGTGTGTGTGTGTTTTAAATCTTAAATGAACCTTGGCTTTGCTTAAGAGCAGACTTCCTAATAATTTCCAAAATGGCCTTAAACATATTCATTTAATCTCTTAGCTACATACTTATGCTAAGCAGTAGTTAGAGCATTGATGGTTATAAATAAAACTATTAGGTTGGGGAAGTGAGTCAGTGGGTAAAGGCACTTACTACGCAAACATGAGGAGCTGACTTTTGATCCCCAGTATCCATGTGAAGAGCTGTTGTGGCCATGTGGCCTGTAATGCCAGCACTGCTGTGGAAAGGAGAGATGGGGATTATTTTCTGGGGCTCTCTGGCCACCAGCATAGTGGAAAAGAAAGGAAAGAAACTCCATCTTGAGAGAATAATGGTCAGGGAAATAGCGTAAGGCACCCGATGCTCTGCCTCTGGCCTCATCATGCGCTCTCATGCCTCACACAAGTGCACACATACAAAACCACACAACACACGCATACACACATGCAATCAATTCTGAAAAGTTGTGAAGAATCACATATTCAGCAAGAGTTTACAAATTCTTTGTGTAAAATCATAAGGCGTGGCCTTCTCCTTCGTATTCAAATGTTAACATTATATGAATACCAAACTGTTGTTTCTAAACAACCTTGTGATCTATTGTCAGTAAATGTTAGGATAGTATGCCTATTACATATACCTCTGACCATATAGACACATCTCAGCCACTAAATTGCCCAGAGGGAAGAGTTGACAAAGCAGGTTCGACCTTACTGCTTGCCTTTTATCTTAGTACAGTTACATACAGTTATTTCTAGAACATTCAGTCCTCTCTCCTGGAAATCCCCTTGGGTTGTCACTAAGCTGGTGGGCACATGTCCTATTTTCTACCACAATGTTGCTAAACGTTTACCTTTATCCAAGGATTTGCCTTGTCAAGTAACACTGGATTTCTTCTATTTAAGCTTTTAGCAAATGCTAACGGGGTGCCCTTCACACTGTTCTGCCTTTGACTAGCACTCTCTGCTCCCTCGTCCATTAGCATCCACCTGCCTCAAGCTGACAGGTTCTCTGATATTTTCTCACTTTTCTAAGGCCTTACTTTTGTTTAGTGTCTTAAAGAGACACTGGATTCCTGGTAATGAAGTCTGTTTTAATTACATTGCAATGTCACAAATCTTTGCTCTTAATTTGGTAGCTTCAATGGATATTATTTTAAAAAAGACATTATCATCTTTTTGTGGTTTACAGATTGAGGACTTTGGGAGCAGATCACTCACACAGTTAGTTCTAGGATAGGGTCTCTCAGGAGGTTGCAGTGAGGTACCAGATAATCTAGAAGAGCAGTTCTCACGTTGAGAACCCTTTGGGGAAGGGTCAAATGACCTTTTCACAGGGGTCGCCTAAGACATCAGAAGACACAGATTTATATTATGATTGCACTCATAACTAGTAAAATTACAGTTATGAAGTAGCAATGAAAATAATCTTACGATTGGGTCACCACAGCGTAAGGAACTGTATCAAAGGGTCACAGCATTAGGAAGGTTGAGAACCACTGGTCCAGAGCATCCATTTCCAAGATGGCTGACTCAGGTACATGGTAAATCCCCCTCACTTGAGCCTCTCTATGAGGCAGCAGAATATTGTTCCCTTAGACCTAGCATAGGCCCCACTAAGAGTGAGCAACCATAGGGAGACCAATCAGGTGCTGCAAGGCTTTAATGCACTAGCTGTCAAAGCCATCTTGTCTATTTGTGCTTTACTGATCATGCAAACCAATCCTAAGGAATGTTCAGCCCACACAGGGCTGGGGCAATATGTGACATCATCTCTAGTTCTCTTAATGCATGGCCTTTGTGACTTCCTGTTTGCAGGTCACTTACTTCCCATATAGCCACAAGGACTGTATGACACTCTTAGCTTCTCCTGTCCGGGGTCTGGCCACAGCTCTGCTTAGTTTTTGTGAACAGATGACGGTGTGACTCCTTTGATCCAACTGTGAACCATGAAAAATGCTCAGCACTGGCAGACCTCAGACCCCAACTGATATCAACACAATTGCATCCTTTGGCTCGTTACCGCCTATGTTCCGGATCAAACCCAGGTCCTGCGTCCTTCACATTGCAGGGACACTCATCGAGCTGTCCTCATCTAACACTTCCTTTTTAAGTTCCTGCCATCAGCCTTGAAATGAGAACGGGTACCCTACAATACCCTTTTTGTTAGGACAAGAGTTGCTTTGATTTTACTTTGTTTGCAACTCTTACTTCAAAGCCACTTTTCCCCCCAGCCCTTCTAATGTACATTTTCTTTCCTATTACTAAGAAGGGAGCTCTGAGCCTGAGCTCCCTACCACACAGCTACATCTCCAGCACAAAGAGACGAAACGGACATAGCTGTGTGCTGCCAGGCTTCATTTACTGACACTAAAAATTGAATTTCCTCTGTCACAGCTGTTCTGTTCTGTTTATACTAGGGATTGGACATGGGGCCACCTTTGTGCTAGCCTGGTTCATATTCTTGAAGGGGGATCATTTTCTCCACCTATGTTGTCAAGTTCTATGGTTTAATCTGCCTCACAATTCACTTCTATATTAAATCTGTCATCTTTGGGTTTGGGTGCAATTTTAATTTTACACAGATCTGTGTCCTGAACTGTGACATAAGTGCCAAGAACACATTGTCTCATTGCTGTCATCAGTGGTATGACACCTGGGAGGGGCATTAAAACCTCAAGGTCGTGGTGCTGTCTTTTTGTCATTCACCATGAAAACCATATACAACCAGAATTAAAAATAAGTACAGGCATCCCAAAGGTGTATGATGATTTATAATTGCAAAAGAGGGAGAAATATGAAAGCTGTTTCCTTAAAAATAGTGTCAAAACACATGCTTATCACGTGGCATGTCAAAATATTACAACACTGTATGCACAGTGACTTTACCATCAGCGCCATTACACACACCAAATGTGGATACAATAAAGCAAAAAAGGATGGGGGCTGGTTTAAAACAGATCATAGTATTAATCCAGGAATAATAATTACTATTGTTCATCAGTTTGCGATACCTGGGATCACCCACAGGGCCTTAAACATGCTAACCAAGCCTTCCACCACTGGGCTGCCCCACAGTCCAGAATGTAGCCCAGGCTGGCCCCTAGCTTACAATGTCTCCTGTTTCTCCTTCCCAAATGTTGGGCATAAAGGTGTGCATTAGCACACGCCTCTTGACATGCTTTTCATTTGTGCTCTGCATGGCATAAGTGTCTGTCTGTTGCTGAGTCTGATTTGTGTCAGCTCTCAGGAATGGTCATGACACTACTTTCATCCTGGCCAGATAGTCTTGTGCACAGATGGGGAAGATCTCTCTCATTCAACAAGTTAAGTTTGGGCTCAGATCTGGAAGCTTCTGCAGGTTCACTAGATGAAGGACGTTTTAGCTCTAAGTATCTTCCTGAATCTCTAATGGGCAAATCGGCAGCAGGGAAGAGAACTAGGTCAGGCTGGCTCTGAGGGATTAAAGATGACAGAATCTTACATCAGCAGCCTGTGTAGCAGGAACAGGGCCCCAAGGATACCTGAGTGCATTCACACTCAAGAGAAAAGAACATTTCTCTTAAACTTTTTGAAATATTGAATCTTGACTATAATATTTTCTTAAAGAATACCTACAAATATTTGTCATTAAAACATTGTCTTAAAGCCAGAAAATATTAACTGCATGTATTCAAACCAAGAAGCACACAACCTAAACTATTTCAATTTTTCATTACTGTTGCCCTCAGTACGTGTTATTTTTCCAATTATTTTCCTGGCTTGTTTCTAAGTTTCACAGAGGAAACAAAGTTATGGTGAATTATGTATAGTTCCACTCCCTGTATGAGTTGGAAAAAACATTGCAAAGACTAGAGCTATAGGCTGCCGTGTATGTGTGTGTGTGTGTGTGTTTTAATTAAATTAAAGTTATGAAACTCAGGAATATAAAGAAGATTCTGTTATTGTTGCAATCTGATGAGCAACTTGCAGTGTTGTTGAAAATGAAACAAACGCATGCAATCAGATGGCTGATCTTAAAATAGACTTAAGAAAAATGCATAGCTTTTAAACATTCATCAATCAGAAAAATAATATTTGTAACATGTCTGTGCTTCTGCTTTCTACCAAAGAACCTTCTTGATTTTTTTGTTAAAATTGCAGTTTTGAGAATCAAATACTTCACAGTTCACAATGACATTGCTTCGCTTCCTTCACATTTTCGCGAAAACCCCTAACACAACCCCTTTCTGCCCTTTCTGGTTGCTTGTTTAGTTTTCCCTTTCTAAATGCTGCCATCTTGTGGTCAATCTGCATCACTTCATGTACACAAAAGGTCACACAAATCTGCTTTCTACAAACTCATGGTTTTTTTTTTTTCTACTTTAGGAGTGACCCAGTTGAATTTGCTGCTCTGATGTTCCAAGTTTAGGCAGATTGAAATGACTCCTCAGGAAGTGTAGGAAGTTACACTCACAGAGGACACTCCAGGACTCATCATGGCACGCAAGTGTGCATTTCATAGAAAATGCAGACCAAGGGACAGACAAGAAAAGACCTCTGGGAATACGTGACTTGGTTTCATATGTCTAAGAATTCATACAAAATTAATGTATTGACTCAATATCAATTTGCTGTTACCATTTCTACGCACTTTCTTTTCAAAACGGTTCACCTCGAAAGACTTTCAGTCTTTTACAAAAATGCTTACCATATAAATGTTCTTCTTTCAATAACGTCTCATGTCTGGCACCTTTCACCTTGCCATACAGCTGTTCATATTATAATTCCTTTGAAGATTATTTTCTATGCAATACATTTTTCAATGGCTAGATTGGCTATGTAGAAGTGTGATTTCTTACTACTTCCTCACATGTATTTCCACTTCGTTCATTCATCAAACCACATATAGATCTTATCCTGTGTTAAGCTTGTATACAAGGCACAGAATATTCAGATAGAGACAAGGTGCTGTCCCAGACTTGAAACTGTAAGTGCAAATTAGTAAAAATTTTTGGTCAGGCCTTTAAAAATCTGTGCTGAATCCTGCTGTCCTAACTTACCCCCAACAAAAACACTTGAGTATAAGGAAACTAAAAGCTACCGAGTCACGGTGTGAGTGCGTGAAGCCTGTGCATAGGTCTAAAAATGGCACGGGGCCAATTTTAACCTCTGTCACTGATGGTTTCCGCCAGGGTCTCCGTTTTCCTTCTCTCACATTTATAATCTGTTGATACACACAGTTCTCACCAAATGGCCGGTCATCAAGTCTTAACAAGTCAAGAGGCTTCACACAACGGGACCCACGGCCCTGATTCTTTTACCAGGTTTTTAAGATCCAATGTTGGCTGGGAAAAGCCTGAATTATCTTTCAATCAAGCATAGGACTTACACAGAGGAAAGCAGGGTGTTACTTTTCCAAACCTTTCAAAAGATGTCATGAGGCAGAATCCTAAAGAAAGATGGAAAATGCAATGTTGTTCCACTGTCCCGTTGCTAGCTCTGGCCTAACCACACATGTACCCCTGTGTCTACCTTCCCAGTCCCTTAACAGTGCTTACCTAACTCTGCTCTCGTGTGTTCTACACTAACCATTTCTTTCTCCATAGTCAAAGACTAGCTGATTCAAAGCGTCTTGGGTAGAGATTAGGGCAGAGTTTCTCTACCAGTGGATCACAACCCATTTGGGGACTGCATGACCCTTCGACAGTTATTTACCTTATGTTTCATTGTTTCCTAGCAGTGGCAAAATTTACAGTTATAAAAATACCAACAAAAAAATGGTTTTACAGTTGGGGCTCATCACAACATGAGCAACTTTGACTAAAAGCCCTGTATTAAAGGGTCGCAGCATTTAGGATGGGTGAGAAGCACTGGATTAGAGGACAGGCGCAGAGCTTCACGTGTGTGTGTGTGTGTGTGTGTGTGTGTGTGTGTGTGTGTGTGTGTGAGAGAGAGAGAGAGAGAGAGAGAGATTCCGGACATCAGCCTTGCTTTCACACATTGCTGAGCCAGTGCTCCAGGAAGTACAGGCTTACACAAATACAGGAAGGAAACCTCTTGTCTGTGGCAAATCCTAGGAATTTGGCCTGGCTCACCTGCAGTATCCTTCTCTCTCTCTCTCCCTATTATTGAAGAAAACAAGTAAATAATTGCAAGCATCATTGCAAAATGTTCGCTGTAATGTGACTAATCTGCAATGCACTGCAAAAGCCATCGCTCATTCTTTATCCTTGGAAGATGCCAACACTGTAAACAGACATCCCTTTTTCAGTGCTTTGTCTTAGGGCAGAAGTAAGAGCAATGCAGTTTAAACTTTTTCAGCCATTGACAGGCAGAATGTCATTATTCCCTCATACTTTGCTACTGATGTTCATTATATTTTTTTTCTCCTGTTTTTACCCACTTCGTTACCCAGTACTTTGCTGAACCGTTTACTTGATAAAATGACACAAGCACTTTGCTTTCTTTGAAATTGACTAGTGGACAAGGTATCGAGTATGTAAACTACTATTTAATGCTCATCAAATGCAGTGATGATGGTGGTGGAGTCACTGAAACTTCCTGTTTAGACAGAAGATTTGAGGAATTTCAAATGGACTCAGCCTGACCCTTTGCCCAGCAACGTCAGAGGGTTGAGTTCCCTGCTCCAGCACAAAGTCCACCAAAGTACGCAACCTCAACTTTGCATTTCTCTTCCAAACTGAGACCAATTGCACCAGGACTAATTTAAACAGAAAAACATATTAGGTCTCTGGTTTCCAGACACACTTCTTTATGCAGAAAATGCCACTTTCTATGTCCAGATAGTTTGTCTTCTATTCTCACTTTTTCTCTTTTATTCTATTCCATTTTATTATAGTGCAGAGCTTAAATTACATTTTGAAAAGCAGTAGAAATCTACAAAGTGAGCTGTTTCTATAAGCAAAGCACCATGCATTTATAAATCATTCCTAATTTTTCTAAAGGTATATATGCTTTATGTGTGAATGCAAAATACACAAGTCTTGTGTGCTCTTTCACTTAGTGTTTTACTAAACTAGTTCTTAAACCTTTTAATTTTAGTTAAATAATGAACCTAACCCTTTTTAAAGAGATTCCCAAAAGTTTGGTGCATTTATGGAGGTGACTATCCTAAAAAGACACAGCGATCCCTCTAGGATACTCTTTTTTCTGCCCCCAATGGATAGAGTCAGTGTGATCCCTGAAAGTAAGGCATAAAAATCCTTCTGAAAAATTGACTGCTTTACATAATATGTTTTGTGTTGTTTAAATCCTACAACAGTTTTTTTTCTTTGAGCTGATTCACATTCTTGTGTTTTTTGTACTGAGGAGAAACACACAAACAATTGAGAAATTACCCAACCGCCACAATTAAATTAACTGAGAAGAAGAGAATTTCAACATCTCAGAAAGGACATCCTTGTCTGCCATGTCTTAGAACAAGATAAGGAGCAATTCACTAGGTCGAATTCTCAGAAAGACTGGAATATTCTACCTCAGGGAAAACTGAAAAATGAAGAGGTCTTTCATGAGCATGGAAAACGCCACAATACACGACTGTGTTCCATATGACATTGGTGAATGTGGCCATTATCTGAGGAGATGGAGACTGTGAAGATTAATAATCCAACCATCTCTCTTTGCCCTCCACTTAATAGCTGTCATTTGGATTTGGGCCAGAGCTGTCCTTGTAGTTTTCAGAAGGTGTGCTTTCTTGTTGCTTGGCCTTGGCCCACCCATGGTGGCTGCTGCCTGACTAAATCCTGACAATCGTGCCTCATTAGGAATATTCCAAAGAACACATATCATGATGTATAAATACATACATTCCTGGAATATTTGTTCCCCTGGCTTCTCAGTAGCTCACCACACAGGCCCTTCTCTGTTAGGCTGGAAGATTTTGTGTTAAACAGAATATTAAAATGAATAAGTATGACTGGTTCCTATAAGATAAATGTTTTGTTTGTCTCTGCTAACTTTCCTCTGTCGAGGGGCGGTGTGTTCTTTTCTCCTTTAAATTCTGAAGACATACTTAAGCACACAAACTGTGAAGAGAGTTAACGAACCATGTTTGATACAGATGTCCATGAGCACGCACCAGTGTTCCATGGGTGACAAACACAAGCAGTGAGAGAGGGCTTCCTCCCTGTGTTGGTGCCTGAAGATGTGTGGTCCTCCCATTCAGGGCTGAGGAATGTGTTTGGATGTTTTCTTGAAATGCCGTGAACTGACCACCAACCCTCAAGCGGTGCTAACGCTGGTGTATGAAAGTAGCCGCAAAGAACCAATGAAATTAGTGCTAGAAGTTCTCACTATAAATGTTTAGTTTTCATTAGCGATTATAAAGAAAGATAATTTTGAACCTTTGACCTCTCTGGAGGTATAAAATAAGCTCTAGTGAAGGTCATGTGATCACATCTATTTGGACACTTCGGATCCTATTTTCCATTATCAAACGCATGCACACACACACACACACACCATTTTCAAAAGAGGTAGCAAGTGAAATGTGTGTGGTGATGAGGCAGCAGTCTTTCCCCACAAGTAAAATATATAAAGCCACAGGAAGATGAGCTCCTAGAACACTTCCACATATTGGTTTTCAGTTCCTACCATTCCCAGGTCATTATATTTTCAAGAAAATTTGGTTCTTCACAACATCCCAATCTGGAGTCAAATTTTTCTTTACCTCCTTTAGGGTGTACTTAATTAGTAATGGCAATGCTCTTTAAAAACTCAACTACTGGATTTACTTTATTTATTGATGATCACCTACTTTGTGCCTATTACGTGCCAAGCACTTCTTAAGATGCCAGGAGTATAAAAGAAAAGAGACAACAGGTCTCTTGGAGAGAGGTGTACAGTGGAAGAGAAACAGACTTTAACAACTAACCACTTCTCACTCAAGGAAGCCTGTGTGGAATGCCTGAATTAGCGCCAAAAGAATCAAGGAAAAATGATACAGAAAACCGCATGTTGACACTTTAAGGTCAGATGAATCTACCGCATAGAGAACTAAGGAAAGAAGTTTCCAGGCATAAGGATCTGTGTGAACAAAGGATTAAACACGGGAAGGGTCACCTGCTGTCCCTTTGGGGAATAGCAGTATTTCAGATTAGCATGAAACAATGTGGTTCCTCCCCATCACAGGTAGAAAGGAAGAGAGGGGAGAAGTCAGACAGAGGCAGTCACAAACACAGGCAGAGAGATCAGAGAGAAAGGTAAGGACGGGAGTCATGTTTACATTTTGTGAAAAATCTCATTTGAGTGGAGACAGAATACATCAAAATGACTCTAGAGAAGTATATTGATTTGGAGACTGTTGTAATAATCTAGGTTCAAAATGATGGTGTTTTAATTAAATTGTGAGGAGTATAAAAGAAAAGGCATGGATAGATCAAAAAATACATTAAAGAATTACTATCTCTATAATGAAGTAGTTTGTTGTATATATAAAGTAAAGGAGGGGGAAATAAGAATTCTAAATGATTGAGCAACTGGAAAATGATGTCAAGATAGGGAATATTTTACCTCTCTATTTTCGTCTGTGAAAACAACCTTCAACTTTCATTTAAGGACCCTGTCCTAGTTTTCTTTTTATTGATGTAATAAAACACCATGACCAAAACCATCTTGGAAAAGGAGAGGGTTTACTTGGCTTACACAACTGGATCAGGGTCTGTCCTAAATGGAAGTCAAGACAAAGGCTCAAGGCAGGAACCTGAAAGCAGGAACTGAAACAGAGACTATCTAGGAATGCTGCTTTACTGGCTTACTCAGCCTGCTTTTTTAATACAACCCAGGACCACCTGCCCAGGAGTGATACCACCCATGGTAATGTAGGCTATCCCACTTCGATCATTAATCAATAAAATGCCCTACAGCCCAGTCTGATGAAGGGATTTTGTCATTCGAAGTTCCCTCCTCCAAGATGACCCGAGCTTGTGTCAAACTGATAGAAAACTAACCTTCATAGACCCCACCCCAGACAAGACACAATACTTGGTTCCTATGATGTAACCAAACTAGTCTTGAAAGTTGAGCCTTTGTAATTGTGTGGCGTGTCAGGAGGGATGGGAAAATGTGTGGGGTGTCAGGAGGGATGGGAAAATTAGGATTCTCTTGCTCTGAGCCAGTCTAGCTATGCTTTCCCAAAAAAGCTATAGAAGTGATGCTATAGGGTGATGCTCCAGAAAACTATGTTTCCTGCTGCCTCAAACAAAGAAGTCCCAAGAATGTAGCAAGAGATAAACAGAGCTTAGTTGTGGAGCAAGAAGGACATACTGTTGACACTGGGTTTAACCCCTGATTTCAGCCACACTGGAAGCCAGCCCTCCAAAGGAAAAGATTAAGCTAAAGCCATGGCAACAGCAACATTCAGCCAGTCAGTCAGCAAGTGCTTGTCCGACTGTATGTTACACACTCTATATCAATGTGTGAAGTTGACCACAATACCAATAAATGAAGCAATAAATTCAAATTCCTGGTATTTTAAAGCCAACGGTATATGGATGGACACCAAACCAACCAAATTAGTATATAATTCAGTATGTTTAATGGTTGGATGCCCTCAGAAAAATGGATGATGTACAGAGTAACCAAAATGAGCTTCACTGAGCTGACATTAGCATTTTGAGTATTAAAGAGCAGTAGAGATAATGGTACGTATTTACCTTGAAGGGACAAAGCAGGCTGAGAAAAGCAGCAAAAAAGTCACTAAGCAAGAATCAAGAGGACAAACCATTCAAGGCCCCATGGACCGCCATTGGTTCACTGGTTTCTTTCACTCCCAGCTTTGTGATTATTTTAGTTCACAAGTAAACTTATAGCTTTCGGAATGACATTTTCATGCATATGCAGCATTACTTTTTGCTCGCACCTGCTTTTTTGTCTGCCATCTCATTGGTCCAAGCCATTGGCTTCCATTCTTCATGAGACAAGAGGCCAGGAGGCAATCCTTACTTGGAGCTCCAGGAGACAGTATGTAAGGACCAACCTGCATACACAAGCAGTGATGAAGAATATGAGAGCAGTTATCAGACAAACATAACAATCCAGACAGTTAGCAGAGGGTAGACTAATATGATGACATTCTAGGTATAATTTTTAGTGGGAGAGGGGACAATAGGAATTAGGTATACTATGGTCTATAAGAGAAAGAAGGTGGATGACTTCCAAGCTTCTTTTGGAGTTGCTAAAAATTAAGGGGAAAAAAAACCCTCCAGGAAAATGGAATTTGAATGCTCCAAAGTAAAGGAATGTGTTGTTGCAGAGAAGATAAATAGCACTGTGCTAGAAAGCATTCTTTGAACTTTTGTAAAGCTAGAGAAAAACCATATAAATAAGACAAGAACCAAAAATGTCCCATTTGATTTAAAAAATATCAATGGACAAAACCACCCTTTGACAATTTTGATGAAAACAGTAGTGATTATTTATTTGTGTGTTTGTTTGTTATTTGCCAAGTTCCCCCATTCCCTAAAAATGTTGAGCATGCGGCACTATGAAAATGTTTATGGTTAGGTTGAATTAAAAAAAATGAACTTATTGGAAGCTCATTAAATCTACACGTCTACTCTGTGCTCAGCACAATGGGACATAGAGGTTTACCTCACAGTTCAGGTCTCTATGTATTTATGCTGCGTTGCTGAGAATGAGAATCAAGAATAGAGCAATCATAGTGTAGTAACAGTTACCAAGGTGAACCTGCAGAAGAGGCTTCAAGCAAGAGTGGAAAGAAAGACTCCTGGGATGAACTCCAGCCAAGTACGCTGTGACCCAAGCAGGAAGCAGAGACTTGGTCTTGAGAATTCTGAGTCTTGTGGAGCCAGCACCTTGCTAGAGCCAAGTCGAAGGCTTGCGATTTGCACCTCGTCTACATGAGCTCTCTAATCTTCTTGCCTAAACTTGGCCATAAGAACAGAGACGTGAAGGTAAGAGATGCTCTGCAGCCACGTCTCTTTATTTTCCTCCTCCAAAGGCTTTACTTGCCTGAGTTTTAGAGAATTCATCTTCAAAGATTGGACCACCACTCATGACCATCCTATAAAAGGTCCTGAGACTACTGGGTCCATGGCCTCAAGAGCCATATCTGCCTTGACTACTGAATCAACATGCTTAGACACTGCCCAGCTTGTAGTGTGTGCTTGGTAGGTGTGTGCTGAATAAATTAAAGCACACTACCTACACAAAATAGATAAGCTCAGAGCTGCTTTGGGCAGAGCGCTAGGGATCCCAGGTATTCTAGATGCCCTTGTTAGAGTGCTGGGTCTATGGGAGGCCTAGGTTTGAGCAGCTACTCAGACTGTCTATAGAAATGTTTCCCCTGCTAGTCTGTTCTTCTATGGCCTCCACACAGTACACACTCAGCTGAAGTACAGAGATCGATCTGGGTTTTGGTCCAAAGGCACCTGGCTGAAGGGTTGCTTTTTTAGACTCACTTTGCATTTTAAAGTCCTGGCCCTTAGGCCTTCTCAATGGCCTGTTCCCTCCCTCCTCTTTTTGCAGGGGATGAAAGTGTTTTTCCAGACAGGCCTGCTGTGAGTGACGTCATGGAAATGAATAACCTGAGTCCTTGTGTGCCTCTCACATGGGGAACTCCTTATATTTATTTATTTTTTAAGAATAGGACTGGGAGGTAGACGTTTCCATGAACACTTGAGTCATTTTTGACAAAATAAGAATTCTACTCCTCGGTGAGGCATGCCTCGCATTCCGGTCTTCCCACCTCAGGCAGTTATGCGCTACTAAATATTCGGTGGAAATGACACATGTCTGGAAGCCTAGAGGGAGGGGCTGCTGATCAAGGGCACACAATGAAGGTGTTGTATGTGCTTAATCGAGGAAGGCAGACTCCCAGATCTGAAATAAAATGCGGCGTCTGGCATGGGTTCCTGTAGAGATGCAAAGGTCCTCACTTTTGAGCCTTGATCACACCTATAGGAGAACCCTCCCCCTTTCCAGAGCTCTTTGGAAATGGAGCATGCTGAGATGAACTGAGGCCAGTAATTCCTCCTCATGGAGAGCTCGCTGTGAGTCAAAGGGCACTGACGGCCTGGATCAGCTCCTGACACACAGCCCTAGACACCAGGTCCAAGGTGGAGAGACCCTGACTTACTGCAGACTACAGTCCAGTACACACTTCTCTTCCAAAGGGAAAATTTCATCAATCTGACTCAGAGTATTTTTCTCACAGTTTGCCAACAGAAGGGTCCCTGCAGGGCACTCTCCTGACCTCTGTGAGGAGTACTAAGAGGACTGGGGTTGTGAAATGGAAATTGAAGTGGGAATGAGTTTGCTAAGAATTATAGGAAATGGAATGCAAACTGAATCAAATGTAAATTAAGTATCAGAACAGGAAGACATTTGTTCCAGTTGAAGAAAATGTTGAAAGCCTCTGGACACAGATTTGTCATGTACATCCAAATGTGGCAAGAGTTTAATCCTGGAGAAAATATGAGATGCATCTTAGACATGGGGAATTTGGCAATTGTTACTTAGGAAACTAAAAGGAGTCTTAGATAATAACTACTGTTTTGATAGTATAAATGTAAATGAATTAGAATTAGATAAAAGTAAGTTAATTAGAAATATAAGTTTTTTCTTAATATGTAAATTATTTACATTAAATTAGGGTGGGGGAAAATGATGGGTTTTTGGTTATTTCTTGAAAAGTTTTCAAAGAAGCCTAATAGCATATGACAATTTTTTTAAAATCATCTGTCCCTAGTCCAAAAGAGGAATCTACACAAGCACAGAGATTCATGTGCCAGTACTTGGGGCTATGGAACAAATGGACACTTAGAGCAATGTTTGACTGTGATGGAAGAGCAAAGTAGGGAAGCTCGGTGCACTGACTTCCAGCAGATGTTGACGTGTCATCCAAAAAGCCAGAGCACAAACATTGACCTTATTTTCTGTTCTCTTTTCTCTTATGGGGGATTGAGAGGTTGCTTTTCCAAATGTTTTACTCCTTTCTCCTTCTCATGCCCCTGTCTCTTTCTTCTGAAGTTGAAGTCCAACAGTATATTGTCCAAGACCCTGACTAAAAGCTCCTGGGACAAAGAGAAGTGTAGGAGCCTTGATGTGGTTCCAAGTACGTACAAGTTCACAAGCACATAGGTCTACACACATGCACACTTCCTTATAACTCAAGTCATAAGTAGCAAAGACACCACTGCACCACTTTCCATTTTCAAAGAGTCTCTTGGAGCCCAGAAAGGGTTAAGGGCCTATGTACCTTTGTGCCTGATTGTCTTTAACCTAGTAAAGCAAAGCCACACAAGCATGCAGCTTTGTTCTTGAGTGTTCGAGTTGTAGTTCTTCTGCCAAACGTGAAGAGTTCCAAGTAAAATCCATGTTGCAATCACAGAATACTGAGAAATGTTTGAGCATGCTTGGCAGGCTAGGTTGTGGTGCTTCTACAAGGCTGTTGGAAAACAAAGTTTCAAGAGGCTCTGGCACGGTGTTTTTGTAGTTGCTGTTGTTTGCTTTGGTTTGCTGTTTTATTTTTGTTTCATGGGGAGAACATGTGAAAATACTTTAACCAATGGCTTTAGATTCTGTATCATAACAAAAAAATTTACATCAATTTATTCTTCATCTCTCTCAGGCCTTTAGTATAATAGAAAGACTTTTTTGGGGTTTTTTGTTTGTTTGTTTGTTTCTTTTGTTTTATTTTTAGATGAGGTAGGGTCAATTTCATCTTTCTTAGGGTCTTGGGCGAATTGATTATTTGAGTGGCAGTGTGTTAGTCCATAAAGTAAGAATAACTGTACACTTAGGAGCCCCATGGTTCTCAAGAAATCTAAGAGTAAATATAAGTGTTTAGAATTCCTTTTGTGAATGGCATATGCTGGGTTCTTAAGCCCTTGCTGAGAGAACACAGTATAGAACCAGCCAGGAAACAAGGGCACTACCCTTGGGGTGTAAGTATTTCAAGGAGCAAATCTCCCAATACAAACAAACCTAAAGTGAAACACCGAGTTGCAGGCGTGGGATATCTTTGTGGATTTTAATAAAATTAGGACCTAGAGTTACTTGTAAAGTGATCTGGTTAATGTGTAGGTCCTGTGTTAATGTATGGCGTCTCCATGATGGCTGAGACCAACTCTAACTCCATGTCTTGTATCATATGGATCTGACTTGCATTATTCACTGAATAACAGCCTCATGAAAAGTAAGTACCTACTAGAAAAAATAGACACGAAGCAGCTAAACTTACAATAGGACACTCTACAAAGGCCCCATTGGGACATTGGAATTCTTATCTGATGAAAAGCCAACCTCATAGGTGACAAGAGCCAAAAGAAGAGAATTTGAGACAGGAAATGTCCAGGGCAAAGATCTTGAGACAGGAAAGGCCATGGAATGCTTTAGCAATAGAATGGGGTCAGTGTGGTCTACAGGGAAATGGCCAAATCATACAGATCTGGGGGCAGAGATCAGGGTAAGTGTAAGTTTTATTTTCAGTATTGTGCAAGGGCCTTTTTCTTTGTCCACATCTCTCCTTGTTGATAGATTCATTTTCATGGTACAGTTAACATCCATTTGATAATTAGGGAACAGATAATTTAATCTTGTGTTATGAGCAACACTTGTCCACCATGCTCAGAAGAGGAAAGGATATAAGCTAATAGCAAAGGTTAACCGAGATCAGAGTTCACTTTTAAGTCCTGCCTCATCCCTGACATTATTAAACTGCTAAACACTGACACCATGTGCTATAGCCTGTACAGAAATTAACTGTACCCTGTCAAGCATGCTAATGTCAAGCTTTTGTGCCCCACTATGGAAGACATTAAGAAAACAATTTTAAACTAGACTCCATGATACTGTGAGTCCCCCACTTAATTAGACAGCACCCAGCAAACCACTGAAGCTTCCTGGTCAGCCTCTACACCATTGGTTCTCAACCTGTGGGTTGTGAACCCTTGGGCAAACCTCTATCTCCAAAATAAAATTTATATTATGATTCATAACAGTAGCAAAATTACAGTTACGAAGAAGCAACAAAAATAATTTTGTAGTTGGAGTCCCCACCACATGAGGAGCTGTAGTAAATGGTTGTAGCATTAGGAAGGTTGAGAACAACTGCTCTAAAGTGGCACTGAGGTCACTGTCTACAGATTTGGTGTCAACTTCCTAGGCATACTCAAGCTAAGTACTGTTATTGAATCTCTGCCTTGTCAATTGGCTGATGCAAATTGAGCCACTTTCTTCTTTCAGACCACGAAGCTACAGAGTTGTCCAGTTCTCTAAATGGTTTACTGGTTGCCCCTCTTTGTATCCAGCTGCTCTTGGGCTCCGTGCTTTGGTTTTCTTGTTGTTGCTGTTTTTGTTTTTGTTTCAAGAAATGCTTTCTTAATTTTCTTTATCCTGCCTTGACTACATCACAGATCTAGTCTAGTGTACTCTAGAATTTACAGAAATGTCCAGCCCAAAGCCCAGACTTCCTCAGAAGAGGGTGGTGATATACATAGTTGATGAAAGGAACTCAGGCAAAAGGACCTACCAGCCTCTTCAAGTTACCTTGAACGTATAGCTTGATTATATCCCATCTACCCTGCCAACGTGAACGTTTGGCTTTCCCGCAGAAAATTTCCCCCAAAAGTCCCTTAATACCTTATCTGGAACTGTCTGTAAAATACACAATATAATAATATATAAGGGGACTTTTTAACCATTTGCTAGCTCCTTAAAATTTCTGGGACAAATAGAAAAATACATTGAAAACAGGTGCCATAACATTAACATGAAAAAAGAAAAGGAGTATATTGCACATACTACATGAACTTAACCATATAATATTATTAGTATAGAAATAAGGAAACAAACAAAGCAGTTTCTATCTAATAGTAAGGTAGGGGTAGGTAAAGTTCTCAGTGGCTTTCTAATGGGATAATTCTTAAGGCATGAGGTGCTTGTATGATCAGATTACACTATTTATAAAAGGAAGTAAATCATACTATGTAACCAGAATAATGAAATTAATGCTGTCCTTCTGAATGTCAGAGTCTCAATCCTGAAGTGTGATGATTAATGAGAAACTAAACAGTCCCAGCCGGGCAAGCTGGATCCTGACCAATTAAAACATAAATAGAAACCCAGGCATCAGTATTTTTTAATTTCCCCAGGTGATTTCAATGTGAAATCAAGATTATAGACAATTGGTAGACAAACTGAATAGTCTAGCTCAGTAGGTTTGCATCCTGACTGTAATTAGCATCTTTTCAGAAGCTTTTATAATACCAATACATGGTCCCCAGCCATAGGCTTTGATATTAACTGGTTGGCTCTGGCAGCTGTATGCTTTGCCCACATGCTTCTGACCTACACAAAAGTCTACTGACTATGAGCTCTCTGTGTGATATCTTTCTGTACAGTATCTCATTTAATTCTCTAAATAATCCAATAGAGTCAGTACTAGTACCTTCATTTTACAGAATAGGAAACTATGACTTGAAGACATGAAATAAACTGTTTAAGGGGACCTTTGTTGTTTGACCTTAATAAATCTGTTGCCTATGGATATCCTAAGGGAATCTCCCTGGTTATGAGAGGATCCAATGGAGAATACAGCATATTCCCCTTTAAAAAGCAGATGCAGTAGGGGCTGGAGAGGTGGCTCAGTGGTTAAGAGTGCCACCTACTCTTCCAGAGGTCCTGAGTTCAATTCCTAGCAACCACATGGTGGCTCACAACTATCTATAATGAGATCTGCTGCCCTCTTCTGTAAAAGCACTCATATGCAATAAATAAAGTAAATCTTAAAAAAAAAAAAGCAGATGCAGTAGTTCTGTCACTTAGAAATGGCCTATTCCTGGCCAGCTGCATCCAATATCAACACGACTGAAATACCCTGAGCATTCTACAAGGACCCAAAAACCATTAACACTTAAACAATGTCCAACTTGTTCAAAAGTGCAATAGTATAAACTTCAATTCATACTCTCCATTTCTCTCCACCAAATCACAGCAACATTCACCTTTGTGTTATGTAATTTTTTTTTTTTTTTTTTTTTGGTCATCAGCTAAGTATGTTTTGAAAATCCCTGGAAGAATTTTGCAAAAGTCCTTGGATAACTGGAAATAGTCTTGGATGTCCCAACACCTGCCTTAGCAATGCTGTCGCAGGCCGATTTCAACATCGACCCACTGGCTCAAGCTTCCCCTGGAGCTGTGTTTGGCTCACAGCAAACTCCACTCTTTTCTGATAAGTCGAGATTCCCACAGCCCTCGGGCTGAGCCACAGGTGCGTGATGCCGGTAGCCCAGGGCCTTGTTTAAAACTTTAGTTCCACATCTTGGAACTAAGTCCTTTTTTTGCCTACCTTTGTATAGGGTTACCTGAGTGTAATATTACCCAATAAAGCCAAATTGATGGGTTAACGATACAAAACAAGCCCTTTCAATTGCCAGGAATTCCCAGTCAGATTATCAGGCAAGCTTTGTAACAGAGAAGAGAGGAATGAAAATAAATACTGTTTTTTAAAAACATGATCTGTAACTGTTTTGGTTCTATATGACAAAATGAGTTTTTATCCTTCAAATAATTTTGTAAGCAGTTATATTTGAGAATTCGCAAGCTTGCAGTGTCACATACCATTAAGTTTAGTGTCTTTGCCAGTAAGCACCCATGTAAAGAAAATGAAAAGGACATAATATTCTTTGGTGATTGGGTTAGACTAAAAGAAAAATCTTTCAAAACCCTCCTTTCTCTCTGACTTCCCTTCTCTTTGTTAACATCTGTATTTGGCTCCCACTCTGCAGCAATGTTATGCTCTTATGTTGAGGGAATTGTCACCCTGTGTCTTCTGATGGCGTTACTTGGGAAAGAGGAGCTGATAGCCAAAATGAAAGAATGTTTTGACATATAAGAGTGTGTGTATACATAGTGTGTAAACATTTATGTGATACACACACGTTTATAAATGCATTTGTATATGCATGTATAGGCATATATATCATAGGAAAATACAGGAGACAGTTTATTGATAATTTGCATATTCTGATCAGCAGAAAGGAAAGAAAAATACCTACCTAGAAAAACAAAGGACGTCTGGTTCTAAGTAAAAATACCAAATACCACTCCACCCCTTGTTCTACCTAGAAACTGGGCTGTTAGCTGTTTGACCCATTTGTAATTGACAAAGTGGACAGTTTCAGACCACTTTCAGTCTGAGTGCTCATGAAAATTTTCAAGCTGTCTGTTTCCAAGTGTGTCTAGAATGGCCAGAAGCTTCCACTATTCACTGCCTTCAGATAATTGGTAATTTAGAAACTGACTTACAACTGTTTGTTCCAGAAGAATTTTAGGTGAAAATGAGGATGTTATTTTTTTTTTAATGTTACAGTAAGATTAGCACTTCAAGTTTACGTCTAAGAATTTTCAGAAAGTTCCTCTCATTGAAGACAGTGTACAACTTTATACAATTTTATGTTGTTTTGAAAATAAAATGAATTATGAAATGAGGCACATAATTTATGAGGATGTGTATGTATCTTAAGAAATATGTATCACAAACAGAATTTATACATTTTAAGTGGTTGTTTCTAATCACTTGAAATATTTTCAATGAATTGCAAAATGTCTAATTATTAACTCCAGATATTCATGCAGGTTTGGTAAGAGTTGGTGTTTATCATCTGTCTGGCCTTTCCTTAAGACGTCAAAATATCTACTGCTAACCTCTCAGTTATTGTAATTGTCAAAGAAAAAAATTCTGAAAATGCAAACAATGGGGGATTTGACTATGAAAGAAGAGTCATCACGTCCCCTTGTAACTTTATTCTGAATTTCACAATTCTTGCTAAACCGTAAGCAAACTGCCAAAAGCAATAGAGTACAGAACTACAAGAAGAATGTGCCAGAGTTCAGAGAATGATTGCCCTGGGTTGAGCTTTACGGCCTGTAATCTGTTTAGGTCACTGCTGGTTTCTATATAAAGCATCTCACAATGTGACCATGAGCATCCTTCACGTGCTTCTTTTAGGCCAGCATCTAACCAGTAAGACTCACCCTTGGCTTTTTGGTGTTGAATAGGTGCATCGATTTACCTGATAATAAATGGGCCAGTTTTCTCTGACATGCCATATTTGTAGCATGTAGGTATCAGACGGTGGATGAGGACACGGGCTTTGCACCCAGGCAAGGTTGTATGTAGCTACTCTGGCTTGTGACCATGGCTCCTTGTTCAAGATAACCTTCTGGAGCCAGTATTTTAAGGGTCAAGTGTGGTCTGTGAGAAGAAACCGGATGATACAAGTCCCAGTTATTAATGTACCATTTGCTAATCACATGGTCTTCTAAAAGAAGTATAAAAAATTGTTATTGAAGAACTCATTGCTTACTTAAAAATTAAAATACTATTTAAGTACAAGTGACTATCAATACAGAACAGTTGCTGTACTGAAACTCTTCTACACCTTACTATATAGAAGTTGCAAATGCAATAGAGTGTAAACAAATAAAACTTACCATAAAACCTACCCAGATGTCGCAGCAGCTAAGGCGCTTGCCACCAAGCCTGCGGACCCGGCTTCGATCCCTAGGCCTCACATCAGAGAGACAGCTAACGCCCTTGACCTTCATACTTGCACCATGGTTTGCACCTACATATATGCATGCATACATGGAAAAACCACTTTAAAACTTATTGTGACATAATCATAATACAAGCCTTGGGAAAAAACTGAGGACCCAGTGAGAGCGATAAGCAACACTCTTTGGGGGTGTGTCAGCAGAAGTGGCTAAACATTCAAATATAACTGACAAATCATTTACAGGCTGGAAATCTCTGGTAGTGGGAAAGGAAAGGCACTTTGGCTAATGTGATGACAATGAGGCGATTTGTGTAGAGCTGTCTTGCTGAGGAATCTAAACAGCTCTGACTCTTTGCAATGGAATTTCTTCACTTTTAATAGGAGGGCTGAACTGGACAGCTTCTGAGTTCAGGATTAGGTCTAAAAGTCAAATAAGATTGCACTAAAAGTTCAAGAGGAAATGGCTATGTGGAATCCAGCCAGATGATATCCGTTCCTATAGAGATAATGCCGAGTCAGTGACTATTGCAATTTTTAGAAAAACAACTTCCTTTACATCAACACAAAAGTACTTAGATGGACACTAAAACATGTAATTTGTCAGTTGGTCAATACGAGTTTTGTACAGATACCAAAAGATTAACTTTCTGTTTTGAGTAGAATTGCTCAAAATGTGATTCTAGGGACTGGGAAGACAGCCCCAGTGAGCAAAGTGTTTGCTTGCCACAAAAGCATGATGTTCTGAGTTCAGATCCACAGGGCCCCACAAAAGCTAGACATAGTGTTGTGCCTGTGACCCCAGAACTGGTGAGAGCTTAGAAGGAAGACAGACAGATCCCTGAAACCCATTGACCAGTCAGCCTAACTGAATGCATGAGCTTTAAGTTCAATGACAAGCCTTGAGGAGAGACACCCAACATAGACCTCTAGTGTGTACATGCACACAATTATAAAATGATAATATTGTGGAAAGAATTCCCTTTCCTCCATAATGTATATACTGAAGCCCTTACCCTGCCACATGACTTTTGAGTTTGAGTGTGAAAATAAGTTTAAATGAAGCCTTAGGGTAGGACCCTGATCTGGTAGGTCAGTTATAAAGAGACACCAGACCTCTACTCACTACCTTGGACCACATTCCCAGGAAAGGTCAGGTGAAGATGCAGACAAGAGTGGCCTCCTACAGGCCTGGAAAAGGCCGCTCACTGAACACTGTGCTATTATTTATTGTTTATGGACCTCCCGGCCTCCAGAGACATGAAAAATCAAGTTCTTTTTCTAATCCACCCAGTCCATGATCTCTGGCTATGCATCCCAAAATGATGGCCACGCAAGTCAGGACATAGAGGTTCATATAGTTCATGGATCTAGAGGCTGGGAAGTCCCAGAGTATAGGGAAACAATATGCTTGGTTCCTGGGAAGGTCTTGGGCTACTTCAATTTCTGACAGAATGTAGACAGGCATATATGTCTAATAAGACACCAAAGGAGAAGAAGCCTTGCCTTTTAACAATCCAGTCCCTAAAGAACGAACCAAATCCTATGAAAAAGGTAATTTTCCCCAGCACCTTTCAACATCATTGCATTGGGAATAGGGGCCCTAGGAACTTGGGGATAGGGCCCATTCAAACCATAGCAGCCACTATTTAAAAATAATGAAAGGAACCATTACGACACTGTGCTCACCTTCCTGATAAATTTCCCCAAGTTGCTCCTTTTCAGAACACTAACTCCAGTGAATCACCAATGTAAAAAATCTGCTCTAAGATGAACATTTTATGGACTTTATCACTACAGCTCAGTATTTAAACAATTGGGGTTTAAAAAATATTTCCAAAATAAGTAACAAAAACCTGAGTAGAAGTTCAAATGACAGTTACAAAAGGGGTCTCTCCTACTCCATGTGAATAGTGAAATCGTTGACGACAACCTTCCAAGTTGACTATTCTAAATTCACAGCCCTCATTGAGAAGCCACCTGATATTTTTCTTCCCCCCTCACACTTTTACATAAAGATCTTACATTCTTGAAAAACAGATAGAGCACACACGTGAGAACTTTCATATAAATATATAATTTTATATCATTAGCAACATTTTAATAATCCAGACACTATACTGGTACTACCAATGTTGTACACGGATGTACAAACCTTCACAAAGCACTCTGAGCTTATATAGTTTTATAGATACATATGCACAGATTTTATGGATCGAATCACTGACACATTTTACATTCTCATTAACAATGGGTGCAAATTTCCATTGTTCTAAATCATCACTGTCACTGGTGACAATCCATGGGTTTTTTTGTTTTTTTTTAATTGTAGAGAACATCTTAAGTTCACAGCATTAGTTGGTTGTCACTGTAATTTCTAGTTCCTGAAAGAATGAAATATGTGTGACATTTATGTTATCTCAAGTGTTTTACTTAGCATGTTTTCTTTGCTAAATTTCTTTAAAAATCACTGATCTATCTCAAGTCTTCACTATATTTATTCAGATTGAACCTCTTTTGGGTAGATAGTAACTTCTCAGGGATGCTATACTAGGAAGGAATAAACACCACATAAGTGAGATGTCTCATTGTAAGAGCCTAGGAATCTATAACTTAACTAGATAAAAGAACCATTTCTCTTACAAAGTTGTGCTTGTTGAAGCACATCTTGACTAGACAACATTCTTCATTCCCTCAAGAACCTTCCAGTCTTTACATCATTATAATGTTTATCCTCTGAAAAGTCCATCAAAAGGTAGTGCATTAACTCTCATAGCTTCCTATGTCAGCCACTAGAGATGTTGTTGCCAGGTACTCAGACCTTAAAGCACAATGCTTGGTTGGCTACACAGACTGTCCTTTGAAATGATGTTGGAAGCCTCCACAGCCTTCACACTATTGTGTGTGCTTGCAAAACTAAGAGTACAGAGACCATGCCAAATGCCGCCAATAGTTATGGTATGTTGAGGTAAGGTCTCCCTACGGCCAACAGTGACCTCATCCTCATGGCAGTCCTCCTAACTCAGCCTACTTCCAAGTGTAAGCCAGGGATCCCGAATTCAACTGCGGTATTCAATCTGCGTCGGTCATTTGGTTTGAATCAGAATTTATTCAAAGAGTAGGGTCTCTCTCTTTAGTTAATTTTAGAATATTAAAAAAAAAAGTGGACGTTCACCCTGAAGGTATGGACCACCAGCTCCCCAAAATTGGAACATACGAATAAAATGAGAAGAAATCTGAAGGCAACTGAGAAATAAAAGTCCCTAATCTCTGCTTGCACATGAATTGAGTTGCCGTGGCATCTATTATGAAAGAATAAAACACATATGTAACTACTGTAGTTACATATGTACATAGTATTTTTATTTTATAAGCTTTTTGTCCCTATAACAGATCTAGCTTCTGGCCACAAAAGGGAATCTGAGACCCAGAGGGAGTGATCACAGTAACTGTGGAATTTTTCAGACTGGTCAAACAAGAGACACTTACCTTTATTCCTGACCACAGACTGAAGATTGTGAGTCCCACTGTGCCTATGACCAAAGCCAGTGTGGAGAAACTGGCTTGAGCGGAACGTCAGTGGCAAAGAACAGGCACAATGCTGGGGTCCTTAAAGCCGCCATCCTGAGGCCACACCCAGACTGTCTGTGTGTGAGCCTCTCTCTTTTGCTCCCATCCTCCTCGCCCACTGCTTTCTGCTGCCTGATCTAATCTTTCACCTAGGGAAATGGGAGTCATTCTGGTTTCTCTCTCTTTTCCTCAACAGGCCCACTCAACAGACAAGTCCATCTCAACCTGCATGTTCCTTTGAGATATATTTACTTTTCATTTGTACGGACAAAGTACAGACTCGCAACTTAATGAACAAAGAAGTGTGTCTACATACAACAAAATCTAACAGGCTTTGACCCCACCTCCTGATCTCTCCCTGGAGCTTTTACGTTCATTTCTTGACTCCTACTGCCATTTAGTTTGTGCTTCTAGCTCTTGACTTGTCACCTGTTTACTGGTAACTAACGGTCCAGTTGAAACCCCAGGTTTTCGGAAGAAGTTTCTCCAGGGCTGGCATCTGTTGGTACCTCTCTTTAGCTGGCGGGTTTCTCTTTAAAGGTGTCTTTTTGCATGTCCTACGTGAAAAAGCAGACACTTATCAGGCATAACAGTGCAAGGAGCATTCAGAGCTTCATGTGTTTTCCATTTCCCTCCATGGACCCCATTCTGTTCTCAGTGCTGCCCCAGCATCCGTGGGTCCAGAACCTACTGGATTGATCTCTCCAGAAGGAAAACAAACATCCTGTCTTGTGGAGTGGCGGACAGGAAGTTGACTGGCTGCAAAGCTCGGGGTAGTTCCTCTCAAAACCCTGTGAAGTCTTATCCATAGACTCCTTCCAGGAACCAGTACTTCCATTTACTGAGAATTGTCAAGATTTCTAACTTGATAGATCTATCTGCACCTTATTGATTCCTGCCTCCCCCCCCCCCAAGCAATGATCAAAGCTTTCTATAGATTACAGTGTCGCTATTAATAGTCTATCCAGATGTAACTATTACTATTGGAGATGCAGCTCAGTAGGAGAGTACATGCCCCTAGACTGAGTTTATTCCCTAGTACTTAAAAATAAATAAATAAAAAGGAAGGAAGGAAGGAAGGAAGGAAGGAAGGAAGGAAGGAAGGAAGGAAGGAAGGGGGATCCCTCCTATTTCCAAAGTAAAAATGTTATCATGTATTTATTTCCTTCTTTCCTTCCTTCTCCTTTTTTGCTAGGTATGTGCTTGTGCTAATGCATATAGTGTTTTGAGAGGGCAGTAAGGCTGATGAGTATGTTTGTCCTGTCACATGTATCCAGAAGTACTGGAATAGTTTTAGTGACACCATGCCCTCCATTTCTCCCCATTCCTGAACAATGAACTTTCTAGAGTCTCCATTATCTTCCTTAGGGACTCCTGCATCAGCCTTCCTACTAATTTACCCTTCAGGCTGTCATCCTTAATTCTGCATCCAATGTGCTTACTTCCCAGTCCTTCTCTCCAAAATGCAAACATCTGTGTTACAGCTGTACAGTACATGCCTCTGAGGATAATTCTCAACTTCTTCCTATGGTTCCAAACCTGAAGGTTCTGGTTCCTCCTGTGTTTCTAGGCTGGTTTTTTTTTTTTTTCCACTCCTTACCAGAGAATGGACCTTACACTTCAGCACTATGGACCTGCTTGTACCCAACGTCAAGTTGCATTATCACCAACATGCTATGAAGGCCACGCTACCTCCTCCACTTCCATCCTAACTGTATTTCCTTTTTTTTTTTTTTTTTTTTTTTTTTTCCTATCTACACATTTTTCACAGTAGTCTCATGGGTAGATTCTCCTGGAGAAGCTTTACTTTTCCTACTTCTATCTCCCAGGAGGACAGGGGCCTTGTATTGTTGTAGAAAGTGCCAGATGGACTCACATGGCTTGTTGGCAGGAATGCGCATATGAGAGAAAATGCACTTCAATTATCTTCCTCCATTTTCTTTACAGCCCACATATCCCAGAAGTAGCCATGGAAACCATCCAGCCCCTTCTGCCTCTCTCCTCTCCACCTTCTGGTACAAAGACTAACCTAGTGCCCTTGTACTAATTTAACTAACAGGTAACTGCACACACTTAGTGTGGCCAAGAATGGGCTGCAGATTACAGAGGAGGTGTTAAAATTCCAGAAGACCCGGCCCTTCCTCAGGCCCACCCCTAGCATGGTCATGCCCAGTGAATATGTGTTATGTGACTCTACCCTCTGTTGACTCTCAAAACACCTGCTTATGACCAGTAATGGCTCAGTGCTCTCTAGGTCTGTCTGGCTCTCCTTGAAACAAAGGTAGTTTTCTTCATTGGATATTATTGAATCATGGTTTCCAACCTTTCATTGGTAGGAACTTGAGAGATTGTTTTCTAAAATACCAAAAGAAGTATATTTGTATTTTTCATATTTCCACTTGTTCTGAACCCAAGTGGAAATAAAACACTTTCAGAAACGTCTGCTATTGCAGGATCCGGGAAACCAATGAAACCATTTAGTGAGCTGTGAATTAAAAACAAGAGTGTGGACTGAGGGCTTTCCTAGACAAGACCAGCCCAGACTTTTGTCATTTTCCTCCTGCCATATCCTGGTCACAAACTGGATGATAAGAAGGCCAGTAATCCCATCTCATGACAAGGAATGTGCACATACTGCTAGCCATGTTCATGGTACCTGTGACTCATGTTACAAAGAACATGGAAAACGTTTAAGCTTTAGTGTGTGATGTCTAGAGAGTTTGACAACAGAGCTGACAGTCTTCATGTCTTATTGTCTGTAAAACAAGTTCTGCGTTCTGGAGAGGCCCACGGAAAAGTGAACCTCTAGACCACAACTTGTTCACAAATTCAAGCCGGCATGTGTGTCATGCTCGCCACTAACTAAAAAATCCTGTTTTGATTGTTTGTTCTACCCGCAAAACCAGTAGACTGCAGTATAATTCAAAACCTCTCCTAATACTTTTATGAATCCCTTCATGTGAAAATCGTGCCTACTCAAAATATAGCCATGTTGTAGACACATGACACTCTACGAAAATAATGTCAGAGATACCCTGGGACCCAGACTCCAGGTGGCACTTCTGAAGCTTCACCCACATAAACCCCTTCCTCCTAATGTGTTTTGAGACCCTCTTATTGTGCATTAAACTTAAAATACAAAGGGTAATAAACCCAAATGACAAGTTTGCCTGTTTCTCTAGTATTCATATGAATCACACCTTAAAAACTCCCTTGAAATCTTTGAAATTTTATGTCCCCCGCCCCAATCATCACTGAGTTCAAAGACGTATGTGAAACATTCCATGCAGCAGCCTTGAGTTAAGCATGTATGTGGATTTTCTTTTCTGAAGGACCCTTCAGCCTCATGCTCCAACCCTAACTGGACTGTCTCCTGACTCCTTTTCTACCTCACTGTCGCTCTGAAGTCACCACTAACACTGCATGACCGTATGCTTCCTTATGTTCTCAGCCATGATAACACTGTTTTCATTCCAGCAGAGCTGAGTCAGAACTGCTTCTCACAGCTTATTGTTCTAGCCACTCCCGATGTCCCAGGCACGTGACAGCTGCGTGTTCTTAGAGAAGAAAAAGCAAGCATCTGGGTCCCACCCTTTAATGTTTTCTTTTCTCTCAAGCCAAGTATTTGGGATAAGGGCCATGTGTGCCCTTCATGACTGTTGTCCCTTGTCTGTGGAATGAGCCATGGAAGTACCTTTCCTACATTCTGTTCTGGAATAACGTCATATTGTTTGCCTTCATTACCACTTGAAAGAATGTCCCTTTCCATTATATGACTTAATTACATAAATAAGGAGAGAGTGACTAAACTGGAGGCTTGGTGGCTAAGAGCACCTGATGCTCTTGCCAGGGGATCCAGATTCAATTCCCAGTGCCCAGGTGGCAGCTAACAACCATGTGTTAAGTCTGGCTCCAAGAAATCTGATGCACTCTCTGGTCTCCATGGACACTTCACATGCATAGTACAGAGGCATACATGTAAGCAAAACACCTACATACATAAGATAAAAATTAACAAATCTTAAATTTTTTAATTTTTTAAATATTTTAAGTGTATATTCATATATTTATATGTATACAATTATATATTTTTATTTCACCATATGAAAATGATGTATACTTACAAACTGAAAGTCACCCCTCTTCTTCCTGAGAAATAGAAAAGAAATTGTATTGAAATTATTATACCAGCATTTCCTAAGAAACCATCTATCTTGTATTCTAATTGTCATCATAGCAGCTACAGAAGTATGATGGGCAACCTCTTGTCACTTTTTTTAAATTAATTAATTTATTTATTCACTTTACATCTCAGTCATAGGCCCCTCCCCCCTCCCCTCCCATTCCTTCCCTCCCTTCCCCAACCTCCCCCAGACCCCCTCCCCCAGCCCATCAAGTCACATCAGGATTGAGTCTGTACTCTTTCTCTGAGGCCTGACAAGGCAATTCTGTCAGGAGGAAGTGATCAAAAAGCAGGCAACAGAGTCCATGTCAGAGAGAGCCCCCTCTACCCTTCCTAGTGAACCCACATAAAGCCCGGGCTTCCCATCAGCTACATCTATGTAAAGGACCCACATCCAGTCCATGCATGGTCCTTGGTTGGTCCTTCAGACTCTACAGGCCCCTCTTGTCACCTCTAGGTCCTTTTATCCCCCCCACACACACTTTTCCACTAGACTCCCTATGCTCTGCCCAATGTTTGGCTGTGAGTCTCAGCATCTGCAGCTGGGTGGAGCCTCTCAGAGGACAATTCTGATAGGCTCCTGTCTGCAAGCATAGCAGAGTTTTGTTAATAGTGTCAGGGGTTGGCTCTCTTCCATGGAGTGGGGCTTGAGTTGGGCCAGGTATTAGTTAGATATTGCCTCAATCTCTGTTCTATCTTTACCCCTGCACATCTTGTAGGCTGGGTAGACTTTAGATCAAAGATTTTTGTGGTTGGCTTGGTGTTCTCCATCCACTAGAAGTCTTGTCCAGTTAGATGGTGTCCTCTTCAGTTGCCATCACCTCTGCTACTGGGAGTCTCAGCTAGAGTGCCCCTCATGTCCTCCCAGAGGCCTATTCTGACTTAGTTCTCCAGCTTGTCACAGAGATGCTCCCATCCACAGTTTCTCTTTTCTCTGCAGGCTTCCTATCACCTTGTGTTGAGAAGTGTTTGCCTGCCATTGCTTTGTGGCAAACACCAACAACCACCTGTCACCCTGTACTCTGTTTTCCTGTTTGGTTGGTTGGTTAGTTGGGTGATAGATAGACTTTCGTCCCCTGGATGGGAAGAACTGGTGGCACTCAGAGGAAGGATAGCAGGCTACCAAGAAGAGACTTGATACCCTATGAGCATATAAAGAGGGAGGAAGTCCCCCTCAGTCACAGTCATAGGGGAGGGGAGTAAGGGGAAAATGGGAGGGAGGGAGGAATGGGAGGATACAAGGGATGGGATAACCATTGAGATGTAATATGAATAAATTAATAAAATATATATTTTTAAAATTTTATTTTATTAATTTATTCTTATTACATCTCAATGGTTATCCCATCCCTTGTATCCTCTCATTCCTCCCTCCCTCCCACTTTCCCCCTACTCCCCTCCTCTATGTCTGAGACTGAGGGGGACCTCTTCCCCATGTATATGCTCATAAGGTATCAAGTCTCTTCTTGGTAGCCTGCTAGATATATAGACTTTTTAAAGTCTTTTTCTAGATTGTAATTACTGTAAAGATAGGACCAAAGTTAACTCATCTTTAGAGCTTCCTGAGCACAAATAAGCACACATCTGTTTTAGCACTCAATATGTAGTCACTGAAGGAATAGAGAGTAAGTTAATGAAGGTTTATAGGTGAAAATAGAAATTCATAAAGTATCAAATCAAGGGACATAACAAAATGGTGAGAACCTTGGCCATTTCTTGAGGAAAAGAATACTTATCAAACATCTCAATGGAGTGGGCCATTAGTGCCAATATTCTGGAAACTAAAGTATCTAAATACTTCAAATATGGCCTCTAAATACATCAATATCATACAGAATATTGACTTTGACTTCCCTGCTATGGATTTATTTTCACAGCAAAACCTAGAAAAAGTGCCTCTCTGAGAAAAATCAGGGTAGTGCATCTACAAAGTGAGTCAAAGGCAGTAAGCAATAACCATCCCTGAAGACAGTTTGGTGTTGGAAAAGATCAAAGGCTTGGGAATCAGAAATAGCTAACACTCTTAATTCTTTCTTTCCTGACAGCTTGAGTTTTGAAAGGTCACCTTGTATCTTCAATGCACCTAGATCTTTTTTTTCTTCGAGAAATAGGAACAAGCAATTGCATCTGCCTTACAGATATACAGACATCCCAACAAGGTTATCGACATAAGTTGCCTAGAATTGTATACTGCACAAAAGCCACCCTCAACAAATGTCTTCCTTGTTATATAACTTTAATGTAGCACATTTTGGCACCAACTGCACACAGGCATGCGGCACTGGTGCTTTGCTCCACATCGTGTTTATAACTGACTAGGGACCACATTGCACAACCCCAAGACTTATGCAGAATGGGAGCACTGCACATGATGTTCCCATCTCAGGCACTGAGCCGTTCCTTTCTGGTCAGACTAATTACTTGTATGTTCACTTTTGGTTGCAAGTAACACGATTAAGTGGTAGAGTATGGTGATGTGGGCTACCCAGTCTCTCTCAAACCGATTGAATCTCTAAACAAACAAACAAACCAAAAAGCCACCTCTTCCTGGGGCTTCCAAGCAAAGGAAATGTCAGAGAGCATAGGTAGGCAGGACTGCTTTGCAGAAATGTCAGTGATGTTGAGCATGTTAGCATGAGTGCTTTCTGCTAGGAAAACTATAGAGATCGTGGAGATTTGGCTTAAAATCAGATCACTCTCAAGTAGTCAAAGTGAACAACCATTGTTTGGTCTCCATGGTCACATTAAAAACAACCCTGAGGTCCAGCAGTTCCAGATGACTAGTCTTGTCTTTGATATATGTTGTATCAGAGCTCTCCAGGGAGACAGAGTCCATAGAGAAGCAGCAACAACGAGGGGGGCAAACAGAGAGGGAGAAACGAAAGGGAGGGCGAGACTTATTCTAGAGAATTCTTTCGATATCTGTAAGGCTGACAGGCTAGACATATAGGCTGGAGTCCATACCATGGTATTGAATACAAAATGTGCAGTTTGACAGCTTGTAAGTCAAGCAGAATGCAGGACTTACGTGCCGCTGCCTTGAGTCAGAATCCCCTTTTCTTAAATACCAAGTCTTACAGTTGTCAGGTGACAGATGTGATGCCTAAATATGGTGTACTGTGTAAAGTAATCCTTTTACTTGGCATGTATTTTATTACCCTGTGGAAAATTATTACTGTAGTTTCATTTATTTTATAGCTCATTCATTACATATAGACATTTCCAGATTTGAAATGGTTTTTAATTGAAAATTAGCAATGTAAAAGAAAATAATTTAGGGGAAATATGACAAATGTATTCTCCTGAGAGGCTCATTTTAGTTTTAAATGGAATACATGTGTCTACACATACATACATGTGTCTACATATGTACATATATATTGATGTTTCAATATGTATGTATATAATTTCTAATAGTCAACCATATTAACTATTAGTTCCTAAGCATTTTAGATATTTTAGATATGGGACACTCAACCTATACTAGCTAGCTTATAGAACACTGGCCAATATCTTAATTTTTCAATATACTTATTCTAAGGTTTTTTTCATCTGATGGTATACCTGGTTTTGCCTTAACATGAGACCAGATTTGGTGGATAGCTTTCCATCCTTAGCAATTACATTTCAGATGTAATCAGCCTGTCTTTGGCTGTCGTGGATGGGTTTTTCTTCCCTGGAACTCCACTCTCAGAGCTGCCTCATGTTTGAAAACGATCCTGTATCACTCAGAGCATGCCAGGAAGATGAGCCTGACTATTTTACCCATTGCAATCTCACCATGACAGCCCGCTTCCAAGGCTTTCTTTAAGGATTCCTTACTACATCCCACTGCTGTGGCACTCTCAAGCCTGGCAGGAATTCCCCAAACAGACAGTTAACTACAGACCCCTCTAAGCCAGCAGTTCTTGACATATGCTCAAGCAGCAAGAACTCATAGAATCGGGAAAGATTTCAAAGACAAGATGACCATTTTTACTATCCCCCTAGGTCACTGTGACCCACACTTGAGTTTAAGAACCATTCATTTCTAAAAACACGACACATGTCCACATGCAAAGCTAGAATGTGTCTTCACTATTTTCATTTCTACATTTAACTCAGCTCATTCCAACTTTGAGGAAAGCAAGCTGTTCTTAAGTAATATGTTAAATAGGATAGGGTACAAGAAGCTTCTTGCAAGAAGGTTCCGTAGTTTTGGAAGCTAAAGAAAATATTGCAACAACAACAAAAGCAAAACAAAAACAAAAACAAAAACAAGAGTTTGCTAAAATGTAATGCTCAGTATATTTGTTCCATTTTATTAGTATTTATTACTTGTAAGGATGGGTTTTATAGTGACATTTTATATATGTATTGAATAGACTTTGCCCATCTTCCATCCGTATCACCAGATCTTTTTCTCCTCTCCTATTGTTTCCTTTCCTCTGCCTTCTATCTCTCCTACCTTCATGTATTATGTTATTTTCTTTTTTCTTTAGATAAATATATGCATATATGTAAATGCATTAATAAAACGTGGGAGTTCATTAGTGTCATGCTTATGTGTATGTTGCTAGGGCTGAGCACTTGGCAGTAGATAGCAACTTAGGGGGGTTCATCGCTTGTGAAATCTGTTTCTTCCTTTCTCAGCATTCATTACGTGCTTGCATCTCTTCACCAATGATTGGAGCCATCTGAGACTTCCCCCATTCATGGTTGCATGTCAACTGGTGGTGTTGTACACGACTTGTTTAGGTAGCCATGATGTCACTATTTCATGAGTGCTACTCCCCTAGTCTATATATAAGACATAGTTTCTCAACAGATGTCCTGGTTCTTTGGCCTTCACAATTTATCTTTCAGCCTCCTGTTCTGCACTCTTGCTGAGTTGTAGGTGTATGGGTTGTGTTACAGATGTATCCATGGGGAATGGGTATTTCCCACTATTTTTTATTCAAACCCTACTGAACACAGCATTTCTGCGGGACTAGAACCCCTATGTAGTGGTTTTCACTATGTAAGTCACTATAATTTACTCTTAATACGATCTGACTGCACCACAATATGGAAAGCCTAAACCTTCAGACATAATTTAATGCCAGAAGGCTACTTGAGGGACAGGAGTGATCTCACACAATTGGATACAGCCATAGGGCACTGTTTAATCATACAAGAAATATGTCTATGGTAAGATTTTTAGCTTTTACAAGGTAAAAAAAAAAAAGGGAGTGGGGAATCATTTATCTGCTTGTGAACCTTAGTGGATGAATTTAGTACAGAATTTATGGCTTGGGCCATATACAGTATCTCTTTTATACTTGTGTCATTTTTCACTTTTGCTCTCACAAAACCAGCAGGTAGGCTTCCAGTACACCAGCCCTTAACTTCAGAATTGATGTCAGCAGAGGTGGCAACTACTAGCTCAAACACAATTATTTACAGTTTCAGTAAAAATAACTTTTAAAGCCATGCCACTGTGAGTCTAAATTATCCGTAACAATTTCTAACCATCACACGCTGCCTCCCACAAGCCTCATCCCGGTGGCCAAGTGTCTCTCATCTCAGTTGAAAAGCAAGCTGGGCCAAAGCTTGCTTTCGGTCTACATTCTAGCACGTCAAAGCCAAAGCAGGGAAGCTGTGAGGAGAACTGCCCATTTAACAGGGCACCACATTCCTCATGGTACTCTGTAAGGGACACTGAGCATTCTAGTGCACCATATCAATAGTGAGCCATTGCTATTATGGCTTCTAATCTCGTTTCCACCAGAACTAGTGGGCTGCATGTTCTGTGGGTACCATACACACACACACACACACACACACACACACACACACACACACACACACACACATATATATATATATATATATATATATATATATATATATATATATATATATATATTATACCACATATGGTACTTTGGCAGGGAATATTTCTTAATTTTGTGTCATTCTCCTAGATTCTTGAAGCACATAGTAAAACTCAACAGTGTAGATGCACATGACAATACAGTCCCCTTATTTTCCCCATCTGTTCCCTATTCCTAATGCTAATATGATTAGCAAATAAAATAAGGCAATAAAAGCAATTGTAGCATATAGATACCCTGCGATATGTTTTTTCCAAGTCATAAGCTTTTAAAATATTGGCCCAATTATTTTACAGCACTACTGATGAATTTATCTCTTGATAAATTAGATCCGTCACTTGAAAATTAGGCAGATGGTGATGTAATTTAAAAATAGATATGATGCCCATTTCTAAAATTTACTGTTTAGGAACAATCTGAAAAGATCTTCGTTCTAACTTTTCGTCCTGAAAGGAAGGTAGTTCCTCTCTGCCTTTGACCAAACCAATTGACTTGGTTTTCTTTGGTGCTGTTTATATGTTTTCCTTTTGCCTTAATAGCTGACTGACTTAATCATGTGCATTCATTCAGTCATTTCTCTGTCTTAACTATATTGGACCAACAAATATGACAGTGGTTTAGTGTTTTGATTTTGTTTTCCCGAATTACTGTCAACATTATGTGGCGGTGTCAGTTTACCTTTGGATGACATTCCACCTGGCATTTCCAGTTTTCTTCCATGAGTCCTTACAGCAACCTTGAAGGAACTGCTGCTGTTCGCACTTCATAGCTAATGAAGACCGTTGGATGCAACACATGTAAATGTTTCAGTGACAGAGCTGGTGCTTCTACCCTCCCATCGTCTCAATCCCAGATCCCTCACTAAGGCACAACATGGTTCTCTGAGCCAATAGAATTGCCTGACTGCCTAATCTGTGTACAGCCTTCATTAGCTGTGGATTAAATATTAAAGAATGAACAGTCAATCTGATCTGTGCAGAAACATGTGCTTCTCGATTAAGAGTGTAAAAAAATCTTAAAATTTTTACCTTCCTTAGTACAAACTAACTTATTTCAGTTAACACATGCTATACATATTTCTACCTAACATCTATCTAACATAAAACAATAATTTCTATCATTGTAACTCTGTCTTCACTCTCAGTGAAACATGCTATACACAAGCAACACTTTATGACTGCAGATATATTACAAAGATAAAGTTTTTTGAAGTTCTTCTTTTCTTCTTCTTCTTCTTCTTCTTCTTCTTCTTCTTCCTCCTACCTCCTCTTCCTCCTCTGCCTCCTCCTCCTTCTCTTCTGGTTTTTTGAGACAAGATTTCTCTGTGCACAGATATACATGCAAAGAAAATACCCATACACCTAAAATAAAAATAAATATTGTTAAAGTTACTTTCATAAATGGAATAATAAACTAATTTTTATCATACACAAGGTGATTGTTTATGAAAATACTCTTTGCAAAGTCAGGTTGTTTGGAAGTTAAATGGAATCACAGTTATACACCTTAGTGTGTACAAATGTCAGTAGCGGATCCATTTTTTCTCTTACTGTTATCATGCATTCATGTTATCTTTGTCTGGGCAAACAAACTGCTCCTGAGTTTCTAGAGAAAAGTACGTAAGACTGGGCAGTTTGTTTTTTTCTACAAGGCAGAATATACGATATAAGTCATCCTCCACTTGTTAAAGCCTAGTTTCATGAAAACCCAGGGTTTCCACATACTCAGTGAGAGGCAAATGTATCACAAAGGAAAAATCCTGTTAGTATTACATGTACCTGAGAAATATGAATCCAGGTTTGGGCAGCCTTCCATTAATTGTCTTGCACCCCTATGTTAGGATGTCTCATTCATGGAAAATCAGCGCAAATTGATCCGGAGAAGAGTCTAACTTCGTGTTGTTTCCTTTACCAATATTAGTAATCAGTTGTCCATTCATTAAAAAATGTTGCTAGGAATGCTCGTCCTTGTTAGTCATCAGAGAAATGCAAATCAAAACAACACTGAGATTCCATCTTACACCCTACAGAATGGCTAAGATCAAAAACTCAAATGACACCACATGTTGGCGAGGATGTGGAGAAAGAGGAACACTCCTTCATTGCTGGTGGGAATGCAAACTAGTACAACCACTTTGGAAAGCTATCTGGTGCTTTCTCAGAAAAATGGGAATAGGGCTTCCTCAAGACCCAGCTATCCCACTCCTTGGAATATACCCAGAAAATGCCCTACCACACAACAGGGACATATGCTCAACCATGTTCATAGCTGCTTTATACATAATAGCCAGAACATGGAAACAGCCTAACTGTCCCTCAGAAGAAGAATGGACTAAGAAACTGTGGTACATTTACACTATGGAATACTACTCAGCTATTAAAAACAAGGAATTCCTGAAATTTGTGGACAAATGGATTGATCTAGAAATTATCATAATGAGTGAGTTCACCCAGAAGCAAAAAGAGACAAACGGTATATACTCACTTATATCAAAACACTAGTCCAAGGGATACGTACCATGAAAAACTTTACTTACCAAAAAAGTGGATCAGAAGAGAGGACATCCTATTGAGACACTAGGCAAGAGTAGCATGGAAGAATGGGGAAATAGTAGGACCCATAGGGTTCTGGAAACCTACAATAAGAACTTTATAACAGGCAGATCTGGGTCCTGGGATCCCCCTCAAATGAAGGCACCAGCCAAGGAGAATATAGGCAGTAAGCTTCAAACCCCTACCAGGACCTAGCCGATGATCATGATATTCTCCACTGTTGAGAGGAAAGTGAGATCTGACTCTCACATGAATTCTGGTGCCCCTTTTCTGACCACGTCCCCTGGATGGGGAGGCCTGGCGGCACTCAGAGGAAGGATAGCAAGTTACCAAGAAGAGACTCAATATTCTAAGAGCATATATAGGGGGAGGAGGTCTCCCTCAATCACAGACACAGGGGAAGGGAGAATGGGGGAAGTGGGAGGGAGGGAAGAATGGGAGGAAATAGGGGAAGGACTAACATTCGAGATGTAATATGAATAAATTAATAAAATTTTAAAAAATGTTGCTAAGCATGTCCTTGATGTCCATCTCTCATAGCCTCTGAGTGGGATTCCCTTTTTTAAAAATGCAAAGATATAAAAAAAAATGCAAAGATATTCTGTATTTGGGAAAGAAAAGAGGTATGTTTTAATGCCAATGAACTAGGCTGATCCTTAATCCACTAGTCAGGTTTCCTCCAGCTACTTATCCACGCCCCCTTACTGTTCCTATGTCAAGAGACTTTCAAATTGCTAAAGGCCCCAAGATGCTCCAGCCATCCTTTCTTCCCTGTCTGTGCTGCGTTGGAAAGACCTCCTCCAGCCCCACAGTCTTTAAGCCACATTGCAGGCTTGTGTTAGTGAGATATGTGTAGACCTTCAGCTTGAGCCTCCCTCCTCAGTCAGACTGCCTCTCCTTCTACCTCGCACAGAACCTGCTTTGCTTTCTCTGATCTGGATGTTCCTGTGAACTGATTCAGACTTTGTTGTTGACTATATTATTAGCAGTTATAATGGTAGACATGGCATAAATCATTTATCAGACTTAAAGGGGCTTGGAGTGCCATGAAACACACACCTATCACCCGTAAATCATAACTATAACTATGATTTGGCATCTTGCATTTAACACTAGAAAATGAAACAATTAGTTACTCTCCCATGCACCCAGGTCTTCAGGCAATAGACCTGACCAAACTGGAAGAGTCTACATTTGCTCCGTTCATCCAATGGCCCATCCAGTCCACATGCAGTCCTGCCCACAGCTATGAAGTACTTCATGATTTCCCCTTCTCTTTACCCTTCCCAGAAAAGGTTAATGCTTGTGTACCCACAAGCCCAGCGCTGGTAGTCATTGTTTCCCAGTGTCCCAGCTGCCCTCCTGCCTCCTCTCCTGCCCCCACAGTCTAGCCTCTGCAACAGTAATCTTCTAAAGCATTAATCAGATCAAAATATTCTGTCTGCTTAAGAGCTGCCAGCTGTTTCCCATTGCAACCAGCCACGGAGCCCCACCCCAACCCCCAACCCAAGGGCTTACATATCCAGCCTGTGCCTGCTCCGTGACCTCTTCCCTGTATCCTCCTACCCTTTCTCTGTGCTGCAGTGCCTCTGGCCTCAGCCTTGGGACACAACAAGCTCCTTCTAAGCCCAAGGCTCCTGGCTTGCCTTGCTGCCCCTCTGCCCGTGCTTCTCATGTCTGTGTCGAGCGTGCTCTCTACCTCAAAGTGCGCTGCCTTCCTTGACCACTGTGGGTAAAGTCATTACACACAGTCTGCTCTTCTCTTCTCTCTTCCCTAACCTGTTTCTGCATATCACAATAGCTGGTACACTGTCCATATGCTCAGTCTCCACTATTGGAAAGTTAGCTTTATGACAGGGGTTCAGGGGTTCTCTTTATGGCAGTTTGTCCAGTGCTGCAACAGGGTCTGGAATAGAGAAGACACTAAAAGTATATTTTGGGTTGGACTCCCAGGGAGCATGCTGTCACTGTATTCTTTTCTACTGTGGAATCTGCTGACATGGACAGGGTTGCACATATCTGAGAAGTTAATGTTAGGCAAAGATTGACCAGTTGACAATGCCCATGGATTTTGAGCTATGTGAATTGTTATTTTATATATGCTTAATAAAGACATATTTTAAATGGTAGCCTCAGAAGCATCCTTTTTCCAGCACTAAGGATTACCCTAGTTCCTTGTGCATGCCAGGCAAGTGTCTGCCACTGAATTATGTCCGTAGCCTTCCCTTGCATGTTATTTTTAGACAGGTTCTAACCAAGCTACACACAGTGGCTTGGAGCTCACTCTGTAAACCAAGCAGGCCTTGAACAGGTGTGACAGGGCAGAGAGAGAGAGAGAGAGAGAGAGAGAGAGAGAGAGAGAGAGAGAGAGAGAGAGAAACACATCTGCCTCTGCTTCCTGCAGAAAGTGGGATCACAGGCATTTGCCCCCAGGTCCACTGCAGTTTACTAACAACTAGGAGGATCTTTTTTCCAAAGCAGACTGTAACCCACCTTGACAACCCTCCTTGAACATCTCCTTTCTGCATATGATGAAAAACATATAACATTGACTGGAAAATATTGTCTTGAAAGAAATTATTTAATCATCATCATTATCATCATCACAAGTTGGCATAAACATAATTTTCGAAGTATTATAAGAAGCAGTGAGAAGTGGGCTAGGGACATTTCTCAGAGGATGAAAGTACCCAGCATGCAAGCCTGACAGGGGCCTGAGTTCAGTCCCCAGGACACACATAAAAAGCTGACGTGGTGGCACATGCCTCCAATCCCAGCACTCCTATATGAGATGAGAGGCAGAGCCAAGAGCTAGTGGGCCAGCTAGCCTGGAGCTCAAAGTGCACAGGCAGAACAAAGAGATGCTCTGTCTTAGCAAGGTGAAGGTGAAAACTCAGCCCCAAAAGTTGTCCTCTGACGCGCGTGCGCATACACACACATCCCTTATATGCATATCTCTCTCTCTCTCTCTCTCTCTCTCTCTCTCTCTCTCTCTCTCTCTCTCTCTCATACACACACACAGTAGGAGGAGGAGAGAAAGAGAGGATTATTTTAAATTTGAAAAGTAGAGGTTAGAAATTTATGCCAGAGGCAGAATATTTGTCCTGGGTTCAAGCTCCAACTTGAGAGAATAAAAAAAGGAACAGGAAAAGCAGCAGCAATAGCAAGAGCTACAAGAGAACTACTATTGTTTGTTGACCATAGGTTGGTTTCTTTTCTTTTCTAGGCTTGTGATATGCAGACACACCACAGAGGTGGCATAATTAGTTCTTCTTCCTTTCAGGAGGATACACGGGCAGCTCACATCTTTTTCTCCAGCCTTCGGTGGGCATTTCTAGCATTCCAGGCTCACTATTGCGCAATCATTCCAGAAGAAACTCGGGGGGGGGGGGAGGAAATATAGTTGCATTATTGTTCCAAATTGATTGTCTTAATTTTCTGAAGCATCACCTGCTCTAGGCTAACTGATGAGTTTATCAAGCAACTCATAATTTACTTGTCAGAGAAAAGGCAAGACCAAGACAGTCTCACTCCATAGCAGTAATTCAGTGTTTCTAGAAGCCTCTGGAATAGGGTGATGCACTCTCTCATTTCTCTCCTTTCAAATACTCTCTTGAAAGCAGAGGAAGGAACATAGCCCAGATGGTTCAGGGCAAGAAATACTGAAAAACCAAAAGTCTTTTAGAAAGACTGAATGCGGCCCACAATGCTTTATGCTAGTGGGGGAACACACTAATCCACTTCAGAGCAGCTGTCAAAAATGGCTGAAATGGGGAGTGACAGCTGTCAGTAATCTGTTTGCCATGGAGACCTGTGTTCAAACCCTAGTACCCACATTAAAAAACCAGGTATGGCAATGCACATCTATAACCCCAGCACCACGTGAGCAACAACAGGCCAATGCCTGGAGTTGTCTGTCTATCTAGGCAGTAGGTGAGCTTCAGTTTTAATGAGAGACTCTGCCTCAAACAATAAAGCGGGGACCTATTGAAGAAGTCTCCCAAATGCCAACCTCTGTCCTCCAAGTACATGCATACCCCTACACTAAGAAGCCCTAGGTAGACTTCTGGCTTCCCCATTCATGTGGACATACATTCACCAACACATACATGTATACAAATAAACAACACATTAACACAGTAAATATTTGTATGGTGTGGTAACAAAGAAATAGCTCTGTCCGTTACATGTTTTCTTTACAGACACGAGGACCTGAGTTGGAGTTCCCTGTACCCATGTAAAAGCTGGACACAACTGCACACATCTCCACACCAAGTACGGGGGGGCCAGGGACATGCAGTTCATTAGTCAGCCAGCAAAGCTGAAGTGATGGCCTCCATACTCACTGAGAGAGCTTGTCTCAAAGACTAACCAGTATTGAGCTATGGTACTCTCTCTCCCTCCCTCCCCGCCCCTCTCTCTTTCTCTCTTCCCCTCCCCCCTCTAATTTAAATAAGCACTTAAAAAATACCATTAAGAACAAATGTAATTGATTTTCTCTTTATAAAATATTCTGTTCAGAATTTTACTGTGTGGGACTTAGAGTCATTAAAATGCTGGAGTAATTTAGCAGTTTAAAAGGGGGGTGGAGCTGTTTTATGGACATGGAAGTCAATCTAATATGTTTGAGCCTTCATGCTCAGAAAGACCACATTGCCCCATGGTCATATTCTCGATGTGTGATGTCAAAAACCAGACTAGCATAAAGGAATGAAATCATTTAAGACAAGGAGCTAATACCAATATTCTGTGTATGTATGTAATATAAAAATGTTTATCTGAAGTCTAAAACATTTCAAAAAGTAAATTATATTTTCAGGAGTACAAAACATCCTAGGATTCGGTGTTTATGGAAAACATTTTTGTTTTCTGGTGGTTTCTCTTTTCTTCCCTCCATTTAACTAAAACAGTATTTTGGTTTTGGTTTGTTTAAAGATTTCTTTTGTTCTATCACTTCTTAATTAGTGCATGGAAATTTGGGGAGTGGGCACATTACAGCCACAGAATCTGTGTGCTCAGCACGTATGAGCAGCCTAATTCACTCTTCAGCACGCTACAAAACAGGAGTATAGGGGATGGTGGATATACATTGTGTTGTAGAACAAACAGAAATAATCTTAACAACAACAACAACAAAAAAAACAAAACTGGGAAGGTTGTCTTTTCAACCTGTCTGCTTGCTTGGTTGCTTTATTTTGAGACAGTGTGTTGCTAACTATTTTGGCCTGGCTCATGACCCTCCTGCCTTGGCCTCACTAGTGTTGGGATGCCCGGTGTATACTACCATAACCACTTTATTTTTTCCCTCCTTGATTCTCCACAGCAATAGATGTTGTAACATATCTTCGTCTTAGCTTACAAGTTTCTTTCTTACCCTTCCCTGGGTTTTTGCCTCCCACTGAGACAGATCTAATACAACACTGTATCGCTTAGAGTTCCTTCCCTGTGTTCTCAGGTCACAACTTCCCACGCCTCCCTCAAAAAATTATAACATAACAAAGTACCACATTTTCTACTGTCCATCAACACTTTTCCCATAAAAAGCAAATCAGAGTGACACCCATCACTCACAAGGCTGTAGTTTCATTGTTGACAAGTTTTTTTGGTTTTTTTGTACCATAACAAAAATAATTTTAGTTGAAAGGATATTTCCGAATTTGGAACTGCCACTTGTTCCATCTTCTGTCTCTAAAGTGTTTTAAGCTAAGAATAATTATCTATTACTCAAGGACATCAAGGGGATGTGGTGGCACTGTGTTGCCTTTACCCTGGAATATGACCAGGCTCTCACTGTGTGACCAAGCATTATATTGGAGAAGACATTCCAATAGAAAAACCAAGGTGACTATGTTAGTCACTTTTTTTTTTCGGTCACTGTAACTAAAGGACCAACACAGAAGAAAAAATGATTTTGGCTCCTGGTTTCATAGGATTCAGTCTGTAGTGATGTGGAGACATGTTTCTGGGTCCATTGAAAAGCAAAGCATCAAGGTAGCAGAAGCATGTTACAAAAGGGGTCTACTCAGATTGTGGCAGGTGAAATATGGACATAGATGAAAGGGGTCTGGGAACCAGGCAGAGTCTTCAGAGCCCTTCTCCCTGGATCTGCTTTCTCCAGGTTCGTCCTGTATCCTACCATTTCCGTAACTTCCTAAAATACTAGACCAGCTGAAAGCTACATGTTCAGGTATCACAAGGAAGGCTCCTGATTGAGACTATAGCAGTGGCCAAGACTGATCACAAAATAAAAAAAAAATTAAATGAAGTTTAGGCTTGCTTAAGAAGCAACCCTCTATAGAATTCCCCCATCTAACAAATGTGCAAACTGAAGCTGAGAAATCCCCAAAACCTCTGGCCCTAGAAAAACCCACTCCGACCAAGTGAGAAAGGACTCTTTTCTTCTCTTTTCCCACTCTGTCCTTGAACATTTTGTGAGCTCATCTCCTGATGCTTACGGTGCTTCTTTGAAGCCTTCGAGGGCGTAGTCTTCACTTCATCTCCTTTCCATTCTGTTTCTATGAACTGTCTTTAGCTTTACCTATTTTCAGAATGTAAATGGTTTTCAGAGGAGGGAACAGCTTCTGAAGGCCTGTCTGTTTCCAGGCTCATTCCACGTCTCCTGAGTGGGAAAGCCTTTGGCATCAGTGTGTTCGGCCCAACCTGTCACAGACAGTCTGAAGAAAAATTAAGCAAGCAAAAGAAAAAAAAATGTAAACAAAGGTCATGGTAGGCGATGGTGTATGAATCCCAAAGCTCTCAGTCGACAGCCATATCATACCTTCTCTCCTTAAAGGTATCATATACGCATGATCTGGGGCCTCCAACCATGATGCAGAAAAACCACAGACCAATCCAGTATTAACAATGAGCCTATAGAGGGAGGCTCCTGGTGACTGGATGGAGTGTGATGGTCCATGCAAGGCTCACAAAAGACACAACAGTATCCTAAAAATTTGACAGATTATGCAAACTTGTCAGCCATTTTCAATGATGTAGGCCCCTGTTTCCTGTATAATTTTGCAAATATTAAGTCCAATACTTGATCAAAATATGTGTATGCAGCCTGCAGAAGTTCTACCTAGGGCAAATTTTACTGGGTCCATCAACCAAAGGCAAAATCAATCTTGTTTTAAGACAATGTATATAAATCAGTGCTCCTTTCTTAATTTCAGATACAACTAAAGTCTGAGAAATAGATATGGATTTCACATGCTCTTCTGGATACCAGCCAATAAGAACCACTTAGTACATGAATTATATTTTACATTAGGAGGACAAGGGGCAAGGAATGTTTATGCCACTTCTATCCCTAAGGCTAACAGAGCTTTGTTGGCCAAGTAAGACCTGGCATTTTTTAATGTAATATTTATTTATTTTTTTTGCATTGAAATTTTTTATTAATTTAGTAATATTACATCTCAATTGTTCCCCCTGTTACCCTCCTACCACATTCCCTAAGTTCAGTAGTCTTTCGGCATATGCAAAGGAGACATTTAAAGACCTCCAGTGGCTTACCTGAAACCTGAGATACTAACAACACACACACACACACACACACACACACACACACACACACACGTGTGATGCATGAATGGGTAGTGTATACATGGATACACTAGACACAGAAACAAGTCCTGTCTGTACCAGGACAAAGCAGAGCGAGGGAGATCTCACATGTTACTAAAAACAGCACACAATATAAATTTCATTACTTTCTCGAATTTTCCATGCAAGATTTTTATACCAAAGTTAATCACTGACAAGTGGGACAGGTATAAAAGGACCATCAATATGGCTTAGGGACTTCTATAGGTTTCTGGTCACACTCTAGTGCACACTTAAGTAGAGGGCAGCTAATAGCTGGATGATTACATGCTAAGTGTAAGGTTCATTACCCGCTGAACCCAATTACTGTCAAGTGCTTTTCTCTGCTTCACTCTTAAATACTTTGTACTGTTTGGATGTGAATGTATCTTTCTTCCTCTTTAACTTTGCTATCTCATAATTGTCATTATCCTCACTTTCATGCAATTCCACCCAGTACTGGTTAGCAGAACCAAGTTCTGTTTGTTAGAAACATAAATCATGCTCCAAAATGTGATGCCAAACCATTTCTGCTCTTAGTGTCCACTTTCCCTGGACAACATCCAGTCCTGCTTTTCATCCATGACAGTGCCAAAGATTCTTCCCCTCCCCCTTTGTCTGTAAATTCTTGTCTCTCCAGCATTTCCCAAAGGTTTCCAGCAGCTGTTTGTCTTCACATGAAAGGCTGTTTGCTGAGCGCAGCTCCTTGACAGCCTGCTCAGCTTAAGTGTCTACCTTATGACCGGCCTCAGACCCCACCCATTCTTCAATCTCCTTTAATGCCTCGGGGCACTGGCAGCTAGGCCGCAGGAGCTTTCCCTGTGCATGTACAACGTCACTGTCTCAGAGAAGGTTCCATTGCTTAGAAAATGTTCTGGGCCTGTTGCACAATTGCCTACGGTTAGGAGAAGCATGACAAGAAGCTGTGTGTGACCTTTTCCTTCTCGCCATATATGAAGCAGTGTTCCCAGAGACCTGGCTGTCTGTGCTAACTTCATTAACCTCCCTCCTGCCTTCCCAGGCTTCCAGAGCCCCAAACAAACCATCCCAGAAAAGAGAATGATACTGAACAGCCTCTGAAATTTCCATCTTTTCCTTTCTTTTCTTCTCAGATGTTTTGTGAAACAATTTCCACAAGTTGCAGAGTTCGAAAAGGAAATCTCTCTGCTATGATCAGCTTAGTTTATTTGCTGTGCCTTTTGCTTGTGTGACTCATTCACAAGCCTGTGCAGTTTTGAGAAACTCAAACCTTCTTTAGGATTCAGTGCTTATGCAATCAATTGTTGAGATTATCCAACGGTACCTGAAAAACATAGATTAAAAAGCCACACATATCTGTAATCCCAGTGCTCAGGGAGGCAGAGGCAGGTGGATCTCTGTAAGTTTGGGACCAGCTTGGTCTACAAAAGTGAGTCCAGGACAGCCAAAGCTACAGAGAAAAACTCTGTCTCAGGGGGTGGGGCAAAGAGAAGGAAAGAAAAAGCCACACATGTAAAACGCCTTGGAGAGGCAGTAAAGAAAAGTACTGCGATCCCAATTCCATTTCAAGTTCAGGAAAGCTATTGCGTTTCTGGGTATGCAGTATGACTATGCTCTGGAAAATAAAATTTTCTTTTCTCATTCTATAAATAAAAGCACATGATTGATATTTGGTTTAGGAGATGAGGATACTCAGATTAACACGGGAAATTAAAAGAAAGATAAAGCAATACCATGCTATCAAAGTTAAAGCTCATTTCAAAGTGCCTTTTTCAAAAACAAAAAGTTATCTTATTTTACGTGGATGGGCATTTTGTCTGCATGTATGTCTGTGCGTGTGTATGGGCAATGCTCGTGGAGTCTAGAAGAGGGCATCAGATCCTCTGGAACTGGAGTTATAGACAGGAGTTAGCTACCAAGTGGGTGCTGGGAACCAAACCTGTGTCCTCTGCAAGAGTAGCAAGTGCTCTTGACCACCAAGCACTTCTCTCATCTCCTAATGTTACTCCTAAGCAGTTTTGATGATCAGGTCCACTGAACACTCCTCAATAACATGAGGAATGCTGCAGCTCTTGAGGTTTCAGGTATTTCTGGGAACTTAGCTATTATCACACTTGAAAGAGTACAGCAGCAACAGCAACAAAATATAAGAAACAACAAAAAAATAATATGGCTAGATCTCACTCTGAAGAAATAATTTTTTAAAATAAAAGATGTCTTTAAAGCTCTCCATCCTCTCTTCAGGATGTTCAGAGGCATCTCCAGGAAATTTCTAGTTCAGACAAGGAAGCAAAACCATGGCCATATGGAGAAGCATTAGCTGCGACACAGAACCCATGAGCCAGGTGGCTGGATTAATCTCAGGAGTGCAGCCCAGTGACATCTGGCCACATATTCAAAGTCTAAATTACATTTACTTTATAATCTGAAAAGCAATTGCTTTCAAAATGAATATCACTACCTGATCAAATCCCTATTTGGTGTCTTATAAGATTACCATAAAATAAACCATATAAATATTCAAGAATATTCAAGGCATTCCTTTTGCAGCATTGTCTTAGCTCAGTGTATATTTAAATATGTTATGAATAACCTGACCAGGTATGTTCATATCAATACCAGTTGAGAACTGTAATTTGCCTAAAGGTAGAAATCAATTGTCACTAAGATATGTAGAAGATGCACAGACATCAGTAACATAAATGAATTAAGTAACAATTATCAACCCAACCAAAATGTTTCACTGTAAAGAATAGTGAGAAAATTATAACCACAACAACAAAAGCAGCCAGCTGTTTGCATCTTTCCATTTGGTCTGCCACGAAGAAAATGCTATTTAATTTTAGAAGGAGAAATTTGTGATTTATAACACTAAAGGTAAATGAGTGCACTTAAGCCTGAAAAACATCTCTTACAGGAGCCGTAAGACATGCTACTTCCTAGAGCCCGAGTAAAATTTTAGCTTGGCCACAGCACTGCTGATATGTATGAAATACAGACATAGGTGTGCTGTTTAAACATGTAGGTAAACGTATTTGCTCCTGCTTACAGCTTAACAGATTGCCCCCACATTTAACATCCCGAAACAATTCTCCTCATACTCGGTCCTCCGTGGGTCAGGAATTCAGTTCAGGAGTAGCTGCTCTGCCTGGCTCTAGTTGTGCATCCTTCTTAGGCTGCCATGGGTCTGAGGGATGGCCGCCACTGCGAGGCTGTCTCCAGGGAGTGTGGGTCACTATCAGCATAAGAACCACATAGCTGCCTTGGACTCTCATGTCATGGCAGCTACCTTTCTCCATCGCAAGCATTCCAGAGAGAGAGAGAGAGAACTAGAAAGTGCCCATGATGCACAGTAGGAAGCCATAGCCAAAGCCTATGACAAAGAGGAACCCGGTGCCATCCTTTAAAGGAAGGCACATTAGACCTCAAGGATCCGATTTTAAAGCTATCACAATAAGTTCTCTGCCCAACCACCTTCCTGCATCAGAATCAGCACTTCCTATAGAGTCCATGTGGTTCCAGGCAGCCTGCGCTTTTTATTAACAAGGACTTTCTCATGAGAAATATGTACTTCAGTACAGACTAAGAAACATTTAAAATTTAGGGCTTTAAACATAAGCTAAAACTATATACCTAAGAGAGTTCTGATAAAAGGTACTTAACCTTCTTCAGGCTTCTATGCTAGATTTGAAAGTCCTAAATGTACAATTCAAGTCCTAAACTAGACTTAGTCGTACAGTAGGGTGTCAAGGCTATATGAAACCCAAAATTTAAAATTAGAGGCAGTTTAATGGTTAATTTTGATTGTGACACAGACACGAGATATTATGGCAGGAACAAAAAGCCTTCAACTAGAACTAATACAGTTAAGGTAGTATTACAGGTCCATCTTAGCAACAGAAATTTAGTTGTGTTTCAAAACTACAATGATCAATAATAGCAGTGGGTACCAGTAACGTAGCCAGCAGATAAGATTTTTTATTTTGATTAACAAAGTAAATTATTTAATATAAGAAATGTATTTTTTCTTGGAACTTTTCTTATTATGAAGGAAAATGAATTGAGGTTTTAGAAACAAAAGCAGTATGTCCAAAACCTCAATGAAATAATACATGTAAACAGAGGCATGATTTGAGCTTATCTCAATAAATCTTTAATTTTCTAATTCTCAAAGTTTCCAGGGCAGGGAATTAGAGGACCCGCATCATTCTAGATGGAATTTTGACCCAAATACTACAAAAAGAAAACATTCTAAGAATTAAAATAGACTCAAAAAAGAATGCTGCACACTTGCTGAGTTACCATAAAAGGTACCTTTAAAAAGTAGGCCACCTCTTTCATCTGGACTGCGTGTTAGGTGTGAGACATCATCAGGACAGCTTACATGTAGCGATTTTGAAAGTATATTTGCTGCTGTGAAAAGAAAGGCGAGAAGCATCAGAAAGCCCTCTGGTATCCCAGAAGCAGATGAGTTCCAGCCCATGCCTCCATGATACCTGTGCAGAAGACCATGGGTGGAAAGGGAAGGCCACCATCACAGAGGTAACATTTTCTCTGTCTCTAGAATGCACTAAACTGCTCAGGTATCCTAGTTTTTGGACTCACCTTGAACTCTCTGGGTTTTTTTTTTTTTTTTTTTTTTTTATAGACAAGTTTCCTGTCTAGCCCCCACGGTTACTAAAGTCTGAATAACTTTTTGCATGCGATATTCTTTCTTGTTATCATTTTTATTTTTGGCAATCAATATCATGACCACTTTGCTCATATAAGAACCCTGCTATGTTGTATGCCATTTAAGAGGAAAAAGGGGGCTGGGAACAGTGGCACACACCTGTAATCCCAGCATTCAGGAGGGAGAGGTAGGTAGATCAGTGTGAGTTCGAGGCCAGCCTGGTATACAAAGTGAATCCAGGACATCCACGGCTACACAAGGAAACTCTGTCTCAAAAAAAAAAAAAAAAAAAAAAAAATATTTCTTTTGTTAATTCCATAAAATAGGTTACTGAATGAGTTACATTCAATACAAAGGTACGGAGACTCACAAGGTCCAAGTTTCTCATAATAAAGAGTGAGCAAGATAAGTCTTCAACCACATGAATGACCCCAGAGTATTCGAAATCAGCAACAAGAAAGAAGTTGGATATGATGAAGGCTCATCTTACTGATGTTTCCAGCTAGGGTTATCAGGAGTGGTAGCACAACCCTCACTGCCAGCATTCTGGAGGCTGAGGTGGTTGGATTACCAGGTAGAGAGGCCAGGCTGGCCTAAAAGAGCAAGACTCTGATTTAGAAGAAAGAAAGACACAAGAATTCATTTGTCTCAAGTCAATCGAATAACCCAAAAGCCAAGCCACCTTTGTGTTGGCCCTGATAATAAAGTCATAGAACTCATCATGGTTGAAGAAGGATGCTTAGGAGGACCTGCACGGGAGAGGCAGGCTGTGCTGAACACCTGCTGGGGGAACAGTGCTGGCACACCTCCTCAGCCTCTGAGTGGGAAACAGGATCCCAGTCAGGCAGTGAGGTTATGGTTAGGCCAGGTGTCTGCCTGTTCTATTCTCCCTTCCTTGGCATTGTTTTTTCCTGATGTGCTCCTATTCTAAAAAGCGGTTCTGTACACTGTCACTAGACCAAGTGCTTTTGAACTTGATGCCAGGTATTGCTGTAGATTGAATGTGGTCTCAGTGTCCCTGGGGCTCCGTGTGTTGAAACCTAGTCCCCACTGCGAAGCAATAAAAGGCTGGAAAGGACATTATCCAAAGATTGCTGGGTAGAGGAATAGAATAGAACGGCACTCCCAAGACTGAATTCTAGAAGTCTGTAAGAGATGGGTAAACCAGATACAACATATGGGCATGTGCCTGTCATATGCTATCCTATATTGCTTCAGGCTTCCTCGGCAAGAGGATTATGACTAGGTGTGTGCACTATACATTTCATTTCCAGAATCAGGAAGGAAGTGGAATTCGTGACTGCAGGGGTGTTCAGAGAGGAAGGGCTCTATTACTTACTGCTCTGCGGCTGTGATAAAATACCATGGCCAAAGAAAGGTAAGGAAAAAGAGCTTGTTTGACTCACAGTGTGAGTCATTGAATCCATAGAGGCCAAAGCAAGGAGCTGATTGGTTATCTTTTCATCTACGCACTGGAAGTAGACAGAAGGAAGGGGAAGTGGATAATGCTATAAACCCTCAAAGGCTGTCCCCAGTGAAGTACTTCCTCCAGCAGGCCTCCACCCCTTTTAAACTAGCAGTTATTTAGAATTGTGTTAAACCATTAACAAATACTTTAATTATTAAAAATATATGTGTTTTTCTTCCATTTTACTGACCAACATTACATATGTGACATGTAATTTTAAGCTTGTTAAATATCAACAATTTATTAATCACATATAAAATTATTTCTATTTTGGAGAAATTTGAGAGGTGGGTGGCGAATCCCAATAAGAACTAATTAGTATTTATTTATTTATTCACTTTACAGCCTGATTTCAGCCCCCCTCCTCTCCTATCAGTCTTCCCCCTCATGCATTCCTCCTCCATTCTTGCCCCTCCTCCTCCTCAGAGAAGAAGGAGGTCTCCATAGATACCAACCCGCCCTGGCACATTATGTCACTGCAGAACTAGAAGCATCTTCTCCCACTGAGGTCAGACAAGGCAGCACAGTTAGGAGAATGGGATCCAAAGGGGGAACATCAGAGTCAGGGAGGGACCCTGCTATAGTTGCTGGGGAATCCATATAAAGATCAAGCTGTATTTCTGCTACATATGTACAGGGGGCCTATGTCCAGTCCATGCATGCTCTTTGATTGGTGGTTTAATCTCTGTGAGCCCCCGTGGGCCCAGGTCAGTTGACTCTGTAGGTCTTCTTCTGGAGACCTTGACTTTTCTACCTCCCTCCACCTCCAACTCTCCCATGAGACTCCCTGAACTCTCTCTAGTGTTTAGCTCTCGATCTCTGTGTCTGTTTCCATCAGATGCTGGATGAAACCGCTAGGAGAAGTTATACTAGACTCCTGTCTACAAGCACAGGAAAGTAATATTAATAGTGTCAGGGACTGGTTCTCTCCCATGGGATGGGTCTCTCTTAGGGCCAGGCTTTGGTTGGACATTGCCCCCAATCTTTGCTCCGTCTTTGTCCCTGCACACCTTGTAGGCAGAACAGATTTTGGGTAGAAGGTTTTGTAGGTGGGTTGGTGTCCTTATCCCTCCACTGACTAATTAGTATTTTAAATAGCCATGTTAATAAAATCAGTTTATAGTTCAGTGCAATCTTTATCAGAGCACCTATAACTTTTATCAAAAAGTTGTTTTTGAATATTCTAAAACTCATGTGGAAACAGAAAAGGCTTCTGCTGGAGATCCCAAGCAAACCTGAGCAAAAAGAACGATACTGGAAATATCACAATACCCAATTTCAAAATATGCTAAAGTTAACAAAAAAGTAAACTGTATGGCACTGTTATAAAAATAGATGTACCAAGCAATGGAATAAAAGATCCAGAAATAATACACAGCTGTAATCACCTGATTACAGTGTGCAGTGGAGAAAAGACAAGTTTTCTTTCACTTAATGATGATGAGAAAACTAGTTAGCAACATGTAAAAATTTGAAATGAGTTCCCCGTCTTTTACCCTATACAAAATTCAACTCAGAATAGATTAATGACTGTAAGACAAGACACAAATTTTAAGTGACTGGAGGAAAGTACACACAGGGAAAATGCTTCCCAATATAGGCATAGACAATGGTTTCATGACTAGATATCCTATACCTTTAAAAAAGCAATGCTTTATGAATGGATTACATTAGATTAAAAGGTTTCTTTCTGCACAGCAAAAGAAACAAAACACTGAGGAGACAGTGCACAGAATGGAAGAAAAACCTTCACTAGTTATTCACATAACAAGAATTATTAACTAGACTACACATAGAACCCAGAAAGTGATAAAAATAACATCAATCCCTTCAGTAAATCAAATAATATGGAGAGAGATTTCCAAAAAGAAAATATACAAATGGGCAATAACTCTACAAAAATATTTAATAATTTCCATCAGAAAAATGCAAATAAAAACTACAATGAGATCCCACCTCATCCCAGACAGAATGGCCATCATCAGGGAAATAAACAATAGCAAACATTAGCAAGTCTATGTGAAAACAAGAATACTAACACACTGTTGATGGGAATATAAACTAGTGCAACCATTAAGGAAATCAATATGGAGGTTCTTTTAAAAAACTAAAATAGAACTATCATATAACCTAGCTTTAACATTCCTTGGAGCTGGGTGTGATAGCAGATGCCTTTAATCCCCGCACTCAGAGGCAGAAGCAGGTGGATTGCTGCGAGTTCAAGGCCAGCCTGGTCTACAAAGTGAGTTCAGGATAGCCAAGGCTACACAGAGAAACACTGTCTCAAAAAAAAATTAAATTAAATTAAAATTAAAAAACTACTCCCGGGAATATTCCCTGGGGAATCTAAGTCAGAAAATAGAGATACTTGCTCTCTGATATTTGTTGTAATATTAGTCACAATAACCAAGCCATAGAATCAGCCTAGGTACCCATCAACATATGAGTGGATAAAGGAAATAGTACAGACATCTATACCCATCCACCCTCTCCCACAGCTAATGGAGTACTAGCCACAAATGAAAATTAAATGTCAACTTCAGGAAATTGCTAGAGCTGGAGGTCATCTTATATTAAGCAAAATAATTCAAACAAAAATACATGTATCGCATGCTTTCTTTCCTAAGTAGAATCAAAAAAGAAAGATGAAGAGAAGAGCGTGGTGGAAGAGGAAGAGATTGACTTGAAAGAAGAAGAGGGATTATTAGGGAAGAGAATGGAGACCAGTGGGAAAGAGAGGAGGGGAGCGAAGAAAGGGAGTAGGGAGAGAGGAATTTATTATATCCCAATATGTTCATGCATGGAAATGTCACAGTGAAATCCATTAGATTATTTACTTAATGTGCTTTCCTTTTAACAATAAAAAGAAAAGCAATTCTCAGCAAATGCAGCTGGTGGCCTGACACATCTCCTACAGTTCAGAGGTCATGCAAGAGTCCTATAAGCAGCCAAATATTCTAGGTTTTGCGGCAGTTGGGGGCCGTGACACAGGGCTCACTTTCATATACACACTGGAATTATTTCAAACAAATCTTTAATAAAGGCGGCAGGGGAGGAGGAGGAAGGGGAGGAGGAAGAAGAAGAAGAAGAAGAAGAAGAAGAAGAAGAAGAAGAAGAAGAAGAAGAAGAAGAAGAAAAAGCCCTTTCCTCCATGTACCCTCTTTCATTTGATGTTTCTTTTCATGACTGCTCAGAAAAAGGTAACCTCAAAACTCTCCCTGTTGTCAACTGTGAGTCTCAAGCTCCTGCTACTGCCTACACTGGGCTCTTGAGCCTTCATCTGAGACTCAGGCTGTGCAGCACAGGAGGATACATACGTTCCCATCATTGCTAAGGACATAATTACTCACTGTGAAATTTTCTCTACAAAGTGCTCTTGAGAACAAATGGGAGTATTTTTAAAGGAAGAAAATGAATTATACTGTCACTATTTATGAATTTAACTACTTTTAAAAAGGGAAATCCCTACAGAAAAAAAATCAAAATATTCCAGACACATTTATGTAAACATCTATAATATTTGAAAGCATTCCAAGTAAGCACAGAGAGAGAGAGAGAGAGAGATGAAGAAAGAGTAAGAACACACAGAGACGAAGAAATAGAGAGACAGAGAGAAAACAAAAACTGCCTGCCATGGTGCTTTGTGTAAAAGAAACCAACGAGCTGACCTTTCACGAAGCCAGGAAGTATATCTTCTAGACTATTTGCCTATTCTTTGAAGAGGTTGACCATCAAAAGAGCCTTCTTGCTGACGATGTTGTATGGTGCTAATTCCAAATAACCAAGGAAAAACATATTTTATGTAACTGAAGGGGAAAGAATATTGATAAAAACTCATTTGTTATTGAGGAAAATGATATCATTTCCATCTAAAATCATCCGGAAGAAACTAGTTCAATTAGAATCTTTCCATTGACATTGTATCAGAGTGCATCCTGGGTTGATGTTGTGCTGCAGTGCATTCTGGGTTGACATCCTGCTGCGGTGCATTCTGGGTTGACCTGTCTTCCTTATGCTGTTATCTATAGCAGTACATGGTGGTTGCTGTAAGTTCCCAAGGGTACCAGGCAGAGTTCATCCCATCAGTGCAGAGGACTGTCCTCACAGGAAACCAGAAGACATGACAAGCATAGGTAATGTTGTCACAAGTCATGCCAAAGTCAGCACTTCCCTAAACATATTTCACATCCAAAAGCATGAGCAGCTTGCTAAGGTCCCACATGCAGCGTTACAAGTGTTCACTTAGGCAAGTTATTTCCTCTTCCTTTACTAAAGGGCTTTCTTTTTTATGACTTTAAAAAGAAATAAGTGTAATATCACCTTAACTGTCCAACATAGGCGAGCACCCTTCCCTAGGAGAGCTATTAGAAGGTGAAAATATGGACAGGCAGGAATGGTTCAAAGCCATAGAAATGGAGATTTTTCTATCATTTGAGTATCATAAAGGAGAATAACAAAATATGAATGATTTTCCCCTCTCACTTGGAAGTTATTAGTAGACTTTCCTTTGTTCCATTGAGGGAGAAGAAAATATGAAGTTACAGCAAACCCATATGGCCAGCAGAAAACCCCATTTAATTGCTTTATTGCCAGAAATGTTAAATAACTTCCTGAAGAGGCAGTTCAAATGAACATATGGCAGTTATTAGCCAGGGTCCCTAACAAACTCAAAAATATGCTTTCTATGGGAATTGTCTCATAAGCAACAGTTGTATTTTGTATGTTCATTCCACAAACATTTGATGAACACCTACTTTGCACTTGCATGTATACAGCCAGTTTTGCAGGAGAAGCTTCTGGTAATCCCCCAAATAGGTAGAACGCTCTGGGACTTAAAAAACAAAACAAAACAAATAAAAACCCAACTGTACTCATCATGCCAATCTTGGATATAAAGAGTAAAAAGACAATCTCTTTAACAATGCCTCTTTCCCAAGGGTCCAATGCCTGAAGCCACTCCATTTCCACCTAGATACTCTTTTGTTTTAAAATTTATTTATATTTTTACTAATGTGTTATGCAACATAAATGGGTGCCTCAGGATGAAAAAAAAAAAGATGTCAGATCAGTTATTCAAAGTTGGTGTTGGGAATCAAACTTGGGTCCTCTGTAAAAGCAGCAAGTGGTCTTAACCACTGAGGAGTCACCTCTTCAGCCCCACACCTAGGTAATTTTATTTTCTTTAATTTATTTATTTATTTATTTATTTATTCACTTTGCATCCTGATCATAGCCTCTCCCTCCTCTATTCCTGGGCCCACCATGCCTCTCTCTTCTCCCTATCCCTTATCTCTCAGTAAAGGGAGTCCTCCCTCCCCACAACCAACCACAGTTCAGCAGGCCTCATGAGGACTGAGTGCGTCCTCTTCCCAGGTGGCACGGTAAGGCAGCCCAGTCAGGGAGAAGTGATCAGTGATCGAAAAGTAAGCAACAGAGTCCATGTCAGACACATTCCCCTGCTCCCCTCACTAAAAGACCCACATGAAGTCCAGGCTGCCCATTGACTACATCTGTGTTGGAGGCCTAGATCCAGTCCCTGCATTGTCCTTGGTTGTACCTGGGTAATTTTAATCGCCTGCTACCTAAACTCTGTCACTCAACATCCATTACAAGGAACTATTTTGTTCCTTTTTGTGTATCTTTGTCAACTAGATTGTGACTTCTACAGTGAAGAAAAGTGTTAGATTTTTGTACCCAAGATACCATAAGACATGCAATTAAGAATGAACAGAAAGCTTAATTAACTGAATACTACAAGTCAGCATTTTCTAATTGCTTCAATGCCTTGCATCCCTGGCTACTTTCACAAACTTAGTCAATTCACACAGGAAGATTTTTGTAGAGAAACAATTTGCCCTCAAAAAAAGAAGCCAGTAGCAAGCTGTCCAGTTGTGATGTGATCTTACTTGGGAAGAGGCATTATCACCGTCTAGGCACATTAAACCTTGACTCTATTTTTTCTACTTTTTAATATGACTGTTGCAGTTACTTAATAGAAATGAGATTTGATAAATTAAAGCAGCATGTGAAACATGGTATAGTTCCAAAACAATCAGTGTTAGCCACATGAAATATGAGCATGGGGCATATGAAAGGTAAAAATATTTTTTCTTATAACTCAACTCAATGATTATAATTTTATTAAATATTATACATACTATAAATACATTTTTATTATCAAATATAGGAAAAGCCTGTCTGTTCCTAGTCATATTATAGTTTGGAGCAATAGTTTTAGTTTATCTTAAGTGTCTTAGCACTAAGAAGACAATTGCCTACTTTCTAACTGTCCCAAACAAATATATGCATACATATTTTTGCAATGTCAATCAATATATTGTCGTGGAACTTCACAGACTTGTTTTCTCCATCAACAAGTAGACATGGAGGCCAACATGCCAAAGGGTAGTCCTAGTTCTGTAATTGACCAGAGAGCCACACAGGCTATAGTAGTCTGTAGGACATCATAAGGTAGTTCTGAGGATTGAGCGGATTTGTGCAGGTGAAGGTTTAAAAGTATACCCTACACTGAAGGGAGAGATAAACCTGTTTCCCAAGGGTAGGATGGTGAACGGTCTTGTGAGAGAACAGGTGAGGTTAATCCACTAGAAGACCAACCACTTCATGCGGGAGCTTGATTGTTGCCAGCTGAAAAAAATCCCATGAACAGACTCTGGGAAGAGATATATAAATGAGGCCAGAACTGGAGGTAGGGCCTTTTAGAGACTCCAGATAGTTTTGACTATTCATCACACCACTTTGAGACACTCCTAGAGAGAACCACTCAAGGGAAGGCTTCGGGGTCCCAGCTCCTGCTGAGGTTCCAGTTACTCCAGGTTCCAGCAAAAGAAATCCTGCTGATTACGTCAGGAGAACCGTTCCTCGGAACTGATATCCTCACAGTTTGGTTATTGTGTTCGTTAATCCTCTTTTCATATTGTTTAGGTTAGTCAGGTAATAAGTGATGTATGCTCAGTAAATAAGTTGTAATAAAAATATATTAGTTAAGAAAACTGAGCTTACACTACACTTACTAAACACTAAGTAAGTGTGAGTTGATTCTTGTACTGGGGAGTTTCCTCCGTGAATTTTCTTTAATTGCCTGTCACCTTCGTCCACAACCCTGTCTGCAATCAAAAGACTTCCTTTGCCAGTACTCTTTAGTCACTCAACAGAGCTGGATATCAAGACCCTTCTGCTGAAGACACCATGCACATTTGTCATAAAACATTAGAAAAATCAAGCTGGTAGTGATCTGGAAGCTTCCTCCCTACTGATTGGTTTCAATGGTACCAGAGTGTGCTATGCAGTATGCTGGGTGAGAGAGGTCAGCAACCCAGCCAGCTGTGAATCCTAAAACCTTTGATAATAACAGCCTTACAAGAGTTCTTCATTGGTGCAATAGTGGTATGAATGTTATGGAAGTGACCAACAGTTATTGAATTTAAGGCCTACTCCATAGGAGGGCATTCGTAGTTAGTACTAGGAACCTGCCCAAAGCCCCTTGCTAAGGAGGCCATAAAGAATCTACTGCTATTATTTTTCTAAGTGGAAAATGCATCAAACTGTCATCAAAGTATGTGTTCCTATACTCAAAGATTAGTGCATCTCTCATCATTCACCAAAGAAGCCTCCCTCTGTCTCTCTGTGTTCCTCCCTGTCTGTCTCTCTCTGTCTCTATCTCTCTGTCTCTCTCTGTCTCTGTCTCCTTATCTTCTCTGTCTCTGTCTCTCTCTCATTCACACATGCACTCACAACACATCACCTGTGTGAGAATGGCTTTCTGACCTCAGCTCTGTAGGTGGTATTTCCTGAACTCAGAGGAAGCCCTTGATAGTCTGTATTCAGTGATTGTCACATAGAAATCTCAATGGGTGAGTTGTGTATACTTGAAATGCACACATAGAGATGCACCCACACACTCATCTACATGCAACACACACACACACACACACACACACACACACACACACACACACACACACACAGCCTCTGTGCTGATTTGTATAATTGAATTGAAAACTAGAAATTCAAGATCCTCAATTCATTTTAGGTATCCACAAAGAACGGTGTTGACAGTTTTGCTCTGTAAGCTTTTGAAACCTTTCATTTTACTCATTCCTAGCCTTATGCTTAAAATAATAATAATGGAATGGAATGGTAATTTTTTAAACCTTTCATATCAGTAAATTAACCCATGGAATCCCTTCCCATAGTAATATTAATAGTAAGTAAGTAAGTAAGCAAAGCTGTTTCTTTTTCAGGACACCTAGGATGCCTTGTGGACGGCACTACATTCAGTTCTTACTGACAGTAGAGGAAGACCAAAGACTTGAAATGTGCAAACACTGACCAAATAATTTGCCTTATAAGCCTCCCAAAAATAGAATAATGAAATTCATCCCAACTCAGAATGTATGTTAGTCTAATACACTGTCAATGTCACTTAAAGACAATATAGACTGAATCCAATCAAAACAGAAAATCATTACAGAATGGAGGGTGTGGCTCTCACAGCCGGGTCTAGTGGTTTCACAGCTGCTGCACGGTGCTAGGTTTTTTTTCTAATGTCTGGATCTAGTTCTTACTACATTTATGATATATTATTTCTAAAGGTATTAGTTATTTTTTCTAATAAGATCATAATTTTGTGCATCTCTTTTCTTTTCTCAGGCTGTTCCATGTGTTGGAGACAAGGAAATGGCTGGTGAGTTGACATTTGGGATGTTTTTTCCCTTCTACCTATATTAGAATGAAATTCCACCTTAAAATAGAAATCTCATTAAATATCTAAAATGCACTAACCTCATCAATTTCCAAGGGAAATACTGTTGTTGAATTCTTAGCAAATAAATCAGCTGTTTTTGAAATGTAAGAAATATATCGCTTTTAGGCATCTTGTACTGTGTTAAAAGGTTTCTTGTAGCCATACAATAACTGCAATTTCAGTATTTGTCTCTCTCAGAGGAAAAAAAATTGATGTTGACCAATGTGTTGAGGAGTGGTCTCTGAAATTTGGTTGTTAGTATTTATCGAGATATATCTCTTTAATCTCAAGTAGTAGCTTGTTCAGCCATCAGAAATAGATGTTCTTGATGGTTAAGATGGACACTGCATGACTGAAAGTAGTTAGGAAGCAACGTAACTGGAGGAGAAAAGATGGCATTGTTTATCACACTCTGCATGAGATGCTTGTTACTATTCCACAGTATTGTGGGAAAGTTGGAAAGGATTGATGAGAGTCCTGAAAATTGGAAGCATTGGTCTGGAATTGGTGAAATTATGTGCTTGAAAATTTTTTGGTCTTTCTCAATATTGTCTTCTGTGTTCTATGTAAAGAAAAGAAAGACCAAAAGAAGAGCAAAGCCAGTTTGAGTGTGCACCTCCAACTTGAGGCATGTTGTTTGGTTTACAGACGTGGCACCATCTAGCTCAAAGACATGAGATTTAAGAGCAAACCAGAAAATAACTTGACTTCAAGCACTCTAATGTGCTTCCAGCCTGTGGAATATAAGTTTTTGTTTACTTGTACTTACCATGTTCTTATTTGGTGGCATGGGCGTGTAGAAATCAGAGGATGATTTATGGGAGTCCGTTTTCCTCTTTCCACCACGGGGCCATCTTGCCATCTTCTTCAGGTGTGGATGGGGATGTTCATCTTTTCCTACGGGGATCTTGTTTTGATGCTAGATAGTTTTCACATGAAGATCTTAGCTCTTTAGCTCTATGAGCTGTGCTCCTCTATGGTGTCTAGCTGGTGCCTGGCCAGCTTCACTATGATATAAAAAGCCCTTCAGAACAGGAGGAAATGGTGAAAGTAGATTCAAGTTTCTAATGGAGGGAAAATAAAACTGTGTGGTGAATGGACTCTGAGCATCCAGACTAACTAAACTTATTCCAGCCAGGTGAGTTTAGAGTAAGCTGTCCTCACACAGACTTTGCTAGGCTGTCTAGTGAAACAAGAACGAAATGGTTACATGTGTACATACACATCCCCCAAACAAAGCCACTTAGATCCCCACTTTGTCTGGGGTTGTGGCATTCTCTGTGATTCCTGAGATCGGTGGTGATTATACAGTGGATAACAAAGCAATGCTGTTTTTACTCCAGAAGAACAGCAAACTCTTTCATTCTCCCAAGGAAGCCATTCAGGTGTAGACTGTTGGCTGGTGGGGAAAGACAGAGGGAAAGGGATGTCCTTGTTTGAGGAGACAGAGTAGCAAAGCTCTGACTCCTCCCTCTTCCACTTAAACGGTTCCACTTGGGCCGGAGGAGTCCTCTGTTGTATCTTTCCTGTGATATTTCAGAAATCCTGCTATAACTCAGAATTAAGCACAGCATAAGCAGAACGCATCAACTACTTCCTGTTATCTTGTGCCTTCTCCTCCTCCACAATAGAAAGGAACATGGAATTGGCTGCCAGCCTTCTTAATATTTGTGTTTAAATATTAAGGAGGCAAAGTTAAAAGGCTGCATGGCGGTGCATGCCAAAAGTAGAGAGGCATAGGCTAGAGGTTCATTAGTTTAGTGCTTCTTGGGAGACATAGCAGAACCTTATCTCAAAAAAAAAAAAAAAAAAAAGTACAGGATAGGTGTCATGATACAGTCCTGAAATTAGCACTGAAAAGCTGATGCAGGAGGATGGTTATGAGTTCAAGAAATTCTAGATTATATAGTAAACTTCAAACCAGCCTGAGGATTGCAGAGAGAGAGAGCTAATCCCAGTAAGAGAAGGCAGGTGTTTCTGCAAGTTGTCTCAGCCAATAAAGGTATTACCACCAAGCTTGCCAACCTGAGGTTAACCCCTGGACCCATATAGTGGAAGGAGAGAAGGTGTGTTCTAACCTCCACACATGAAAGAACACACACATACACCAATCCATGTATACATACGTACATATGTACATACATATATACATACATACATACATACATACATACATACATATACATAGTAAATTAAAAACAGACAGAGGAAAGAAGTTAATAGACTCACTTCATGTGTTTTTATAAACTCTTGCTGAAGACTTTAACCAGCTAAAATATATTACCTTGCCCAGCCCCATGCACGTGGATCTCCCATATCACATACTTGATGGTTTGTGTTGATTTCATTCAAATAGAACCTGCCTTCTTATCTACAGTAAAACATTTGTATATTTGTGATATATTCCTAAATGAATTTTACTTTATAAATCTCTGGACAAAGTGTTGTGCTTATGAGGAAATAAATTTTTTTTTTGAAAATAGAAATGTAAGAAAGAGATTAAGCCTTTAAAAGTTAGTGAGTTCACCTGTCAAGGTAATTCTTTATATTTGAACAATCTGTGAATAATGGTCATAGATCATATAGTTCAAAAGAGAATATTATTTATTTCAAAAGTTATTAAAGAGTGTAAGTATCTAAATCTTCCTTTTCTAAGCTTGCCATATTTTATGGAAGACATCATGAGTGTCCCGTATATGAATGTGACTTTATTTACTCCCAGCTCTACGACCCTGTAGTTTTAAGTTCTCACTGGAAAGAAACAGGACTGATGGCAGAAGCATTACTCAGTCTTCCTGGGTAATTGAGCTCTTTAACAGGATTAAAACTTCCTATCTACCCTAAGGGCTGCCTTTTTTCTTTTCTTTTCTTTTTGTCCTGCTAAATGAAGGCAGTCTATTGTTCCTTACTGAGAAGGTCTATTTTTAACTTGTGTGACCTCTCATCCAAGCCAACTGAAACCAATTTCCCTGCGACTTAGGAGGCTCTAAACAAAATCATTTGTAGTACTTTCCACCCATCAGTCTTGCATAGCCCTGAGTTGTCCTATGTGGACTTAGCCATCCTGTTCCCATCACTTGCCTAACCCCTGCTTTTCTTCCTCATGAACACTTTTAAAGAAGCATCCTTTGCACCCACCCCATAAGTACTTATTAAACAGATATGTCTTCTAGGTATCCTTTCAGGTTATTCTGAAGAATAAAAGCTCAGACTCTGCTTGCAGGAACCCAAATTCTCACTGGAGAATAACTGCTGCAAATTAGTCCCCTGCTCTTCTCAACAGAGCATCTCTTTGGCACCTTGTTCAAAAACTTCCTAGGAAAAGAATCATATGAAAACTGTGTTTAGTGACCTTTAACAGGATGTAATCTTAGGACTGGAATATATATTCTTAGGACCAGCCAATTCGTAAAGAATTAGTATCAAACCACACAAGTATCAGCATATATTCTTGTCCTCAATCTATGATATTTTCATTATTTTTATTGTTCACCAAATGTGAATGGGCCTAGAGAATGAGCCCAATGGGCCAGGCACAATGGTATGTTACAACCCCAGAAACACTAAGAGAATCACAAGTTCAGGTCCAACCTGGCATATATAGTTAAGACCTATCTTTAAGAAAAGAAAAGGAAACAAAAGAAAAATGGACTGAGCCTTGAGTGACGAGCCACTGCTATCTTCTCAAGTACATCTGCTCCATATCTGTGTAGCCTTCAGAAAGGCTCATTCCTCGTTTAACAGTGTAAACAGAACCAGCCATGTTCTTGTTGTAAGCTGGGACCCCTAAGTGCACAGTAAGTCCTAAAAGCATAGACCACTCATCAGACAATTAGTGTGTGTGCAACTACTGTGTGCTGGGCCTCTAAAGGCCAGCTGTGTCACTGCTGTCTGTGTGTGCTTCCTGGGGATACCAAGGAACAGCTATCCACACAGCTGGACTCGCGCCAGGGAGATCATTTTCTTCACAAACCTGAGCTGATTCAAGTACATGTCATCTCTGTACAGGCCTAGTTGGTCACATTTGAGCTTCTCCTTGAGACTGAAATTCTCTCTTGCGACTAATCTCCAATATCTACAAAAGATTAGCCCTTGAGGAGGATGTGTTTTCCCTTTGCTCTTGTTTCCATAATCACCCTGTATCCCCAGTCCAGTCATGTAATTGAATGCTGTCTACCCAGCAACCTAGCCAGGCTCAGAGTGTCCAGCTGCTCCTGCCTGCCCTTTGATTGCCTGAGGTCCCCTGTCAGCATCCACTTCTCCTCAGCCCACACCTCTGCCATCCCTCTCACTGGAGGCTCCACTCTTCACTAAAATTCTTCAACACTGTTCAGAACTGGTTTCCTGCTTTTTTTTTTTTTTTTTTTTTGGTAAGATTTGTAAAATTATAGTCTATGTGTGTCTGTGTATTTGGGGCATGGGCACATGAGTACAGATGTCCTCAGAGGCCAGGATTTGGATCCACTGGAGCTAGAGTTACAGATAATTTTGAGCCACCCTGCAAACCCCAACAAACTTGAGTCCTCTGCAGAAACAGTACAAGTTTGTAGTCACTGAGTATATCTCCAGACCCACTCTATGGCTTTTATGGTGTCCTAGAGTTAAACTCTATGCAATTTAACCTAGTGTGTTACTTGTTTCCCACTAGCAACTTCATTGATTACACACAAACACACACACACACACACACACACACACACATACACACACAGACACACACAAATAGCCACCACATCCAACCAGAGAATGCCTTCTAATTTTTTATCTCTCTGCTTCTGCTTTGATTTCAGGTATGGAATTTTCTTATTTAAAAACAAAAATAGGGAAAGGTAGTAAGAACTGAGATACAAATACAAAGATGGCTAATTTGTGGAAGAAAGATAAAGATTGTTTTTCCTCATTCTAAGTAAAAATATTGACATTAAACCCAGTGGAGGAGAAACATTTACACCAGTGAGTTAGAATGTTTCTTATTATAGAAGCATGTATCTTAGAAATTTGATATAATTCAGTCATTAAAATGAACTCTCCCAATGCATCTGAAGTGTGTGATGGAATCTCTCATGCCAAAATTAAATCCCAAAACCTCTTTGGTCTGCTTACACAGTAGTCTGTGTCCATTGTTATTAACCAGAACTGCACTTTCACCCTGTCTGCTGCATTTTATTAGGTCCGACAATACTATCACCTCCTTAATGACTCCTCACCCAGACACAGTGAGCCAATGTCCTCTTCCCCTAGGAACAGTCCATGTGCTTTCTGCTGCAGTTTTCTTATCTGAAAGAGTGGTCTCTTCTCCAGGTCAGGAGCCTGTCTTAGTCAACAATGCTATCTTTGTGTCCCATGAAATTGGAAAAATCTGCTTCCTTGTAGGTGTTGCGAAAACATGTCTAATCAAACAGCTGTAATCACAAAAATGCTTCAAATTCAATACCAGTGACCTCTAGCATCTTTGTTTAGCTTTCTTCCTGATCTCTCTTTCATTTCTACCTTTTCCCACAACTGCCAAATCTCTTGGTCAAGCAATTAATAAAGGGTGGTAGTTGGAGATCTGCCCCACATGAACAAGTGGAGGGTACTATTGAGAAAGATGACTTCGAATCTAACTTCGGCTGTGGTGCTTGGTTGTTTTTCTTGGAATGTTTGTTCTCCTGCCTTGAGGTTATTTGGTGGGCTAGAAAACTGCCAAGAATCAAGATAATGAATAATTCAGTCTGGAACTCTTGTGAAAGCTATCTTTCAAAAGCTAAGAGGGAGTCACAGTCTCTGCAAACTCTGTGTTGTGGTGAGCAAAGCAGAAAACTAACAAACAAACACCACTTTGTGACAACCGGATGTGAAGAAAAAACCCCGGGTTTCCATCCTTCCAGCCCATGCTCCTTGTAAACACAGTAAGGAACAAAACCCAGACTGAGTGCCATTTGGTATTAATTTCCTTGGCAGCCTTTGATCAATAAAAGCAGAAATGCAAATAATATTTTTAAGAGGCAAAAAGCAACAAAAACAAAAACACCCACCTAGAATAAAAAGATATTTGCCCCTTTTCCCAGTCAGATGATCAGAGACTCATTCAGTTATCAGTGTGAGAATCTCCACTGGATATCGAGATATCCAAAGAGCTTTGATTGGGAAAAATCATAAGGCTGCCCAATTTCAGAATCCTTTGCAGAACTTGTTTTCTGTTTCCATCTTAATATCAATAGCACTAGTTTAATTTTTGTCCCCTGCACTAAATAAACTACAAGCATCTTTCTGAAAGACATAATTTTGTTCCATTCAGCTCTGTATCCCAGTGCCTGACATTACTGTAAGTGTTTGATGCTTGGGAAATAAATGAATAAATTGAAAATACATTTAGAATCTGCAATTGTTTAACTCTCTGTGATGCTGTCAAAGCCAACTGTAGAATCTTCTAGTTCTAAGTGAAGTTGTTCTGTGACTGTAAAGACCCCCAGCTGCTTTCTGGAGCTCCACAGACTCTAAAAATTGTCTCTATCTGGCTGTGCTGGGCTCTGGCCAACATTCCAAATTCTCTATCCACTTTCACTCTCAGAAAAAAAAATGACTAAAACTATTTTTATACAAATAGCATATAAATACTCACTTACTGCAGTTTTTTTTTTTTTTAAGTTTTATGGTCTCTATGCTTGCCTGCTTTTTTGTGTGTGTGAGGAAAGAATTCAGGGTATGCCCACACATAACCCCACAGTTTCTCTGAGACCTAATGTAAACTTGCCCATGAAAACTTGGCTGTGTTTGAGTGGACTATTGAGAAGAAATACATTAGCTTCCAGATATCAGGAATTCCTTTTTTAAAAAATTGTGTGTGTGTGTGTGTGTGTTTTCTGCTCTTAAATTCTTCATTATAGGGTATTTTTAAATACGTTATAGTTTCTAAATATTTCTTAGTTTTCTATTTTTGGTGAGTTGCTAATGAAGTAAAACAAATTTATTACATCCATTTTTCTCCATTATATTTCAATCAATACTGATGGGTATTTTCTATTTAACTCCATCATTTTCATCTGCTATATCCTGCATAGGAACAGTCTCCCTAGGTCTTTACAGCTGAAGGCCCTTCTTGGCTATACTCTTCTTTCAGTATTTAATGTTTCTTATGATGTGTTTTTGTTTATTAATTTATAAGGCTTCTTCTACCATAACTGTAAGCGTTGTTAGACTGAGAGATACCTGTACAACTCTGTGTGTATCTGTGATGGGTTTTTAAAGACTCTGTGTATCTGTGATGGGTTGTTAAAGATGATCAGATCATGAGGGCTCTGGACTAACTAATGGTTTAATCCATTGATGGATTTGAAATTTTAGGAGACTCGTGGAAGGTGGTAGAACTGTGGTACTTCAGGTCTTGGTTGGGAAAAGTTGCTTGCTGAAGGTATGCCATTCAAGGGTATATCTTACCCTGGCCACTTCTTGTTTCCTCTTTTTCCTGGATGCTATGACCTGAGCAGTCTCTATCATACACTTGACCATCTCACCTCTGGTCCAAACCAATAGATGCAAGTAACCTTGGAACGAAGCCTCTAAAATCAACCAAGGAACCAAAGCAAATGGAATCAAAATCCATCCTTCCTTCACCAAAATTGGCTTTATAGATTATCATCACAATGATGCAAAGCTTCTCTGATGTGTCTCCCATTTCATCTTTGACATGCATTATGGCACACTGAACAAAGCAAGTGCATTAAAAATATGCTTTGGAACAATCTGCCTAGTTGGCATACCAAGAGACTCATGTGGGAAGTTGGTTCATTGCCAGTATATTGATGATCAGGACTTTTCATGGTATTTGATAAAGTTAACAGTTCTTTTCTGCAAGAATCTTGTGGGTATTCTGCTCCTCTTCTGGCAAAATCTGGCTATTGATGATATGAAGAGGTGACTATGAGCTACCAGCGTGGGCAGATGGAAGAGTTTGTACTTGTGTTTTAATTGCTGTCTTACTTTGCTTTCTATGGCTGTGACTTTTTAAAAAGTAACCAAAAGCAACTTGGGAAGAAGAAAAGGGTTTGTTTGGCTAACATATTCCAAGCCACAGTCCACTGAGGGAAGCCAAGGCAGGACTCAAGGAGGGAACCTGACAGCAGGAGCTAATGCAGAGGCCATGAAAGAGTAATGCTTACTGGCTTGCTCCTCCTAGCTCACTCAGTTTATTTTCTTATATACCCAGGACCACCAGCCCATGAATAACACCAGCCGTAATGGCCCGGACCCTCACACATTAATCATAAATCAATAAAATGCCCTATGGTCCTGCCTACAAGCCAGTCTGATGAAATCATCTTCTCTATTGTGGTTTACTCATCACAAATAACTCTAGTTTGTGTCAAGTTGACATAACTATCCAGGACAATTGTCACTAACATTTCAGCTATAGAGAAATTAATGTCATTCCTGAATGTCTTCCTGAATAATGACAAATACAAAAGGCAGCTTTGTTTCCATTTTATTTAGAAAACAATAAGGAACTTTCATAGAGTTGGATGGAAAAGGCACACCTATCTTTCCTTGGATGCCTTTGACTGTACTTTGTAGAATTTCTCGCACATGGGCAGTGATTCAGTTATTTTTATTAATGATATGAATATATAATGAAATGTGTACAAGGCAATTATACAGAGGCTGTGGTTTCCCTGGAAGGTATATTTAATTTGGAAAATACACATAAATAAGAATGACCTTGGAGAGGAAACAACCTACACATTCCTCTCTTAGTAATGTCTATTGGCCTCAAAATCCTTGATTTACTTTCTGTTAGCAAGAATTTGAAATCAGCATCTCTTCCATTGGGCCAATGACCATTTGTGTTGAGTTAAGACAGGGTTTGGCATATGGTCTATCTAAGAGGAAAATTGCAAGTTGTCATTTAAAACAAAACAAATTAACTGATGCCCAATCAAAAGCCGACGTCCATCTTGCTATTGAGTGAAGGCTGTGTAGGCAATCAATCAAAGGAAGAATGGATCTTGAGTAAGAAAAACTATTTTGTCCTGATTAATGTAGCTAGGTAGAAAAGAGAAGGAGTTTCACAAATGCTGCTTAAACAAAGGGTCGCTAAAGAGTCCGCATTCTGCTGCCACAGTAAGGTACTGTGTTTGCTTTCAGAATTTCCTAACCATGGGCTGGCTTCTGGAGAAAACACATCCCAGTGATTCCCAAAGGCTCATGTTGGAATATCCCCCCTTAATGTTAAGGTTAACTCCATTCTTTCCTATGGATTTAAGGAAATGATTAAGCTAGGGATAACAGCACAGCTCATGCCTTCCTTAGTCTTCCTATACATTAAGTCTCTGCTTTGCTTGGGTATCTTCAAGTATTTTCCCACTGCCCTGTGATTTCCTAAAAGGAGACATTTTTTGCTGCGCGTCTGGGACCAGAATCCTAGAAGGTATTTGAGTTGGTGTGAGTCTGTAGATGACAGAATGGGTTAAATAACAGCATGCCTGCATTTTGATAGATGCTCAGCAGGCCAACACTTAACCACCTAGCTTCCCTGTGAGAGAGGTGCCTGGGTGTCCTACATCAGAAGGAAGAAGGCACCAAGGCTCGGTGAGGTCTCCAAAGGGCCCAGAGTCACACTGTGGCCGCATCAAGTGCTTACATGCCAAGACTCCTCAGCTGGTGAATCCATTTTGCCACAATCTGGCCTTACCCTTCCTTTCTGACCTTATTTTCCATCCTTGTCTAACATGCACCTTCCGCTGTTGCCACGGTAACACCCTCACATTTTTTTCCTGAATTCTCTTCAGCTCCCTTGACCTCTGCTACTCTTGTTTCCTTCCTAGAAATTCTCTTCCCCAGTGCCTCCAAAGACTTGCTGGTGTCACATTCTCACTGCGGCATCTCCTATAATAACCCCTGCTCAAATTAATTTCACAGTTGTTGGAATAGCACAGCTATAGCGCGTAGGTCTTCCCTATCTCATCTCCGTTGTTTCCTTCCCTCAGCCTGCATGGGTTGTGACCTTGTTTGAATGTTTTGTTTGCCTCACTCTTGGTGCAGCAGCCTCCAAATTATCATTTGAAACATCACTAAACACAATGCTGGGCACCGGAAAGGAACTTAGGTAATAAAGGAGTGTTTATTTTTCACAGCAGTTTTAAGTTCACAGCAATATTGAATAGGAAGGACAGTTTAAAGTGTGATATTCCTCTGGTAAAGGCAAAACAAAGGATGCACTAAGTAATATACATTTACATCTCTCCAGATCCTAACATGGCTGATAACTTCTAGGAGCTGAATAATATCCCATTGTGTGGATGTACAGTCATCTGTTATCTGCAGAGAATAAAACGTAGGACCTCCAATGGATGCATAAAGCTGTAGATAGTGCAGGATCCTCTGTGTGCTTTGTTTTTGTTTCCAGACATACACTGCTGAGTAGCTAACAGGGTCTAGTGTGTTTAATGTAGATATACTGAACAGGGATGGTTCACATTGCAGGTAGGCGAAAACAGATCGCAAGGTTGCGTCACAGTACTTGGAATAGCACATAACCTAAAATGTAGACTGTTTATCCCTGGCTCTCAGCTCCAGTTCTAGGGAGGCCACTGTCACACCAGCAGAACTGGACTAGATCATTGCATGCTTTGCCTTCTTTGTAGGGTGGAATACAAATGAATTCCTTGCACCTGGGTGGTTAGACATCCACCCCAAATTTCCATGACTAGACAATTATGGTTTATCCATCTCTGAGAGTTCTGCTGCTTATCTCTCCATGAGGTTTTTGCATCATTCCCTGTTTATAATATGTATGCTTTGGATCTAAATATATAATTAACTGATACTAATCAGCATGCTTTGGGTATCAGAATATGTCATAATTAGCCACAGTATATTTTCCTATTTATCTATTCTATCCCACAGGATCTAGCAACATCTTAATATATAGCGAGTGCTTGATAAAATCATATTTTTTTCACAAAAATGTTGTCTTTTAGGAGAAAAAAATCATATTTTTACTTCAAAATTATATTTTAGCACGCAGAATATCTTTTCATTTCATCTCTTTCGGTAACATTTGTCCAAGTCAGTAGCACCATACCTGTTTGTAAATTTGTAGGTTTTCTTTTCCTCTTCGCCAAGTAAATTGTTTCTTGTTTCTGTCTTTTTAAATCATTTAAGTTTATCCCAGGGTACTATCCTTTTTTAAATATGCATTGTAATTTGATTATAGTACCACTGCTATCAATAATTTTATATTTTCAGTATACTATATTCACGTTTTCTCATTAAAATTAAATATTTAGATACTAATCAATAACAGCTAACACTGTAAGCTCACAAGAATGGGAATATAAACAGTAAAATATAATTAAACATGTTTATCTAGGAATATTATAAGCCAAAATTATGAATGTAATACTTAGTACAGATTTCTAAGTTTTAAAAAAATCTTTAAGAGAAGTACTGTGAATTTGTTTAGTCATATTCTATGCAACGTATCCATTAACGAAAGAATATATTCATGTGGGAGCATTTCTGTAATGTTTTCTTTCTGTCTTTCTGTTTTCTCTCTGTGTCTCTCTCTGTCTGTGTCTGTCTGCCTCTGTCTCTCTCTTTCTGTTTTTCTCTGTGTCTCTCTCTATGTGTCTGTCACTCTCTGTCTTACTCTGTGTTTCTCTCTGTCTGTCTCTTTCTGTCTGTGTGTGTGTGTGTGTGTGTGTGTGTGTGTGTGTGTGTGTGTGTGTGTGTGTGTGTGTGTGAAGACAGAAATTCAACATGTAGCCCAGGCTTTTCTAAAACTTAGACTCTTTAAGAATCAGAAAGATGTGCTAGGACAGGCATGGGCCACTACCACCAACTGTGATTGTGGGAGGAGGTGTCTGTGATGTGTGTGTGTGTGTGTGTGTGTGTGTGTGTGTGTGTGTGTGCGTGCATTGTCTTCTTCAGTTGGCTAAACTGGCTAACCTAGGGTTAGCCTGTCTCCACATGCCCTCACCCCCCGCAGCACTGGGATCCCAGGCATGTGCCACCATGGCCAGCTTTTGTGTGAGTGCTGGACAACCAGCCTCAGCTCTTTATGTTTGCACAGCAAAAGCTTTATGAATTGTGCCATTTCCCCACACCTGGCAGAATTTTCTTTTTGTTACTATCTCGCATGCTTCTGAGGCTCCCGTCCAGTTGAGATGGTAAACAAGAGAGCTTCCCTTTCTTGTGAAAGAATGTTGCACGGGTGCCCCAACAGACATAAGACTTTTCTTATTTTGTGACTTTATGGATCAAGGAGCCAATTTGGCGTTGCAGTAACCCTTCCACTCATTTATAATATTGCGGCACACCAACTTTAGGCCCTTCAAAAAGTAGAGGCCACTGAGGCTGGGGATGTAGCTCTGTTGGTTGAGTGCTTCCTTAGCATGCCTAAAACTCTAGGCATCAAACGTGGGGATACTTGTGGTGCCAGGTGTCTGTTAGCCCAGCAACACTCTGGTAGGCAAGCCATAGTTCAATGAAACCATATCTCATTAAAAATAAAAAATAGGTAGGGGAAAGGAGTCATCTCAGGGTGAATTTGTGACCCCGATTCTGAGATGGGATTTGCCATTCTGTAGCTAATCAGAAGCTTTTTCCTACAGAAGGTCCTTGGCAACAAAAAAATAAACCCATCCCCAGCCTCACTTGCACCCACACATGGCCTTTCTGTGATCCTGACTAGAAGAGAGAGGGATGGAGACATTCAAAGTGTCCTTGCAAATGGAGCCATACAGACAACCAGATGCATCCTGCTGGAAAGCGTTCTGGTCTAGAACAGCAGAGCTCGGCTCTCTGAGACTCGCCTCAGCTCACAGAATCACAGCCGGTTCCCTGCAGGAAATGACATATAAAATTTCAGCAAAGTAGGTTTAGTTCGATTATAGGCAGAAGTGAGCAAGAAACCCTTCTTGTATTCATTCCCAATAGAAGCCAAGGAAGCCAAGCTGGTGGCACGGATCCATAGAGGCAGTTGCACATCTGGAAACTCTTTGCTCCATCTGTGGTAGCTTTGCAGCCTCCTGTTCTTTCTTCGCCATTTCCCATGACTTCAGCTTACTTGGCTTTTGTTTTCCTTAGTGAAACTATTTAACCCCTGGGGTTTCAGGTTCTGTTGTTTTCAGTTGGCAGGCATGCAGAAGACTTCCTCAGAGTGTTTTTTATGATACACCTGAATTTAGCTTTTTGAAATACTTTTTTCAGTGTCTGGTTGTACATAAAGGATATAAATGTCAATAAGTACAAATATCTGATAAGCCCTGTGGGATAATATTTTAGAAATCCCTTAGATTCAGTGCTTTGGCATTTCTTTTAATTGGTTATTATTCAAGTTCAATCTTCTGATTCAAGGGTTTGATTTCACTTATTTCATGTAATATTAAATGTCACAGAGCATGTAAAATAAGGTAACATATTGGTTTCATAGTGCTTTCTGTCATCCCATATAATTTTTAAAAATGGTTGTTATTCCTAAATCTTAAGTAAGTTGCACGGCATTGGTCTTTGGGTCATCTTTTCCTCTTTGGCTTTATTCTTTCGTTTTAACATCTTTTCTCATTGAAGATGTATTTGCACAGACTCTAGCCTGAGCTACTCATCCATGCTGCACACTGCACTTAGCTACCCCCTTAGTCTCTTATATAGGATGCTCACCTCTCTACATCCCACACACTCAAGCTCAGTGTCTGGCCTTTATCTTTTATAAATTTCCCAGTTTACTGTCTCTAAAATTTTATATTTGCCTAGTCTTTGAACCTTCTCAGGATCTCCCCCAGTTAGAAATCTGTACCTTTTATGAACCATAAAACTATAAATGAATACAACATACAGCATGTATCCCTCTGTAGTCTTTGTTACCTTTATTAGTCTGTGTCTTCTCTATTGTTGTGTTAATTTGTTTTTCATTGCTATGATAAAGTACCGACTATCACCATCCTGCAGAAGATAGGGTTTATTATAGGTTCTAGTCTATCAACTGGGAAGTTAAGGCAGGAACTGAGGCAGAAACCCTGGGGGAACATTTCTCACTGGCTTGCTTCCTCTGGGTTATTCATCTACCCATCTGATTTAACCGGAGACCCCCAATCCAGGGATAGAACCTCTCTCTCTCTCTCTCTCTCTCTCTCTCTCTCTCAGTGGACTATCTATCGATTATCAATTAAGAAAATAACACACTGACAGGACCATTGGATAGAAGCAATTCATTAACCAAAGATCTCCCTTCTCATAAACCCCACTCCTTAATTGTCTGAGTAAAAGGAAAATAGTGTCCTTCATACAGAAAGAAAAGGAATGTTCTTCAATGAAATATTTGTTAAATGGTTTGTCCTAATTTTGGAAAACACTTGCTTTAAAAAACAAAATAAAAACATATTTCTAGAAGCTTCCATGCCTACTAACTCAAGATTTCATGGGTCTAGAAGTCACAAATGTCAATGCATTCTACAGAGGGTTTTTATCAACATGGAGGAGTGGAAATCATTGTCTGCTGTCACAGCCATGTCATCCATTTTCCTTCATGGACACATAATCTCAATTTTTGCTTCAAACTCATTATTATATGAAATTCTTCTAAAAACTAAGACAAATTATCATGATACTGGTTAGATACTAAAAGATTCTATGTTATTATATGTAACCAAAAATACATCTACTAAACCCTATATTGTACATATAATGGCATGTAGCACAGTATATATTAAGAGTCTATAATCAAAGTGAAGGAAGTAGGATACACATGTACAAGTTTATTTAACAGAGCGAATGATCAAGATGGCCTATGTACCACATAGTTGCATTACTTATCTTTAGTGAACATACTCAATATTCCATCTGTGAAATTCAATCGCCTTTTAAGATACTGATAGTAATCCCATATACAATACAGTGGGGATAGGAGGGCTAGATGCCTGTCCCACTGTTCTCCCACTAACCTTCAGTAAGTCAATAGATACAGGGACCAGGCTCTTGTTTCACATGTAAATTCCCCTACCGCCCTGCATGCACACCCACCCTCTCTTCTTTCAGAGCTAAATTCTTCACATCTTGAAACATCCCAGAGAGTGTTGCTAAGCACCGATACAATAGGAAACCTGGGCTTCGTAAGATGACGAAGTGGGTGTTGGGCCCATGGTAAGGTTAGCAAGATAGGGAAAGTATTGAATGCCTCAGAATAAAAGAAAAAGTAACAGGACCAAAGATATTCAGACACGGATGGGAAAACGACACAAGGAGCATCATCTTCCCAGTGTTGTCATAGAAACAGCCCTGTGACATAGAGAAAACATTCCTTAGAAACAAAGTGCTCCATGTCCTTTAGGAGGTGGCACACTTTAGCTTCCCCTTGGTGGACCCGAAGCTCCCTACTCCAGGCTGATCTAAGTGCAACCAAGCACCAGCTCCTGCTCTCTTCAGCTCCCACTTCCTCTTCCTGCACTTGAAAGCCCTAGTAAGCGGAAAACCACTGGGAGCAAGTGGTGTTGGTATGCGCTGCCTTCCTGCTTTGCCTGTTGAGTTGTCTCAGGATTTCCTCTCTCTAGATCTTGAGAGCACATCCTTTCAGGGTGAAGACAGCCTGCTGGGCCAGATAAGTGGTGAGCACTAAGTTGTAAAATTCTTAAGATATTCTGGACATTTTCGTTGAGGAAGAGGTCACCTGAGCTGGAGTTGTCCAAAGAGGCTGGAATAAGGACAGGGGTGGGCACCTTGAAACTGGAAAGGGAGATCTGAGGCATTTCTAGGCAAAGAAAATGTTGGCAACATCGGGGCTGTGGGAATACACAAGGCTTAACAATGGAGTGGTACAGCTTGCCAGCTGGAACCCAGACCTTGTGTTGAGAGCAAAAGAGAGAGCGAGAGCGAGAGAGAGAGAGAGAGAGAGAGAGAGAGAGAGACAGACAGACAGACAGACAGACAGACAGACAGACAGAGACACAGACAGAGACACAGACAGACACAGACAGACAGACAGAGACAGAGAGGATAATTCCAAGATTTAATGGGCCTTGGAGAGTCATTGTAACTTTTATCAAGACCACAAAATCTTATAATCAGTGGTAATACCCCAACTGCAAGATCTAGATATCCTTATTCTTAACTCCTATTCAACAGTAAAAAGAAAAATTGAAAGGCAGGAACAACTTATTTTAAGTGATATGCTACCATACCAGAAACCATTTGATAATGATCACTATCACTTTTTATAAAGGATTTGACATATGTGTATATGTATATAGAGAGAAAACAGCTGCTTCTAAAGGTTGAATTTTCCAAATGATTTCAGAGCAAATAACCCTCTTATGAAATGCTGGCCATTTGCTACAGCATAGCTACATGCAAGGTCTGCTTGAAATAATGGTGCTTCACACTTAAATGGCAAGGGTGCCATTTCACTTCTTACCACGAACCAGCCTTTATTTTTCTGTTAATATTTTAGCTGTCAGGGTTCTTGCATCATTGACAACCTAGTTTTTATGCCAGATGTGAACCACTCACTCACTCATTCTGCATAAAATTCCAATGGCAAAATCACTTCCATTTCCTTGAGAGGGTATTTTTCCTTTTTCTTCATAAAATATCAATGGTAATTACCAATTCTGCACTGCCATGTAAATAATAAAAAATGAGCCAGTAGCATTTGTGTAACCCAGAGTATGTTAGTCACACTTTCTATAACAAAATACATTTTAGTTGACCTACAAAGTTTGGCTTGCTGGTTTGATAGTTTTGGTGCATAAGAAGTAACTGTTTGGGGGTCTGTGGTGGCACAGTTACATGGTGGAGGGAGTAGAGAAGTGGTGACGAGTGTCCCCACTGTGACCCAGGAAACACAGAAGGAATAGGGGAGTGGATCTCACAATTTCCTTCAAGGGCAACCATAGTGACTCAAAGACTTCCCAGTGGGTCCAGCACTTAGAGGCTCTTCCATCTCCCAGCAGAGCCACCCTGGGAAACATCTTAACACATCCACCTTGAGAAATCGCCAACATCTCAATTGTAGCACAAAGGCTTGTTCAAAACTTCACAAAATCAAGTTTGTCTCAAAATACTCGCTGTCTCTTACTATATGGTAGCATATATGAGTGAAGTATATCTTAAGACACACTGCAGAATGACCAATTGTTTTTCACCCAGACTATTTTTTAAAATAATTAGTGAGGGTTACTATTGCTATGATGAAACGCCATGACCAAAAGCAAACTGAGGAGGAAAGGGTTCACTTGGCTTGCACTTCCGCATCATAGTGCATCATCGAAGGAAGTCAGGACAGGAACTCAAGCAGGGCAGGAACTTGAAGACAGGAGCTGATGCAGAGGCCATGTAGAGGTCCTGCATACTGGCTTGCTCCCCATAACTTTTTTTTAAATAGAACCCAGGACCCCAGCCCAGCACTGGAACCACCCACAATAGTCTGGACCTTCCCCCATCAATCACTAATTAAGAAAATGTCCTACAGGGCTCCCTACAACTGGATTTTTATGGATGCATTTTCTCATCTGAGATTCCCTCCTCTCAAGATGGCTATAGCTTGTGTTGAGTTGACACAAAACTAGCCAGAACAGTAATGAGAACAAATTACTATAAAAATAAAATTAGAGAAAAGCATAATTAAAGTACAAGTTAAAGTTATGTACCATTAGAATCAGACAAATATAAAAAGTGTTGAGCATTCTGAAGCGTTCCTAAGTGAATTCTCTCCTAGACCCAGACCAGCCACACACTGAAGAGGTTCACAGATCAAGAAGCCCAAGCTAAGGAGCTGGGAAAGCAGGACAAAGGCTTTCTAAGACCTAGTTCAAGAGTCAGGAAAGCCATGTAGGCGTCAATTTTAATGGGTACCATGTTGGGGGGGGGCAAGTTTCCCCAGCTATTAATGAGGGATTCCATCCCCTCCCAAAATGTCTTTTTCCAGAAAGGGTACTTGTGAGAAACCTCTGCCGCCCTTAACCATCTGCAAGTCCCCTTCTGGCCATCACATGTTCAACCTGCACTGTGGATGCCCTTACTGTGAGGCCATCGCTCTAGCACAATTCTAACTTAGCTGAATGGCTCCTGATGTTTCCCTCCTTTTCCTGGGTCCTTTCTTATCCTTTTCTCCTCTTATTTTCTGTCCTTGACCCTTGGTATGCCATCAGAAAAGTCAGAGCTTCACGTTTTCCTCATTTTTTAATTTAAAATATGACTTTCTTGTTTAAAAATTTAAGAATGCATTATTATAAATACTGAGAATAGATTTTGAGTTATTTTTGTTGAGAAGTGACTATAAATTTGAATGTCCTCTTGTTGCTAATGATGGCAAATGTCTCCTCAAATGTGCTTTGAAATGTAATATGTATCCACACAAGTAACACACCCCAATATAATAATAACTTACCTTTATTAAGTTGAAATTTTTGTATTTTATTACACTATATAAATTGATACTAATCAGTATTCACCATACAATGAATTGTCAAGATACAATTCAAGTTTTCTTAATATTAGAATGTTATTATTGATAAGTATTAATTATAATAATAATAAATGTCTTATCACAATACAGCTTGTTCCAGCTATCACATTACTATGGAATATGTACATACCCATGTGAGGCCACTTCCTCTTTGCTGAGGAAAAGACCTTCTTGTATCTGTGTTCCTGCAAAGATATACATCTGTCTGGCTTTCAGTTATGCAGCTCTGATGACTGGACGCTGTTAGAGAATTGTAAATTACAGTACAATTTGAATATTAAGATTCTATTCTCAGTTCTATCATTTCCAAATAGCCTATCAAATATTTATGTATAAAATTCACCTATTTTCAATTAAGCTTCTTTTTTATTCATAAACATACTGTATTAGAGATAATAACACTCTTTGGTTTTTACAGTTTGCTTTTTTTTTTTCCAAGATAGGGTCTCTCTTTGTATCCTTGGTTTGCCTCTCCTGGACTCGCTTTGGAAACCAGGCTGGCCTCGAACTCACAGTGATCCACCTGCCTCTGCCTACTGAGTGCTGGGATTAAAGGCCATGCCTGGCTAACATTTTGCTTTTTTTTTTTTTTTTTTTAATCACCCACAAAACACAAGTTTCATTTTTTATTTGGACTATAATTTATTATTGATGTGATTATTGGCATGTAGAGGAATTTTAATTCACAACATGGCTTCTCTGACAAGAGATCACATCCAAAGACTTTCTAGGTCTGTATGATCTGGCTGGAATACAAGCATGCCTTAAATCCAGGAGACAGAGGGAAGCAATCTGAGTTCAAGGCTAACCTGGTATAGAGCAAGTATCAGGTAAAGAAAAGCTTAGGTCCAGGCATGGTGGTACACAGCTTTAATCCCAAAAATGAAGGCAAAGTTAGTTTGCAGAAGGAAGCATCCATGTTTGAAAGTGATGTCTAATTGGGTGCCAGAAAAGGTGATGATTCAGAGAAAGATTTGACAGAATAGGATACGCCCAGCTCTCACAAGAACAGAGAGGAAAGGGAAGCCACTTAAGGGAGCATCACAGAGAATGGAGAGAGGAGGCAGTTTTACTGGGAGAGTTTTACAGAGAGAGATTGAGTGAGAAAACAAGCTGGATACAAGTGAAGATAGAACAGGCCAAAGAATAAGGAGCCAGATTAGAGCAGATTGCTGGAGTTAGTTTGAGGCCAAGCTGAGCAATTCAGAGGCTGAGAAAAAAAAGCCAGATTGAATAAGTTAGTTGGGAGAAGAGTTTGAGCCAGAACAGCTGAGGTGAACCAGCCAGCCTAAAGCTCAGTAAGAACAAGAAAGGGTGAGCTTATTAAGCAGTGAGTCTCAGAGGGTGAAAACATTCTAGATTGTATGGAGGCTAGAAGCTTCCAGGACTAGGCCTGAGTTAGCAGACAGAGGCAATAATAATCAGAGACAACAACTGAAGCAGGTGAATAAAAGGGTTTTTTAATAATAATATTTTTAATTTTTTATATATTTATATTATTCTACATATATAAAATAAACTACACACCACAAGAATAACCAAGACATAATCAGGAATTATATAAATGTTACATTCATAGTGTTTTAGCTATTTGTATTTGGCAGCCTTGAAGAAAACATCTTTCCTACCTTGGTGAGTCTAAAATTCTGAATGTAAATCAGTATCTATCATATCTCATCTCTATCAACCTAAAATATCTATCTAGACCTGAAAACATCTTATCCCCAAAACAGCTAAGATTAATTGTAAAACTAAACTATCTGGTCTTCAACCCTATCAGAGACTTAAGAAGGAATAAAATTAATTACCTGAGTAAACGGGAAGTGCAGGTTAGCAGCTTCCAAATTGAAAAAGATGACAGAGACAATTTGATGTCTGAACAGTCACTCAAAACTCTCTATAATGTTGGAGCATCATCTTCAGCCTTCTGGCCCAATATATCTGACTTTTTTTTTTTTTTTTTTTTTTTTTTTTTTTTTTTTTTTTTGAGGCAGGAATTATTGAGGACTTGCTTAGCCTGTCTTGGCAGAGTTTAGCTGTCAACTCTTATCTGCATCCAACCTTGCCTATTTTTAGGCAGAATTCTGTCAGTGGTCAAAATGAAGACATTTTTCCCAGTTGCTAGTTTGCCACATTTGAAGCCATCTCCATAAGGAGATTCTTTGATGTTCATCATCTTCTTTGAGTTGATTATTATTATAATCCAAATAGTAACAGCATCTAACAACTGTTCACAAACATTTATTGCAATGAATATATTTTATGTGAAAGAAAAATGGAAGACACAAGCTTTGCTTTTTTACTTATTTCTCAGGAAGAAGAAGTTCTAGAATTTAAAATCAGAAAAATATTGATAACTTTTAATCACAATTTCAATAGCAAGATGCATGAAATAGCTAGCGTGAATTGGAATATACATAATTTAAAGGAAGGCTAAGTAGTCACATGTTTTACTTTACATTGTGTTATAGTATCTTTGCTTGGGTTTTTTGTCTGTAGAAATTAGATATCTAAAATTCATGACTAAAACTTGAAATGAAATCATGACACTGAAAAACGTTCTGGAGGCATCACTACTTCCCCTTTCTCCTGGGCTAAGAACGTTTAATGAAGTGCATTACCAAAGAGATTCTCAACCAGAATCTAATCCCCACAGCTGCAAATGCAGAAACAGACCAGGGTATAAAATTGCCACTTGCCAGAGCAAAAGTTCACATCACACTCTTACTAGTGAAAACAGGCCTCCTTGCCATATACCCTGCGTGCCAGGTGTTTGTTGCTGGAATAAATAGACACAACATAGACATTCCTCAGACTAAAAAATGTTTTCTTCTTCCTACAAACTCTCTTGCCCTGGTCTTTCTGATACCTATGAGGGAGAAAATGCCTTCTGTGGAGTTCCAGCCCTTTAGGCATATTCCGAATCAGGCTTTGCCAATCACTAAGCAGGTTGTCCAGCTGGATGACTGATAGAGGTTAACAAATGGGGTTTAATAAGCACTATCCTGCTCTTAAATCTTTCCATTTCCTGTCGTTATGCATATCATTCAGAAAGCACTTATTAGCATGTTGGACAGTTTGAAATGTTGCAATTCATTAAGAACAACAACAAAACTAAGTTGTATCATAAGGTCAAAGTGCATTTATACTATACAGGTTTGGATAATCCAGGCTACGTACACACACACACACACACACACACACACACACACACACACACACACACACACGCGCGCGCGCGCGCGCGCGACCTAGAAACACCATAAAATTGTAAAGTTTGTTTGCTTCCAGAAGACCAAATGAATAAATTCCAATTAGATAAGATCTGTGATACATTAGTAAAGCAAAATACTTGTCTGAAGTGGAAACGATTAGGGAGCCACTTAAGCCAAACTCTGAAGGTTTCAATACAGATAAGTCTCTGCTCACCAGGGGTCTGGAAGAGTTTTCACAGCTTTGCCTGGCCAGAGAGTGGCTCTGACTATGGCTAACATTAGATTATATCACCAAAAAAAGAAGGACCTGCAAAACTGTGAAATCACTTCTCACACAATTCCAGTGGGATCTCAGGGACCAGGAGACTCTGTGTCCCTCTTTCCCAGGTGCCCAGCTGAGACAGAGCGGCTTATGACGAACTGTCCTCACCTCTTATTAACTGAAAAACTGGGTTAGTTCAAGTTTGCCAAATGTAGCTTGAGAGGTTACTCTCTAAACTCTAGTTTCTAAATGTCAGTTGTCTGCACAGCCCTGGGTTAATCTGGAATATCAACTTGGTTAAGAAACACCCAGATCACTAATAGGGGCACACCTTTTGTTTGTGTTTGCAGGGGCATTTGTAAACAGGTTGAGTGAGGGGTGAAGACCTTCCCAAATGTGGGTGGCACCATCCCACAGGCGGGGTTCCCAAATAATAAAAGAGAGGAAAGCGAAACACATTACTATGCACTGGCGTTCCCTTCTCACTCCTCTTCCTTGTGGGTGCCAAGGACCGAGCCCCTCCCACAGCCATGCATGCCACATAAGGGAAGGCACCCCTTTGATGTGTGAGCCAAAATAAATCTCTTCCCTTAACTTGATTCCTGTTCAGAACTGAGTTGCAGAGATGAGAGAACCAACTGATTCCTACATGTAGCATTTCTAATGGACCACAAGAATGAAAGTAATAATGATAATAAGACATTTAAATCAGCTCTAAATTAAAATGAGCTGGCATAGAGATTACAGTGTGCTGTTAATAGAAGCATTAGTGTGAATTAAAATTCATGATATATGACTAAGAAGGAATTGGGTTCTTTTCCCAATACTACGGAGATGAGCTGCAACAAGGGGTCAAAGTGCCAGCCTAGTGAGCTGTGCCACAAAGGCGCTGGGCTCATTTAGAGATGAGACCTGGTGTTTTCCATAGTGAGCATTGACCAGGGCCCAGTTATCTTGAATAGCTGCCCTTCAATTGCCATAGCTAAGATAACCTAAAGCCCCACTGCGGGTTCAGGTTACTTCCCTCCTCCAGATCTAACTAGTTATTTTATTTGGCTGAGATTAGGACATTTTGGTCCATAGCTTAATACTAACGAAGCCTGGATTATTAATGGATCATTGTCACTGTTAGTTGAAGGACAAAGAAGCTGTTTAGGAGGCCAGTGAGCTCTGGAGACAAACATCACTAAGTATGAATTCCAGGTCTGCTACTTCCTGTTACACCATCCTCAGATTTCTTCTCTTGGAGCTGCTGTTTCCTTTGTCTCCTACGAAGAGACACTGGGTGCTATAATGAGAGCCATGGCTTCTTATGTAGCCTAGAAGAGTGAATGTCATTACCCGTCATCATTCCTCTTTCCTTTCTCTACTTAGCTACAGGAGAGCTTCCTACCAAATAAGGCCAACCGACTATGAGTGAGGATACAACTGGCCACTGCATGGAGTTAACTTTCTCTCGCTCCTACTGCTCCCAGTACATCTCTACCCCAGTCAGTTGCTATCAGTCGGATTTCAAAAGGAGACAGGTTCTCTTTACTGTTTAAAAAAAAAAATACTCTCTAGAAATTAACTAATGTCTTCTCATAAAACTTACCACTTGATAATAGTATAAATAATCATGGTCACTCCTCTGGGTTTCACCTCCAAATATTCAGCCAACTGAGAATGAAAAATTTTTAGTAAAAAATAAAAAATGCCATCAGTATGCACCAGGTAAGTTTAGGATGTTGCCATCCCCGAAGCCAGTGCTTCTCAACCCCTTTGGAAGTCGAACAGGGGTCACCTAAGACCATCAGAAAACACCAATATTTATATTATGATTCACAACAGTCCTAAAATTAGAGCTAGGAAGTAGCAACAAAAATACTGTTATGGTTGGGAGTCACCACAACATGAGGAACTGTATTAAAGGGTCGCAGCATTAAGAAGGTTGAGAGCCACTGCCCTAAACCATACACTATAATCTGCATTGCTATCTCCTAAGGCATACATTGTAACCACTATTGACATAACTTTTACATTGTACTAGGCATTATAAGTAAGCGGAGAGGATTTCAGGTGGCATTGGAGACCAGTCTAGGGTATATCCAAACACTGGCCCACTGGTTAAAGAGGCCTGAACATTTGTGAACATTTTCATCTCTGAGCCCTAAAGCCACTTCTGCATATACAGTCAAGGACACCACACTAGCGATTGCCGTGATGGTGATAGAGGGATGCTTCAGAGTCATCCTCGGTTATTCTCTATGGCCCACCTCTGCTCTCTCACCTGAAACACGGTTTGAACTGCAATTATTGCAATAAATTCAATCAGAGAACCCTGTTCTTATTTTAAAAATCTGAATATTTGAATTCAGTACATTTAAAGAGGTATAAAATATGTACTGCGTGAATTATAATTGGCTCTTTTATAAATTGTTTGATCTTATGGATTAACCCATCTAATTGTTTAGAATATCTTTCTCCCTTTAAGAAATAATACTATAAAATTTATTATATTCATCTGTTACATATTAGCATTTTTGTTTTATCATTTTGCTTTACTCATCTGTGTAATTTGAAAAATGACTTATTTTTATATGTTATTATTTCTTGTCTAATAAAAGCACACATGAAAAACATTTTAGAAAGCTTCCTACCATGACAGTCACTTTGCACAACTAGACTACCAGCTATTCATATTTATTCTGCCATCGACTGCATGCCACTGACCTTGTACTCTAGACAGAGAATTTAGAAGTTAGGAATCTAGGCTACCTTTGCCAATATGTTCCCATAACATCTTTATCATGCTTCTTTCAGGAGACTGACCACACTACTTGGGAATTAGATGTGGTCAATAAGATGTCACATCATTGAAGGCTAAATTGGTGTCTTACTCTTTCTCAAATTCTCCCTGCAAGACACTGGGTGGTACAGGGCAGTGGTTATACCATCGATAAATCCTGCAGTACCTCAAGAGAAGAGTTCCAGACAGACCTGTCCTATTCAGCCTACAGTGGGGCTGCATACATAACAAACCACACAAACACACATTTCAGGTGATTTGTTGTTTATTTACTTTTTCCATTTTTAATCTTTTATTATTTTTTTTTAAGTATACAATTTGTTTTGATCGTTTTCACCTCCCAACTCCTCCCAAGTCTTCCCCACCTCCCTACCCACCCAACTTCATGTCTTTCTTCTACTCAGTATAACAAACAAACAAAATCAAAATTAAAACAAATTTAAAAAATAAACCACACACACACACAATAAGATTTTTAAAAATAGCCAGGTGGTAGAGGTGCACACTTTTAATCCTAGCACTGGGAGGAAGAGGCAGGTGAATCTCTATGACTTCAAGGCCAGCCTGGCCTATAGAGTGAGTTCCAGAACAACCAGAGCTACACAGAAGCACCACCCACCCTGCGCCCTGCCCCCAACACACAGAGTCCGAGTATTGGCCAAGTATCCCTGGGCAGAGTACCATCTGAGAACACTGGTTTTCCCTTTCTCAGCAGGTGTCAGTTAGAAACAGCTTCTTGGTTAGGAGTGGGACTTCGTATCCATTTGCCCTTCTCCACGCTGGGGCTTTCTGGTTTGCACTTTTCTGGGTCTTGTGCAAGCTTTTCCAGGCTCTGTGAGTTCAAATGTGCGTTGGCCCCATTGTGTCTGAAGACAATGTTTCTTTGGAGTCATACAGCACCCCCATTCTTACAAGATTTCTGCCTCCTCTTCTCCATAGATCCCTGAGCCTCGAGGGTAGGAGTTTGATAAAGACATCCCATTTAGGACTAGATGCTTCAAAATCTCTTATTATCTGAATGTTGTCCAGTTGTGGGTCTCTGTGTCAGTGACCATCTACTGAAAGAATAAGCTTCTTTGATGAAGGCTAAGAGATGCCCTGATGAGTATAGCAATATGTCATTAGGAGTCATTTTACTGCTATGTCCCCCCCCTTAACAAAATAATAGTACTAAGTTATCCCCTAGGCTATGACCTATCTAATCTCCTGTTCTTGGCTACTGTAACAGCGCCAGGTATTGGTTCCATCTCATGGAGTGGGTCTTAAATCTAATTAAAAAGCTCTTTGTGCCACTATTGCACCAGTGTACCTCATAGGCATGTTGCTGTTGTGGGTCACAAGCAAGGTTCATAGGTGGGTCATATTGATGATTACATTTTCTCCTCTGGTAGCAAGGATCAACCTACCTTCCAATACCATTAACAATAGTCAGCAGGGGTGAATTTTCTACTTGGAAATCATCTCAATTTATCCATGTTTGATGATATACAAACATGGTATCTTCAGCAGTATAACCTTACAATAACATTGTGGAGAGTAGCCAATAGCCTTGGCAATAACCTATAATGTTTGGGTGAGTGAGCTATAGAATTCCTTTGGGTAACAATTCAAAAACATATAATCTATTTCTGGTACTCAGTCTTTTATTTGGTAGCATCTGATATCTAGCATTGTCGCTTCCAATATACGGGGTGAAGTCCCTAATCCTCTGTTGATGGACATATAGGCTGTTTTCAATTTCAGTCTATTATAAGTAGACCTAATGAATGTAGACTGCATTGAACATGGATAAGATAGTATCTCTGTAGGAAGATGCAGAGTCCTTTTGGTATATGCACCAAAGAGGTATAGCAGGATCTTGAAGTAGATTGATTCTCGGCTTCCTGAGAAACACACTGATTTTCATTCTGGCTGTGACATTTTGTACTCCCACCATCAATGAATATGTGTTTACTCCTCTGTAACGCCCCCGCCCCCTCCACCATCATTTGCCAGCGTGCACTGTTTTATTTATATTGTGACTGGAATAAAATGAAATCTTAAAGTTGTCTTCTCAGGAGGCAGAGGCAGGTGGATGGATGTGAGTTCAAGGCCAGCCTGGTCTACAAAGTGAGTCCAGGACAGCCAAGGGTACACAGAGAAACCCTATCTTGAAAAACCTAAAACAACAAAAAAAAAAAAAAACAAACTCAAAAAGTTGTCTTCTTGATAGCTAAAAATGTTGATTATATTTATGTGTTTCATCTTTTGATAATTCTCTGTTTAGTTCTATACTACATTTTTAATTGAGTCAGTCATTTTGTGATGCTTTTTCTTTATATATTCTAGATACAGCTCTCTGTCAGGTGTATAGTTGGTGAAGACTTTCTCATTCTGTAGGCTGCTACTTTGCTCAAATGATGGTGTTCTTAGCTGTACAGAAACTTTTTTGCTTTATAAGGTCTCATTTGTTGGTCTTAATGCCTGTGTTATCAGGGTCCTGCTCAGAAAGCCCTTTCTTATGTCAATAAGGTAAAACCTATTCCCTATTTTCTCTGATTCAGTGTACCTGGACTTATGTGGAGGTCCTTGATCCATTTGAAGTTGAGTTCTGTGCAGGGTGATAGATATGGATCTATTTTCATTCTTCTACCAGAAGCCATCCATCTGGCTTGGCCAGCACATTTTGTTGAATACCTTATCTTTTCTCCAGTGGGTCTTTTTCTTCTTTTTAAAATATTGGATATGTTGAGTTATGTCCAGATCTTCAACTCTATTCCATTGATCAATTTGTCTGCTTCTGTGCCAATAGCATGGTGGTCCTAGTACTATAGCTCTGTAGTACAACTTGAAATCTGGCATGTTCGAAACAGAACCAGTAGGTGAGCACTTTCTATGAGTTTTGCAGGGAGGGGTATTTTGTTTGTCTGTTTTTCTTCTTTTCAGTGACGGCAACTGAGCCCAAGGCCTCAAACTCACTGGGTACAGAGGTCTGTTACTCAGTAGTTAAGATCCTTTCAACTGCATCAGTACTTCCTAACTCACGCCTAGTCCAGTGAAAAGTTACTGGACTGGGCAGACATTAACCCTCTACACTGTCCTTATCCCCAGCCAGCCCCCACCCCAGCCATCTGTTTTAATCATTCCCATCTGGGTGACTTCCTTCCATCCACCCTGATCTGGCCATGTTCCTCTCTCTATGCTAACCCATCGCTACCTCTTCTTCCTTCTTCCTCCTCCTCCTGTACCTGCCTCCTCTCTCCTGCCTTGTGGCCCCCCAACCCCAGGCCTGCAAACCTCAAACTATGTCTTTCTGTCTGTCTGTCTGTCTGTCTGTCTCTGTCTCTGTCTCTGTCTCTGTCTCTGTCTCTGTCTCTGTCTCTGTCTCTCTCTCTCTCTCTCTCTCTCTCTCTCTCTCTCACACACACACACACACACACACTCAAACATTCTTTTTTTAAATTTATTATAATTTATCCATATTACATCCCGATTGTTATCCCCTCGCTGTATCTTTCTGTTCCCACCCTGTTCCCTTCCCCTAGACCTCTGACAGAAGGGGCGTTCCTCCCTCACCAAATGACCAGAGCCTATCAGGTCTTATCAGAGCAGCCTGCATCCCTTTCTTCTGTATGCCGGAGAACATTCTTAATTGGCAAGAAGCCAATTAATTTAAAGTTGTTCCCTCAAGGATAAATAAGTGTTGGAGGCTTGAGTCTCAGTAAAACGGGGGGGTGGGGGGGTGGATTTTTGAAGTGCTTGTGTCCAGGGGCTATGTGGGGTCTCTGAGAGGCGGATCTTGGATTGAATCCACTTGCCTGGGATTCAGAATGAGTCTGTTGAGAGTGAATTGTTGAAAGAGTGAACTTTACCCTGAGTCACTCTCTCCCTTCCTGTTTGGCAGAGATCTCTTCCTTACACACACACACACACACACACACACACACACACACACACACACACATACACACACACACACACACACACACACTTCACTGAAATGATGCCATCTGCCATTAGGCCCTCAAGAGAGGCTGACCTGACAGAGTCACTTTAAAGTGTCCTTTAAACTCATAAGCTAAATAAGCCCCTGTAAGTATGCAGCCTCAAGTACTTTGTTATAGCAATCAAAACAGATCAACGTAGGAGGCTTGTGGACATTAACAAGTTGGGAGCATACTCTTTGGGCCTTATTTAAAGGCTATAGTTACCCCTGTCAGTTACAACATCTTTTTGTATGATCAAGCTGTCACAGGAAAAGTGAATGCGCACGTTGCATCAATGTAAAGCTGCAGGAGATCAGTGTAGGTTGAAAATGCCTTCTTGAGTTAAAAACAATTATGGTTACAATTAGCATTCGCACAGCACTTGGCAATTGGCAAGCTGCTCTGCCCCTGTCATCTCTTACAAAGGTTGTGAACTGGCCCCAAGATACTGTCTCACGCCGGTGCTAAGCCTCCTGCCCAAACCTTGAAAGTTATGATGTAGAATCGAGGACAGTGAGACAGTCAGACATTAAAAGTCAGAAAACCTGCCAAACGCATTGGCATAGAGGTGGATGTTTGACATTTTAGAAGCGCAATAACATGTCCTGTAAAAGAAGCAATTGGCTGAGATTTCATTCCCCAAAGTGTACAAGAACTGCCTAGTACTTTTTTTTAAAAAATCTTTTGAGGTAAGTATTTGATGTATAACAAATAATCAGCCTGCAAACTCAGAAGGCAGAGTGGCAAACCGAGGCCATATTTGAATCTGATTTCTAGGTGAAGCCTCTATGAAGAAAACAGCAGGGAGAATAGATACAGGGAACTGGTAAATATTTTATGTTAAAAACTCAGGCTCCCGTTTAAGAAACGGTGTAAGATGTCTCCTCTGCCGTGTAACCACAACTTGAAAGTGAGTGTAGGTTTAGGCGGATCTAAAACCTGGGGCCAGGTGGGTCAGGTGCTGCTCTGATGAGAAGTGACCTGGATGACAGCGCTACCTGCTTGGCTCTCTGCTTCATCTCAGGAAAGGAGCTGGTCGGCTCCCATCTTCTCGAAGCGGCACCTCACAGCGAGCGAGGTGATTGGGTTACACAGGGCGCATCCCGATAGCGGGCGCGGGAGCCGCTGGCCCTAAGCCTTTCCAGATGTGGCCGTGGCGCGCGCTGGGCTACAGGCCAAGAGGCCGCCTGCAGCCGCGTCCCGAGGCCGCAGCGCTAGCCGCAATGCCTGCGTCCTGAGCGTCCAGGAGGAACGAGGGTCCAGGGGATCCGCCCGAAGTCACACGAGGGTGGATGGGGGACCCCGAGGGCCACGTGATGGCTCGGCCCCTGCGAGCCCCGCTGCGGAGGTCTTTCAGCGACCACATCAGGGACTCCACCTCCAGGGCGCTGGATGCTATCTGGAAAAACACCAGAGAAAGACGGCTGGCAGGTGAGGGGCACCGGGAGAGCGAGCAGAGAATTAACCCGAAAGCCTTTGAAGGCACACATTCTGTCATTCACTCGCGAAATTATCAGGCTCATCAGATGGACTATAGCAGTCTCTGGTGTTGTGGGGGGGGGGGGCGGAGGGGTGTTGTTTTTCTTTTTCTTTTATTGTTTCTTGTTATTGGTCTGATTGTTTCCAGCTAAGGTCTTTGAGCTTTTTTTTTTTTTTTTTTTTTTAACCTTGAGAAGAAAAGCAAGGTCCTTTGGAGTGTCAGGAAATCAGCAGCGGAGATGACAAACTGCAGGCAGGAGCCTGGAGCTCTGCCCCGCAGTTGGTTGGTTGGGGGTCGTCTTCTGAGCAAGGTCTGGCCTGAGGTGGCCTGGCCTGACTGGTGCAGGGTCCTGGCAGGGTGTGTAGGTCAGGGGGAGTCCCATCCAACATCAGTCAGCTGGTATTTCCTCCAGCAGAAGCTGTTAAGTTCCAGGAGGGAGGGTATCGTATAGGGTATGCCAGCAGCCGCCGTTTAAATTGCAATAAAACATCCATACATTGGTTCAATTCAAATGTTCTAGGGCTCGAGTGACAGGCGCCAAATGGCAGAGCTGTGTTTGAAGGACTCTAGTGAGAAAACAAAGAGTTCTGATTCTATGTAGGTGGAAGATTCAGAAACTGACAGCAGATATCATCTCGCTGTGGTGGGGAGTGACCCTGGGAGGAGAGCGATTTTCCAATAGTCTTTAAAGCTCCCTGTTTGTGCCCCCCAAGCGAGCTGTACTATGCCATTCACGTGGTTGGGTCAAAGAATATGTTTTCTCGACTTTGTTGTTATTGTTGTTTTCTGAATACTGGATGGTCTCCAAGAATTGTTAGCCATCTTAGACATGTCTCCAAAGGTTGAAACAGATTGTTCTTGACTAAAGTCACATGGTATCAAGTAATTGCCTCGACAGGACTTGAAGAATGGGAATTTAAGGTGTGTGAGTGTGATAAGTCAGATTATGAAGATAAATATGAAAATTTAATACCGAGGCTGGCCGAGTTTGTTGGAATGTGATTTGTTTATTATCTTTGAGACACGGTCTCACTAGGTATGTATCCCAGGCTGCCCTTCTTCCTCAGCTCTCCAATGCTGAGATTATAAGTATGAACCACCATATCTTAAATCACAAGTTTTTCCTCTGCTAATCTATGTAATATTGATTATGTAGATGATGAACACCATTAAATTATTAATTAATTTCATGAGTAATTAATTAAATTAATAAGTAAAGCAGGGTAAAGAAAAATCTTTTAAATTTTAACATGCTATCACTGCTTGAAAACAAAATGTCATGCCTTAATTAAAGCAATCAAACTTTATAAAATAATAAATTGCAGTTGACCAGAGGATGCCAAGGACGTAAGATATACAAGCATAAGATACCCAACTAGAATTGGTTGACTTAAAAAAAGAAAAGAAATAAAAAAACTATTCCTTCATTATCGTAACATTCTTATTACTAATACAACAATATTTGGTTATAGTTGGGTGTTTTAGCTTGACTGTAGGGCTATTTGAAACATTACTGCTTCCCCAAACCTAGAGTTTGACAGATGAAGACAGATGAAATGGAAATATTTCGGCTTGAAAGTTCTGTGTCCTTCACATTTTTTAGTTACGTATTAACAGTCTATTTGTAGAGTCCAAACGCAGGAACCAATATAAAATCATTAGTGCAAACCACCTGGGGAACACTCATTACTTTTGATCTGTGATGGGAAAAGCAGCACTCCGGCAGCTCTGGCAGCAAGTAGGGTTTTGCTGTTCTAGTCACACTGAAGGAATGCTTCTTCCTCTCCTTCTTCTTCTTCTTCTTCTTCTTCTTCTTCTTCTTCTTCTTCTTCTTCTTCTTCTTCTTCTTTCTTTGTGTTACTTGGCTCCTCAAAGAGGAGCATAGGCATGCTAGGGTGTTTATGTGGTGGAGCATTCGGGCAAAGGACAGAAGAAAAGAACCTGGCCTACAGCTGACGCTGATTACTAGGGACCTGGACACGGGTCCTGCCTGGTCCTTGGCTCCTGGCTGGCACTGTCAGTATGTGTAAACTAGAGATTGGTCTGTCACTCAAGAGCGCTTATCTCTAACCTCTCCCCCTTTTAGTAGCATTTAACCCTCCCGCTGACCAAAAGACTAAAACCACGACCACTTGGAGTTCACAGAGATTCATTTTCTGAACAGCAGAGAAAATCGTTATTATATGGCACCCTTACTTGGCCTTTCATCACAGAATGGAGGGCGTTAGAATGTCCCCACCCCCCTCTTCACTGTGAAACAATTGAGGGGACAGGTAAGGGGGATTGGAAACATCCAGTGGAAAGTACTTCTGCTTACAGTGACTGGAATGCTACTGTTGCGGTGCTGACAGGCCAAGTGACTTGCATCAGGCTTCTTTCTCTACAGCCAATCAGAGTTTAGCTGTTTCTACTTAAGCAAAGAGTTTGGCCATGGGATGAAGTTTTGTGCCTTTTTTTTTTTTTTTTTTTTTTTAAGGTTATCTTTGTCTCTCTTCCCTCTCTTCTTCTTCTTCTTCTTCTTCTTCTTCTTCTTCTTCTTCTTCTTCTTCTTCTTTTTCTTTCTCTCTCTCTCTCTCTCTCTCTCTCTCTCTCTCTCTCTCTCTCTCTCTCTCTCTCTCTCCCATGGACAAAACCTGTCATTTACTTTTCCTTGCCTTAAAATCCCTTAAAGATTCTGTCTTTTTTTTTTTAAGGATCTGCGGCCTTATACCAACAAAATACAGAACTGCCCCTAGGAAAAGGCCACCCAGCTGTGAGAAAAGACATAATGAATTGTCTTAATTTTACCCCCTTCTATTAATGCTCATCTTTGTGCTGAGTCACAACCCCTAAGCATTTCTCTTACCCTCTGGGCTCATTACCTTCTTTCCTAAGATGAGATTGTATCTCTGGATGGGAACTTGAGGAGGATGGTAATTGATTGATGGGACACACAGCCCCATCTGGTTGAACACTATGTTTTTCTCACATCTGTCTTAGGTCCTCACAGTCTCCACATAGCTCCCCATGTGCTGCCTGCTTATCCTCTTCACATTTGGTACCTGGACATCTTGGCATCAAAGTACATTTAATCCGAAGCCAGCTGCACATAACTGTTTCACACAAGACTTTTGGGTTTCATGTTGAGATGGGATTCTGATAAAGCCTATGGCTCACTTCTCATAATATTTACCAATGTGTAAGTAAAATAACAGAAAGGTGTGAAAGAAGCCCCATTATAGTGGACTACATCTAAAGACATGTTCAGACAACAAAAATGGTAATACAGTAACTTAATATGAACTAATTATATGATTATTTAAAAATATAGGAACTTAGGTATAACGTTTTTAAAGGCCCCAGTGTACAGATTGACTAGCTGGATTCAAGGCTAACCTGTGTCCTGTCCTGATCTTTGACTTTTCTTTTTGTCACCAACCAGTATAAATAGAAAAAAACTAAGATGCAATGATGATTCCTAAGTCACCAGCATAGAGCCTGCAACTTTACTGTTTGGTTACCGAATCACTACAATGCACAGAGGTGCCCAGTAGTTGGCCACTGAGGTCATAGGAACACCTGTGGACAGAAAAAAAATGCCAATCCTGTGTGATCTAGAGTGAGCTCAGATCCATACATAACTGCGGAGTAAGTGTGGATATAGATATACTGTGATATATACACACACGCAAGTGCAGTGTGGCATGGAAAAGCACGCTTTTTGTTAGTAACGAAGTCCCAGGGACAGATAATAAATTTATGGGCTAGAGGTCAGCTTATTTGCATTCACAGTCGTGGGACATGCTAAATAAAGGGTAACAAGCTCAATGTTCGATTTTGGTTTTTTGTTTGTTTGTTTGGTTTGGTTTTTGGCCAGTCCAACTTCCTGAATGCTTTGACTATATCCAAAGATTGTAAACTAGAGATCTCTTTGTGATGCTTACTGTGGTTTTCAGATGTTGCCAGCCGCTTTGCTGTGTACTAGTCCTTGGCGCAGTAAGGTTTATCAAGGGCTGTGGCTCCAACTAAAGGCACTGGTAAATAGTAACTCTTAGTAATTGTGATGCCAGATTTTCATCTCATAGTGATCTGGCTACAGTGTGATGTATATTTGCCAAAAGTCTACAAAACAGTTAAGATGAAGGAAACAGAGTAAAATTAAAGGCAGAAACAGTAAGACAAATCTAGACTCTGTGTGCAGGAACTTTCTTTGGCATAGAAAGAGGAATTGATAAATTAAAAAGAAATTTGTCCTAGTCTCTCTCTCTCTCTCTCTCTCTCTCTCTCTCTCTCTCTCTCTCTCTCTCTCTCTCGCGCGCGCGCGCGCGCGCGCGCACACACACACACAAAGATCTAATAAAATGAAATAAACACACAGTATAAAAACATATAGATTGGGGGGAAAGTAATACAATGTCTCAATTAAAGACATGATGTCTTGATATCTGAAGGGGGTGGAGTCTGAGTGTCTGGGATGGTGAGATACAAGGCACAGTGCTATTTCCCCAAGTAAAGCACCTAAAGAAGACAAAAACTTTAATTGACACAAAGCAAGGAAATGTAGACAGATTCCAATCTAGATGAGCTGCAGTTGACGTAAAATGAGTCACTTCAGCACATGCATTGGATTGGATCCCTGGTGTGTTTTATTGCATGTTTACTATCTTATGCCTTTTGGGAAACGCATTTCTGTATCTCAATTGACCGTGTCTATAATACGCCAGCAACGAAAGGGTCTGGCCTGCTTTGCAGTAGCCTTGTTCTCAAGGATTCTGGCTCCGTTCCAATGAAGGGCAACCACAAACATTGACTCTGTGTGCTGCTTTGTGCTCCCTTGGTTCACAGCGAAAAGCAAGTAAGGGCACACGGAATGCCTTTTAACCAGGAGTGAGGTATGCCTCAAAATATGCAGTAAACAAAGACAGCCCTATTCGAGACTTTTAAAGAGAGACAAGCATTAGGGATGTCTCGTAAGCTACTGTGATGTGAGCCCACAGCCATTGAATTTATTATTTTTGATAAAGGGCAGCTTTGGTGTGAGAAAATGTTACTAGGGAGACTGAGGCTTCAGATGTGGCCAAGACTGCCTGAGTTGAGATCCTGGCTCTTCAAAGCCCATATGGACTCAGAGACTGAAGCAGCAAGAATTGGGCCTACATGGGTCTGCATCAGATCCTCGACGTATATATCATAGCTTTCAGCTTAGTTTTTATGGGACTCCTGAGTGTGTAGATATCTTATTCTTGTGTCTCCTCTTAGACTCTTTTCCTTCTGTCAGTTTGCCTTGTCCAACTTCAGTGTGGAGAGTTTCATTTCATCTTATTACAATTTATTTTGTCGTGTTTGACTGTTATCTCTTAGAAGCCTCTTCTTTCCTAACGATTGACAGAAAAGTCTAGATGAAGAGGAGGCAGGAAGAACTGGCGGGGGGGGGAGTAGAGGGAGGGAAAACAGTAACAGATTATATTATATAAGGAAAGAATCTATTTCTAATAAAAGGAGAAAATTCAGAAAAAAGGATTGTGGCTCTTGCACTCAATAACTTTGGACAAAACAGTGTGATCCTCACCAACACAAAAAGGGTAATAGCAACCTCAACATAATAATGTGCAATTAGGACTTAAATGAGCTACAACTGGACATGCTCAGAAGAGCCCTTTTGGCATACTGAGAAAACAAAGTCTCGTTTTTCTGGGTATTATCACCCCACTTGTCTTTTCTTTATGTCCTATTTCCTGAGGAGCTTCGACCTCATAGCACACGGTCACTATAAATTGGAACAGAAGTAGTTGAACCAATCCAAACCCCAAACAAAATAAGTAAAATATTAGTAACAAATGGGCTTGTTTCTGTACCTCTACAGAGCAACAATGAAAGACCAAAAGGAAGAGATTTCAAACAAACAAACAAACAGAACCAGACCTTTGTGAATCCCCAGAGGAAGTGAGTAGAATAACCGTTTCTGTGCAGTGCTGAGGAAGTCAGCCTTGCACGTAGGATTGTCATACTAGATAGGCAATCTCTGGGCATCTTCCCAGACGAGCTGGAACCTGCTTTGAGCACTGCTATATGGATGGAGCAGAACATATAAAAGAGCAGCAGTGCTGACAGGCTTACAGTTTCAAGTATGCACTCCACTCTGGCATGGGGAAAGCGTGCTAAATGTCAAGGCTGACACTCGAAAGCGGTTGCCTTGCACATGTTCCTCTGTAGAGCAAAACAGCCGTAACTCTCCCTATTTTTTGAAAGTGGTTAGCATGGGCGCCAGTCACACCTGCCAAAGGTCCCCATAATCAGAATAACTAGATATCTAAAGTCAGTACCTTGGTAGGAAGGACGTGTATATTGATTAAGAAGCTGGGCTAGGTAGCAAAAACTGGGTTTAAAAGGACCTTCTTCTGGAAGCTCCCTACCTGGGAGGAAAGATTTAGATGGAGATTGTGATTAAACATAAATGTTGTTTCGTTTCTGGTTCAGTCCCTTACTTACTTTTAAAGTAATCCATCATTCTCAAAGAGGGAGGACCCACCACGCACATGATACGTGCTGAGTCATGTGTCACAATGAAGGCCTGTACTGATCCATCTCTTAGTATTTTTCCCTGCGAGTCAATAAGCACAAATATTTTCAGGTGTTTGCCTGGACTTACTGATGAAGATGTAACACCAGAGTTATCCCTGCCCCAGCGTAATCAAACTCAGGATGGTGGTACTAAGGTTGCTCTCCTCAGCTGAAGAATAGGCACCAGATATATTGTGGCCATAAATGGAAGAGGGTAGGGGGTGCCAGCAGGTGGATGCCATCATTTGCAGTCTCTGCACGGATGCCTACTGAGAACATGGTCCATATTAAAAGGTCTAGAGAAATCTTCTCATCTCATGTTCGAAATCACTCTGAGAAGTAAATCTTATTTTTTAGTCTCCTTGAAATGAAAAGATTTGGGGGAATATGTTAGAAAAGCATTTATCGGTGTCACAAACAAAAGTCCAAGAGCCTCCTAAGCTGTCAATTATCTTAAACCTGTTTTACAAAAGATTTATTGCCTATTATATACCGAACACGGTACTGTATACTGGATGACAAACCAAAGACAGACAGAATCCTTGCCTAGCTGCCATAGGAACACTATCTGCATGCTACCTGTGGAATTAAGGAGCACAACCCAGGTCAAATAAGCCCTATTTTACTAAGGAAAAAGTGCAGATCACCTCCGAGCTTTCTTCGATGAATGAAGCTCATCCCTGACAGGCTCTTTAACCTGCCATCATCAGGGATGTAGGAGAAGGCACATTTGTGTTTGTTTGTTGGTTTTGAATTTTATTTCTTTAATCACTTTAGAGCCTAATCCCAGCCCCCTTCGTTCTCTCCTCCTAGTCCCACCCTCACACACTCCCAACCCCCATTGCCCCCTCTCATTCTTCTCAGAGAAGGGGAGGCCCCTAAGTGGTACCAACCCACCCTGGCATCTCAAATTGTAACAAGACTAAGCACATCCTCTCCCACTGAGGCCAGCCTAAGGCAGCTCAGCTAGGGGAAAGAGATCCAGAAGCAGCCAAAAGAGTCAAGAGACAGCCCCTACTTCCTTTGTTAGAGGATAGCCCACAAGATGACCATGCTGCACATCTGCTACATGTGTGTAAGGAGTCTAGGTCTCTGGTGTCCTTGACCCCTCTGGCTCCCTCAATCCTTCCTCCCACTCTTCCACAAAACTCCTTGAGCTCGGTCTATTTCTTGGCTGTGGGTCTCTGCATCTGTTTCCATCAGCTGCATCTGTTTCCATCCATGAAATCTCTCAGAAGGCATTTATGCTAGGTTCCTGTCTGCAAGCATAGCAGAGTATCATTAATAGTGTCAGGGGTCAGTTCTGGAAAAAAAAATAGTCATCTGAAGTAGATGGAGGGAGTGAGCTGTGTGGGAGAATGGGTGGAGAGGGTAACAAGAGTGGGGATCGGGCATGGGGAGGAGGGCTGTGGGGGTACAGACCTGGAGAGAAAACAGAAATTGGTGGGGGAGCATCTCTGGGATAGAGGAGGCCCCTGGAAGTCTATGGGGGTGACCCTAGCTGATATCCCTAACAGCAGAGGGGTAGGGAGGGACAAGAAGCCTGAACTCCTCACCTGCTTAGCCAAGTGGGATTTCCAGTGTAGGGAAGGCCCAGAAGTGTGATTTAACAGCTAGAGGAAGGTACTTGCCAAGCCTGGGCCTGTCTATTCTTTCTCCTTTACCTTCACTCCCCTGCTCACTTCCTTCTATCATCCTTTCCTCCCTTTTCCCTGCCTTTCTCTCCTTGTGCTTCTCCCTCTCTGGACCTCCCTCTCCTTTTTGCATCAGGAAATAACCACTAGTCCAATTGCATTAGAAAAGAAAAAAGGGAAGGCACAGCAAGATGATGACTGAGATGGTAGAACTCCACCAGCTGAACTAAGAATGTCTTGCTCATGGTTTAGAGATTGAGGGAATAATACAGAAGCATGAGGCATCTCTTAAGAAACATGCTAAAGAGGAAGCAAATGAAGAAAATGTACTGGGAGGTGAAACTGAGGAATAAGAACCAAAGTCCATAGAACTGTCTATTAAAGAAGAAAGTCTTCCTGAAAAGCTGTTGACATGACATCAGAAAAAGAAGTGGTAAAATTACACCTGGGATACTTCAGATTGAGTGAATGCAGAAGAGGGCTGAACGATTCATTGTACCTGTAAGCATGGTGAGTAAGAAGGCTGCTCAGGCAGCTGGGTTCGGAATTTGTTCAATTCCAACAAAAGGTTTATCATCTGACACCAAGCCTATGGTTGACCTGGATAAACTGAGGGAAAGAGCACAGAGATTTGGTTTGAATGTCTTTTCCATCTCTAGAAAGTCTGAGGCTGCTGAGAAGCTGAAAAAAGGGCAGGAGAGAATTGAGATTGTGACAAGTTCAGGTGGAACCAGAGCCACAGAGGATACAGAGGCAACGAAAAAGAGAAGAACAGAGCATTTGGGGATTGCATAATGAAAAGTTCATGCTCTCTGCCCCATAGTAGTTTCCATTTCAGGATTCTTCTTGGTTACACACACATACACACATGCACATATGCACGCACACACATACCTTTACATGCATAGCCATGTGCCTCGCAGTGAGGAAGGATGCACCTGAGGTACATCCTTGCATTAGAGCAGCAGTTTAACTGTTGCTCTGCATTTAAGGTTGTTGTGTGTGTTGGGGGGGGTGCTTAATTATTTTGCTTATTAATAAAAAGGAAAGAAAAGAAAAAAGGATATATGTGCTATTTCACACTTACTCGTATTTTATCAGGGTTGAGCTCCTTCTGTATGTTTATGAATTGTATTTATAAGTGAAAACTTCCTTTGAGCATAAGCCTTTAACATCATAGTAAAATCTTTTCCACTATTTTCTGTGAAAACAGAAACCACAGAATCACTTCAGAAAAGCCTCTATGACAACATGGCAGTAGTCGTGTATGTATGTGAGTGTGTGTATGCAGGAGAAAGAACTCAGAAGTGCAGTAGTAAGTTAAATATAGGCATTGCAAACTACCTTGTGTCTCGTAGCAGCATTTATGTGTTTATTCAGTAAATGGATTGGATATTCTTCAACATTTTATGAAATTCTCCCATTAGTTACTCAACTGACCGGTCAGATAGCTCCTTCCACTGAATATATAACACGTGAGTGTATAAACACACATATACACACCATGCTTCAAGGTGTGCGTGTACGTGTGTCCCTATAGATATCTGTTACCCCTGTGATTTTGCTTCTATATGACATGGAGAGCAAGAATGCTTGTCTTTTTGGAAGCAGTCATTCACCCAACCCTTACATCCAATGTAGAGCAAATGCGTTTCCATGTGTGTATCATGAAAGTTTGACTGTGAGCCAGAAGACAAAGGAGTCAGAGGAGTTCCTTTTGATGACTCTTCCAACTTACTCTTTGGCTCCCCATAATTTTATAGTAAAAATAACACTAGTCCTGAGCTGAGTATAAGGACAGAGAGGGGTCAGTGCCTATATATACTCTGTAGCAGCGTTCTTAATCATTCCCGTCAAGAGAACCAATAAGAATGAGTTAGCAGAGACTGGGGAGATAGTTCAGTCAATAAAGCATTTGCCAGCAAAGTGTACGGACATAAGTTTAATCCCCAGCACCTGTGTTGTTTTTAAGAGCTAGATGTGGGGGGAGACAGAACAATTTGCGGAGCTTTCTGGCTAGTCTAGCCTAGATCCCAGTGAGAGATCCTATCTGGGAAAAAAAAAATGTGGATTCTGAGAAACCCGTGGCCTCTACACCTTAGAAACTTCTAAAGAATAAAAATTACATACCCTATGAGTATATACAGGGGGAGGAAGTTCCCCTCAGTCATAGTCATAGGGAAGGAGAGTAGGGGGAAAATGGGAGGGAGGGAGGAATGGGAGGATACAAGGGATGGTATAACCATTGAGATGTAATATGAATAAATTAATAAAATTAAATTAAAAAAAAAAGAATAAAAATCACAAGAATAAGTGAAAACATTGATATTATTGTTTGGTAAATCTTAGCTGATGAACCCTGCAGATCCTGGTTCCGTGTTGGTCTTTTTCTCCTCAGGCAACTTCTTATCAGCATGGAGCATCTGAGCAATCACATATACATGCATATAAACACCCCTCAGGCATCATATGACATCAAGGAATTTCCCTTTATAAAGCCTGAAGGGTCTTGATTTACAGGATACCGGTGTAAAAAGTCACGGCACAGCAGCTGGCCGCTGACAACCTGTAGTCAGGGAAACAGCACATTTTATGGTGTCTAGACTTTGTTTTATCTTGTACATTTTTGGTGACATATTTAGCTTTTTGCAGACAACTCTCAAATTACTGAGTCAGCAGTCAGTATGGCTCAGTTTATCATGACTCCCCCGTCTTTAACCTGGTCTTGAATAGCAGGATGTTGCAGGTCTGGATAGAAGTGTGACCTTTGAATGTTTTTCATTTGTGCTTGATTACTGTATCCTAGAGGTCTAGACAGTGTTGTTGGTTTCTCACCAACACAAACATCTGGCACACACACACACAAAGCGCTCTACCAAAGGAGTAAGACCATTTCTAATCCACTATATAATATTAAAAAAAAAAATAAAACTCTTCTAAATTAGACCCACCTTGGATCCTAAAGAATGCCACCAAGCATATTGTTTTCCACCCTGATAACATTGTCTTTGGACTCCAGTTTTTCACTAAGGAAAGCAAGGTTGTCATGTCATTTCTGCCTTCAAGAGGCATCTTTCTTTTGCCCTCTTACAAGAAACTACAGTCTCACTTGGTGACTTCCAGCCAAGCAAACTTAACACGTACATATTGACTCATACGTACCTCATGCTGGGTAAGTGAGCTAACAGTGGGATTAGAGGGCAGTGAGACCCACTCACAGCAGTGTGGACTTCAGTTCTCCAGCCTTTGGAAGTTATTAGAAGACCTCCTAAAGACTTACTTCACATGGATTTGTTTTAGTATTCTAAGATACATTCATTGTATCAGAGCTGTGCACAGGTGTCCAGCTTTTTTAGTGAATATGTATTTGTGAGTTTGCATGTGTGTGGTGTGTATACTCGTATCAATGGCACCTATGTGTGGGAGTGTAGGGGAAAGGTGAGTGCCCTGCTCAGTCTCTCTTTCTCTCCATCCATCTTATTCCTTTTAGATGTGTGTTTCACGAAACCTGGTGCTAGGCTGGCAGCCTACAAACCCCAGTTAGGGGTGGCAGGCACATATAACCACTCTCAGCTTTTTATAAGGTTGCTGGGATCCAAACACGGGTCCTCATGTTTGCATAGCAGGCAGTCTTAACCACTAAGGGGTCTCTCCAGCCCCTGCAGAGAGCTTTTGTAAGGACCCAGACTCATCAAGAGTATTGCAATCTGGGTCCCTTTTCCTTACAGCCATGAGCACCAGGTAGGAGACTGTGGCTAGGTGAGAAGACCAAGCTAAAGTAACTTACTAATGTTGTCCATGCAGAGTCATCAATGTCATGAGAATACCATGGGAATTTATAAAGGGGATGTTGGCATTTGATTGAATGCACATTTGATAACCAATTCCGACAGTTTGTATATAACATTGTTTCTTTCCTTATTTGTTTCCCTAAGGAAAGGTTTCCCTTGGCTCCTAAGTGATTATTATTATTATTTTTTTTTTTTTATAAATTCATGGCTTAGAACTTAGGACTATGTTTCTTCCCAGAGCTTTTTAGCACAGCATAATAATTGCACAATTGAAGATAAACATAGGGGGGTAAACTCCAGAAAAAGCATGTCAAAGCAGGGCCCGAATGCCCTTTGCACTATTTAAGACAATAACAACAGTCCCCGACCAGCCACTCTGCACATACCTCGAGGATTATCCAGTGCATGCTCATAGGCTGGGAAATGAGGGAAAAAATAAACATGTAATGAAAGAAAGAAAGAAAGAAAGAAAGAAAGAAAAGAAAGAAAGAAAGAAAGAAAGAGAAAAAAGAAAGAAGAAAAGGAAATGTAGTCTGGGGAAGTGAATGAAGGGAAGCCTGCTGCCTGCCTTCTTCTTGGAGACTGAGACAAACAGATGAAAACTGGACACCCATCTCCACAGACACCATCACACACATTCCGAACTCCCATTCTTGTGATGCCAGCTCACAGAAAATGTTTTCCTTTCAGTGACCCTGAGTGTGACTCCCAAGCCGCTGCATATACTGTTCTCAGAGTGTCCTTCCATGGCCTTCCACCTTCATTAATCCCTTGACAGGACCTGCCCGCCCCACCCACCACTCTCGCGTGTCTCCTGTGACTGTCTGCCAGCATTCATTTCCCCATTCTGTGCTGTGAGAGAGATACTTCGTCTAACTTGCCCTTGACTACAAGTGTTTTCTTTCTCACTGTCCTGTATTCTTCCCTATTTGAACATTAAATGTTTCAATGAATTAATAGTTCATTATTTTAGCTCTCCTCTGCTCCTAAAATAAAAGAACTTTTTTTAAAAAGCCATGGTAACTTAGGTAATATCTGGGTTTTGTTTTGTTATTTTTAACAGAGCTTAGAATGGCATTTGACTATTTTTATTACTTAAGAAGAAAACTGACCCATACTCTGTACAAATTGAGTTGTAAGGGTCAAAAGCCAAGTGCTTTTAATAACTTTTTAAGAGTGAGCAACCTTTGTTCACTTTGAAGACTCGGGAATGGACAAATTTCTTTGTAAAATGAAAGCGGTGTTGCTATAGCTAATGGCCCATGCAGTGGCACCACAGGACACCAGGTCCTGGCGTCTCCTGTGGCTTAGGTTGCCATTTTCATAGCCTACTCATTGTTTGTTGATTAAATACAGTTTGGGTAACATTTAAAAATTATCTTTGCTTTCCCAAAGCCTTGTCTCCAAAAATGATCTTTAGGTAGGTTATTAATTAACTCATAGCAAGGTTATTTCATTAAACACTTGAGGCATTCAAGATATACAAGTCTCGGCCACTAACAAGTAATAAAACATTCCCATTGCTGTGGAAGATCTCTGTAAGGCACTTCTGGGTGCCATTGTCCACCCAGGTCCTTCCTTGTAGCTGTGGTTTTGTCATAGGGCTTTTGTCTCGTCACTTGTTTAGGCACCCCAAACAGGATTACCTATGTCTGCATATTTGAAAGTGTTAAGTGGTATAATGCTGCAAATCTCCATCTCCATCAGCAACTCTCCTTGCTAGGGCTTATGTTCTTGATATTTGTTTATGTTCCAAGCCAATGTGTTCACCCTTGTTGCTGTTATAAAACCATGCCATAATTTACTCCTTACAGCTACATCTTAGTAAAAGTACTTGTTGTGAATATTCTTGTTTAAATCTCCATATATTTATGTATAGGAGTTTCTGGGTGGTGGAATAATCCATCAAAGGGTAAAATTTCACAGCTCAAGTGATTATGCACATATAGCCAGAGAGTTTAACAAGTATTACACACGTAATAGTGGTTTGTAAGAACACTCGCTGTGGAAAGAAACTACAAATTGTACAAAGGTCGTAGAATACTTACTTTTAAAACATTAAAATGTAAGTCATATAAATTATATTATACCAACAATGTTAAATACATACATTTACATGTATACATGCTTCTGTGTATACATATATACATATGTACATAAAAGCATACATATAAATTGTCTTGTTGTCATGAATATTAAGTTATTAAGAAGATTAAACAAACACTACATGAGCAATGTTTTTAATTTAATTCTTAAGAAATACATTCAATGATACTGTATCTACACCATTTTTACTCATCTTCCTCCCCTTACAATGATTTCCATGTCCCCTGACACCCGTTCAAAGTCATCCCATCTTTATTATTGTTGTTAGATACACACAAGCACACACACACATACCCAGCAAACCTGGAAATGGTACTTCAGACTGAAAAGAGGTATAAGCCAATGCAAGAGGCTACGGCAAGAAAACAAATGAAGCTATAATAGTAGAAACACAAATTAGAAAAGCACACAAACAGAAGAAAAAGACAGCAGTCAACACACACCTTTCACTAATAACTTTAAATATTAATGTCTTCAACTCTCTAGTCAAGAGACACAGTTTAAATGAATAGATCATGAGTGAAGGTTTGAGTGAAAGTTATAAATAATGAATGTATGTATCTCATTTAGTATGGTTTCCCATTCAGAAGAAGCTAAAATGTAACTATTTTTTCTGTTTAAAGGAGATAGGAAGCCAGAAGTTCACTTGTACCAAATCTAAGCCTGTACTGGGGTCTAAACACAGCTAAGGTGGATGGTGAGTGTAGATAATAGAAGTTGAAGGTATTTGATAGTAAGAAGTAGTAAAAATACTTTTCCAATGATTACATCCTCACAGTAACTTATAGTAAGAAATAAGAATACTTACTAAGAGAATATTTCCTCTCTGCCATAAAAGCCCCTGCAGGCATTTGTGGAGCCCAAGGGTTCCACAGACCAATTATGGTTCCATACACCTGTCATGGGGAGGAAACTATCTGAATGACATTCGGAAAAAAAAAATAACTTCTTCTGTCATGCTGGTAAACCCAGCTCTCTAGAAGCTGACGCATAAGTATCACAAGTTGAAGGCCATGCTGAGCTACATAGTCAGACTGTGACTCATGAAAGAAAGAAAGAAAGAAAGAAAGAAAGAAAGAAAGAAAGAAAGAAAGAAAGAAAGAAAGAGTAAAGAAGGAAGAGACTAGCTAATTCCTTGAACATTGAATTAAAAAGGAATTAGTAAAAGAGGCCATTAATTTGCAAAAGTAAACAGCTATATTTTCTCCCCTAGTGCATTAAATGGTTAAGTAGCAACACTTTAAATGTTTAGCGTACAGTAAAATCAGACGTAGAGTGGTGTTTCTACGTCTGTATACTGGTGTGGGTTGATCATCTCTCACTTCCCTTATCTCAAACTCCCTTTCTTTTGGGTCCTTCTCAGTCCCTTGTGACCTCTACGCCATCTTTCAAATGTATTCTGAGAACAGGGATGGAGCGCCTCAGTGGAGGATCTGCCACCTAATGGGCTCAAGGCCCTGGATTTGAACTTTCGAATCACACATTAGAATAATATAAATGGCAAAAAAAAAAAAAAAAAAAAAAAAAAAAAGTATGTGTATCTCAGTTTCTAAAAAGAAAGATACCCAAAGGGGCATGGTGATCTCTGCTGTTGCGTCCATTCATTGATTCTTCACTGGGTCCTCCTTCTCACCAGGTTGATTGAGAACAGACACTTGACAATGCTGTGAACACCTCAGATAGGGTCTTAAAAATAGATAAAATCAGCCCCACCTGTTTTCCCTGAGAACTGACAATTTGCCTTGTGGAATGTCTTATTCTACTTGGCTGAGTTGACCGTGTGTCATTTTGTTACAAGGTAAAGTCCAGAAAAACACAATTACATGATTATCAACTTGCCCCCAATTCCAATGCCTTTTATTTTTCTCATTTGCATTATTTTTCTTCTCTTTAAAATATAAACCATCTCCTCTTCAGTTCTAACTTCAGTTAGAATTTCTCTCCAATAATTTCATTTCTTACCATTATTTACTTATTCACAACCACTTTCAAAATCATTTTTCACATTAATACCATGATTTGATGTTTACAAATGATACACTAGTCCATCAAAAGCCAGCACCTCCTCCAAGAAGAGGGATCATCAGAGAAAATACAGAAAGAGTTCTGTTGTATTTTAAAAAATAATTAGAAGCCGGGTATGGTGACACGTGGCTGTAATCCTGGCACTCAGGAAGGCAGAGGCCAATGGATCTCTGTGAGTTCGAGACCAGCCTGGTCTACAAAGTGAGTCCAGGACAGCCAAGGCTACACAAAGAAACCCTGCTTTGAGAAAAAAAAAAATTAGCACTAGTGTAAGACTGGAGTTTTGCCTCAGTTTTGAAACCAAATTCTTAACAGACCCCTAGCACCCAGCGTGAAGCTCTGCTCAGAGTTACCTCTGCGTTGTCACTAAATACATAGCAAACTTAAAGTCAGAGTCTGTTGTTATCTTTGTTTCACAGATGAGGAAACGTACCCAGAAAGGTTAAGGATTATGCTCCAAATCACTTAACATATCCAAAATTGAGCCCTTTGATTTTTTTTTCCCCCATAAAATGTGTCTTTTTCTTTTTTCATCTCGGTTCATAAGAGTCACTTCTGGCTCCTCTCTCCTGTCATGCCTCAAATTCCTTCCATCGGACAGTTGTATCCGCCTTTCCTGTAAGCACACCAACAGTCTGATCGCTCATCACCACCCTCACTGCCACCAGCCATGCCACCATCATTCTGCAGTTGTGTTCTTACAGACTCCTCTTAGCTGGCTTCCTACGTCAAGCCTTGTCCTCTTTGAATAGTGTATTCCAAGCACTGCCACTAGAGTGGTATTTAAAAATGTGAATTATGTCCTGTTACCCCTCGACTCAAAGGCAACCCTTTAGCGCCTTATTTCCAAGAACATCCGCTGCAGCCAACAAGTCTACACCTGACCTTCTACTTGCCACCTCTTCTTCCTTACTTTCTTACATCTTTTCACTACTGCCCCACATCCCATACTCGCTGTCCCCTTTCTGACCCTTGCCATCTGACCCTCATCCTAAACACATTTCCCAGAGAGTCATACACAGTGCTTTTCTTTGGGTCACTCTTACATTTGCTAAACTGTTCACCTCTGCTGAAAAGACATCCTGGGTCACTACACTGTGATACAACTGGGTTTTCTGTTAACTGAAAACCACTTATCCTAGTTTTTGAAAAGTGTGTGTGTGTGTGTGTGTGTGTGTGTGTGTGTACATAAGTTATGCTTTTATTCATCTAGAACTAGTTGGACTTTTCCCCTTCCCTCCCCCCACATTCTATTTTTCCTACGTTGTCTAATTCTATAGTCCCCATACTGTCTGCTAGAGTGATATTTTCCACAAGTGTTAGATAAGAGTTCCAAGGGTAACTTCATTATACATTCTCCAGAGTCTGCTCCTCTGGGCAAGTCACCACACTTCCTCATACCAAGTCAGCCATAGACCCCGCCAATCCTGCTACCTAGTCTCTGCCTCTTCCTTCCTAGCCCTGTGTCTGCCCTCACGGTATGTGCCAACCATAGTCTCTCCTAAACACAGGCAAGGTCTTCAGAAGTCACAGCTGCTGCAGCGTCTCCCTCTTCAGCATCACACCTTTAGCACCAGCACTTTACTGTTAGTTTGGTTCAGCGATCTCCAAGGTCATATACTTTCCAGACATATTAAACCCACACAGTCCTCCGAGCTTCTGGAGACCTTCTTCTACCCAAGGACACCCTGCTTGTCTCCTGACTATTCACAAAAGCCCTGCATTCCTCCTCATCCACGGCTTACTCCTAGTTTCTGACAATGCAGCCTTCTGCCCTAAGTCCAAATCTTCTCTATCTTTTAATTAAATTCCCTTGCTTTCCTTCTGTGCAAAGCCAGGCTTTTTCAACATGGGATGTCTCTTAGCATCCGTTCTTCTTTTAAAGTGAGTGAGTGATTAATTATTATATGCTTCGAATTACCAGAGTTCTTTGGTGCTGTTTGATACGTTAGTATTCTCTACCCAGTCAAGTGGGGGATCACTTAAACAACAACAAAACTCACTGATTTGTATACCATACTGATGCATAAACATATAGAATCCCAGGACCTTTTTTTTCCCTCTCTCTCCCTCTCTCTCTCTCTCTCTCTCTCTCTCTCTCTCTCTCCCTCTCTCTCTCTCTCTCTCTCTTCCTCTCTCTCTCTCTCCCTCTCTCTTCTGTTTTTTTGAGACAAGGGTTCTCTGTGTAGCTTTGACTGTCCTGGACTCACTTTGTAGACCAGGCTGGCCTCAAACTCACAGAAATCCACCTGCCTCAGTCTTTTTTAGTGCTAGGATCACCAAGACCTTTTTTCTAGTAACATAACACATGGAAGTTCAAATAAGCCAATATACCCATTGCATTCTTCAAGAAACAAATATAAATGCCATCTAAGTGGGATAGATGAAGAAAAAGGCCGAACAATAGAAACATAGTGGTTTGGGGGAATGTCAGAATTTTTCAAATATTGTAACATCTGTGGCTTTCTGTTTTTAATTTTTAAAAAAATCTTTATGCATATTGTGTTTTGTATACATTGCCAACATGTATGTTCATTGCCCAGTGTCCACCTGGTGCCAGAAGATGCCAGAAGAGGTGTCAGATCCCTTTGGATTGCAATCACAGGTGACTGTGAGCTACCACGTGGATGCTGAGAATTGAACCTGGGCCCTCTGAAAGAACAGACAGTGATCTCGAGCATCATCTGTGACTTTCTTAATTAATAAAAATAATAACCTAGAACCTGGTGAGATGGCACAGCAATGAAAACACTTGTTGCTCTTGCAGAGCACCCGGTTTCCATTCCCAGCACCCATAAGGAGGCTCACACACATCTGTAGCTAAATTCTGGAAGTCTACTACCCTCTTCTGGCCTCCATGAGCACCAAGAGTGTGTGATACCCAGACATGCAGGCACTCCCACATACCCATAATAAATTATTTTTAAAATCCACTGAGTGGGAAAAACAACTGTATTCCTTTATATTCAACCAGATGTCTATCTGCGGTTCAGCTAATGAACATTCAGAAACACTAGCACATTGCTCACACACACTCTTGTTAATTAAGGCATTCTACCTGTCCTCACCTCAGGTCATCAGTGACCGTCATGATCTACAGCACTGTGGGTGTTTTGCATTCATTGTCTCTTAAATACAATAAGGAGGCTACAGGCCTTAAATATTCATCATTTTTCCATGTCAGGCACCCCAGAACTTTTAAATTTTAATTGTAATTCTTCTCCCTCTGTTTACTTACTTGAAACAAAACAAAACAAAACAAAACAAAGAGAGTCCATGTCTAAACTACCTCCTGTCAATAGATGACACATCAGGAGCTTGAACAGAGCAGGAGTGAAATCAGAAAAACAAAAACTACTTTTCACCAAGGGCTTACAGTCTTCCCACAGTGCACGAAAGTCACCAGTCGTCTCTAGTGCTAGACCATTTAAGGTGGGCTCTCATCCTGCCAATTTATAAAGGAGGAACCACAAGTTCCGAATATTAAGTAACTAGTTACGTAATAGTAAGGAGTTTAAATTTGGACGTGAACTCAATTCTCCTGAGTCTAAAGTTTGCAGTGTCCCTATAACCTTATAGGGATTACAGAAACAATCAGGAAATGGAAACTGCAAACAAATAAGTGGGACATGTGAAAGTGGGAGAGCCACTTTTAGGAACTAAAAAAAAAAAAAATCTAGATTTCATTTTCATATGTTCATATGCGTCTATGAGCATGGGTACAGAAGCAGAGGTTAGAGGTCGGCACTGGTACCCTGTGCTAAGCATTCTCTCTGCCTTATTCCCTTTAGAAGCGGATCTTTCACAGAACCTGGAGCTAGGCTGGTAGCCAGCAGTTCTCAGCGATTCTTAACCCTCTGCCAACTCCAGTGATGGGGGGTTGCACGAGTGTGCAGCTAAGCCTGCTTTTGTTTTATTTTGTTTTTTTCATGAGAGCCGGAGATCGGAACTGAGGTACTCATGTTTGCATAGCAACGGCTCCCCTGAGCCACCTCCCCAGCCCGTCTCTTACCATTATTTTTCCTTTCCATAGCATGTCTTTCTAAACAAATGGTAGAGATGGTCTTGCTTTCCTACCCTCCTCCGGATTCCCTTGATCTGTTCCTTCAAAAGAGACTCAGAACCCACCTCAAGTTTCTTCTATGAAGCTGGGCATTTATCATGTCCCCAAAGAAATATGTGAAGGAGGGGTATTGGCGAGACCTGGAGAGCTCTGAGTGTGAGGCGTGGACTAGTTATCTTCAGGAGCTAGAGTGTTTTGCTTCAGTCACCCTTGCTTTTCTGACTTGCTGCGTGATCTGGGTTGAGATAGCAGCCACTTGAAACTGTAAGTGAATTGAAACTTGCAGTGCTTAAGTAATTACTTAACCGTGGCTCCCTGCCGCTTAGCCTTGGAGAAGTCTGCTGCTAGGACGAGCCTATTTTATTTCAAGTTAACTTTTGATGGTTTCCTTCTTGTGTTTTCTTAGACACTGTGGTAGTTATTAAACATGGCTTTGCTTGGCGAGGGAAAATGGGCTTCTGTTAGATTCCCATGCATTCAGGCAAGGACAGCTGGTCAGGAGGAGAGCGGTCTACCTTCGGAGTCCTACTTTCCCACAGTTTCTACAGTCCTTATTTGTCTTTCTTCTGTTGCTCACATAAACAAAGTCTGCATCACATCCTCAGCTGACATTTTTATGTAATCAGGATAGTTCATTAAAGTATTTTCCATGCTGAACACAGCACACACTTCCTATTGAGGAACAGCCAGAACATATCATCTCACATGATCAAAAGGTGCAAAGCAGCTTATATCACACGTGGTCAGCTGACCAGCAACTATAGATCACTCACTTGTTCAGTGGGCATGCCTAACGTTTACTTTTCTTTTTAAGAGCAGCATATATGGTCCTAAGGATTATATGTAACATTCTATAAAACTTTTGACTTTGAGACATAAATCACAACCACTGTAGACAACTATTTTGTCACACTTATTTCAGTAAGTACAACAGAGGTTTAAGGTGGTCCTTTATCTCAATAATATATTTTGGTGCCACCAAGATAGGTCACAGACAGCAAATATTAGAGCTGGCCCAAGACTGAGAAAGCTGTTTCAATAGCATTCTCACTCTCCTCAGCCCGCACACATGTCAGCATAATACGGTAAACAACAGTTACCCTAAGTCTACTTGAGACCATCTCCAAAGAGACACTCACCCGTCACCAGATAATCCACCTCAAAAGTCAGTGGCAGCCTGGCAGTGGTGCACACCTTTAATCCCAGCAGGGCAGGTGGATCTCTCAGTTTGAGGCCAGCCAGTCTACAGAGTGAGTTTCAACACAGCCAGGGTTACACAGAAAAACCCTGCCTAAAAAAAAAAAAAAAAAAAGGATAGGTAGACAGACAGACTATGATAGATAGATAGATAGATAGATAGATAGATAGATAGATAGATAGACAGACATGACAGATGGACAGACAGATAGATAAATAGACAAATGATGGACAGACAGGCAGACAGATAGACAGACAGACAGACAGATAGATAAACAGATATCAGTGACAAGCCATCATTCTTACAGAAAATCATGTCAAGTAATCTAACGTGTATTCCATACTTTTGAGCCAACTAGTTTAATAAGACTTGAGCAAGTTAATAACTTCAATACTAGTCATGTTCTTCTTAGAGATAGGGTTAAATTATTTCTAAAACTTCTTCATGCCCAAATATGCTATGTGCTCAGGTATTTGTTCATCACTGGGCACCATTGCAGCAGAATCACGGAGGCTGTGTACTCCCAGGCCATACCACATGGGATGATGAGCAATGAGATGGACAGAAGACAATAATCCCCAACAGATATTGAGTATTTCTTATATGCTAATTCTAATGCCAAGTGTTACAAAGAGGACCATGGGTGATGGCCATACACTGAGCATCCTAAAGAAGCTGTCCAAATTGGACTTTCTGTGATATTAAAATAAAACAAAGTGTGGGTGGGGCTAATATGGAGGTGGACCTGGCAAGAGTTAGGAGACAGAATGCGCTTGAGTGTGGTCAAAATACATAGTATGAAATTTTCAAAGTATTAATACAATTACTGTATTTTTAAAAACTCAAATAGAATAAAGAAACTGTCTTGATGTTGTCTGGAAAGTAATCATAACAGAGGTGGGGATAGGGGCCAAGTGGATAAATTAATCAAATGTAAAGTTAGTTCCAGAAAAGGAGAGGCATCATTAATCTTAGTGAAGGGCATATAGTCAGTAAAAATAAAGGCAAGGTCAAGTCAGCACACCAGGAGTCCACTTACTCTGTTGAAGTGGAATGTTGTTGTTTTCAAGCGCTAGCATCTGTTCATATACTTGCCCCTCATTCCCCCATCCATTCATATGTCCAGAAGTGTTTTCTGGGTACTTATCAAATCACCACACACAAACCAGGACACAAAGATGGACAAGACTCATTTCTGTCTTGGAAGTGATCTCATCATTTCTTGGGCTCCTTCAAAACCACAGGCTGCAGAAAGCTTTCACATGGTTATCAATGACTCTTACATGTGCAATGAAATATAGGCCTTACCACTACCACTATTGCTATTAGCGAAAATGAAACTCTGATTTACTTTAGGTATGTTTCCCATTATCATACAGTAAGTGAAGGAGTAAGAATTTGAATGCACGTCATCTTTGTCCAGCGTTTATACCCTCAACCATCACCATTGTGTTTGTTCAGTGTTGTCAACTGACTTCTAAATATTTTTAAGTAATAAATTCATGATGCATGCCAGTACCTGGAACTACTAAAAGTGAAAGACAACATTCTTTTTTTTTTTTTTTTTAGTAAGTCAGAAATTTATATCTTTTCCCCTAATCCCAGATTAATTTTTGGCCTTGGGCATTTCTACTTTTATTAAGTTTGTAGTTTCTCTTTATATTTGACAACTGGGAACAGAAATAGATTAGGAGATAGCTAAGGAAATTCTGTTCATACATAACATAATTTAAAAACATGTAAATAATCAACTGAATCCCAGTAACATAACTTCAATCACTAAATAACTGGGGGAAACATACAAGGAATCAATTACACATTCAGTTATTTATAATAAGAAACACTGGAAAGAGAGACATTTCCTGTTGTCCACCCTTCCATCTATGGGACAGACATTCCAAGATTACGAACGGATGACTAAAACTATGGGTAATACCAAGCCCTCTATACAAGCAATAGTTTGTTTGGAAACCCAGATAACAAGTATAAGTGACTACAGCATAAACATGGTGGATATGGTAGACTCTGGGCGTGTTGCTCATCCAAGGAGGGCAAGAAAAACATAGTGTAAGAGGTTATCACGCCACTCAGAATGGCACACAATGTAACCCATTGAAACTGCTCATCATATGGCTTCCTCCCAATGGCATTTTTGGACCACAGTTGATCCTAGGTATAACCGAAACCACAAAAGTAAGGAGCATTTTGTAGAATTTTTCCCATCTTTACTCTACCAGATCTTTTCTTGTTCTTGAACTCTCTAAAGAACATGAGTGTGTCTGAGAATGGGTCTGAGAATGGAAGTCTGCTCTGGAAAAGGTAGAGTCATCTGCCTTGTGTCCACATATCAACTAAGGCCGATGTCTAGTTACTTCTCGTGGCTGCATTCACAGTTTTCTTTCTTAATGCTCGTGGTTCTTTATGTGAGAATGGAGGAAGGTTTCCATATCACTCAGGGCAAAAGGTTCCACCTGGGATCCCCAAACTGATTTGAATATCTGGGAGATTACTCACATCTTTGAGCTGCTTTGTTTTCAAGATTTTTTCTTTAAAAAGAGGCTTTTGCAAATTAAAGGAGAGACAACATTCACCCAAACATTAGCTGGTTTCTACAGTTAACATCTGGGCTGCATCCTGACGTCAGAGCTGCCGTGATGAGTTCCAGATGTTGTAACTTAGCAATGTTTTTGTTACTCCTAAGCATTTACTGCCTTTATTGTTCTCGGACTCTAACTGACTAATATATGAAGGCTATTGGGGAAGAAAAGGAGAAGTGAAATTGGCCTACAACACTGACCCGAGTAACAGCCTTCTCCTTCTCCTAAGGACATGAATAAGCCACGGCAGGGTGTGCAGTCTATGGGAAGCCAGGCTCTGGGAACAGCTCACTGGAGGACATTTCCTTTTAGTTGCTCTTTAGAGTTAAGACATGAAAAGATTGGCTAGGTCTTTTCGAACATAATGATTATGGTTGCTTTTCTTTTCTGGTCTGAATTTTGTTTTATGCATACATATTTCATATACATACAGAGAGGGGGAAATGGGGGGGGTGGCTAAAGGACAAGGAGGAAGAGGAGGAGGAGGAACACCACTCACACAAGAACAACTATTCTGGAGTGGACCCTGTCACAATGAACACCCAAAGAGCCTGGAAAGTTTATTGTCACTCTATGGCATCAGTGCAGGAAGCCAAGCAAACTTCCAAGAACATTTTTCCCCCTGAAAAACCCATTTTGGATCTCAGTTCATTAATTTTTCTGAAGTGGTTTAACTGGCTCCATCTTTTGTGCTAATGAATCCCATACAACTTCCAAATACTTTCCTGCTCCCTTCTGTTTGCATCTGCACTGCTCTGACTGCCTAGCAGGATCTGACTCATGTTCTGTTCTATTGTACCTTTGGTGGCCTAGACTGGAGAATGGCTTCCATTTCCTTCCATCCATTAGATGAACTTGTTGTGAACCTTGTCTACATCCACTAATAATGTATTTTAAGATATCCATAAAACTTTGGCGATGTGCACACATGACGTCTGCATGGGTGGAACACCTCTCTGGCTTAGTTTCTTGGTTCAATGGAATGTTTTTTAAAAATAAGCCTTGGAGCCACTTTGTATAAATTTGAATATAGATGAGGATATTCCTCTTGCCCCACAGGCATCACCATTATTACTGTTTGCTCAAAGACACTAAGAGGGCAAGAGAAAGGAGTAGAGAGATGGCTTAGCCTTTAGGATCACCTGCCAGAGGACATGAGTTCAGTTCCCAGCATCTGCTTCACTTAGTGACTCCAGCATCAATGCCTTCTGGCTTCCATGGACACCTGAATACATATATTATGCACACAGAGAGAAATACATAAAATAAAACTACATCTTAAAAAAAAGTAAAGTGTAAATATGACAGGTCCATGAAGCATCACAAACTGCTCACTTTTCTAAGTGGTAAAGTTTTAAGTGTTTTTAAGTATGCAAGAAAGATCTCTATTGATTTTAGTTGCTGTGTGTGTGTCCATGTGCATGCTTTTATGTATGCACCTGTGCTATGGAACACACATGTGGAAGTCACAAGACAGCTTACAAGAGTCAGTTCTCCCCTTCTACCATGCATGTTCCAGGAGTCAAAGTCAAACATCAGGCTGGCGGCAAACACCTCCATCTACTAAGCCATCTCCCCAGCCCCAGCATACCCTTTCTATCCATTACAAAGCTCCTTAATTATTTCAACATTTTCCTACTGGGAAGGATTTCATGACCTCTAAACAGGCTCTTGTACTTTCTGTCTCGAGCATTAGTTCTCCTCTTTCGTAAACAAAAGACACCTGCTCTGAGCAAGCCAGGACAGTGTAGGATTCCTTCCTCCTATTCTAAGCCACAGTCTAATGTTGCAGTACGTATGTTGGGTGCTTCTGTAGTTGTGCACTTCTGTACACATATAGGGTATCTTTTCTTATATGTTCAAGAATCTCAAAGCCTTTCCTTTTCTACAGTATAAATTATTGTTTTGTGCTTAATTTAATCTAATCTTGTGCAACTTATATTTATCTGTCCTTAGCTGTCAAATAAGCCTACTGAAATAATTCTAAGGCTCTATCTCTTCATAGAGTCTCTCCTTTTCTCAGTTTTTTTATGCCCATAGACTTTGTAAACAAGTATTTTTTTTTTATTTTATGTGTATCCTTAGTCATCAGAGAAATGTAAATCAAAAACGACTCTGAGATTCCATCTTACACACATCAGAATGGCTAAGATCAAAAACTCAAGTCACAACAGATGCTAGTGGGGATGTGGAAAAAGAGGAACACTCCTTCATTGCTGGTGGGAATGCAAACTTGTACAACCACTTTGGAAATATATCTGGCACTTTCTCAGAAAACTGGGAATAGGGCTTCCTCAAGATCCAGCTATTCCACTCCTTGGAATATACCCAGAAAATGCTGCTCCACTATGCTCAACCATGTTCATAGCAGCCTTATTCATAATAACCAGAATCTGAAAACAGCCTAGATGTCTCTCAGTTGAAGAATGGATAAAGAAACTGTGGTACATCTGTACTATGGAATACTACTCAGTTTTAAAAAAACAAGGAAATCCTGAAATTTGCAGGCAAATGGATGGAATTAGAAAATGATCATCCTGAGTGAGTTAACCCAGACCCAGAAAGATACACATGGTATATACTCACTTATAGTTGGACACTAGTCCAACAGGGATGTCCCTTGAAAGTCTTCACATAGCAGGAGATTGGGATAGATACTGGGACATCCTATTGGGACTCCAGGTGAGAGAGGTAAGGGAAAATGGGGGAAATAGAAGGGTCCAAAGGGTCCCAGAAACCTATAAGAAGACCATCAAGGCTGGCAGATCTGGATCCAGGGGCATCTGCTCAAACTACTGTACCAACTAAGGACAATGCATGCAGTAAACCTAGAACCCCTATCCAGATCTAGCCAATGGACAGCACATTGTCCACAGTTGTATGGAGAGCAGGGACTGACTCTGCCATAAACTCTGGTGCCACTTCCCCTTGGTGGGGAGACCTGATGGCACTCAGAGGAAGAGTAAGCAGGCTACCAGGATAAGACCTGATAGGCTGTGATCATATAGTGGGCAAAGAGATCCCCTTCTGTCACAGACCTAGGGGAGGGGAATAGGATGAAGGAGGGAGGGAAGGGGGAATGGGAAGATAGGAGTGAGGGGATAACAATTGAGATGTAATCTGAATAAGTTACTTTTAAAATTTTATGTGTAAGGGTGTTTTACCTGCATGTGTGTCTGTGCACCATGTATGTGTAGTGTCAGGGCACACCAAGATAGTGTCAGACCCTTGGAACTAGAGAGCTACAGACAATTATTAGCCTTCATGTTAGCTGAGAATAGAACCCTGGTCCTCTGGAAAGGCAGTCAGTGCTGTTAACCACTGAGCCATCTCTCGAGCCCCAACCCTTGGAGACTTTTAATAAATCATTCTGTTAACTTCATCCAAATACTTAGGACAAGATCAATAGCAAAATAAGATATTTCTCTCCAGGTCCATATGCACATTCATTCAGCAGTCAGCCCTCATAAAGGTCAGATGCTCACCCCAAATATATTTCTATTCGACATCCTGGACCCTTGACTGGTATAAAATAACATCAACAGAAGGCATGCTATTCCCCTGATATGTTAATAGTAGTTAAGCAACTCCATGAAAGGGAAGATATGTATTAGTTACCTTTTTGCCTACCATCATAAAATACCTGGAAAAGCAATGTAAGAAAGGAAAGAGGGGGCGGTTAAGAGCACTGTCTGCTGGTCTAGAAGCCCTGAGTTCAATTCCCAACTGCCACATAGTGGCTCACAACCATCTATACCTTCTAATCCTCTCTTCTGGCATGCAAGCGTACATGCAGATAGAGCACTCATATACTTAAATAAGTGAAGTATATTTTAAAAAAGAAAAAAGAAAGGAAAGGAGTCAGGGAGGGAGAGAGGAAGGGAAACACTGGAGAGAACACCCAGGAAATGCTATGGGAGAAGACGGAGAAAAGGCAACAGTCATGAGGCCTCACCAGAAATCAACTTGAACGTGGACATCTGTCACTTGTTCTGTTGCTTGTTCTACTCAGCCCAGCAATACAACAAACTTTTGCAGAACTCTATTTATTCACTATAAATTCCTACCCATTAATTTGTTCTTGTTATTAATATACCCCTGTTTGTATGAAATTAGGAGAACAATAGAAGGATCCCATGGATGGTATGGATTGATAAATTTACTCTAGATAAGAAAAATGGGCCATCTAATCCTGTGTCCATAGTCCAGAAGTCTAGTCACTGAAAGAGAATACGTGAGCTGGAGAAATGCTGTGTTGAAGAGCTGGCTTCACTCAGAAGAAGTCTGTGAACTACGACCAACTATCTGGGATGTTTGGAGAAACTAGGGAAAGCAAAAAGGAGCAATCTTGTCCTGCAAGGGAGCAGAAATATTTTGGGACCAAAGTGACCAAACTATACTAAATCAGAACAGAGGCAGTATGAATGGAGCAGAGGCATTGGACGGAACTTTTCAGGGAAAGCTTTAAGAAACACGTATCGATCTTCTCCTACAGTTCAAGGCCATTGTGGCACAAGAAGGAAACTGGCATAGTCCATAAGCTGAAGGGCCTCCTCAGCTATCCTCAAATGAAGAGACTGCAATGGAGAATGGGTAGAGTGTCCACGGCAAAGGGAGAGACGCCCCCACCCCGGCCTGAAGGGTCATTGGCAAATATATTTTAGGAAGATTGGGAAGACGAGAAGTTGCCAACTATTTGAAGGGAGAGGTGGCCTCAGTGGGTTCCTGTCATTTGAAGATGTGTGCCTGCAAAGAAAAAAGAATGCTAATGAGGAATTGTCTGGGATGGCAGAGGAGTAGTCTGCTATTGGATAAGCTTTGGAGCACGTTTTGGCTTCCGATTCATAGTTGTTATTTTTATTTAGGGTGTCTTTAATCAGCATGGGACAGACTTACACACGTGTGTGTGAACTGAAGAGAAGTTAAAGTAGAAGGCAAATAAGGAAGAGAAGAATAGCAAAGAATGAGCTTGCACCTCTGAAAGGGGGAGAAGAAAATTGCTAAGACGCTAATTGCCAGATGGGCTGAAAAACAGAAGTGGCGGAGACTCATGCCTAGGTTCCTGTCCCCTCTCTCAGAGACTTACCAAATACAGCCGGGACTTTTGTGGCAGTAGATAACATGACAAAGGGGTAGCTAGGAAGCCAGGAGTATCAGTCAGCTCTGCATGACTGTGTCAGATACTTGAAGTAAATCAGCTTAAACTGGGGTTAACGGTTTGGGAGGTGTCGGTCCATGCTCTGGTGGTTTGCTGTTTGAGCTGGAATGCGGCTGCAGGGCAGGAGAGCAGTAGGCAATAAAGGAGGCTGCTCCCCTGGTGGCAGCTCAGAAGCAGAGAAAGAAGTGTGCTCCCAATAGGCTTACACTCCCAATGACCCAACTTCCTCCCACTAAGCCCCACCTCACATAGGTTCCACCCCATCTCGGTACTACTGCAGGCTGGCCACCAATCCTTTTAGACATAGGCCTTTGCGGGACATTGATACAAACAGCAGCCTAAGAATAGCACAACTAAGCCGGGCATGATGGCGCACGCCTTTAATCCCAGCACTCGGGAGGCAGAGGCAGGCGGATCACTGTGAGTTTGAGGCCAGCCTGGTCTACAAAGTGAGTCCAGGATGGCCAAGGCTACACAGAGAGACCCTGTCTCGAAAAAAAAAAAAAAAAAAAAAAAAAAAAAAGAATAGCACAACTGACAGCCTCAGCAGTCTCAGTACCGAGGTGACAATAGAGTTGTTTGTTTTCTTTTTTCAGACATACTTTTATTACCTATTGTATTATTTAAACTCACAAAGCTTGAATGTTTTTTCAAAGCTCCAACTGTCTATGATTAGCACTGAACATCTGTTGAGGATACTTTTACTCCATTTAAAGAACTTTCCAAATAACCTTTGCTCCCTGTCTTATCAGAAAAGAGCCTTTGATATTCTTTTTTATTTATTTAAGTAATTTATTCATATTACATCTTATTTTACATTCCCTCACTTGTATCCTCCCATTCTCCCTCCCTCCCTCTTTCATCCTATTCCCCTCCCCTAGGTCTGTGGCAGAAGGTGACCCTGTCCACCACTGTAAGATCACACCCTATGATACTTACCTGGCAGAGACATCATGATCACAAAGGTGGTTTTCCCAGGGTGAGGCTTACCCATTGCACTCAGGGTGTGCTGATCCCTGCGATTTCCCCAAATGGGGGAAACTCGACTGAAAAAAAAAAAATATCACAGCCTATCAGATCTCTTCCTGATAGTCTGCTTACTCTTCCTCTGAGTGTCACCTAGTCTCCCCACCAGGGGGAAGTGGTCTAATAGGGGGCACCAGAGTTCATGTCCAAGTCAGTCCCTGATCTTCACATAATTGTGCAGAATGTGCTATCCATTGGCTAGATCTGGATAGGGGTTCTAGGTTTACTGCATGCAAATAGAGTTCGTTAAAAAAAAATGAGTCTGAATTTGGTGTGCATGGGGAAGTTTAGAGGAATCATTGAAACATAGCGGAGTCTGAGAGTGAGTAAAAAGCCCCACCAAAGACAGAAAGCTTGAGTCTGAAAGGCTGTGGGGTTTTCTCTTGGAAGAATGGGCCTTTGAGGGGACCAAAAAGGAAGGTGGATTACAGATTCAATTGAATGTGGACATTTTCCTGGTTGAAGGTAAGATAAGACAAGCATGCAATGGAATTGAGAATCCATGTCAGATTTAAGGAGTGCATTATCGAGAGCTCAGATGTAAAGGGAGAGACATGGAGATGCCAAAATGAGAATGAGTCATTGAAGATGAAGATTTCTGAATGAAGCCCTCTAGAGGACAGGCGGTCCACAACATAGTCTAGTGATGGCCCTGGATTACAGCGCATGGAAGATGCCTACAGCATGGCCTCCTCTAGTAGGGCTGCCATAGTTAAGGGAAGGGAAAGTCCATGGATGTAGAGCTAGAGTCTTTAATTAATAAAAACAAGTGCATGATTAGAGTGATGAAGCATCCCTGGCCTCCATTTTCAAAGCCACCATTAAAAAACAGTTGCTCAGGGAGCTGGCGGCAAAATGGCCCAACAGTTAAGGGCACACACTGCTCTTTCAAAGGGCCTGAGTTTGAGTCCTAGCACCAGTGTGGGGCAGCTCACAACTATGTATATCTCCATCTTCAGGGAATCCGACACCCTCTTTTGGCATTCACAGGCATTGTGCTCATATGCACAAATGTATAGTTATACACATATACCTGTATTAAAACACAAGGACCCCAACAGGTGCAGAAGCTGATACATATGTCGAGGGATACCATGATATGGGAAATAAGACCAAGAGAGAGTGAAAGCCTGGAAATGGGAAGGAAGAAGTGCTGGACCACACTGTGTAGGAGGCAATTCATCTGCCTACTGAAATGACGTGTGCAGTTACACATGCATGACCATGAGTAAGCCGGCCCCTGTTTTCTAGGATCCTCGGTTCCCAATGATTTGCACTTTGCTTTGTAACCAGCAGTTACAGAAAGGAGGTGTACCCTCTCCAGCTACTGTAGAACTACAGCTGAGCACTTAGATGTTCTGTGCTACTTGTAAATAACGTCCCACCAAAGTAAATGAAGATGAGAACATGCTGCTGAGCTTTGAGCAGTTCCAGGTACTTCTACAGCATTAGCTATGAATTAGTAAATCATGACATAATAGTGTTTGAAATTATCCACACACCATTGCAAGCCTTACGTTCAGGATGTATAACCTGAAAGATAAACCAGGTCTTTTCTTTGGACTTGTATGATGCAAATTTCTAACACATCTTCAAATCTACGCAGTTGTGCCCTGCTAAGACAGTCTGGGTGTTGTGCCTATGAGAAACACTAGCATGTGGAAGTTGAGAGCATGGCTCTTTTAGGATCAGAATCCCTGCTCTGTCACAGCATGGCTAACAATGGGCAAGTTATTTAACCTCTGTGTGCCCTGCCGACCTCATCTATGAGATAGAGATGACATGAGTAATCTACCTCCAAAGGTGGTTGTGAGGGTTAAATGGGTCACTAGAAGCAAAGCACTGACATCATCAAAGTTCTAAATACCTATTAATTACTATAATTGCATATGGCACACCTCTCTTTGAAAGCTATTGTATCTCCTGTAGTTGAAATCATAAGGCAAGCTATTGGCTCGACCAGCTTTGCAAACTGTAATCCTGTCCTGGTAACGACAGTGCCAAATTGCACAAGCAGATAGCAATGTTTGGCAGTGTCTGAATCTTTTCGCTGTTAATGGACCAACTGGAGCTGACTTTCGTCTGGCATCCCACCAAGTAATGAATTCTTGCCATCATTTCAGCAGTATGTTTGCCTTTTATCTCTTATGTTTTCAGGGGTCATGCATTAGAAACGTCCACAGGCAACAATTTTTGTGGAGTAGCAGGTGAACCTCTGCAATGTGGTCGAGGGCGCAGCCTATCTGCGTGGTATGCTTGTTAACAGGGGAGGCTGTTTCAGCCTGTATTTAAGAGAGACACTCAGTCTGACTTTCACTCATCACCGTTTTGCAACCCAGGGTCACTTCTAGGTGGGGCTATGTACTGACAACAAAACAGGAATGAACAGTATTTATGATCTACACAATGGATGCATGGGCCTTAGGACACCACCTTATTCACTCCACAAATATTATAAATATGTCCAAGGCACCGTGTTTCATCGTGGGGACACAGCCCTATTCTCTAGCCTATCTCTCCCAATATTTAAACAGGGACTCAGATAAATGTGATAAAGAAATGAGGCACTGGTATGTAAGTGGGTGTTGGGTGATGGAATGTAGTTATGCAAAGCGAAGGGGGAGCACCTGACTTGCTATACCTTAGTGCTTTGTGGGTCTCTTTATTTTGGACATGGTTGGAAACCAGACTGGTCCTGCTGTTTAGGAGCTCTTTGCTCAACAAGATTTCTAGATACGAAACTCAGCAGAGGGGAGAAATGTGGGCCAGAAGATAATCCAGAACATGGTTGGTTACATTCACACAGGTGCTGAGAAACACGGATGACCAAGACATAACAGGATTAGAAAGGAAACGTGTTGTTCTTAATCAATGTGCAGGGAACATAGCTTGGAGTCAGACAAAAACAAGAAAAGGAGGTTTCAAGTGGAAACAAAAGCACTGGCTGCTCTGTGATGCTTGGTATGGTGGAAGGTAGGGAGTAGCATACAAATGTGGAGAGGGAGGAACATGAGAAGTCTTGAGTGTCAAGCTAATAGGCAGGAACCTTAGTTGTAGGCAGTGGAGAGACACTCGTTACCTCATGTGTCTTGTAAGTAAAGGAGAAGCCCACTTTGCTACTGAGCTGCTACCCTGGATAGTGTTGTGTGATACCATCCCTAACATCTGTTCCTCCCAGACATGGAACTGACTACAGATCAAGGTACGTATACTATAGAAGCCCAACTTAGTGAGTTAATGAGTTATATCAGAGTTATTTAGAGGAATATGGGTGAAGGGTTGCTTACAGGAGCAGAAAAGACTCAAAGACGCTGTATCATCAAAAAGCCACCCTAGCATCATCAACAGCTCATGAAAGCTAAAACCCTGATGCTCAGCCTACAATATCCAGGCAGCTGAAAAGGTTGGAAAATGTTTCTTTCAAGTATCTCAGCTGGTCTAAAAGTCTTACAGACAGCCAGGCTGGTCTGAGATAGTCTCTTAAAAGTTCTTATTAGTCATAGGGGCTCTAGTGAATCTGGTCAGTTTCGGAGACATCCTAAACCTTTTGAGTTGTTTATTTCCTGGGATTCAGAGTCTCCTTGCATGATAGACTATTTGAGCATTCTCCAGCATACTTTGTTTCTTAAGGCACTTTCCTTGGAGATGAAGGTTTTATCTGAGAGGAAATTGCTATACAACATATGCTTAGGAGAATGGTGTTTCCTCAGATCAGAGATTTCAGAAAGAGAACAGGTAAGAAAGGAGATAGATAATGTACAGAACTTGCACAGGATCAGGGAAGATGTGTATAAAGTAAAGGCAAGACCAAAGACACCACCGACTTGGGAGTCCTCAGCAAGTAGAAGCAAATGGGAATAAAATAAAAGAACAGAGGAAGAAAAAAACAGCACTTTGTTTTGCCATTAAAAAAATTCAGATGTGGCCAGTGACTTGAAGATGTTCATACCTCATGATCTTAATTTTCCTAATGATAAAGAAGACAAAGTTATTGATTGAAGGGAAGGAAAGTGCAAATTAATAAGAATTGTCTGGATAAACAACAAAGAGAAATGACACTTTAGTACAAATCAATGAAAAAAAAAAGGAGGGGGAAGCAGTTTTTTCTGTTACTATGCAAAGCATCATTGTTTCTGGTAATTATCAATTAGTACTCTGAAATTCTAACCCAAGGCCTCCTTCACTGAACGTGTGACACCATTGCTTTTTTAAAGCTTGGTAGAGTCAAGGTCTCTGTGATAATTAGCTTTAATGGACAATTTGACACAATCTAGAATCATCTAGGAAGAGAACCTCACTGGAGAAATTGTCTACATCAGATTGGCCTGTGGGGATGGCTGTGAGGGATGTTCTTAATTGAGCTGATTAAGCTAGGAAGCCTCGCCCTGAATGTGGGTGGCAGCGTTTCACGCGCATGGTCGGGGACTGAATGGAAAAGAGAGCTAGCTGAACAGAAGCATATGCACACTCCTTGTTTTATACCACACTGCAGAGATGAAGTGAGCAGCTTCCCCAGGCTTATGCTGCTGTGAATTCCCTGCTGTGCTGGACTGGACCTAAGGGCTGAAAGCTGAAATAAAATCTTCTGACTACCTTGCAGAACGGCTTCTGCCGGGGCATTTTGTCACAACAGGAGTGGAACTAAAACAGTCTGTGTGATCTCAAGAACCCCCAACGATGGGTTTCTCTTTCCTTCTAATGCTTGAATTCAGTATCAAGTATTTTACTGAGGACTTTTACCTCTATGTCCAATTGGGTGTCAGTCTGTATCGCTTCTTTTCTGTTGTACCTTAGTTTTAGAGTCAAATAATTTGAGAAATATTACTGTTAGATCTTCTTTGAAAGTGTGGTATAATTCTACTCCAAATCCTTCTAGACCGGAACTTATTTTGGTGATGAGACTTTTAATTACTGATTCAACCTCATTGTTTGGTATAGGTCTGTTTACATTATTTATTTCTTCTTGGTTTAATTTTGGTAAACCATATGTACCTTGAAATCCATCCATTTCTTTTGGATTTTCCAGTTTAGTGGAATATCAGGTTTTAAGGTACATCCTCATGATTTCCTGGATTTTGTTGGTATCTCTCAATGTTCATCTTTTCATCTTTAATTTTATTTATTTGGATCTATTCTTTCTTTTGGTTAGTCTAGCAAAGTGTTTATGAATGTTGTTTGTCTTTTTAAAGTACAAACACTTTTTTCCCAGTTTTTCTTTGTACTGTCTTGTCTTTTTTCCATTCCTATTGCACTCCAGTCCTCATGTTCTCATCATCTCTAAGCAAGAGAGTTGCTAGCCATCTCTAAACTTCAGTCTTCACAAACAGAAATACACCTAAAAACCTAAAACAGTAGTAGTCATAACACATATTGTTCTTTGTTTTCTCTTAATACTGAATATTTATTTTTAAAAAAACATTTCCACCATGTGTCAAGTGTAGTTTGCAACACTCAAAAGACCGCAGGCTGGTATGCAAACCTTCATTGCTCTACTTAGGAAGTCAGGGTATCACACAGTGGGAAATACATCTTTCCAAGAGGGGCTGAGAGGAACTGACTGTGTTTGGAAACTAAATGAACAAGATGGACAACCTTGTCACATGTCGTGTTTAGCTTCCTCAATAGATGTTAAGGATAGAATTGCTATTACATTAGAGTGCACACATTTTTTTTTAATTGTAAAAGAGTTAAAAGAGTTGAAAACTACCATTATAATCCCAGTCCGTGGATACTCCCAGCTCCCTTCAATGGCTTCACTCAGGACAGCGAGCCAAATGGACAGTTCTGCAAAGGCTACTTCTTTTAATGAAGCATGGAAAAATGACCAAAAGGCAAACAGCTGAAAGAGAAAAGGAAAGGCACCAAGGGTCTGGATATCCCAAAAGGACTAATTAGCCCTTGAAAGATTGTGAGGGTCCTGTTAATGTCCCTTACTTCCTAACAGCACAGTGGGGCTGCCACACAACCAGGGGAGGTCCCCCACACAGGAGAATGAAAGACTCAGCTCTTAACCTTTGTCTCTGTTGAAAGCAGTCTCTGTTTTCCTCTGTTTCTTAGCCCTTTAGATGACCTGAGAGCTGGGAGAAAGGTTTTCTTTATGTCTTTCTTGGCTACATGAATAGAATTTTTACCAAAGTATTAATTTTGAAGGTATCTTTCTTTTTGTCCATCTACAATCTTTCTTTTTTTTGTCATCTAGTTTTATCTAGAATATTAAACACCTAAATAAAGAGAAGAGATAACTAAAATGAAAAGACAGAAAAGATGAAGCAAAGAAATACATTCCAAATCACACTAGAGCTTTTAGCATAGAAAGATGTGCATGCTTGTGTAAGCTCTGTCTCTCTCTCTCTCTCTCTCTCTCTCTCTCTCTCTCTCTCTCTCTCTCTCTCTCTCTGTGTGTGTGTGTGTGTGTGTGTGTGTGTCTGTCTGTCTGTCTGTCTCTCTCTCTCTCTCTCTCTCTCTCTCTCTCTCTCTCTCTCTCTCTCTCTCTCTCTCTCTCTCTCTCTCTCTCTCTCTCTCTCTCTCTCTCTCTCTCTCTCTCTCTTTTTCTCTTTCTCCATGGCAAACATTTCTTACCTGGGATGAGTTCTAAGCATCTGCTTTTTTTATAGGTATAGCCAAGTTCAAATTCTGCTTACAGGGATCATTGCAAGTCTACCATTTGACTTCCTGAAACCTTTCCTGAGGTATAGCTTTTCTCAACTAGGATTTGAACCCACGTGAGAACATAACCTTGGGTGTAAGATGGCTTTGGGTAGTTAGCCTGGACTGTTGGTCCCCTTTCTCTCTCGCTGTGTTTTTCTCTCACCTGTACCAATTCCTGTTTGAATCTTCTCTGTGACCTTCCATGTCTTCTATTTCTCCACCTCCTGAATCTGGTGAGAAGAAATAGCCCGATACTATCCCAACACATTTTATAGTTTAATACTTGACATACTGAGCTATGGCCAACCTCCTCCACACAAGATCAAACCAGCCAAAGTTCTAGAGCAAATGAGGTAGATGGTCTCTAGGCCATGCCCCTTATGGAGGAGCAATAATTGGCAGTGAATAGTTGCTGGAGGCAGGAGGATGATTTTTTTTTTGAGGATGTAGCCACTGGTAGGTTTCCTGTGCTTCAGTGAATGGCCTCACACACATGCGTATATAGACAGCATTACCTGGACTTAGTGAATACCCCTACTCCCTGCAGAACAAAGACATGAAGATAGACAAGACTCATCTAGGGAGTGTGTTGGGGGTGGATAGGGACAGTTGGAGGGGAAGAAAGGGGATATATTAATTACTTTTTGTTGCTATGATAAAATACCATGTTCAAGGCAACTTATTTTGGCTCACGGTTCCAGCAGGGAAGGTCCATGACAGTGAGGGTGACGTCCATGATAGCAGAAGGTAGCCAGGCTAGGAAGCTGAAAGGTCAGTCATCGTCTACACACAAGAAGCAGGGAGGCTGAACTGCAAGTCGGAGCCAAACCTACAACTCTCAGAGCCTACCTCCAGCAATGTACTTCCTCCAAAAGGCCACACGCCCTAAAGAGTCCATAGCCTGACCAAACAGCGCCACCTACTGGGGACCAAGTGTTCAAATACTTGAACCTATGGGGGATATTGTTCATCCAGACAGCTACAGGGGGTAGATGTGAACATGTCCCATTGTCTAAATAAGGAGGAAAGCCATGTGATACCAACTGATGCCTTCAACAGACAGCACATGGTGTGCACAGGTCCATACCCACATACACCAAGGAATGAAAAGTGAAAGGTAATGTTTTATGTTCAATCTTCAAGGTACCCACCCTTTCTTCACCCCTGAGTCTTGCTTCAGCCTTGTCATCATCATTCTTCCAACTGGTCTGTGATTTAGAGGGAACTCTAACAAGAAGGAAGCAAGCCCTTGCCAGAAAACCGCTGAGAACTACTCAGAATGCCGCCAGCACCTCTCACAGAGGGGAAGACTTCCATAGGAGGTTGACGTTCGTTCCGTTGGAATTTCCATAAAGGGCTATAATGAAAGGAGTCCTCCTACTGGCGTTCCCAGGTGTCTACTGCACATCGGAAGATTAAGGATATTTATGTTTAGGGAGCACTGCAGCCACTTAGATGCCTCTCTGGGCAGCTAAGGATGAAGGGCTGTGCTGCTGTTTATCTCTGGCACCAGGACAAGCATGACAGAAATGCAAACGCTTTGGCTTTCCTCCTGGGCTCTGCTTTCTCTCTTAATTGACTCCAAGTCACCTTGTCCGTTGTTCTGATGTTTGAGAAATGTGTCCCTCTCCGGGTCACAGTTTTGAAAGTGTCAACATTTTTTTTTTGTTTCGTTTTGTTTTTCTTTTTTAAAAAAAAAAAAAAAAAATCTACATTTCTAATACTTCAACTCCTTGTATCATTTGAAGCTAGCTAGAGAACATGACATGGCCTGAGACTACATACGGGGATTGTTGCTCTCTTAAGGTTTCTGCCCACGTGTGTGTGTGTGTGTGTGTGTGTGTGTGTGTGTGTGTCTGTCTGTCTGTCTGGAATGATTAGATATCTGTGTTGGTGTGGTTAGTTTTCTAGAGCACCATGGTATACTGTTGCCCTGGATCCTCTATTCATCCCTTGTATGTAGTAGCGCAGTGAAGTGTTCTGCTTCCCGGCTACAGTACTAACGCCTGTCCCTATGCCTTTGTTTGCCATTATGTGCCTGTGCTCCAATGGAGAGGATGGAATGACAGATTTGAGTCTTGTCTTTCTTCACCTATGTCACCATACCTAATACAGCGCAACACTCTCCCCCTCCTTTACTGACCCTGGGATTTTCATGACTCCTCACACATTATAGAGCTGGTGCTATCTTTGTGTCTTCAGCGATAAAGCACCTGCATTCTAGTTTGTTCACCTCACACTTCTCTGGCCAACCAGTACTTTGCATTGTGTCATTAAGTCTTCTTTCCTGAAAGGTTTTCCTTCTATGTGCACCCAACAATGACTTCTGCAGTTATTGCTTCAGAATAAACAGAAGATACCGCCCATTACTCTCCCTTCTTTACAGACTGGAGAGAAAAAAAACCTACCAACTCAGGTAGATACGCTTAAAGCTCTCTTACCCAATACATTTTTATATGCAGCAAGAAAGAAGAAAAACCAAGTAATTGTGTACTCAAAATGTGGCTTCCAAATCCAGCTCTGTTGCCTAATTTGTTTTGATCTTTTAACTAAACCATGTGCCCTAAAGCCAAAGGTGGGAATTCTTTATACCTGTACCCCATAGAAACTGGCAGAGCGCAGCGCTCACAGTGGGCTCAGCCAGTGTGGGCTTGGATTCTGGCTGTTCCAAGGTAAATCCACACCCTCCTGGAAGCACACTTCAATGCATACATGCATCATTTAAGAGGAATGATTTTATAAGAGCTTCCAGGAAATTAGACTGTTCATCCCTGCTCGCTATGCAACCTAGGGCACATTGGACAGGATCTACCCTGCCTGTGGGCTCCCAGCCATAAGATATTTGGGAGCTGACATCCAGCCTATCCACAGATCTCCAACCCCCAGTCAGGGAGCTAATACGCGCTTCCGAGGGAACAGCTTTGATTAATTTGTTCAATGTTCTGCTATCTTGTAGGATGGGTGCTGCTACAAAAAAAAAAAAAAAAAAAAAAAGTGGAGGGTGGAGAATGTTCTTCTGATTCACGGGAAGATTCCATATGGCTTTGCAGGAGCCCAGAAATAAGATCTGACTAGTAAGCATGGACAAGAGTAGTTAATTGAGCTGATACATAGCAGGCTTTATACTAGGTAAGCCTATGCAGAGATGTTAAGGTTTACCTTAAGGTAACAAAATTCTAGTCTATCAGCATACGTGTGTGTGTGTGTGTGTGTGTGTGTGTGTGTGTGTGTGTGTGTATGTGTGTGTGTGTGTGTGTGTTGACACATGAAGGGAAACACACAACGAATTTTAGTTGGTGTATATGTGAGTCAGGACAGAGATGGTTAAAGCATCCGTCTACCAATAATTATGATTATTTACTCCAAAGATGTCAACATGGTGCTTCTGTCTCTTTCTTCTTTCCTTCTGTCCTCCTCTCATTCCTTCCTTCCCCTCTCCTTCGATTCTGTTTCCTCTTCCTCCTTTCTTCTCTTCCTCCATTCTTATTTGGGTTTTTTCCCACATATGTATTACATTAGTGCTATTTAAAAACAGCTGGGTACAGCCCAGAACGCAAAACAAGACGTCTTGTGCTCTGCTCCAGAGATACTGTAATTATTTCTCCACAAGGCACTCAGAAAGTCCGGCAGTGGGAAAGCCTTTGGTCTCCTGCCTCCTCCCCTTCAGCACTGGGCACGCATGGTCTTTCCCACACATTGCTGGTCCTGAGGAAGAAAGAAGAAGAAAACTGAAATGATATGAGGACTTCTATATAAAATAGATTTATATAATCATTAAAGATCGGCGGTACAAAGGGACCTAAAGCTCCCTGAGCCATCGACCTCTTCTCTTTCAAAGAGAATATTTAAACCTGGAAATCTGCAGTGGTTCCCAGTTTGTTTCTTGGCTTAGAGAGGCTAAGTTATTTTTAGAACCCGTTCTGTCCCTTTTAGTCCCAGACTCCAGGAGCCAGGAACAACCAGCTATAACTTTGTTCATCTTGCATACAGAGGATCACCCAGCATGTGGGTAAATATGATCTCATGGTGTTGACCTCAAGTTGTACTTTGTCACTAAATTCATGGTACAAGTTAGAATCTTTACTCATTGGGTCCTTTCTCTCACAGAGTCCCAGTTTATACGGTTGGATCATTTCCAGCTCATGCTGGGATACAGTAAGTACAGGGAAAAATCCCTACCTTAGAGTTCAGAAAGTCTTTAAAAGGTGTCTTCTCAGATATCAGGAAGGTTTTCTGTTTTGTTCTTATGGATTGTGATTGTTCTGGGTTACATTTTTCCCTTTTGTTTTGTTTTTTGTTTTTGTTTCTTGTTGAATCTCATAGTCTCATATACAGCTCTGGCTGGTCCTGAACTTATGATCTTGGCAGAATTAAAGGCATGTGCTTCCACACCCATCCAGCTAGCATTTAATTTTGGAAAGGACCCAGAGGTCTGTGGTTGAACGCATTCAACAGCATTACTATGCTGTGTTGTTTACCGTAGATGTTGTAGGTGATTTCACATGGATGACAATCAAACAACCTATGTTCAGGTTGGCAGGTAAGTTGGGGGGGGGGTTAAGTTTTAACCCTAGTTTTAACATTAATTTTCAAAAAGAAGCAGACAGTATTTTGTAGTCGTATCTCCCATTAGTACTACACACAAACAAACAAAACTAACTTAAAACCTAGACGTTGAAATCAGCAGAAAATGAAGACTTTATGATAATAAAAGTGTAGGAGAAATGAATGAGACTTAAAGAAATTATAGCCAAACACAGACTTATACATTTGTTGGCTTTTGGACCACTTCAGGCTGCTGAAAACACACAATTCGTTCTGCCTTCCGCATTGATTCAATAATTGAATAAGATAATGTTTTCTCCTATTACAAATATTTTGAAGTGACTCCCTCTCATTGAATATATTTTAGATTGGCCTTAAATAAATTGCTTGGAACTTTAAAAATGGGCTTCTTTGAAGCTGCAAAACTTAATTGCCATCTTAACTGTAGCCATTTAAACCCCACTCTGCCTGTCCCTGCTGCCTACTACTTGATATAATAGGCAGCAGAGAAAGTCCTCCTCAAATGTCTCTCAGAAAGTGCATGTCAGCGACGCAGAGCCTTTGCCCTTCGTTTTGCTTTAATGGAAGCTCTAAAGCTGTTAGAAATTAAAGGTCACATGACTGAACATGTATATGGCAATTTGTCCAAATTAACTATTACTGTGGTCTGGTGGGAGAGGATGGGCCATCTGGCTTCATTCCTTATGCAGCGCCCTTCAAGTGAATTTCTGCCAGGTTCAATTATCCTTCATCTAAAACAAAAAGATACATTTCTAGTAATCTTATGGATTAGTTACTGCTCCATTTCAGCCTAATGAGAACTTCCCTTCTATAGCTCATCTATTTCCACTCCGAAAGAAGACAGATACAAATTAGTCCTGAATCCCTATTTTGGAGCAGAGTGAGAGCAACAAACACTAAAGAAATTTACCGTTCTGGGAAGCTGACAGAAGATAAAAAGGATACTGGGTATTCGAAATGTCTTTGGCTGTTTCATCTTAAGAGGAATTACACTCATTCTCCCCCATCTTTCTTCTAAATTGCAAGTTTTTAAAGTTCTAACATTGCACTAGCTTTTTTACAGTTAGTATCTCATCTTGTAGCTGTTAAATAAAAGTCAGGATTGTTCTTGACCCGTTGAAAATTCTCCACAGTTAAAAACAAAGAAAAAGACACTAAGTGATTCATCTTCATGTATAAATTGAAATAAAAGATAATTATACCCGTTCTTTTAACTGCCTCCCTCCTAGCTTTTCATTATGAAATGGGTATATGTATAAAATCGCAAGCACATCCAAACATGCCGTCCATCATAAAACTTAACAGAGATGTCCACTGCCGTAGCTGAGTGGCCTGACACCGAACAAAAATGAAGGAAGAACAAAGATTTCACAGTTTCAATGACACATTTTTTTCACAAAAAAAACCCACAAAATATTCTATATCTTGTCGTCTTTTATGACAATACAATTTGTATATTAGTTGTTTTGATTTGGGATGGTTTCTGTTGTTTCATTATGTCAAACCTTTTATTTATTTATTTGTTTGTTTATTTATTTAGCCAAGATTCTATGCCCCTGCCTCGCAAAAAAAAAAAAAAAAAAAAAAGGAGACAAAATTAAGCTCCTTTGCTTCTATAAACCTTAATCTGATTTGCTGTGCCTTTAGTATCTAAGTATGCAATCCCCCAGGCCTTATCATAGCAAGGTAACTGCTATGGACTGTTGTTTTACCCTCAGCAGAAGCCCAGGCAGATAAACAGAGAAAGGCTAAGGCAAAGGCAATGTTCCCTGCTCTGTTTCTCTAAGCCAGTGAGTGATATGAAGGAAAACTGATTCCATTTTTAATCTCTTCAGATTTCCACATATACAAAGCTTTTCCTCATAGCTTAAGTACTTTGTCTTAAAGTAGCTACACTGCCAAAATAAAAGCCTTAATTAAGGCTGATTGCAGGATGCTAGGAAAGATTGGGCTGCAGTATTTAGGTAAACAGGAAGTGAGCTTGAAATAGATCTCTCCTCCCTAACTTTCCAATTACTTACTAAATGTTTCATTGAAACCTGTTTTTGCCTTCTCCTGCCTGCTGAGGGGCAAGTATCTAGTTTAGAGATAATTACATAGTGTATCCAAATTTTTAAGTATAAAAAGGTTGGACAGAAATAACTACTGCATGATCTAAGATTTTCACCCTGACTTGTACATTCCTTGTTATTTTAAAAATAAGGAAGTAATTAAAGAGAACAAAGAAAGAAAATACTTGCTATAGCTTGAGATGCTGAGACTTATGTTACTTATTGGCTCATAGAAAAAAAGACAAATCATTAAGTCAGAGTTACCACAGTCAGACCCTAGATCTCTTTTGCATATGAAGATTGGTAGGTAGGCAGATAGAGGATAGATAGATAGATAGATAGATAGATAGATAGATAGATAGATAGATAGATAGATAGACAGATAAATGTAGCTAGACAGATATAGATGGGTAGACATACAGATGGTTAAGAGAGAGAGAGAGAGAAGATAGATGATAGATAGATAGATAGATAGATAGATAGATAGATAGATAACTTGATTGATTTATTGTTACACATCTGTATGGAATTTGATTCAGACATGTTCCAGAATCAAAGCACTTGTTGACAAATAGCCAGATGGCGAGCCTAATTGTTCCACTTCCTTCATGTGTTTAAATATTTTACTGAAGTTGAAGGAGTGTGGTAGAAGACAAGTTGCATGTTAACAGCGAGATTACACAACCTCCATTTGGAATGCCTGGCCTGCCTCTTCATCTCTACGAATCTTCCTCTTTGGAATATGTCTAGGACAGGGCTCAATTACTAGATAACATTCAGATTCAAACTGTTTCGTGAGAAATAAAATATTAACTATAGAGGAAACTGTGCTAAAATTGGATTACTGATGTTGACAGTGGCCAAGATTTTTGAGTATATATAAACCAGTCATAAAATATTGGTTGTCAGTAACCAAGATTTTGAGTAATGCTATTTTTCACCTTTCCAATATGTTGTTATTTCTACCCAAAGTATTGTTGTCTATTCTTAGAGAATCAAACAAATAGATCTTTATTTTCTTTCTGAAGAAAGAAAGGAAAGAAGAGCAAAAAGGAAAGGAGAGAGATAGAGGACCAAGAAAAGGAAGGATGGAAGGAAAAGTAAGAAGGCAGGAAGAAAGGGAGGGAGGGCAGGAGGGAAGGAGGAAAGGAGGAAGAGAGGCTGGCAGGCAGGCAGACAGGCGCACAGGCACACAGGCAGGCACACGGGCAGGCTGGCTGGCTGGTTGCCGAGGTGGCTCAGCAGATAAAGGCAATAGCTACCAAGCCTAACAATATGATTTCCCTCCCAGGATCCCCACAAGTTACAAGTTCTCCTTTGACTTTCATGTTCATGGCATTGTATGCATATTCTCTCCCTTTCCTCCTCCTTCCCTTCCTTTCACCTTCCTTCCTCTATTTCTCTCTAAATAAAGAATGTAAAAACTTTCAAGATAGAAAAAGCTCAATCTACCATCCATGGGATGAGATGATGACTTCTATAACTGTTTCCAAGAATTCTGACTGATGAACTATGATCTGTGATGAATCTAGGAAGTTGTATTTGGTTTTGAAATTCCAAACACGATTATCTAAATAGTCTCTTGAAGCTGCCAAGACAGTAGTAAGGACCCTTAAATGGCGAGGGGAGCAGAGATCCATGGATTCCTTCCCACTCTAGGATTATAGCTGAAGTACGAAGCTGGCATGGCAAGCAATAGGGATGGCTGTCCATGGCTTTGAGGTGTGTGAAGGACTATGGGTGAAGATAACTGAGCAATCCACTAGCAAAGCTTAAGAGTCTTGCTCAAGCACTGTCTGTGTCCCCCACTCTAAATCTTCTTCACATTCATAAAACTGTTTTGTCCTTGACATCACACTGATCCATACAGACTCCAATGGCCAAGAGAAATGGGGTCATCTGTTTCCCCCAGAGAACAGTAACCACCGCCATATTGACCAGAGAACGAGAAAGCCACGAATGAGGACTGTTAAGGTCATCCTAGAATGAAGAAAAAGTAATGTGGGCCCAATTGGACACTTCAGGTGTGCAGGGGTTCTTTATACTGCTTCTGTTTTTGGGAGACACCAGGGGGACCCACTAGCTAATAAAAATATGTCCCAAAACCTCAAAATTCAACTCAGCAAATCTACATATAAGAAATGACGGTCTAGGCTGGGGATGTAGATCTGTCATAGAGAGCTTGCCTAGCATGTGCAAGGCCCAGGGTTTTCCATCCTGCACTGAAAAATAAAAAGAAGGAGGGGGAGAGAAATGAGAGTTCCAAGATTGTGCTTCTATAGAGAACTTCTGAGGTGAAGGCCACCAATGACTTTCCTCAGTAATTATAGGACAGGAGAGCTTAAAACTAACTTGACACAGGAACACATACACAGGAACTCAATCCAATAAGCTGTGAGAATTTGGGCAAACCGAATCCGGGCTCTTAAACCAGAAAATCAGGCTAATAGGTGCCCCCTGTTACAACAGTCTCTGGTTTAAACTATATAGTGTTATGGAGCATCTTGGGCCAATCATTGAAAGACATTTTTCTCTTTTATCTGTCCTTCTTGAATTCCTACAGGGAACAACTATTCATATTATTCCTTAGGAAGCAAAACTGATTTAGATCTTTTTTAAAATTCAAAATACATGGGGATAGAGATTTGAGGTCATGTCATAAGAACAGACACTCACAGACCAGTAATAAAGTGAAGGATTTTGACCATGAATGCAACAAATCTAGGATCTTGATAAAGCTCATTTAACTCCATGACAAGTGCTCTTTGGTTACACTTGCAAGGTACAAGTGGAAAACAGCCACCATCCCTGTCAGCTAACAAGAGTTTCTAAGTCATTCACTGTTTTGCATCTTCTTCTTGGAATTAAAAAGACATTGAAGTGTGGCAATAGACTGAGGAGGTTCCCAATCGCCTGCACTGACATATTGGCCCCACTATGCTGATGACATTCACCCAAGATGTTGGTCTAGCAGCCAGCCATGTATGTTCATGACACAGATACCTGCCATCCCTTCACACTGCATCTAAAATACTTTTGCAGGTAGATAAATATTGCTATGGTTGAAAGTATCAAGAAGAAGAAGAAGAAGAAGAAGAAGAAGAAGAAGAAGAAGAAGAAGAAGAAGAAGAAGAAGAAGAAGAAGAAGAAGAAGAAGAAGAAGAAGAAGAAGAAGAAGCCGCCTCTAAAGGCTTCCATGCTATTCACTCCTTTTGGACAGTTTCTGTTTCCTAAACTCCTGAAGTATCAAGCCTAAGATGGTGACATCACTTCTACATAAATCAGACCCTTCATCATTTACTTTTTTAAAAAACGATTTTAAAAATTATTTTTAGCTGGCCAAGTGTGGTGGCACATGCCTTTAATCACAGCACCCAGCAAGCAGAGGCAGGTGGATCTCTGTGAGTTCGAGGGCAGCCTGGTCTACAAAAAGAGTTCCAGGGGAGTCAGGGCTGTTACACAAGAAAACCCTGTCTTGGGGGTGCTAAAAAATTAGTACATGTGCTGTGCACACATGTGAATGTGCACATGTATGTGTGCATGTGTGCACAAGTGAGTGTGTGTGTGTGCGCGCGTGTGTGTGTGTGTGTGTGTGTACCAATGTGTATAGGTGCTGAAGGCCAGAAATGCAAGTAGGATCCTTTGGTGTGTGAGTTACAGGCTGTTGTAAGTAGCCTGGTTTGGGTATAAGACTCAAAGTCTGGTCCTCTGGAAGAACAGCAAGTGTTTGAACCTCTGCTGTGTCTCTCTAGTTCCCTATGTTTACGTTTTAGTTGGACAGCATCAAGAGACAAGCAGGTGACAAAGGAAGTGGGGTGCAGTCAAGCAGGAAGAGTAGCTCTCCCCGCGTTCTCTGATTAAATCTCCCAGGGAGTTTGAGATGCCTGGCTATGACAGTTTCTAACTATTCACACCAGCAGAGACTGAACATAACTTTTATAAAGATGCCCCAGAATCACCTTTTACTGGCTGAGAGTACAAGAAATACTTTGCTGGCTTGGTGTTAGTGAAACATCAAAGTCTTTGCTTAGAAAGCTGTTCCGTTTCCTACCTGTTTGGTGTGCATGAAATCAGCGCGCCCAATAAAGTAAGAAGGCTTGTTAGAAAGAGCAGCTAGATTCTGGTGTTCTTTATGAGTGGGCAGCTGCCACAGAAGAGATCAAAGCCACCCTCAGTGAGGTCTGGACATCTGTTTTCTTTTTACCCAAAGTGTTATTTGGTTGGTTGGTTGACAACATCAAAGCTTCTGGCCATTACTTCTTTGGTCCACATGGGACCAAATTCATTTTACTAATCCATCTGGTCAACGATGCAAATGTTTTCCATAGCTGCAGGTCAGCAACGGGAGTAAAACGAAGACTCTTAGAATGAAATGTGTGCTTTAAGGGCAATTTTCCTTACTAACCTGGGTGTAAAGAAGCGCCTTAGTTTATTGCAGGGTCACTTGTTTTCAGTGAGATGTCTTATAAAGTATATATAGTCAAGGAAAAAGGATTCTCTTCCTCCTCCTCCTCCTCCTCCTCCACCCCTTCCTTCTCCTCTCCTTCCACTCACCTTTGTTCCATTATCATTTACATGATGTATTGTTCGTCCACTTAAAACATACAGTTTAATAGGCTTAAATAGAACAGAATTGCACAGGTTTTAATATTTTCCATCACCTGAGACTGTACCTTCCCCCACTATCATCACTCTCCATGGCCCAGTAACCTGGTCCTAGACAAGTATTGACCTGCTGTCTTTGTCTAAATATTTTGACCCTCTCATACACATGGAATTAAATCCTACCAAGTCCTCTTTGACTGGCTTCTTCTGTTGATATAATATTTTCACAGTTCATGATAATATAGCATGTCTCAATATCTTATTACTTTATATTGCAACAAAATATTCCACTTATGTGTGTGCCACCTACTATATTTATCCTTGTATCAATTAAGGGACATTTGTGTTGTTTCTAATAGGTGCCATTATGAGTAACGCTGTTTTATATATTTGCATAGGGGTATATATGTGAAAATATATCTTCCTGGTTCGTGGATATAGTCCAGAATTCCTAGGCTATATATGTTAAGTTGGCTGTTAACTTTTTTGAGAGACTGCCAAGCCATTTTCCAAGGCAGCAATGGAATTTTACATTCTCACCAGCAGCATATGAGACTTTTAATTCCTCTACATCCTCATAAATATTCATTACTGTCTGCTCTTTTGATATTAGCTCTCCAAATAGATGCAAGACAAGCTATTTGTGGTCATGATTTGCAGTTGCCATTTCATACTCATGGTTGATAATGTTGAGCATGTTTGTATGTGTGTTGAACGTTTGTATTTGTGTGTTTTCCCTGAAGAAATGCCTGCCCCTATCCTTTGTCTATTTTAAACTAACTTAGATGTTGTTTTATTACTGATTTATGAATTTTCCATATAGTCTAGATACAAGTTATCTATCAAATATATTATTTTCAAATATTCTCTAATTCTATTTAACTGTTCTCTGATTGTGTGTTTCCTAGTTCGAAGAACAGTGAACTCTTTTTTAAAAAGTCATGAGTCACAATAGAGATCATAGAGCATTTTTCAAAAAATATACATCTCCCAACAAAATCCTAATAATACAAAAATAAGAGCATAGAGAATATAGTTATTAGGGGTCCTTCAATCTTGTTCCAGCAATATTATTGTTTGCATATATGTGTATGTTTATATATACACATGTATGAATATATTATATATTTATGTGTTAATGAAAGGATGAAAACATTCATAGTTTGTTGTCTTAACACTAGGTTTGCCCCAAACACCAGGTATATAAATGATAATATACTCAACTCAACCTTTACTAAGATACAAAAGTCACTAAATTCATAATATCAAATGATTATTTTACAGCTTGTCCATTTAAATGTGATTCCTAAATTTAAGATGATGAAAAGTAAAATGTTCTCCTATGCCACAATAAACCAGCTATGATGAACAATCCACACCAAACATCTTGAAACCTTCATTCGGCTTCGGTCACATTTTACATTTCACGCTTCTGTCTCCAAGACATAAGACTGATGTTGGAAATTCACCATCACAATAGAACCTACATCTTGAGTTTTTAATGTAACAGTGCTGTGTTTGAGAAATCAGTGCTGTGCTCCCTGCAGCTAATATACTGTGTGACCTTTGGCAAGCATGAAGTTCTCCCAGCCTAGACCCACCATCTAGAAATCTACAAGTTTCCAAATATTGGTCTCTCTGGTCTACAGGATTTTCCTGACTGACCTCTGAGATTATCTGCAGTTGGGATTAAATAAACAGTGGGACCTAGACAATGAGATCCCTTGGTGTCCAACTGAGCAATGATAAATCTCTTGTGCATTTCCTGTACCAGGAAGAAAAGATGACATAGAATTCATTTTCACTAACATGATCACTGTGAGCAGAGAATTCAGAATACGTTCAGTGCTCGGCCCCACCCCTAATCCCTGTAACCTATACAGGGTAATAATGACCCATTTCACATTTGTGCTCAAGGTTTTGTCAAAGCTGTTCATGAAGATTAGCCTTCTCATAACATTAGTTTGTGGGATTCTGGTTTACGTTGTTCTGACAACTTTGAATGGAACTTGATAAAAACACAGAACCAATTAAATCTTGTTCCAATGTAATATGCCAGAGTAGACCGTAATCTTTCGCCAGTCAACGCCTGAGTGTTTACAGGGCTCCCAGTGACTCAGAGTCAATATGAGTAACTAACATACACACACACACACACACACACACACACACACACACACACACACACACACACGCACAGAGAGAGAGAGAGAGAGGACAGACAGACAAACAGACAGACAACCATCCTTATATGGAGAGTATTATTTTCTGAAGCAAAATTCAGATCGCACCTGCTGGTAATGGAGTCTAATGCAGTGTCAATCATGGGAATGTAAGACCTATAAGTACTATATTTTATACCACTAGAAAATGCCATGAGCATCTCCCCAAAAAGACCTGCAAAGAAAAGTTTACTCTTTTACATTTTAGTCCTAAATCCAATCATGCAAGCTGGCCAGTACTCAACTACAGGAAAACAGAGGTGTTTTCAAAGTCCGTAGGCAAGCAGTCTACCAGCATTTATTGGTAGTATGAAATGGAAGAACAGGATGGGTCTATGTAAGGTGCTGTGCAGTCACTTTCGTCACTCACTGTCACCATGCAACGGTTTATGTCATCACTAGAGAGGTCCTTTATTCAGAAACTATGTTTTCAATAGAAAACTCAAATTGTAAGCCACACTATATTAATCAGAATGTTATCTTTAAACAAATCGACTGGTGTTCAGACAAACAAACAAAGCCCAACACTTATCTGTGTGGAGAGAGAAAAATGTGTATATGCTTGCCAAAATGGATTCTTGACTGTGGACGCCTCACTGCCAGTGCCCTAGGTGTTCTTGGACCTGTTTTACCCAGTGCTGAAGTCAGAACCCTTGAGTAAGACAAGAGAGTAGATTATTTACCCTTGCTGGTTATAGGGGCCAGCCTGCTATTCACATTCTTTCCTAGACTTTAACAGACCTCTTGACTTTACTGGGAAACCTCTAAATGTATGAGTGATGATGTAAGTTAGAGTACTTGGGAAAAAAAGAAAGAAAGAAACCTTTTGAAAGGTGCCCCGGAGCCACTTCAACAATCTAAAGGAAACTAACTCTCATTCAAGAGTCCCACTTAGAAAGGGAGAAGCCCACGCCTTTACAGAAAATCAGCTTTCTACGTGAAATTACACTAGGGTGCAGGAGGAGCAGACATTTCCGCCTTACGCAATAGCCTTCAATCAACTAAGATGAAGAGCTGGCCTCTCCAAGAACTCTCATCCGTCTTTCATTTCCTGGTGTAGATAGGGAAACTCATGGTACAGAAATAACTGAGAAAAAAATAGCTGAGCCCCTAATCCAAGAGCTCATCTTCATTGTTTAGTGTCTAGAAAATTCCCACAGAAGCTTCTGACTCTAAATATTTTTTTTCATTTTCTTCTGTGGCTAACTTAGGTGATGCCAACCAGTAACTTTGGCCATGGGGAAAGGCTCTACACTGGAGATAGAAAGCGTGTAAGCGCAGGGATGGAGAGGTGGCTCAGTGGTTAAGAGCACTGATTGTTCTTCCAGAGCTCCTGAGATGAATTCCTAGCAACCAAACACGTGACCATCTATGATGGGCTCTGATGCCTTCTTCTGTCCTGCAGGCATACATGCAAATAGAACACTCATATGCATAAATAAACTAAAAAGAAAAGAAAGAAAGGAAATGCATGAGCTCTTACTCCTGCTGATCAATTGCCCCTATCTAACATCTCCTGGGCTATGTGTGCTTGCTCTGACAAGGGAGGGAAATGGCTGAGAAGGAAGCAGCTTCTTAAGGAAGGAAGTGGGTAGTCCAGGAAGAATAAACCAGAACCTTCCCAAAATAGAGTTCACCTTTGACCAGCTCTTCAAGTGTCCTGATTTGAGTACACGTTCTGGTGGACTGAAATACACATGTGCAAGCCTGCCTAAAGCCTATCATTGTCCATCGCCTCTAATATTTTTCTGAATGTCATGTCCTTGACATCAGTAAATGTGAGATGCAGCTCAATTGGCATCATTTGCCAGAAGATTCTATCTTCTTCTAGCTAAGAATCAAAACATTAAGGAAGCTCCATTGCCAATTTATTTCAATCAGGGAGGGGGTGTCTTTTTAAGACACGACACTGAAAATAGATGGGTTACAGTTTATGTTTCAAACAATCAACACCTTCAACTTTAGATTGCAAATAGCTGTACTTTTTGTTCCTGCCCTTGAAGAGCCCCACCACCCATGTCAGGGTATAGAAGTGATTCTTTTTCTCGTCTCCTATGCCCAAGTAATTTTTTTATAATCAGAAGTCTCAAATCTTTCATCAAATAGATTGTTTGTGTTTTGTATACTTTGTCTATGTGTTTTGTTACATGCCTCAGTAGGTGCAATAATTCTAAAATCTGCCTAGCTTAATTTTGGCGGTCTAAGGTATATGGATGTGAGAAGAAATAGCTTTTGCCCATACTTTAAGTGTATTTTTGTTTTTATTAAGCTTGGTTTCAGACATTCCTTACATTTTTTTAAAAAATCTTTTGATTTGTTTTTGCTTTAATGTGCCATGTAAAACTCTCTACCTTTTTTTACTGAAGCATATTCACCTCTGAAAAAATTAAAAACAGCAGGAATCGTTAAAGCCAGTTTTAAAGACCTTAAAGCTAAAGGAAAACTTTCAAATCATAAAGCTCTATTTCAGATATGTATAGTGCTAACAGACCAATAAAATGGAGTGTTCGTTCTTTATTAGATACCGCCATTCCAGTTGGTTTTAAACAACCAGTTCATTCTTCTATTACATTTCCTGGAGGGAAGGGGTTATTTCTAAGGGATGCTTCTTGCTGATCAGTGTTCATAGTTGCTTTTGAGGCTAAGTTAAAATGAAGTTAGTTGTATGTGTTCTCCTTTTACCACTGTTAAGGAATGTTATTGGTTCTGTGTTTGTAATCCCTTTCAAAATAAGGATACAAGAAACAATCAAAAGCAGACATCACAGTGTCTGGAGAGATGGCTTAGAGGTTAAAAACTGGTACTATTGTTGCAGAGGACCTGGGTTTGGGTCCCATCACCTGCTGAGTAGCTCACAACTGCCTGTAGTTCCAGCTCCAGGGGACCCAGCACCCTCTTCCAACTGCCGTGGACCCTTTATTCACATGTGTCTGCACCCGTACAAACACAAACAGATAATCAAATTAAATCTTTAAAATATCACAAAAACCAGTGACGATGTTATTTAAAATTTGCGTTAATGTTTGTGAACAACAGCGCAGGTGGATTTTATGCAGTGATACTGTGGAAGATATTAGGTACCAACTTTCAGACTTGCAGGGGAGCAGGGTGGGGGAATCTAGTCTGATGGATTAAAAGAACATCTCTCTTTATTTACCATCTACATATTTATCATCTATTTATGTATCTATTTAAATGCTTCACACCATCCATTTACAGAGCAATAATGTGATTTCTCTTTTTTTTTTCCAAAGGAAAAAGTTAAGGCAGAAATATTTTGAAATATTATAAAAGCTCACATTAATTAGTCATTGATAGGACTTTGATTTTATTTGGGCTGTTGGACTGTAGATCCAGTTTCCGTTATTATAGTGGGAAAGTAAGAGTTAGTACTCAAAAAAAAAAAAAAAAAAAAAAGGAGAAAATGGAAAAAGAAAGAAAAAATGGAAGAACAACAAAATGCCAAGCCAGTGGGCGCCAGAAGCTAAAGGAACTGATGGTGAGGATTGAGCAACCATGAGGTGCTGCTTAAATTTGAGAGACCGACTTGAATTTTTAGCAAATGGAGTTTGGAATTTCTGACAAAATAATAGGATGCCGACACCCCAGGCAGAAGTCAAAAGCAAAAGGTGTCGAACCTAAATAATATACCTACCTATATGTTAGACTGAATCCTAATTTGGAACACACACTCTTGAGTTCAACCCTTTAAATATAACTCAAAATCCACTGATAGAATAGTGTACACTGGGACAATCTAAATCCAGAGCAAAAAGAAAATAATCTACACTTCTAAACATTTTAGGTTAAACTTTCCTACCACCATTAGGAGGGATTTCAGATACAAGGTTTTCACTTGATGATGGCAAGAGCACATCATTGTTACATGTTTCTTGGTGTAGTCTGTTCACACAACTAACATGTTGTACTGCGCTGTGCCACAAACACCAAAGTTTTCCAAACCAACACTAACTGATGAAAATAATGCAATGGCCTCCTTACACATCACAATTACACCTTTGTCCTCAGGGAAGAGTTTAACTTCCCTGGGCAATGCTGGCCTTGACCTTCCAATGCAGAGCCATTGGACGTCATCTTTTCCCATCAGCTTCAGCAGACTGCTGAGTCAGGATTCTGGTTGTCAGCCAGATTTTGAAGCTTTTCCCAAATGTAGACGTGTTTATTTGGGAGCCATCAGTGGTGATCATCTGGAATAAATGTAGGATGGTAGTACATTTGCTTAGTTTATAGAGAACACTTGTGAAAGATGATATTACCTCAGCTCCAGGCTGAGAAAAACCAAGGAGTGTAAAGTATCTAAGAATTGAAGGCTTGAAAGATCGTATGCTTGGCTGACTGCTAACCCGTTGCAGAAATCTGAAAGGTGAAGTTGAAAACAGAGTCACATAGCACTCTCTTATGTGGGGCTGCACTTCATCCCTCTATCAGCAATCTGTCTTGCTGACAGATCCCACTGTGGTTGCCTGTCAGTGGACCTCTTCTGCAGGACACACACACACACACACACACACACACACACACACACACACACAAACGAGGTTGTTGATCTCCATGTGAATATTCTTTCTCAATCTGTGTTGAAGGTTGTACTTTACTGCTACAATAAATCAAAAGTAAACTGTACATATTTAGTTCTTACAGTAATGATGAATGGATTCGCTTTGGATACAGAAAAAATAAATATGCTGTGTGGGTCCTTATGTCTCCTCTCCACAAGGGCCCTGTATTTGCAAATCATATGTTTTTTTTTTAATGATGGTACAGTGATCCAAATGAACATGTACCTTAAAGTCACAGAAAAAAATAATATTTTATAGTAGTGTTCAAAGAATGTAATACTTTACTTTTTATGTTTAGTTACTGATCACTAAATGCAATGATTTGGGACTGTTTGGTCTCCGTGAAGACATATTTTGTGCTTTTATTAATTATGCCAGGATCAGTATTATAGAGATGTTCTTCCCCTTGAGAAGTTGTTTTCCATAACTTCCTCTCCCATGCCACTAATTTACTCTTTGTCTCTGGATGTACCTATTTCTCAGAAGCAAAATCTTATACTGCATGGCCTTTTGTGTCTAACATTCTGGAGGGTAAAGAAAATGAATGAGGGTATCACTTTATGTCCCTGTCTGCCATAGAACTTTCTATGTAAACCAAGCTGGCCTGGCAATCAGAGATCTCCTGCTTTAGCCTCCAGCCCAAGTGCTGAGTTTGAATGCATGTGCCACCATACCTTCCCTTTGAGAAGAGATAATGTTTAGTTGTTCGGGCATACTACACTTTAGCCATCCACTCACTAGTTCATCAATGGGTGTCTGAAATGTTTCTACATTTTAACTATATGAAGAGTGTTGCTATAGAAGTGTTTATGCAAGTTTGTATTTGAGCACTCATAACACCGTGTGTGTGTGTGTGTGTGTGTGTGTGTGTGAGAGAGAGAGAGAGAGAGAGAGAGAGAGAGAGAGAGAGAGAGAGAGGGAGAGAAATGGAATCAAGGCTCCTGCTCATGCTGAGGAAGTGTTTTTCTGCTGAGCTGTATCCCTTGACCTCCCCAACTGCTTTAAGAGACTTCACACAGCTTGAGCTTTCATCACAGAGTACAACTTCTGCAGTAGTTGTTTTCCCTTGGGGAGGGCCCTTGTGAGTCCTGTTAAGTTTCAGAAGCTTCCTAAGCCTTGTAAGTTCTGTTTACTTCCTGAGTCTTTTGAGCATTCTTCCTCCCTAGGGGACGGGGAGGGGATACAAGGCTGTTTCAATTCTGAAGAAATAGCTGCCCAAGAGATCTACAAGTAGGGTCTACAACTTCCGTTGAGTTTTGTCTTTGTGCAGAGCACCTTCAAGGATAGTCATAGTGCACCATGCTGCACCATGGGAGACACCCATGTCCTGGGTCACTCAACAGAAGAACAATGGCAAACTAAGCCAGAGGTTCTCAGCCTGGAGCAATCTTTTGTCCCAGGGGTCATCTTAATATGTTGAGAGGTTTTTATGTTTTTAATTTGGTTAGCAGTATCTACACTGCTGAACAGCATCCAATGCACAGGACAACTCCTCACAACAAAGAATTACTTGATACAAAACGAGGTTGAGGAGCTAAGCTCCAACCCTTTGTTAAGAAAAATATTTCAAGCGACAGACCTCTTAGGGAAGTGAGTGTGAAGGAATGGCCACTTCAGCATACCATGGGGTCCTGGCAAGCTCAGCTGACTGGAAATGTGGGGCGATGAGGGTAGTAAGAGCACTGGGGTGTGTTGAGAGGAGATGCAGGGAAGTGGTAGAACTTAAAAGTGAACCCGAGCCAAGTAGAGCAAAGAATGTGCTGTGACAAGGAGCTAAGTGCTGTAGAATTCAGAACTTGACTCCAGCTCTACTGCTTCCATTCACTAGGGCTTGGAGCCGGTCAGAGGCGTTTTCTCAAAGCCAATGAAAACTCTCTGGCAAATGGGAATCATCTGAAGGTCTCTGACATGGAAGAGTTAGTATCGGATGAGACCCTCTTGTAAAATCCTTTCTAACTTCAACTACAGAGTACTGCTGTTAACTTTGTCATCGTGGTAGCTACTGAACTGAGTTGGTACCTACAAGAGTGAGAACCTTGGAGACTGGGCAAGAGAGGAGGGGCAGGTGTGAGGAGATCATCTAGAGCAGAAGAGCAGTTAGAAAGCAGCAAAGGAAGAGCCACCATGCCCTGGTCTGCAAGAGAGATGGGGCCGGGAAGAGAAGCCACTTGGGAAGCCTTTCTAGCAAATTGCGTAAGAGATGCAGAGGTCCAGGTAGAGCCAGCTGCTGTTGCCAAGGCCTGGAGACCAGAGCCTAGAGAACAATGAGTTGACTGGAAAGACAGTCCTGGTGGGCACAGGGAGGAATAGTTTGCAGCCTTTTGTAGAGTTGGGCAGAAAAGTTAGCAGGTGGCTCCATGGGCTTCTTTTCTATCCTCAAATAATGAGACAGAACAACAGTTGAAAAAAAAATGCATACAGTTTCCAATGGGCATCTAAATTCTAAAGATAATCAGTAGGGTTTCAAACATAATTGGATAATAAATCTCCCTTGAATAAAGTGATATCTTTAACAATACTGTAAATGACACTATTTTTAAAGCATGCGTATATAGTAAAATGTACTGTTTCTTTGCTTAGTGCCTCTTTCCTCCACATGTGATAAATATTTAAATTCAAATTCTACCAGTTCCATACACAGAGAGAAAATTTTTGCATTTTCAGTCTTTAGTGTAGAGCATATAGGGCATGGTTCTCTTAGCATGTATGTTCCAAAGTAAAGAGACTCAAGGCTGGTTTTTGTTGTTTTTGTTTGGTTGGTTGTTGGTTGGTTGGTTGGTAGGTAGGTTTGGTTTGGCTATTTTTCATTGCCATAACACTCTGTTAGAATAATACCCAACACAGTCTAACCAGCATTCAGTATTTACTGAATGGATGGATGGATAGATGGATGGAGTAATCAATGAACTAGCAAAGGCATATGTTGTATTGCGCTCTTGCCAGGCAGTTGAGTGACTGGACAGTGCTGTCTACTCTGTGTTGTTGGGTATGGCAGTATCTGACCCCTCCTCATAATCTGAAGCTCTGAATGAGTTCATCTTGCTGAGACCCATCTGTTGTCACTCATTTGTTACCACAGGCTCTCAGACCTGTAGTTTTCTCCTTTTTCCCTCTTCGGGAACCCAGCAGAGGTAAGTCAGTAAGTTAGAAGTGGATGAAGATAAGCACACAAAGGGATCAATTTTCACCCCTCGGAAGTGGCAATCTGCAATCCGTCTGTCTCCTTGCACCTTTCCCCAAGAGAAGTATTTTCATGTTCATGAAGAAAAACACTTTGGGACCTTAGAGGGGAGAAGAGGGTGTGGCTGGCAGGACCATCACAGCCAGGTCTTCTCAAGCCAAGGCACTGCAGAAAGAAGGGCTCTTCAGTAACACTTGACAAGGTGCCAATTCCAAGGTGATAAGAACAGCCTGGGGCAACAACAGCCACAGTGACCACTGGCTGCATTTCTCAGTGCAGAGCCCACATGGTCTTCCTCACAAGGCAAAAGGCAGAGTGACCTTGAAAGCTTGCCAACAGAGTTCTGGAAATTACAAAAGCAACTTTCCTGGAATTGTTCAAACAAAGCAAGACCTCCAAATGGATCATAGAAGGATTCTCTCCTGGTTAGATGGACCCTCACTTGAGTATTTTCCTTCACTTCCGCCATGATGATGACTACCCAGGTCTGACAATGTCACTTCACTACCTATATGACTTGTCAGATTATTTTCCATATACTTGAAGCCTTCATTTAGCATGGGAAAAGAAACCCGGGTATAATTTATTCAGAGTATATCATCTTATTTAAAAATAAATGAAAAGTACTTATATGAAATGCATTAAATTAAAAATGCCATTAGACACTCGTTTGAAGTGTCATGGCACAGTTAGGGCCCTGCTGCAGGCCTCGCTGTGACTCCTAGGTGACAAAGGTCCATCAGTGTCAGAACCAAGGAAGAGAGAGAGAGACAGAGAGACAGAGAGACAGAGAGACTGAGGGCCCTCTTCACCGGGCAGTGGCTGTCTCTTTCATTTTATATTTGACACATGGAGAAAACAACTTAATTTTTTTTACTTTTTAAATATAATGTCTTTTAAAAGTTCTTTTAAAGTCCTTGGAATTAGTACTGTTTCTGAACATCTTCAAGACTCTATAATTTGGATAGCTCCTAAAAATTTGAAAAGTCCCAATACAGTAAGGAAGACATTATTCTTCTCTTCTGTCTCTGCAGAACATACACACACACACACACACACACACACACACACACACTCTAATGGGTGGCCGTTTCTGTGTGTTTGGAGAACTGAAGAGTGACAGGTGTGAGTTGCACAGCTGTGCATCTTCACACTATGGGTGGCAGCATGGTAATCACCTATGTGTTCATTTATGCTTTATGACCAATAATAATTTCTGAGAAAAGTTCTCTTTGGGGGAGGTGCTTCTAAATTCATTTTTTAAAATCTAGTTAAGATTGATGTTTCCTTGCAGAGTTTTTATGTTTAATTTTTTTTTTTTTACCTTTTCTCTGAGAGAAACCAAAGAAATAATAATACATTAATATTCATATTTTATTCTCACTACATTGAATGTCTTTTCTTGAGATCTGAAGATATATAAACAAGGCAAAAGCTGGTTTTAACTCTATGAGATAACAAAGAAAGTGGCACAGATAATAGTTTTAACCTGTGACCTTGAGAAAGGCCAAGCTTAATTAGATCAAATGAAAATGAGTGAAGGCCAAAACTAGAAGCCAGCATTTAGTCGAATGGAAAATACTTCTGGGCTTCTGCCTCTCAGAACTGCCAGCCTCACAAGCTGTCATGGGGTGACACTGGAAATGTTTCACGTATCACAGAGATAGCGAGAGGATTAAAGGCATGTTTGAAGTTCTTGGAACTATTCTAAGAAAGCTACTCCAAAAAACAGGGCAGTGTCCACAATATTGTACTGTCCAGCATTCAAAACAGGCAGTGGGGTGTGTGTGTGTGAGAGAGAGAGAGAGAGAGAGAGAGAGAGAGAGAGAGAGAGAGAGAGAGAGAGAGAGAGAGAGAGAGAGAAGAGAGAGAGAATATCACATTATAATTAACATTTATAAGTCAATCGTCTTTGATAAAAATGAGTTTCAAAACCAATATGAGAGGCTGGAGATGTGGTTCAGTGTGTTAAAAAAAATACTGGCTGTGCAAGCATAAGGATGTGGCTGTGAATCACCATGCCTATCACACCAGCTCTATGGAAGGCAGACACAAGAGGATCAATAGGGCTCGCTGTATGGCTAGCTTAGCACAAAAATGACACGCTCCAGCTGGGGTGAGAGTATCTGTCCCAAAGGAATATAAAGCAGGGAGTGACAAAGCAGGACCCTAAATACTCACCTGCACACACATATAAGGATATACTAGACACAAATGCATCACACACACACACACACACACACACACACACACACACACACACACACACTAAATTTTTAAAATGCAAAAAGCTATACTAAAACCTCACAAACTAAGACAAACAGAAAATGTTAGGGAGTGAGCAAACATTAATTCATTCAAGCATTATGTTACGCACCAAAGATTCCGCCAAGCAAATGCAGACACCATCCCCGCCCTCAAGAACCCACAGGGCAGCAGAGGAGGCTGCAATTATTGAGTGAGCCAAAAAAATCAGAGTGTCTTTGAACTGTGAATCCAGGGTGACCATGTTTAGTCTGGGAGAGGACCAGGGATATGGGCAAGATTAGAGGCAACCATAGATGCTTACAAGGCCATTATGGCTGTCTGGCCTTCTTAACATAAAGAACGCCATTTATACTGCTGTTTATCAGGGATGGAAATCTTTGTAATATTAGCTGAAATGCTGCATGGAGTGTTTACATATTTACACCATGGTTTGTTTAAACTGGAGTTGATGGTTATCTTTTGTCTGTGGGAGCAAAGCCAGCTGTTTGCGTAAGCGCTTTGTCTGTGGCGGGGTATGGTCCTGTCTACGAGTTTACGTAACTTCATTGTTGACCAGCTTTAGGTTGCCAGCATTCAACATGTGAGTAGCGCTAAAAGTTCATTATAGAAGCCTGACATATGGCTTTGCCTGCCAAGACTCAGGTAAATTTAGGAAAGCCCCACTCCCAGATCTCCCACAGTTTGGGGCCTTCTTTTGTATTCATTTTTAATGCTTGCCTGTGTTTCTACTTTGTAATTATTAGGCTGTGACACATGGTTTCTATTTCAGGGAACTAGGAAAAGAAACTAACATGTTACCCTTCCAAATCTTACAGGGTGTTTTTATTTCATGTGTATGATAATATATAGAGATATACATATATCAGACAAGAGAAGTGTGGTTGATGTTTGCAGACAATTGGAGGGAAAAAATAAAGGCCAAAAAAAAAAAAAAAAAAGAGCAACCCAGTAGTAATGACATATAGATGACAAGTTACTGCTTCCTTCTATTCTTTCCTGTAGCATGTAAACATAGAAGAAAATGCTTCCTTTCTGCCCCTGTCTCCCAACCCCTGAAAACTCCCTCCTCCCCACTGCAAATTGCCAGTGTTTTACATCAGTGTTGACATCAGCAAAAACATCATTGGTTTTAATTGATCGCCTAGACCTGTTGTCTCCATAGTTAACATTTATGGGACTCTGTCTTCTTCTTCTCTACCTATGGTCAACAGTACCATATCCTGTCATAGGCAGCCTCGGCACACTCTCTGACAGTAAAACTAAAGATAGCTTGAGATTACAGAATGTAGTAAAATAAGATTGCAAGGATTCTTAAAAAAAAAAAAGAAAGAAAGAAAGAAAGAAAGAAAGAAAGAAAGAAAGAAAGAGAAAGAAAAACAAAGAAACCTGTCTTTATCTGTCTTCATATAGATAGATGCACTGATACTTACCCAAATATGTGTGTGCAGTATCTACTCAGCTGAGAAGCCTCACTCCAGGAACCACCAGCCCCTCTCTTCCAATTCTCATGTTGTGGAAGGGAACCTTGTTCTTCTGGGACTTACAGACTTCTGATGGACCTAACAAAATCAGAGCCACCATGACCCTCAGCATTCTTTTTCATTTCTGTACCGTTAACATTCTTTATACTTTAACTTTGGCTAAAAATAACACAGTGTATTGGACATAACAAATATAGATATTGTAAATAACATTTTCACAATTTACAAATAATGAATTTGGGCATCTGATTGTAACCTTTCGATATAAGCTTTTTCTGACATTCTTTCCCAGTTTCAAGAAAATGCTTAGAAAATTATTTTTCATATGTCATAGCCTAAGGGGTAGCAAATTTGATGTGAGTCCTTGCTGCATAGTGAGTTCAAAACTAGCCTAGGATATATAACTAGATTCAGACTTTTTTAAAAAACTGTAAAGGCTGTGCATGTAGCTCAGTAGAAGTGTGCCAGCTGAATATGCAAAGATCTGAAACTCATTGTAGTAGCACTTAAACTTGAAATTATGAACTTATACACGTCTGTAAATTGTGATGGTTTATATATAGTGATTAATATTTCTCAAACTTTATCTTCATTTTCATTGTGAAGATTGACCAAAAGGAGACATGGGAACTGATAAGCTGTGAATTCAGCCCTTTCTAAAACTAATATGTAATAAGATGCATATGGGTATCTTCAAGTTTACTCTCATGTCTACATTTGAATACGAATTGTTGACTCATTTATGTATGTGTGTATAGATATATGGATATATACTATATATGTATATATGTGTGTGTATATATGTTTGTGTATATATATATATGGACAAGAACTTATTCAAACTTTTTTTTCCTTTTTATGAGACAGAGTTTCTTTGAGTAACCCTGGCTGTCCTGGACTCACTTTATAGACCAGGCTAGCCTCAAACTCACAGAGATCCTCCTAGCCCTGCCTCCTCAAGTGCTGGGATTACAGGAGTGCACTACCACATCTGGCTGGGAATGTTATTTTGTATTAAACATTTTGGTGGGTTTTTTAAAATAACAAATCAATGTTACATTATCCACTTGGAAAAAGTGACTTTTAAAAATGTGTGGGTATTTGGAAGGATGGGGAGGAGCAACCTGAATTTTCTTCCCTTCACTTCTATTTAAAACTATATCAAATCCTTCTATTACAGTGTCATTTATAATGTTAGCTGTAGGGCAATACATGAAATACAATATAGTTTTTAATTTCTTAATGTTCTTAATAAAATAATAAATCAACCATAAAGACATCCTTTGAATGGATATTGTTGAATGATAAGCTGTTCTCTTATCCGCCAGTGATCTATGTTTCACAAGAGGTGAAAATATGCATGGGAGCTGCTGTGACTAAAACACCATGCAAACAAATACCACATGTTATGCACTTGGCACTAACGAACATCTTAACTGATAGTTTAAGTTCCCAGAAGTCATAACTTACAGTGTGCTCTCTATACTTTTTAAATTAAAACACACACAATTAAAATACTTGTAAGTACACAATGTGCTTATTTGAAATAGAAGATATGTCTATATACCTAAAGTCTGGCTTCTCACCATCCACACTGTTGGCCTGAAGATCTACACTAGGGCTGTGTCTCAGGAGGCTGTCCTGTGTGCTGTTTGATGTCTAGCAGCACCCCAGTCGTTCACAGAGGGCTTGTCAACAATCCTGACCACCCGCCAGTTATCACAGCTCCCAACACACTGCTAAAAGGCCCCCTGGAGAGCAAAAACACCCCTAGTGACAACACTTCTGAGCTATTTACATGTAGCACTATTTCATGCAAAGCAAGCATGAAGAATGTCTCATTTTTAAGGTTGAATTTATTCTCTTTTTAATAGTATCAAACAATTGTTTTTTGTTTATTGGTTTGGTTTGGTTTGGTTTTTGTTTTGTATTGTTTCGCTTTGCTTTGCTAATGCATCTTTTTGAGCATCTTCAGGGGTATGTGAAATAGCTCAGAGAGTCAAGGCTCCTGCCACCAAACCCAGTGAGCTGAGTGCAGCTGGAGAAACCCACATGGAGGATGAAGAGAACAGACTCCCACCAATTGTCCTTTGACTTCAACATTTTTCCCATGGCACATTCGTGCCCATGCATGTACACACGCACTCACGTATGCACACACATGCATGCACACACAAATAAACAGATGTCATAGTACATATAAACACACACATTTGCACACACTCCTGCATATACAGACACAAACATATCATAGAACACATATGCCCATGCATTTGCACACACTCATGCACACACACACAAATAAACAGATGTTGTGGTACATACCTGAACACGCACATGTGCATGCACAGGAACACACACAAATAAACAAATGTTTTCTTTTTTTTTTTTAAGTAATTTTAGTGAAAACATAACATTCACTTTGCTTCAAGTTTTTGCCTGTTTTCTTTACAGGGATGAGAGATGGAGCCCAGGGCCTTGCACATGTGAAGCAAGCACTCTACCCTGGCTCCAGCCTCAGCCCCATCAAGTTGTTTTCTAAATCTTGCCTTACCAAAAGGAAGCATCCTGATTCAAACTGCGGTCTACTTCAATATTCACTTGTAAAGCCCATTAAAGTAATAAAACAAAACAAACACACAAACAACCACAACAACAAACAGGCACAACACAGTCGCCTCACTGAGCCATTTCACAAGGATCCTCATGCAATCCATCCATTTTCTGAAGATGTTACTAAAATTCAAGATCTCTACTTTGAAGCCTTACAAACACAGGATTGCACATTTATATTTTTTAAAAATATTCAAAACTAGCACAACTCTTCTTTTTAAAATTATTTATTTAGCAGGATAGGAAACTGCTATATTTTTTGTTTCAAAGATTTTTGTTATGCTTCTTTATGTGTGTGTGCATGCATGCATGGGCTTATGTGTCTCACATATGTGTGTGCAGGTACCCACAGGGTTTCAGATACTTTGGAACTAGAGTCACAGGTAGTTGTGAACCAACATGAGGATGCTGAGAACTGAACCCAGGTCTTCTGGAAGAGTAGCTTGGTGCTCTTAGCCAAGGAGCCATCTCTCAGGGCGCTATTAGATTTTCCCTTACTCTTTTGGGGCCGTCAATAGCAATATGAGCACATAATTTTTCATAGTGAATCCATGCTCAAATACACACATTTCCAAAGTGCTCTACCAGAGCTCCAAATAGAAACTGATTCATTGTTCGTATCCTGGTGCCATTATTTCTAGGCTCATTGTTCGAATAGCATCCTTATCTTTGGGGAAACTCTGTAATTTTTGTTTAAAAATATGTTGCTTATCATCACAGATGTGACAGTAACCTAAGATGCTTGCCTATCCCTTCTGATCAAATAACCAGCAAGGCTTCACATGGTAACCAAATGTCTCTGTGATCACGTGCTACCTCGTTGCAAATGCTGCAAAGAACTCCCTGTCGTTTATTAATCTAGAGTTTTTAAATTAAAATATCAGGCCGTTAATTTCATGTACCATTTTGTACACTTTGAACTTCTTTGCCTACATAGCTCATGTATTAATTTTGCAATGTTATCTCCATAAACCAGCCTGGAACTCGCTCTGTGGTTAAATTTATAGCTTTTCCACAAAATATTACTTGAATTAAAGGAGCCATTCACTATTGAGAGTACCACTTCGTTGGTTAGTCTTTTCCTTGGCTTATCACACAAGGACAATGTCCTCACTCGTTCCGCCACTGAGAAAGCATTCAGCAAGGAACTGAGATCCAGGAGAACAGCGGCTTTTCACTGAACAGCCTAGTTCTAACCCATGTACTACAGAATGTTCTCCAAAACCCACCCATTCTGATCAGTATCAGCTTTCACACTCTTGTTTACCTGAGAGTAATTCATTTGAGGCTTCCACTGCATTGCTTCTCAATGACTTTTCAGCCACTTTGTCAGGATACAACCACGATTCCCTGATATTGCTTCAGGCCACTGGTGATTAAATGAAAAATCTCAGTTATGATCTCTAAGCACTTAATGTGAACATGAGATCGAATATCACATAAATAAACATCCCAGGAGAAATCTGATAAAGCATATTTTAATGCATCACTGTAGAATTTCTTGCTAACGATGATGACTCTGTGTTGTACTTAGCTGAAACCTCAAGGTCCAGTTTTTCTCTAAGGAAGATTTGCTTTGAATATAGTTATTGTATATCTGTATTTTGGGAGTTTTATTGATCATTTTAGGGAGGACAGAATAGAGGACAGACATTTGGCCAACCATGGATAGATTGTCAGTGTGTCACCCATTCAGATTCAAGCAAAGAGGAATATTAGCAATGCCTTACATGTCATCATCTTATTACCCTTTAGCTAGGTTTCAAGTGAGACAATATATCTGCCAGTTGCCTCAGGTTGACTATAAGTGAAATGAAGCACACCTGCCAGCCAATGGATGGCTGAAAAGCTCTGCCAGCTTGTCCAAGACTTACAGTCTTTCCTAACATACCTGGCCTATCAGAAGTGCCATGTGCAGTATGAGAAGAAACAGAAACGAGTGCTGATCCACATAAATTAAATATTTGGAAATGCTTGGTTTCATTCTTCTGTAGGCAAAACATCAAATATGAGTGGAAGCTAATCATATCTCTCTAGTGGACCATACTGCACCGTCAGTGTTACCAGATCACATGTTCCAAAACCCCTACCATTAGAGTAAGTACTAGGTACCCTCAGTAGGGCATATGATGGCCACCAGCCTATAGCTGCAGACTGAAACTAACTTTATTTTCCTGCCTAAAAATAGAATTTTCAATGCAGTTCTTTGGCATAGGAGTTTGGGGGGTTTTCTCCCCTCTGGCCTGCCCACCCAGTCTTGCCATCTGGCCTGTAACTGTTTCGGCTGAACATAGGATTACAGATTGCTCCACTGTGAGACTGGCTGGATTCAGCCAGTATGTTAAGAAACAAGCCAATTAGTATCCTAGTTTATAGTTACAGTGCAAAAATACAGGACAGGTGTTTCTACCACTAACTGATTGAAAGGCCTTCTTTCTACTTAGTCATCTGTAAAGGCAGTGAAGGAATTCAACCACAAGCATTCTCATAAAAAAAAAAAAAAAAAAAAAAAAGTTAAAAAACAGTTCCCTGGCTGAGTTAATAAAGGAATGGAACAGTCCAGAGTTCCCAGCCAGAGTGTGACAGGTAATTGGTGAGATCAGCAAAATACCAAGCGACTATTTAAAAAGAGGTCATGTTTTCAGATCATTAAAGCACAGCGTTTTATTTGCCAGTGATTTATTTTATTTGTAACATACCCTGCTCATAATGAAACGAAATAGCCATGACTTGAGCTCAATAAAATACTTTATTGCTTCTAAAACCTGTGAGCATACGTGTGTCTGTGTGTGTTTGGAATGTGTAAAGAGTTAAAATTACCCCAAGACGGTCTATAATTATTTATTTCTAGATTAGAAAGTTGTGGAGTTTTTAGCTCTGGAATTTGAGCTTTGCCAATCAGTGCTTATCAAAGGAAAGCTAATGCTAACTTGAAAGTCTACGGGAATCCGTGTGTTTAACCTTAGCCTGGGTTTGCTGTTCTCATTACCTTGACCTGCAAATAACTGAAAGTGAGTGGATTTGGTAGACAGCTACTCATGTCAAGTCTAGCGCTGCTCCCAGCTTCCCAATGGATAGTCAGTACAGCCGGAAAAGCTTGCCCATCAATGGGTCTGGATGAGTCCTTGGAGGACTCATTATCCCAAATGATTCTCAGAACGTCTCTCACTTCACAACGACATTTTCCATAATGGGAAACTTTTCCTTTGAGCATTTTTGTTTCCACAAGAAAATTGCAATTACCACAGCTCTGCAGACCCAGTGCACATCTCAGATCCAAGAAGCACTGGTGCTCTGGTGGTATGCGAGATTCCTATGGATGTCTCCCATGAGCAACAGCAGCTGTGGAAGTGACTCTTTACTCCTCCAGTGAAGAGATTAGACATTAAATTAATTGAAATTACAAAGCTGCTTTCTTATCAAGTTATTTCCTAACCACTTTATTTTGTTGTACAAAAAGAAACTCATTTCACTTAAGGGACAGGATAGGAGTCCTATCACAAAGCTATTTTAAAAGGAATTTCCTCTTTTCCCATAACTCTGAACCTTTGCCTTAAAAAGCAGGAACCTGTGTTTACAACTAAGTATAGAAGGAAGGGAGGGATATTCTTAGAATAAAGTTGGCAAGAAGAGAGGATGAGACACCAATAAGCCTTATCAAGCCATGTTTGTACGGACTCAGTGTGCTTGTCCTTTACACGGGCCTGGGCACAGGTTTTGTCTGTTTTCTTCAGTTTCTTCGTGCTCACAGACTACTCCATCTGTATTATTTCTTTCCCCTTTGCTGTGACAGCATACCTAATAGAAGCACTTTAAAAGAAGAAAGCTTTATGCTAGCTCTTAGTTTTAGAGATTTCAGTCTAGCAGGGAGAAAGGAGATGGCGGTACAGCACACATCACGGTGGCCGGGAAGCAAGGAGAGAGACAGACAGACAGAAAGTCTCTGGGGGAGAAGGGGGAGATGGGAGGAGACAACAGGAAGGGAAAAGAAGGGAGAGGGTAAGGAGAAGGCTGGTGATACAGCCTAATGACATGCCATCAGTCAGTTAACTGACTCCTCCAGCAAGGCGCCAATTCACAAAGTTTCCACAACTTCCCAAATAGCACTGGTAGCCGAAGACCAAACCTTTGACCCAGCAGCCTTTGGAGAGACACCTCACGTGCAAACACAACTTGTGTGAGGTCCTGTGTAAGAAATGCTGACTCAGTGGTGCCCAAACCCTCACCTGCAAACACAATTTATGTGAGGGCCTGTGTAAGAAATGCTGACTCAGTGGTACCCAAACCCTCACATGCAAACACAACTTGTGTGAGGGCCTGTGTAAGAAACACTCACTCAGTAGTGCCCAATCCCAAGAGAAGAAGCCCAGACACTTGTCACGTTTGCTCCTTTTTCATATTTCTCATTTCCTACTAAAATTTTCTATTGTCCATTTTTTGCCCAATGGTGCATATTGTTTCAAAGAAAGAAATCATCCCAATAAATTATTGATAAAAATATTAAGCACTGTAATTATTGATATTTAGTATGAGTTTTCTCTAATATCTTACAACTTTTAAAACTATTGAGCAGTTTACCTGCTCCAGAGTCAGCCTTATTTTAAGTATAAGGCAGAGCAAGTGAAGGCATGGTGCCAGGAAGTGAATGGCCAAAAAGAGACCCCTATAGACTAAACCCCACTTTCAGAGCCCATGGAGACCCCTATAGACTAAACTCCACTTTCAGAGCCCATGGAGACCCCTATAGACTAAACCCCACTTTCAGAGCCCATGGAGACCCCTATAGACTAAACCCCACTTTCAGAGCCCATGGAGACCCCTATAGACTAAACCCCACTTTCACAGCCCATGGAGACCGCCATAGACTAAACCCCACTTTCACAAGCCGATGGTTTTCGAAGGTTAGCAAATACTAAAATCTCTAACTCTCCTTGAAAAAGAGGGCACAGAAATTAACAAAGAGCTTCAGCATGGATAGTAGTAACATCGCTTGTCTGGGAAGTGAAGTCAGTGCTGAATATGGAGACTAGAGACCATGTCATGAGGCCCCAGCAGGCAAGAACACAAGCCCTTACAAACACCAGCCAAAGCAGTGGTTCTCTACTTTGCTAATACTGAGACCCTTTAGTACAGTTCCTCATGCTGGAGTGACCCCCAATCAGAAAATTGTTTGCATTGCTATACCATAACTGTAATTTTGCTACTGTCATGTAACAAACATAATGTGTTTTCTGATGGCCTTAGGCAACCTCTGTGAAAGGGTCATTCAACCCCCAAAGGGTTGAGACCCACGGGTTAAAAACACTAATGCAAAGTGCCTGAGAGAAACTATCAGAAAGGAATACTGCGAGGGGTGGGGGGCGGTGACTGATGTCAAAATGGCTTCGTGCTTGAAATTGATTTTTTTTCTTAATCATTAAACCCCAGTGGTTTTTCAATAACTAGAGTATGGACTATGGAATAGGGTCTAATATAATTTACAAAGTTTACTTCTTTGACCTACCTTCAACTATACTTCATGGTTCTTATTGTTAAACATTACCTTCTTCACTCTGCCTCCTTAATAAACCAGTTATTACTTTATTATCAGAAAGTACAAGACGGTTATGAAGTTATTTGTTTGCATGCTTTTACTTTGTTTTTATAGTCGTGGGCTTTATTATATAAACTAATGAAATTGTTCAATTTTCATTATGATGTGAAAAATCTTTAATATAGAAGTTTGACACATTGCAACTTATAATTTTAGATTTATATCCCAAAAGTTATTTCAAAAGAAAGTGTTTGAGCACTCTGAAAAGGCAATTCCAAGTAGCTCCCCAGGCCTTGGATACGGTCCCAAACAAATCAGAAACAGGTTGCTGGGTTTTTCCCTTTTTTTCTCTTTCTCAATTGCCAGCTTGCTTTATTATTTGGAGAGTAAGGGGGTGGAGAGAAACCCAAAAATAAAGATGCTGGCTGTTTCATAATAACTATGCACATGAAACTCAATGCGGTCAATTATCTGACTATGCCCTCTCCCTCCTGTGCTCTGTAATTACAGTTGGGGATGAAAATGCAGACCCAGAGCCAAGCCTGGGTACCATGGTGTGTAGGAGAGAGAACATCATCGGTATTTGCATCTACTTTTACTAAGAGGGTGGGATCCTGAGCTAAATCCCCTATGTTTGGAGCTAAGTTCTGCCACTCTTAGCCAAGAGACCTCAAGAAAGCCACTTAGCGATTTGGCATCTCATTTGTAGCTAAGGTGACACTACTGACTTTAAACAGTAGTGTAAGTTATATTATGTAGCATATGGAAGTCTTTCAGAACATTGCCTGGTATGTTGTCAACACTCAATGTAAAAATCATCCTACAGATTTTGATTGGTCTGAAACTATCACATCTGAACCTAGCTTTTCACCATTAAGGATAAGCCTTATATGTAAAATAATGCTGACTCTGCAATAGTACCCATCCAAAGCAATGGGCAGATCCATGAATGAAGCACTCCAAGTTCATGTGGACAGTGGATGTCTTTATCTTTGTCCTCTGTCCCACAGGTTTTGTCTTATCACGTATTCTAAAGATTAGTTTTCCAGATCCTACTCCAATTGTTCCTTCAGAAGTTGTTGTTAGCTCCCAGAAGAGTCCCATCTTAAATTGACTTAATCTTTTTTTACTTTTATAAAATAAACATTTTGCTCTTAGAGAAATGCATCATCACCTTGAAGCCACAATCAGGCCACAAAAGACACATGAACCTAGTATGTCATTGTCATCAGCTCTCCTGAGAGTCATCTTTTGGCCATGCCTGAGATCAAATCAGATTAATTTTTCCTCTTACAATATTGAAATAACTGCAGTTCCCACATTTTAAAATCCAAATTATTCCTTTTGTGGCTCCCTGCCCATGGAGCTCATATTCTGAATTTTTGGCCACAAAATATATTTATTAAGCAGTAATTCTCATTCTCTGTAGGAAAATGAAAGCTCATATAGCCTAGAGAATGTAATAAACAGAGGCATGCCACAGTGGATGACACTGCGAGAACTGAAGCCAATCTAACATGAACATTTTAAGTAAATTTACTGAAGGTTCCTGGAGTGTTAAAAAAAAAATCAAACAATGACACATTGATGCAATTACCCCAAAACCTGAGGTTGGAAACTATTGCCAAAATTAATGTAAAACTGGGAAATAAATAAAATGAGAAATTAAATATTTCATAGATTACCGCTTTTCACCTATTTAAAAAGAATCATTCAACTAATTGACTTGGGATCTTTTGTTTCATATAAACACACACTTGAGGCAACATTAGAAAAGAGCAAATACATAAGCTGGAGAAAACCCCAGGATGCCGTTCAATTTCTCAAAAGTACTGGAATCACACTGAAGCTGTGCCATGGCCCCTGAGCTCTCTTGCCAGTAGAATGTCTTCATCACCTTTCAAGCCATGGCTGTGAGTGTTCTTGCAGAAGCCAAGACAGGCAGCACTTACATCACGACTGGCTTAGAAAATATGCTTTCATGGCTTAAAATATTCCAAATATGCGTGCTATGGAGGTAAAACAGCAAAAGGCGTATGTCGGGTTTAAAATGACGAAAGCTATAGTAATCTGAGTGGTCTCTGAAGGGAGAGGATATTCTCTTAGCTTTGAAAAGTCTTTAGCATTTCTATCCAGTTTTCAAGAGCTATCTCGTGGCTTCAGAGGAAATATGAGATGTGGGAGAAACTGAAGAAAGTAGGAGGTAGAAGTGTAGAACTGCAGAGAAGGTGCTGGGTCTAACCTCCTCCATTGGAGGGACTATGAACACGAGGCCTTGGTTATAGTACATTTGGAGGACGTAGTTGATACGTGTCTGGCCCTCGTATCTCCCAGAAAATGGCTAATGGCTCTGCAGTGGCGGTCAATAGAGAAGTACCTGCTGAGATGAATAGTCAGAGTAATGTAACCAAATAGGGGGTTTACTATCTTATTTGGCTATGCCCTGGTTTGCTTTCCTTCCCCATTGCTGTGATAAACAGTGTGGCCAAAGGCAACCTACGGCAGAACTTGTTTATTTAAGCTTTCAGGTCCCACAGTGTGGTCCATCACTGAGGGAAGTAGGGGCAAAAACTCAAGGCACGACCCCAGAGGCAGCAACTGAAGCACAGACTTAGGGAGAATGCTATGTACTGGTGTGTTTACTATGCCTTGCTCAGCCTGCTTTCTTATAAAACTCAGGATCACCCGCCCAGCGTTGGCACTCCCCACAGTGGTATGGGCCTTCCTACATCAGTCATTAATCAAGAAAATGCTTTCACAGGCTTTCTTACAAGCCAGTCTGCGGAGGTATTTTCATAACTGAAGTTCCTCTTCCCAGAGGACTCTATTTAGTGTCGAATTGACAAAAACTAACCAACTGACTAAGTATGTAACTAACCAGCACAGACTTGGAGAGGGCAGCCACCTATAGAAGATAATAATATAATAAATATCTGTGCTCCCCACACCTAAATTGAGACATATAAATATTGTACAATTTTTGCATTATTATTTTTTACACAAAGAAATAAAATACTATGACTGAAGTGGGTGCACCTCTTGAATAACACGTTTCATCCTAACTCCCTTTTCCAAGTACCATCTCATGAGTTGGCGTCTCCCTTTCCAGCCCACACCTGCATGGTGCACATGTGTGAATGAAGAATGTGATCTCTCTGTTCCCTGATGGATATATGTGTAGTATGTTTTATAAACCTACATTTCCATATTATTCCAAAACCAGGCTTCATTCTTATATTATGTCCTTTCTATTTTTCTTGCCCTATGTTAATAATCAGTGAAAGTCTATAACCATCCACATTAAGGCAACTCAAACTCCTATAATTCGAACATGGTGCTCCTTGCTCACGCCCTGAGAGCTACTCAAGAAAACACAAAGAAAGTGAGAGGAAAGAGGTAGAGAGGGAGGAAATAAGGGAGGTAAGAAGGAAGGGAAGAAGGAGGAGGAAGGAAGAGAGGGAGGGAGAAAGGGGAGGAGGGAGGGAGAAAGGAAGAAAACTTCCAGTTTAGTCTGAAACTTGTTTCCAATTGGCTTCAACCTATTGGTCATATGCTACTCTTTAAGGATACACTAGCAAAGCCAAATCTGAGATGCTTCCTTCACGAAAGAGTGCCATTCACACAAAGAAACTCAAATAATAGTAATAATAATAATAATGCCACCGATAAGTGTTCGTGAGAAATTTTTCTATGAATTAAGCACTTAGTCCATCCACTGAGATTCACACACTATAGATGTAGGCAGCAAAGATTTGCCCAGGAGCTGTGCACTCGTCTATATGCAGTCATGATAAAGACTCTTGCAGCAGCGGCTGCCTGTGAGAACACGTTCAATTGAGAAACTCGCCAGCTTTTGATCTCGCCACAGAATGATTGTCATCCGCAGTCGCTGACAAAGTGCATCCATGAGCCCCAGCAGATAGCTCAGGGAACCTGCCCATCATGAAGCCACATAGAAAATACAGTATACACATGGAACTAAAGCACAAAGATTCGGGGCTTACCGCTGCTCCCCGCCCCCCCCCCCCCCATAGTGTGTTGTGGTATCAACTTTGGCACAGTAAATGTATCAGCCGCATCAAAAAGGAGACCCATGCTCAGCCATCAGGATGTAGGTTCATTCTCCTAGGTTTACAATCTTAGCCATACTGAGAGAAATAAATTCAGGCCACCAATACTCCTTCTCGTCAACTATGAAGGAGTTAAAAAAAATCAGTTGAGTGTTTTCCTTGAAATCACCAGAAAGAAGCTCTCACGCCATTGCCAGAGGCAAGGCCTGTGGCAGTGTTCCAGATCAGGTGTGTTGACTGAGACTCAAAACAGCATTTGCAGACACTCCTGGAGCCCATCCAACTCCAAGCTACATGGCGCATGAGGGGCGGCTTTGATTTCTACTCCCAGACCGTCTGATGCCATCAGGAAAAGCATTTCTTACCCCCACCCCCGCCCCCACCCCACAAGAGGGAAGGATGATTTTCCTATAATCGTCCAAGGAACTCAGGAACGATGTGTGCAGAGGCTGCACAGTGATTCATGGCTGCCCACTCAACTCCCAAGGAAGTTTCCGAAGCTGATGGTAAATCATTCCAAGCCGTGATTGGCATGCAGGCCTTGGAAGCTGTTCTGATTGCAAAACGCAGTGTTGCTTTCCTGAGAAGGGTAATGGAGGCCCCTCATCCAGGAGATCCTGGTTCCGTGGAAGAATGTGGCATGTGAGAAATGCCTTGATTACAGGTATAGTCTCCCAGTAGGAGAAATAAACTCTCGTTTCTTGGTGCAGACTGTCAGGAACTAAGTTTATTATTATTTGCTTCTCTCATTTGCTGTCTTAAGTCTCAGGTAAACTGTTATCTTTAGTGCATATTTGAGCCTCCATTAAAAATACTGATGTGACCAGAGCAGCAGCAGTGAAAGCCTTTAATCCTGGCTCCCAGGAGGCAAGAGGCATAGCACGTTCCAGGCCTGCCAGGACTACACAGAAATACATCTATAAGTATAGTTTTATAAATCTTTGTATCAAGCACCCATTCGGATTTTTAAGGGTATTAAATGTTCCCTTAAAAAATGGCCAAAATAGATACTCGTTTCCTTCGATGACTCACTTGGAATGAATTGTTGGTTGAAATCCAGTGAGCGCTGGCAGGTCTCTGCCTCCCAGGGAGCACCATAGTAATTACAGCTTGCTGGCATTCCTTTCAATGGATTCAGAAGGGGTACTGAGACCTCAGCACTCACAGAGATTGAATCATCCTCTACCCTTGAATATACTCACTTCCTTTCGTCCTGGCCAAAGGTTCTTGGAAGATATTCTTGTGAACTTCCATTGCTGGCGTAAGCAGTAGAAAAACAGAAGGCAATAGCCAGGATTGGGTTGCCACAACAGAAAAAAGAGATAAGTGAATTAGTGAGAAGTGGTGGGAGAGGACAGGGAATTTCAGCCCTAACTCCGACACAACTTTCACTCTGACATAGCTTTAATGTGTTCAGGGCAGATATTGCATGCAGTAAACTACCAGTAAGTATGGTGAATTTCGTTTTCTTCTACTCTCAAAGCTAACACAGAAAGAATTTAAAAAAAAGAAATTAAATGAGTCTCTATCACCCTATCTCAAAAAATATCATTCAAGGAACTTTTCTAACATCTGAATTTAATCTAAGATATTACCCTCAAATGTCTCCTAAAAACATACCCAATGAGGAAGAAATTGCAGGATCAAAGGCCAAGGTAGTACAACAGGACAATAACATGGGTAGCCATGAGGAAATGTGGCTGCCCTTCGCAAAATGAACGACAGCCAATACGCTGTAAGTGTGCTCTGAGCATGGGAGGTGTCTCGCTCCACAAGGAAGGCTGGGCTAGGTCGGATTGCAACAGCTGAGAAGGGAAGGCACAGTTCTGGCCAGAGGCATGAAGCATGGAAGAAGGCATGACGCCCCATCCATCAGCCATATTGATCAGCTCTTTAAGGATCTTACCTCCAAATAAGGCTGGGACCGACTCTGCAGGTGCAAGAAGGACTTCATCCTATGAATTTGAACCTTTCGCCCATAATGAACCTTAACTTGCAGAGACTCTAAAATAAACCAGACTCCGGAGAGTTCCTGGACTGTGTTATCCCAGGTAAAGAGGGAAGAAGCACTTCTGTGTAATGGTGTCTGAGAGTTGTCAACAAACGCATCAGAAGAAAAAGACTGAGGGCTAATGTCTGGAAGCTCCCTGGAATTCCTTTTCATATTCTAAATCACTTCCATATCTAATACTGTGTTCATTATTGTGTTATCTTACTTGTGCGTGTGCGCGCACGCACATGGATACATGTATGCATGTATGTATATATCATGTGTATAAGCAGACATGAATGTTCGCAAGTGTATGTGGAAAGCCAGAGGTCAACTTCATGCATCATTCCATAGGTGTCATCATCTTGTATTTGAGACAGTTTCTCACTGGTACCTGGAACTAGCCAATTAGCTTAGGCTGCCTTGCCAGTGAGCTCCAGCATCTTACCCATCTGTACCTTCCAGTGGGTGTCAAAGGTCAAATCCAGGTCCTGATGCCTTGCATGCCAAGCACTTTACCAGCTAAGCCATCTCCTCATCCTCAGGTAGCCTTCAAGACGGCATTTTCCAAAATTGCATTGCATCTAATTTCCCAAACCTGGTTCTATCCCGGTACAAAGAATATGCTGACTTCCCTGAAGCACAATGGTCCTCCATTGTCTGCAGTTTTACTAAGATTTAATTATTCACAGCCAACTGTATTTTGAAGACATTAAATGGAGCTACCCAGGAGCAAATGTTAATCACTTTAAACTGCATGCCTTTCTTAATAGAGAAATAAAAATCACACAAGTGAGGCTCTGTGTCCCTCCTGGGACGTGAGTTGACTTTTGTCTAGAGAATCCACACTGTATATGCTACCTGTTCATGAGTTACTTCAGAATCATCTGCATTATCAGATTTACCGCCAAAGTATTACAAAGCTTATATAGTTTTTTGTTGTTGTTGTTTGTGTTTTTGGTTTTGGTTTTTCGAGACAAGGTTCCTCTGTGGAGCCCTGGCTCTCTTGGACTCACTTTGTAGACCAGGCTGGCCTCAAACTCACAGTGATCCACCTGCCTCTGCCTCCCGAGTGCTGGGATTAAAGGCATGCACCACCATGCCCGGCACAAGGCTTGTTTTAATGACTCAGCTTATTTAATAGCTGTCCTCTTAGTGTAAGAGTTGTGAGTCTCATAATTTTACTAGAGTATTAAAATTGTTCTATTTTACATTTAGTTATTGTTGTTAATCTCTTTTTGTGCCTAGATTATAAGTTAAATTTTATCATAAGTGTATATGTATGAGGAACAAAATATGCATAAGCTATTATATAGTCTAGTACTGTCTGTCTGTGATCAAGCTGTTAGTGCCTATTCCTCCATGGATAAGGGGGAAGACAGTAACAAAAAAAATTAGTAAATCAAAATAGAGCTAACTCAGAAACATGGACTTTTACTTTATTTTATTTTATTTTATTTTATTTTTGAGGCAGAGTCTCTCTACATAGCTCTGGCAGGCCTGTAATTCCCAATGTAGACCAGGCTGACCTTGAACTCACAGAGATTTTCCTGCCTGTGCCTCCTGACTACTAGGATTAGAGGTGCAAGTCATAGATGTTTAAAGGCAAAGAGAACCATAGGAGTTACTACTGCCAAACTCTTTATTTTACGCATGATGAAAGGATGCTCTGAGGCCATGACTTAGCCAAGATCACACATAGCCCAGACATGAACAAAGACCAGACCCTAGACTCTGTGGTTTCCTAAGAAAGTCTAGCTTTGCTGAGTTAAAAAACACTAAGGTGGATCCCACCATTCTGACTCATTCTTTGGCTTTAGAGCTGGAAACCTCCGGTGACCAAATTCCCGTGGCATCTTAAAATAGCCTCTGTGGTCTCCACTGCCCAGCTCCCGCTTTCCTTCCTTCTCCCAGCCTTTCCAGTCAGTAGAAGTCTACTTAGGAGTATGTGATCCCCAATTCACCTCTATCTTCCTGCAAATCATGCCACTACAAAGAGGCGGCGGGGAATACACTTCCTTTCTTCCTGCCAGTCATCCGTAACTTCCTTGCTTACCGACAGTTGGCTTAAGCAGAGCCAATCACTTCTAACTTTCCACTTTCTCTTCTATTCCCATGTCTACGTCACCTCCTCATAACCTTCCGCAAAGCACAGGCTGTTGGGTGGAGCTGGCTTAGCAATTGCCCCAGTCCTAAACATCAGTAACTGGAGGAAATCATGGTGGAAAAGAGGATTCCTGAAGCCCCTTCATCAGCTGCCCCCTGACTTGATTGACTATCAGGCCTTGGTGACATCAGAATTATCCTCACCCCATCTGCTTTTTCTCTCTTGGAGCAGCCTTTCAGGCACTCACCGTCTTCTCACCCTCTTGTCTTCTTCACCAGGAATCTAGAGCTTCCTCTGCCCTAATTTCTCATCCTAATTCTACTCTAAATGTTACCAAATCTCAGGTTATCTCTTTGGGTACCCCCTAATATATTGTTTGCTCCCCATTCATGGCTGTTGCCTCTTTCAAAGGTATTTTGGAGGGGAAATGACTGCTTCTGTAGATACAAATTACTGTGTTAGCACTGAAAGCCTGTTCTTGGTTCTAAATGGTGACCATAACATACATTAGGACACGATGCTTTGTGCTGGCAAAGTCCATTCTGAGGATCTTTGCCAAAGAGGCAAGAGAGAATGCCCTAGCAGCAGTTGTGGCCAGAGGATATCAACAGGAGCAGGGGCCCCAATCCCTGCTTATACCAGTGTGCAGAGACTGTATGGTCCAACTCATCAGGGAGCCGTAGCCACATATAGTTATGGAGCAGCTGAAATGTGGCCAACCTGGATGTTGAAGTACAAGCTACATCCAACACTTACCATGATTAAGGAAAGGGAAACCATGATGTGAGTCTTTATGTTGCTTACCTGCCTAAATAACATCTGAAATACACTGGTCCTGCATCTGGTGCTAAAATCTACTCTTGGAATTGATGCGGTTTCCTTGTGTGCTTTGCAAAGTGGCTACTAGAACTGTAAAGTTATGAAGGAGGCTTCAGAATGTTTTATTGACAGCAGGGCTGCAACCCCCGCCCCCCTAACATTTCTGTCCCAGGCAAAGTGCCATCCTCCACTCCATGGAAGCCTAGAGCATTGTTATGGCAACACAGGGAAGACTCCTGCCTTCTACTCCAATGCTAATTACATTCCTCATTCAGATATGACTGTGTCTTTACTTGCTATAGCTGTGTTTGCTGACTAGGGCCTGAGCATCATCACAGAGCATTGGAGTCAGGTACACTTGTCTTTCCTTGGATTGAATCCTACCAATGTTGTAAAAGGAATATTTTTAGTCTAAAATAAATGGTTTATAAACAAACAAATAAAACAAATCTGTATTTAACTTTAACGGGAAGGGGTTATTTTGGCTTCTATTGTTGGGTGACCTTTACATAAAAGCTTCCTACAGAAAGGATTGAGATACTTATAATTATTTTATCATGGAAAACTATTTTATGCTCCTGGAGTGACTGTGGTGAGCTTAAGCCTAATGTATATTAAAGGCCTTCTATTGTTTGAGAAGAGGCCTACTCCATACATGTGGCTTAGTATACACCATATTAAAAACATTTTTTATAATCACCATTCTATTTTTTAAAATTAAGTGCCCATGACATTTATAAAGGTTCTGTTAGCACCCAGGATACTGGCAAGGCTAAATTTTATACTTATCATTATGCTATGTTTAACGAGGATTTTGCTCCCGATGAAATCTTGTGAAAGCTGGTTTAGGACAAGTGAGATGGTTCAGCAGGTGAAAGAGCCTGACACCAAGGCTGAAAATGTGAGTTCAGTCCCAAAGGATCATAACATAGAAGGAGAGAACCAATTCCCAAAAGTTGTTCTCTGACTTCCACACACATGCCATGGCTCATGCACACACATATGTATATTTAGATGTGTGTATATATACATATCACATATGTATTTTTAAATATTAAAGCTGGTTTAAGCAGGACTTGGTGGTGTATATCTACAACCAAAGCACTAGGAGACTGAAGCCATCACGAGTTTGAGACTAGGCTGGGTTGCAAAGCAAAACCCTTATCTTAAAACAAAAATAAGACAAGCCCACCACAATAAATATACAGCTAGTTGAGTCATTTAAAAATGGCTTTAACACTCAGATCATCTTAAAATTACAACTCTAAGATCTGTGTAGTGGTTGAAACTCCCAAAACGATGATTCAGTTTGGCAGATGTTTTTCCATTAAAGAAAAGGAAGAGGTGGGCAAGGGAGTAAGAGGAAAAAAAATCATGAGCTTGTGTAGTTGCCTTCTTATAGCAGAAAGCAATATCAACTAGGGAAACACAATTGTTCAGGCTCAAGCCAGAGGGTGGAAGGCCAAACAAACACCAGCAACCACTGGGAATCACTTTAGAAGTCCACCACATAATAAAAATTCTGCCAATGTTAGTGGCTCTCTTGAAGAGGTTGCAGTGTCGAATGCTTCAAATATTCCCAGGTGATTTTTGATTCATTTCCAGATTCCTAGCCTCTTGATAGAAAACACTCCAGAGTCTTCTGCCTCCATTTTTTCAAATTCTATCTAACAAGTTTGTATAATGCCAAATATAGTAGCTGTTGAGTTTGGAGGAGTTTACTCTGTCTTGCTGCATTTTATATCATCTATTCCACCCTCTGCTATCCTTCTGCCCATCCTGGAATACACTCAAAGGATCATGCGGTGTTTTTCTTCAAGCGTTTATGTCAGCAAACATTCATAACCGCCTACACTTTGCCAGATACCACTCTGAATTCTGAAGATGAATGTATCAGATCTCTGCTCCAAAGGGACTTGCAGTGTAGTAAAAATGTAAGACCAAGAAAAGGAGAGAGGTTGCAAAGTCTCTTTCATTAAACAAATGTTTATTAAGCACCCATTATGTGCCAAATATTCATATGCTCCAAGAAAGCATCAATCACTGATGCAGACCAAATGTCTGCTGGTAAAGAGTTTGCATTCTCCCAGAACGAGCAAACAAGAGAACATGATTTAGTTAATTATACATTATGCATTGTTATTAAGTTGCAAGGTTATATATAAATACCATGAGAGGAAAAGTAAAAGAGGAAAGGGACAGTAAAAGGTTGGTAGAAAGATAATAGGACTGGTATCTGAAGCAAGGTGCTGAGAAGGTACCAGTTGAGATGTGACAGTAAAATAGTGTGATGGTTTTCTTTACAGGACAACTTGACACAACCTAGGCTTACCTGGGAAAGGTCTCTAAGAAGAATTGTGTACATTGGGTTGACCTTTTCACCACATCTGCAGGGGATTGCGAGTTAATTGGTGAGGGAAGACCCAGCCCACTGTGGGTAGCACCATTCCATAAGCAGGGGGTCTTGAACTATTTAAGAGTGGAGAAACTATGCAGAGCACAAGAAAGCACCAAGCAAGGAAGCAAGCATCCGGGCATCATTTCTCTTTGCTCTCGACTGTGGATCTAATGAATAGCTGCTTCAAGCTCCTGTCACTGTGATCTCCCTCCCACATGGTAGACAGTGACCTAGAACTATAAGGCGAAATAGCCCCCATTCTCTCCTAAATTTATTTTTGTCAAGATATTTTGTCACAGTGACATAAATTAAGCCCTGAGGTTTTCTGGACTGAGAGCATCTCAGCAGTGGAAGCAGCGAATGCAATGGCTTGACGTATGAAGGTCCCGTCTCTGCTTGTTTGCTTGCTTGTTTGTTTGTTTCTTTCTTTCTTTCTTTCTTTCTTTCTTTCTTTGTTTTGAAATAGTGCCTCCTTCTGTAGCCCAGACTAGCCTCTCACTCATTTTGTAGCCCACACTGTCCTTGAACTCAAGGTCTCCCTACTCCAGCTTCCCAAGTGCTGATACTGTGGTTGGCCTTCCATGTTTCCTTTTTAGAAACATCAAGGAGGAGTAGGCCAGGTGTGGTGGCACATACCTCTAATCCCAGCACGGGAGGCAGAGGCAGGCAGATCTTTGTGAGTTCAAGACCAGCCTGATCTACAAAGTGAGTGCAGGTTATCTAGGCCTACACAGAGAATAAAGAAACATCAAGAAGGCCAATGTCAACATGAGGGACCAAGGAGAGGGTCTCAGGAGAAAAGGTGGGCAAAAAAACACAAGGAAGGAAATGGTAGGGCACTATTAGGACTGTGGGGTTTTTTTTCTCTTGATTGAAAAAAAAAAAAAGGCAGCCAAGAGTTAGCAGAGGAGTGATGCTATCAAAGGTTCAATAGCATCCCTCAAACTGTCAAATCAAAAAGAGACTCAAGAGAGACAAGAGAGAACCCAGGGAGCTAGTGGAGTAGTCTAGGCAAGAGATAATCCTGGCTTGAACTGGATTGATGCCAGTTGAGATAGCAAGTAAGAATCCACCTGTAGATCTGATCTGAAGGCCAAAGCAAGAATATTTGCTGATAAATGTGTGTGAGCCAAAGACAAGGCAAAAGTGAAATAGAGAATAATCAGAATGTTGCCATAGTTACCAGGAACAAAGACAATAAAGACTAAGGAAGAAGCAGGTTTTGAGAGGGAGATCTGGAGTTTATTATTGGTTCAGTAATTATGCTTTAAATACCTATTAGACATCTAAGTGTATGTGCAGTTGGGTAATCTGGTCTAGAATTCAGGGGAGAAGTTTAGGCTAGAGATAGAAAAGCAGGATTCGTAAAGCCATAACAGTGGATGAACTCATCAAAGGGAGAGTTTAATTAGAAGAAATGTCAAAGGTGCCTGAGCCCAAGGGCATTCTGCCTTGAAGTTGGGGGATGGTAGAACCTAAGAAGAGATTATAGTGAGGTAAGAGGAAAAGTAGGACTCTGCTGGTGTGTAATTCAAAAAAAAAAAAAAAAAAATTCTGAGGAGGATGGAAAGTGAGTCACTTATCAAAGAATGCTGAGCAGTCAGGAGGTCTGAGAGCTGAGGGCTGGTCTGCTAACGAGAGAGAGTCAGCAGTTACTTCCAGGTGAGCAATTTTTGTTGGAGAAACAGAAGCTGCAGCTGCATCTATGTGAGGTGAATTCAAAGAGGGAAGGAGGAAGAGATAGACGTGAAGACGTTGAGTGTCAACTTTCAAGGATTTTCACAATAAAAGGAAGCACATCGGTGGGTTTGCAGTATCTGAGGGAAGACAGGAATTCCAGAAAGGGATTTTATGCTATGACATGGATTTCAGAGCACGAACATTAGATGACACAATACATAGAGAAGACGGTTTCTGGGTCTTGAACTGTGCAGCTGGAGGTGGCGCCTAGCCCTTGTGTTTTTATCTTTATGGATACATCAAAGAGATTACAAGCAACCCAGGAGCAACATGACTAAAAGAGAGTGCAGATGGGATAACATCATCTTCTTGACCTGTTTCCCTATTTGCACAATTCACACACATGTGTACACACACGTGTGCGTGCACACACACACACACACACACACACACACTTAACTTTGTGTCTTAACTAGGAAAGCATCCCAGTGTTTGCTTTAGTCATTTATGTCACCATGAAAGTTTAGACAGGACTTATGCACTAGCTAAAACAGGTCTGCAATTACTCGATAAATTTGAATATAAGTAATTCTCTCCCAGCAACAACAAAAACAAGTATTATCTGTCAGGTGCTAAATTGTAGTGATAAAATAAGTAAAAAGTAGAAGTCCTTGATAATAAGTATAAAATTTTACCAGTTTTGAGTTTTACATCAGAAGTTTGTGTTCACACATAGACAACACTTACATGAAGCAGATGTTTTCAGAGCAGACGACTCATGTGATTATTTTGATTTTAGTGAGGTTCTTACTGAAATCAGTATAACATAATTCAAGCCAGTCAAGGACTGAATTGAGGTTTATGATGAATAGAGAAGAGAGATGGTGACTTGATTGAGCAGCCTGCGTGTCCTAAAGCTTGCATGTTAGGAACCCTTCCAATCCAGCTTGACATCTGTAGGGGAAAGATTTGCCAAAAGCAAATCACTTCCCTTCATTTCAGTTTGTACAGTGGCTCCTCCAAGGTTGCATAGCTGGGATGTTAGTTTGGGGCTGGGATGTTAACCATTAATATATATATTTGTTAACCATTGTTGGCAGTTCTGTGCTGTCAGACTCCTTGGCCACATTTAGGGAAAAGATTGCTTTAATTATGAGATCCCATTGATTTAAGTAGCAAGGCTGGATTTATAGCTCTGTGGACCGTCCTGGGACCTGGGCTGACAGAATGGACACATGATGTGACTGCAAAACCAGAAGCCTTGAAAATTAAAGGAGACTTCTTTCTTTAAATCTGAAGGCCACTTAAGACTATCACAGCCTACTTATGATACAGAACAATTTAAAATGCTAGCCTATGCTGTGCCAAAGTCTTTGAAACATGGCAAAACACATGCTTGGTTAGTTAATCTTTAGTAATCATTTTAAAAATTCTAATTCTGTTCAGTGATATTTCTCCTATAAAATTAAGCAGGTGAATGGAGATGATTTTCTAGCACCTATCAAAGTAAACCTCTTATATCTGACAAAGGATTCTGTCAAAATTAATAAACGTTTCTCCTCTCCTGCCTCCTTATATCTAACATAAATTAAAAGAGTTTCTTTTTAGCTATACCATGACTGAGAATTTAAAAAAAATATGAATATAGAGATGGATGAATAGCTATATATGTATGTGTGTGTATATATATATATATACACATACATACATATATTAATGTCATTTGGAGAATAATCAGAAAATTTCCAAAAGGATTCAATTGAAGTATATCCTGCCAAAACCTTTCTCAAATCAGTTTCTCATACTTAAGGTCAATCTTTCATTTCTTAGCTGTTCTGAGGTTGTTTAAACCCGGTGCCCAATATATGAAAGCATGATCTTTCACGAATTGATCAAAGCTTTCTCGGTGCACGTATCAAAGTCTACTTCCTTCCCTGCTTCAGTAGACAGTGGCATCCTTACGTAAGTCATAACTTGTTGAGATGATTGGATCAGTAAGATGAATAATCTAGTTTTGTGTAAAGTGCCATCAATTGGATGTGAGGTGCTTTACTGGAATCATCTACCAGCTTTTGGCATCGGCTTATGAGTTTCTTCAATAGGCCATTGAGAATACAACTGGCACAAGTAACACAAGCTCTGTTCATCAACTACCCTCTGGCAGTTATTAAGAACTTATGCTTTTTAAAAAATTAAAGGGTTAAAGAGAAGGCTCAGAAGATAAAAGCTCTTGACACATAAGCCTAGTGACCTTATCCCCACAACTCATGTAAAGCTAAAAGGAGAGAATTAATTCCACAAAACTGTTCTTTGACTTCCACAATGTGCCATACTACCCATGCCATCTCCCCTGCCCCCACCCACAATGTCCTGGCCCACAGGTGATACTAATTAATTAACTAGTTGAAAACAAAACAAAAAATCAGAAGAGCCTATAGAGTCTGTTTGTTTACCAGATATATAGTTTGTTGAAATTGTATTATGAATATTTTTAATGTAATATAACAGGCCTGAAGGCTATGCTTAACTTGGTATGTGGCAATTTGAGACTAAAGACTACAAACTTATAGTACTAAAGATATCTAATACATACTTTATAGCTGGTATATCTCTATAAACCACTGTGTTCTGGGACACACAATAGGTGTTTCCCATTGGGGTCTAGGAATCTACTTACTAATAAAGTAATAAAGATACTTAAGATAAGTCAGTGCTTAAGAGTAAATACTGGTATTGTAGAGGACCATAGTTTGGTTCCCAGCACCCATATTAGGAGCACAAAACTGCTTGAGATTCTAGGCCCAGAGTCACCAGCATCCTCTTCTAGCCTCTGTGGACACTGTATTCACATGGAAAAAACATACACAGAAACACACAATTTTAAAACAAAAACAAATCTTTAAAATGATACAGTAAAAGTTTAAAGTAGTTGAGTTGACACTACACTAAAAATATAAAAGATGGACATATACAGAAAGATGTAACACTTTTGTTGAATTAAAAGACAATAGGTTGTATGGTTGTTTGAATAAGAATGGCCCCTATAAATTCGTGTATTTGAATACTTGGTCCCAGCCAGGCACTGTGGTACATGCCTACAATCCCAGCACTTGGGGAGGCAGAGGCAGGTGGATCTCTGCAGGCTCTCCTGAAAGTCCAGGACAGCCAAGGAAACGCTGTCTCAAAAAAACAAACAAACAAAAACAAAAACAAAAGAAACTTGGTCCCTAGCTGGTAGAACAGTTTGGGAAGAATCAGGAAGTGTGGCCTTGTTGGAGAAGGTGTGTTACTGGGAGGGGGGGGGGTCTGAGGTTTCTAAAGCCCATGTTATTCCCAGTGAGATCTCTCTTGTGCTTACATATCAACATGTATGCTCTCAGCTACTGCTCCAGCACCATGCCTGCCTGAGTGATGCAGCTCGGTGAGTTATCCAGTGAGGTTCTGAAAGCAAAAAGGCAATACTCCTCATCTCAGAAAGTTGGAGGTGCAGCAGGAAATAATGAGACACGAGAAGTCCAAAACAAGGATAATCTAAAGTGAAAATGTATCTTTCACGTTCTGGGAGGTTCTGAAAGGTTCTGAAACTTTCTCTTCAGGTTCCCTTCAGACGGAGCACTTAAGTAAGTTCCTGTGAGAACAGCTATGCTACCACAGAATGGAGCATGTGTGTCTGTACTTGAAATAGACACAACTGTACAAATCTTCATCGGAAGTTTGTTTGTGCCAGAATCCCAGCACTCAGGGAGGCTGAAGCAGGGGAGGTCGAGGCCAGCCTGGGTATCCAATGAAACCCTGTTTGTCTAGTGGGGAGAAAGAGGGAGAAGGAAGGGCAGTGAGGAAGAATAGGAGAGGGACAGGGAGTGAGGGAGAGAGGAAGAGAGAGAGAGGGACAGGAGGGGGAAGGAGAGGGAGGGGGTGAGATGCTGACAGACAGGATTCTGTCAAGTTCAGCTCCCTAGGCTCCCACTGACTGTGTGAGCTCCAAGGTCTCTAAGATACACCGAGTCTCCTGGTGTCATTTGTGAGAAGGAATTATAGTCAGGGTTAGTGCTTACCTCAGAGTTGCTGTGTTCCAAGGCTAGATCTAAATTTATTCTGTGCGTGGACTCAGTCTGGTCTACTGTAACAGCCTTTACTACCACCCACTTTGTACCTCCCAAGAAACGAGCGGGTGCGAAGGGTCAGTGCGCTGTGGTGTGCGGCTCAGGCCGCATCACCTTGTGTCTGAAACATCAGCTGCTACAGTTTTCCTGTAGCCCTGAGTTGTTTTTCCTTCCTGGGTTTCTGTTACTCTAGAGCAGTGGCTCCCAACCTCCCTAACGCTGCAAGCCTTTAAGATATTCCTTGTGTGGTGGTGACTCCCCCAACCGTAAAATGACTATCATTGCTACTTCATAACTGTGATTTCGCCGCTGTTACGCATCATGATGTAAATGTCTGTGATTTCCCATGGTCTTAGGTGATGAGCCCTGTGAAGGGCCGTTAGACTCCCAGAGTGGTCATGACCTACAGGTTGAGAGCCAAGGTTCTAAACCTTTCCTACAGGGTTTTTGTTTTGTTTTGTTTTGTTTTGTTTTGTTTTTTTGATAAATAGGACAAAGCTGGCCACACCCCATCAAGGAGCTATGAGTCCGGTTGCATGTCTCTTAATGGACTGTTTGTGTAAGCACCCTTACCGGGCTGAGCCTTAACTCTTAAAATAATTACCGCTTTAACTCCTCAGACTCTATAAATTAGTTATAAAAACGGCTACTCCCAAATGATGCCTATAAAATGCATTGTTCCCGAGAGAATGGCGCCATGTAGATGAAGTACAGACCTTGTTCTATAGAGGCTGTTGTTACTAGGGTCAACGTTTTCATCGGTGTGATGGAGTAGAGACACGGTGATCTCCACAGGCTTAGCTCTGGAAACAAGCAGTGCTCCTGACCTCTTTCCTGAGGTAAGCCTGCTTGCTCCCAGAGATGCTGCTACCATAGGATTCCTTTGGAATTCACTTCAGAGAGAAGCGTCTTGTCCCTTGCCTCCCCACAAGTCCTCACCTGGAATGTCACCTGGGGAGGCATGAACTTCCCCCAAGGGAAGGGAGCTTCCTCATCATCTCTAGCTATACCCTCTGCCAAGCCTTGACTTGATGTTGCTTCCTAGACTTCTGTTTTCTTCTGTACCCAACCTACATTTGAAAGGAAGTAGGGGACTTTCAGAAGCTTTCTTCATCCTTAGTCACTTCACATCTCTTAGACATGTTTTGCTGGAAAGATGCTCCAAGGTTAACAGCTTTGCCCAGCCTGCTTGAGGACCAGAATTCAGATCTCCAGCATCCACCTAAAAAGCTAAGCATGGACACCTGGGACTCTAACACTGGACCATAGAGACTCACTAGCCAGCCAGCCAGGCTAGCCAAAACTGGGTGCTTCCAGTCCAGTGAGAGACCTTGAGTCAAGGCAATACAGAGAACAATAGAGGGAAATACTCAAGTTCTTTGGCCTACACGTGTGCTCACATAAGTGCATGCACACAAAATCAAATCACATGCATGTAACAAACACACACACACACAAATAAGAATCACTGTAAGACAGCGCATGTTGGTGCACATCTTTAAATCCTACTGTTCAGTAGGGAGAGGCAGAGACCCGCCAGTCATGTCTACATAGTGAGTAGGCAAGACCTACTACATAGCAAGACCATATCTAAAACCGAAAGAAAACAGACAAACAAGCAAATGGCAATGGAGATCGGTTGTACCTAAATGGTGTACATCATACCTAAAAGTTTTACTTAGTCCTAAATAAAAAGTCCTGACATTTAATTGGGCATTTTATTTTCTTTTTTATTGGGCATTTTATTTTCTTGTTTCTTTCCTGCACCACTGAAGGATTTTCAGATCTTTGATAAGTTTTGACATCCAGAGCTAGCTACCCGTAGAATGTTCTGGTAGGGAGGACACAGGAGAGACATTTAAAACCTTATATAAACCTAAAATTCGTTGTCTTTCTGATCTCACAGGTCACAGAGCCCTTAGTCATGAAGTTGTTTCCTGTGAATCTTAATTATTTCATGCACTATACATAGGAAGGGTAAGACCTTGAAGCTCACCCCCTATGGAAACGACTGGAAGCACCTCCATCTAGGGATGTTAGGGATGTTGGTCCGTCAGCATTAGATGCTGACAGAGCAATGTTAGCTTGCTCTGTCACATCCAGAAATACACCATGGGGTGAGCTTGTGAAAGCAACAGTGCTCACCCAATTAGATCTCATTCTAGGGTCATATAACTTCTCTGCGTTCCTAATTACTGTGAAAGACTATTGATGGGCTCTCTCTTCAGTGATGAGACAGGCTTTGTTATGTGCCTCTCATCAAACCCGAACCATAAAAATGTTTCTCTACGTTTATAATCCTATTAAGAATATGATGCCTTTATTCCCAGCACTCAGGAGGCAGAGGCAGGTGGATCTCTGAGTTCACGGCCAGCCTGGTCTACAAAGCAAGTCCAGGACAGCCAAGGCTACACAGAGAAACCCTGTCTTGAGAAAGGAAAAAAGAAAAGAAAAGAATGTGATGCAATAAGAGAATATTGATAGGATGAAAAATAAAATCTTGCTTTTGACCATCTCCTTCATTTTTCAAACAGAGAAATTAATGTTTCAACAATTCAGACAGGGACACAGCTACAAGATAAGTTCTGGGGCCCTGGAATCAACCTGAACCCTAAATCCATAGGCGTATAACACATGATCTTTACTAACTTTCTCCTACAAGCAAGGCAGTATTTAAAGATATTTTATGCATATCAGCTCTTAGTACTTTTTATTTTAAGTAGAAATATAGGAATTACCCCATTGGAATTATTTCCTTGTTTTTGTAAAAAATCTCTCTTTTGAAGGATTAATTTCCCCAAGTTCCCATGGATAATTCAACAGCAGAGCCAAGATTTAAAACTCTGTATGTACACATGCCAAAGCAAAACAGATCACATTTCAGTGCCTCTTTCTAGCTCTGAGATATTAAAATGTAAGCATTAGAAAACTAGTGTGCCCCATGAAATGTATTTGATGTCTCTGTGGGAAACAAACCAATCAATCAAACTGTAAACTCGGGAAGTGCTGCTAGGCCCTAACCCTGAGTTACATAGCAGTAAAACCCCTGGGTTTCCCAATGCCATGCCTCACCACGCCCTCTGAGCCATCATACAACAAAGATAAAGATATATGCATCTGTACTATTCGTAGATGAATAATAAACGTCACAGAAAATTCTAGACCCCATTTCCTATAGCCATGACCTCTGTATGCAAAGAGGAGTACATGCTGCCCTTCACATTAAGATAATAATTTAAACTCTCCTATCAGCCGCCATAACCACAGGGTCAACCTCAGGAAAAACAAAACTCTAAGTCTCTTGAGGTCATTTCCTGAGGGCTGTGGGGATTTTGGGCTGCAGTAGGAAGCAGATAGATGGCCAAAGACAAGGTCACCCATGTGCCTCTCTGTCAGAAATAATACCTATTCAGATTTGCATTGGTGAGGGCCTGACTTGGAATTTTAAAGGCCAATGTGAAACAACCCATTGTTTATCAGTGTCTCTCCACTGAGGAGGATCAAAAGGAGACTTATCTGGACTAGAGACAGTTTACTTCCATTTTAGAACAAAAGACAAAAGATACTGGGGTCTTTTCCTTGCTTTGCAATTCCTGTCACTTCCCCTCCCTTTCCTGACTGGCAGAGATAGCCTGACGATTAATCTCTGTATTTTAAGCATGAAAATCAGTTTCTGGAACTTGTCTCATTTATGTCACAACAGGGAAAAAAATGGAAATAGCATCCACTTGCTGTTGAAGGTGAAAAATATTTAAAGTGTCCTCTTAGGTTTTCTTTCCTGGTACCCGATGGTCCATTGAATTGAAGGCATCAGGGCAGGATACAGACGTGGACCCAGAGCTCTGAGAACTTCATCTAGGGAAATACTACTGTCCACGCCTAATAACAGCTGGAAGTCATAAGTACCTTAATGAGAAGCCATTCTAATCTAAGGCCCACTTGCTCATTCAAATTCTTACAAATGGAGATTTTAGGTCATAGATGGAGCCTCACAGAAAGAGAAGGGAGTAGAAGCCACAGAGTTGATGCTGGATGCTCATGTCTCTATTCCCAGCACTGGAGAGCTTGGTGTGAAGCTGAACTGCATACTCAGTCTGTCTCAAAGAGCAAATGATAAAATTAAGTAATAACGCGCGCGCGCGCGCACACACACACACACACACACACACATTCACACACAGTGTATGGGGAGGTACAATGCAGCACTGTGGTTTAAGGAGTCCAGATCTGAGACAGTCTCTAGCCTGATTCTTTCCTTTTGAACATGTGATTTCCCTTAAAACATGAAAAAAAAAAAGTGAAGAACCGTATTTACAAGAAAATAAAAGCACAGATAAGTACACGAAGTAAGTGGTACCCCGCAAGCATCATCAGATATAGAAGGCTACATTGTTTGACATTCGTGACCTAAAACTGATTGGTTTTTATTTTAAATCACATTTGGAGGAAGGTAACTCTAAGCTATACTTTACAGCTGGAATTAGTTATGGCTACAGTAGTCCCTACAGAACCATGCACGTCACGCTAATACTATTACAAGGAACTTTCCCTATAGGTAAGCCATGGGTCCAGTGCCAACTGCTTTTAAAAATTCATTTTTGTGTCTGCCTTGGTGGTTACCAGCTCGGTAAAATCTTGACCATTCTAAGAATCTCTACTCTGACGTTAAGCATCCTCAGTCAGCCACAGAAGACAAAATACCAGGTTTCCCCACCAATGAGCCATTCAGCTGTAATCCATAATCATCAGGGGAGGTAAAGGGCCTCAGCTAAATCCATGGGGTCCAGGTCACGCAGAGAATATATGGAAAGCTGTGTAATCAGAGTCTCTTACGACGGAGCCCCCAAATCCCTCATATGAGGGCCAAATCCCATTGCAACCTTTCAGAAAAAAAAAGTCTTGCCCAATTAGACTTAAGAACATAGGAAATGTTAAGACAAAAGGGAGACTTTGGCAAAGACCACTCGGCTGCCTTTGTAAGTGGCTCTTCGCCCACTTAGCCTCTTTTGTAATCATTTTTCAGCATTCTCTTCTTACTGCCTATGTGGCCCTCGGATGGGACGAGCCCTTCCACTTGGCAAGGTCTTTTGTTCGTTTCCTTTGGTTGCGGACTTCAGCTCCCTCCCAACCATTTTCTAGTCCACTCAGAATTCAGTTCATTTTCAGAATTGGCTTTCATTGAAAGGAGGTAAGCACATTTCTCCACCTTGGCCATTTTCATTATAGAGATGGCTTCACAGCCTACCTATCTGCTTCTCCTCTCGCTCTCACAACTCTGAGTCAGCAGATGGCTAATTCCCAGAGGCTTCTGAGCTCCCCTGCCAGGCTCACCTGGATCTTATCTTCTACAGCCTTACTCCCCCCGACAGCTGGACTTGGTATAAAGGAATGCCTTTGAAGGATTTTAAATCACAAAAATAGATAATCAGAAATATGTTTGAGGAAAAAATCATCATCGTTTTAAATTGCCTCATTTCATCATTTTATGTAAAATGGCTTAAGAAACAGAAGTTAGACACAGGTTAATGGTCCAGATGAAATGCAGCAAAGACCTAGAGGGAAACAGTGGTCGTGGTGCTGGAGGATGCACTGCTGCAGGGAGGAAGTGTTCTAGGACTCATAGCTCATCAACCCTAGGCAAAGACAGTGACATAGTGGTCAAAAAGATGCCAAGGTTCTGAGCTCGTGGCTGAGTTCCGGATATAAAGAAAACATGGGAAGGAAGGGTGCCGGGTTTAGTTAGAAATTTTGTTTTGTTTTGTTGTTTTGTGTCATATTTGGTGGTAAAAGTAGTTATGATGGTAGTCTTTGTTTTTGGGTTTTTTGGGGGATTTTGTCTTGTCTTATTTTGTTTTGCCATTTACTCTAATATACAGAGATTTAGGCTACCTCAATCTTGGTGGCTCCCTTTCTCACGGCCTTTAAGGGATGGCCCTGACTGACCAATGTTATGTTACTGACACAATACTGAACCATACTACTAAGGGGAGAGATATCAATGCATCTAGATCACCCCTACTACAAGTCTGTGATTCTGGACTCTTCTATGCTCTAAGTGACATGACCCAGAGAGGCATTAAAAATGTGAGTGCTCGAGAAAAGGGACCGAAGGAAATCATGCACTTCTAGTCAAGGCCACAGACTGCATCTGATGCCTTCTCTGTTTACTAGTGCTGGCAGCTATTCCGTGAATGTATGCTCACACCCACAAAACACTGCAAAACCAATCAGAAAGCAAACAGTGCAGACCCAGGCTCTGCTCCTTCTATGTCTACTACTGTAGCTGCCGGGTATTCCAGCACACTAGTAAAACATAAGCAAGCTGGGTGGTGGCAGCACATGACTTTAATCCCAGCATTCCAGGAAGCATAGATAGGCAGACCAGCCTGGTCTGCAGAGCAAGTTCCAGAACACCCAGGGCTATACGGACGAAACAATAGATTACTTTGGGGGCATAACACACACCAAAGCTCTGCGGAGATATATGTCTTTAGATTGAAAGATAATTCCGAAAATAACTAGGAGCTTTTTTCCAGGATGAGGCATACGAATGCCCTCCTCCTATCCGTTGGCCCCTCTGTAACACTGAATTTTTTTCAACTAAGTTCCACACTGCTGGATATCTATGGTCCTGTGTTGGTGTCGCCATCCGAATGAGATCTGATGGGAATCAATGCTCCAGGAACATAACTACCCAAAGGATCGTGAGAAATAACGCTAGGAAGCCACTGGAAGAGAGCAGTCATATCACCCAATGCAAGCCAACTGGCTTAAACGATAGATGGGATCTATGTGCACTGAGCTATACACACCGTCATGACCCTGCTGGCTCTGTCCCGAGACTGCTTCCTGGAAACAATAGCCACCCTGATCTAAAAGCGGCACACAACGTGTCCTCCTCCGCTTTCCACTAAGTCACATACCATAATGCGTCAGCTTGTCCCTCCCTACCCTACTCCATACCTACAGGGCAGAGCCATCCCGGTAGAGCGCTCACAGACTCTTAGTTAATGTGGCTGACTTCGTGTTTCCTCCTAGACTCTCCATCAGCTAAGGCTCGCAGCCCTGGTGTAAGGAGACTTCCCACACATCTCCACCAGTATCCCCTGTTGCTCCCTGCTTCCTGGAAGAAGCAGTAACCAACACTATGTCAGTTGTGTTCTTTTTTTTTTTTTTTTTTTTCCTTCGTTTTTGATTGGCTGGTTATATGATTCACCAAACAATCTGATGTTAACTGAATACGTAAAATAGATTGCAAACTCATGGACTACAATTGTGGGTAACGTTTCCATTTTAACTGTTGTTACTAGGTTGTGGCTATCATACAGAAGTGCTGGCTGAGACTAAAATAACCAGCTATTCAGCTGCCTGTCAACCTTCTCACAGCTGTCTCTATAGACTCCTCAGAGTCAGACTCGGGGAAGGTACAAGAGTCATTCTCACGCACAAGCGCCTGCCAGGACAGTGGTGGTTGGACAGACTCACCAACTTGACAGCCAGAGACTCCCCAACGCCTGCTGTGTAAAACTGTAGTCTCCACTACTTATTGATCAAGACTATAACTGCTTCCACTTTGATGTTCTTCACGTTTCAAAATCATTTCAGCTCCTCTGCCTGGGACATTGGCTGAACTCCATAGGCTGTTTCGGTTATGTATGAAGCATTGCAGTATTTGCTTGATCAGAACTCTTCATGTCTACGTAGCCACCCTGGCAGGCATCTCCAGCCTCTTAGACATCAATTATTTACATCAGAAATATTTGTAAGCTCCCACAGGACCATACCCATTTTTTTTTTTTAGTATTCGTATTGGTTGAAATATGATACTAAAAAGTTGCTGTACATTTTATACACCTTGAAAGTAACATGTATCTTCTTCATCACAGGACTTTGACATATGTATTAATCGCGGTGTGAATATGTAGGCAAGATCTTTGGTTCCTTCCATCTATAAATGTGATGGGTATTGATTTATGGATTTTTAATGAGAACCAGGAGGGTCCCAACATGGGCCCCAGGACACAGGTTAAGAGGCACGACAGTGGTGTGTGTTTTCCTTTACCTCGCCTCGTATCTATAAGGAAGATCTTGCTAAAAGATATGAACTATTTCCTTAAGAAACAGGGCTGCGTAATTCAGTCAACTGTAAGCCAGAGGTGCAAGGGGAGAGATGGTGGGTTAGGAGAAGACTCAAGAACAAGGTTTTGATTCTTTGGGAAAAGCCTCACAGACATTAAAAATTCTCTCTGACACTGTTGCATTCCTAACTGCTCTTAGGATTCTCGACTTCATTGTCAGGCCAGTCACTGTGCCAGCATCTTCAATACTTATATCATCTATGTTAGTTCAGCTAGGCAGAGAGAGGTTAGACCATAGAAGGATACATGTGGAATAACCTTATGTACAGGCCCATTTCCACCACCCCACCACCCCAGACCCACTAGCCTTCCTTCAGCTAGTGGCTTCACCAAGCATTAAAAAGGCCTGATGACAGTTACCTAAGGCTCCTCCTGCTTTTCCCCTCTATTCTAACAGAGTTACACTTTCTCTGGTTTCAAGCCATTCATTCTGCATGTCTAACTGATGAGAGAAGTAAAGGAGAGAGTGCAGGGAGGGGTCCACAAGGCGTCACTTACCCTCTCCGGTGAGACGAACTGGAGACAGGTCCGCCCAGCATTCCAGGGTGGCAGCACCCTGAACACCACATGGAGATGATGAGAAACACTTCAAGGCTTTAAATCAAGCTGGGACAGGTACTGGAACACTCTCTGAGTCAAAAGGCATTTGGTCCACTCATCAGAGTCATTCTTTATGACTCAAAGGTTTATGGCTTAAACTTAGCATTACAGTGTTGTGATTGCCTGTCTCCCTTTGGAGGGGGGTGGTTTCCACTCTTTCCTTCATCCCTTCCTTTCTTCCTCCATGCCATTTGTTCTTCAGGTTCACACATCAGATGGGAGAATTTTCCAAGCCCTGTGTATCAGGGAACTGAACCCACCTCAGGGTTCCATGAAGGCATGCTTTGCTCTGGGTGTCACAAAGAAGGCAATGGATGCGTGTGTGGGGTCCATTGCACAGGATGGGTGCCAGCTCACCCAAGAAAGTTATTATATGATAGAGTCGTGGTGGCGGAAGGAAAGCCCCTGTCTGGGTTTATAATTGAGGCACTACACCCTTAGCTTGCACAATAAGTAAACAGAAGAGGGGGTGTTGAGTGAGGTGGTGCCTCAAGCAAGGGAGTTCTTAGACTTCATGTTGAGGCACAGAGCACAGACAGCCAACTATAAAGTCCCTTCTCCACCCACTGAGAGACCTGAAAGCGAGGCCATGTGGTAGTCTCGCCATCTTACAGGGAAATCAGCATCATAGCATAAGGGAATGGGACCCAGGCTTGAGTCTCTTAGGTAGCTAAGTAAGCAACATTGCCTTGCAAGGGCACTGGAATGCCCAGCTGCTTCCCATGGCAGAGTTCACCCTGGAGTTTCTGTGCCTTGGTCAGAACTGTCTACAGTTTGAAGGGGATGCACATGGCAAGAACTTTCTGCTCTCATCCCTTACGGTTTTTTTGGGCTCATGCCACGGTGCTGGTATTTAATTAAGAGGCCTAGGAGAGAAATCAGCTGCACACAAGTAGATCGCAAAACACTCTCCACTTTGGAATCACGGAGTGGAATCTGAATGTGAAGCCAAAAATCCTATATGTGCCTGCTTCTTCGCTAATTACACACATTTCCTTGCTGCGTTCTGCAGCTGTTTTGTACGGATAAAGGCCTGGCTTTCCGAGAGGTGCTTCACAACATGGGTCCAGGCATTTGTGATCTGGGACTCTGATACTAAAAAGAGCTAGGACCAGTTGGGGTAGGCTGGGTACCCTGATTTATTACACTTTTTTCAGAATATGAAGTTAAACAGCTGCCCCCTGATCTGAAGTGTCAGAGAAATGGGGGTGACAGAGACACTGGAAGGAGGAATGTGGAGTGGGGGTGGGTCCATGCCCATGCGCACATGTTCCCTCTAAGGACTAACACTGGTATCAGAGTTAGCTGAGAAACTTCATTATTTTGGAAGAAAGGCAACGGTAAAGTTGAAGAACAATGTGTGTATCTCAGATGCTCCAGGTTTTTCTATAAGAAGCACGACTGAATTTCATGTAAATTACCAAAATATTGTTTGACTCGAGGAGGAAGAGTTAAATATTTTTATAGTTTTTTATTTATAATACTTTACTCACCTTATATCCCAATTGTCATCTCCTCCCTTGTATCTTCCCATTCCCACCCTCCCTTTCTCTTCTGCCCTATTCCCCTCCCCTAGATCTCTGATTTGGGGGGGAGGCACTCCTCCACTACCTTCTGACCATGGCCTATCAGGTCTCATCTGGATAGCCTACATCCTCCCCCCCCACCCCGCCTTCCTCTGTGTGCCCACAGGGCCTCCCCTCTGGTGCCCATGAAGAGTTAAATATTACAGGATGCATCTTTCTACACTTTTCTCTCCCTCAACTGCCTCATTCTTGTCTGGCAATAACATTCAGAATTTTCAGTGGGACTAAAGAAGGTAGAGACGTGGTTGAATACCTAGCCCCCCCCCCCATCTGCCCATGAAATGCACAAATTGTTTAATGCAGCTGTTCCTCTGTTAAACTGTATACTAGCTAATCCATCAAGAGGAAATGAATTTGAGAAAATGGTGTTTTGTTGTTGTTATTGTTGTTTATTACTTTCCTTTTAATAGAAAGATGAGTAAGTCTGGCTAACTGTGTTGCCCATAGATGCTGAACATAACAAAAAACTAAATTCCCTCTTGATATTATGGGACAATTTGGTACGGGACCCTTGAACCTTACTATGGTTAAAAACATGAAGGACATTTTATAAGACACAAGAATAAACAATAAAAATGTGACCTCTTGGCAGTATTTAAAAAAAAATAACTTGGGTTTCTTTCAGTGAAAGTTTTGAAGGCTTTAAATTTTAAACAAAGCCCAGCTGGATTATATGCACAAATTCCAGGCTCTGGAATATTCCCATGATATCTAGTTTCAAAAAATTCTCCTACTGTAAATGGGTGGGTAGACTATTAAGCTAAGAGAAGTCTTCTCTTTCACTGTTTAGTTTTGTAACAAAGCATACATTTGATTTTAAAGAAATGAGAGGAAATATAAATTGGTGTGGTGGAAAAGGAATATAATTATAATTCGAAATGAAATAAAAATGATAAAATCTAAATTCCTCTGCAGAATCTCCAAGAATAGGTACTTTGATAGAATTGGAGCACAGCCACATTGTTGGCAGTTATTTTTCAGAGCTCAGAATAGGATTATTGAAAAATCTCTTCTCACCATCACCTGTCAGAGCTTATTTATTGATTGATTTTACGGGTCACACATAGACAGTTGGGCCTTTGTGGGCTCAGACTTCTTAGGCTAGGCTTCTTAATTATGATTAACAAACTAATAAATATCTATGTGATGATTACCCATTCTGGTTTTTTTTTTTTTTTTCAAATGCAGAATCACCCCTGATCATTGCACCTCTCTCATTTTTTCTTACTTGTACCCTGCTAGTTCCTATTGTGCCCTCCAGAGCTATTAGCAAATTCTGTTCTGCAGAAGCACAGGCTCCATGCTCTTCCCTGAGATGACTTTTCTTCTCCTCCCAGTCCCCCTAAAGGTTCCATTTCACCTTCCGTTCTTGCTCTTTCTCTAATCCAACCTTTTTGACTTGCATATAGGGGTGTTTGGTGTTTGTCCCCTCTCCGCCCCCTTTATACAATTAAAGAATCTTTGAGCTCTTATGTATTAGATAGAGTACTTTACACTTGATCATTTGTACCAAAAGGGGGAATTGTTTAGTTGGGTAAATGGTTTGGATGTGTATGCTATGGTTCAAAGAAGTAAGCACCCAGCCTCACATGATATGGATGGTTAAGTGTGCAATGTCAGTGTGACATGCACGGTTAGTTCCCAGAAGACCCTGCTAAATTGTCTCAGGGTTCTCAGAGATCAGAAATCACAGAGTTTATACTTCCTGTCTAGGAATCAGGTTCTAAGTTCCGCAGTTAATCTATGTATTACATTCATACCAACACACACACACTGACACACACACATACACTGACATACAGACACACACATACACACACACACTGACACACATATACACACACATTGGCACATACACACACACACACACACACACACACACACACACACACACATACACACCCTTGCAAGGACAATAGAAGGCAGCTACCCTTCCTGTCCTTTATGTATTTTCTGAAAACAGACCTCGACCTCAGTGACTATTGCACTATCAAAGGCTGGAGTGTAAGAATTCTCCCAGGTGGATTTTATAGGTACTAAGAACTAGCTAAATTCTTCCTATCGATTTGGTAATCACGCCTGTGGCCTTCAAGCCCCTGATGTCTTAGCTGCAAGCATTCTCACTAGCCAAATCAGATACGAGCACACTTAGTCCTTTCATAACCTTTCATTCTAGAGTTTATAAATGTGGGAACCCGCCCTTTCCTTCTGAGTAAACTCTGACTAAACCCTGGAAGGAAAGGATGGGAAGTGTGTCGGTAACTGGCCCACCAATGAATGAAGAGTCCGTGTTCCTCGGAGAACACACTTGGTGGGAAGGAAGCCAGTCCTGTTCACACCATGGAACAGTGTGAACTCAGGGCTGGCCTAGGAAGAACGTCTGCTTGTCTAGTGCACTCCAACCTTCTAACCTCGTCATTTGACATAGCAGGAAGAACGTGTGAGCAAAACTCTGTCCTTATGTGTCTATAACTCACAGCGTTTGGGAGGTCCCTTCGGCAGCAGAGTGGGAGGAAGTTACTGTAAACCACAACTCAGGGTGAGGGTTGGGAGGCATTACATTTAATGGTGTTATTAATCAAAACTAGCTTTCCAATGGAGCTGTACTGTGCTTTGGAGATTATTAATCTTGAATAACCTGACACTGTTGCTAGGTTGCAGTGCCACTCCTTTCTAGTTGAGCAACAGGAACATAGACTACCATGTTCCCCTCACACTTTGTAAGTTGGAAAAAGAGGGTGATAACTTCAGAATAAATCTAAAGTGTGTGTTATTTTTTGCTGGTTTGTTTGTTTGGTTTGGGTTGGGTTGTTGTTGTTTTTTTGTTTGGTTTTTTTTTTTTTTTTTTGGTTTTTGGTTTTTTGTTTTGTTTGTTTGTTTGTTTGTTTGTTTGTTTTGACAGTATTTCTCCATGTAACAGCCCTGGCTGTCCTGGAACTCACTATGTAGACCAGGTTGGCCTCAAACTCACAGATAGCCACCTACCTCTGTCCCTCCCAAGTGCTGGGACTAAAGGTGTATACCGCCCCCCCAGGGGGCTGAATGTGCTACTTTTAAAGACACCTAAAAACTCATAATTCAGAGTGGAAAGTGAAATAGGACTAGCCCCATGTCGTCTTATGGCCTTGGGGTTTATAATGAATACAGCCCCATAGTTATAACCAACTGTCGCTCTGTGTACTGCTAAGGGAACGAGGGGAGTCTTCACTGCACTTCCGTTAGTGAGTGGTGCCTATAGAGAGAGCTCAGATCTGGTGGTAATTCAAACTTAGCAAAATGTTAAACAAAATATTGAGATCTCAAATAATAAATGATAAAAAAAATGATATTGTTTTATTAGTATGTGTGCCCTAACCTGCTTATTTTATTCAGCTAAAAGCACTTACCATACTATGGTATTAGTGAGTGTTCTAAAATATTAAAATTATCAATTTGGGTGAACATACATTTCCTGTAAAATATAAATAGATTTGTATCTGTTTTTACCATAAAAATATAAAAAATAGGATATTCATGAAAACTATGGTGCTTAAGATTCAAAACTAAAAATGTTGATTTCCTGACTATAATAGTCTTTTTTTTTTTTCTTTTGTGGTTTTTGGTGGGCAGAATTTGATATACACTCACTCACTCTTTAAAGCCTATAGGCACCAGGATATTTGCTGCAGTAGGATTATAGTAATACCAAAACACAAAAAGCTGTGACACATTGCTACCCATCAAAACTAATAATTCAGTAAGTTTGGTGTAGCAATGCAGCCGAATTCTATACAAACAAAAGAAATTTTATATATCTCTATGCAGTGATATGATTACATATAATCATGTTTTTTGTTTGGTTTTTTGTTTTGGTTTGTTTTGGTTTTTATGACACAGGGTTTCTCTGTGTAGCCTTGGCTGTCCTGGACTTGCTTTGTAGACCAGGCTGGCCTCGAACTCACAGCTATCCTCCTGCCTCTGCCTCCCAAGTGCTGGGATTAAAGGCCTGTGCTACCATGCCCGGCTATAATCATGTTTTGTAAAGAAATTTGTAGGCCAGTTTTCCTAGAAATTAGTGAAGAAAAAGTAATGTCTATTTATATATACATAAATATACACACCAACAAAAAGAAAATATACATGCAAAGATACAATTTGAATAATCTCTAACTTGCTCCCACCTCTTTATTTCATTTAATTCTACGTTGGTTATTTTGAATGCATATATTACATTTATATGTTTCTTTGTTTTTTCTTTTTTTTCTTTTTTTTTTTTTTTTTTTTTTTTTTTTTTTTTTTTTTTTTTTTTTTCTTTTTCTTTTTTTTTTTTTTTTTTTTTTTTTTTTTTTTTTTGTCGTTGTTTAGGTTTTTTTGAGACAGGGTTTCTCTGTGTATCCCTGGCTGTCCTGGACTCACTTTGTAGACCAGACTGGCCTCGACCTCACAGGGATTCACCTGCCTCTGCCTCCCGAATGCTGGGATTAAAGCCATGCACCACCACACCCAGCCTATGTTTTTCATTTGCAAAAAACCATGATTGCTATAGTAAGGTTCCCTTATCCACATATCTAAGTATTTCTATGTAAGTGGAGTGTTTGTGTCCTCCTCGTTCTCCATCATCTGTCCTAACTGTCATTCTCTACACCAGATATATGTTACAGTGGAGAATGAGAGCATTCTCAGGACAGGGAAGGTGCTGGGAAAGACTGGGTCTTAGAGTGTCCTGGGTAAAGTTGTTACCAAGCTTTATCGGGGTCAGAATCCAAATTCTGTTAGTAAATGATACCCACTCCCACACCCCGCCCCAACAAATGGCAGCAGCTTTTCAGATAATTGATAAGATGATCCATGCGTCTACATATGCTCACCTGGTAGGTTCATATTAATGCTTAAAACAAGATTTTGAAAGACAAGTTTAACCTGTTTTCAGTCATTGCTTCAGTATTCCCTGAAAGTTAAGACTATCACATAATTTACTGAGAATAATAACTGCATTAAACAAAGATGCTCCAACTATTAACTTTATGTCAGATACTCTTGAAGCTGAGGAAATGTATAGAAATATTTCTTCTGGTTATAAATTTTAAGCTCAGGATGGAATTGTATCCAAAAACTTTGCAGAGGAGCCCTTCCTTTACCACTCTTTGCATCTATTACAGGAAGCATCTGGCCTTGACAACCTGGACCATGCTGTCCAGCTGTTCTTGTCCCATACCATTGCAGAACATTTTGATGGACCGTGTAAATGTCAGAAAATATGGCACTGTTGTCTCTTTCTAAAGACCGGAACTTCTCTATGGAATCAGTTCCTTGCTCATAAGGCATATCTTAGACTCTAGGAAAGTCCTGTACTCAAAGCAGTCCTGAGACTGTATATAGTAAACATCAAGCAAAGGGTCATACTGTTCAACTAATAGGAGACCATAAAGTAGGCAACACATTTCTGTCCCTTTTGTTGCTAGCGGCAACCATTGGTAGAACACTTGGCCTGGCTGTACAGGCAATTGGCAGGTTATAATAAAAAGTTTTACATTCTTGACCAGAATTGAGGGGGGGGGGTGGGAGAGAGAGAGAGAGAGAGAGAGAGAGAGAGAGAGAGAGAGAGAGAGAGAGAGAGAGACAGACAGAGAGAGAGAGAGAGAGAGAGAGAGAGAGAGAGAGAGAGAGAGAGAGAGAGAGAGAATTCTATAACATCAGCCCTTCTCATAAGAGCCCCAACTTGCAACAACTCAATTTATTGTTTTTTGAGAAAGGATTTCTATGTGTAGCCGTGACTGTCCTGGACTCACTTTGTAGACCAGGCTGGCCTCAAACTAACAGAGATCCGCCTGCCTCTTCCTCCCCGAGTGCTGGGATTAAAGGCGTGCTGGGATTAAAGGCGGGAGCACTAGGCTCAGAATAGATTTTTTAATTGAATACTAATAAACAATAAGATGGAATATTATTTATCAACATCATAGATGAATGTAAAGGAAGCCATTGCTGTGTCTGTGAAGTATTTGTTTGCTTCTTTTATTTTGAAATTAGTTTTACTTCTTAACATTGACTTATAGCAAGCTGTTCATTGACTTAAATATGCATTCTCTATGAAACATACTTACTAAACGTATCCTTTTTCAGTAGCCAATAAATAATATCACACGCAGACTAAAACTCTAATTGACATGTTTATTAGGATCAGTGCTGACTATCCACAGCACACATCCGTCACTCACACACCTCTGCATGTGAAGGGGAACGGGAGAGCTTTATTATTCTCTTGTAAATCAATTTTAACAGACGGTAAATCTGAATTTTAAGACTTGACATTTACGATACCATATAGGATGAAAAATAAGTCCCCTCTGCCCGTTTTTCATTTGCCCATGTTCTCATAAAGTCTCTCTTGCTTTGTTCTATGCTTTAAGCCCTGAAACATTTTTAACAATAATTTGGTATAAAGCATGGGTAAGATCTGTTTTCGGATCACAGACTCAGATGTTGATTAATCATGTCTTCTTCCTTTTACTTTACAATCTATATCCCTTCATCTGTGTGCATTTCTAGATGCACTCCAGTTCCCAAGACCCAAAGTAACAGATACTGCTTAGATTCGGCATAGATATAGCCGGAAGTCGTGGGTTTGAATCTAGTACTACAGTTTTCTTGAGCAAGCTGTTTAGTTTTCTGCAATTACTCATACAATGAGGGTGTTAATATCCCTATAGTGTTTAGGGTCTTAATCCATATAGTAGATAAAAGACCAGAGATACATGATCTAGAAAACATTCACCATGTATCAGCACCCACTGTTCTAAAAACAGACTGATGCTGTTTTGGTTGCTTTCCTCTTAGGCTGATAGGCTCAGTAACACAGAACCAGCATCTGCAGTTATGAGGTTTTCCATGCAAATACCATGCTCTATCTATTCTGTACATCCCAGGTTTCTCTGTGGTTTTCCCATCCCACTGTTCTACATGGTTGTTCATGTCCCAAAAGAATTCACATTCTTCTCTCCATATTTCATGTTCTTTGTAAATTTCACTATCATCTCATTCCCAACTCCCATAATCTCCCCTTGTTAGGTCCCAGCTTTCTCCATCCATCTTTATATGTCTCTTAGCTAAAACACTAAATTGAAAAATATCAACTACAGCCACCCCCTTTAAAAACTACACAAAGTGTTTCGCTTTTTCCCTGAAAAGAGTTAAGAATCAATAGTACTTATAAAGGCTCCCTAATCTTTAAAGCCATTGTTCTTCAGGAAAGTAGTGTCGTGTTGAAAGATTGTTCTGGAGGTGAAGTCTGTTTGTAGGAAAACATCCTATGAAATCAGACCCTTCAATGAGATTTTATGCTCAAACTCTTCATCCGAGGTTTTGTTTCATGCACATTAAAGTGTTACTGGAAAGTATAGGTCCTTTAAAGTTCAGGGGGAAAGAGTTCATAAGATCTAAGGCACATTTAAGACAAAGCTATAGCCAGAGGCCTAGTTCCTTGAGAAGGAAGGAGTCCCCCCCCCCCAATCTGTCATGCTTCTGTCTAAGAGGATATTAAAGCCATCCCTAGGCTCCTGTGTTTACAGCCAGTCATGTGTCTTTCTCACAATCCCCATCTGTGCCAGTGAGTCACGTGATCGGGGTGACACTCCTTGCTCCTCCTGAGCTCCTGTTAACTGCAATAGAGTGATCAATTAGAGTATTGGTGACAAAGACAAAAAGAGACAATGAAAACCTTTATATGAGATACCATCTCCTAGTCCCTGCCTTCTTTTTGCCCTCTGCAAGTTAACTTTGGTTCCAATGCTTTGATGACAGTAAATGAATTTTAACTTTTTTTTCTAATAAGAAAAGGATTTGTTTCTAAATAAATATACAGATTTAACCCGATACAGGAGTCCACATCTGTAGTCAAAGCTGCTTAGGGGGCTGAAGAAGAAGGCAATTTGATCCAATGATTTCAGGACCAGCTTGGGTGAAGGAGCAAAACTCGGCCTCTTATAATTATTAATTTTTGGTAGTACATAGATGTAGTTTGAGAACTTATAAGGCTTCTCTTATTCCAATATATAGTCCTTTTTTTCTACCATTTCTTTTGAGCTGTTAGAAAAGCTGAAGAGTTTCTCTCTCTCTCTCTCTCTCTCTCTCTCTCTCTCTCTCTCTCTCTCTCTCTCTCTCTCTCTCTCTCACACACACACACACACACACACACACACACACACACTGGGTAGTGTTGATTTTATGGGCAATCCAACATCCTTCAGAGACAAATGGCTAATTTAATACTGGCTGTGAGCTGACAGATCTTGAGAGAGATGCCTATTATAGCCTTGGAAAATGTTATTTAAATAAGCGATGTACTTACCAGCAGAAGGAAAGGCTCCATTCTGGATCTTGAGAGTAATTCACTTAGGCAAGTCTTTCCAAAACCAAGTGCAAACAAAAGCCCTGATGACCCCTGGGGACTATGATCAGATAAGGGCTTTCATCTCCAAATTACCAGCTTTCTGCCAGCCCTGGCTTGAGAAGGGGAGGACACTACAGCTTATATCCCTTCCCTTTCTAGTACAAATAGTCTTCCATCCAGTTGTCAGACTGTCTTAGTTAGGGTTTCTATTGTTACAGTGAAACACTATGATTAAAAAGCAAGTTGGGGAGCAAAGGGTTTATATGGCTTACGTTTTCATCATTGGAGGAAGTCAGGACAGGAACTCAAACCCAGCAGGAACCTGGAAGCAGGAGCTGATGAAGAGACCATGGAGGGGTGCTGCTTACTGGCTTGCTTCCCATGGCTTGCTCAGCCTGCTTTCTTATAGAACCCAGAACCACCAGCCCAGGGATGGCACCACCCACTATGAGCTCAGCCCTCCCCATTGATCCTTAATTGAGAAAATGCCTTATAGATGGATGTCATGGAGGCATTTTCTCAACTGAGGCTCCTTCCTCTCTGATGACTCTATCTTGTGTCACATTGACACACAAAGCCAGCCGGTATACACAGACCATTCAGGTAGACACGACCATGGTCACTCTAAAGATAAGGAAAACAGTAACCACCTATAGCAAAGACCTTGAAAAATATTCACCAATTGAAGTGGAGGCTGTCTCTGACTCTTTTGGCTACCTTTGGGACCCTTTCCCTCCAACTGGGTTGCCTTGTCCAGTTTTGATATGAGGGTATGTGCCTAGTCTTCTTGTAACTTGTTGTGCTGTGGTTGGTGGATATCCTGGGGGGGGGGCTGCACTTTTCTGAAGGGAAACAGAGGGGGAGTGCATCTGGGGGAGAGGGGAGGTGAGGAAGAGGGGAGGTGGAGGAGAGGAAATGGAGGAAGTAGGGTGAGCAGAAGCTGCAGTCAGGATGTGATACATGTGAGAATTCAAAGCAAAACAAAACCCCACTTCATCAGGCTTATGCTTGGCCTGGAGTGTGGTGGATATACCGTTATAAAGCCAGAAGGAGAGCCCAGGCAGGTAGGGGCTGGGGTAATAGATAAAGGGAGAAAAAAAATACTGTCTTTTCTAAATGACCATGGCGTTGTCTTAGTAAAGGGCTGGCAACAATGAAGTTGAATCAGGTCACCATTTGTTCTTAAGAAAGAAATAGTTTCTGAGGAAATTTTGGGGGAAAGGACTAAGGGGATTGTTAATGCTGAGAACATAGTGTGGTTCAGTCACTGGGATCTTGGGGACATGGACAGGATACCCTAAGAGTCACCTGCAGTGTGAGAGAGCAGCCCTGAGGAAGAGCTTGATTCTAGGGTGGGATTGGAAGCCAGAATCTCTGAAAGAGGACCAAGTTACACCCCAGATAAGCAAGCCTTCTCTATTGGGATTCTGTTGGGAGATTTCCAGTTAGTGTCACAAAAATAGCATCACCTCAGTCCTCCCCAGGTAGGTGATGGTTGTCAAGGAAATGCCTAGAAGATTGACAAGGGATAGCATGATACTTCAGTTGAGATCTTGAGAGGAAGAATGCCTATGTTTTCAAACATGTGCATTCTCTCTCTCTCTCTCTCTCTCTCTCTCTCTCTCTCTCTCTCTCTCTCTCTCTCTCTCTCTCTCACGATTTGGTTGTCAGTGTTCTTCCTACAGGCCCTGCTTATCTGTGTCTCCACAGTATGTGAGCGTGCACAGCCAGATGCAAGCCATAGCCTTGCTTGCAGAAGACAAGCTTCATCACGCACTAAATTTCCAGATAGAGGCCCCATAACTCCGGATTGGCTAATCAAATTCACATGATCAGCATCAGTCATAGGCTTGGGGATCCAGATGAAAGAACTTCCCATTTGTGTCTGTTTATAAACGTAGTCTACTGTCTCCTATTGTTCCTCTACTGAGTCCTAGGGCCAGTCAAGTACGTATGATATCTGCTTATCTGAAGATCTGAGATTGTTGTAGAAGTAATGAAAGTCCCTGATAGAGAATAATCTTAGTCCCAAAGCTGTTAGTGTGGAGAATAGAGGGAAAATTATGTCCACGGGTGCTCTTTTAGGGGAACTGCCAGGCATTTCTCTGTCGTTCTTCAGTTTTCTGTTGGAGATCCATTTAGGTCACTTAGACTAGAGCCCTCCTTTTTGAGGAGCTCAACAGTGTCATCTGTGGAGGAATCTAACTTATGCAACTGGTACATCCAGCTCCACACACAGAAGAAGAGAAGTGTAACAATTGGGGTCCGCCTGGTTTGTTTTGAACACTTTTTGGAGGATGCTGATGGATGCTTTTTACATTATCTTGCCCACCATAGACCAATCACCCCCTAAAGAAAAACTACAATTTTCAGCATCTCTTCCTAAATTCCATGCAGAGTCTGTTACACTGTTCAGAAACAGACCTATCTTAAGTGTCAAGTCCAAAGCCACCCAAAATGTTCTAAGGACTCTAAAGAAAAGTTCCTGTTTGCTCTCCTCTCTGGTTCTTTATGCTGAGAAGCACAGTAAAATTTCAAAAAACCTGTTTTGGACTTCCTTTCCCTACTTTTAACATCTTTATAGCGTAATCAATAATAATAGCAACAATTTAAAAAAAGCAATGGAATCAAATTAAATACAGAATTCCCATGGGTCAAAGGGAAAGAGAAGAGTCTACAGCTAGCACCAGCATTGGAGAATGCAGTCCTCTTTACAAAACAAGTTACTGTGATTACTACTCTTATCATCATTCATAATATTAGATTAACAATATAAAAAGGAGAAAATGTGAAAGACTTGAGTTTTTTTCTTAAAGATGTATTTAAGAAGAGAGCATTAGACCACGTTATAGATGGTTGTGAGCCACCATGCGGTTGCTGGGAAATGAACTCAAGACCTCTGGAAGAGCAGTCAGTGCTCTTTGCTCTTAACCTTTGAGCCATCTCTCCAGCCTCCAAAGATTTATTTACTTATTATTTATATAGTATTCTGTCCACATGTGTGTCTGCATTCCAGAAGAGGGCACCAGACCTCATTAGAGATGGTTTCTGGGAATTGAACTTGGGACCTTTGGAAGAACAGACAGTGCTCTTAGATATTAACAGTCATTACTTTTAGCACTTCTAGTCTGCTAGTTCCAAGACTTTCTTTTTTGTAATGTATATGGATGTTTTGCCTGCATGTATGTCTGTTCACTGGGTGTGTGCAGTGGTGTCCACAAAGGCCAGAAGAGGATGTCAGATCCTGGAACTGGAGAGACAGATAGTGTAAACTTCCGTGTCAGTCCTGGGAATTGAACCTGGGACCTCTGCAAGAGCAGACTCTTACCTGCTGAGACATCTTTCCAGCTCACAGTTCCAAAACTCTTTAATAATAACACTATAATAGAGTAGAACTAGAAATGATTTTTTAAAAGTCTTTTAAAGACATTAAATAGAGGATAGAGAGTTTTCTAAAATTATTATTTTATATTCTTTTTTTCTATTGATTTTTCAGCTTTTCCTTCTTAAAGTTTATTTATTCTCTTGTTCTTTTTCCAACCTCTTTGATTACTTAATTTTTTTTGTTTTGTTTTGTTTTGTTTTTTTATTTTTTGAGACAGTGTTTCTCTGTGTAGCCTTGGCTGTCCTAGACTCACTGTAGACCAGGCTGGCCTCAAACTCACAGTGATCCACCTGCCTCTGCCTCCCGAGTGCTAGGATTAAAATTACTTAATTTTTCACCATATCTTTTTGGCTACTAGAAGCAACCCCATTTCCATATTTCATCAAATATCATCTTTCATCATAAGATACAAGTTTGATGCTCACTATCCTTTCGTATTTAAGTGTTTCTGTTTGAGAGCTTCTCCAATCATTAGTTATTTAATAGTGATTCAAATGATAAAGCATGTATCATTACACTTTTATTGATTCTAATTTTGGCTCATTTTGTCAGATAATATAGCTGTTGTATGTTATTTATCATTGCAATAACTAGCTCAATATAGTGGCTTAAAGCAATATTGGTTATTACTCTTTTGCTAGTGGAGTGTTGACAGGACACAGCTAGCCCCTTTTTTCCAGGGTCTAATACTTTAGAGTTCTCCAGAGAAACAAAACCAATAGGATGGATGGTTGAAGGAATGGATAGAGAAAGAGAGATGACTGAGTGATAGACAGACAGACAGACAGACAAACAGGAATTTAACACAGGGATGGCTGACTCCCTACAGCAGCTGAGAAGTCTCATAATACACCAGCAACAAGCTAGGCAATCAGATACGCCTAATCCAAACTCAAAAGTCTCAGAACTAAGGGAACCAGTGGTGTAATTGTCCCTCAAAGGCTAAAGACAGAAGCCATGGGCTGCTGGTGCAAATCTCAGAATCTCAAACCCAGAGACCCTGGAGTTCTGTTGCAAAAAGGCAAAGGTGATTTTCCTGCTCCAGGAGAGAGCAAAACTGCACTCATTCAGTCTTTTTGTTTTGTCACTGCAGTCACCTGATTAGATAGTAGGATCAGCCCATTGTTCCAAATGTCATCTTTTCCCAAAGTAATGTCATAAACATGCGGAGAAATGACCAGCCATCTGGTCAGCCCCTAACCCAATTGAGTAAACTGCTCAACTTACATATGTCAGGGCTCTCAGGTAGCCTGAGTATAATGGTATCTGGGATTGGGGTCTTTCAAACTTCCCCATTCACATGTGTCCAGGCCCAAAATGATGAACCCCAACAGCTGGAGGCTGAAGAATCTAGAGCTTTCTGGAATTTCTGTGACCTTCCCATTTGATCTATCCACAGCAGGTCCATGGGGCTACTATACTTACTATGTAGTAGTGGGAACTCCAGAGTCATTACATCAAGATATTTGCTAAACTACCTTGGAAGTAAAAGTTCATTGATGGTCACAAAAAGGATCCGGGGTCTGTCTGTTGATGAATTTCCAAAGGGTTTGTGGACTGTTTGTTGTTGATACAATTTTGCCTCTTTGAACATTGTCAGGATTAGCTTTATAACTTGCTTTGTAGTCTACACTTACTATTATTTCCTTTTATTTGTTCCTAATATTGCACAATCCGGAATTAATCAAAATTGATTGAGGCTATGTTTCTAATCGATATATATTCTGACTGATAGGCACAAATGGATGCATGTCATCATGAAAACATTATTAGTTATTTTATCTGCTCAAGCTATCTAGAACTGTATGAAATCTCCTAGCACTGTGATAGTTACCCATTTCTCCTAATTCAGCTAAATTCTGCTCTGTGAAATTTGGGGCTATTTTATTACGAGCACGCAGATTCAGCAATGTTTTATTATCTTGCATAACAAGCTTAGTAGTGGTTTATACTAACTCTCCACTGCTTACAAACAGTGCTTAAAGCTCTTTATTTCTGACATGTATATGGCTACCGTAATTTTTTTCCTTAGTGTACAACCTTGATGTATCTTCTTCAGGATATCTTTTGCTGTAACTCAAGTAAATGATATATCGCTAGACTTTTATTTTTATTGTTACTGAAAATTCAGATATCTGGAGAATTCAGTTATAAGATATAGTTGATTTTTCAAATTGATTCTATTTATTTACTTATTATTGCTTTTGCTATAGTCACTTTGTTAACCCATCAAAATGATGGCAAGAAAATAACAAGAAAGTAGCTGTTTGTTCAGCAATAGAATATAAGCACAAATGAAGCACAATCTAGTTCTTTCTTTATTGACCAATTCTCAAATGTCAGTCTTTCACAGTTCTTGAGTCCTGTCACCAGGTCTCCTTTTAAAAATGGATAATTTGCTGCCTTGCAGTTTCCCAAAATGCAGCTTAATCCAGCTTAATTCAACTGAAACAGTAAGAGATAATTAAGGGAGTTAGTTACGCATGAAGAGCCAAGATGTGGGCCTGCTATAGCCCCACTCTCCTGTTGACTATTAAAGTAAGTTAATGACCCGGATCTGTGGAGGGGTTTCCAGCAACAACATTGTAAGGGCCAACATGCTACAGCGATCAGCTAAGGCAGTACTGTTCATTATCTTTCATGGAACTGCCCTGCCTACCTCACAGCATCTTTATTGTAGGACCAGTCTATCATGGAGAACGACCAGCAGAGTGTAAATCAAGGGAATGTAAAACACCTTTACAGCAGAAACAAACACAAAAGGGTTCCCCTTCATGTGTTTAGACTTTTGGTAGGCAGTTTTATTTTATAGGTAGTCCAGAGGCCATCTGAATACTGATTTTGAAAGTGAAAGTTTCAGAGCAAAAATATAATAAAATTGTACTTTAAATAAGGTGACAGAGAATATGCTTGAAATTATTAGCGTTATATTTGGTTACCAAAAAAATCCATAAATATACTAGGACTCATTTTTATAAGGCATATATGAATATACCTGTTCTCTTAGCACTTATGAAAATTTTGAAAATCAGAAAGTTTCTCAAACTGGCCATGGTGTGCACACCTTTAATCTCAGTACTCAGGAGGCAGAGGGTGGCAGATTCTTGTGAGTTCAAGGCCAGCCTGGTGTACAAAGTGAGTCCAGGATAGCCAAGGCTATACAAAGAAACCCTGTCTCAAAAAACCAAAATAAAAAAACCTCAGAACGTTTCTCAAAAATATAATGCCCCTAGTTCTTGGACTTATTCCTTGTCTCCTAATAGCTGTTTAGTATGAAGGCTTCACTTTATGCAGCCACTTGTATTAGTTACTTCTGTGATAAACCACCACCACTAAAAGCAACTTAGAGAAGAAAAATGTGTCTGGATTTAGTGGGGGAGGGGGAGGCATGGCAGTAGCAAGCCAGAGCAGAGAGCCAAGATATCACATCTCCAACTACAAAATGGAAGCAGGAACAGCAGCTGGAACAAAACCCACCTCCAGTGAGGCCCTTCCCACAGCAAGGCACCATCTTCCCACATAGTGCCATTGACTGGGGACCAAAATTTCAGATAACTGAGGGCGTTTCCTTTTTAAATCACCACAGCATCTAAATGCAAGGATAGTAAAATAAACTGGGCCTAGGAGCGCAGACCTAGAATCCCAGCTAATTTGGAAACTGAGGCAGGAGGGTCACAAGGCTAGCCTGAGCAAAACTTTTAAGTAGTCACAAAACAGAAGGTCAAAAAAGGATCAAGACTGTGGTTTGATAGTGCAGCACGTTCTTCAAAATGTAAATCCTAGGCATAATGCCTAGTATCACAAATGTAAAAAAAAAAAAAAAAGGAAATTAAAAAGACAGATACAAAAAACCTTTGAACCGCTTTTGAAATCATGAATGTATAATTTAAATTAAGTGAAATTGTAAACTTTATTTTATAAGCTGATTTCGTGTCTTAGCATTTCCTATATCAAACCATATAAACTACCTAAGGAAAATTCCTAGTGAATAATAAAAAGAAACAATAAGTCATATCTTTGGGGGGTTTTGCAGCATTTTTTTAAGGAAAGACTAAAAAAATTCAAAAATCAACAAATATAAAGGCCAGGTGACAAACTACCAAAAATAAATGACAAGTGGGCCAGTTTAATCCCAGCACTCAGGAGACAGACAGGTGGATCTCTGAATTCTAGGCTATCCTGGTCTACAGAGTGAATCTAGGCCAGGTAAGCCAAGGCTAAATAGTAAGACCCTGTGTCAAAAATAACACAATAATAGAGGCAAATGGCTAATATACACTTAATACTTCTAAATCAGTAAAAGATTAGTGAGTAAAGAACTTGCTGTACAACCATAAAGACTGAGTTCAAATCCCCAGCACCACCACACACACACACACACACACACACACAAACACACACACATACACACACACACACACACACATACACACACACACACACACACACAAAGCCGGATGTGGTGCAATGTTTAGCAGCTCACCAATTCAGCAAGAGTAGCTGGCAGCTGGCTTCGGAGATCTTTCTGTCTTTGCCTCCCAATGCTAACACACTTCCTCCAACAAGGTCACACCTACTCCAATAAGGCCACACCTACTCTAACACGGCCACACCTCTTAATAGTGCCACTACCTAGAAGCCTATGGGGCCGTTTTCATTCAAATCACCACATATACTCAATATATATGCATATGTACTTGTTGAAGAACTTGAAGACACTCAGGCATCATGAGCTAGGCACAAAGGAACAAATATTGTATTATTCCTTTTATCATTTATATGAAGTATGAGGAACAGTCATATTCAACAACATTAGAATGGTTGCTATCAGAAGCTAGAAAAGGATAATCAAAGTTAACATAAAATAGGAACAGAATTTCAGGTTGGGAAAAAGAAAAATTCTAAAGATAGAAAGTGGTGCTGGCCACGTAACAATGAAGATATTAACTCACCACTGAGGAGTGGTTATGTTGGCAAATTGTGTGTTATGTATATTTAATGTAATACAAGTTTAATATTCAAAGAAATGTGAAGAATGGGGAAGCATTTCTTTTTGCTTATCACCTTAATGATAGCAATTGAAGTTATTATTCAAGAAACAAATACATTCAAACTCTGTGAAAAATGCCAAAAATATTTCTGGAAGACAGTGTAGAAATGCAGATGATAATATATAGGTAGGTAGGTAGAAGATAGGTAGATAAATGATAGATAGGTAGAAGAGAGAGAGAGAGAGAGAGAGAGAGAGAGAGAGAGAGAGAGAGAGAGAGAAGATGCCCAGTATCATTTGACCTCTAATTCAAAGTAAATGAATTTACCTATAAGATTATTGTAGGACAGCCTGAGCTGCAGGAGGCCCAGTCTTAATAATGAAGCACAGATATACATAATGAAATAGTAATTAAGTACATATATACATAATGAAACAATATATGCTGTGATCTAAATTTTGTCTGATTAGGAGCCTAGGCATGTAGATAGAATAGACCTACAATATTTTTCAGTAATCTTACATTGTTTGATTACCAAGCTTCAGTTTTTTTCTTTACACTTTCACATATATTCTTAATGCTTCACAATGAACATTTTAATCCACATTTTGAAACAAAGATGAACTACCACTTGCTTCTAAAATGACGTAGCCCATCCCCAGAAGTTGGGGAATTGTGTGCTACAAGCTCAAAAAGAACTAAAATCAGAGAGTGCTCACAGAATGGGACATTCAAAGCCTGCAATTAACTCGGCTAATTCAGTTGGTAAGCAGCCTAGTTGCTCACATGAAGATTGCAGTTATTGTTTGCCACTTTCTTGATTTTTGTATTGCCAGAGGCCACATGAAAGAAACAGACTCATCTTGGCAAGAATCAAATGAAATTGGGGGTGTGGCAGAGGCAGGAGCCCATGTGTCACTGTTGAGTTCTCATCTCTGCCCTTGTTAACAGTGAGGCCTTAGGCTAAGCTGCAGCTGAGCCTTTGGATAAACTAGACTTTCAAATAAATTCTACTGTAAATATGCTAAGTATCCCAGGAAAGCCTGCTCACTGAAGTATTAGATCCAGATCAAGAATTCAGAGCGCCCAGACCTTCCATTGAGTGAGCATATCCCCCCAACCCCCCACCCCGACCCCATGACTCCACTTAGGAGAGGAGCCCAAGTTCAAGAGCCATTTTGCTCAATGTAGTGAGAGCATGCTTTTGGTTTGTTTGTTTTGCTTTGTTTCACATGAAAAGAAGGCTAAAGATACAGCTCAAGAGCTGGGTGTTTGCCTGGCTTGTCTAGGTTCAATCTCTACTCTCTTGGTGAGAAGAGAAGAATAAAGAAGGAGGAGGAAGAGGTGGACGAGGAGGAGGAGAAGAAGATGAAGATGAGGAAGAAGAAGAAGAAGAAGAAGAAGAAGAAGAAGAAGAAGAAGAAGAAGAAGAAGAAGAAGAAGAAGAAGAAAGGGAAAAAAGGGAATCCAACTGGTCTCTGCAAGTTTATCTGTCTCTACTTCTCCCCCAGGAAACTAGCCCCACCCCCGCCCCAGATCCCCTCTTGACGGTCACCTTTGTTTCACATTACCTTTCTTTGGCTTTAATAAATGCTTGTTTGAATGATAAATGTGACATCCTAGGATGGGTCTTAGTTTGGTTTAAGTGATTATCCAAAAAAATAGATTTATGTCATTTGTGAAAGAAAAGAGTCTCTCTGTACCCCTTACTAATAACCTAAAGATGTTTCCGGAAGAATAAGTTAGCCTTCCTCCTACTCTGAATGCAAATTGTCCAAAAGTTATAACATCAGATATCGCTGAATAAGGTAGCTACTCCTGGGAACGCTTGAAAAGCAGAAACGTTTTCGCTGCCTGGCTCCTTTCTTCCTCTCCCCTTTCTATCCTACTGCTTCAGCATGTGGGTTTTGAAAACATCTGAAAAAACTAAATATCAGTTAGGGGAAGTCAAGAAGATCCCAAACTGGGGTCACTGAAGCTAAAAACTAAATGAGTATTTCAGGACAGCCATTGGGTTTGAAATTGAATTATGCCCCCTAATTGAAAACCCCCTAACATTATTTTCAGTATTTTTCCTTTGTCATATGTCCTTTGAGCATTGCAAGTCAAAATTATTTTCTTCAGTCATTTCACAATGTTCCATTGAGCGCAAATTACATTACAACATTTTCCAAGCATAGAAGAGTCTTCTAGTCCTGAGGGAGGCAAAGAAATTTCCAGAGATTATTTGGCTTCTATTACTAGACCAGAGGTTTAAACTCATTGCCCCAGGGATAAATGAAGCCCAAAGTTGAAATTGCTCGGGATGGATTCAGATTTTTTAAAAATTAGTTTCCAACATCTAAACAGTGGAAGCTTTGACACAAATATACATAAGTGTGGCTGCTGTTGTAGCTCAGTGGTGGGGAGCCTGCCTGGCATGCAGAGGCAGTTAGTTTGATTATCAGCATAGCAAAAAAAGCAAAGGAAAGGAGAAGGCGGGAAAGAGGACAGCACTCTTGACATTTCACCCAGTGCATTAGGGTTCTTCTGTTAGCACATGCCAAAGAGCAAGTACTGGGCCAGCGGGAGGGGGCGGGAGGGAGGCCTAGAATATGCTCAAGTGTCCTCTGGAGACAGAGGCACTGAACCTCCAGGAACCGGATGTATTGGTGGTCATGACCTGCCAGATGTGGGTGCTGGGAACCCAGGTCAAGTTCTCTGCAAGAACGGTACACACTCTCAGAGGCTGAATTATCTGTCTAGCCCCTGGCTGCTCTCCTTTTAGAGGGTCTCTGGGCAACCCAGTTTGCACTGTTCCACTGGGACTTGCCTCACTAGCAAGGTGCACTTAAGCCTTTCGAGTTGTGTTTCGGTTTTTAACAAGTGATAATGGGATGAAACACGAGAGGATGTCCCTCGACAGCATCTGTACTATCTAGTTTCAATCAATAAGATCGTGTAGGAATCACAAAGAAGAGCTCTCTGAGTCTGCTAGGCAATATAAGAGTTTGTTGTAAGGTTTTTTCTTCCTTTGGTAATCTCACAGTCATTAGGAAGTAATGCTTAGAGATTGCTGGGGTGCTGCCATGAATAGCCTCAGAGCTGCTGATACAGTGCACAGGCTGTTAGAAGGAATGCCTTGTTGCTAGGCATCGTGGCACATGTCAGTGATCCCAGCACTTGGGGAGGCAGAGGCAGGCAGATCTCTGTGCGTTTGAGGCCAGCCTGGTCTATATCGTGCGTTCCAGACTAGCCTACACAGAGAGACCCTGTCTCGAGAAACCAAAAAAGGAAAAAAAAACAAAAACAACAAAAAAATTTTTTATGTTTTATTATTTTTAAAACTTTGCTGCTGGGAATCAATAATTCAATGGCAACAATCTACCTCTACAAAACCTAATTTAACTTTTGGAGGGGTTTTAGTTCTTTCTTGCTGTGTGTATGTGATGGATGTGTTCATATGGGTTTCTGTGTACACACACTTCTATAACTGTCCAGAGGTCAGAGGTCAGAGGTCAGAGGTCAGTGGCAAGTGTCTTCCTCAGTTATTATCTCCCTTCCTGGAACTAGAACTCCCCAATTTGATTAGACTGGTTAATAGCCAGCAAGCTCCAGGGATTCTCCAGTCTCCTGGTGCTTTGGTTACTAACAGGCTCCCCTTTTCTGGCTTTTTCCTTGGATGCTGGGAATTCTAAGCAGGTCTTTATACTTGCAGGGAGTGATCTCGGCCACTGAACCATCTCCCCAGCTCTTCTGAAAAAGTTTTCAGAGATGTGACTGCTGGCTCAGGGATAAGCGCTCTACTGCATGGCAAAGCCTGCCTCTCAGAGTCCAGCACTTAAGACCCAAATCTCACTTAATGCAGCTCAGTGGACAAATTCAGCTTAAAGCCAGCTGCCCTAGCCAGACAAACGAAGCCCCTGATGATGAGTGGAAGGTTAAGTGAGCAGAAAGGCCTACGAGCTGGCGTTAGGGGATCCTCTTTCATCTAGTAAAACCATTGTCTGTCCACACTCTTGATGGCTTTGCGAGCCCTCCTTTCTGCCGGCTAGCAAGGGCTCCTCTTGTTCACGAAGGTTAAGGCCTAGGTTTTGTTGTGAATTGCTTTCATTTTTCTTCTGGACACTTAAAATAGGAATTTCTTGTTCAAATTTGATGTGCCATATAGTAAGACAGAAGTCTACGAAATCTCCAGCTTTCTTCTTTGTCCATGGATTCAAATCACACTGATAGAAAGCATTCAGGCCCAAGTGGCTCAGGCCCAGGATCCCAGTTACCGCAGAGGCCCAGTGGGAGAATCAGAAGTTCAGAGTCTTCCAGGGCTACGTAGTGAGTTCAAGTCCAGCCTGGGCAACTTAGTAAGAATCTTAGCCAAAAGTTTATAAAGTTCTGGGAGTGGGCGGTAGGGCAGGCAGGAGCCCATGAAATAGTTCAGTAGGTAAAGGAATTTGTCATGTGTGGTAGTTAAAGAGTTTTTTCTGGTCACCTCAACACAAGCTAGAGTTATCTGAGAAGAGGGAACCTCAACTGAGAAAGCGCCTCCATCAGATTAGCCTATATGCTAGCCTGTGAGACATGTTCTTGATTGGTGACTGGTGCCAGAGGGCCCCGGCTACTGTGGACGATGCCACTACTGGGCAGGTTAATCTTAGATTATATAATAAAGCAGGCTGAGCAAGCCACGGACAAGCCAGCAAACACCATTTATCCACGGCCTCTGCTTTAATGGCTGCTTCTATGTTCCTGACCTAGTTTCCTCTCTTGATAGAACTATAAGCTACAAAACAAAATAAACACTTTCTCCCTCCTAAGTTGGTTCTTCATCAGTGTCTTATCACAGCAACAGAGATGCAAACTCAAGACGCCATGCAAGCCTGCTGACTTGAGTTTGTCCTTCATACTCATGTAAAAGCGGAAGGGGAGAATGAACACAAAAGTTGTTCTCTGACCTCCACATAGCACCACAACATATGTGTGCACCCATACATATAGCACACATGATGATACCACACAATACTACAGCTTAATTAAAAGTAGGTGCTGGGGCTAGGGCTATTGCTTAGTGGCAGAGCACCTGACTAGCTCTCCCCTAAATTCAATATCCATGACTGCAAAAAGAAAGTATTATCATTGATCTGACAATTATGAAAGGGCATGTATGTAGGGAGCATGTACCTAAGTTGTATGCAAATCATATGTGATTCAGAACGCGGGGCTTGTGCGTTCAGAGACCTGAGTACCGGAAGAGGATGCATCCACACTTCAGAGGACAACTGCGTTTTCTTGGGCTGTTCACTGCTTCACTTCCCAGGCCCTCAACACTCCCTCGTTTCCATTAACCCCTCCACCCACCCCCCATTGCTCCCCATTATTCTATAACCTCTTGGCAGGCAGAGGCCACATGCAACCTGTAGAGCCTTTGGGCCTCCAGCATTTGCCTGCGGGAAAATGTTCTGACAACATAGATCTGCTGAATGGAGGCTGAATGCACCCTCCAAAGCGAGGAATTCTGGTAGGGTAAACTAGGGTGCCATTGGTAGAAGTGGGGAGAGCCTTGTTTGTAAGCTAGCAGGTGATTATGAAATCATTCCAGTTTGGAATAAAGGGGAATATATTTTCTATTTGTATTCAGCCCTACTTAAGCATAAACTCTGAGGGCTGGAGAGATGGCTCAGCAGGTAAGAGCACTGACTGCTCTTCCAAATGGACCTGAGTTCACCTCCTAGCACCCATATGGCAGCTCACAACTGTCTGTAACTCCTATCTGACACCTTCACACAGATAGACCTGCAGGCAAAACACCAATGAACATAAAATGAAAACAAATAATTTAAAAAAAAAAAAAGAATAAATTCTGCCCTAATTCTCCTATTGCCTGGTTTGCCCAGCAGCTCTCAACTGAGAGGCTTAATTTATTTTGCTTACTGTATAGCTTCCCTAGCAAGAAGCCAGCTACAAAAAGACAGGGATGTGGGTCCCTTTTGCTGGCTGCTGTATGCTCCATCGGAGAAACCATTTGGCTCATAGTAGATGCTCACTTGGTACCGAATGAATGAGTTTCCGTCAGTTAAGGTAACACACATAAAGCACCAACTTACGAGGGACCAACTTGCTGTGGGCTTCTAAACACCTTACCCTGATTAGATAGATTCTGTTGCTAGTTTCAAAATGGGGCTTCTTGTGATATGAGGAGCCTCCATCTAAGCTGCCTGAGAATCATCTGAGTCTTTTGTGTGGCGGGGGTGTGTGTGGCGGGAATCACCATCTGAAATTATAAATCTGCAGGCTGGGGCCAGTGCATGAGCAGTTCTAGGAGCTGTGACCATAGTCCAAATCTCAGTCAGAAATACACTGGCTCGGAGGTATGCTGGCTCTCCCCCACGTGCTGGGGAAAACTTCCATAGCAGTGTTTAACACTCACATTCCCTCTTTATTCTTGTGGGTGTCCCAAAGATCAGCTTCTTTCCTCCATTTTCTGATCAAGAGACACTGATCCATCCTTAACCTCCGCCTTGTCCCTATCATCACCACAAGTTTTTTTGTGATGCCAACCGAAATGAGAGGCTTCGCGAGCACAGAACCAACCACCCAGGAAACGACAGAGGGAAGATGAGCATGAGGCCTGGACCTCTGCACCCAGCGAACGCCTTCAGACTTTTGCCTTTACCCCAGAGGCCAGTAGTTGGCGACTCTTCGGCGCTTGCTGTCGCTGCAGCAGAAATGTAGACCCTGGGAAAACATTCCAGAAAAGGGCGGAGGAGGCGTGGGGCGGGACCTGGGCGAGCTTTGGGGCGGGGCCTAGTGCGCGGTGGGCTGAGCCAGAGCACAGCCCGGGGCCACAGCGTGGGTCCCGCCCGTGGGGGCGGGCTCAGTGGGAAGGCGCCGCAGGGAGAGCGCGCCGAGAGCAGAGCGCTATAGCGGGCGGGTGGAGGGCTGTACGCTCCTGGCTGGGCCATGTCTATGCGTCCTTGCTGCAGGAGCCTCGGCTCCCCAGCTTCATGCCCCGCTCCCTGAAAGCGCTCCCTTCGCCTTCGCAATCAAACCCCACGATTTTGCTCGAGCTGGGGCGAAGGGTAAGAAAGCTGCGAAACAGGATGTGCTGAGGACCGCGAGGGCTCGCGTCCCGGGTGCCACCGTGGGTCCCGGCGTGGGATCCCGATTACTTGGGGCAACCTCTACGTTCCCAGTGCGTTCTCACAGCCCTACGCCGACCTTGATGTGTAGAGACGAGCCGGACACCATGATCCTTACACGTAAGATGGACTTGTGCGCTGTCGGACTAGTATAGCTGGGGGCGGCTGCTGAGGGGACCGGCCGAGGAGAACTTGTCACCCAGCTCTGCCAAGTCCGTGTTATGGTTGTGTGTTTTGACACGCTTGCAGAGGAGTCGCCCCAGGCTCTGGATAGTAGTAGAACGCGTGTGTTTAAGCAACTTGGGTTAGAGTTGGGAAAGGGAGGTTTTAACATTGGGTCACGTCCTTGGCCACGTATTGCCTGGGGACTGCGGACTGGCGCCCGGGTGACTTAGGCTCATTTTATTCCTAGAAGCTGGGCTGGTGCCCCGAGTGGGGAGCAAACCCCTTTTCTACTTTTTGAGGGGTGACTGTACCGTTTCTTCTAGCTGTCCTACACCCTACAAGTTTCAAATCAGCCTTGTCTCCCTAAGATTGTATTATTTAAGGGACTGTGTAGACTTGAGCTGTACTTGGGGAAAATGTTTCCTAGGCACTGTTACAGAGTGCGGGTACCGGAGTGTTCTGAATCTTTTGTTGTCGTTTGCCTGTTTTAAACGACGTGGCTCTCTGAGCCTGGGCGAGCTAAGTCAGGGTTGCCTCTTAGTCACCCCCAACCCCCATCGCACGTGGGGTTCAGCCTGGGAAGTCAGCGCTTTCCTGCTGTGTGGGGTGGTTGGACTCGGTTCCTGAAAAGCCCCACCAGAAGCCCACACCCTTGGCGTGGGAGGACGAGTCCAAGGGCTGGGGAAAGGAAGGAAGCACGTCTACAAGCCTGAGGCTTTTTTTATATGGAGGAGACAGCATCTTGGACTAGCGCCCCTCTCTGCGCCCCTGTTCCCTCCTCCAAAGTCAGGAGCTGAGAGCCTTTGATCCTTCTTAAGAGTTGCTCCCAGAGCTGCAGCCCACCTTGTTGGTGTGGTTTTCGTCTCTCTCATTTGAGCTCATGGTCTTTGGTGCGAGCAGTGATGCCTAGGAAGTGAGTTCGGGATCAGCATCCCCACACGATGGTACTTGACCTTGGAAAGTGGCACAACCTCACTGGACTGTCCCCCAACCCAGCCTAGTAACTGTTGGCACAAGTGGAAATTGCAAGGGTCAAATAAATTAGTACACGTTAAAGTGTCTAGCAGGGTGACACAGAAGTTCACTCTGTTCCCAAATTATGCTAATAACTAGATGGAAAACCCTGCCCTAAAGTCATTAATCTGCGCAGTAGAGGAGAGAAAAACATTGCCCCATCCGGTTTTGCTTTCAATGAGGCTTTTTACAGTCAACATGGTCGCAAAAGGGTTCTTTCTGGAGAGTCAGAGGTTGTCTCAAGCTGTGGCTGGTGATTCAGAGGAATGCAGCCTTGCCATGGCCATCTAGTACCAAAAGATTCGTGGGGGTGGCATGTGTGACGCATTTGAGTAGGGGGGAAAAAACAGGCTCTGAGAGAAGGCCGAGTGCCCAGTCTCAAATTACAATTTTTTTTAACCCTGCAAAATTCTGTTTGCTGAAGGGATGAGACAAAATAACATGCCAGCGGACAGCAGCCCTCAGAATGTAAACCTATCAGCTCCAAAAGCTTGACTCGTTCTGCTTCCGTCTGGACTGCAGGCTAGTCCTCCTCGGCTGGGTAATTTGCCTGACCATAAGGGTGGAATTAATGGAGGCACCCAGTGCCTTCTTGGCAAGCAGATTGCAGCAGATGGTCAGAGGGGGGTGCCCTGCAAGGAAGCAGCCCTCTAACAGAAGAACCAAAATCCTGGGGAACGAAGTGTCAAATGGTTAACAGATGTGCCGTCAGAAGTTATTTCAAGACATTTCCTGAGAAAATGTAGGAGATTGCCTGTATTCACTTTTATTGAGGCATGCCAGACTTGCAGCGTGGCCTAGCCTGGGTGCATACTTTTTTTATTAGTACTACTGTTCAGAGAGTTTCAAACGGAGCACAGCAGACACTTTCTCTAACTCCAGCTCTTTTTTGTTTTTGTTTGTTTGTTTGTTTTTTTAATCTTCAAGGTTGCTTTTGGCAAATTGACTTTACTTTCTCGTAAGCTGAATGACACCTTGCTCTAAACAGGCTAGGGGTTCAGGAACCAGTAGCTGACTTTCTCTCTCTCTCTCTCTCTCTCTCTCTCTCTCTCTCTCTCTCTTTCTCTCTCTCTCTCTCTCTCCAAGCCACAGAATCTAGAATCTGGATACACGGTCTGGTCTCCAGCTTAAATCTTTGCCCTAAAGTGGATGAGAAGCGTGGTTTCAGGATTTGCATTATGTTTTCCCTACTGTTTGTTTGTTTGGGTCAATTTCTTGTTGTTGTTGTTTTGAAAAAGAGTTACTCTGTGTGGCCTTGGATGTCCTAGACTCACTTTGTAGACCAGGCTGGCCTCACAGAGAGCCACCTGCTTCTGCCTCCCAAAGTGCTGGGATCACAGGCTTGTGCCACTATGCCCAGCTCATTTTCCATGCAAATCACTTAAATCTCATCACTCAGGAACCAGAGGCAGGCAGATCTCTGTGAGTTCAAGACCAGCCTGGTCTACAAACTGAATCCAGGACACCCAAGGCTACACAGAGAAATCCTGTCTCAAAAAATGAAGAGAGAGAGAGAGAGAGAGAGAGAGAGAGAGAGAAACTGTTTCAGATTTTAATATACTGAACCAATCCAAGGAGTTTTCTTTAATTGTGGACCGCATGCAAGGCAGTTTGCCCTTCAGCCTTTGTTCCGTATTGTACTTAAAAGAACAAAGACCAATTAGACCAAGCTAATAGGTGTGTTGTGACCACAGCAAGGTATTACTAAACAAAGTGAGTTTTTAAACTGGCTAGTGTGCCAACTCTTACTTGCAGAAGTGATGTATGTGGGCCTTAAAGGGGACAGGAGAGAGATTCATGCAAGACACTTCCAATCTGAGGCTTGGTGAGGCTCCAAGAGGTGGTTTCAAGCAAAACTTAGGACTTGGGTTTCCCAGGGTGTCCCTGTGGAGATTTTAAAGCATGGTGCAATGGTTAAATGAGAGGGGTATTTTATGAGTTAGGCGAGTAAATACTCAATTTGAGAATATTCAAGGGAGGGTGATTTGGTCCAGAAGAATTGGGGGCATCCAGAGTACAGTGAGTGAAGTGAATGGGGCTCTTTTGAAGAGAGCCTTGTTCTGAACAGGATGGCCTGGTATTGTAAACACGAGTTTCTCATGCTTAGCTCCCTTTCCTAGCAACAGGAAGACGGAAATGAGGCCATGCAAAAAAAAAAAAAAAAAGTCCTAAAGCGCTCCAGACAATACTTGATCCACCCTACTGTTCACCCTGTACAGCCAGAAGACCTGCAAAAGTAAAAATAACTTCAGATGTTTCCGCTTCCTCCCTGGATATTACCAAACCAGTGCAGACTGATGTCTCCCTGTTGTACAGAGAGCATCAGAAGACAACCTGGCCCAGGTATCCGGACTCCAGGCAAGCCAAACAAAGCAAGGGAAAGGTGGCTATCCTTCTTAATATTTTTACAGGCCAGTGATACAGTGACATGAGCTAAAGTCAGTGCCGGAGAGTGAGGATAGTGTCTGACCATAACCTTCCCTCTGAGTCTTGGTGCGCTGGGTTTTTTTTTTAAATCCATCATTAAAAAGCCCCCCCCCCCCCATGTGTGGCCAAGGTCAAGTTAAAATGCCCAGTTTATGAAGAGTTAATGTCTACCTTGGCCTGAAAAAAACTCAAGCCCGTGTTCTTCGACAGGACTGTGAAATGAGAAGGAAAGCGAGTTTTGGAACAGACCTTTCACAGGCAGCAGCCTCTATCCCTGCCTCTGTCCATTGCCAATGGAGGGACGTGGAGTTAAGTAGCAATCGTCTTTGAAGGGACCACACAGGAGGGTTACAATTTGTTTTATAGGAACATGTTACTGCTGCGGATGTGTGCCATCCGTGGTGTTTTCTTTCATTCTCAAGTTATTCTAGTCCTCGTTCGTCCTTGGGGAATGTATTCCCTGGTGAGCTCCTGAAACCATAGACAGGCCCGTCCTTATATGTACCGTGATTTTTTTTCCCCTTTCATAAATACATTCTTACGATAAAATTCATAAACTAGACAAAGCAAAAGATTCACAATAGACACAATAAAATAGGACGGTTGTAACAATTAACCATCACAGAAATTATTGAAGACTCCCAAAGTGTTTTGTTTCTGGAGTTTTTTTCCTTTCCTACTCTGATTTCTTCCAGTTGACTTTGAGGCAGAGGGGGGCCCTACTGTACTGGGACACTCAGTTGATGTGGAAAGGGTAGATTTCCAGCTGGGGAGGTCTGTCTGTCAGCCTACCCTGTCTGTCCACACTTCTCCCTTAGGTGGGCCCCTCTGTTATTGTTGAGGATTATGGTAATCAATGATAATGGCTTAGAGAGTCTTCCTGGGGACAGTTAATTGCATGTCTCTGCCATGACCTTTTTTGTACTCACTATTTCTTTTCTTGTCATAAATAGTAGTGGCAGACAGGAAGACACCTCTTCATGTTTAGCTTCTATGCCATTGCAGACTCTCATAGTCAACAGTCAGGTTGTTCTAGAATGTTCCAACAGAGCCTTGCAGACACTCCTGTTTCCTCGGGTATCTGTGCTTGTCAGAGAGTGTAATGCGACTGGAGCCAAGCAGATAGAGACAAGAGCTTCTGTCCTTAACCTCTGAGTCCCAGAATACCACATTGAGAAAGTCTAACCTCCCCTGGGGCTGGGCAGTGCTTTCTGTGGTGACAGTCCTGGGAAATTAATTTCTAAGAGAAACGTCGGTTCCATCTCAGTGAAAACAGTCAACTGGCATCTTGCAGAATTTCTGCCTGCTAGGAAGTAAGGCTTTTGGGCACCGCAGGTAAACCCTTGCCTTCCAAGCCAAAAGCCAAAGCAGGGGGAAGCTTTCTCTTCATCAGGCGCCCCTGGTTTTGTTCCCCTCCTGGACTTACGGTTATGATACCGAGACTTTTTATCTCTCACGCCTGCCTCTACTTGGTAGGATTTTCAGGTCAGCCTCTCCCCTCGTAGAGGAAAACGGTAAAGGTAATGGAACTGTGAACTGTACTCTACAAGGCTGGGTGCTCAGGCGTCTTTGACACCTCCCACCCACATCTTGATCTCTCTTGTACGCCCCGCCCCACCCAGCCCGGCCCAGCCCCGCCCCGCCCCACCCAGCCCGGCCCAGCCCCGCCCCGCCTTTGAGCGTCCTGCAGAGAGAACTGGAAGTCACTTCCTGATTCTTGTCACAAAGGCGCCTTCCTTCTCCCGGTGGAGTCTCCAAAGGATGTCAGAGGGACAAAAGTTTTCCACACCCTGGCTCTCCCAGGCTCACCATGCTTAGGAAGCCATGACATGGCCTGTGACCCAGGTAGGGGTCTGCCCTTGCAGCCACACTGTCTCTGTGTGCCCTTTGTTACACTCAGGTGACAAATCCAGGCTATTTTCTCCAAGCTGGATAAGGTGGAGGCCTCCTCGTAGGAGAGAGAGCCAGTGTGCACCGAATTCCCTGTTTCAGACCAAACCCTATGTGGAAAGGGGACTTTGCGTGACGCTCCAGAATCTGCCAAAGTCAAGCAAGGAAAACTCAGGAACTTTGCAGGCATCCTTGAAAGGCCTGTCCCCTGCTGAGGGGCAGCTGCAATCCTTCAGTGTCCAAGGTCACAGCCAGCCCTGTAGTACTGCAGACCCCTTCCTGCTGGTATGTGTAAACAGACAGGGATAGCCACAAAATAGGGACCTTAACCTGTTTATAGGGAATTTAGTACATGGACACGAGTTAAAATTTAACTCTTAAGTTGTATATGTTTGGGGTGTTGGGGGGTCCCAAGCAATCTTAAAATTATTTCTTAATTCAGGAAAATGGGACTACTTTTTTTTTCCTTATAGTTTTGGTACAGATTTGATTGCATGAGGTGGGGATGTCCCGCTCTTATCTCCCCTGTGTAACTTAGGTCATCAGATCACCAAACACCCAACCCAAACAAAAAACCTGCATGTCAAAGTACATTCAGTCAGACTAAAGGACGGAGCAAACATACTTTCAACCAGTATTTGCCATGTTCTGTTTTCATTAGTCTTTGATAATGCATAGTGACATATTTCATTCCTTTCTTGATTTTCTTTCTTTCTTTCTTTTTTTTTTTTTTTTTTTTTTTTTTTCTATCCAAAAAAGCTAAAACAGAGGTGGGACAGAAGTGGCTTTTATGATTGCTGCTGCTTTGTTTTGGTTGGATGCCTTGCTATCCTCTTTATACCTAATGTCAGGTTCAGGTAGCATCATTATTATGTTTTATTTTCCAGTGCTCCTGGAGGACACTGGGGCAAAAAGACTGGATTAGGGAGCTGCCCTTTGCAGAATAGTAAGCTTTGCTGACTTACAGAGAGAAACGCCTGAAGTGTATGCCAGCCTTTCAGCACAGAGATGGGGCAGACATTGGGCTTGTAATCAGGTGTTTAGCCTTAAAGGAAACTGTGTAACCTTTTACAAAAGGAAAGCTTTGTAAAACAAGACACTAAAGCTATGTCACTTCCTTTCCTGAAATTGTCTTAATGTATGTAGTTAGCACCCTAAGACCTAATACAAGCCATTTTCCATAGTAGATAATTTGAAGTCTTTTAAGTATTTGACATAGAATCCTAGAAGTGCATAAATGTATGTGCATCGATTGAGTGATGGATGGGGGCGGTGACCTAATGTGTGTGTGTGTGTTTTCTTTCTTTCTTAATTGCCATTCAAAGTAATGGGCTTTGCAGTGATACTTTCATCACATAACATAAAAGCAGAATGTGGGGTGGGGGTAGGGGGTGGCAGAGGTCTACTTTTAATCTCACCCTAGACTGACATGAAATAGAGAGCGGTGACATTGCTGCATCGATCCTCAATCCTGCAGCTCCCTCTTACTTTGACCTCTTTGCTCTGGAGCGCAGGTGCCAGTTTTTGATTAGCTGGGAGAGACCTACCTGCCATATATTCCTGTCATTCCTGTCATTCCTGTCGCTAGGGAGCTCGCATCCACCCAAAATGGCGGTGATGTGAGCCGGCTCGCCTTGCCTGGTTTGAGTGGTAAAAGCAGTACTTTGCAAATGCGTGTGCAAAAGGATCCCCAAAGGAAATTTCACTTGATGTGATTTCTGCATTGCCGATGTGTCGTCTCAAGAGCTTAATCCTGGGTATAGGCTTTGCTTTCAGGGTGTCTCCAGGGAGGCTTCCTTCTTTCAGAGGAAAGCTCTTTATCATTAAGTTGTCATCACATCACATGGGGAAGGGAAGGTGGCTTCTTTATTCCCCTCCTTAAATTATTTCTAGGTATATTCTTCCCTAGAAAGCAGTGTATGTATCTCTCTCCAAATCTTCAACAGATGGAGGGGACAGTTAGAAAGAAAAGGCCCCAAGCTGCTTCTTTTTTTAAACTAGTACTCAGAGAGCCTGGTGAGTAGTTGAAGTGGGAGCTCCATGCCCTGGAATGGGCAAGAAGCTCTCTGGCCTGGAGACACCATCTGGTGCCTCTAAATTCGAGCAGATTATCCAGACTCTGGGGTAGCTCCCTTGTAACAGGAAAGGTCCCACATGAATGCCAGCACCCAGCTCCCTGCTTCCTCAGGAGTAAAACTTTAAAGCAGAGCAACAATGTGTGAGCGTGTGTGTGTGTGTGTGTGTGTGTGTGTGTGTGTGTGTGTGTGTGTGTATCCAAGAGTTTTCTATAGGCTGGAGGGTTTCCTGTGAAAATTAAACTTAGTTTGGGGTCTATGGCCCCAAGCATAAGCAAACGTTGAGGGTATTGTGTCCTCTGTACCAGGAACATAGCTTTCATGAATTAAATCAAAGCATTGCTTCATTTAAAAGCAGTTTATAACATTTTGGCGATACAAGCGTCAACAAATGTACACAACCTTGGGAAATACTCCTACAATAGTTTCTAGTTCCAAAACTTTTAGAGGAGTGAGGATTCTGAAAGTTGACAGGAAGAGACTATGCCCTAGAGAAGGGATGGTAGGCAGAAAGGAAATAGCACAGGCGAAAGCTTAGAGAGCCAGTAAATGCTATGGGAAGCTTAAGGTCACATGTACATCACACACACACACACACACACACACACACACGCACATACACACACTCACACGCACACTTACAGTTACAGACATGCATGTGTAGAGCAGCTTAAACTGTAAAATGTGTTTCCTGCTATAGTTGTTAATCAAAATTAGGATGACTGGGCCCAAAAAATTAAGTCACTAGTTTATACAGTTATTTATTGAGGGACCACAGTGCCACAAAATAGTGTGGCATTTGAGGTGGGGTGGAGGGGGGAGTATCAGAGAACGAAACAGGCAGACTTGATCCTGGAGCTTATAGAGAGGGCACAGCAAATGTAGACAGCACGTGTTGTGGAAGAAGGAAAAATAAGGAGAGAGGGTAGGAGGAAGCCAGTGAGGCTGGATCAGTTGAGGAACACTGATGAGGTTTGAGAGGATGGGAGTGGGCCTACGTGGGGGTGTCCTAAGCAGCCTGACCTTATATGTTCCTGTTAGGACTTTCCACAGGAAACTGAGTCCCAACAAATCACTTGGGACTTACTAAGAAGCCAGGCCCTAGAAGAGCACTTGAGAAACTGATTCCTGAGACGTGGGCAGAGAGAGGGTCATCAGGACCCCTGAACCTGGAGGGTTAGGTTGCCTGTGACCAGCCTTTCCACCTGGCTTCCTGCTTGGGAGGAACTTGGGGCTTTGGTTATCCCTGAACATAGCTGGCAGCTCCTCTCCTAGGTCAGAAAGTAAAGACTGCATGAAGGAGAAAATGCAGGCTGGCTTGCCTCACTCAATGCCCCACGGTGGATTTGGGTCTGCCCAGACTGAGTGATTGCCCTATCTCCCTGAAGCTTCCAGAACATGTGCCCTAGATGTTTGGAATTTTCTTCTAGGCACCTGAGGGTAGGAATGCAGCCTAAATGCTCTCAGAATCTTTCCTGTGATTAGATAACATTGGAGTTTAATAAATATTAAGTAAGTATTCTATGTAACTTGGGCCTGGTAGGAATTCACTTTACATAGATAACTCCCACTAGCCAGCCTTCAGCAGCTGTGTATGTTTAACATTTATTTTTATAATTGTCAAGTGAAAGTTCTTAGTCTGCCTTTGAAGAAATGAAAATATTAATGATTTTTTTCATCACATTCTGAAGACAAATATACACTTGGTTCTAGTGTACAAACGGGAGGATTTGGGGGGGTGTACCTGAATTAAGGGGGAAGTTGGCAAGGTGAAGAAAGCAGACCTTTATTGGAGTCTGGAGAGAGAACACAGGCTGGGAATAGCCAGGGCATCCTGGGAACTGAGAGAGCTTGCATTTGGAGGCCTTTCAAGAGCTGAAGAGACAGGCAGGGGTTTCAGATTATAACTCAAAGGTGATAGAATGTTGCTGAACAGTTCTTAGCAGAGGTGGGACATAAGGAAATATGTGGTTAGTGGAAACCGGTCTAGGTAGTCCACGGAGCTTGTGAATGACAGTGGGGATAGGTTTACCTATGAGTTGTTAGATTCAAAGGAAGAATCCAGGACAAAAGGACTTACTAGCCCCTGGAATACAGTAGTGACTAGGGAGTGACTGTTGTGTTGTATCAGTCCTGCCTACACTTACATTGCTTAGAGAGCTTTTCATAAAATAAGGTGGATGGTCTTTGGCATTCATAGAAAGTCCCCAAGGTAATGCCACCACCATCCAGTGAGAATCACTGTGGTCCCTGATGTTTTACTACCTTACTGTACTCTCCTTTGCGGGCCCTGAATGCTCCTCCAGTGACCCACCCCATGAGCCCCACCCACGAAGTAGTGGAGGTGGGCTGTTAGTAAAGCCATTGTGTTGCTGACCACCTTGACCTAGAGGAGAGCCCAATAAGCTAACCCTTTCTTCTCTTTTAAAGGAATATGGGGGGGGGGGCAGCAGGGGGAGGGAGGTGACTCTTGGTTTGGATTTGAAAGCACACACACCCCGTCCTTGCCTGCTCCTAGCCAGGACAGCTCTGTGTACACATCACCCTTTGCCCACACATCTGTAGCATTCTCTCATTCCTTAGCATGTTGGGAAAAAAGGAAAGAAATCCACTGTGAAGACACTGCAGCCCCACTTACACATCTGGACTGTCAGATTGGCAGAGCTCAGCAGCGGGATGGCTGGCTCGGAATGTCAGCAGTCTTACTGTTAAAGGATGGTGGGAAAAGAAAGGGTCACCCCAGCCAGCCAGGAAATGTGTAAGTATGGGCTACGGACTCCCAGCCATGCACAAATGGTCCCCGCACTCGGTTCATCTCGTGTGCAGAACTATGAATGACCAACGACTAAGCTGCGTCCAAGAAAAATTTCCTGTTTCCTCCTTTACGTATTTGTCTGTTCCCTGTTTAGCAGAACCCTCGTCTACAAGTGTCACTGTGTTGCCATTGTACTTTCAAGTCTCTGGTGGCCTTTCTGTTTTAAAAACATCATCCTCGCTGTTCTCACAACACCATGCACCTGCACTCAAGGGAACGGTCTCTCTTTAGAGCCAGGTGGAAGCATTCACAATAAGCAATGAACAGGGAGCGATGCTAAGGTGACTGGCTCAAGAGCATCTAGTGTTCTCTGATTTTGTGGCGGGGGGTGGGGGGTGGGGTGGGGAGATGGGGGTGGGTGGCAGTGGAGCGACCATCCTATGTACATCAAAGTACAGCTTTCACACCTCACTCCTCTCCACCATGGGCTCCAGGACCGAACTCGGGTAATCAGACTTGCACAAGAACACTGTTAACCCACCCAGGTATCTCGCTGACTCTTTTTTTAATATCTTAAGCTTTTTTTTTTTTTTTTCATTCCTCCTTCCCTCCCCCCACAGGAAAAGCCCACTCTACACAGAGATTACCATTCTGGGAGTCCCTGTTCCCTCTCTTATCTGGGACATAGGGCTTACTTTTCAGGAGAGGTGGTTGACAACTTCTGTCTGTGTCTTAGGGTCTCTTATCTTGAGGGTGATGTGAGCACGTTTTAGGATCAGTGTGAGAAAATGAACTGGTGTGTGGAAGGCTCTCGATCATCTTGAGCTCCTCAGATCCCATCTGTCTGCCTGGTTTTGGGGTGGGTTTTGTTTGTTTGTTTTGTTTTGTTTTTGTTTTTTTACATCAGTGTTGGGATTTGAACTCAGATCTTCATGCTTGCAGAGTGAATGTTCATACCCACAGAGCCATCTCCCCAGCTCACATCATTAGGACCAAGTGGCCCTAAAAGTGACTGGGGTGGCATCAACCTGGGGTTGTATGGGAACATAGCATTTTCTTAATGATGGAAAATAACTGAGACACAAGCCAGCCGTAGACATCTGAATGTTTCTGAAGTTGCACGGGGCCTTAAGGGATTAATGTATATGGAAAGCACTTGTAATGTGTAAAGGATTACACTAATAGATGTAAAGATTGTTTAGGAAAAGCACACCGCCTCCTTCATACCTTTTAACATGAAGCCTCTTTAGTACAGAAATCAAGAACACAGTGTAAACAGGTGTCCAACTCCGGTGAGCTGGTGTCCTCTCTGCCTACACCCCATAATGGATGGATGTTTAGAATTTCTAGCGACTTGACACTTTTTAAGTGGAGTAAAAAAAAAATCAGACATTACTTATTAACTGTCTGTTACCCAGTGTTCAACAGTCTGTTCTTTGAAAACATTCTCCAAGGACAGGGAAACAGTGAGTTATTTTAAATATCTTTTTAAGAGGCCACGAACGTGCGGGGCTGGAGAGATGGCTCAATGGTTTAGAGCGCCTTGTTGAGCTTTCAGAAAACCCCCAGTTACATTCCCAGTGCTCAGAATGCTGCCTCACAGACATCTGAAACTCCAGGTCCAGTGATGCAATACCTCTTCTGACCCCGCCCTGTGCACCTGGCATACACGTGATGCACATATCTACATGCATGTAAAACACCCATACACATAAAACACATGCACACACACACACACACACACACACACACACTGTCATGAATTTGTAAGAAAGCAAGCATAGGTATTTGAGAGGGTTTAGAGGGAAGAAAGGGAAGGGGGGGAAATGATATAATCTCCAAAAAATGAAAGATAATTAAAAAATAAAACACTTTTTAAAGACAAGTAGTCTTAAGAGACAAGAGGGCTATGCAGAGGGAAAAGTGTGATTTTTCAGTCTTTGTGTTTTTTTCTTCCTACAATAAATATTCTTCTAGAAATTGTTTTACTATCTTTTTTCTTTTCCTGTTATTCATTTTCATTCTCTGTACATTGGTGTTTTGCCTGCATGCGTGAGGGTGTTAGTCCCCTAGAACGGGAATTACATACAGTTGTGAGCTGCCATGTGGGTGGGTGCTGGGACTTGAACCCGGGTCCCCTGGAGGTGCAGCCAGGACTTCTTACCAACCATCTCCCCAGCCCCCTGCTTTACAGTCTTGTTTAAAACATCCTTCATTCTTTATGAAGACAAGACATAGATATAAAAAAAAAAAAATGTGTGAGGGCCGGCAGGACGGTTCTGCAGGGCTTGCGACCGAGGCTGATGATCTGTATGTGGAAATAGGGAAGCGACTTCCACAAACTGTACTCTGATCTCCACGTGTTACCCTTTAGCCCATGTGTGTACACACAAACACAAAATAAATCTAATAATTTTAATTAACAAATTTAATACACGAAAAAGACTGGGCTCCGGTAATTCATATCTGTGTACCATACGCAATGCGAGCAGCGAAGCCCCTCTGCATGGAAACCTCTCTCTCTCGGCTCTTCCCTGTCAGCCCGGCATCTTGTATTCAGTAATGCTGCTTTCATCTCTGCACCGGAACGATTCACGAAAGCACCATTTACCGTGCTATTTAGTAACAGTCCAGTGTCATCCTCGTTTCAGTTTGGGTATTAACTAGCTTGGAAAAAAAAAAAATCACAGCTTTGTTTTCTCCTTGGTGTGTGCCCAGTAATGATATTCTTACTTGCCTTAATGAATAAAAATTTTTAAAAAGTTGTTTTTCTTGAAAGGACAAAAAAGCAAAAAACAAACAAACAAAAAAACTTTTTTTTTTTTTAAAGGGGGGAGGGGTAGGAGACCTTAAGTTAGTAGATAAAAGTAGTATGTATGTATTTATAATAGTGGCCACCAGATTGACCCCTGGGTCAGTGAGAATGGGAATCTGGGATTGATTAAGCAATGTTGCGACATCTATAAAGGAAGCAAATAGCCTTTAAAAAAAAAGAAAGAAAGAAAGCACTCTAAGGGCCTGACGAAGGTAGGAAGAGGAGTTGAAAGGAATATTCTTTGTGCAAACACAGAAACTAATTAACGTGTCCCAGACCTCCTCTGCGAGTCAGTTTTAACAGGATTGTAAATATGGGCTCCAGTGAGTTTTTAACACAGTGTGTCAGTTGCTCTTGGCCTCTCTGTTTATCAATACTATCTACAAGATGTTTAACCACAGGGAAGCAGGGGCCTTTATTAGGCAGTTTCTCCTGCCAAGATGCTGGGAAGCAGTGACGTCATGCCCCCAGTTTCCTGAGGCAGCCTGGGCCTCTCTTCTAGTGATGAGTTCGCATTCTCCTTAAGGCTATTAGAACGCCCTGCCCGCTAGTGTCACAAAGGCTGTTCCCGTTCCCAGCCAAGCTCTACCCGAGTGTGTATCTGGTGCGTTTCTGTTGAAGCAGAAAATAATAAACCTCTGAAACTGGGTTTCAAATTAGTGATTCTGCCCCCTCCAGACTCTCACTGGGCATTGTTTTTTGAAAGGGTCTCCAGAAGCCGCAGCGCTGAACGGTACTGCTGGGACCCCCACCTTGGGTTTTGTTTGTTTGTTTGTTTTTTCTTTGGATTTCTGCAGCCCTAGGGGTCTTGTGCATGGGCCTTGTACATGGCTATACAACTGAGTTACAATCCCAGCCCCTTCTTTTTTCTTTAAAGAGAAAACAGACTTAGCATTCATTCATTCATTCATTCATTTATTTTTAAAGGTTTATTTATTTATTATTTATACAGTACTTTGCCTGTATGTGTGCCTGCATGCTAGAAGAAGGCACCAGATCTTATTATAGACGATTATGAGCCACCATATGGTTGCTAGGAATTGAACACAGGACTTTTTTTTTTTAAGAACAGCCAGCGCTCTTTACCTCTGAGCCATCCCTCTAGCACTAACATTCATTTTTAAAAGACTGAAATATGTATAAAATGTAAGGCATTTGGTGGGCCTTTTGTTGGTTTGTTTGCGATTGGTATATTTTGTTTCACAGAAGCTGTATTTTACTTGTCTGTTAGAGTCAGTTTATTAATGCAGGAAAACCACATCGGTGATAATGTGGCTAACAAATTTGTCTTCTGATTGTCTCTAGAAATTGAAGCCAAGGAAGCTTGCGATTGGCTGAGGGTGACTGGTTTCCCCCAGTATGCACAGCTTTATGAAGGTAAGCCAAGAATGCCATCTTATTTTAAGTCACCACAGCCATGATACTGAGTTCGGGGACAATACTGATCTAGGAGTTATTTGGAGACATTTTGTTACATACACACACACACACACATACACACACACACACACACACATACACACACACACACACACATTTATCAACAGGGTAAGTACCTAAGACATCCCGTTTAGGCTTGAGTGTCCCAAGGCCTCCCACTCTCTGCACACTGCTTAGCTGTGGTCTCTATCTTTATTACATCTGCTGCCATAGGAAGCTTCTCTGATGACCACTGAGACAGGAACTGATCTGTGAGTCACTAGAAGAAGTCATTTTATTGCTATTTTGTTGTTGTTTGTGGGGTGTTTTTTTTGTTTACTTGTTTGTTTGTTTGTTTGTTTGTTTGTTTAAGATCGCCAGTATTTGGTTTTACCCAAGGTCCCCGGGCTCTCTAGTGTCAGATTCTTGGCCACCCAAGCAGTGTCAGGTATGGTTCCATCTTGTGGAGTGGGTCTTAAGTCAACCAGATCTTGGCTGGTTCCTCCCACAAGCTTTGTGCCACCATTGGCCTAGCATCTCTTGCAGGCGGGAGCAGCATTGTAGATCAAGGGGTTTGTGGCTAGACAGGCTTGACTTTTTCTCTGTTGGTCATGCGTAGAGTACCTTCTTGAACCAAAGATGCTAGAATGTAGGGACGGAGGCTCTCATTTTATAGAAGAGTTTTCAAGTGAAGCAAGGTGAGTTGCCGAGTGATTCCTAACCTATGGTAAGTTTTCTTCCTTCTGGCAGTACTTGGGATCATTTATTTTCTCATCCTGAAGTAGCTTACCGTTGCTTTCACAGCATATCTACAATTTCTTATTATTCTTTTATTTTGGTTGTCAACACTATACTTAACACAGTGAAGCTGCTTTACGCCCCCACCCCACCCCGACACCACCACAGCTTCTAGCCTGTTAAAGGGCTTTGGAGGTGGAAGCAGGAACAGCATCCGTTGCTTTCCTAATTCGCAGCTCTCTTGGAGATGGAGAAGGATAATTGGATTTACAGTGCCTGGACTTTTGGTTTCCTCCTTAAGAATGAAATTGCCATCAGTTACATCCTTTTGGGGTGTTGATTTGCTACTGGGTGGCACCTTCTTGCACCTGTTGGTTTTGGTAAATCCAATTTCCAGCAGGCTCCATTTTCCTGGTTGATACCTGGGTAGTCCTGCCCCAGTCATTTGCCACATAAGCTGACCCTGGGATGTGCCCTGCCATGTTCTGGCTGGGCGTTTCCCACCTCATCCTGCCCCTGTGCCAGATGAACAAGCCACACACAGTCACAGGCATAACAACAGCCCTCAGATCCCTCATCTTCTGGTTAGCTCCTTTTGGTACCCGGCTATCTGCATTTCCTGCCTCTAAACCCAAGCTGGAAGTTGGGTTCAGACCATTTCCTGAGTGGGGTGTGGTGGTACCTTTAATCCCAGCACTCGAGAGGCAGAGGCAGGCAGTTCTCTGTGAGTTCGAGGCCAGCCTGGTCTAAAAGCAAATTCCAGGATGGCCAGGGTTGTTACACATAGAAACCCTGCCTTGGGGGGAAAAAAGTCCTTCAGAAAACAAACTGAGCAAGTAAAAGTGAATTCTTGAATTCCTCACAGTCATCATTGGATTTTTTTTTTTTTTATTATTTTAATTTGGATCAGGAAGTTAGAAGTGGCTAAAATAGCATGATTTTTCACATAGGCCTACTAGGCAAGGAGGCTGGGCTATGAGCTCTCGGTATTGTTCAGTAGTTTGCATTCAAATGCACTGTTAGCCTTCTCTGTGTGGTCACTATGACAGCATCACCAGCCACCCCTTGTCTACTGATGAAAAAATGTAAGCACACGATGATAAATTCCATTCATATCTTCACTGGTCATTGAGCTATAACTATGCCCTTCCTCAGTCTGTATAGATTATGAGTCAGGGTAAGAGTAATCTAACTTTTGCCTCCAGAAGACAAGAGCAGATGGCAAGCTAATATTGAGATAGCTTTCACAATTGTTTTTGAAAAGACGCTGTAAATGTTATCTCTAGAAACTGCATGCTTAGCCGGACAGTGTTGGCGCACGCCTTTAATCCCAGCACTCGGGAGGCAGAAGCAGGTGGGTCGCTGTGAGTTCGAGGCCAGCCTGGTCTACAGAGTGAGTCCAGGATAGCCAGGGCCATTACACAGAGAACCGCTGTCTCCAAAATCCAAAAGACAGAAAAGAAACGGCATGCTTAAGGAATATAGAGTTCTGTATTATTCTGTAAAATCAGTGATTGTGAGTTAGAAACTCTTGAGGTCTATTCATCAACTCGGGAACAAGGAAGGGCATGACTAGTGAGCTATAGCTCCCAACCCTCGCCATGTCCATCCCAGCTGTAGCATTTTCATCATTGAAGCCCAAGAGCATTGTGTAGAAGGAGGAGGAGGAGGAAGAAGAAGATGATGATGGTGATGATGGTGATAGAGGTGGTAAGGGTGATGATGATAGTGGTGATGGTGATATGATGGTCCTTTTGGGATGATGGCTTCTGCTCCTTGGTGACCCACAACAGACTCATGATTCTTGCTGTGTGTGCCTTCTCTTGGGAAGGCCATTTGTCATCATTAATAGCTGAACTGCATAGGAGGATAACTTGCCAGGAGGATAACCCAGGGAAATTTCAGAGCTGTTTTCATGTTTCCATGGTGCCTGGGTGTCTTTCTTCTCCCTGCTCTGCAGAATATATTTATCCACACGGTTTCACTGTAATTATGGCTGGTCTGAAACCTCTACATATATACCATGTTGGCTTGAAATTCATAGAGACCTACCTGCCTCTGCTGTGACAAAAAAGCATGTACCATCATGTCTGGTAATTGAAGGGATTTTAAAAAATTTTAAAACCTAGAAACCCGCTGGGTGGTGGTGGCACACACCTTTAATCCCAGCACTTGGGAAGCAGAGGCGGGAGGATCTCTATGAGTTCAGCCTGGTACATAGAGCAAGTTCCAGGACAGCCAGGGCTACACAGAAACCCTGTCTTGGATGGAGGGGGGAATTCAAAACCTGGAACCCAAGAAGCTATTTAATTTTTTTTCAATTGACACATCGTGTGTGTGTGTGTGTGTGTGTGTGTGTGTGTGCGCGCGCGCGCACGCATGAAGCATGGCATACCATTATATTACATAGACATAATATGAGGTAATCAGGGAAGAGGTAATTGGCATAGCTGTCATCCCAAATGGTTGCTGTTTCTTTGTCTGGGGGAGCATTCATTATCCTCTCTACTAGCCATTTTGGGTTGTTGTTGTTGTTGTTGTTGTTTTTAACACATTTTTATTGAAAAATAAAATAATTCATATTACATCTCATTTTCTATCCCATCCCATGCATCCTCCCATTCCTCCCTCCCCCCCACTTTCACCCCAATCCCCCTCCCTATGACTGTGACCAAGGGGGACCTCCTCCCCCTGAATATGGTGCTAGGGTATCAAGTCTCTTCTTGGTAGTCCGCTATCCTTCCTCCGCGTGCCATTGGGCCTCCCCAACAAAGGGACATGGCCAAATATGGGGCACCAGAGATCCTGTGAAAGTCAGTCCCCAGTCTCCACTTAACTGTGGAGAATGTTCCGTCCCTTGGTTAGATCTGGGTCGGGGTTTGATGATGGCTGCACGTTTTGTCCTTGGTTGGTGCCTTTGATCAATCAGAACCCCTGGGCTCAGATCCACCCATCATAATGCTCCTCTTGTAGGTTTCTAGGACCCTCTGGATCCACCTACTTCCTTATTCCCTATATTTTTCTCGCCTTCTACTAGCCATTTTGAAAAAGACAGTCATGATCACTCAAAGGTGTCTTAGTAACACACCATGACATAAGAAGTTATTCCTCCACCAACTTCCTGTCTGCACCATGTAAGCACCCTTTCTCCACCCCTCCCTCCCCCTGTAGACCTACCTCCATATTCCCTGGCTTGGAGCCTCTATTTCACTCTCTTTGAGAATCCTTTTATGCAGTAAGGAAGGGGAAACTTCTTCCCAGCTCTCTGGCTGTTAAAAGTGGTTCATTGTTCTGAGAGAACTGGACTCTTACAGATGTGGGGGGTGGGGGGAGCTTGGGTGCGATTGTTTTACAGTAACTTTGTAGTTAGTCCTTTGTTTAACTGGGAGTTACAAACCCCTTGGTCGCCATAAGGAAATGCTAATATTTGTTTTAAAATAGCATATCTTGAGTTCTCTGAGTTGTATCCTATCATGTAAATGGACCAGTCCCTCCAGCTGCCCTCTGCAATTGTTCCCTGAATCTTTCCAGGCCTGAGTTCTGTTTTGTTTTTGCTTTTGCTTTTGTTTTTCCTTTGGCCCCCTTCCCTGATGGCATGTGAGCAAGGACATTTTGTGTTTAAAGCCACATTACAAAGGAGACTCCTTCCTGGATTCATTCTGGCTTAAATTATAATTTACAGTAAGGCATTTACCGCCCGCTAATTGATTTGAAGGAGGAAAGTATATTGAAGCACTTCTGCCAACAGAGAAGCAACTGTGGAGTTTGTAAACTGCTTGAGAGCTGGTTTAGACCCCGTGTGGTGTTGTCATAAGGGGCCTCCTGTGCCCACGTAGCTTGCTAGGGAATAAGGAGCTGTGTGCTCAATAGACACTCAACCAAAAGAGGTTGATTTGTCAAGATCAAGGCACTCCTCAAGCAATGAACTTGTTTTTATTTTTCTTACAGATCTCCTGTTCCCTATTGATATTTCCCTGGTCAAGAGAGAACATGATTTCTTGGACAGAGATGCCATCGAAGCTCTCTGCAGGTAAACGGACATTTTCCTTTCCTTTAAAAATGTGATACTTTAATCTCAACCCATGGGAGGCAAGGCCTCTGAGTTTAAAGCCAGCCTGGTCTACAGAGTGAGTTCCAGGGCTACACAGAGAGACCCTGTCTCAGGAAAAAAAGAAAAAAAAGTGATACGCATCTATCAGCCTTGTTTGCTTTCTGTTGAATCCACATGAAGTCTTTGGTTTGTGTTACTGTGCTGTAGATCTGATGAACACTAGTGTAAAATGCTGCTATGTAACAGTACTACTGATACAGCTGTCTTTGGAGGCCCTCGGGTAGCACCATCCCACATCGTGTTACCACTTGACAGCAAAAGCAGCAAACTTTCTGGTGGTTTGGACCTCTGGGCTTTCTGAAGAATTTAACAGAACTGACCACAGTGGGCACCATAAGGAGTCAATGCAGCCACTGTATTGGGTACAATGAGACAGTCACAGGGTTAGAGTTCGGCATCGTAGAGCCGGCCTTGGTTGTCATCTGAATTCCAGAGAGGCTTCTCAGGACCTGCCGCTGCCCCAGGTAGAGTGATGACAAGCTTAAAAGAGGCTGTAAACTTCACTGGCACGGCCTTTAATGTATAAGAGACAGGCAGTAAAGCGAGCATTGATGTGAACTGTGAGTAATGCTGTCAGAGGTCCTGTTCAGCATGCTGGGTGCTCTCCAGGCTCAGAAGCAGCTTGTGGGGTTTAGAGAAATGAGCGCAATAAAAATGCGAGGCTACATGGGCCTCAGATAATCCTTTCAAACCCTGGATGCCGTTTTTTATTCACCTCCCATTATTCGTCCCTTTGTAGTTTTTCTCAAAACCAAAACGCCTTCCTAGCCCTGTTCTAAGGAGAATAATACACATCAGCAGAATTCACATGTTGATGGGATTCTAAAGTTAAAACTTTTTCATTTCAATGACTTCAAAAGGACCTCAATTGTGTGTGTGTGTGTGTGTGTGTGTGTGTGTGTGTGTGTGTGTGTGTGTGCCTGTGGGTATGAACATGTGTATGCAGAGGTTACTGTCCAGTGTCACCATCCTCAGATGTTCTGTACCTTGTTTTTTGAAGCAAGGTCTCTCAGTGAGCGCCAGTGCTGTGATGCCTGGCTTTTACCTGGATGCATGGATCTGCAGGCAGGCAGGCAGGCCGGCCCCCGCGCCTGCTGTGACTGTGCTCTCTATCCAGTTCCTAATTGCAGTGTCTTCTTTAACTGGAGAAAACATCTTAAGGTGAAATGCTATTTCTTTGCCTGTGAAAAACACACTACCAGCTGTGAAAGCACTACCCCCCCCCCAACACACACACACACACTCACGCATGTGCACACAGCCTTTCTTATATAATGTTGTTTGAAGCAACAAGCTTGAGTAGTGTGGTTTTGGGGAAAGATAGGTTATCTGTTTAGAACAGAGTATGGAAGAGACTAGGTTTTGTAGTTTGCGATAAGGAAAAAGCCACATTTACTCTCCAGAAACAGTGTACCGCTTTAGTCAGAAGTGTCCAGGGGCATGCATACATTTTTTTCTGGGAAAAGAAAGTGTGTGTCCTGAAGTATGTGATACCGTCCCTGTGTCATCTGGAATGAAAAAATGTCACCAGTACAGTTTGGAGAGGGAGAGAAGTCGACATCTGGGATATGAACTGCTCCAGACATTTTAAAGATGTTTTCGTGCTTAGCCACGTGGCAGAATTAACTTGTTCCGCAGTCGTCACTGCTGCTAATGCATATGGATGAGGTCATTGGGAAGAGGCGCCCTAGGAAATACTTGCGCTCTTGTCAGCTCCCCCGTCTCACACATGCTAAGCCACTTAGGGAGTTACCCTTCTCAACTGCTTCAACAGCTTAGGAATTTCTGGGTCAGAAAAAAATACCATTGCAGTATTTCAGCCCAAAGAATTATGACTAAATTCTTGAAGAATTATTTTTGTGTGTGTGTGTGTGTGTGTGTGTGTGTGTGTGTGTGTGTGTGTGTGTGAGACTTCAAAATTGACATTTTCTTATTTAGAAGGAGGAGCGCATACTCTACAGCTGGATTTACCCTGGGTCTGAACACAGTAACCCAAGAGGAGAAGCAGATAAAGAAAAGCCTGAAGGAAATCCGTCTTTTATCTGTGTTCAAATTTTAACATATTCCATACAGATTAGGTGTGCTGGTATAAAAAATAGCACCAAACCCAGTTTGGAAGATGTGCACAAAAGCCCAGGACTCAATGTACTACTACTACTAATACTAAGTGCTCACTATTTTCCCAGCCCTGGGGAGGCAGAGAAAACTGGGAATTCAAAGCCAGCCTGGGCTACACAGGAAAATCCTACCTCAAAAAAAAAAAAAAAAAAAAAAAAAAAGAAACAAACAAACAAAAAAAAAAACCAAAACAAAACCTTACTTTTTAATTAAAAGAAAGAAATTATTCAGAACTCATAGGAATAGTCACCAAAATTTGGGGCGGGGGGGAGAGCCAGATGGAAAGCCCCAGGTCCCCTGTCCACATGGTCATATGACAGCGAAGCTGGCTTTCAGAGAAGGAGACAGATGGGAACTGTAGGCAGATTTCAAGAGCCCCTCTGTTGGTTTCCTGATAGTCAACTTTATCTGCTACATATACGCCTCCTGCAAAGACCTCCTCTGCCTGTGGAATTCTGGGGCCATCAGCTAACAAGGCCGAGGTGTGTTTTCAGATTTCTCCTCTTGGCCGGTGAGACAGATGGTTTGTGGCCATCCATCTTCTCCCGCTTAGACAGTTAAGGGGTTGAGTTATGGGCTCCTGATCCCTCCCATCAGGCATGCTCCTGTGAAGTGGACCACACGCTTTATGCAGCCACACTAGCTTTCTACTTGAGTAGAAGATATTCTTATTCCAGGCTGGGCGTGGTGGTGCACACCTGTAATCCCAGCACTCGGGAGGCAGAGGCAAGTGGATCTCTGTAAGTTCGAGGCCAGCCTGGTCTACAAAGCAAGTCCAGGACATCCAAGGCTACTACTGTCTCAAAAAAGAGAAAAAAAAAGAAAGAAAGAAAGAAAGAAAAGATGTTCACATTCCTGTATGTATAAGTCATACAACTGTTTTTTGGTTTTTGTTTTTTTTAATAAAAGCAACTGATTTGTTTCTTTCTTTTTTTTTTTTAAATTTAGGTAATTTATTCAGATTACATCTCAATTGTTATCCCCTCACTTGTATCCTCTCCATCTTCCCCCCTCCATCTTTCATCATTTCCCCTCCCCTAGGTCTGTGACAGAAGAGGACCTCCTCCCCCACCATATGCTCACAGCCTATCAGGTCTCATCCAGATAGCCTGCTTCCCCTTCCTCTGAGTGCCACTAGGCCTCCCCACCAAGGGGAAGTAACACAGCCGATTTCTTTTAATATTTTTTTACTGAGGGCAGAAGACTCTTAAACATATAAAGGCAAGGACGGGATGACTTAGAACAACTGTACTTTATAAATTTTAAGTTTAGTAATAACCAAAAGTTGCAGTTATGAGACCAATATTGGCTACCCAACATTTCTAAAGAGTTAGTTGTTCCCTTGAAGAGATTGTCTTTTCCCTCAGTCTTGGTATCTTCACTAATAACCTAACCCCACTGAGGAAGCTTTGATCGTGGGAACGCTCTACCCAAGACTAGTCTAAAAGCACATGCTGATCATGTAAGCTGTGGCATCGCTGGGGCGCCTCTTGTGAAATGTCGTCTCCCAGTGGCATCAAGAACATTCCTAATTGCTGTTCTTTAGAGTTAAAACTAACTCCATCTGCCAACCCATGAAAAATTGGGAAGACCACCAAGTAATTGTCAGATAAAAAGATAACTATCTTGTCTGCCACTGTCATTTTCAGGATGTACTTTGTCCCCGAACCATCCTGAACATGCCAAGCCCATGCCATTTAGTTTAAAAAGAAGCATGTAATGTCAGGGGGGGGGGGGTTGACGGCTTGGAGTAGGAGTTTGCTATGTAGCCCAAACTGGGGAACAGGAAGATACAAGTGAGGGGATAACAATTGAGATGTAATCTGAATAAATTATTTAAATTTTAAAAAAAATCAACAGTCCTCCTGCCTTAGCCTCCCAGGTGTTAGGAGGACACACCCAGCAACGAGCAATTTAAACATATTTTGTACGAATGCCAGGGAGATCTACAGGAATTGGAAGAATTTGTGTCAGGTCCTTTTTTTTTTTTAATCCCTCCTTCTTTTATTTTAAATGTGAGGAGGTCCAGATCTCCACCTGCTCTCCTTTTATCTGCATACCTGCAGCTCCATGCAGCAAAGCTCTTGAACCTTTGATAGTCCACCCTTGGCTCCCTCTGTCTTGAGAACAGGCCCAAGTTACCCGGGAGATAAGACCGCCACATTCCTGTGGAGCTGGGCCCTGGGTGGTGGCTGGGGTATGGATGCCCAAGGCTACAGATGATTATTGATAACAGGATTTCAGCCACTTACTGGAATGATAGTACTTCAGATCTTCTTTGCTTCTTCTTTTTTAAAAATATATTTTATTAATTTATTCATATTACATCTCAATTGTTATCCCATCCCTTGTATCCTCCCATTCTTCCCTTCTTCCCATTTTCCCCTTACTTCCCTCCCCTATGACCTTTTTTTTTTTTTTTAACTATCGTTAATACTTGTTTCAGAACCAACTGGCAGTTGCTGTGTTTGAGCGCCGTAGTCACCATGTTTTAATTCTGGGTCCTTGGGCAAGATTCCTGAGCTCTCTAAATCCCTGTTTCGTTCCTTATAAAATAAAAATAAATTATAATATCTGTGGCAAAAGGTTGTCAGAGTACTACAGATGAGTGAGTGCATTAGCTGTGCCCAGCACAGTGCCTCCTCGCCCAGAAGCAGTAGCATTCACCTAGCTAGACTATTAAGTCTTAGTTGACATGACATAACTGTGTGTACCTACGTGGTAGCATGCAATGTTTCAATACTTGCATGTAAGGTATAGGACCAAATCATGGGGATTAACATATCCACCACCTTGGACTTTTATCATCATTTCTTGTCTTGAGGATATCCAGGTTAGCTGTTTTAAAATATAAGATTAATGTTATTCATAGCCACCCCACTGTGTCAAGTCCTTCTAGAAGTCTCTCTGTGCTGCATTTGCTACCTGTCTATTTGGGACTCACTGTCCCCGACCAGCTTCTGGTGGCCACCCGTCTGTTCTCTTCTGTGAGACCGATGAGTTTGTCCTCTGCTCGGCCTGCTGCCTTATGTCCGTGTTGCCCCTCTGTGACTGCCCCTCTGTGTTGCCCCTCTGTGACTGCCTTATGTCCGTGTTGCCCCTCTGTGACTGCCCCTCTGTGTTGCCCCTCTGTGACTGCCTTATGTCCGTGTTGCCCCTCTGTGACTGCCCCTCTGTGTTGCCCCTCTGTGACTGCCTTATGTCCGTGTTGCCCCTCTGTGACTGCCCCTCTGTGTTGCCCCTCTGTGACTGCCTTATGTCCGTGTTGCCCCTCTGTGAGCGCGCAGGTCCTACTACTGCGCGTTCTTTGGAGACCCTGGTGGGTGCAGGCAGGTGAGGAGGAATAAATGAGAACCACAGAAACGCTGACAGTGGCTTTGGCCTTCAAGATTGCAGTGCCATCAGTTTGGCGCTACCAACAGAAAGAGATAACATTGAATTTTTTTATAAAAGCAACCCCCTGGGTCTCCCTTTTCGTGTGGCTCAAAGTTGGAGTTTGTGAGGTTGCCCCATCTCCTCCATACCCTCCCCCCCACCAGACTGCCATGCCTAGTAAATTTGGTTATAAACACCACTCAACCATTAAAGCCCAAATGGAGTCAAGTGGGGGTTCGATTACAGGTTTGATTAATAAGACCCAGACCTAAGACTAACTCCAAACCATTCCTCATTCTTAAAGCCTTGAAAAAAAAATGGGGGACTGACACATAGTGGGTGTGCCATTTAACTGAGGCCTCTTACAGAGGGACTCTACACCCCCTCTGAAGCTGCAGTGTCACTCAGCTTCTCTGCTCTTGTTCCCTCCCCATCCAGAGAGGTTTTCTGAGCATTGGCGCTCTGCTTTATCTCTGTTTATTCTCCAAACAGGCTTCCCCAGGGTCTGTAGAATCAAAGGCAGGCTTATCACGACGCACCATCCTGGTGCATCCAAGTTGTCAGACAAGTTCCCAGAGCAGGAGGGGGGAGATAGAGTTAAGGAGGGTGCAGGATCAGTTTGAAGTGGAGGGCATTACACGCTCCTATTCCATGAAACAATAAGGTTGCAACTTTAGAAAGCGATAAGAGACTGATGGGGAGATTCGTGAGGCAAAAAGCATACACCTTTAAAAGGTGGTGATGGTCATCTGGAAGATGATAGGAAGAGCTGAGGCCTGGAGAACCGTCACTCACACTGTGCACCCCCACCCCTCGTGACTTTTCTTTAAGTGTTTCATTTTTAATGATGTTGACTAATTGGTTGGTTGGTTGGTTGGTTGGTTGGTTGGTTTCTGTTTACAAACCATACAAAGCTGCAGTTTGACTCTGGGTGCCTGTCAGAACTCAGTGGGATTTTGGTACCTGAGGTTGCACTGTCCAGGTTGTTAAAATAATCACTTGTGCTGTTGCTGTCGGCAGATACTCTCTCTCCTGAGAGGAAATGGTATAAATATAAGGCTTTGAGTACTAAAGAGGACTGGAAGTTCGTCTTCGTATAACAAACTTAAGTTGTAAAAAGTCCATTCTAAGCCGGGCGTGGTGGCGCACGCCTTTAATCCCAGCACTCGGGAGGCAGAGGCAGGCGGATCGCTGTGAGTTCGAGGCCAGCCTGGTCTACAAAGTGAGTCCAGGATGGCCAAGGCTACACAGAGAAACCCTGTCTCGAAAAACCAAAAAAAAAAAAAAAAAAAAAAGTCCATTCTGAGATGGTTCTTTGTTGGATTGGAAAGTACTGAGGCCCACTGTCCTTTCTGATTCTTATTTGATGTGAAGTGAGGTACACTGGACATTTTGCCAGCAGCCTTCCTAGGTTCCTTACTGCTGCCCATGTCTCCCCTGAAGCAGACATTGACACTGCCCTTGCAGTGGAATCTAAACCAACAGTACACGAAATAGATAGGCACCTTTTCAGTTATTCGCATTTTTCTGAGACTAGAACTCACTCCATAGATCAGGCTAGCCTCAAACTCATAGAGATAGCCTTGCCTCTGCCTCCCCAGGCACTGAGGTTCAAGGCGTGCACTGTCCTACTGGGAGTAAATCACTCACTCGCTTATGCCGGAAGTTTACCATACTTGCCTAAACTAGAGCGGAGTTCAGAGATGCTCAGTACGCGTGTCAGTTGTTTAGAAGAAATACTTGCCTGCGTATTAGTGGTTTCCTTTCTTTCCTAATGCCTTTTCTCTGCTCCTTAGGCGACTAAATACTTTAAACAAGTGTGCAGTGATGAAGCTTGAGATCAGCCCTCACAGGAAGCGAGTGAGTACCCGAATTCCACAGCAGGGTTGGGAGCCACAACCCGAACAGGACTGCATGCACCATAAAAGGTCCCCTTTGTCCCTTCTAAATGTTACAACCCATATCTGTAGTCAGCAATGGATTGTGTTGTCTGTTGCTCCAGAGCAACCTGAAGAGGTCATGTGATTAAAAACCTGCTTCTGGGTTGGAACAGTAACTCCATCTCAAAGCTGTCCAGATGAAGGCAGAGACTGACTTGGGGGGGGGGGGGCGGGGACGCTGTAGAATAGTAGGAGATGTGGGGTGAGGACAGGGAGGAGCACAGTTCCTACCCATAAAAAACCCACTCTCATTACATACCACCATTGACGGAGTGTGCTCCATTTCCTGCCCACACTTCTTCCTCAGCACCCACTGAGCTGGGCATCCTACCCAGTGTCTTAGCAAACTGGGTCTTGATATTCTCCTCGCCCGTGGCAAGGATAGCTAGCATACTAATTAGTATCTTCTGGTTTCCCCTCGGAAAGACAGTAGTCTGATGGGAAGTTCCCTATTCCTGCCTGTGAGTCAAGCACTATCATCTGCCCTTGTGTTTACAAACGCCCCATGCCGGTGGCACTCGCTGGGCAATCTTGAAGTGCCCGGAGTGTGTCTGACATTGAAACTGCCCAGGACCCTCGTGGTGTGAACTGTGGTCAGGGAGTAAGGGGAAAGTACCAGTAAGAGGCACCACAGGGCCAAGATGCCCTGCAATGGCTCACCATATCTGGTCTCCGTTTCTTCTAGGGACATGTCTTGAGGGCGGCCTTCGGCTGCCGTTGTACTAAACTGTTGGAAAATAGCCCTTTTTTAGGTTGCACGAGAGAACATAAACACACTCTGTCAACAGGCAGTTAAGCTGGAAACCGTCCAGAGGGAGTCCCACCACCACTGCTGACTGCAGTTCAGAATGTTTTGCATGCTTGGAATTTTCACCATTCTCAGAGGTCCCCTTTGTGAGCAATTAACAAACAGCCTAAAGACCCAGAGTTTCAATAAAATAACTTCTTTAGCTGGTAACACTTGGTCAGACTTCCTGTTAGAGTCTTCATAGTTGGGCTGATGAAATGACAGTAGGCTATAAACCCGATCTCTATACCCAAGACCTCCAGGCTGAAGGAGGACACTCATTCTGAAAGGTAGACTTTTGAACATGGTGCAAACACCCATCCACATTCATATATGTACATACATACACACATACATGCAAACACATTCTCTAAATAAAATAAAATAATAATAAGATCTTTAAATCCTTCTTTGTTACTTAAAAACAGTATGCAAGGAGTAAAATCACAGATGCTGGGAGTATCTCTCAGCTGTGTCTTGCCCTCTGCCTCCTGTTTGGCCCAGGACATAAATGGCTTCCTTTCGTTTTTGCAGAGTGAGGATTCGGATGAAGATGAGCCTTGTGCGATAAGCGGCAAATGGACTTTCCAGAGGGAAAGCAAGCGGTGGTCCAGGCTTGAAGAGTTTGATGTCTTTTCTCCCAAGCAGGATCCAATCCCTGGGTCCCCAGACGACTCTCACTTGCAGAGTGCCACAAGCCACGAAAGCATGCTGACAGACCTCAGCGAGCGCCAGGAGGTGTCCTCTGTCCGGAGCCTCAGCAGCACCAGCAGCAGCGTCCCCACCCATGTGCCCCGCGGCGGGGATGATGCCGCGACACCCCGAACTAATTCTGTCATCAGCGTCTGCTCCTCCAGCCACTTTGTCGGCAACGATGACTCTTTCTCCAGTCTGCCTTCTCCCAAGGAACTGTCCAGCTTCAGTTTTGGTATGAAAGGCCACGAGAAAAACACCAAGTCTAAGACACGGAGCCTGCTGAAGAGGATGGAGAGCTTGAAGCTCAAGGGCTCACACCACAGCAAGCACAAGGCGCCTTCCAAGCTGGGCTTGATCATCAGTGCGCCCATCCTGCAGGAGGGTATGGACGAGGAGAAGCTGAAGCAGCTGAACTGCGTGGAGATCTCGTCCCTCAACGGCAACCACATCAATGTGCCCATGGTACGGAAAAGGAGCGTGTCCAACTCCACACAGACCAGCAGCAGCAGCAGCCAGTCAGAGACCAGCAGTGCTGTCAGCACACCTAGCCCAGTCACCAGGACACGGAGCCTCAGCACCTGTAACAAGCGGGTGGGCATGTACCTAGAGGGCTTCGACCCTTTCAGTCAGTCTGCCTTTAACAACGTGACAGAGCAGAACTTTAAAAACCGCGAGAGCTACCCGGAGGACACAGTGTTCTATATCCCGGAAGATCACAAGCCCGGCACCTTCCCCAAGGCCCTCTCCAATGGCAGTTTCTGTCCCTCCGGGAGCAGTTCTGTGAACTGGAGGACTGGAAGCTTCCATGGCCCTGGCCATCTCAGCCTGCGGAGGGAAAACAGCAGCGACAGTCCTAAGGAACTGAAGAGACGCAATTCCTCCAGCTCTCTGAGCAGCCGCCTAAGCATCTATGATAACGTGCCGGGCTCCATCCTCTACTCCAGCTCGGGGGACCTGGCTGACCTGGAGAACGAGGACATCTTCCCGGAGCTGGACCACATTCTCTACCACGTGAAGGGGATGCAGCGGATAGTCAACCAGTGGTCTGAAAAGTTTTCAGACGAGGGGGACTCGGACTCCGCCCTGGACTCTGTGTCCCCTTGCCCGTCATCTCCAAAACAGATACACCTGGATGTGGACCATGACCGAAGGACACCCAGTGACCTAGACAGCACAGGCAACTCCCTCAATGAGCCCGAAGAACCCACTGACATCCCAGAAAGAAGGGACTCTGGGGTGGGGGCCTCCCTGACCAGGTGCCACAGGTAAGGGCCTTAACTTCTCTCTCCAGGCCAAGGTGGGGATTGGTGGGATCGAGTTTGACATTCATACCTTAGGGACAATGCCCATGCAGGAGACCCCAGCAATCCAAAAAGGGAGCATTTTTGTACTGTGTCAAAAAGGATGAAGACGGTAGAACCTTGGAGGGTGGTGACTTTGCACAATACGATCAGACCATATGCCACCGTGGAGTATACTTATAAGTGGTTAAAATAAATGGCAGAGTGCACGGGATAGTCCCCCCCCCCCCCAAACAGTTTCAAACCTTCAGACTAAGCCAGGCACAGATGAGAAACTGTCTTCTTACCAGTGTTCTCTAGATAATACAGCATAAAAGTGAAGTACTCACAGGTCCTTATAATCAACCAGAGATCATTTAAACTAAACGGGAGGGTGTCCCCAATATGCATAGACACCATCCATCTTCTGGAAGAGACCTGAGCGCGTTGAGTCCACATATCTGCAGATGCACTGCAACCAACCCTCTGTGGTTATGTAGGAAGAACTGTTCATTTTACTATAGAGGAAAACAGAGAAAGTAATGTTGGTGCTATTGGTTCCCCGAGAGGCCAGTGAGCAGCCTAGGACCTGTTTTGTCCCCTGTCAGAAACTGTCCGTCCGTCTCACTTCTTCTTCCCGTCCTGTTCTCTTGCAGGCACAGACTGAGGTGGCACAGCTTTCAGAGCTCTCACCGGCCGAGCTTGAACTCTGTGTCTCTGCAGATTAACTGCCAGTCCGTGGCCCAGATGAACCTACTGCAGAAATACTCACTTCTGAAACTGACGGCCCTGCTGGAAAAATACACGCCTTCCAACAAGCATGGATTTAGCTGGTAAGAATAAAGCAGGTGCTGACCAATCACTGCAGGTGACGCCATTATGCTCCCTGAGGCTGTCCCAGCACTGAGCATGTGACCGTCCTGTCCTTTGTTACTGTCTCCAATCTGTTGCCGTTAGGCAGCTGGTCTGCACATCCTTGAGGCTATGATTTCAATACAGCTGAAGCTCAAGTTTTCAGGGAACTGCAGGGCCGGTTGGTTGGGTTCCAGCCCTTTACATGGAAGACTGCACTTCTTTGCAGACATAAGGGTACCCCACAGTGGGTAGTTACATGGGCATTATCAGGTCATGTTCAAGGGAAGAAGGAACGAAAAGGGATGAGGTGACTTGGCCATCTTTGTGCATGCTTCTTAGAAGCTTTTTTAAAAAGCAGTGTTGGAAAGTGAACTCGGGCCCTTAACTCATGCTAAGCCCACACTCCATCACATAGTCATTTTTTGAATGAATATTTGGAGCATGACTCAAAAATCTACCCGTGCTAAAGAGTTGAGGTTTTTTTGTTTTGTTGTTTACACGGGGAGGTGGGGGTGAGGGGCGGCGCTCTCTGGGAAAAATGCTTAGGGAGTAATACATTTAAGTAATTAGCTATAATATCTCACATACACTATTTTTGTTTGTTTCAGTTTGTCTGTTTTTTTCTCTCTTTTTTGTTCTGTTTTGTTTTGTTTTGGTATTGTGAGACAGGGTCTGTCTGTTTTGTAGCTGTGTTTCCCGGAACTCACTGTGTATACTCTGATCTCAAACTCAGAGCTCTGCCTTCCGTTACCTCTTGAGTGCTAGGATTAAAACCATGTGCCACCATGCCCCACCACAAACAAATACATTTTAAAAGTTGATATTTACTAGATATTGAGCTCGTCATAATTTTGAAGATCCGGCCTTGAGTGTACAGTGTAAGATGCAGACGGTCAGGCTGGATGGGTTGTGGGTGTGACGTAATCTATGTCATTTTGTACTCTTGGTCCAAAGACAAGAACTGTGTCTGGATCGGGGTCTCTGGGTTTGGCAGCATCACGGGCATCTCTGAAAACAGAGGTGCCGTCCATCTCATTGGAGCAGTCTGGTCTGAGGCAGGGCCCACTGCTCCTTTCTTCTCTGGCTCTTCCTTCCCAGCCATGTGCAGGGAATGCAGCTGCAGCATCAGAGCGCCTCCTTAGCGAAGGCCGTTGCATGAGCCTCACTAAGTACAGAAGTTGTTTGTTCTGAGTGACAGGAATATGTATGGACCGGTGTATCGCAGAGTACTTAAGATTCTCAGTGGGCAGTGCAATGTGTTTTTTCCACATTCCACGGCCAGGCTCTTCACCCCCCCCCTCCAACAAAGCGAGTATTATGCACGCTTCTACCGCAGTGCTGTACGCTTAACTGTATGGAAACACAAATTTGGCCTCCACTCTGCAGTTTTTCCTTTTCTAGAGCCATCCAGAGTGGCAATCCCATGCAAGCACCCAGAAGTCAAGGCAGTTGGCTCTCTGTGGTCTCCCTCTGTGCTTAGCGTAATATTTTCCTCGCTGCTATTTAAAACTGCATATTTTAGATTCTCCCTTTCAGGGTTGCCCACCCCTTTCTCACCAAACCCTCAAAAACTCCGAAAGTCTACCCTCCTACTTTAATTCTGGTCAGTTTTTCCAGTGAGTCAAAAACCAAATGTAAAAGCCTGGCATTGTGGAATCTGGACACTTCTGCCCAAAGTCCCTTTCCTGTTTGGCCTTCCCCTTTTCTGGTCTCACTCAGAGAGGTCATTTGTAGAGCTCAGATGTCTCCCTGGCAGCCTTAAAAGCCTAACATGGGTTTCCTGCTGTTGCGTATATGGCTGGGGGTGGGCCCGCTTTCAGGATGCCTGGCAGCCTTGAGGAGCCTCACAAAAACCCCCATTGTGTCTTTTTCACTTTCTCATAAAAGCCTGAAGATGCTGTATTCTCTGGGGTCATCGGCAGGGGAATTTATTTTGACTTCAAGTCGTGCCCCATTTGAGCTCTGGTCTCAGTTCTCAGTGTGACAAGCCAGTTAGCATTGTGTATTTGCTGGTTTTTATGCCGTGTTATCCAGATCGTCTTATCCGAACCGGTTCATCATATCTCTTCAAGAACCCAGGAGGGATTCATGCCCTTTTAGGAAAAGTGGGAACTTGTTTCTCAAGCTTGATTAAGAAATGCCTAATAGCGCAGTTAACATCTTTTTGCCTCTTCCTTCCTATACTGTCATCACTTCAGGATGTCCATTAGCATCCCCTAGGACCACATACAGTCCCCCACCCTTGCTCTCAAGTTCTCCAGATGAGAGTATTTGACCAGGTCTTACAGCTCTGACTCTTCAAGTATCTAGACCAGACTGGGCTAATACTAAGAATCGGGGAGATGTAAGGGGTTTAGCTCAGTAGTAGGGCACTTGCCCAGTATTCCCGAGGCTCTGGCTTTCTTCACCAAAAGCACTGTCTTTACACACACACACACACACACACACACACACACACACACACACACACACACACAAAATTCCTAGGACATTTCCCAATAGTTGGGGGTGGGGGGGGCCGTGGTGGTGCCATTATAGACTTGCATAATTTATTGTAGCAGCTATTAAACCAGGGAAGCCTTTGACGTGGCTAGTAGTACAGCTGCAAAACTCAACTGGTCGCTTTATTTTATTTTTATTTTCCTTTAAATAGTCCCTGTATCCACAGGGATCAAACCCATGAGGGTCTGGGGTCTGTTTGCAAAAAAGAGTGAGTGAAATCAGATAAATAAACGCACACTCCCTGACCCCCACCATGTTCTTTAAACAGGGCTGTGCCCAAGTTCATGAAAAGGATCAAGGTTCCAGACTACAAAGACCGGAGTGTATTTGGGGTTCCGCTCACTGTGAACGTACAGCGCTCAGGGCAGCCCCTGCCGCAGAGCATCCAGCAGGCCATGCGCTACCTCCGTAACCATTGTCTGGACCAGGTGAGTACAGCTGCCTGTGGATCGACTCATGGGAACGGAGCTTCATGCGCCTTTTTTATTTTTTCACTCCTAGTTTTGTGGGAATGTTGCTTCCATCCTCACCCCCAATGTTTTTCTCCCACAAGGTTGGGCTCTTCAGGAAGTCAGGAGTCAAATCCCGGATTCAGGCTCTACGCCAGATGAATGAAAGCGCTGAAGATTACGTCAACTATGAAGGCCAGTCCGCTTATGATGTAGCAGACATGTTAAAGCAATATTTTCGAGATCTTCCTGAGCCCCTTATGACGAACAAACTCTCTGAAACCTTCCTACAAATCTACCAATGTAAGCATTCTTGGATCTTCTTAAGACTATTGATGCTGGGTTCTGTGGAACCAAATGAAACATGTAGCCTCTTTTTATGTCATTCTTCTGAAAAAAAAAAAATTATCAGTTTGTGTATGTAATAGGTTTATGTGTACTTACTGAATGATTTGAAAAGTGACTCTTCCGGCCTGGGAATGCGTTGGCCAACTGATTGCATAGCACGTATGAATACTGGGTTTGCACCAGCCTACATACACCTAATGTGGTGGTGAACATGTATAGCTCATGGGAGGTCCAGAAGTTCAAGTTCACCCTTGACTGCATGCATCCTGAGATCAAGAGCTACCTGAGCTCCATGAGACCTCATCTTAAAAAGAAAGAGAAAATAGATGTCCCTGTTGCATCTGCAAACGCTGAAGCAATTGTACATTTTTACAGTCAGGTCTAGCATCATCTTTCTTGTCTAGAGCAGTGTAATATGGATACCAAAGCCGTATGGGTATCCTCTGTCGCCCCTTCTCCCTCACTCCTTCCCTCTTCCTCTCCCTCTCCATCACTTTCTCCACCCACCTCCCTGTCTCCCCTCCACCCACCCTCATTTCCTTCCCCCACTCCCTTGTCTATAGACCTTTCATTTACTTTACACCTCTCACAGGGCTGTTGAGTTTTAAATTTCTCGGGTGTCTGTTTTATCTCACTGGAAAATGAATAAATAATCTTTTCCTCTTCCTCCTCCTCCTCCTCCTCCTTTTCCTCCTCCTCCTCCTCCTCCTCCTCCTCCTCCTCCTCCTCCTCTTCTTCTTCTTCTTCTTCTTCTTCTTCTTCTGTTATTCATCATTGTCCCTTCCAGAAATACCTGGGAAAACAGTACTCATGCCCTCCTCATTTTTTGAAGCTCAGCTTAAAGCAAACAGTTGTGGAAATAAATGATCGAGATCAGGATTGTGGCTTTCGCAGCCTTGTGTTTTTCTTGGCTCAGGTGGCATCAGAGCAGTGTGATTTAAAAGCAGCTTGTCTTGGTGCTGAAATAATCTGTAGAACTGACGCACTGAGCTTCATTTTATGAGAAACGGAGCTGGTCTGGACTGCTTCGTTATTCGCTTCAGCCTTTCATATTTTATGAAAACACAGGTCACATTTTCCCCCACCAAAGTATTTGTTATGCATTGTAACCATGGAGCTGTTTAGTCAGTTTGTCTTATGGCCCTGCATTTAAGTGACTTGATTTTTCCACCACATGCTTCTTTTTTTTTTAAGTTTGCCTGGTGAATGAGACTGGAAGGCAAAGACTTAACAGCAGTGTAAATTATTCTATAGGCTTATGTGCATTTTTAGACATTTACCTCTTGGTATACATTCTTCCTCCCCTCCCCCAATAGGGTTTCTCTGTGTAGCCTTGACTATCCTGGACTCACTTTGTAGACCAGGCTAGCCTTGAACTCAGAGCGGTCGTCTTGCCTCTGCCTCCCACCTGCTGGTATTAAAGGCATGCACCACCACCGCCTGGCTCTTGGTATACTTTCTAAACTTTAAGTTATTGTTTAAATTCTGTCTATTGATATCAACTTCATACTTTCACAAGCTTTCCCATTTCAAGGATGAACAAATAGGTCAAAATTGGTCTCTAAGACCCTGGACCTTTTATAGTCGGCTGGGCGATCTCTGTTCCTAACGTCGTGCGTGTGTCTCACATAAGCTTTTTTATTGAAACTATTTAAATGTAGAATGATTTCAATAATTAATATGGTAAAAAGTATTTTTTTTTTTTTAAGTGCTTAGAAGAAACAGTTCCGCACACTGTAAAAGCCTATCATCTGGAGCCGAACTCGGAGGTCGATTTAAGAGTGTGTTAGCATTGTGGGTGTTTAAAATATTTTAACTCCCCCACGAGGCCAGGAAATTCTTGAGGGTAGTGACGCCGGTAGCAGCCCATAATTTCTCCCTTATTAATCTTCAGTATGCTTTCTACAAGTGCTTGTTCAGTGTTTGATGCTGATGTTTGCTTTGGGATGTGGACTTGCCACGGACGTGGAAATTTACTGAGTTGGTGGCGGGGAATGCTTGTGCCCTACAGATGTGCCCAAGGACCAGCGCCTCCAAGCTATTAAGGCAGCCGTTATGCTCTTGCCTGACGAGAACCGGGAGGTTCTCCAGACGCTTCTCTACTTCTTGAGCGATGTCACAGCAGCTGTGAAAGAAAATCAGATGACTCCCACCAACCTGGCTGTGTGCTTAGCTCCCTCTCTCTTCCACCTCAACACTCTGAAGAGAGAGAATTCTTCTCCGAGGTACGGATGAAATGCAAAAAGCCTGTCTCCTCTGAGGCGTCTCTCACTTCCTTCTAAGGCCATGCCCCTGTGTTCTTACTGGAGTCTTTACCTGAACTGAGCAAAAGTGCTTCATCCTAGAGTTAGGTCCTGTGTGTTAGTGTGATAGATTGCCGCACGCAAACAACTTAGGGAAGAAAAGGTTGATACTGGTCATGGTTTCAGAGGAGTCAGCCTATGCTTGGTTGGCCCCATTTATTTGGCAGAACATCATGGGGCAACAGAAGAGGACCTTTGCTTCATGAAGGCCAGGTGGGGGGCTAGAGAACTATAAGAAAGAGACAGGATACCCAGGGTCCCACCCCTAGTGACCTATTTCGAAACTCCAGCCAAGTCCCACCTCCCAAAGTTTCCAAAACCTCCCACAGCAGTATCATCAGCTTATCATCTCTGGTCCGAAATGTGAACTTCTTGAGAGCCCTTGCTGCTCAGGGCAATTGACTCACAGCTCACACAGCATCCCTGTGCCTCTGTCCCCTTTCCTAGCGTCCCTTTCTAAAAGCTATCTTTTAAGCCCCGGGGCCAGAGAGAGAGAGAGAGAGAGAGAGAGAGAGAGAGTGCACTGTGTGGTTCTGCTTCGACATGGTCAGTGTTTAAAGCCAATCAAACTGTCTGTGTCATCTCCACTCTCCCGGCAAACAGCCTTGCAGACCTACTGGCCTGAAGCCCTGGGTGGATGGTCCCCAGAGCCTTAGATCCTCCACCACATCAGGGAAGACGCGTTTCTGGCCTGTTCCTGTAGTTGAAAGCAAGGCTACAAAGGAGGAAGGTTGTTGTTGAGCCTCGTAATTGCTCTACTTAGCATATGGCCTAAGCCAGTTCCTGGCAACCACTTCTGCCTAGAATACATGTGCAGAAGGCAGGAGTAGCCATAGGGAAAGTGGAGGAGGCTGGGTGCTCACAGAGGCTGGTAACTCACCAGGGACTTGCTCTATGCTAGGCATAGGGCTGGGTTCTCCCCACTAATCTTCTTCTGTCATAACAATCTCAGGTGACGAACAAACTGCCACATAGTGTCTGTTTTGTTTTGTTTTGTTTTGTTTTTTACTTCAAAAATAAAGTGAAGTTTTTGGGGAAAGTTAGCTCTGGAAGGAAGAAATAGGAGGTCTGATTTGCATTTCTTACATAAATAGTTTGTAATAAGACCACCCCACCTCCACAGGAAGAAGGAAAGGTGACTAGCTAGACTCAACTCACCCTATGTTTAACTAGGAACCTGAAAAGCGTTTCTCGGCTCGAGACATTGAAGTGATTGTGCCTGAAAGCCATACAATACTTAATAGCCTTTTAACTAGTGTTGAAAGTTGTCGGGACATTCCAGCTTTAATGGGATTTAAAAAAAAAAAAAAAAAAAAAAAAAAAAAAAACTACAGGAGACAACAAAAGAGAGGCCCGATAAGAATAAGACCAAACCTCTAGGAAACAATTGCTTTCTCCCTCACCTAAGGTTTGTTTAGCTAGTGAGAATAGTGATAGCATTGGAATCCTTACCCCAGAGAGCTCCACCTCACTCCCTTCAGAAGCTGCCTCAGCCCCCAGCACACACAGACTCCTGTGACCTACTTAATAGAATGTCTTTAAATGGCCAGGATATTTAACCAGAATACTCCCTACTTAGTATTTTGTGTCGTGTTTGTAATAAAACTATGAGAAACTGTACTGAACAAAATAAAAGTATTTGATAACCTGCTTATCAAAACCCTTTATTTCTTTTTCCTAGGGTAATGCAAAGAAAACAGAGTTTGGGCAAACCAGACCAGAAAGATCTGAATGAAAACCTAGCCGCCACTCAAGGGCTGGCCCACATGATTGCTGAATGCAAGAAGCTCTTCCAGGTATATAATCCCTGGGCTAGGGATAATAAGAATGGGCACAATGTCAAGGGCTTAGTGCTTGTTCCCTTGCGCAAACGGTCTTTCTCATAATTGGAGATTATTAATGTATATAGGCTGAAACTACACACAGACTCAACTCAACTCAACTCGCGCTCTCTCTCTCTCTCTCTCTCTCTCTCTCTCTCTCTCTCTCTCTCTCACACACACACACACACACACACACACACACACACACACACACAGAGAGAGAGAGAGAGAGAGAGAGGAGAGGAGAGAGAGAGAGAGAGAGAGAGAGAGAGAGAGAGATTTTTATGTGTTTAAATATATGTGGCAGTTAATATTTCTTTAATTTGTCTGCCTTTTACTTAAAAAACAAAAGCAGAGTTTGAGGCTAGCCTGGTCTACAGAGCTAGTTCCAGGTCAGCCTGGACCACGCAAGAGAAACCCTGTCTTGTGGGGGAGATGGGGGAGAAAACGAAAACCAACAACAACAACAAAGCAATAGCAAGAAATTATCTGGAATTAAAAGTGTCTGAGAAACCAGCTTTGATCACATAAGCCATGTTGTGATTGCTTATTAGCTCCGTCTCTCGGGAGCAGGAGCGGCTGCCAGCCTGTGTCAGGCTGTTGTGTGCGCCCTTCACCTTTGACTGAGGTGCTGGCAGACCCCATCACCTTCTCGTCTTGTGTGTCCCTCCCCAGGTTCCTGAGGAAATGAGCCGCTGCCGCAACTCTTACACTGAGCAGGAGCTGAAGCCCCTTACGCTGGAGGCCTTGGGACACCTGAGTAGTGATCAACCGGCCGACTACAGGCACTTCCTCCAGGACTGCGTGGATGGCCTATTTAAGGAAGTCAAGGACAAGTTCAAAGGCTGGGTCAGCTACCCAACCTCCGAGCAGGCTGAACTGTCCTATAAGAAGGTCAGTCTTCTCCCAATTTCATTCCCATGGCCATGACTGAGTCATCAGACGCGAGACTCTCTGTCCAGCTGTACTCTCTGTGGGGATCTCTACCCCAGGCCTGTCGTTGACAGATGTCCCTGTGTTGGGCAGCCAGGTGGCTGGACATCTGCCACAGAGGGAAAAACACTCCCCACTTGAGAAATCTCAGTCTGCTTGGAAGGAAATGGTTGCTTTCCCGCCACAGAATCATCCTAGACCAGTAATTTGCAACCTGTGGGTCTTGACTCTTTTTGGGGTCACATATTAGATAACTTGCATAGCGGCTCTTTACATTATGATTCATAACAGTAGCAATTACAGTTATGAGGTAGCAACAAAATAATCTTACAATTGGGGTCACCACAGCATGAGGAACCGTATGCAAAGGTCGCAGCATTAGGAAGGTTGAGAACCACTGCTCTATACTGACCAGAAGATTCACTAGTATTATTGAGGTTGCAGGGTGTTTTGTTTTGGGGGGTTGTTTTTTGTTTTTTGGTTTTTTTTAGATTTATTTTATTAATTATGGATACAGTGCTCCACCTGCATAGACTCCAGCATGTCAGAAGAGGACATTAGATCACATTATAGATGGTTCTGAGCCACCATGTGGTTCAGGACCTCTGGAAGAGCAGTCGGTGCTCTTAACTTCTGAGCCATCTCTCTAGCCCGTATTATTGGCTTTTAAAGGGCATCTTAGGACATGCTTAATTTTTTTTCCTATAATGTAAAGAAAATAGTTTTACACTTCCATCTGTTCTGAATCACTATTTGGAGGATCCTTTATGTTTCAGCATAAAATGTTCAAGGTATTTGTCAACACTGTCTCTCCCACCTTGAAAATAAACATAGTGGTTAAATACAGACTTTGGGATGAAATAAATGAATTTATCACATTCATTCTAATACAAGCCCAGGAAACAGAAGTCATGGATTTTGACCAGAGTTGACCCTATCCTGTTTGCATTCCTAGCATGCTTGTGAATGTATTCGGGGCTAGAGGCCTATTAACTTCATAGATTTACCAATCAGCCTCTGAAGAGAAAGCCACATTCCCCGCTCAAAATTGGCTTTCAAAATCAAAGTATCTATGCTTTAGCTTAGCAATGAGAAAGATACATCTTGCCCAGTGGGAATGGTACACACCTTTAATCCCAGCACTTGGGAGGCAGAGGAAGGCATGGCAGATCTCTGAGTTCTAGGACAGCCAGGGCTACTGGAAAAACAAAACAAAACAAAAAAAACACAAATCTTCTTTTCAGGTCAGTGATGGACCCCCACTAAGGCTTTGGAGGTCAACCATTGAAGTCCCTGCTGCACCTGAGGAGATCTTAAAGCGCCTTCTGAAAGAACAGCACCTCTGGGATGTGGACCTTCTGGATTCAAAGGTGATCGAAATCCTGGACAGCCAGACTGAAATCTACCAGTACGTCCAAAACAGCATGGCGCCTCACCCTGCTCGGGACTACGTCGTGTTGAGGTGAGAGCTTCCGAATGGATTTGACTATGGCGTGGACCACTAAACATTAGGACTGAGCCCTTGTCTCCCTCAAACGTACAGTGTGGTTACATTATCTAAAACCATGTGTAGATGTCCAGAAAGGTGCTGAGCGATTTCAAAGCACAGTTATGTTTCTGGCAGCAGGGCAGTTCACTGAAAAAGTCTTCACGTGAAACCGAGCTCCGAAAGGAAAAGCCTTTTCAAATGAATGTACACCGTGGTGCTAGACCTCTGCGCTACTGAGTTTAGATATTCTGGTTAGACGCAGGTAATGAGTGGATAGGCCAGGGAAGACCACTTAGTCCCAAGTGAGATGTGGATAAGACTAATTTATCCCCAAGCCTCTGGGCATGGTGGTGGTGTAAGCCTTTAATCCCAGCACTCAGGAGGCAGAGCCAGGTGGATCTCTGTGAGTTTGAGGCCAGTCTGGTCTACAAAGTGAGTCCAGGACAGTCAAGGCTACACAGAGAAATTTTATCTCAAAAAAAAAAAAAAAAGAAGAAGAAGAAAGAAAGAAAGAAATCCCCAAGCCATCTGAAGGCTATTGAAGGAGCCATTTCAAAAAGCTTTGAGGAAATGGCAGGTTATTCTTCCAGAACCGTTCCCTACCTGTTTGATGTCCACATCCTGAGAAGTTCTTGAAATGTAAAAATGGTTTTCTAAAAACCATGCCAAAAAGAGACTAGGTGACTGAACAGGTACCCCAAGTAGAAAGAAGCCAGCTGTCTTGTCCAAGCTGTCTACCCAGAGTCACTGTGCGGGGATTGGGAGGGTCCCAGGAAGGAGGGGCCATTTTGACCCTGGCTTCTGAGAAATTCCATCTCCCCTTTGGTTTTGTCTCCACAGGACCTGGAGGACTAATTTACCCAGAGGAGCCTGCGCCCTCCTCCTCACCTCTGTGGATCACGACCGGGCGCCCTTGGCAGGTGTGAGAGTTAATGTGCTCCTGTCCAGATATTTGATCGAACCCTGTGGGTCAGGAAAATCCAAACTCACCTACATGTGCAGAGCTGACTTAAGGTACATACTGATCCTGATCTTTTGACAAGGGGAAGGGGAGGCAGGAGATGCAGGTTTTCCATATAATGCCAAGAATGGCGAAATGAATCTATCACTGTGTTTTGCAGATTTTATGGAGAGTGGTGCCCTTTGGGGTACTGCTTCCAAACCAAATTCTTAGGAAACATGCTGTGTGAATTGGGGAGTTTTATCACAAATTTAAAGCCATGAGATGTAGTATATTTTATATTGAACCAACAAGTAAATACTTCCCTTTTTATACTAGAAGGTTTCTGAACAGTGCGCGCACGTTTTGTAATTGATTATGCCTCTGCTTTGTGCCGTAAATGAACACGGTTCATCAGATAATAGGATGCTCAGATCAACTAGGGAATGCTTCTCTTCATCAATACGGTCCCCTTTGTAAATGCCAGTGACCCGTGCTGTGCATGCCTGTGATGCACGCCCAAGCCTTTGAAGCCTTTTCTAAGCAGGGCTATTGGGTATGCGTGCTTGCGATGCTGTTCCTGCCAACATTCAGGTCCTAAATGCGTATGGGCGCGCCCGGGGTTGTCTGCAGACAAAAGGCAGTCCTGCAGCTGGGTGTGATGGTGCATGCCTTTGATCCCAGGAAGCAGAGTTAGGCAGATCTCTGTGAATTCAAGGCTAGCCAGTTCCAGGACAGCCAGAGCTACATAGAGACACTGTTTGCTGGCGGGTGGTGGCGGCTCACGCCTTTAATCCCAGCACTCGGGAGGCAGAGGCAGGTGGATTGCTGTGAGTTTGAGGCCAACCTGGTCTACAAAGTGAGTCTAGGACAGCCAAGGCTAACACAGTGAAACCCTGTCTTGAAAAAACAAAAAAAAAAAAAAAAAAAAAGTAAAGATACTGTCTCAAAGAAAGGAAAAAAAAATGGAAGTAGGAACCTTTGGTGCAGCTCAGTAATGAACATTTTTCCTCTATTTCTTGGGGACCTGAGCACAATCCTCATAGTTCAATTAAAAAGAAAAAAAGGTTTCAAGACCGCCTTCATTGTATCTCCATCCTGTCTGATTTAAATGACTCACCAGCTTTTCTTCTTGTGTGACAGGGGCCACATGCCAGAGTGGTACACAAAATCTTTTGGACATTTGTGTGCAGCTGAAGTGGTAAAGATCCGAGACTCCTTCAGTAATCAGAACCCTGACACCAAGGATACCAAATCTAGGTGACTGCTGAGGTGGAGCACCTAAGTCTGCTACCTGGGTGATTGTCTCTAGAGCCTTGCCAGTCCTAGGAAGGGTTCGTCTGGGTCTGATTGACTACCGAGATTTGACACGGTCTTAAAGCTGCTTCCTGTTTGTCTTAGGTCTACACGATAGACCTTGACTGGAATTTATAAGACTTGCGGGGGGGGGGGGGGGGGGTACTTGTATTATTCAGATTGCTTCTGAGAAGCAAGAACTCTTTCAGCGCGTAATGGAAGATGATGAAGAGACGTGATTCTCCTGTGACGTCAGCGTATGTGTACCCATGTCCTTTGTTTGCAGCATGTCAGGGGACTGTTGTATCCACTGGAATAGTTGGTACTTATAGGCAGGTTTTCTCACTGACAACGAGCAGAGAACGGTTTGCCCAGGGGAGTGTGAATGTGTGTGTTGCTGGCTGAATGGCATAGATGAAGGGATGGGGGTGCAGTGTCTGGCACACTGAGCATCCGCAAAGGATGCTGATAAACCAGGTTTAGCTCAACCTGGAATAGCTGACTGACTATCCAGGGATCCACCCAGAAGGAGAACCCAACTGCCTTCTCCATTCCCTCCCTAGTTTATTAAACGTTTTTTGTTTTTTGTTTTCTTTTCTGCAAACATTTGCTTTCCCATAAACTGTAGCTTCCCCGTGACCATAGGAATTTAACTAATAGGACTAGTTCAGAAGTAGGCATCAGCTTCACTCCCTTGTCTGGCTCCAAAAAGAGGCTTTTATTTAAGTGAGATGTAATTGTTGAACACTGACACCCATACACAAAATATTAAACCACTTTTGCTTCCAGTACTGGGTATACGGGGCCTTTGTATGCCTAGCAAGCACTCTACAGAGAACTGCATCCCCGACTCTGTTTTCACTTTGTATTTTGACACAGGGTCTCATCCCGTGGCTCGGGCTGGTCTTGAACAACTGACTCACTATATAGCCCAGGTTCCTATCTCAGTCTGTCGAATATTTGCGATAAGAGGCTCAGCTCATCAAAACTTTTTGCCTGTTACAATTCATAGTATTTTCATGCTTGTGACACAAACTCTAAGATACACAGGGGGAATACAAGGGACTATGTCCCCAGCACAGGAGGCTTTTGATTTTTGGTGGCGGGTATCAGTGTTCCTGACAGCTACATGTGTGTATTTTAATTGGGTTTGACCTCTGCACAATTAGTTTTTTCTATTTGTCATTTTTTCCTACATTTCTTCTTTTTTTTTTTTTTCCTTTTTTTCTCATAATGCCCTTGAACTATATTTTAGTAATAATGGGGAAGAGTAATCTCAGTGAAAAACAAACAGTGCAGGTTTTTGTAAGGGTGGTCTTTATACAGGTTTTACTGTAATGGTGAAGATTGACTCGAGACAGTATTAGTAAATTTTATTTTGTATGGCTCAAAAAGTGAATAACATATGAATGAGAGTTGAAGAAGGATTTTTATTTTGTTATAACTTAGTTACCTTGTCAGTATTATTTCAAAGGTTCTTTGAAGAATTGGGGAAGAAGGGTGTCAGAGTAGAGCTTTAAAATTGGAGTATTTTGAATTATCAGTGTTTGTGAAGATGTGCGTGTATATTCGACTTTGATGGCTTCTTGATCTGTAAGATTGTATGCTGTATATACCATTCTATCGAGAAACATGTACACATGTCTGTCTACTGTGCTTTCAGACATAAAGCATGATAAAGATTATTATTTAAGATATACTTGTATTTATACCTCAGATATTCTTTTGGGTTTTGTACCTCAAGGCTCCCCTCCCTACATTGTAAATACACTTTACATGAATACAGTTTTAGTGAGAAAAAAAAAAAAACAAATAAAAAGATTAAATAAAGGAAGAGGTTTATAATTTGCCCTATATCTGTACAGAGTATATTCAGTAAGTGCACTATTAAATGTTTAAAGTAAGGGGAAGATTCTGGTCTGTTCACTGTTGCACCTTCTCCGCCCTTAGTAGCAGGGATAGCAAAGCATATAGGGGCCCAGTGGCAACCAAAATCCAAAGATACATTGGCTGAAAGAAAAGTCAGACGACGAATCATTCCAAGGCCAAGCTGCAACTGAGCCACTCACCCACAAACAGGAAACCCCGGTGAAGGTTCAGGAAGCCTGGACAGTCTCTCGGCACCAAGGTCAGAAATGACGCTGAGAACTTACGAGAACGGAGCAACAGCACCGGAGTGATGCTTAGAAGCAAAGTCAAGGTCACTGATTAATCCACAAAAGGTCTCTTTTTCCGTGTTTAACTTTCCTGTTGAAGGGATTACTTACGTCTGGCCAGAGAAGAATTCGAAGCGTGGGACTTTTTAAGAACTCGCCTTACATCTGGTACCATCCAGGTGATTCGTGGTCTAGGCTAGGAGTTCTTAAGGGCAGGCTCATCTCCTGCGCGTCTTTGTAATTCTCTACTGCAGCGTTCAGTGTTTTGTACTTGTAGACACCTAATAAATTTATCGTTTGCTAAAGAACACTGATTGAATTTGCTTCTGTTCTTTTTTTAAAAAGATAATCTAGGGTGACATCAACCTTTTCCCCCCACTTCAAGACAGGATTTCTCTGGCCTCTAACTCACAGGCATTGCCTGCTTCTGCCTCTCAAGTGCTAGGATTAAAGGCGTGCGTCACCATGCCCAGCTTGGCTAGTAGCATCCACCTTAAACCTTCACTTCCATCCATTACTTCCTGCTTTGCTTTGAGTTTTATTTTCAATATTTGAGTTGATGCAGAGTCTTCCTACATTATCCCAGACGAGCTTCAAACTCACAATGTAACTCAGACTGGCCCTGAACTCTTGACTCCTGAAATTACATTATTCCCAGATGCTTCCCACGTAGAAACTGCAGTGACTAGAAAGTGCTAAACCTAAGAGGTCTGAAACTTTAAAAAAGATGGCAACTTCTCTGTATGTTGATTCTAAACTATAGAGTTGTTGTGGACCATGGTGGAATGACACCAGCCTTTAATCCTGGCAAGAGGGAGGCAGGGCTGTGACTTTGAGGCCAGGCCAGTCTACATAGCAAGCTGTAAGACAGCCAAGGCTAAATAATAGAAGCTGTCACAAACAAAACAAAACAAAGGCCTCTTTGTTCTGGTCATTGAAGTCAGGGCCTCACACATACAAGACAGGCACACTACCACTAAAGTACATCCCCAGACCTTTGATGGACTTTTAACCAGTTTCCTGTCTCACATACCTTATGATGTCCTTCCATCTGTAAGGGGTTTTATTTTGACAGTGTTTACTTGAGCCATAGGGAGCAGGAAACCTTGTTTGTCTTTTTTTAAAAAATTGGCAAACAACTAGATGAAATAAAAGTCTTTTGGGCCAGCTATTGTCTGTCTGAAGAGTCATGAATCCCTAAATTACTAGCAGGTTCTATAGTGCCCCAGGGCCACTAATATGGGGTAGTTGACACGCCTCAGCTATGGACTTTGATAGTTTGTTACATCATACATTTGCAGCAAAAATGATGATTCTTGCATTACTCAGTGCTGAAGACAGCTTTAAGCAAAGCCAGCTCACCCTGCCCCATGCCCTTAAGACCTACCTTTGCATCTTTCTGTCTACTTTCTTAGATTAAGGTCATGTGCCCAGGATGACCTCAAAGTTGCTAAGTAGTCTAGAATGACCTTGAATTTCCATTCCCTACCCTCCAAATGCAAGAGTCCCGAGTACATAACACCATGCCTAAGCATCACAAGCGTATACCACCATGCCCAAGGGTCACATAACACCATGTCAAGAATCACAAGTATATACCACTTTGCCCAAGGGTTACAAGCATACGCTACCATGTTGGCTGTTCTTTAACTCTCACAGCCAACCTACTGTCATTTCTGCACTGGAATCAGGAAGAAGCTAGAGAAACTAAGCTGTTACTTAAATAACCATTAGCATCCTGAAGAAAACACAATCCCATAACTCCATCATTGAAAGATTAAAGAGGAATTAAGTAGGCAAAGATCTGAGGCAAAGTTTATCTTGATGGCTGGTGAAATAACTTAATACTCTATCCAGCAAATCAAATAAATGATTTCAAATGTACTAAGTCTCTACTTATCCTCCTTGTATAGCATAGAGGGGCGTGACTCCCAGTTTGCACACACAATTAAATGTCTTCTGATTATAATTCACCAGTTGCATTGCCTGATGGTACAAGGAAACATCTATTTTCTTTCGTTTTTTGTTTATTAAGACAAGGTTTCTCTGTGTTTAGCCTTGGCTATCCTGGACTCACTTTGTAGATCAGGCTGGCCTCCTACTCACAGAGATCCACCTGCCTGTTCTTCCCAAGTGCTAGGAATAAAGGCATGTGCCACCATACCTAGCTATTTTCTTTCTTTCTTTTTTAAATTTTAATTTATAATTCGTTCAGATTACATCCCAATTGTTATCCCCTCAGTTGTATCTTCCCATTCCCACCCTCCCTCCCTCTTTGCCCTATTCTCCTCCTCTAGACCTCTGACAGAAGGGGACCTCCTCCCCCACCATATGACCACAGACTATCAGTTCTCATCTGGATAGCCTGCTTCCCCTTCCTCTGTGTGCCTGCCAGGCCTCCCCACCAAAGGGAAGTGATCAAATGGGGGAGGGAGGTACCAGAGTTCATGTCAGAGGCAGTCCCTGCTGCTCCCACAACTGTGGAGAATGAGCTATCCACTGGCTAGATCTGAACAGGGCGGGGTCTAAGTTTACTTCGTGCATTGCCCTTGGTTGGTGCAACAGTTTGTGCAGTCCCCCCTGGGTCCTATAGCCAAGAACCACCATTCTGATCTTTTGGATGCAAGAGCTCCAGGTGCTGTTAAGGGGATAACTGTACAGGTGTTTTCCAAAACCAAGGGCCAGTCCTGAGAGTGAAGCACCATTGAGCCCCGAGCACATAGGAGTGCTTATAACCCAGAAATCCTGAAGAATGAGATCATGGCCTACATGTCAATTTGGTGTTCCATCAGGATGAAGTTTGCCTAAGGAATTTAAATTCCGTTTGTTTTAGGAATGCAAATTACGAAATCTCTCAAAGAAGTGCAGGAGTAACTCAGGTAGTTCTGCCAGCCCTACGCAATTGCAATAAGTTTAGGCCCATTCTTTGGGGGTGAGGGTCGGGGTGGGAGGATGCTCAGTCTTCTACAGCCTGGGAATTTGCAAAATCATGTCAGCAGCTGTAGTGCAGAGTACCTTTGGTGTGTCTACACACAGGTCCCCAAAGAGCAGCCAGTCTGCCTCTATGGGCCCAAGGCTGTGTTGACACCTACAACAAACCTGTCTGCAGAGATTTCTCATGTCCTTGGGCTTTAAGACAGGAAAGGGGGCTGGCTACTCACCTCCTTCTCAGTTAAGATACAAAACATCTTGGAAAGGAGGTCCTTTGACTCTAAGAAAGCTTTTATCAATCACAAAGAGTAACTTGTAGGGGCAGGACAGATGGCTCAATGCCTCAGTAGCTTAGTGGTTAAGAGCAACGGCTGCTCTTCCAGAGGACCAGGGTTCAATTCCCAGTATCACAGGGCTGCTCACAACTGTCAGTAACTCCAGTTTCAGACTCACTCTAGTTCCAACTCACAACCACCAGGACTAGGTGATCTGACACCATATTCTTGCCTCTATAGATATGTAGATACCTACACACACACACACACACACACACACACACACACACACACTTTCAAACTAGATCTTTTTTCTTTTTCTTGTGGTGGTGGTGGTGGTGGTGGTTCCCAAGTACCACCACCAAAGCAACAGGGCCAACTAGTTATGCAATGAAACCTCCAACCTTATGAGGGAAAATAAACTTTTCTCTTCATAAGCTCAGTATTTTATTTTGTTCCAGTACTAGAGAGTAGATTAACATACCAGGTTGGCAACAAAGATATCTATACCCAAATTTCAGTGGCAAAAAACTGGCACAAAGATGTATCTTTCACTGGGTGGTAGTGGCTCAAGCCTTTAATCCCAGCACTCAGGAGACAGAGGCAGGCGAATCTCTGTGAGTTCAAGACCAGCCTGGTCTACAGAGTGAGCTCCAGGACAGCCAAGGCTACACAAAGAAACACTGTCTTGAAAAACCAATACATATTTTATATATTTTTTTCTTCTTTCTACAGACTTCTAGTCCCAGCCTTTGCTCTTCAAAAGGATTCTTCACTGTATACGTCAACATACTCCATTCCTTTTCAAAATTTCCAAAGGTTTATCATATTAAATAATCTAACCCACTAAGATGTATTGTCTCTATTTTCTTCTTTTTATATAATTTCTTATTGCTCATCCAAGTAGGGAATCTCTTAGAAATGTAAATCATCTTTCATCAGTATGTTCTTAATTGAAGCAACTTTCTCAGGATTTTGGAACTCCGGCTGCCCGGGATCTGCAGCCGTTAAGGGTCCATGCTCTCTAAAGCACTTGGCAAGGACAGGAACACTGAAGGAAATGAGGGATTTAGATCTGGCCCGGAGCAGCCAACTTTCCTTACTTCCAGAGCTTGAGACGGGGTAAAGCTTTTCCATCAACGAAGATAAACCAAGCTCCTTTTTTTGTTGTTGTCCTTGCAGCATTTTAAAATGTAAACAGACAAGCAGGTCACTAATAACATTCCAAGGAAACAGGAAATTCAAAGTTCACACACTGTAAAAATGACTAAAGCAAGAAGAAAATGAACCATAGGGACCATGGGAATGGTGAAATATCTCAAAGATCAGGAGAATATTTCATCCCAAGATCTTAGCATACTAAAAATGGAACATCTAACTTGTCCTGGATCTTGTGTACAATTAAAAAAAAAAAGTTGAATTTCAAGAGGAAACTGTCCAACTGGTAAGGCAGAATAAGACTAGAATGGTTGGCTTAGCTTTTTTGTTTGTTTGGTTGGTTGGTTGGTTTTTCGAGACAGGGTTTCTCTGTGTAGCCTTGGCCATCCTGGACTCACTTTGTAGACCAGGCTGGCCTCGAACTCACAGTGATCTGCCTGCCTCTGCCTCCCGAGTGCTTAGGGTTTTCTTATTCATGGTTGTTGTTTTGTTTTAGCCAACCTAATGCACAGATACTGTGGGATTTCGATGAATCTCTACTGGGGGTCTCAAGTGGACATCTCCAATAGGCTCTCTACAGCATAGGTTGACCAGTACTCTCCATAAACTCCCAGTTTGAATAAATGCCACCTGTGGACAGTTCAGCTTGAGGTCTAGCTGCCTCTCACAGGACCCATACTCCAGAAATGCATCATAGGTGAGTTTTATTTATTTATTTTGTTTGTTTATTTGTTTTTGTTTTTCAAGACAGGGTTTCTCTGTGTAGCCTTGGCTGTCCTGGAGCTTACTTTGTAGACCAGGCTGGCCTTGAACTCCCAGTGATCCCCCTGCCTCTGCCTCTGGAGTGCTGGGATTAAAGGCATGCACCACCAACCGCCCAGCTTCATGGGTGAATTTTAAAATGACTAAATTCCCTGATCAGAGGAACCCTAAGAGAATAAGAAGCTGAAAAGGCCAGGCATGGTGGCGCATGCCTTTAATCCCAGCACTCAGGAGGCAAAGACAGGCGGATCTCTGTGAGTTCGAGGCCAGCCTGGTCTACAAAGTGAGTCCATGATAGCCAAAGCTACACGGAGAAACCCTGTTTTAAAAAAAAAAAAAGAAAGAAAGAAAGAAAAAAGAAAGGGAAAGAAAAGAAAAAAAAAGAAGCTGCATTTATATTCCCCACTTTTTTGCCTTCAAGTACTTTCTATTTTCTCTCATCCTAAACCCATTAATGTCAAGAAAAATACAAATGGACATAAAATCCAGCAACAGTGGGAACAGTGTCTCCATGTAAAATAAAACCCTTATCTAATCAACCAAAGAAACGAGAAAAAGTGCAGGAAGCAAAGGGCAGAAGGACCAGGTCCTTAGCAGTATTCAGCCCACCTCCTCTACACAGACCATGCACCGTTTGCAATGGAGAGACATGTAAAGTTACAGCAGGAACATTAAAAGGGGTTGGTAAAGCAAGGGATGGAGAGCCAGGGACCATTCAGAGAGTGACACATCAGGGAGACCATCACAAAGTGATAGATGATGACTAGGCAATCTTGGGGTATATAGATTGGGAAACAATTTGCCAATGAAAAGAAGACTAGCTACTCAGGTTAGACTCATACCTTCTTTGAGGACAGCCAGATCAGAATGTGTGTTGGTATGTAAACACATTGGGTCTATCAAATAAGACGTCTCTGATATGCATAGAACTTTCAAGGTGCTGAATCCCACCGTCTAAATTTCCACAAAGAGGAACAAGCTTAGAGAGGCTGTGTTGGGGGGTTGGTCTGGTGCTATACATTTGTTAATTCCCCACCCCACCCCCAAGATCTGGTTATACCACAGACAAGCACATTCCCACATACACCAAGTGATGCTGTGTAACTTCACTCCCCACCCCCACCCCCAATTATCCCTGATTGGCTGATAACATTGTTAACACCTGGGCTGGGCAGACAAGAGGTAGGCAGGGCTGAGGTGCTGGGGCTTGGAGTCCAAAAGAGACCATGAGGAAGGAAGAGAAAAAGAAACAGGTCACGATGAGGTAATGAGGAGACATGGCCTAGAGAAACTTGTACTAAGGATTGTTATGATGGGGGTTTTGGCTGGGGAGCAGACAAGATAGCTTAGAAGGTTCATGTCTGCCCAGCCCTAGTAGTCTAAGGCATATCAAAAATCTAACAGGTTAGCTGGCTTTGGTGGTGCATGCCTATAATCCCAGCACTCGGGGAGGCAGAGGCAGGTGCATCTCTGTGACTTTGAGGCCAACCTGGCCTTCAAAGTGAGTCAAGGACAGGCAAGGTTACACAGAGAGACTATGTCTCAAACAAACAAACAAAAATCTAAGACATCTCTGTGTCTTTTATTTATATAATAGTGGGTTAAGGAATAACTGTGTCTTAAAAAATTATATAAATCGGGTTGGGCGCGGTGGCACACGCTTTTAATCTGGTCTACAAAGCAAGTTCAGACTGCCAAGGCTAACACAGAGAGACCCTGCCTTGAAAAATAAACAAACAAACAAACTATACACACACATACACACACACACGCATCTGGGTGTGTGGGCACACACCTTTAATCTCAGCAATCCGGAGGGGGAGGCATGCAGATCTCTGTGAGTTCAAGGCCAGCCTGGTCTACAAAGTGAGTCTAGGACAGCCAAGGCTACACAGAGAAACCCTGTCTCGAAAAAACAAAAAAAGAAAAAAATATATATAAATCAATATTAAATATTAATAATCATTCTACAAGGTCGGGACCACCTCAAGATTTCAAACAGGCTACAAATCCCTAAACAAAGAACATCTTGATTTTAGCCATCTCTTTCTCAGTGTCCCTCCATTAAAAATGTCTCTGGATTGGTGCCACTCAAGGCACCCCAGCCAGTACTAACCAGTGCTGTCATTTCCAGTTGCTCCCCTGACTCCCCCAAACTGAGAGTTTCCACTGTGCTGCATGCATAATTACTCCAGCCAGCTAAGTCTGCCACGACCTAACTTGCCATGCACAGTTGCCTCATATATTAGCGATGCCCCTCTGCCTATTTAACGAGTGATGAACCAAAACCATGCCTAACTGAATCTGTACTGAACAGACACAGACTATTTTCCTATCAGAATTCACTAAACAGTATAGGAGAACACCTGTCTATGCATCATGTGCAGGGAATTAGGTATCATACATACCCCAGAGGATGTAAGCATATGGGAAGAGGGGTTCAGATTGTGTGCAAACGTTACACCATTTCACTGAAGGGCGTGAACATCTGTGTCTGCTGATATTTGAGAGTAGGCCTGAAACCCACTCCTCACAGACACCCAGGAAATGTACACTCACTGTGGTCCCTGGACAATTGTTTGATGAAGCAGGTTGGCCGATATGACCCAAATGTCTCCATTATTACTTCATTTAATCCCTGCCACAAATCCCTGAAAGACTAGAAACATTACCCTATTTTACAAACAAGAGGAACAGAGTATTGCTGGATTAGGTTGCCCAGTGGTTGATAGGAGACTAGTCACACCAAACCTGAGGAGCAGGGCCAGGTTTGTGGTACGCCTCCATGTCTGTTAGCCGCTGGTCTTTGGACTGTTACACTAGGGCTCATGTCTTGTATCGGGTAACCATTGCAGACATCATGCCACAGGCTCTCCGGTGTCAAAGGAATATTTAGATCAGCAATGCAACTTCAAGGAATCCATCACTTCACCCCTGTCTTCATATGTACCTGTAAAAGGAGATGGCAGTGCAGAATCAGAGCACAGAGTAAGCACCGTGTAGTATGGTCATTTCTAAATGTCTTCGTTTTCTCCTAGCTTAAACACACTTCTAAACTAAGCTGCACACACCTACCCAATAACTATTTTATCAAGCTTAACTTACTATTTTAGATTCATGAACTCTCTACCCTACTGCAAATGATGAACGTTATTTATGGATTCCTTCTACAAAACAACTGCAGGGAGAAATAGAATGGAAATACAGAATGGCTGGGGGCAGAGGGAGTGCTCAATTAAATGGAATAAATGCGTGCATCCATGAAGCAAAGCAGTGCAGTAGCCTGGACTGTGTGCTGTTTACACATAGTCTGAGATTCACAGAGAGAGTGTGTCTCCAAGTGAAGTCATTGCTAACCTTGATATCTTCAAGACACAAAGGCAAAGCCAAGGAAAGCCAACAAGAGGTGAATGTAAGATCAAGGCCCAGCACTGTGTAGCTGTCAATTCACTGAAGGTCTCTGCTGAGTGTTTTGTTTTGTTTTGTTTGAGACAAGGTTTCTGTGTAGCCCTGCCTGTCCTGAACTTCCTTTGTAGGTCAGGCTGGCCTCAAACTCAGAGAGATCCACCTGCCTCAGCTTCCCGAGTGCTGGGACTAAAGACCCGCTCCACCACACTCTGCTGACTTTTATAAAGAATAGCAAGTGTCCCCAGGGGCTTGTCATTGACTTCTCTACGGTAACCAGAAGCTTCCATTGGCAGTTACATAACCTTGTAAGGACTTATTTCCATTTTTAATTATTGTATGTGTTTGTATGTGCATTCAAACATGATCATGCATATGGTTGGCTACACTATGAGCGTACATAATTGAAATGTTAGTCAAGGTATTTTTAAGAGGCAGACATTAGTTTTCAAAATGTGAAATCTCTGGGATTAAACAACACACAAACGTTGGAGCTGACTGCAAGCTCTCAGCCTTACTCACTGCCCTTGTGAGGGAATTGGTTACCACCCAGCAATGCCACAGGCATCCCCTGTGGCAAACCAGAGAGCCTTACATGCCCCAGCAGTGCCCTGAGAAAGCTGAGTGGAAAAATTTTAAATCCTCCCTAACATACTCCAGGTAATTCTCCCAGAGAAAAGTTGCTCAAAGGAGTCCCCCAGGGGCAAGCTCTGTTTTGTCCTGTTGTTCAGTTGTGGTCTGAGTTCAGCTCTTCTTTTGTTTTGCTTCTGGTCTGGTTCTGCTACCAGAGAGAAACCTTTCTAAAGGTAAATACTATGTCATGCCTTTCTCCCCATCCCCAGTACTTGACATAGTATCTGGCATATTTGTAGAGTTTTGTAAATATGAAGACCAGGGTACAGAAAATCTGCTTTGGTATGAGCCTTGGCTGCCTGGAGAGATGGCTCAGAGGTTAAAAGCATTGTCTGTTCTTCCAAAGGTCCTGAATTCAATTCCCAGCAACCCCATGGCGGCTCAGAACCACCTGTAATGAGATCTGGTACCCTCTTCTGGTGTACAGGCACACATGGGGGCAGAATACTGTGCAGATATGAGCCTTGTCTGAAGGACGAAGGAAGAAACGTACATTATTAGCTGCCATGAAATTTTCCAACTCCACTGTCAGGGAAATAGTGGGTGAGGAGGACAGCTACAAACAGCTGATCTACAGCTGCTAAAAATGTCACAGCACCTTAGCCTATTTTCTCTTTCTGCAACAGTATGCCTGAGACTGGGTGATTGTTTTTGTTTGTTTGCTTTTTGAGACAGGGTTTCTCTGTGTAGCCCTGGCTGTCCTGGAACACTCTTTGCAGACCAGGTTCGCCTCGAACTCACAGCAATCTGCCTGCCTCTACCTCCCAAGTGCTGGGATTAAAGGCTTCTACCACACCCTGCTGAGACTGGGTGATTTATAGAAAACACAGGTGTGATGCTGTATCTTGTCAACAAGATTGAATTCAGACACACCCAGGAGATAGTGAGGTGCACTGCAGGGTGTGTCAGGAGGGAGTGTCCAGAGAAGAATCACAAAATGGGATGAAATCCCTGAGCTTGAACAGAACTGTCCTGGGTTGGGAACCCTAAAATAACCAACGGTGAAGACGAGAATGAGTGAGCACAGCCATTCTGGTTTCTGCTCCTCAGCTGACGCTCTTCCCTGTCTGTGACAGACAGACGCCTCTAAAACAGGGGGAAATATTTCTTTTGCCCTTCAGACACTTGTGTAACAGCAGTTGAAAAGTGGGCTTCACAGGACATGTTTGATTTGGAGGCTGGGCAGTCTAAGAGCGTGCGCTAGCATTCCCCTGGTTGTTAGGGCTACCTGCAGCAAATGGAAGGTAACCGGATGTGAGCAGGAGAGAACAGGGTCTGAACTCCCATACGATTGAGCCAATCTGTGAGAAAGGCATCAATCTCTCAAGAATGGGTGCTGGCTCTGTAGACCAGACTGATCTTGAACTCATAGAGATCCACCTGCCTCTGCCTCCCAAGGGCTGGGATTACAGGTGTGAGCCAACACCACCTGGCTGCATGCTATGTCAAGAGCTGTTAGTTTCCATGTACAGCTGCCCTGCTGTGTTCAAAAGACACTTTTCATAGTGTTATCCACCACCTTGTGGGGGGCAGGAGGTGTGGTAGATATGTTCCATTTAAGGCTGAGAACTCTGCAATCCTTATCCTCTTCACTTAATGTGATTAACTGTGTTAATCAAAGTTACTGCCAATAGAAACGTCTCTGATGAGGGCTGAGAGGACGCATTAATATATGGGTATAAGAAGAAGTTGTTAGGAGTCAGTGTAATATTATAACCATTTATCAGTAGGTTCTCCCATAGGTCCTATGACCCTCATGACGTAGGTTCTTGGCCCAATAGCAGTGGCAGGTATGGATTTCGTCTTTTGGAGGTGGGCTTAACTCCAACCAGGCAGTGGTTGTGTCTTAGCTAGTTCTATTACCACTATGAAACACTGTGACTAAAATGCAAGTTGGAGAGAAAACGGCTCATTTGGTTCACACTTCTCTATCACTGTTTATCACCAAGAAAGTCAGGACAGGAACTGAAACAGGGCAGGCACCTGGAGGAAGGAGCTGATTCAGACCCTATGGAAGGATGCTGCTTACTGACTTGCTCCTCCTGGCTTCCTCATCCTGCTTTCTTATAGAACCCAGGACCACCATCCCAAGGATGACACCACCCACAATAGGGTGGGTGTTTCCCCATCAATCACTAATGAAGAAAATGCCCCGCAGGCCTGCCTACAACTGGATCTAACCGAGGCATTTTCTTAGTTGAGGTTCCCTCCTCTCAAATGACTTTAACGGGTATCAAGTTGACACAAAAGTATCCATCACGGGTTGGTTACTCTCATGAGTCCACTAAGTGAGTCCAGGATAGCCAAGAATACACAGAGAAACCCTGTCTCGAAAAACAAAAAACACACAAAAAAACTAAACTAAACAGAAAAGCAAAAACAAAACCAACCAACCAAACAAACAAACCAAGGCAAACAAAAACAAAGTAGGGTTTCTTGGGGCTCCTGACTGTCCTGAATCTCTCTCTGTAGACCAGGCTGGCTGCAAATTCAGAGATCTGCCTGCCTTGGCCGCCTGAGTGCTGGGATTAAAGTCATCATCACGCCCAAAGAGCTATATTCTGTCAGGCCAACAGCTGGCAGCTCTCTTCCTCCTGCTGATAGTTTTCTTTGTTGCTCAGAAGTTTATTAATTTCTATAAATGTGACACATCAATTCTTACTAACTCTTTCTGAGCTATTATAGTCTTTCACAGAAAGTACGTGCCCATATTTGTATCTTGAAATGCTTTCTTGTTTTTCTTTAGAAGTTTCAAAGCTTCAGGTCTTCTGTTGAGGCCAATGATCCACTGTGGACTGAGCTTCGTATAAGCTAGGACGTGGCTCTACCTTCAGTCTTTACATTCACATGGCCACTTTTTCAGCTCAATTTTCCCTTTTGTTGGGAACTGACTGTGTAAACACTCACGTTTATATCTGGGTCTTCTGTCCTACTCTAATGGTCTCCGTGTGGTTTTGTGCCAGCGCTATGCCGTAGTTATTCTCCAGGCTGTAGTAAAATTGGACGTTAGGAATTGTGGTATCTCCACTACTCCTCTTCTTACTTGGGAGTTCTTGAACTAGTCTGGCTTCTTTCTGCTTCCATACGGATTTTAGGATTTTTTTTTCCCCCTTCTGTTTCTGTGAAGACTGTCATTGGAGTTGTGATAAGGATTGCATTAAATCTGTGGACTGATTTTGGTAATATGTTCATAGTCACAGAATCGATTCTTCCAACCTAGTCACATGAGAGGTCAATCCATCATTTATGTAACACCTAGGGACACACTCAGACTGTAGCAGGGGCCCGACAAACAGACGTCCCTGCTGTATGCAAGGCGCTAGGGTGATAAGGTGACATGATGAATATCAGATGTAGCGTTTGCAAACTTGCAGCCTCCATCTGTTTAGGGAGACAAAAGATGCCTCTGGGCTTCTTGAACGCCTGCTGAATGGAAGGTGCAGGAATCTGGGAGGGAGTGGGATAGTCTAAATATCTTCTCTCTATTTGGGCCCCGAAAGAGAAGATCTAAACATGCCTTTATCCCAGAGATAAGAATAGCGGAGCCTGGAGAGAATTTTTAATTAGGAGAAGGATTTTTAAAGCATCTGCATTGGCTGTTCCTCCTTCATCCTCTGGAAGCCAAGAGCTTCAACTGCAAATGTTGAGGAAGAACATTTCTCCCTGCCTGAAATTAAGATTCCATTCATCTGTGGCTTTATTGAGGCTTCAATTGCTTTCCAGTCTCAGCTTCCCCAATACTAAGCTACCAGTTGGTTTTGTTCATGTGTTTGTTTGGTTTGTAGGCTGAGGGCACTACTCCCTGTGCATCCAGGTAGATGGACTATAACTTAACTGACTTCTCAAGTTATTCCTTACTCTACCCTTTAAAGAATGATCAACATTGGAATCATAGGTTTAGCTCTCCACTAATGTGAATGAGGCTTCGAGCTCAGCAAAGAAAAAGTAACCAAGTCCCCAGAACACATTTCCCTCAGAACACACAGCTTACAAATAGAAAACTAAGCTTAGAGATTTAAAAAAAAAAATTATTTTTAAAAGATATATTTAAAAAACCATCTATAGCCGGATGTGTCGCCACATGCCTTTAATCCCAGCACTTGAGAGTCAAAGGCAGGCAGATCTCTGTGAGTTCAAGGCTAGCCTGGTCTACAAAGGGAGTCCAGGACAGCCAAGGCTACACAGAGAAACCCTGGTTTTTTTTTTTTTTTTTTGTATTTTTTTGGTTTCTCGAGACAGGGTTTGTCTGTGTAGCCTTGGCTGTCCTGGACCTGCATTGTAGATCAGGCTGAGAAACCCTGTCTTGAAAAACAAAAAACATTTATTTGGGCTGAGGAAATGGCTCAGCCATTAAAGGCTAGGCTCACAACCAAAAATTAAAATTTATTTTGTGTGTCTTCCTCTGTCTCTGTCTGCCTGTGTAAATATGACATAGAATGGCACACTTACCACACTTAGAATACAACTTCCCAGAGTTAGTTCTCTTGGTCTGCCATGTGGACCAAACTCAGGACTTCAGGCTTAGCTCCCTTACTGAACCATTGCATTGGCTCCTTAAGATACTTTGAGGGGGCTAACCTTGAAACTCTCGAGCTACCCCAGACATCAGTCTATGTTAGACAGGAAACATACGGCTTGCAAACTTCATGAGCACCCTATTGCCCGACACTGCTCTTCCTGAGTAAAGACCATTTCTCCATCCTCTCATCTCTGTCATCTTGCACATCTGGGAGAGGAAATCTGGGACACTGGCCAGTGTTCATTTGGTTGTTGTAATGAAGGGAGAAAAAGTATATGCAAAGTGCATATCCACAAGCAAAAGATTAAAATTTGGCCATTATCTCTCACGCTATACAAAAGCAGCCCAAAGTGGATCAAAGGTTTGTGATGTGAGACCCGTAACCCTGAAGTTACTAGAGGGAAACATATGGTGATGTTTTTCTGGATAGGACCCCAAATGCACAGGAAACCATAGCAAAACTTGACAAATGGGGTAGTACATTAAGCTCAAAACCTTCTTTGCAGCAAAAGAAACAACAAACAGAGCAAAGACATGGCCTACTGAACAGGAGAAAGCCTCTGCCAGCCATCCGTCTAATAGATGAGACGGTTAATATCTAGAATGTTTAAAGGATTAAGGAAAAAATAACAACAATAAGAAAACAAGCAATCCAATGTAAAAATAGATAAATGATCTGAATAGACACTGCAAAAGAAGAAACACAGGGCCAGCTGTGATGGTGCACGCCTTTAATCCCAGCACTCATGAGGCAGAGACAGGAGGATCACTGTGAGTTCAAAGCCAGCCTGGTCTACAAAGGGAGTTCAGGACAGGCAAGGTTACATAAAGAAACCTTGTCTCAAAAAAACAAAAAACAAGCAAAAAAGAAATGACCAATAAATATGTGAAAAATGAGCAGCAGCCATTATGAAAATGATTAGAGATATAGCTGACTAGTAAAGCACTTCTTTGGTGGGCACAGGGCCCTCGGGTAGCTCCATCTTGGGTAGTTAGGCTACTCTCTAAGAACAAAGTAAATAACAAATGCTGGTGAATATGTTAAAGACAGGAAACGCTATGTGCTTGGCGGGAATGTGAATTAGTACGGGAATTATGAAAAATAGTACAAAGGCTCTGTTGGGATAATCTTTTCATGAGCTGTGTAAAAGTTGTCTTTGTCTTATTCAAATGTTGAATTCTATACTAGCAGAGATTTGAGTACAGGTCCGGGCTTTGGTACTATTATTTTTATGAAGCATCCGTGTTTTATAAGCACACGTCCCTCACCTTCTAATTGGTTTAATAAAGATCTGATAGCCTATAGCAGGGCATGAGAGGCAAGGAGGGGACACCTGGGCAGGGATAGGAACTCTGAAAAAGAATGAAAGTATGGGTGGGGGGGATGTTGGGGGGCAGGGCGCAGCCATGCGTGAAGTCAGACTTACAAGGATTGAGGGGAGATAACCGGCCATGTGATGAAGATGACTAGAGTGAACAGGTTAATTAAGTTATGCAAGCTAGTTGGGAGGTAGCAAGCTAAGGCCTAAGCTACAATGAATGATAATAGTCTTTGTCTTTATTCCATCCACTGGTCCAAAGTCCTATTATAAGGCTCCTCAACAAACCCTTGTCACACCTGGTTCAGCTTAGAAGCCTGCAGAAGCTTGACAGAGTGATGGCACTGGGAGGGGGTTGAGGGTTGGGGAGTAGATTTCAATATAGATGTATCCAATGACTTGATCTGTCTCTGATATTATTCACTTCTTTTTTGTTTGTTTGTTTTTTGAGTTTTTGAGACAGGGTTTCTCTGTGTAACAGCCCTGGATGTCCTGGGACTCTCTTTGTAACCAGGCTGGCCTCCCTCGAACTCACAGAGATCTGCCTGTCTCTGTTTCCCAAGTGCTGGAGTTAAAGGCATGGGTCACCACGCCCAGCTTTTATTCACTTTTTTTGTTTGTTTATTTGTTTTTCGAGACAGGGTTTCTCTGTGTAGCCTTGGCTATCCTGGACTCACTTTGTAGACCAGGCTGGCCTGGAACTCACAGTGATCCTTCTGCCTCCCGAGTTCTGGAATTAAAGGCATGTGCTGCCATGCCTGCCCGGCCACTTCTTAAGATCAGACTTTCAGGAGGAGGTCTCAGAACTTCACTGACCATAAGCCCTGCAAGGATTTTCAAGGTCACACTGCAGCGTTTGAGAGATAACTTGATCTATGTCCAGGAAGAACTGACATGCGTGTATTGGGTAGAGTGGTTTTATGCTGCTAAGATCCCACACATCACTATTACTTAATGTTAGCACACAGCCACGCCTACCATAAATATGAAGCGGTGACAGCTGGGGCTAAGAGAACATGATTCTTGGAAAGGTCACATCAAACTGGGATTATGGGACTGTATGCAATTTTTTTTTTCATTTGTCTCAACCTTTCTGTCTTCTTGTCAAGGAGCAAGGAAAAAAAAAAGTCACTTTAGCTGGGCAGTGGTGGTACACACCTTTAATCCTTGAACTCATGAGGCAGAACCAGGCAGATCACTGAGTTCGAGGCCAGTCTGGTCTACAGAGCAAGTTCTGGGACAGCCAAGGCTACACAGAGAAACCCTGTCTTGAAAAACCAAAAATCAATCAATCAATCAATCAATCAATCAATCAATCAATAAGGCACCTAGAGGACTGAAATTGGCATGAGCCAGAAAGGCCTTAAGGTACACAGCTCTACAGAAAGGCTCAGGAGAACCCTGAGTTTTTATTCTTACAAACGTAGGAATTGCTGGAATATTTTGGTGGGGTGGTGGAGAGGAGCTTTGACAGCCATCCAGGATGAAATCACCTCTGGCCTTCTCTGTAGAAATAAAGCACTTGCTTGTTCCTGGCTTGGGTGGACCGCACTGTTTCCTGAAAAAAAAAAAAAAAAATTCCTGGCCATGCCTTAACATCCCTCCTCCTCCACACAGCCTAATATTGCTAAGGTCTAGAGTCGCCCCTCAGCAAAGAGCACAAAACATGGTCTGTCTTGAGTGGAGGGCCGGGCGGGAGGGAATGCTGGGAGAAACCGTCTTTCAAAAATCTCAGTCCATTTTCTTTTCTTGCTACTTCAGCTTCTTTCCTTGGATATAGCTAGATTAGGGGTGGGAGTGTGGGGGGACAAGGGGGCCCTGAGATATTTAGTGACTTAGGTTCTAAAAGAAGACTCAACACATTTCAGCAGAGAAGCAGGGAGAGTTGGGGCGGGAATAGGCATTTGGTAGGTATTTGCACAGATCAAACCCACAATCCCCCAAACTCGGTCTGGCCAAAGGCAGCACAGACCTGGGGGCGAGGTGGGCCCACTACTAGATAGGTCTCCTCCCAGAAGCCTTTACTCTTAAAGGGTTAGAAAGTCCTGGTCTCCCTGAGTATCTGAGTTGGTTCTCCACATGGACCTTATAAGCACAGGCATGTGTGCACAGTACCCCCTACACACACACACACACACACACACACACACACACACACACACAAGAACACACATTCAATTTTTTTTTGGTCCCCATGGTCAGCTGCTTGTGTCACGTTACTTCTTTGACTTTGTTGCCCTAACCTACTATTCTCTTTCCTCCTGGTTTTATGATTATTTATCTATTTATTTAGTGTTTATGTGTATGAGTGTTTTGCCTGCATGTATGTCTATGCATCACTTTATTCAGTGCCTAAGGAGGACAGAAGAGGATGTCAGACCACCTGGCACTGGAGTTACTGACAGCTGTGAGCCTCCATGTGAGTTCTGGGAACTTATCTCAGGTCCTCTGAAAGAGCAGCCAGTGCCCTTAACTGCTGAGCCATCTCTCCCGCTCTCATCTGATTTTTACTTCTGCTTGATTGTACATTGCCATAAGTCTTCTCTGGAAATGGAAAAGACCCACAACATGTTTAAAAAGTTTCAAAGTCAGCCAGGCATGGTGGCACACGCCTTTAATCCCAGCACTCAGGAGGCAGAGGCAGGTGGATCACTGTGAGTTCAAGGCCAGCCTGGTCTACAGAGTGAATCCAGGACAGCCAAGGCTACACATAGAAACCCTGTCTTGAAAAACAAAAACAAAAACAAAGAAAACAAATACAAATTTCAAAGTCTTATCACTCTTTTCTTCTTCTCAACCTTCCTAATGCTGTGACACTTTAATACAGCTCCTCATGTTGTGGTGACCCACGCCCCCAACCCTAAAATTATTTTTGTTGCTACATTATAACTGTTGTTTTGCTACTGTTATGGATAGTCATGTAAATATCTGATATGATGCCCCAGGGGTCATGACTCACAGATTGAGAAACACTGTCTTCTGACTTCTATTCTGAGCACCTTAAGGAAGTAATAGTGTTTCTGTTGAAAACTGGTAGGTCTCAATTCCACAACACTCAGCACAGACTCGTAGAATGCTGGGTGCACTATAGAAATATGTTTGTTCAATGAATAACAGGTGCCTTGAGGAAAAAAAAGAAACAGTGTGAAGCTAGGCGGTGGTGGCACACATCTTTAATCCCAGCACTTGGGAGGCAGAGGCAGATAGATCTCTCTGAGTTCAAGGCCAGCCTGGTGTATAAAGTGAGGTCAGGACAGCCATGGCTACACAGATAGACCCTGCCTCAAAAAAACCAAAAGTCAAAACCAAAACAAAAAAAAAAAAAAAGCAAAACAAAAACCAACTAACCAATCAAACAAGCAAAAAACAGTGTGGAGAATCTCTCAGAGTATTTATTACCTAAGTTCTCAGTTTTCTGACTTCAGTAACTGATTTAGGTTTGCGTTTTCCTTGAGAGAGCTCTTTTCGGTTGACTGTTCTTAAGAGGGAATAGGTCTTCCCCGTGGAGGAAGTGGACCATACTGCAGAGCAGGAGTAGGAGAGCACTGTTTCCAAAGGGGCACACACTGGTTATTTGTACACCTTGCCCCATCCAGCTGGTCTCCAACTGAGCCTATGGCCACTCTCAATATCTGTGGATGCTGCTCTTGCAAATTTGCCTGCTCACTAAAATGTGTTTGTAAGCCTCCACCTGAGGTGGAGGCTGGAGAGATGGTTAAGTGGTTAAGAGCATTTACTGCTTTCCCAGAAGGACCTGCGTTCAATTCCCAGCAGCTCACAATTTTCTGTAACTCCAACTTCAGGGACTTTGATGTCCTCTTCTGCCCTCCATAGCCACCAGGCACACATATGTACAGATGATGTCCTCTTCTGCCCTCCATAGCCACCAGGCACACATATGTACAGACACTTAGACACATGCAGGAAAAATGCATCTACACATAAAATAAAAATAATAAATCTTTCCAGGTGTGGTGGTTCACACCTTTAATCCCAGCACTCAGGAGGCAGAGGCAGGCGGATCACTGTGAGTTTGAGGCCAGCCTGGTCTACAAACATACATACATACACACATACATACATACACACACACATACACATATATATTTCACATTTCTGTGTTTTTTGTTAGCGCTTCATGGAGCTTCACAGCTTAGCACGCGCACACATACACACACCACCAGCTCTGAAATGCTGCCTAGTGTGCCCATGAGAAAGACTGTGATGTACCTGGTGGACAGACACCTACTCTGGAGAGGTTTCCTGCAGTGCAAGTTTCAGGTGCATGACCCTTATGTACTTGAATTTGTTCTTGTTTTTCAGTCAGAGGCTCAGGTAGCCCAGTTAATTGAAGATGGCCTTGAACTCCTGATCTTTCAGCTTCCTCTCCCTCAGCCCTTGGATTACTGGTTTGCAACCCCAAACCTCTCTGAGTCTCATGTACTGAGTCAACAACTTACAGTAAAGGAAATGTCTTTAAATAGAAACACACATAGAATAAAGATATATGTTGATAGCTGACAAAAAATATGATACAAGAAACTAACAAATTTTCCCTAGCATAGTGTTTAGTATTTGCTAATTCCATATTTACAGAATAAAAGAGCCTTGAATAACAAGACATGTTTGAAGGCCATTCTATAGTTGTGAAGAGAAAGCAGCTTATGTAGCATAAAAATGGTTGGCATAACTTGGTTTAGACTGTGACCCACAGTTTGCCTTGTGGGCTCCTATTGATTGTTTGTTTGTTAGGTTTTTTTGTTTTTTGTTTTTGTTTTTGTGAGACAGGGTTTCTCTGTGTAGCCTTGGCTGTCCTGGACTCACTTTGTAGCCCAGGCTGGCCTTGAACTCACAGCAATCCTCCAGCCTCTGCTTCCCGAGTGCGGGACTAAAGCGTGCGCCACCACACCCGGTGTGGGTTCCTAATGAACCTTGTCTCTTTTCAAGATATCAGGCGATGGAGCCTTGCTAGAGAGATCCACACTCTTGCTTGAGTCAGGCAGCTGGGCTTGGGGGCCAGTACTTTCTTAATCACTGGCTGCTTCGCTTGAGGCCATTTCCTTGTTATACAGCCAAGTGTCACTTAATGATCAGGCTGAGAAATGCATTGTTAGGCAATTCCATCATCCTGCTCACACAAACCTGCATGGCACCGACAGGCCACCTCAGGCGATTCCTTCTTGCCGTCACGAGATGAGTCTAACCAGAGATACACACGAGGCTAGTACGGATACAGCAGAGAGTGCCGCCTGACACCACCCTTTGTGTTTTATAAGTAGGATGTAGAATATACTCTAAAATATGAACAAAAAAAGTATAGTGCAGAAAATTCATGAAGCAGCAGAAGTCTTACAGTTGTTAAGCTTTCTGTATTGTGTGGAGACTTTTTAAAGAAATGGCGGGGCTGGAGAAATGGCTCAGCAGCTAAGAGCACTGGCTGCTCTTCCAGTGGTCATGAGTTCAATCCCCAACAACCACATGGTGCCTCACACCCATCTATAATGTGATGTCCTCCTCTGCCTGCAGATGTACATGCAGGCAGAGCACTGTATACACAATAATAAATAAATAAATCTAAAAAAAAAAAAAGAAATGACAACACAATAGTCTCACTTATACCAACATTGCTGTGATTAATTGTACTATGATGTCATGGCAGCTATGATGTCACCAGACTAGAAGCTTCGTTTTACCACCATTTGGGACCGCTGCCTTACATGTGGCCCTTTGCTGAGCAAAACACCGTCATGAGACATGTGACTATAAAACGGAAAGAAACATGCAAACTAACCAAGGCTACAGTGCAGCCAGAAGAGCCTCTGCAGATGGGGCTTTCCACACAGAGCCTCCTCCATTCCTACCATGGGTCAGCAGTGTGACCTTCACTACTGGGGTTCTTTTTGCATTGTCCAAACTTCACACAGAGAGAAAGCTGACACAGACAAATCTCACTCCTTCCTAGCCTTCTCATCACTTTTGGAGGTCACAAATACCCTACAATTTAACTGGGAGGGAAAAAAATGCAACAACAACAAGAAAAATAAACGAATCTGGAAGATTTCCCAAAACCTGTAGCCTCAGGTCTGGGGCTGTAGGTCACGGGCGGCCAAAGAGCATGCCTAAAGTGCACAAGGCCTGAGATTTTATCTTGGGGTGGGGGTGGGAATCAAGTCTATAGCCAGGGTACTGCTAGCTGCCTCACAACACAATGAGAGTATAGCTGGGCAGGTCCCCACCCCCCATCCCTGTGCCCCGAACCTTATTTAGGTTCATGTCAGTCAGACAGTTTTCAGGCAGGGGACAGAAACCTGCTGGTGAGAAACTTCTCAAGTATCAGTGCTGGCAAAAGACCGAAGGAAAACAGAAAGCCCAGTTTTACTATCCTGACGGGAAAAGATAACATCGCCCTGCCCTTTTGGTTTGTTTAAGGTTAAGACCGGAGCATTCTTTGAAAGATGCCTAAAAAGAGTTTCTCAAGCATTTCTTTCCTAAGTGTGTTCTCATTGGAAGAATGAACCTTATTAATAAAAATCATGACTAATATTTAAGAAATTATGTATATCTTTTCAGTTGTAAGAGAGGACTAATGCCGGGCTGATGATAGCTCAAAGTTATTTGTCAATTGAGTTCTGCTGTCACTACAACTATTGTTCTAAACACTGGACTTGATATTATGTTAAAAAAAATAGTCGACAAAACTAAATAAGCACTTTGACCCCAATAAACCCATAGCACTTAACAATTGTGACCTCATTAGTGTTTGCGTATTAGAAATACAACGTTCATAAAACTAGAGCCTCAGATCATAGCTCTGCAGGCTATCTGAGGTTCGCCTAAATCACTACAGTCTAAGGATGAATTACCGAGGCTCAGGTAGAGGAACGAGCTGGCACGTTCTGCACGCAGGAAGGACTCTGCAGGCGGATGGGCGTCCTGGCAGGAGAGAGGGGCGGGGCTGAGCAGCCAGTCCCAGGCAGTTGAGCCAGCCCAGCTGGGGACTCGACCTAGGGTGGCCAGGGGCATGTCGAGCCTTCAGTCACGTAGCCTTTGCGCTCTTGCTCTGCACTACTAAGACTGTGGACTTCTCGAGGTCAGCATTTGATGGTGCAGGAATCATCTGGGTCTTCCTAATCACTCCTTATTTGCACACTTGCTAAAAATTGACAGACAACAGGAACCAGGCACATTTAAACAAGTTGCACATTTCAAAGACGAGGGGGTGTCACGGAGGCTGCATGGTGCTCTGGGAACTGAGATTTCAGTAGCGTTTGGCAGATAAGGAAAAGCTCTAAGAACATACGCCACCCTACCCCCACCCGCAGGCATTACTTTCTTGCCTCACACCATCCTACCCTTAGCTTATTTTTTGTTTGGTTAACTTAAGACTTTGAAGCAAAGTCGTGGAAAAATCTACTTCATCTCTGCAGCTGTATGTATGCTGGCATGCCTTTGTGTCAATCACTTGCTCAATCGCTTGGGGGCCCCCACCCCCTCCCCACCACCCCCAGCGGAGCTGACTACAGAATGTTGTCTGAAGAAGATTTCTTGCCCGGGTCCTTGAAGGCATCACTCACTGTTCACTATGGCCGAGCCTTATGAGGGTATGAGCCTCAGTTAGCACCCAAAATTCATTTCTGTCTACCCTGACACTAAGACAGCTCAGGAAAATGTGTGGTGGAGGGAATGGTTGTACTTAAACGTTGGTCTTTTGGGGGTTGTTTTTTTGTTTTTTGATTTTTTTGTTTTGTTTTGTTTTGTTTTTTTTTTGAGACAGGGTTTCTCTATGTAGCCCTGGCTGTCTTGAACTAACGTTGTAGACCAGGCTGGCCTCGAACTCACAGCGATCTGCCTGCCTCTGCCTCCCCAGTGCTGGGATTAACTGCTTATGTCACCATGCCTGGCAACTTTGGTCATTCTTTAAGGCCTTAACTTTTTTTTTTTAAAGATTTATTTATTGCATATGAGTGCTTTATCTGCAGAAGAGGGTATCAGCTTACATTATAGATGGTTGTGAGCCCCCATGTGGTTGCTGGGAATTGAACTCAGGAACTCTGAAAGAGCAGGTGGCACTCTTAACCACTGAGCCATCTCTCCAGCCCCAAGGCCTTAACTTTTTAAAATTCTAGTCATTCCTACAGCTTTTCAAGATGATAATCAAAAGCCTAGTGTGCTAAAACACCCATGCAGTGGCATTCACCAGGGCCTGTGACGTTCGAAACAGAAGCATAAGATGCTCTCACTCCTTCCCTTCATTGTAAGGGGGGGGGGGACAGAAGGGGGCACCAGAGGGGGGCTCTCTTCCCCCCCCCCAGGGCACAGCATGAATGACAATAGGTGTCCGACAGGTAAAAGCTAAGGCTACTGATCAGCTGTGCAAGTCTGTATTCCCAGCCACCATCGGACTGAAAGTTCAAGGCTTGCCTGGGGTATCAAGGGAGTTCAATGCCAGTCTAAGTAAATTAGTCATGAGCTTGTCTCAAATAGAATGGAGGTGGATCTCAGTGGTAGGTGTCCGGTGTGGCATCCACCTTGGCCCTGTTAGCACTGGGTGTCCTGTGGGTGGGTGGGTGTGTGGGGGTGTGTGGGTGTGGAGAGGAGGGGTAGCTAAGGCTGGTTACAATATTGCTCAACTCGGTTCACAGTCTGACCACAGCAATCCCCACCCCCTCAGGGTAGGCAGGCCTATCCTTGTCTGTCCTTTGTTTGCTTTCACTGGTTGAACTTCTTCCCTGTTCCCTACTTGTCCTTCACCTCTGCTCCTTGTCGCTTCCCCTGTCATTCCTTCCTTGATGCTTTCCCTAAATTACTGGACTGTGTGGCTAAGAAAGCACTGTGGTCTTACTATTGTTGGAGGTCAGTTTTCCCCCCTTTGGATCTGTGGCTCTTGAAAACAGGAACCAAGCCTTATTCTGCCAAGGGTTAGCTGATATTTAAAGTTCTGCGGGACGGCTGGAGGCTGGGAACAGATTTGAGATTGCTACCCTCTGGAACGGAAGACAGACAATACACAAGAGAAAGTTAAAGATGCCCAAGGCGTCATCCATCTGGGCTGTGGGGCACAATGGACAGTGATGGAGGTGGGAGTGGGAAGTTAGGAGGGGACACGGCTCTCCCAGGGTCAGGGAGGGCCACACAGAGAGAGCTATGTGCTTCTCAGCCTGAGGAAGGTGACTGAGGGTGTTTGGAGGCTTACCAAGGGAAGTGGTGAAGTGTGGGCAGGTTTTGGTCCTCCTTAAAGGGGAGGTGATAGATTTGTTGGTGGGCTGGAGGTGAAGGAGGCTGAAATAAGAGTCAAGGGTCACATCCAGGTCTTTGGCCTCAGGAGGAGGAAGGCTGCAGGAGATGCACATGTGGGGAGTACCCTGGACTGTTGTTAAACTGTTACATGGTACTCACTCAGCCTAGCATTCTGGGTGGCCACCCAGGGCTTGGCATGATAGCCAGGCACACCAGGGCACATGGTAGGGTCACAAGAAAGGGGGTAACTGACTAGATCGATCAATCAAAAGAAATACCTTAGCTTAAAATAGAACCCCAATTACATGGGTTATGTATTAGAGACATAATCCATTAATTATGAATTAAGACAGGGCAAGGATTTCAAATCACCCTCCCATCCTTTCTCAATGTATCCTTCTTTCCTTCCTTCTTCCCTTCTTTCCTTCCTTCTTTCCTTCCTTCCTTTCTTCTCTTCTCCTTTTCCTTCTTCTTCTTCTGTTCCTCTTCCTCCCTCCTACCCGCTTCTCCCCCCCCCTCCTCTCCTTCTCCTCCTTCTCCTTCTTTTTAATGTCAGATGGCCAGGCCTAAGGACATAGGCTTGTAATCTCAGCTACTCAAAATGATGAGGCAGGAAAAAATATGAGTTCAAGGCCCACCTGGGCTACAAAGTGAGCTCAAGGCCAACATGAGTAACTCAGTGGGACCGTGTTTCCAAATGAAACTTTAAAAGAGGGCCAATATATCTCAGCCCTGAGTTTGATACCCAGCACCACCAGGTAGACTCTTTCTTCTTTTTCTTTTCTTTCTTTCTTTCTTCTTTTTTTTTTAATTTTTTTATTAATTTATTCTTGTTACATCTCAATGGTTATCCCATCCCTTGTATCCTCCCATTCTTCTCTCCCTCCCATTTTCCCCTTACTTCCCTCCCCTATGACTGTTCCTGAGGGGGATTACCTCCCCCTGTATATGCTCATAGGGTATCAAGTCTCTTCTTGGCAAACCTGCTGTCCTTCCTCTGAGTGCCACCAGGTTCTTTTTCTTTGTGTCATCCTCTTCATCTTTGTCTCCCTCCTCCTAGACGTGGCAGCTTGATGTCGGTGGCATGTCATCATTGTTTATTTCCTAAAAAGGCCCTCAGCCCTGGAGATGTTCCTTGATTTGGGAACAACACAGGACCATTCAGGCTAATTATATGAGGTTCCTCTTTCACCCAGTTATGTCTTTAAACACAACCTACAGGATGAAAGGTATTCCCGTATTGTTAAATCATGTCATGTCCTTTAAAAAAACTTCTGAGGATTGGTTAGTATATCATTTTGTGAACATCTTTGCTTTAATCTAGGGTAGTAACACAGCCTTGAAATCTCAGCATTTGGGAGGATGAACTAAGAAGGATCCAGAGTTTGAAGCCAAATTGAACTACATAGTAAGACTTCATCAAAAAAAGAAGAAGGAGAAGGAGAAGAGGAGGAGGAGGAGAAAGAAGTGGAGGAGGAAGACGGGAAGGAGGAGGAGGAAAGAAAAAAAAAGACCAAAAAACCCCTATTTTATTTAATTTTCTGTGTGTGTGTGTGTGTGTGTGTGTGTGTGTGTGTGTGTGTGTGTGTTTCCTTGTCTTCTTATCTCTAAGGGGGTTTTTCCTCCTGCCTAAGTTTTACTTACAACCCACGGTTCCCAAATACTTAGCTTCTCAACCTAAGACACCTCAGATATGAATACAGTCAGTTCTGTGAACAGGGAGGTAAGCACTACCTGGCCTGGCTGTTTTCCTCAGAACCAGCTCTTGCCAGTTCTCACATGGAACCTTCTCTGAGAGCATCCCAGGCATGTTCCGTTTTCAGCTGTACATTCACATATATTGTACTTTCTGGTTTTGTGTGTCAACTCGACATTAGCTGGAGGCATCAGAGAGAAAGGCTCCTCAATTGAGGCAAGGCCTCTATGAGCTCCAGCTGTAAGGCATTTGCTCAATTAGTGATCGATAAGGGAGGGCTGGCCCAGCCCCCCAGCCCATTGTGGTTAGAGTCACCCCTGGTCTGGTGGGGTTCTGTAAGAGAGCAGGCTGAGCACACCAGCGAGCATCACACCCCCATGGTCTTTCCATCAGCTCCTGTCAGCAGGATCTTGCCCTGTTTGAGTTGTCCTGACTTACTCAATAATGACCAACAATAGTTTGGGCTCTGGATGTCTCAGCACAATAGGCTTTCAGTGGCATTTATACAACAGATGCATAAACAAACAAGTACCATTTCCCTTCACTGGCCAGAAACGTTTTATAAATCACTTTGTGTATATCTGTCATGCCCCAAAATTAACCTGTAAACCCCACCTGCCCCGAGACCAGATAACTTCCTAGAATGCTGGGAGTTGTAGTTCCTGGAAAAGAACAAAGCCTCGTGGGAAAGTATGCTCTCAGGGCCTGAAATTTGCAAATCAGATGTAAGTTCTCAGCAACTGTTCCCATGCCATGCCTGCCTGCTTGCTGTCATGCTCATGGATCATGGATTCACCCCCTGAAACAGTAAGCAAACCCCCAACTAAATACTTTTTTCTGTAAGTTGCCTTGGTGATGGTGTCTTTTCACAGCAATACGACATTCACTAAGACACTTGGTGTTCAGTGGTACTAAATGCAGTTACCATCTTTCATGCAGCAGGTCTCCAGAAGTCTTTTTTTTCTTGCAACACAAAGTCTCCAGACTCACCAAATTCCTTTGTCCTTTTCCCAAAGCCCCTAACTACCACTGTTGTACGTTGGTCTATGTAAGGGTTAGTATCTCAAATGAGGGGGAAGAATGTAGTTCTTACCTTTTTGTGGCTGGCTTATTTCACTTGACTCATTTCAACTTTCACTGAGGGTGTAACAAAGGTCACAGTACTCTCCTTTTGTGTGTGTGTGTGGGGGGGTGGTGAGACAGGATTTTTCTGTTACACAGAGCCCTGGCTGTCCGGCACTCTGTTTGTAGACCAGGCCGTCCATGAAGCCACAGAGATTCACCTATCTCTGCCTCCCAAGTGCTGGGATTAAAAGCATGTACCATCAAGCCTGACGTATTCTCCTTCTTAAAGGGTGAACAATATTTGTGTATGTGTGAGGCTGTGAGTGTATACAATTTTATGGATTTATTTTATTAGCTACCATGCATTGATGGATGTTAGGTAGTTCCATCTTCATTTTGCTACCCCAAATCATGCCTTTGTAGACACGAGCGTGTCTCTTCTAGACCTTGTCTTCAGTTCCTTGTTTACCCTTATAGTAATTATATTTTTAAATTGTATTGTTCTTGTTTGACATTGTTTTCAAGACAGGGTTTCTTTCTGCAGTCCTGGCTGTCCTAGAACTTGCTCTAAAGACCAGGCTGGTCTTGAACTCTGTCTCCCAAGCTCTGGGATTAAAGGCACGCACCATCACCACCCGGCTTAAATTTTTCGAGGGCCACCATGTTATATAGCTATCTGCTTTGTGCTCAGAAGTGGTCTCCTGATTCTGCCTCATGACAGCATGCTGTCATGTTTTTCTCAGGTCTTTGGCTTTCCCTTCTCATCCTCCTTTGGGATGGAGGACTTCTTCCTCCAGCCACCTCACTCTTTGTAGCTTGCTTTCAGTGGATCTTCTCTCCTTGTAGTTTCACCTCTCTCCTTGTAGTTTTACCTCTCGCCTGCATGCTGATTATTCCCAGCTAGCGCACATGCCTGTTTAGAAAACCCACCTTATGCTGCATGCTCCTCGTTTGTTCTTCTCTCACCATCTTTCTCTTTCTGACCCATCTCTCGGTCTTGGCACAGTAACCACTTATGGGTTCCATCAATAGTCTCTCTGACTTACAGGAATGTTTGTCCTGTGATGGTTTTAAACACGGTTTTAGAGGCCGGGGCTGTGTGAGCTTGGTAAGCTTATCACTTCTTCTTAGTGGGTCCCCTCAGGTTGGCTGTATCGCTCTTGTGAAAGCTACAGATCTCAAGAGGTTGCCATCCCTGTGTCTCTCTTCCTTCTTCTCTTTCTCTCTCCCTTGCCCTCCCACTTTCTCTTTCCTCTGATCTTTAGTGCTAGCTGTAGAGATGGCTCCACACTGCTACTGCCACCAGAGAACTACAGTGTCACAGAGCTTTTCTTAAATTCTGCTCACACTATTGAAAACAACCCATGTATTAAACTTTCCTTCCAGGGCCCTGACTTGACATCTGCTCTTGCAATACCTGCTCATGACAGGTATTGCAGCACAGCCCAAGGCATCTGGTCTGCCTGCAACCTTCCTCTTCCTTTCTGCTGTCTTTGCAAATACACCTTGTGACCAGACCAGGTGTGCCTGGGGTCAACATGACTTCTCGGTCTTAATTGTCCTCACACGCCATGTTATCTGACACCGAGTCTATAAACTGAGCCCTGCAGAGATAGCCTCTGCTTATCCCTCAGCGCTTAGATTATATATTACCATCTCAAGCCCCTTTCTCTTCCCCAGCTCCTTCTATCCCCTTGCCCCAGTTTGTTTGCCTCTTAGGGAAGGAGATCATTGACTGACGTCACTCAGGAAGTGTGTATTTTGCTTATATACTTTGTTCCTTCGGTAGAAAGAGTGACTCTGAAGCTGTCAGAGATAAGCAGCATAGCTTCTCAAGGTCCTCCTGTTCCACTCGAAGAGCAGCTTTTACCAGCTAATTCAGCACAGCAGACATAAGCTTCAAGGTGTCAGCTCTGCAACCATGCTTTCCTTAAAGCCTCACAGGAAATGAGCCATGGACACGTATCCACCCTCTGCACTGGTAGAAATATAGCTCTTGACCTTACAGGGTTCATACAAGGTCATTTCAAACAAAGCGTTCTCGGGGCCTTTGTTATCACCTGGTAGTAAGTGTGTGTTATCAAAAGGACACAAATAAATACATCAGAACTCCACATCAAAGCAAAACAAAACAAAACCCCCCTCTTTGTCTCTGTGTCTGTGTCTCTGTTTGTCTGTCTCTGTCTTTCTGTCTTTGTCTGTCTCTCTGTCTCTCTATATCTTTCTGTCTCTGTCTCTCTCTGTCTCTGTCTCTCTCTCACACACACACAGACAGATCCAGGTGCAGTGGTGCACACCTGTAATCCCAGCACTCAGGGAGGCAGAGGCAGGCAGATCTCTGTGAGTTCAAGGCCAACCTGGTCTACAAAGCAAGTCCAAGATAGCCAAGGCTACACAGAGAAACCCTGTCTCATAAAAAACAAACAACAAACAAACAAATACAACAACAACAAACCCCAAAAGTGCACCACCTTCTCTGCTTCTCGTTTTCTTGATCATTTCTATTTGGGAACCCTTCATAGCAGGGTGTTAACGTCTCCTTTTAGCAGGACCTACCTAACCCAGTAAGTTCTTGACTTTGTTTTGGATCGACTCTCTTCTGCATCGTCTGAGAGAAGGCTCCTGTACACTCATCAAACCCAGCAATATCACACTCCATCCTCCTCCTGCTCATCAAGCCACCTCGGACTGCGACATGCCATCTGCAGTGCGGGAAGATGAGGGTCACAAGCGGCATCATCACATTTTGGTGCACCCTGGTGCACCCTGGCCATGCTACACCACGATGGAGTCACACCGTGCAATTTCATTCTAAGTCAGAATCTGTAATTCCGGTCTGTACATTCGTTTCAAATCCCCACATCCAGAAGCAGCTCTAAGAAGGTGTAATAGAGATACTTTAAAGTGCCAGAGCCACGCCTTAATTATTTGGCACCGTCGGTTGTAAGTTTAGGAAAGAAAACAAGCACACAAAAGCCTAAACAAAAGAAAAAACAGTTCTACAACTGTGACTTCCTTTGGTATAAAAATCTTCACACTGAACGTAGAAGTCGACAGTCTGTAAGAACTGAATGAAGTGTTTACCTGCATCCTGCTTATGGCACTGTTAGCATGGAACACCCAGCCTTGGTGTCGTTGGTGATGATGGACTCAGAGCTGAGGAATCATCACCTGGTTACGGGTCTCTAAATTGGTTACATCTGGTTAAAAACCTTGGCTGGAACTACACAGAGACAATCAGTGTCAGGCATGCTGACTTCTGAGTAAAGATTTGGGAGAAGGTGTTGGAATGAGGAAAGGATATGAAGGACGTGGCCAATCCATTCCAGAAACATACTGATGTTATGGCTAATCCACGAGCTTGGGTGTCTCCCCTGGTCTTCAGTGTAGGTCCCCCCAAGATCTAGTGTGCGATACCAGTGGAGGAATGTACATGCCATTAAGAATGAGGGAAAGCACACAGACAGCAGAAGCTTCCTTCTTTCATGCCCTGCTACCAGGAGGTGTGGCCCAGACTAAAATAATTTAGAGATACTCACGAATATAAAAATTCTATGCAAGCCAGGTACTTTGACTGAGCTGTGGGGCCACTCACCAGACTGTTGTTCAAACACTATTCTTGTCGCAACTATGGAGTTTATAACACAGTAAATGGTTTGCCTGACACATTCAGCTTTTGGAAGACCTTTTTTTTTTTTTTTTTTTTTTTTTTTTTTTTTTTTTTATTTCTTATTTTTCTTCCCTCGTTTTATTTATTTGGTATTTTTGAAATAGGTTTTTTCTAATATAGTCCTGGCTGGCCTGGAACTCTCAAGAGATCCTTTTGTCTCTGCCTCCCAAATGCTGGGATTAAAGGCATATATCACTATGCCTGGCTTTTTAACATTTATTTATGTAGACATTCTCTCTGTCTCTGTGTCTGTGTATCTTTGTGTCTCTCTCTGTCTGTGTCTGTCTCTGTCTCTCTCTCTCTGTCTATGTGCTTGTGTGGCAGTCAGATGACAGCCAGCAGGAGTTGGGTTTCTCCTTCCACAATAGAGCTCTTGGGAATGAACTCATTGTCAGGCTTAGTGGCCGGAACCTTTCCCCACAAAGCCACCTCATAGGTGCCTGGAGTGAGGCTAAAAACTAAATAAACCTTTTCTGCACACAACTATAACACTAGCACTTAAACACAGCCAGAAATATTATAAATTCAAGGAGCATCCGAGCTGCCTAAAAAAACAAACAAACTAACTAACTAACTAACCAAAATACAAAACACAAAAAACCCAAACCACAACAATGAAATTAATTCTTTGTATTTGTTGCCCCCTATCTTCCTCAGTTTCCTATTTAAATAAGATGTGGCCCAGGCATGCGTCCCTCAGGTGACCCACGTGTTGTACTTAGGGTGTCAACTGAGAGTGCACCAAGTCAGCTTTAGTATCCTGTGCACCAAAGCTTTCTATTCTGGTTCAGCTGAGGAGGACTTCCGCTAGCGCGGCAGCGGGGTCTTAGATAAGCAGTACAAGTGCATGCTGGGAGTTCCCGGGCAAACTTGCTGGATGTTTCCTTCTTTGGTTGTCCAGAGCCAAAGGAAATTGACCACAATGCACAGCCTCTGGCTTTTCCTACCTAATGTTATCAGCGCTTGCTACCTTGTGCCGAGGTCCCGGGTGCACACTTAGAAAACAGGTGGAGTTTCTGTCTAAAAATAATCCGGCTGATATTACATAATAGAAGTTACACACGGGCTAATTAGTACCTCATTCCCATTATTTGTCTTCTCTGTGAGTTTAATGATACTGGGAAAGGTGAAGGAAAACATTTGGACAGTCTGGGTTTGAGCCACACAGATCTTCTTTGCGTTCATTCACGCCTGTGATTTTTTTTTTTTTTTTTAGGCTGGGTTTCTCTGTGTATCCTTGGCTGTCCTAGACTCGCTTTTGTAGACCAGGCTGACCTCGAACTCACAGCGAACCGCCTGCCTCTGCCTCCCAAGTGCTAGGATTAAAGGCGTGCGCCGCAGCCACCACCATGTGGCCAAGCCTGTGATTTGAAGCAGATGGTATTAATGGACCTTTCTGATTGCAGGCCTGTTTCCTTCTCCTACTCCCACCTACCGCTAGGTCCACTAGGGAGGATGAGCCCACATGTAACAGGGAGGTGTGTTCAAACCAAGAAGCTGAGCAGACCCAGAGAGACAAGCTCTGACTCATAGCACTGCAGAAAGCCGACGTGAAGTGTGTGTGTGTGTGTGGGGGGGGGGGGGGGGGGGGGGGGGGGGGCGGGGTTCGGCATTGAAGTAGGGACACTACAAAGAACTGGATAAAAACGCCAGTGTGGTCCCTAAGAAGGCATCATGGTCTCCCAGCTTTGCTTTACAGAGCACCGAAGCATTTCTGAAGAATGGACTAAGGAAGCCGGGCATCGCTCCTGTTCCTTTCTGGTCTTCGCTGTGCTGTCCCAAGCGTTGCAGCCTCTTGCCTTGCCCACAGTAGGCATGCGCAGTGAAGAGCTGGGTTAGGAGGCTTTAAGGACTATAAGCATCCCTTGTTCTGATGGCCTTCCTCTTCCTTAAGATGTATTGTTTCCTCACGGTTTTAGAAAACCCAAACTAAAGGGGACCTTACAGTAAGTAAGGTGACTGGCAATGAGGTAGTTAGTACAGGGAAACACTGTTTTTCCTGAGATAAAGATGGAAAAGAAACCTATCTTTCCTCAACTGTCATCACCAGTGCTCACCCTTGATGAGGACACTATAAAGAAGCTAGGGGCTGGGCGCGGTGGTTTATGCCTGTAATCTCAGCACTTGGGAGGCAGAGGAAGGCAGATTGCTGTGAGTTCGAGACCAGCCTGGTCTACAGAGTTCTAGGACAGCCAAGGCCACACAGAGAAACACTGTCTGGAAAAAACAACAAAACAAAACAAGAAATTAGTATAGCAGACTTGATTTTGTTTTTAATTTTTAAAGTTTTTTTTTTTTTTTTCTCCCTGAGGCAGGGTTTCTCTGTGTAGCTTTGGCTGTCCTAGAACTCTGTAGACCAGGCTGGCCTTGAACTCACAGAGATCCAGCTGCCTCTGCCTCCCAACTGCTAGGATTAAAGGTGTGCGCCACCACCAGCCAGCAAATTTTGTTCACCAGTATTGTATTTACATCATTTTCTTCCTCCCACTCCTCCCTCCAACTCCTCCTCCTGAGTCCCTACTACTCCCTCTCAAATTCATGACCGTATTATTATTATTTACACATAAATATGTATGCAAATATACATACAGTTTGCCAAATCCATTTATATGTATTTATAATTTATTTATTTTTATTTTATGTGCATTGGTGTTTTGCCTGCATGTTTGTCTGTGGGTGTCAAATCTTGGAGTAACAGACATTTGTGAGTTACCACGTGGGTGCCAGGAATTGAACCAGGGTCCTCTGGAAGAGCAGTCAGGGCTCTTAACCACTGAGCTGTCTCTCCAGCCTCATTTGTATGAATTTAAAGATGACTTCTTTGGGGGACCTGTCCTTAGAGAGGTCTAACTCTACCTCTCTTAGCAGCCATTAATTGCCTGTAGCTCTTCATCTACTGATGGGCCCTTGCAAGATTTCCCCCATCCACGTTGGCATGTCAGCTGGTGTTGTCTTGTGGGTCTTATCTAGGTAGCCATGCTGGTGGGATATCATGGGCTCAGCTCCCTATCATACATAGAAGACACTGTAGACTTTTCAAGGGGATTTTTCTAGCAGCCTGTTGTATGGTGCTAGTCTCCTAGCTGAAGCATGGCCATCTTCATGAGATTAGCGGTGCCTCTCTGAGAGGGTCCATTGTGATGAGGCCGACTGTTGCCATTTTCTCAGAAAGCGAGGCGGTGGAAGCACCCCTGGACCCTCACAAGGTATTCCAGTCTTTTGTATGCAGTCTTCCCTAATTGGCCCTGGCTTCGTGGTCTGGGGTAGATGCTGAGTACCATAAGCTGGAGAAGATGAGGAAAGAAGGCTTCATTTATGCAGCCACTGGGGGTGGGAGGGGTGAGGCATCATCCATGGGGGTACAGACCTTATAGTGTTCCTCCTTTAGGATCATGCAAGATCTTTTATGGAAGCCTAATAAAGTAGTTGTTTCCACAGGAAACAAACATCATCTTGTTATTGGGAATGTTATCGAGGAGTACACTTCTCTTTAGGAGGGAGAAAACACATTCTTGCAATGAAAACAGCCTAGCCCAAGCGCTCAGACTATACAGACTCCATGTTGAGAGACAGCCGCACCCTTGGGGATTTGCTGAGTTAACACTATGGGAGCCTATTTTCAGAGTTGATTCAGCCAGGTGGTGGCGCACACCTTTAATGCCGCCACTCAGGAGGCAGAGGCAGCTGGATCTCTGGGTTTGAGGCCAGCCTTGTCTACAGAGTGAGTTCTAGGGCAGCCAGGGCTACATACAGAAACCCTGTCTGGATTCAATGGGTAGAGAGGACTGAGGGATGGCTTTATGCAAGCATGAGTGTAGCAGGGGAGCTCTTTCACTGGAATCGGAATACACTGAAGCTGTCTAAAACACATACTGTAGAGAGCTCTCCAGCATGCACCTTCTGCAACCCCCGGAGTGTCTAAAGAAGAAATGGCCCAAGGGAAAGATCAAGTGAAACCTGCTGGGGTTATAGGAATTAGCTCCCGAAGAAGGGTATGAAGGCCACAAAATCACCATGGGTCTTCAGTGAGGTGTAGAAGAGAAGCCAAAGGGAAGAAGGCCACATGGGAAAGGCAGGAGAAGGTTGAATGCAAGAACCACACTTCCCGATGAAAGAGATCAGCATCAAAAGCAAATACCAGCAGGGCCACGGGTGTGCCTGAGGATAGAACGTTTCCCTAGCATAGAAATGATAGGTTTAATGCCTATTGCTGGAGGGGAAGAAAGGGCTGGCATAGTGCTGCGTGATTACAATCCCTGCCCTCAAGGTGTCCAGGCAGATGAAGACGCTGAGTTTGAGGCCAGCCTGGGATGCATAGCAAGACCAGATCTCAAACAAAATGAAACCATCTGAATGTAAACAAAACCAACCAACTGAAAAAGGAGCCTGGAAAGGCTGAGGGTGGTGGCGCACGCCTTCAATCCCAGCACTCGGGAGGCAGAGGCAGGCAGATGGCTGTGAGTTCAAGGCTAGCCTGGTCTACAAAATGAGTCCAGGACAACCAAGGCTACGCAGAGAGACCCTGTCTCAAAAAAAAAAAAAAAAAAAAGAGCTTGGAAAATAGCATCATGCTGCAAAAGACATTTCTGCAATGAAGAACAACATTTTGCTCAGGCAAAGAGGGGATGAAAGCAAGCCAGAAATTAATTCTAAAGAACCCTCCTCTCCCCTCCCATCCCCTCCCCTCCCCTCCCTTCTCTTCTCTCCTCTCCTCTCCCCTCTTCTCTCTTTTCTTTCTGAGACAGAGTCTCTGTATGTAGATTTGGTTTTCCTACAAATCTCTGTGTAGATCCAGCTGGCCTAGAACTCACAGAGACCCACCTACCTCTGCCTCCTGAGTGCTGGGATTAAAGGTGTGTGCCACTGCATCCAGCTAGAGAAACTTTCTTTTTTCTTTTTCTTTCTTTCTTTCTTTTTTTGTTTGTTTGTTTTTTTTTCTGTCTTTTTTTGTTTTGTTTTGTTTTGTTTTGTTTTTGAAGACAGGGTTTCTCTGTGTAGCCTTGGCTGTCCAGGAATCACTTTGTAGATGAAGCTGGCCTCAATCTCACAGCGATCCACCTGCCTCTGCCTCCCGAGTGCTGGGATTAAAGGCGTGTGCCACCATGCCCTGCTGAGAAACTTTCTTAAATGGCAGTAAACAACGTGTGTGTGTTTGTGTGTGTGTGTTAAGTATGTTGGTCTGTTATTTTTTAACTTTTTTATATTTGTCAGGTTTGGCCTAGATTCATAGGTTAGGTGAATCCTTGCCCAAGTGAAAAATGTTAGTGTACTCTACAAGTGCCCCTGTCATACCCATAAGCAGAAGGAATAGACAGTGTCCCAACAGCATCACATATATGTTGCCACAAGAACAAGGGCACTTCACACACAAATAACCCCATCTCTACCCTTCCCTCTTTCTACCACCAGCCGCAGACAAAGCACACAGCCCTTAAGACCAAAGTTCAGGAAACGTGGTGAGGGAGATCAGGGGATAATTTGATATCTAACACCCATGTGAGAAAGGTTAGACATGGACAGACTTGTGATCCCAGTACTGAGGAGGGGAGGAGGCAAACTGTCGCCTGAGGCCTGATGATCAGCCTCACATATTGGGTGAGCTCCAGGCCTCAAAACCAAAGATGTCTAAGGTTGTCATCTGACCTCTGCAGTCACGCTCTGTCACCTTCATGGGCACCTACATATGTATGAATGTGCACACAAGGAGGAAAAGTAAAAGAAAACCTTTGTTGCTGCAAATGAATCCATGGGGCCGGAGAAATGGCCCAGTGCCCAAGGGTGCTTGCTGCCAAGCAGGATGACCTGATTATAATCCCTAGGACACACGTGGTGGAAGGAGAGAATGGACTCTGCAAGCTGTCCTTTGACACCACATGCACACGGTGGCATGTGCCATGCGTCCTCACACACGATTGCAACGATGCAATTAAAATTTCTTTGTTAAATCTCCACTTTTGAGTACATGTTCAATTAATACTCTGTGTGGCCACATGGGATCTTGCCACCCTAACTATAAGGCCAGACGGTACCGTTAGACAAAGATAAAACTTGAGTTTTGGAGAACACTAAGGTATACAATACTTGGAGCTCAAGAAACAACAGCTTAGCTCTTCAGCTAGAGTTTAATGCCAAACACCCACATTGGATAGCTAGCTCACAATGGCTCCAGAGGATCCAATGGCCTCCTGTAACGTGTCTAGGTTCTCTCTCTCTCTCTCTCTCTCTCTCTCTCTCTCTCTCTCTCTCTCTCTCTCTGTCACACACACACATACACACACCTTAGCCTTAGCCTACAAGTGGCCCAGACTATTCTGATGGGATTGCTGGCAACATTAATAAGTGCTACCCTGCAGTATGAAATGCCATACTCTAGGCATGATGCAGGCCTTGCACTCTTGGAGCCAGAATAGCCAGGATTGCCAAGACGAGTCCCTTACACAATTTGGACACACAAGCATCTTCCTGTGGCAGGGAAGGAGGAGCCTGAGGTAACACGTGAGGACCACATGAGCAGCTCATCAACCCCACGTGAGAGTCAGGCTTCCTGGAGGGATTATAGACAGTGAACAGTTGTTGGGAGAAAAAGACCTTTCTTTGGTGTATAGTCACCTATGCTGTAGGACAGTGGTTCTCAACCTTCCTAATGCTGTGACCCTTTAATACAGCTCCTCATGTTGTGGTGACCCCCCCCCCCAACCATACAATTATTTTTGTTGCTATATCATAATTGTAATTTTGCTACTGTTATGAATTGTTATGTGGCTATCCAATATGTGACCCCGAAAGGTTTGGGACCCATACATAGGTTGAGACCCACTGCTGTAGGACCTCCTCACCCATACCACTATAAATAACATCTATTAAGCCCACTGGTTCACCATGCTAAACTTGGATGGAGTTATTTATTTGGTTGGTCACTGGTACCCTATCTGTAGTGAATAAACATCTGTGCATGCCTCCCCAGGAAAAGTTAATGGGACACTTAGTAAAATATCTTAGAATTTGGAAAAGGCATGTAGCTTGACGAAGCAATGTTTCCAAAGGTTATGAAGTCATGTATGGCTAGGATCCGATAATTTATCATGGGTATTATAATTTGAATTTTTTTCCCTCTGATACATCTGAAATTTAAAAATAAAGCCTCACTTTTAGCCTTTAATTCATTCTAAAATGAAAAGCTGCAGTTCAAGTGTGATGCTTAGGAAAAAACACAAGGGGCGGGGCAGTGGTGGCATGTGCCATGCCTTTAGTCCCAGCATCGCAGAGGCGGAGGCGGGGGCGGAGGCGGAGGCGGAGGCAGAGGCGGAGGCAGAGGTAGAGGCAGGCAGATCTCTGAGTTCAAAGCCTCCTGGTCTACAGAGTGAGTTTCAGGACAGCCAGGCTAAACAGAGAAACTCTGTTTTGAAAGACAAACAAACATAAAAAGGAAAGAAAGAAAGAAAAACCAAAAGCATATGGAATTGTACTCTCTGAGGTTTCCGGGCCTTGGCGTGGAATGTGTCTCCCCCAGATAAAAGGCAGTGGACTGATTTATCGACAATCTACCTTAAAAAGCGATTTGAAATCTTTGGACATTTTTGCTGTCTTTGTGTAATGAGACAAGATCTCAAATAACCTAGCTGACTTTGAACTCTCCATGGAGTAAAAGATGACCTTGAACTCTTGACCCTCCCGCCTCTTCCCTTCAAGGGCTGCCTGGCTTTGTAGGCCTGGTGTTGTCATTTTCAGCCTTTAAGAATACAGTGAGTTCTGAGATGGATATGTGAGTCTCATTAGTCTTAAGAGACCTCCAAGTTTGCCCCAGTGCAAATGAGGCACCACGATTCTTTTTTCTCCTTTTCTTGAGGCCAGGCCCATACCATGAGGCAAAAGAGAAAATTAAACTGGGGGGTGGGGACAGCCTACAGCTTACGGCAGCAGGTCTCAACCTTCTAAGGCTACAGGTCTTTAATACAGTTCCTCGTGTTCCAGTGACTCTAACCATAAAATCACTTTTGTTGCTGCCTCATAACTTTTGCTTCATAATTTTGCTACTGTTATGAATCTTGATATAAATATCTGATATACAGGGTATCTGACATGTGACGCACAGCCTGAGAACGGCTCGCTTTTGGGCTTCCTTAGTGCAATAGGCCATGAACTCTCCCCTTCCTCACTGAAAAGAAAGTATTCTGTGAGGCAATGGGTAATTCATGCCATTTTAATGTAAGAGGGTCCAAACAGTCAGCCAACTTTTCCTCTCTCAGTGCTTATATGTACCAGTAGCTTATACGTAGGTCTCTGTAACACTTCTCATCAGATCAAAATGTATTGGATGATAATTAGAAATACTACGGGCTGTCAAGCTTAAATGTGGCTTTGAGTGGAGTTAGTTTGAATTAACTACCTCAAAAGGCTATTTCCCTGGCCTGGCTAAGACAATGACGTCACAGTTAGCACATTTCCTGCACGATCAGCCCGCCTCCCTTTAAACTTCTCGGGATCGGTTGTCTTCTTTTAGGAAAAGGTCACCGGTTTCTGTCTTCTTACCCCCTTGTGGGTTTGTCCTGACATTCTTTGTGGAATACGGAGCAGATTGTTAATTAAGGGCCAACAGCTGGAGACAGGCTTCCTGTGTGAATGCCAGCGGGGCTGGTTTCCAGTCGGTCTTTTGATATGTTATCTGGGGCAGCAGTGGCCGGGCACCGCCGAGGTTTCAAATGGCTTCCTTCAGTTTCCTGTATTGTTATAATGGTGGATGTGTGTGCACATGTGCACGTGTGTGCAGAGGAGAGTGGAGAGTGAGGGGCGGTTTCTGCATGCATTTCCTTAGGCTCAGCGAGACAGGGGCCTGATGGGAAAAGTAGCAGTTAGCCTCAGCGAGGTTCCTCACAGGGCTGCCACTAATTACCCGAGTGGATTTGGGCAAATTATTTCATCTTCAGGCCCAGTTCCGTTCCTCTATGAGGCCCCTTCCTGCTCAGAATCTCTGGCTTCTACTCAAAGATTCCCTTTCTGCTCCCCATGGTTTGCTGTTCTGAAACACTTGGTTCCTTCCCTAAGGATGGACACCGCGCCTTCATGTGTTCTTAGCCCTCGTGTTTCCTTTGGTTAATTCTATATTATCCTCTTGCATTTCCGTGCTAGGAAACCGTCTCCTCCGTGAGCCTTTATGATCCAGGTCCCATTGTCTCTACACAAATATTACAAATGGCAGGCTTTATCTGCAAAGAAAGCCCATAATATGTTTGCTTCCTGTTTTGTTCCTGGAGCTTCTAGAGTTTGGAGATTGGGTTTCGTCCTGACGAAGGTCGACCCAGAGTCGCTGGGCTGGCAGTCACTTTTCCAGCTCTGTTCTGTTCTTATTAAATTCAATTAGTTTTAAATATGCACAATGGCAGCTTTAATTCATCTGTGTCTGTATCTGAGTATGAACATTTAAATGGGACCAGGCTAGGAAATTTGTTTTACATTCTTTTTCGGCTGTCCCACGCTGATAGCTTCCTCCGGGCTTCCACAAGCGGGTTTAGCGCCATCTAGCGATGTAATGGCCAAATCTTTGCCGCCTGATTGACGGACTTGAAAATTTACTGGTAGAAAACAGGCAAAAGTTCTGGAAGTTTTGCACCTAGCTCATGTAGGCGATAGGAGGGTCGGTCACAACTTTTGTAAGCTAAAGAATTCGTGGATTAAAAAAAAAAAAAAAAAAAAAAAAAAGAATCCCTGGACCACGAAAAATGAAGATTTCTGAGTGTTATGTTTTAGGCAGGAGACATATTTGGCTTCTACTTTTTCAGTGCGATTTTTGTGTTCTTAGAATAGGATGCCTGTTGGTAGTTTATGCAAACATGGCATAGTTGCTTACTTTCTAAACTGCTTCAAATGTTCTTTTCTGAGGTGTAAATGTTTCCAAGAAACCTTCTAGGCCTTTACAAAAAGCGTGTGCCAGCCCCAGCTGTGATACAATCTCAGTTGTACGCCTTTCAGGTTTGTGTGGCTTTCCGTTCCACCAGAGGTCAGCAGTCATAGGTGGAGAAATACCAGGTCATTCATTGCCACAGTGATGTTTTTGGAAGAGCTTTTAGTTTAGTGATGTTTAAGTTTTTATTTAATATTTATTTTTAAAAACTCTGGTTCACAAAACTCCCCAAGGTAAAATAACTTGATAATGTCCTCTGCTCTCCATGTTTACAAATTGGAATAAAAAATAACAGAGAAAACAAGTGGGACATAGGCTAACGCCTTCAGATTAATCAGGACATGGTTTGCAGTGTACAGCGCCCTAGCAGTTAGTCGTATTTTACAAACCAAAGTGGAAGGGATTCAAGCTGCAGGAGAGGACATGTCTGTCTGTCAGATGCTCAGAAGGCTGCTGACAAGTGTTAGAGAAGTTTATTATTATTATTATTATTATTATTATTATTATTATTATTATTATTATTATTATTATTATTATTATTATTATTACTACTACTACTATTACTACTACATTTTTGGTCTGGGCTCTGTTGGTAAATCTCCTGCCGCACAAAGAGAAGGATACGAGTTCAATTCTCCAGAGACCACAGTAAAAGCCTTCTGTGGTGGTGCATTCATCATGAGTGGTAGGTAGCCTGTGCATTAAAAGCCATGTATGATGGCCTGTGCATGAAAAATCTTAGTGCTGAGGAAGTAGGAAACAGGCAGATCCCCAGGGGTCTCTGGGCAGCCTAGACTGCTTGGCAAGCTTCAGGCCAATGAGAGACCTTGTCTCAAAAAACAAAATGCACAGCGGCTGAGAAATGCCACCCAAGGTTGTAGTCTGGCCTCCGTATTCATACACCCACGCACAGATGAAGCCGCATGCACCTGTCACTTGTCCTCACAGAAACACGTACATGGAGAGAATAAAATTACATTTTCAGAGAACTATCCAGAAGTGATCTTTATTAAGCAGTTTGTTCTTTTTGACAACTGTGCCCTGAGGGTTTAGTTGTGAGAAGTGGGGGTTCCAAGATCACCCCTACATTCCAGGTGCTAAATGCAAAGCTGGTCGACGGGAGGGCCAGGTGAGGGCATCTGGGGCACCAGCCTATCACAGCATGTGATTTGTTCTGATTGATTAGCTTATTTGGTCCTTGTCTTTCAGAAGCTGCTTTTCCATACTGTGCCCTGTAATCATTACTTTTAAATGGGACAAGACTTTGGGGGGTCATTTAAGGTATGGGGTGAATAAGGTTAAGTGGATTTTGTTGCTTGAGTATAAAATTCTAGAAAACTTTCCCTTGTTAATGTGAAGGCATATGAATACATATGCGAATATGTGTATACATTTATGTTCATGACTCTGTGTGTGTGTGTGTATGTATGTATGTATGTATGTATGTATGTATGTATGTGCATCATGTGCCCTTCTGGTGCCCACAGAGGTCAGAACGTTTATCTCATTCCCTGCAACTTGAGTGATAGGTGGTTGTGAGCCGCCATGTAGATGCTGGGAACCAAACCCAGGTCCTCTGCAAGAACAGTAAGTGTTCTTAAACTCCAAGCTATTTCTCAAGCCTCTAGTATGTACTTTTTATCTAAAAATAGAATTTACTGTACAAGCCTCTACGAGATCATTCAAAGATCCCATAGCTCGGCATAAAGCAAAACACTGTAACACTTTCCCAGCCATGAGGGAAACAGTCTCAGTCTCAGCTAGGGCATATTCAACAGAGCTGTGTGTGTGTGTGTGTGTGTGTGTGTGTGTGTGTGTGTGTGTAAATTTCCAGAACATTCTAGCAGCATCACCTTGCTTCAGTGCCATGGTACAAAGTGATTCTGATGTAGTGGACATGCTCTCCAGGCATCCAATAATGGTTGACAGTGCCATGCACACTCCCATGGAGTAGCTGCCATTCCTTTGTGCTGTGGAGGCATGTGTTCCAGTAGCCTCACACTCCTCTCAGCCTCCCAAGGATACCCATTAGTTCTTTAAGCACTGATATTTGCTACAATGTTTCCGATTCATGACTAACCCCATAATGACTTGCTGCTTAGATGAGTAGAAATAAGTCGTGATATTTTGGGGCATCCGTTGGAAGTTTTGAAAGTCTGTTAACAGCCAGGCATGATGGTGCACACCTTTAATCCCAGCACTCGGGAGGCAGAAGAGGCAAGTGGATCTCTGTGAGTTCGAGGCCAGCCTGGTCTACAAAGTGAATCTAGGACAGCTAAGGCTATACAGAGAAACCCTGTCTCGAAACACCAAAAACCAAAAACCAAAAAAAAAAGAAAAAGAAAAAAGAAAAAGAAAAAAAGAATTCCTAGACTGGTTGGGCCCAACAATAGCCTTAGCACTCAGGAAGTAAGGCAGGGGGATCCTGTGTTTGGTGACATAAATTAATTCTAGGCTAACTTGTGCTGTATAACAAGGCTCTATCATTAAAAAACAAAAGTAAGAGCTGCAGCTCAATGGGAGAGTTCTTGCCTACCATGTCCAAAGCCCTGGGCTGGATTCCCTGAAACACACACATACACGCACGCACGCACGCACGCACGCACGCACGCACGCACGCGCACGCACACACACACACACTCCCCTCTTTTCTTAAGCTGCTAAGTTATGACTCATACAGTGCTGTTGTTTTAGCAACATCTTTTCTATGTGCTAAACATTACCTTGTTTATTCATCCATGCAACCCTGTAGGGATAGGTGCACAGATGCATGTAACAGTTTTAGTTTACAGTTGAGGAGCCGGGATTAGCTAAGTGTCCTTCCCTTACCACAACTTAGGAGTCTCTGAACACCTCTCAGTGCTCCTCAGTGACCTTTGACTCAGAGTAGCAACTGTTTCTGACTCAGCTGGCTGACTCTCCACCTCTACCCTCTAGTCACTCACTGTTCAGGGATGACACACAGGAACAAGTGCCTGGGTCAAATTCTGTCAAAAGTTCCCATATTCCAGCAGGAGCCACATGGCCTGATCCTGCCTACGTCTATGATAAAAGACACTAAGTGAAAGAAGCTACGGTAAACATTTTTGTATACTTTGGCTTAACTATGGGCAACAGAAAAAAAAGGCTGGAAGATGGCGATGAGATGAAGTTAGAATTACAAGGTAACACATTTTCTTAATACTTTTTTTTTTGTTGTTCAGTGAGTTATTGAGTTTTTTCATTTTCACTAGTTTAAAATCCTCAAAGCTCCAAAAAGCCTAATAACTCAGTTACCCATATTATAAACCACAAGGGGATCTTTGCAATAGTAACCATTTATCAGTTGACTAGTAGTTGCTAGGCTGTTTGTGTACAGGAGGTATGTGTAGGTATATGCATTGTAATAAAAACTAACAAATGTGACTATATGCTCATTTTGAAACCAAAGAAACTGAGGCTTAGAGAAAGCCAGTGATTGTTCCATGTTGACTGTCTCAGTTTGCTTTATATTCCTGTGATAAATGGTATGGTAAAAAGCAACTCAGGCTGGCCATGGTGGCACACGCCTTTAATCGCAGCATTCAGGAGGCAGAGGCAGACAGATTGCTGTGAGTTCAAGGCCAGCCTGGTTTACAAAGTGGATCTAGGACAGCCAAGGCTACACAGAGAAACCCTGTCTTGAAATCCCCACCCCCAAAAGCAACTCAGGGAGGATAGGGTTTGTTATTATTATTTATTTATTTATTTTTGGTTTTTTGAGACAGGATCTCTCTGTGTAGCCTTGGCTGTCCCGGACTTGCTTTGTAGACCAGGCTGGCCTCGAACTCACAGCAATCTGCCTGCCTCTGCCACCAGAGTGCTGGGATTATTATTTTTTTTTAAAGATTTATTTATTTATTATTTATACAGTATTCTGCTCACATGTCACCAGATCTCATTACATATGGTTGAAAGGAATTGAACTTAGGATCTTTGGAAGAGCAGACAGTGCTCTTAACCTCTGCGCCTCCTCTCCAGCCCCAGATAAGGCTGTTAGAGTCCATGATAGAGAAAAGCCACGGCAAGGACCCAAGGCAGGAGCTTGAAGCAAGAACCATGGAGGAACACTGCTTACAGGAAACCACCTGGTCGACCAACTGTGGCTGTCTCACAGTGGAGAGGGTGAGAAGCCTGGAGCTGTTCAGTCCACAAAGTTGGACATCTCAACAGTCCCCAACTGGCACCAAAGGCCTGAAGGGCCTGGAGAGCTGCTGGTCTTCAGTCTGTGTTGGATCTCTGAAGAAGTGGGTTCTATTAGCTGTGAAGGACTGAGACAGCCACAGGACAGATGGACTTGCCAGGGAAAGTTAGGGCAAGCAGGCACGCGGCAAAGGTTTCTTGTTTCATGTTCATTTATGTCGGCTGCCACCCAAGGGTGCCGTCCATATTTAGGGTCCCTCACAGGAGTACCCAGCAGCTTGTGTTTCAGTTGGTTCTAGAAGCAGCCATCTGAGAACCAAGATTGGCCACCACACCCACATCGCTAGGACTAGAAATTATGCTTGCTGAGCTCCTGTGACACCAAATCAGCACTGCGTGGGTTTCAGTGGGTTGTTTGTAGTTTGTCAGGTCAGGCGTTGTCACCGAATTGTGCTTAATCTGAAGGAATCAATTGCTATGGTTTCCCTTGTCAGGGTACCCAGGAATACTGTGGACAGATCCTGATTGCAGACAGTAAAAGAGAGTACCAAAATCTACAGGCATTCGTGGTTTTTCTTCTACCCCCCCCCCCCCCCAATCCTAGGCCACTATTGTACTCACCTGCCTCCAGGATGGCCCCCATCAACCCAGACTCCCTGTACCCACGTTTATCTACCACTGTCAAATCTCATCAGTGTTTTTCTGTGAGACAAACAGAATACAGCTGAGCTGACAAAAATCTCTCCTGTAAGAGACTAGGTCATAAAAGACACCATGATTTCTACCTTGACTGCTCTTGGCTGCCTTACCATGGAGGCACTCCACTGAAATGTTATGAAAAACGTGTGGACAATCTAAGCGGAGATCGCTTTGGTGAGGCCCAAGTCCAGCAGGCATGCCAATGAATGGTCTTTGGAGCAGATATTCCATCCACAATCAGGTCCTGAGAGGACAACAGTCCCAATGACACTTGACACTTCATAAATCAGACACACTCAGGAAAGCCACCATGTCCCCTACCCACAGAAACTGAGAAAATAAGCATGTGTTTCCAGAAACCACTACTTTATGGACATAGCTCCATTGTGATAGTTAATCTGGTTGGGGAGATGGCTCAGTGGGTAGAGCACTTGCTGACAAGTATGAGGGCCTGAGTTTATACCCCCTCCAACCCTGCCCAAGCAGGGCACAGTGTGACTTGTCTGTAATCCCAGTCTACCAGTGGTAACGATGGGAGGAGGTGGGGACCAGGAACTCTGGAAGCTTGCAGGCCAGCTGGCCTTGCCTGCAGAACAAGGAATAGCAATGAGCTGTCACAAAACAAGATGGACAACGAGGACACACAGCTGAGGTAATAGGCGATGGACATTTCAGATAGCGTGTCTCCGGGGTAACAGCACTTAAGACGGAGAAAATCTACCTGAGGTCGTGTCTTGCGTGGACCCATCCCCAAAGGAACTTTCCACACAGGCCCTGGCTGAGGATGATATCTGGCTTTGGATCTGAGGCCTCCAGGCTTGAGGCTCTGGGAGACAGTGGGAAAGACAAGAGAAGTGTTTATGTTGGAGGAACAGAACTACTTTGTGCCCAGAGAGTGGGGATTGTGATGGCTTAACGCACGTCCACTGATTACGTGTTGGTGAATTCAAAAGATAAAACCCAATTTCTTTCGACTTGTGTGTGGCTGGTCTTCATGACTCACAGATTGGGGATAGATAAAGGAATAAGCCACGGCAGTGTGTGACTTTAGAGATGAGGTCAGAAAGTGGTTGTGTCTGCTGCTCCGTGCAGGCTGTGAGCCATCTCCCTAGGAGGCCTAGGGGGAGGATGGAATTGGGGATCCAGGCCACAGTTCTCCTACAGTCTCCGTCCACCAAGCTCTCAGGGCCTACAACTTCAGCCTACATCTAGGCTGTGCCCTGGAGAGAAGGCCTGAAACAGAAGCCCTGAGGTAAGTCACTTTCAGAGCTAATCCTCAGAAACTGTGGAGAAAATAAATGATTACGGCCTTAAGTTGCCATGTTTAGGGGTAATTTTTCACATAGCAGCAAATAATTAGTGTTCCTTCACTAAGAATCCACTTTCAATTTTGTTAGAAATTTTGTTTTTATTATCATTTTCCACTGTACATATTTATTTATTCAAGCACTATATTTATCAAAGAGAACTTTGCTATAAGTAGAGCATCCAAATCTCTCTCTCTCTCTCTTGGTTTTTCAAGATAGCCTCTGTGTAGTGCTGTCCTGGAACTCACTCTGTAGGCCAGGCTGGCCTTGAACTCACAGACATCAGCCTGCCTCTGCCTCCCAAGTACTGGGCTTAAAGGCATTTGCCATCATTGCTGCCACTTTGGCCACTGCCACCAACACCACCATCTGACTCAGTATTAGTTTTGAAAGCTGTACAATGATATATGAAAACCCAAAAGGGTGATGAGCCCTGTATATCAGTATCATTGATGCTAGCTAGTATTCCGAACTATCTACCAGTCTATCTATTGTTTTTGCTTGTTTGTTTGGTTGTTGGTTTGGTTTTTCTAGACAGGGTTTCTCTGTGTAGACTTGGCTGTCCTGGACTCACTTTGTAGACCAGACTGGCCTCAAACACACAGAGATCCACCTGCCTCTGCCTCCCGAGTGCTGGGAGTAAAGGCGTGAGCCACATATTTTATTATGTATATATTTCCTGAACCCCATTGTGTGACTCTTGGTAATGCACAGGACACAAAGATGACTGAAGTATGTTCTGCCTTTTTCCTCCTGGGATTCACTTATTAAAGCAGTATGAAATAGTAGAAAACAGTAATATCTCATATATTAAGGTTCACGTGATTTATATCCACATATTATACTCCTTTATACTTTTTGCTTTCCCCCTACTTAACTTATCATCTTTCTTAAATTTTAAGAGCATTTCATAAATGTGTTGAATGTTACATATGCATATGAATAGTTGTATGTACACACAAGCATGCATGCACACATACAAGAGCATACACTCACATATATACATGCACAAGTATACACATCAAAATATACCCCTGAGTTCACAGATGGCGCAGCCATATATTCACAATCAGACTGGGAAAGCAAGACTCTCCCCAGCCCACTGACAGAGGAATTGTTTTACTGACTCTTTCACCTATATTAACTCTGCCAGTGTTTGGCTCTGGTTTCTTCCACTTAAACCATATTTTTGAGGTTTACTTTTAACAGTAAACGTGGCAGTGAGTTGTCACCGATCTGTTATATTAAACTATCAGAATATACTTCCGTTTATTTTTCTGCCTGCCCTTTGGTGACTGTTTAGATTATTTCCACATATGGGCTATGATGAAAAGTGCTAGGAACATGTGTGTGTGTGTGTGTGTGTGTGTGTGTGTGCTTTCTGGTGTCGTGACTCTTTCCTGATCTATATATGAGGAATAGAATTGCCAGGTCCCATGTGCTGCTGAAGAACAGTTAAGCCACAGCTCTGTCCTTTTCTGTCACTGTTGTCTTCTTATGTTGAAGGGCACTTTATGGGAGAATTGTACGTCTTTCAACATCTTGCTCTCATCTGCAGCCAGCAGCACGTGAAGTCTAAGTTTTCACTCGGGAGATTCTTGGCTCATATCTAATCTTTACAGTGGATGGATGAAAATACTATCACGCTAAGATAGACAAGCCAGGATTACGTATGTTACCCACCTAAATATTTACATATCATAAACACTGGTTGACCAAGGACAAACAATGGCTATCTAAGCATACACAGGATGTATGAGATAGCCCTTAGCTTTTGGCTTACTTTCCACCCTCTGAATGCTGCAGAGCCATCTGCTCAGGAAACTCGCTTCTCCAGGGAATCTGTGCCTTGAGGGAGTGGAGGGCATTGCTGGGGCAGGCAGGAGGGGGACAGGAGTCTGGGAGTCTTTTTCCCCCAGGCTGATGAAAATTGCCTTCCCTGGGGATCTCTCTCAGCACTTCCCGGTCCTTAGTTCTCTTCAGTGCTTTTCCTCTTGCCTCATGCCTCAGGCTCTGGCTTCCTTCCATTGATCTCTGGAGTTTTCAGGCTCTGTGTGCCGCTGTGGAGTGCACTGTGGATGCCACAGAGCAGAGCTGAGCCTTGCAAAGCTGGGAATGAATAGGAAAGAGCTTCCCCTTGGCTTGGGCTCAGTGCGCAGCGACCACGAGATACATGTTCTTACCTCCGGTCAATATTCATGGTTCCTCTGGTACAAGCTACAAGGGGAGCGCTCTTGTATCTCTCTGCAGTTAGATTACTCTCAGGTTCCGACTTTCTTTATAGTCTTATTTGGGTTCAGTGCAGGATGTGTCTGCTTGCGCCTGTGTGCAGGATGGAGCAGTGAGTGGGGAAGTGTCCACCACACAGATAAATAATTGCAGTATTGTGTGTTGGGTATGCCTGACACTTCCTGGAAGGAAAAAAGACATTCTAAACACATACTTATACCCCGTCCTTTGGCCGACAATCTATTGAAACAATGGACCCCAAGAAATTGGAATTTCCCCAGGAATCTCATGCTGGGAGAAGGAAAAAACTGTAGCCTGGTGCCAGACAGCGGAGGAAATTGTCTCCTGGAGAGAGATTATACACAGTGCTGAAAACCCAAAAGGGAAACTGAAGCCTAGATATCCATGGGTGTATGGTGGCCAGGACCACCTTAGACAAAGACTGCTCAGTGATGCTCACCTCTTGCCAGTTGTTTAAGCCTATATCTCATGTTATCACCCCAAAGATGTCTTAGGCGGTGTCACCCAGCCTCTCTGTGCCTCTTCCCCTTGTGGCCATAGTCAATAAATATCCTTTCTCTGCTTTTCAACACTCCTCTGTAATCGGCCCATTGAAGATGAATGGCCCAGTTTCACATGTTAGGGCTACCAGGGCCCAAGCTCCCACCCTAAAACTGCCAGGAAAATGTTGACTGCTCACTGTCTACAAAATGCATCAATTGAGCAAAACTGGCTGGGCGTGGTGGCGCACACCTTTAATCCCGGCACTTGGGAGGCAGAGGCAAGTGGATCACTGTGAATTTAAGGCCAGCCTGGTCTACAGAGTGAGTCCAGGATAGCCAGGCCTACACAGAGAAACCCTGTCTCAAACAACAACAACAACAACAACAACAACAAAACAAAACAAAAACCAACCAACCAACCACCACCACCACCAACAACAACAAAAAAAAACAAAACCCCAAAACCAAAATAAAAAACAACAAGACAAAATAAAACAAAGTAAATTTACTGTAGGAAGAGTGAACATCACTTCGCAATAATGTCTCAAACAAAACAAAACCCTCAGAAAAAGAGAAAAAGAACTTCTAGTATTTACATGCCGGAGGGCCAGGACACGGAGTATTTAAGGTGCTTGTTGCAAGGTGACTCCGGGTCCTGTCTTAGGGCGTCTATTGCTGAGACACGAACACCATGGCCAAACAGCGAGCTGGGGAGGAAAGGGCTTGTTTGGCTTATACTTCCGCATCACAGTTCATCATTGGAGGAAGTTAGCACAGGAACTCAAGCAGAGCTGGACCTGCAAGCAGGAGCTGATGCAGAGCCCATGGAGGGTACTGCTCACTGGCTTGCTTCCCCTAACTTGCTCAGTCTGCTTCCTTATAGAACCCAGAACCGCCTGCTCAGGGATGGCCCCACCCACAATGGGCTGGACCCTCCCCCTCATGGATCACTAATTGAGAAAAACACCTTACAACTGGATCTCAAGGAGGCATTTCCTCAACCGAGGCTCCTTTCTCTTTGATGACTCTAGCTTGTGTCACGTGAACACACAAAACCAGCCGGTACAGGTCCATACACAATTTTGTCACGATAGTTTCGACGTATTAGACGTAGTGAAGTCATAGTCCTGGCGCTGTTTTCCTTGGACAAAGCCTGCGGTCTGGATGGCCAACCTCTTCAGCCCATGGTTGCTTTTGCCCTAGGGAGGCCAGATTTCCTGGAGCAAGCAGTTGGGCTATTTTTGCTCAGCTTGAATTTTGTTTAACGAAAGCGTGGGGAGTGATGTTTTGTGGCAGGCTGGGTAGGGGAAAGGAGGAAGCAAACTATAGCGGTGCGTAGAGGCTGATGGAGCCATAGAGCTGGCGGACACTGTTTGGTCATCCAAAGAATGGAAAAACAAGGCACTCACAAATGGCTGGGTCAAAATGGCTGCCTGAAGCCGGGAGGTGGTGGCGCACACCTTTAATCTCAACACTCAGGAGGCAGAGGCAGCCGGATCATTGTGAGTGCGAGGCCAGCCTGGTCTACAGAGTGAGTCCAGGACAGCCAAGGCCACACAGAGAGACCTTGTCTCAAAATACCAAAAAAAAAAAAAAAAAAAAAAAAAAAAAAAAAAAAGGCTTGGCTGGGCCACCAGCTAACTGGGCTTTGTTTCACATTAATGGAGTCTCCATGTCATTAGCCTTGTAAAATTGGTTGCTATCCCCACACACTAAGACACACATCCCTAAACCCCATATGTCAGGACAAAACGGGTATGGAAATCTCCATCCATTCCTGGAATTCCCTGTCTCAAGCTAATTTATGAATAATCCTCCCGTTTGTTAAAAAAAAAAAAAAAATTCTCATAAGATTAGTATTTGAAAGAACTAGTGAGTGTGGATTCGCCTTCCCTTATTTCCCAGCATTTCTGTCAGGGCATCAAAGGAAGTTTTCAGTTGTCCAGCAGAGGGCAGTCGCTCTCCACATTTCACATTTCCGGGCTCCCAATCCCACTGATCTTATAAGGTCTTGTCCACTTAAAAGTGTGCTGGCTTTTCCTGAACTCCTTCCTCCCTTCCAGCGGCCAGCGGCTCTCTTATCCAGCAAGAAGCACCTGGATTCCCAAAGCCTCTCTGTCAGCGATGGAAACAAACGTGTACAACATGCAGGGGAAAGTCTGTATCTGTTACCCTGGTGGCCATGGTCACGAGACTCAAGCTGCTACCTGCTTCTCAGGGGTCTTTGCCTTTTCCTGTTCCCTGCAAACCACCTTCTTGTGGTTTGTGTAGTAATGATTCAGGACACAGTCTTCACGGCCCATAGAAGTGGCCCAGCCTTTGTGAGCCCCAGCTTCTGTCTATACAGAGGTATCAGTGACAGCTACCCTCAGGGATAATCTTAGAAATAAACGGTACTATAAAAATTTCTGATATGTAGAGCCTACATAATAAATGGTACCATTGTTGTCATCATCAGCAAATGACATGAGTCTCCCAGTTCAACACCTTCTGTCTACTGACATTCTGTCTCTAAAGGCTACGCCTTGCACTCACTTTTTTTTATTTTAAATTTTATTTTATTTTTTAAAATAATTTATTTATTTATACAGTATTCTACCTGCATGTGAGCCAGCAGGCCAGGAGAGGTCACCAGATCTCATTATAGATGGGTGTGAGCTGCCATGTGGTTGCTGGGAATTGAACTCAGGACCTTCAGAAGAATAGCCAGTGCTCTTAACCTCCGAACTATCTCTCCAGCCCTAAATTTTATTTTAGATTATTTACTTTATTGTATGAATGTGAGTGCTTTGTTTGCATGCATGTATGTGTACCACATGGGTGACTGAGGGTTTGGGATTCCCTGGAACCAGAGTTACACATGCTTGTGAGCCATCACATGGGTACTGCTAATAAAACTAAAGTCCTCTGGGCTCCCGGCCCACATCCTGCTAGGTTTTAATTTGCCAAGACTGAGAACTAAATTTTACCCCCAAAGTTTCTAAAAGTTTACTCAAAGGTTTCTTTCTTTTTTGTTTTTTGTTTGTTTGTTTTTTCAAGACAAGGTTTCTCTGTGTAGACTTGGCTGTCCTGGACTCGCTTTGTAGACCAGGCTGGCCTCGAACTTACAGAGATCTGCCTGCTTCTGCTTCCCGGGTGCTGGGGTTAAAGACATGTGCCACCACTGCCCAGTTTAAAGGTTTCCAAAAAGCCCCTTGCTTATATACGATGTGTTTATAAGTTGTTCAACAAAAATATAAAGAAATGTAGGGTTTAAATTGCTATGTTCAATCACTAGAGAACTGAGCTCTGTCTACTCCCTGCTTTGGGTACCTTTCTCGGAGCAGCCATGTTTGAGCCCTGTCCTAGCTGTGACAAAGCACCTTAGCTCTCCCTAGACTTCTTCCCCCTAAGGCTGAGGACTTAAGGGATGTGTGGAGAAGGATCATTCTCCATCTGCCACGAGCACTCTGCCCATGTGGAGTGCAGGCCACTTCAATTCACTGTTTTAATAGAACAGGGCACTCTGGGCTTTCTTGCATCTTCTTGTCTTGGCGATTTGGGGTGCAACTGCCTTGCTTACGGAGAGAATCTCATCTGCACCTGGGGATTACGGCTTTGGGCAGTGAGGCCCTATGTGCACTGGGATGGGGGCAGGTGCCTCACATGTGGCAGAGAGTCCACACGTGGCCCACGTACAGGCAGCGGTTCTTCTCACCTCATGCTGAGCCACTCTACCCACTGTGACAGGAGGGGCTACGCTGCCTCAGGTTCCTTTTCCTCATGGGACCACACGTAGGGGCCTGGTCATGTCCCAGAGGGCTCCCTGCTAGTGAGGTGGCTGTTCAAACCTTCCTCCCCACTGATTCACCCCATGAGGACTGGCATCTCAACAGACTGGGGAGGAGTACAGGCCTCAAATGGCTTGATTTCCCAGGAGTGGAGTGTGGGGGACTCAAGCTGGAAAATTGAAGCTGGAAGTTTGCTTCCAATGTCAACTATCAAGAAAGCTGTAAAGGCTGCCTTATGCCTGACAAGTGGACAGTTTAGAGGCTAAATTGGTATTTATTACTTCAAAAATGGAAAACTAACACAAAGAAGAAGGCGTGAAAGCCTCTAAGGACCAGAGTGACAGGTGTTTTTGACCTGAAGACTTATGCCTGACTGCAGAACACACATCTGAAGGTTCCAGCCCTGAGTTCCTGTTTTGCTTTTTTTTTTTTTTTTTTTTTTTTTTGTCTCTTCAGCCAGCTGACACTGAGGGCCAAAGCAACACTCTCAATGATAGCCCCTTCTGAGAGCACAGGTAAAGGGCTGTCAAGCCGCAGGATGCTAAGGTACCCTCTGCTACTGGATTTCATCTCCGTGGGAGCCACAGTGGTGCCAGAGAAAAATCATCTTCATCACTCTCCCCCAATGATAACCACCTGACAACCTGCAGCTGGAGCGGGTCAAAGGTCAAGCAATATTAAAAAAAAAAATTCCATCACCACAGTGTCGCTTTGGGATAGTCCACTACATCTTTATTAGTCTTAAAATATGTTCTTAAAAAATTAGATAATATTCTTTGTATTAACCCATTAAAGATACTTTGTTATTAGATAGCTAACCCAGATTCCACACATGGGGACTGAATTCAAGTACACACTTGCCCAGTTTTGTTGAAGGGTGAGGAGAGTGGGATGAGTAAACTAAGCAGGAGCCGGGCGTGGTGGCGCATGTCTTTAATCCCAGCACTCGGGAGGCAGAAGCAGGCGGATCGCTGTGAGTTCGAGGCCAGCCTGGTCTACAAAGTGAGTCCAGGATGGCCAAGGCTACACAGAGAAACCCTGTCTCGAAAAACCAAAAAAAAAAAAAAAAAAAAAAAAAAAAGAGTAAACTAAGCAGTACCTGGTCTGACACTCAGAAGAAAGAAGAGCACAAGCCTGTTGCTCTAGGACTATTATTAAAGGGTACACAAACACATAAAGAATCAACTACAAGTCACAGTCATATAAATTAAACAATTTTTAATATTTGTCACCAAAGATCCTGGCCATTGTTGGTTAATATAAATAAAATATCTCTAGGTTACTAGAAGAGTCGGGGTGTTTTATATCAATCGGTGCTCTAAATCTATTGTTAGTTTCCCCTGGGGGAAACTATTAAAATGATTCTATGTTGTAAGAAAAAAAAAAGAGCTTCAGAATTTTGACACAAATACATATGTCAACACCAAAGAAGGCATGAAAGCATCTAGCAATTGTCTTAAATATTCCTGAAACAACAACAAAAGCCAATGCCATAAGATGCATTTCTATGGTAATTGCTAATTTAATGTTTCCGCGGGTACGTAAGAGAACTTTTTCTTGGTCAGCAATGACAGCAAACACTGGACGTCTAGAAATATGCATATGCACATATGTATTTACACACATACATTTTAAAAGAGCATCTGAAGAACGTGGGGCATCTTTCCATACATATTCAGTGTGTCTTGGATCTTGCACTTATATGTGGGCCTTAAATATTGCCAGTGTTCTGGGTAAACAAACAGGATAGTTTTGACTTTACCATACATTGACAGACATTTAAGCAGAAGCTTTAGGATTCCTGCATAAAAAAAAAAAAAAAAAAAACCCGCTTATCGTTCACATAGTTTTTCTCCTGTGTCAACACAAGTGCATGTATACTTTGTCTAGGAACTCCAGTCTCTTGTTATACTTGCTATAGAGTAATTACTATGACTCATGTTTTTCTGTGAGGAGATTGGAGCCTTAGACAAAGAAATAAGCAAAGTGGAGAAAATCAGTTGTTTTTGTGTGGTTGAATTATACTCAATTGAGCTAAAGACAGCTTTATTTTCCCCCCACTCTAGGTGAAAGAAAGACAAAGCATGTATTTGTCAATGGGGCATCCCACTGGATATCAGCTCTCCCAAGTGGTCCATCAGATTAGCCAGATAGATTATGTCGCAACATAGGGTGATCCATTGCCTGTTTATAATCAGTTGAAGGTGAACCTTTATAGAGGAGGGACAGACTGTATGGTAACTGCAATGAAACACTCCTGCCACTGTGGAACCGTTAGTCTCAGGGTGAGTAATGCATTATACAGCCTGGGGCCGGAGATGGAGGCTCAGTGAGTAGAGATCTTGCCTCGTAAGCATCAGGCCCTGCACTGCATCTTCTACTCCACATAAACCAGGATGATCAATGGTCAGAACATTCTCCACAGTTGAGTGGAGAGTGTGATATGACTTTCTCACGTACTCTGGTGCCTCACATTTGACCATGTCCCCTGGAGGGGGAGACCTGGTGGCACTCAGAGGAAGGACAGCTGGTAGCCAAGAAGAGACTTGATACCCTATGAGAATATACAGGGGGAGGTAATCCCCCTCAGGAACAGTCATAGGGGAGGGGAATAATGGGAAAATGGGGGGGGGGGGAAATGGGAGGATACAAGGGATGGGATAACCATTGAGATGTAACAAGAATAAATTAATAAAAAAAATAAATTAAAAAAAAAAAAAAAAAGAAGTTAAGGTTATCCTCAAGCACATAGCAAGTTCGAGGCCAGCCTAGGGATACATGAGACCCTGTTTCAAACGAAACAAAGCAAAACAAAAATTGTACACTTAGTAGCCTGAATTTTTTTGTCCGATTGTTTTCTTAGATTTGATTATTTTCTCTGTCCTTACAGAAGGCTATCTGTGCTATGATTGAAATCCTTGGTTGATAAGCACTCTTTTTACGTTTTTAGCCCAGTTTTGTACAGAACTGAGAGTGTGAGGTTGGAGTTCATCATGTCAACACAGATTTCTGGTTTCAGAGCCAAGGCTGGGACCAGAGGGGGGGGGGGGAACCAAGTGAGGCTTTTGGTCCTTTTGCGTTCTCATGGGCTGTCCTTCGCCAGATGAGTGCATGTTAGCATTCCTGTGCCCAGTTGATGGACGGAGCCTGTTTGTGCATCTGTCTTTGAGGAAAGCTTATAATTACAGCATTTCAAGTCGGAATATACTGGATCCCTTCGAAGGATGGGATAATTACTTGTTATTATGTAATTTTAATGAAGTCATTGTTTAAAATAGATTTCAGAACAGAAAACAGGTGCAACTGTAGGAAATGAGTCTGAAAAATAACTGGAGTTGGCTTACTAGGGGCCTGCGTGCCTTCCAAATGACTTCATATCTTGCCCGGCAGGATGTATTCGTTTCTGAAATATATTTACACAGCACTTGTGCTAGTTGCTGTCAATTGGCCTAGGGTAAGTTCAGTGAGATGAAATCTAAGTGTTTGAGACAGGCATTCTCCATAGTAATATGCACTGTGATTCTTGCCCCCCCACCCCAAGAGGGGGATTTGAATATTGTATTTTACAAAATGAACAATATAACGGTGCTCATAGGCACACAGTAAATGCAAAAAGTGTCCCAGCAGGACACTCGAATTTCAGGTCATGAAGTCTAATATTATGTGTAACCCATTACTCCAGATTTGTCAGGATCTTTTATCGTTTGTCTCTGGGGACACTGCACAGCTCTGAACAAATAGAGTAAATTACAAACAAATAAAAAAAAAAAAAACAAAAAAACAAATAGAGGATTAGCCCTTGACTTCTTCACTGATAAAACAGGAAAATAGAAAAATGCTTTTCAGAGAGTTAGAGAGTTGTAGAAAAGTGATCAGAGACTCCTTTGTGTGTATGTGTGTGTGTGTGTGTGTGTGTGTGTGTGTGTGTGTGTGTGTGTGTGTGTGTTTTGAGACAGGGTCTCTCTGTGTAGCCTTGGCTGTCCTGGACTCACTTTTGTAGACCAGGCTGGCCTTGAACTCACATTGATCCACCTGCCTCTGCCTCCCATGCCTGGCTGAAACTCCTTTTTTATTCAAGTCAAATGGAGATAGATTTGTAGATGAGAACAAGAACAGTGGGCCGGCGAGAGGCCTCGGGGAATAAAGAAGCTTGGAGGAATGAGCCAATTCTTGCAAGTTGTCTTAAGACCTCCACAAAGACATAGACACACAGACACAGATACATGTAAAAAACTGAAAAGAAAACATGAAGAGAAGAAAGATACATGGTCTTGTCCTAACCTGCATAATGCCTTTGCATTGGGGACAATCACACTTAACCTTGAACCCTCAGCACACAGCCTAGGACCCAATAGCTGGGCATCCGGGGAACTGTGGTTATAAACCCAGACTGGGGCCAGACCAACTAGCCTTGAATCTTAGCTCTGCCTTTAACTAAATGTGTAATACTTACTGTCTGTGTACACTCTGGTAACTTAGCCCTTTGGTTTTTCTGCCTTAGAATTTTTTTATCTGCAAAATAGGAATTATAAATATATCTCTCAGAGGGCTATGGAGAGGGTTACAAATAAAATACTAAATGTTGGCTATTATACCTAGCTGTTATTATCTCCCCCTTTGTTTCTGATCAGGAAAAGTGAGACATGGCTTAATTTGTTCTTCGGTCTAGCTGAAGAGCCAACAGCCACTCCAATTGTCTTATCTCTCCCAAACTGGGTGTTCATTGCCTGTTTAAAAAAATATTTATTTTTGTGCTTTGCTTTTGTTTTGTTGTGTGTGTGTGTGTGTCTGTACACACACAAGGGCAGGTACCCTCAGAGTCCTCAAGAGGCATTTGTCAGCTGCCTGACATGGATTCTAGGAACCAGTTTCAAGTCTGCTGCAGGAACAGAAAGTGCTCTAAATCACTAAGTGACCCCCTAGCCCCTTACATCTTATTTTTAAGGCATTCATTCCCACACAGAGTACCACTAGGATTCTATTTTCTGTTCTCCTGGGAACCTACATATTTGCAAGATCCACTAGTGTTCATTTGTTCAGCGGCCAATAGTATGCAAGTACATTCGCATTTCTGATTTACAGTTGGATAATTTCCCATCTGGATTGCCTTCAGTTTCTGCAGACTCAAATGAAGGTCAGTTAAGCACACAGGGATCTTGGCATCTAGAATCACGGCAGAGAAGGGGAAGCCAGAAATGGGAATTAGTGATAGAAGTTATAGGTAAGAGGGCACAGTCAAATCCATATGGCAGCCAATGTGTGTGTGTGTCAAATCCATATGGCAGCCAATGTGTGTGTGTGTGTGTGTGTGTGTGTGTGTGTGTGTGTGTGTAGCCGCCTGTAGTTACCATGGCACACAGATCATGTTTCATCTCTCTGCCAAGAAGCAAACAAAACAACAACCGCCCCCAACCCAATAACCCAGAGAAACTCACCAATCACTTGGCCCCCATGAAAATATTATTTTGATTGCATCCTTTGTTTATGTCAGTGATTTTTCATATCATTTGTCTGTTTCCACAAAGTTTCCCAGCAAAGCCAGCAATGCACCACGAGTCTGACTTCTAATGATTTCTCTAACAACCTCCCTGAACTTCCCCCTCCATGGGAGTCTGTGTTGATGCCAGGAAGAAACGAGAAAAAAAGAGATGGTTTTGTCTTAGCAGCAAAGAAGGTTTTCAGATCGTTTTAGACAGACCAGTAAAGTCTACATACAAGCTGGGTAAGGCTGCTGGACACACCCTGTCTCCATTTATATTCATTGATGACTGGTGTTTCTTCCTGAGGAGAGCCCTAAAGATGAGCAAGCTTTTAAACGACCAAAATACTTATATTAGCTGTCAATGGCTTTTATCATCAAAAGGCAAAAATTGAGCATGAAAGTGCTTTTCACAAGGATTCCCCAAAGAGAGGGTACCAGCCATGAGTTTTGCTGAATATACAATATAAAAATCTGGATGCATAGAATTCTTACACTCTACAGAGCAAGACTATCATTATTAGTGTTCATGGCTTTGTCAACCAGTTATCGCTCTCAATAACTATAACAAAGGACTTTTAATACAAAGTGGGGCGTGTGTTTATTTTATGAACTTGCTCAGACACATTAGCTGGCAAGCCATCCCATCACAGGCTAGTGAACTGAGTCCTATATTATGACCTTTAAATAGCATGTTCCAAACAAAGAGGCATCATTCAGGTGCAGCAAAGGCAAATGAACGTAGTGACAGCAGACCTCAAAGAAGAGAAACCAGAATAAAGTGGTCATCACTACTAGTTTGGAGCCGCTATTTCTCCCAGGAAGCCACCACCTATACATTCAGTTTAATGTCTTATTTTGAAAAAGTGGAAGGTACAGGCCATTAAATTTTAATTTATAACTCACTCCCATGTGGATTTCCATTGTTCCCTATAAAAAATGAGCACTGAAAAGCACAGGTCATACGTACCATTTCCACAACATGGGTGAGCAGATCGGAGTTTAAAGGGAAGAGCCTCAGTGATTATCTGATAAGAGTTTTAAAACCACCTTTGAATTTTATTCAAAAGTAGCTTCATTCTGTCAAGTTCTAGAAAAATAACTGAAGAGAGTAGATACCAAATAAATATGATCCATTGTGATTTTTGTTGATTTTATAGTGGAAAAAAATAAGACGATGATTGGATTTTAATTCAATCTCCATCATTATATTGGTCTAGAAAGTACAATGACTATTTGATTTTCTGCTTATTAAAGAATTATCTGGAACCATATTCCTTGTCCAACTTATTTTTGTTTCTCCCGTGTCCAGCCTTTACTTCCATCATAACGGTCCCTTAGGATCCATGGCATAGAATTAAACAGACCCATGGTTAAATCTGAAAAGAAGCATTGATTTTTACAAGGCCTGGTCTAATCCCTGCCCTGTAGCATACCAGGAATTCAACCTGTGACTAAGTTTTGATTCTGTCCAGATCATGGATGTAATGATCGAATGTGGTTCCCTTCAAGCGGATAAATGTCCTGGTATGCAACAAGTCTCAGCTATGTGTCCTCGAAGGCTAAACAAGTGGCACTTTTCATATATGTCTTCACAGCCAAGGTAAAACTGTTCCAATTAGACTCTCAGATAAATCAGATAAAGCGCTTTCTAGCTGAAAACTCTTTGGTCTATTTTGGGCACTAGCTCAGTAGGGTATTTATGCTTCTAAATACCTTTGGGGAAAATGTCACCAGAGGATAGAATATCTCCCACCCATGTAACGCTGTCTTTCTTCTATCTGTGGTGCTGTGGGCAGATGCCAGTTCTTGAGCACCTCAGCTGCCTGCTCTAACAGTAAACCACACCCTCTGCGAACAGCGCCTTTTAAAAAACGTCGGAGCAACGCTCAAGATAGTATTGTTTACAGTGATCATGCTGAAGGACGTTTGTTCGTAATTTAGAGAGACTGGGCAATGAGAAAGGCTTGACTTAGAAACAGGATGGAAACGACACCCCCCCCCCCAGCAAGTGTCAACAAATACAGCAACCGAATTGGTGTCTTTGTTACCTTCCACAGAGATCTACATAACTACCTGAGAACCAACATACTTTGTTTTTAAGAAAAAAAATAATAATAATAATACTGCTTTTCAAAGGCATGTTTAACGGCAGAATATTTAAAAACCAAAAGATAATACTGACACTTGACATACGCGTATTATATTTTCATCTCCGGGAGGGATAAGATCAAGCCTATACTGAAGTTCATTTTCTTTTGCTTCCTCTGATCCTTTTCTTGGTATTTCAGCGGGCATATCCTGTGGCGGATGCAGCAAGTGCTAGGCTCGGTGCTTACTCAACAATTTGGAGCATCAGGTCGAAGTGTCTAAGGACCAATTTGGACCTGGATTTGGCAGCAATGAAACAGAATGCTGATTCCGGTGCCCACCTCAGCCCCGGTGAAGAGATGATGGGTCACCAGTGAAACCTGTGCCCCCCGAGCGACGTAGTCTCCCACAGTCAATCCCAGCTCCTCTTTTTCTCCGCGATGATGCACCAGTTGCCATGGTCGTTGCCGGAGCTCAGAACCTGCAGCTCCGCCACACTCTCCTGCAGCAGGCTGGACAGCTCGCCTTCCCGGAACACGTGGTAGTAGCGCATGAAGTCTCTGGAATCTGGGGCGTCTCGCTGCTCCTCTTCAAAGTTTAAGTCTTCTGGGTTGGAATCCATAGAGTCAAATGCAGAAACCCTCCTTAATATTTTTCTGGCAGAAGGATCACTGACGTTACCTTCAGCCACGCCATCCCTGGTATCAGTCACGTCCAGAAAATCGGCCTCCTGCTTCCCCCTGTCCCCTCCCCCCTTGTGTCTGCTTACGTTCTCTGACGTGCCTGGTGCCCGCACCCAGCCCAAGTGTCTTTGTGAAGATGTGTCCGCAAACACCTCATCTAAGTCCGTGCCTTTAATTGAAAACGGCTCCTGAGGATGAGGTTCTAAACTGGGGTGTCTGGAAGGCTGGCGGGACACGGCTCTATTGCCCCAACTCTCTGGGGTTTTCACTGGCCTGACTCTTTCAATTTGCTTCCTTAGGGTTGACTCATCCAAAGACCTGGAGAAAAACCAGGAGCGAAAAGATTTTCCAAAATTGTTATACAGTCCGTTCTCTTCCCTGCCTTCCTTCGCGATAGCTTCACAGCATGTCCCAGCCGCCGCAGGCCCACAGTCTATGCTGTGAGACCGCTTGGAATCGCATCTGCCCTTAGAACACACTGCGCAGCCGCACGCGGAGCCAGGGCCCTGGTAGCCTTGGTTCGTGGCATGCTCACACTGATGCCCCCAGGACTGGTGGGATTCTGAAAGCAGCCGAGAGCAGAGTGCCTTGTTCCACGGCACCAGCACGTCCTGCTTCTCGAAGCGTCGGCTCTTCTGTTCCATTGCCCAAACGTAAATCATCAGCTGGCCTCCGGGAGCCAAGATCCTGGCCATTTCCTTTATTGCTCTAATTCTTCTTTGTTTTGTAGAAAAATGATGTATGACTTAAAAACAAAACAAAATAAAACTTAGATATCATTGTGTGTACATCATGTGCATAAACACGTACACACTTGGTGATGTTTCAATCCTGACCTAGATGGAGTCTTATCTCTATAATCTAGGGAAACACCATTCGTCTGGCTTTTACAGAGACACAGCATTTGGCTTGGGGAAATCCTACAGATTTTACATTTCTTCAATTCCCATAAAAACCCTAGAGATAGTGTGGGAGCTCTCTTTGGCCCCCAAACCTGTGGAATTTGATAAATGGACAAACAAGAATAACCAATGTGAGTTACTGAACATGAAAGAGACACAAAGTGAGGTAGTGTTCTCTGGTGGAGTCTATAAAATAATAATTTTTTAAAACTGAATAGCTGGTAGAAACAAAAAATGAGTACCATGAACCATCAGTGTTAGTAATATTAATAAAATTAATATGGTATAGAAAGGGGTTAAATATTATTTTTAGTTATGTAGTACAAAGAGAAGCTCTTTAAACACAAGTCAAAATGCCCACTTAGCATTTCTTAAAGATAATACATAATTATGTGTGCTTTAAAAAAAAATAGACTTATAGGTTATCAGTTTACTCTTAATCCCTGCAAAGTCAAAGGAAGATTTGAGTATTCTCTAAATAGAATCCATCTTTTACTCACATGCATGTGCGTTATTGTGGGTGCATGTTATTATTAGTAATGATTACTATCTGTGTTAGGTAAGTAAGGAACGAGGGACCCTGAGCATGGTAGCAGACACTCTACCACTGAACTGCACCCCAAAAATATGTGTAGAAAGTGCTAGTCTGTTAGGTCCTGGAGGGCTTTAACCACAGCACCGGTCTAAGAGGAACCAATCTTAGTCTTTGAAACAGGAGCCTCTACATAGATCAGGGAGGAGACTGGTTCCAAGCACAGTGGAGAGGCTTTCGCTCGGGGGCAGGCAGCGCTGGCAGAGAGCAGCTGAAACCATCTTTTTATTGCTCATGTCATTTAGCTGCCAGTGGTGATTTTAAACTAGTGGTAGAAAGTTTTCAGACGGAGATCACTCAATAGTACAATTTGTGTTGTGTTCTGTCTTTTCATTTATTTATTTAACACACACACACACACACACGGTTGTGTCTATACACCGCTTTTGTACAGTGGCCAGAACAGGGCATTGGATCCCTTGAACGGGAGTTACAGAGAGTTGTGAGCCCCCGGGCAGTGTCCACAGAGACTGCAGACCAGCGTTTCTGGGGATCATGACAGTTCAGTGCATTGGCCTTGTAAAGCCCGAAGAAGGGCCAGGGGAACACACCAAAACAAGACTGATCACATACAACAAGCATCTCTTTGTAACAGACTAATACGTCTCCAGTGTTCTGGGACTTTCCTGGGATTCCAAGGGTGTTTTATTATGTAAGAAACAAGGTCTTTGTTCATTATTGATACATACAGAATAGTTTGTTTTTAATTATAATTTTATGCAGGAGAGTGATGCCTATGTTCTAAATATGTATTTAACAGGTAGTAGGTAAAAACTCTTAAAGCAAGTGTATTTTTTAAATTTTTTAAAGATTTATTTATTATTTATTCAATATTCTGCCTAGATGTGAGCCAACAGGACAGAACAGGGTACCAGATCTCATTATAGATGGCTATGAGCCACCATGTGGTTGCTGGGAATTGAACCCAGGCCCTTTGGAAGAACAGCCAGTGCTTTTCACTTCTGAGCCTTGTCTTCAGCCCTAATTTTTATTTATGTATGTATCTGTGTCTGTCTGAGCAAACGCCGCATGCATGTAGATGCCTATGGAGGCTAAAGAGGGTGTTGGATCTTATGGCCGTGGGGTGGGCTGCTGTGACCCACCCAACCTGGGTTCTGGAAGCCCAACCCAAGTGCTCTACAAGAGCAGCAAGTGCTCGTAAGAGCTGAACCATCTCTCCATCCTCAAGCCAAATGTTTTGGAGGAAAAAGAAGCTTACGGAAGATTTCCTCACACATGTCAACCATGCTATATATACACACATATTCATGTTCTGCTAGGGAGCACCATGAGTATTAGTCACCACAGTGAGATCTATCTGTCACTGCTGAGAAGCTATGTTGAAAATTTAAAAATTAAAAGAATATTCTTGCTTGTGAGTCATAACCATAACTTAAATACAAAAATAGTATCTCACGTATATATATACTCCATATATGAACTTAGGGCAATTTTCCCGTGGAGAGGCTAAAAAATAACTCAAATCCAACATTTGGATTACAGAACCAAATGGTGACAGCAGATTTCCGCTAACACCCTGTCATAGCTTATATTTTATGACTTACTGTTCTAAAACTTTCCAAGTGCGTGGGTCTTACTAAGCACTCCGAACTTATGGGTGTAGCAAAAAGCAGCTTTTAAAAAACACTACTATAACTGGCATTTGGAGCTTAGATGATTCCTTTTGTGGGGGAGCCACTCACGAGATGACAACAGCACACATATGCCTTTCCACTTGTGATACCCTAAAACCATTGACGGACCCTGCTCTGTGTTCGTTGGAGGATGGGGGTTGGGAGTCATAGAGACCCACTTCAGGAAAGCTCTGCTGTAAAGTGGGCAGTCAATTTACACCAACTTATGTTGCTAGATTATTCTAGACTGTTTGCCAAATGGCGCCAAGGGCAGGACATGTGTTCCTTCTTTGAGTCTGCCGGGGAAGCGTGATAAGTGTACAGCCAAGTATGATAGTTGTCTCTCTGTTACTAAGAGACTCCAATAAGCCAGAAATTAAATAAGAAAAAAAAAGATATGTCTCTGTGTCAAGACAAGCAAGAAATGCCAAAATATGCAATTCAAAATAGGGAATAAATACATATGAATGTAAGGGTGAGTCTTGAAATTTCTCATAATGTTATTTTAAATGTGAAATATAATTGAAAATGTTACCTTATAGCTATAGTTCCTAAAAATATTGCCTTTTCCACTTAAATGGGGGCAATTTTGCTTGGCATATTCATTTTGAGTGAACACATCTCTATGTACTCTACGCTGACTTCAAACTTCTGCCTCAGCCTGCACAGGACTGGGATCATAGCTATGCGCCACTGTGTCCATCAGGAGAGCATTTTCCATGAAAGGATAGTAACAGAATATGCTAGTACTATCGGCTACTAGAACAGAATGCCAAAGACTAGGTAAATTATAAATGAGAGAAATTTGTTTGGTTCATGTTTCCAGAGGATAGTAATTCCCAAAACCAATGGGTCAGCATGGGTGAAGGCCTTCTGGCTTTGTCCTAATATGGCTTAGGAGACACATGACAAAGCATCAGGTGAGGGGGGCAGAGAGGGGAACCTGACAGCTCATTGCTATGCAGATATTTCCTCAAAATTGAAAACTTCTTCCTCCAGGGAGGTTCAGTATGAGATTCAGAAGACTAGAGGCTCGCAAAACTTACAAGACATATGAGCGCCCCCACAGAGACTTTACAGAGAGTAAGTAATTGCTGTGGTAAGGAGACTCCTCAGTGGGGTTGCCGGCACATTGTGACACTTACTCCTGAGTTATCATCTACGTTGGATGGACTTTTTCAGTGGTAGGTTGCCTTTGAGCCACCAAGTAATTCTTCCTCCACGTTCCTGTCAGAAACCTGACAAAGCTTAGAAGAGTAGGTTGCCTCTCTGTTCTGTAGTAGATTCCCTCCCTATCTGGGGCTCCCCTCTCCCTAGAAAAAGTTATACAAATCTCTGAGGACTAAAGTCTTTTCACCAGATCAGGCCTCATACATTCTAGAGGGCCATGGCAGACTCTAGTGTAAGCTTTAGAAGGGACACCAGGGAGAGAGTAGCAGGCTCCATTTTCTGGGAAGTAAAGGCATATAACACTGAAGCTGAGAACAAAGAAGAATTCAAGCAGGGACACGGAGCATTTCTCAAGCAAGGCTAAGGCGTCAACACCCTGCTCTCCCTCACAGTAGCGTTGACATAGGAGCCCCGTGGACTAGAAAAATCAACATGAACAGCTTTCTGTTTAGGAGAGCAAAGACTCCGTTCTCTCTCTCAAACTCTCTTTAATTTCTTGTCCTGTAGGACGAAGGGGACCAAATAAAAATATTTTCCCACTAAAGATTCAGAGCCACAGCATGGTGGTGTTTAGGTCAAGAAGAATCCTTTGTTATGTCTGTGTCATTTCAACCAAGACTGTGTCCGCGGGAAGTGGGACCATTGGGAAATCACTAGGTTCAGGTGTGGGTCTGCATGATAGGATTAGTGCCATCTTATGAAGAAGCCAGAGAGCTTGATCTTTAGCTTCTCTCTCTGCCATATGGGCAATCAGAAACAAACAAACAAACTAAAACAAAACAAAAAAAGTGAAGGCAGTAGTCACATGCAAGCCCTCCTAAGGAGCCAACATGGCTGGTGCTTTGATGTAAGGAATAAAAGTCTGTTGCTTAAAGCACAGAGGTCCATGGTATTTTTGTTACAGCAGCCTGCACTGACTAATTCTTACAACAAAATGCAGCTAATAGTCTCAAGTGCAGAGAAGTAAGACAGCAGAGGGGAGGGCCCTGTGGCAAGCATATTTGTCATATTTTACTATACTATTCCTGACCATTTCCAAGGTTGTGACATCCAAGTCTGCATCTTCTCACTATGAACAGATACAGTTCCCATCAAAGGAGACCTAGGAAGCTCTCTTCTAGTTCAGGAAAGTGTGAATAGTATTACTATATATTTTTATCACAAACAGCAGTCAACTTTCATAAGATTATCTTGTTTTGGTAACGTTGGTTAAATCAAAAGGCTAATGTTTTTTTTTGTTTTTGTTTTTGTTTTTCCAAGACAGGGTTTCTATGTGCAGGCTTGGCTGTCTTGGACTGTCTTTGTAGACCAGGCCAGCCTCAAACTCAAAGAGACCCACCTGCCTCTGCCTCCCAAGTGCTGGGATTATAGTGTGCTACCATGCCTACCTCAAAAGCCTAATTTTTAAAAAATGTGTTGAATCAGGTAATTTGCTCTGCAAAAGATTTTTCCATGGTAAAGAACTTATCAGAGGGGTCCTTTTGTTTTTATATTTGCACTTTAGAGACAAAGTTCTACTAGGTAGTCTTGGATGTCCTAAACCAGATTGGCCTGAGCTCACAGAGACCCACCTGCATCTGTCTCCCAAATGCTGAGAATAAAGGCGTATACCGCCATGCCTGGTGAGAGGGTTCCTTTAATATGGGGCTCCCTAGCACATTTAAGTACAACCAACACATTGGAGGCGAAGAGTACTGAGGGAAAGGAGACAAGGCTCTTATACTTGTGCGTGTTTCGGTCATGGATTTGCTTTTTAGTTTGTTTGCTTTTGGCATCGAGTTTACTGGTGAGACTTGTGAAACGTGAAGGAAAACATTCCCTAGACTTTATCAACAACTTCTAGAATTAGGAACAGAAAGACATGATAGAACAATGCAATCTCGGGCTAGGTAGGGCCTGTCTTTTCCAGGAACTTCCATACCAGTGACTGGCTTGCTTGTCCAGGGGGAAGTTCATTACATTAGTTCTAGAATTTTCTGTTAGCAAGGGCACTGTTGTGACCTGTTTTTTTAGGCACATGACACTTGAAAAGTCTGCTTTGTGTCAGGAGAATCTGGCCTGATGGCAATAGAGAAAAGTATATTTTCAATGAATAAGAGTCCTAACACTCTTCTCGCACATAGTAAAACATATGGGAACAAGTCATCAAAGACAGTACAACAATAGCTTGAAGGTTTAAAGCTGAACAAGCGTATATGTCATAAATATATTAGCCAAGAGTCAAATAAGTCACATAGTAAAGTATATATATCTTAGAAGTAGACAAAATGCATTGAGTAGACCCCTACACAGAGTGGGCATTGAATTAGTCACATGAGTGGCCTGACTCTGGTTTTTCATTTCAAAGTGTGATGTGGCCTGGCTGTCTTACCTCCTATGGAGATGATAGCATCGAAGCCCTGGTCCCTAAAGGGGAGGTTAAGGTTGTCACATACCATGACTTCACACCCTCTATTCCGGGCAATCTCTACCAGAGGCCCACAGTAGTCACAGCCCAGGGTATGTACTCGGCTATTCACTTTAAGGTACTTTCCAGTTCCACAACCTGTAAGAGAAAAACCTGGGTTACGTGCTGTCCTTACTGGAAACACAAGTTAATTTGTCCTATAATGGCTAAATACATTTTATATTAAATGACCAAGACACAACATTTCAGAGACATTCTTACGTAGTTACATACAGAAGAGAGGAATGTCAGGGTACGGAAAAAAATAAGTATAGAATATTCACAGGGACAGTGTTCATGTGGCTCAGCACATCAGTATCATTGAGTCCATAGGAAATAAAAGTACCAATGTCTAGAAACCCAGGCTGACAGGGAGGGGCCGGTATCTTTAGTTTGATGCACGCATTTCACCTTGCGTGTGCACGCTGTGTCAAATGTCTGCTCCAATGGGTCTTTATAAATTTCTGACTGCGTTAAACCAACTACTGCTGACAACTTTTCAAGGCCTAAAAATAGAATAATCTCTACAATGAAATATGCTTTTAAGATATGAGCGTGGCTGAAAAAGAACCTTTTCTTTTCGTGCACTATCAGGTTAACGGCAGGTGCAAGGCATCTCTGTTAGGTCAGTCTACAGCTCTAACAAAGAGTCTGAAGACTGAGATGAATTAACTCTCATAGCACAACAGAGGGCAACATGAATGACTAATTGTCTTGAAAGAAATACCTTCTATCATCTAGCACCTGCCATCAACTTCTGTTTTGAGATTGGGTCTCACTGTATTTCCCAGCCTGTGCTCAAGTGAGTTTTCCCAGCTCAGTCTTCCAAGAAGCTGGCTAGGCACATGAGACTGCACCCGGCTCCTTGTATGGTCTTCAGTCTCAAATATGGAATTCCCAGAGGTCCTTCCCAGAGCTGTGTGAAGAAATCAAGTGATCCGATTTGGTATCTACTGGTATTTCATACTTAGAAATTTTTCTGGGACACAAAAACATCCGCCACCATTTAAATGTAGACGTTGCCACTTCTGAATAATCACTCCGGGACAGTCTTTAATAATTCCCCCTTAATATGCTCTTTTTAAAATGATGAGGCAAGAGGGGCAAAGTGAGGGCTCCCTGGTGCTGGCTGTGACAGTGGAGGGGAGGTGGATGAAAAATAAGCTTTCCAATGTTATTATTTCAATAACAGAGGTAAGATATTCATTCTAGAGCTCACAGCTGCTGTTTCTAGCGCTTATGGTTGAGAAGCATCTGCTATTTGAAGACAGCCACAGGGAAAAGATATACCACACTGTATTTCAAAGTCGAAGTCCTGTCGGTGTCAAAGATGATAGCCCTGTCTTAATAAGTATCTTGAAATTTTATTCCTTCTTTTTTTTGGCTTGAAAGCTATGTTTAGCATATACATACAAGTAAAATTATACATCCTGAGCAGGGTTTAATTTTATATCTAGGGATATACCACACATACCCATTCTCCGTCTGTCTGTCTCTTCGTCTCTCTTGATGTCTCTCTCTCAACTCATGAGTCATGAGAAAACTATCAGAACTAATGTGACATGTATGAAAGTTTCTGAAAAGTACAGAGAACTGACAAATTTTCAACTGGTGTTACTAAGAAACAATGAAATTTCAGGTACAGTTTTTTGGGGGTAGGGGTGGGGGTGGTAAATAATATTTCCTTATTGATCTTTGAGTTTGAGCTGTCATCAACCTGGATTGTTGGTGAGTTTATTATTCATTATTTACATGATATACTTTTTGGTGAAATATGTGTTTTGAAGCTACCTGCCTTAGATTTTCGATGGGCTTTTATTGAGAACCTTTGGATTTAGAAATAATAGGCCATTTAAATACATTTTTAAAAACCAAGCAACCAAACAAACAACCAAACAAAACTACGTTTAGAGAAAAGAATGTGGGGGAGGATCTCTTCACATATTCTGGTGAGAGCATGTTTATAAATCATGACAAATGGGGTGGCTATCCAGAGAGCCTTTGATAACAAAGAGGCTCAGGGGTTTTCTCTTAGTGCTCAGCTCTCTAATGTTCTTAACCCAGCCTATGTTCATTTCTTTTTGTTGTTGTTTTGTTCTGTTTTTTTGTGTTTTTTTTTTTTTTTGTTTTGTTTTGTTTTTTTTTTTTTTTTTGAGACAGGGTTTCTCTGTGTAGGCGTGGCTGTCCTGGACTCACTTTCTAGACCAGGTTGGCCTTGAATTTAGAGAGAATAGAGACGTGCCCGCCTCTGCCTCCCTGAGTGCTGGGATTAGAGGTGAGCACTATCACGCCTGGCTCCTATGTTCGTTTCTAAGGACATCACTTTGGACCGAGCCTCCACATACTATGTGGCTGCTCCTTTCTAACTGCACACCCTGAGATGCTTGCAAGACGTTCCTATAACTGGGAAGTGAAGTCCATGACCAACCCAGGTTTTCCCACGATCTCAGGTGTATCCTGGACATTCATGATAGCACAGCAAACTCCAGTCCATAACAGTCACGTTCCTTTGAAAATCTCATCACTAACTATGCACAGCACAGAAGAGAGAGTGGAGCATGTCTGAATGCTCACATTCTTCTCAGCTTTGTACTCTGTCTCACAAATCGTCCACAGAAGATAACAGAGCATCAAAGTTGTTTGGCTCATGATGGGTGCATGTTTGCTAAAAATAACAAAAATGAGTATTTTTCTAATGTTTTGGGGGGGGACTATTCTTTTTGTATGTGGAATTGAATCCAGGACCCCATCATGTTAGACAGGGTTGGCTACATTGCCTGCCCAGAAACAACAGCATTTAAAAAATTTGTTCTTGCTGGGTGTGGTGGTGCACGCCTTTAATCCCAGCACTTGGGAGGCAGAGGCAGGTGGATCTCAGTGAGTTTGAGGCCAGCTTGATCTACAAAGAGAGTCCAGGACAGACAAGGCTACACAGAGAAACCCTGTCTCGAAGGAAAAAAAATATTTTTTTGTTAATATTTCACTCAAAAGAGTCCTTTTTCTATATTTTTTTCCTTGAATGAGACAAATACTATGCAAATTTTAAATTAATTTCTATTTTTCAAAATTAATGTCTTGAGTCCAGAGTTGAGATCTGTCATTGGTCAAGCATAGTGCTGGCCATATGGGGATGGTGTATTGTATCAAATGAGGGAGCGCTCATTAGAGAGTTAATGCCAATGAAAGATGGCCAATGACACTGAGAAGGCTGACAGTAAAAGAGGAGTCTTAATTATTGAATGATTTATTTGTTCTATCATGTACACAAAAATATTTTAGTGCTATTAGGGCCAGCATTTGTGGAGTTCATTCTGAGCAGATTCTTGCTGAGAAAGAATCCAGCTCTGGTCTTTCTCCTCCTCCATGAGCCCACGCAGGTAACAACTTCAGTCCACACACTTCCCTCCATGCAGCATGCAAGAGACATAAAGCGGACCAGCCCATCCTGGGTGAGCGGCCGTGGCCATGGGGGTCAGGCATAGTGTTTCCAGCGTATGTGCCAGTGTTCCTGCTGTCAAATCACAGAAGGTCTTGTCATTTATGCCGTTTTCCATGTTCCTTTCAGGTTTCTGCTTGGTATGGTATCAGACACCTGGAATCTCAGCTGAGGCAGGAGGCTGGCCACCGTGGGCTATATAATGAGGGAATCCTTCATCCAAGCTCTGTGCTGGATGTTGTAAACATGAGTTGATAAGGATCTCTGCTGGATGTTGTAAACTGATTTGATGACATTTGCTATCATCTTGCCTCTTCTGTCTAGGTACTACTTGCTATTTTTCCTTGTACTTTTGCCTGCCACAGACTTAATAACCCACCCACTAAGCCATAAGTACGGCTATCATAGGTATTTCTCTGGACCATAGAAAGCAAGGCGTGTGAAAGCAGCTTTTCTCTGTCTTCTTCAATTCTGCAGTAAAAGCATCCATTTTCTTTCTTCCTGGCAGGTGTGTGTGTGTGTGTGTGTGTGTGTGTGTGTGTGTGTGTGTGTGTGTGTGTGTGTGTGTGTGTGTGTGTAAAAGAAAGGTTTCGAGTGAGATAAATTCTTTACATTCCAACAACTTGATTAATTTTAATTTTTATTAGGATATATCATACAAAGTGATGCTTTTCATGGTGTTTTCATTCAGATACACCATACATTTTGCCCATATTATCTTAACCATTAGCTGAAGAATTAGCTATTCCCATGGGGAAAAAAATTAAAATAGAAGATGAGTCATGGCTTTCTAATTAAAATTTTTAATTTAGATTTACAGAGCCCAGTGCACTCAGAGATCTACAGATAACAGCAGCCAGGCATCAGAAAAAAACAGATCACCCTAAAATTATAGGTATTTCAGTGCCTGCTTTGCTGATACAGCTTCTTCAAGGATCCTATAAAAGCCTTGTGCCTACAGTGTCTAGCTAGGAAGCCTGGTCCTGGAGAAAGTGCCCAGCTTTCAATTTTCTGCCTTGTTAGTAACGCAGCTCTTCCTTCCCCAAGCAGCCTTCTCATCTATTGGCTAAAGCCAGCATAATGGAAGAGTCCTTTTCTGGTTAGGATAGCATTATTTCTTCTTGCATTTCAGTTTTACTCTAAAATATGCCCTTGATGGTTCTCATCAAAGCATTACTGTTTACTGATTTGTCTAAATACATAAATATCATATATGATTCAAAGAATCCAAAAAAAGGCAAAACATATTTACTACAGATATAGTTCGTGATTTGTACAGAGGGATTCAAAGAGATTCATTTTATAATTTATGGTACCATAACACAGGGGAAAAAATTGCCTGGTAATGTGGTGCCATTATCCTGCATACTATGCAGAACTTAATCCTGGGCAACTCACGTAGATGAATATGCAATGTATTGAAAGTGACAAAGGCTGGAAGTGAGATTGTATGTGGTACAACCATCCACATAATTTGCAAAGGGAAATCCATCCAAATGCATCCCGAGGCACAAGGCTCTTCCAGGCACATGAAATGGCTCATGATTGCACAGCGAGCTGGTCGGAGGGGCTTTCCCTAGCGTGGGTTCCTCCGTGTCCAGAGACTGGCTGTGCTGGAGGGGCTTCCTTCACTGTGCATCCTTCCATGGCTGTGTACCTAAACCCCAGTGGGTGGATTATCTTCCAAAATCTTTGAAGGGACATCTGAATTCTCCAACTCCATGCAATCGTTTGTTTATATCTTTTCATCATCTGCTTTCGGGCCTGTTTCGGGCTCAACTTTTTTAGGTCTCACAGCACGTTGAGATCATGTGACTTTTGTCTTTCTTAGTCTGGTTTATTTCACTAACGCATGAGTTTTCTGTGTTCATACACACTGTCACAAATTATAGGGTCTGGGGTTTTATATTAATTTTAGAAACATTCAGTAAAGTAAGAAAAACATTTCTTTCCTATTCTGGCTGTGGACAGGGGTCACACAGGGGTCATTTTAGTATATCTTTTTTTTTTTTTTTTTTTGGTATTTTGAGACAAGGTTTTTCTGTGTAGCTTTGGCTGTCCTGGACTCGCTTTGTAGACCAGGCTGGCCTTGAACTCACAGAGATCCACCTGCCTCTGCCTCCCGAGTGCTGGGATTAAAGGTGTGCACCACCATGCCCGGCCAGCATATTCCTTTTGTATCTCAACAGTTTGTCTTGAACTTTCACCAGCATACCTTCACTGTGCATGTGACTTTCTATTAGAAACATTGAAGATATTTTATTACTTAGCTTGCTTTTCAGTCTTTAGACTTTATATATTTACCTAGATATCTTAACATTTTTCTTAACATTTTTCTAAATGCTTATAGGATCAAAGTTCGCAATAGCATTTTATGTACATTACTGACTTATCCGTATCAGCTGTTCGTCTGTCTGATAAACTTTATTCACATCCCTAAACCTAGCATTTACACCCCTTGCATAGCCATTCTGGCATGTGCACCTGAAAGCAACAACAACAATAACAAAAGACTGAGTTGTTATGGCTCTCATATGGTTGTCAGGGAAGAAAATCAAAAGGGAGCAATTGGTTTTGGGTGCTTCAAATGAGCTGCCAGGCCCCGCTGAGCCATGCAAGTATCCTGAACTTTTGAACCAAACTGTCTGGTACCCACCCAGGCTCATGCCGACCTCGTGATCTAGTGCCAACTGCAATTTTCTCAGATGAAACCTGCCAGCTTTGCACAAGTTTATAAAACCACCGCTCCCCGTCTCCCACTAAACCGCCCAGAGACAGACCGTGCCTAATTCATTTCCTGTAAACTCCTATGGCATCAGTCACAAGCCCTGGCAAACAGAGCTATAATGAGCAACTTCCTCCTGGCTTTAATAACACCAGTGATCCTTTTGTAAAAACCTCAGAGTGCACTCTCACAGCTACTGGAATTTGGTGTCTCCCATATTGCTATCGTAGCAAAGCCCATATAAGCAAATTCCCCTCTGCTCTTGACTAAGTAGACTCTGTGTCAGCTAACACTACATATAAGTTTCTTTCTCACTGTTTATTTCATGCATAAGTTTTTGCAATTTTTGTGTGTTTTGACGTTTAAAAAAAAACACACCCCTCCTCCCTGAAACCTTCCTGTGCTCCCTGATATTAGGCGGCAGTTGACAGAATATGGGAGACAATGTTTTGTTCAAACATGAGCATAATGTACTGTCTGACAGCTCAGTGTCAACAAGTCAGAAATATACAGTGAAGAAGAAACCCTTAAACAGCAATACAAAGAAACAAGGGAAACTGACAAAAATGTGTGCTCAATGCACGCACATCTGAACTTTTCCCAGATGTTTCCTCAGGACAGTGAGTTGGTGTTCAACCAGTTCAGTGCTGATGACACATTTAGAATGCAGCACAAATAATGACAATCAATTCAGTTCTTTTATAACTTTTTTGTTTAAAGCTCGGACTAGAGAGGCATTTAGATGTAAAGGCCTTTTGTCTCAGGGCTATTTTAAAAACAGTTTTATTGTCCTTGAATCGTTTCATTTTCTTACACTTACACCTTTGCTTTATTTTGGAATTTATTTTGGCATACGATGTAAGGAAAGCACCATCTTGTTACATTGGTTGCTATCCCAAACCTCCTTAGTGGAGCGACCCTTTCTTCCCCACCCACATGAAAGTCCTGTGCTTTGAATGGATGGTGCACAGTAGGAGCTGTGAACTCATTGCCTCCTGTGAAATCAGATACCTTTCCTCCTTTTGTGGTAGTGGTATAGCACGCGTGCTGGCCCTGAATCACATCCTCAACCCCAGGGAACCATACTCATTAAAACAAAACAGACAGCTAGAGATAGCTTTCAGACCCCAACGGCAGCCTGGTACGTTCCTTCCTTTTCTCAAACTCTGCACTGCTATAGCCTCTGCCATACGCTCTGCACACACATCAGTTATTCTTGTCAGTACTGAGTGTGATGTCAACTTGGACTAAGAGTGAGTAACTCTAGACTCATGGTTCTTCTCGGCACAGCAAGCTTGGGATTCCTGGAAAGCAGTTAGTGGGAAGTGGGAATCCAAACACACCTCAAACCTTAATATTAAACTAAGTGTGTTTTACTACTTCTCAACTCAAAAAAGAGGCTGAGCCAAAGTTCTCCAGAAAAGTCAGTGGTTATGGAAGTAACCACCTAATTAAAGAGATGCCCTCATAATTGGATGCCTACAAGTAAGGGGAGAGACCCGTCAGAGTAATGAAATGGTGTAAGACCAGATTCATAATCTCATGGGTCTGGCTCCTTTACCAGAAGTAGATGGAACCCCTCAAGATAACCGAAGTATGCAAAAACATATTTCACAAACGTGAAAGGCTCTAATTTGAAAACTGCTAATGTTGCATCATTTTCACCCTTATTTTATTCCTTCTGTGATGGGTTGGTTTTGATGGAGGCTGTGCATACAGGCCTGAAATGGATCATTGCTTTTTCTGAATATACATAGGAAGATGTTTTCTGCTTGGAGACTTTGATGGTATGGGTTTTTTTTTTTTCTATAAAGCGAATAGTCTAAAACTTCGGTTCTCAGTCTGTGGGCCACATATCCCACATATCAGATATCCTGCATCCATTACCATTCTTAACAGTAGAAAAATTACGGTTATGAAATAGCAGCAAAATAATTATATGCTTAGGGTGTCACTCAACACAGGGAGCTGATTAAAGGGTTGTAGAATTAGGAAGGTTGAGAACCCCTGTTCTAGAAACCTCTATGCTACTAGTACAACACCAGGCTTCTTATTAGAATGAAAATGAGATACAAATGAAGAGGACAGATGCAAACTGGGTACCCATCAGACCACACATGGCAAAACAAGAGTCTGTGTTACCAATGTCAGCGATGAGGCTGCCTGGCTTCTGGTCCTGCAGGAATTGGCGGACACGTGGCCAGGCTTTGCTTTGCAGGTCGCTGAAGTAGGGGGCGGTGCTCTGGTACACGTCATGCACATGCTGTTTCTCCAGCCGGGCAGCTTCAGGATCCATCCTGGGTACAGCAGGGCCGACACGAGGCAAGCAGGTAAGACCATGAGGCAGACCCAGCTAAGGGGCACATAGACTTTCTGATGTTGGAACCCGCAAAAGTTATGCCAGCCTTTGTGTGGTAGACCCTTGAGGTGTCCTGGCCCAGTGGTCTAACCTAATTGGCAAGGATAACAATTGAGGAATGACCCCTAAGCATGACCTCTGGCCTACACACACACACACACACACACACACACACACACACACACACACACACACGGGGACTGTATGAATTGTACCTTTTTAAAGTCCTTGGATTCTAATAATTTCTCTATGTCCATTGGTTCTTCTACTTGAATAAATAGCTCTTGACCTCTGCAAACAGATTTTCTGGCCCCTTAATGCCTTTTTGTTGTTGTTGTTGTTATAATAACCACTGAAGTCTCCATAGTTGAAGTGTACATCCAATCATGTTGCTTTCCAGCTTCAAACGTGTTTAGAGTTAGCCAGTGAAGGTCATCTGGCTCAGGAGATCATGCAGAAGAAAACACTTGATCTCTTGACACTGAAGTCAGAGACAGTTGGAAACTGTTATATGGTGCTGAGAACTGAACCTGGGTCCTCTGGTCTGGGTCCCTCTGATCTGACCTCAACTCATCTCAAGATTCATTTCTCACAGTCTTAACCTATAGTAACCAATTGCCTAAGGCCTCCCAGATGGGACACATTCCAGGTCAAACAGGAGTGGAATTTTACCTAGCATAGGGGTCCCTCTCTCCAAGAAGGAGAAGTGCCAGCAGAAAGGGTGAGGAAAGGACAAGAGCAGGTAATCAGGTCTGCTGCTGAGCACCTCCTCTTACTCTACTGTGCTATGAAATTGCAGAATACCCAAGAGAAGTGGCCAGGGGTTCAGAGAGTGGCTTTTTACCAATAAATATGAAAATATTTTCAATAACTTAGAAGATCATTTGGCTCCGTGGGCACTCCACAGATTTCTGTGTCTGTTGCATGCTGCACACAGTTCTATAATAGTTCTTTGGACATGCCTCCCTCACAAACTCTCTGGAGGGCTTGAGAGCAGGTGTTTGTCTCACTTAATGCCAAATCCTCAGCACCTGAGATGCAGAAGCTCCTTGACATCTGAGCAAAGTCCATAAAAAGTAATCCTTGGCTTGGTGAGGTTGTAATTGTCACCCTGGGGAGTATGGGAAGTGAGGGGACCCGATATCTGTAGTCATTCACATAGCAGTGTGACTAGGCCCACTGCCACCTCCACACTGGGAAAGAAGAAGACCTTGGGTATCTGCCATTTACTTCTTTGTAAAAAAACTAATAATAATAATAATAATAATAATAATAATAATAATAATAATACCACCTTTGTATTTGAAAAGAACCTTGTTGCCTGAAGGGATGACTCAGTGGTTAAGAGCACTGGCTGCTCTTCCAGAGGATACAGATTCGATTCCCAGTGCCATAGGATAGTTTCCAAATGCCTATGACTTCAGTGTCAAGAGACCAAATGTTGTCTTCTGGCCTCTATGGGCACCAAGCACATGTATGCCAAGACTTACATACATCCAAAAAACCCATACACAAAATTAATAAATACATAAAACATAAATGCATACATAAATAAATATATTTAAAGTATCCTGTGTGGCTAGGGAGATGGCTCAGTGGGTAAAGACCTTAGTAAGTTTGGTGACCTGAGTTTGAATTGCAAGAACCCGTGTGAAGCTGGGCACGTATCTGTTACTTGTGGCTTCGATGGTGACATGGGTGGGGGGGTGAAGACATGAGAATCCCTGGACATTCATGGGCTTTCCAACTAGCCTGGACTACATAGCATCAAGACAAATAAGGTAAGGACTGACATCTAGGTTATCCTCAGACCTCCACGTGTGTGCTGTGACCCTCGTGTGTGCTCACTCTCATATCCATCCATGCACACATATACAGATATCTCTGGAGAGAATTTTGAATTATGTGTGTTCGGCTTCTCATATGCTCACCCACCAGTGTTGGTATGCATGATTAATTCTTCCTCTTAGCCCTTCTCCCTCAAATGATGAAATAGTGAAGATATTATCCTCCCACAGTTAGGAGACAGCCTTCATCTCTAAGGATCTGCTCTGAGTCCTGAGAAAGATCCAAGCAAACTCCTGCTACAGGGTCAATCTAACTTTCGAGGTCTAATGAAACTTATCCTCAGGTTGATCCAGCTTCTACAGCACATACAGTTGGGGTTTACAAAGTATTTATACTGGCGTTAACCTTCCCATTGTAGGAATCCTTGAGTGAATAACATTCTAAGAGATTGTGTATTGTGTGACAAGAGCAGGGCCGTGGCAAGGACCTCAGGCCTAGAGGGAAATGGCACAACCTTCCTCCAGTCCATGTGTGGATGGTGACAGCGTGTGTAGAAAATGTCCACCATAGCGTCCTCCCTCTGGTAATTTATAGTTTGAAGATTGCTCCCCTACAGAGACCACTCCCACAGAGATCAGCTAAACCTGTCTCCTCCACAGTTTCCTTTTAACCTCTATTTAATAAGGCCTCCTCCTTGTTCAGCTGTATGCCATAACCCTGCCTCCATGTTCGATGACATATAATAAACATACTGAGCTTCCAGGATGCTGTGGTTTCTCCATACAAGAGCCCAGTCCATCCCAGCTATTTCTGCCTGTGTGTCTAGCTGCATTTTCTTCATCTCTTAACCATCCAACTCAAGTTTATCTCTACAGCCATGCAAAGACTGCACTCCACACAGGAGACACCTCCAAACTCTTCATATTTTTCTTCCCTTTGTTCCTTTGTTTGTTTACCCGTTTATGTGTATTTTGTGTGGTATGCAGGTATGCATGTATGTGTGTGTGTGTGTGTGTGTGTGTGTGTGTGTGTGTGTGTGTGTGTGTACACAGATGTAGAAGCCAGAGGTTGACGCTGGGTTATCTTCTTTGATCACTTTCCATCTTACATAATAAGGCAGGGTTTCTCACTAAACCCAGAGCTTGCTGACCTGGCTAGTCTAGCTAGCCAGCTTGCCCCAGGGATTCCTCATCTCTACCTCTCAAGCGCTGGGTCACATGCACATCCCCTCACATGTATGCTGGCATTTATATGGGTGCTGAGAAGCCGAACTCCTATGCTGCTTGCTTGTGCAGTATGTGCTTTACCCACTGAGCCATCTCCCCAGCCCCTGCTTACTTTTCTTTTATGTTAAAAAATCTCAATCTCAGCAATGTGTCTATTTGAATGCCACACCCCTTTTACAGAATCAGTCAGGCCATATATATTTTGGAGAAGCATAGAACAAATACAATAAGGCAAGACTTAAGTGGCAAATGACATTGACTGTATTCTTCCCAATGTGCATTCTTAAAAATGGCTCCAATTTTACCTCAAGGACATGGCCTACAAAATCTACTAAGCAGGCCTCATAGAAGCTGAAGCAACAAACATGGACCCTGTATGTGTTCAAGATATGTCCTTTGCAGAGACTTTGTGGTTATTAGCTTGGTGTTCACTGGGACTCCTAACAGTGAGAGTGGGTCATGTCTCTGAGTCTTTTGCTTGTGCTTGGGACCCTTTTCCTCCTACTGAGTTGTCTCATCCAGCCTTGAGATGAGGGCTTGTGACTAGTCTTACTGTAACTTGCTATGCCATGTTTGGTTGATATTCCATAGGAGACCTGCTCTTTTTTGAAGGGTACTGGAGGAGTGAATATGGGGGAAAGGGGAAGTAGGGGAAGGGACTGGGAGAAGTGGAGGGAGGGGAAACTGTGATCAGGATGTTTGAAAGAAGCTTTCTTTTTAAATAGCAAAAGATAAAATATCAAAGATTAAAAACAAGGGCTCCAATGTGAGCACAGAGTATATCTGAACAGCATCCCTGGAGAGCTTTCTCTGAATTCTCTCCCAAATTGCCTGGCTTCTACCAAAAACAAGTAACCTTGGAAACAGCTGTCTTTAAATGACTGAGCAGGGTGAATCCATTTGTTCTTACTGCATCACACACAAGGTTTAAATGCTGCAAAGTCAACTACTGATTGAGCATGTGACACTTTTGAATTTCTGTGGGTTTGAATTTCCTCTAGTAATTTCCATGGAAATTTCATGTATGCTGAATAAGCCAATTCCTCCTGAGCTTGGTAGCTGATTAAGCTAATAAGACTAGGGGAAAAACAGCACTGGATTCTAGGTGAAGCAAGGGACACGGAAATGATGTTAGCCAGGCTTCCTGTTCTGTGTGTCACCAAATTCCAGACCTGCACAATATTCCAGATCAAGAGGCTCAGTTGTCAACACCCTGTGTATGCATCTGTCCTTTGAGATGTAAATACCTACCAGCATGCTAAGAGTTTCAGAAAAAGACTCCTAGTTGGTTTGCAAAACCATCCATTTCTCAAAACCATTGGACCTACACTATCCTTTCTTTGTTTCTTTGCAGAGAATTCTATTCTACATAAAGTACTTGAGGAATGGTACTCCACTGACTTCCACTACAATGGAAGTCCCTAAAACGAAGAAAGTCTCTCCTGAGTACACACTTTCATCCTGCTGTTTCAGTGAACCTTGTGACTACAGACTTTGTAGAAGAATACAAAGTAGAGCTGTCATCACTGGTGGTCTGAGAGGTTGCTCTGCTGACTGGCCCGGGGTGAAAATTAGCCTAACAGGCAATAAAGTCACAGGTGGAGCTGGCTCAGCTTTGAGAATCTGGCATAAGCAAAGGACCAGGAGAATCACAGGAGCACGGGGGCCTCTGGGTTTTGGAGTCCAGTTTGAAGCATGCATACATAAATGAAACAGAGAGAGAGAGAGAGAGAGAGAGAGAGAGAGAGAGAGAGAGAGAGAGAGAGAGAACTGTTCTGCAAAATAAACGTAGCTGCAGTGTTGACACAGCATGAGAGACTGCTGCTTTTTAGAGGCTGTCTGGAAGGGGAGGGGCAGGGGAGGCATCTGACTCTCTGACCTAGTTCTAGCTCCTCTGTGGGGTCTGGACCATTGCCTCAGGGCCACCTGACTCCAAGACAACTGTTACTTGGCAGTGCTGGCCTGAGCGCTGAAGCTCTTCAGTTCCTCACCTGGAATTTCAAGAGCGTTCCAGTTTAGCCTTATGATAGTCTTCTCTCCAACCCCACCGTGTTTCTTGCAACTTGTCTTCCCTAAAACAGACAGAAGGGGGGGAGAGAAGGAAAGAGGGAAGAAAGAGAACACTCACGACAAGAAAGTAAGTGATTGTAAGGCTGAGGCGCAGTTTAAGCACCTTCCAAGTTAAAGCATGTTTGGGGAGCAAAGGCCCAAGCGACACTTCCTGGTGAGTCAGGAAAGAAGAGGAAGGTAGGAAGAACTCATAAGAAGCTACACGCTGTAACTCAGACTAACTTAGATTTTCTTCCAAATACAGTGGGAAGTGGCTTTACATTGGTGAGGTGGGAGGGTAACAGGACCATACTGCCTACCTTAAAAGATCATTCTAAGCCTACCAACCTTTACACAGAGCAGCTATTGTTTTGGTTTGCCATGCCCTTCTTCTGAGCATTTGCATTTTGCACTGCATGGATGGATTTGTGATGTAGCTGTAGATGCACATGTGGCCCACATCCATGGTCATACAAAGTCAATGGTCAGCGTGGGCAGGTGAGACAGGCTCACACGGGTCCTTCTGCAGCAATCTCCACGCAGTGCTAAACAGCAAGTGGCTTTGCCTCTGATGTCGGAGTTGGAAAGATGAAAAGGTCAAACTGTTGGCTCCATCTTTCCTGCCGTATGGAAAAGACTCATCTCCAAGGAGAGACAGTGAGGTCAGGTAAGGCAAGCAGAGCTGAGAGGGGAGATCTGGGTGGCAAGAAGTCTGTATTCTAGTCTCTGTGGCCTGGCCTCCTGTGGTCCCACAAGTTAACCTTAATCCCTTAGGGCAGAGTCAATGCCTCCTCAACTTAATCCAGTTGGGTTTCTGATCTTAACACCGTTGGCCCTCTCTAATCCAACAACTCCTGACACCAAGTGCTTTGGGGCTTTTGTAGTCTTTCATTTGTAGCCTTTATTTCTTCATATATATATATTTACTTATTTATTTATTATATATAGTGTTCTGCCCACATGTATGCCTGCAAACCAGAAGAGGGCACCAGGTCTCATTATAAATGGTTGTGAGTCACCATGTGGTTGCTGGGAATTGAACTCAGGACTTTTGGAAGATCAGGCAGTGCTCTTAACCTCTGAGCTATCTCTCTAGTAGCCCTTGAAACCTTTATTTCTTAGAGCATGAAAGAGAGAAGGGGAAATAATGGAAAGTTAACAGAGCAGGTGCCTGGCTGGGGACCAGCTAGGAGGACATTAATAATTCCTGCTCCTGGCAGCAGGGTCCTCATTAAGAAGTCACAAGTGTTTGGATTATCTCTTCAGCATGTGTGATTAAACACTTGATCTTCTGGAGTCAGGCAGAGCCACGTGGCTGTCTGCGGGTGTCAGTCATGATCAGAAGAGATGAGGGTTACTTCTGAGTGGAAAACCTAAAGCAGCATGTGGCTTGCCGGATCCCTTTTCCTTGTCTCTGCAAGGAGAGTTTTTATTAATTTTGCATATACAAAGGGATTGTCATGGGACAGCCCACGGTGTTTTTACAGTTTTCAGACAAAGAGCAATAAACCCGTGAAGGAATGCCAGAACAAAGGTAACAGCCCGGCATAAAGAATGAAGGCCAGCATTGTTACCAAGGGATATGGTTTGGAGGTGGGAGAGTGCTTGTGGAAGATAAGGGTTCCTTCAAAGACTTTGTTTATACAGATTTGTTAGAATACCGGTGAGTCTGTCCAGCCTTGGTAGGCAGAGGACATCCCTTCCAAAGCAACATTTATGTCATGTAGGAAAATATAGTCAAATGGCCTTTTCTAAAGTTACAGTGACTTCACTGTGAAAGAGACAACACACTAATTTGGATTATTTTGAGATGGTAAAATCCTAACTCCTTCAATCTACTCTATCTATCTATCTATCTATCTATCTATCTATCTATCTATCTCTGTGTGTGTCTCTATCTGTCTGTCTGTGTGTGTGTCTGTCTGCCCGTGTGTGTGTGTGTGTGTGTGTGTGTGTGTGTGTCTTTCCATATGTGTGTGTGTTTATATTGTAGAAAAACACTAACAAATACCAAATATGTCTGTATAGTTTTTATTCACTCTGTACACTATTTTCAAATGCCTCCCCTCCCACACCCAGCACGCGCACACATACACACACACACACACACACACACACACACACACACACACACACACACACACAGCTTCAATCTACTTTCTATCACATCTTAGTGCATCTTATACTATAGGAATTGGGCCAATTAGGTTTAATGCCTATGCACACCACTAAAACCCCTCACAGTATCTGAACTACTGTAAGAGCGGGGAGCTACTGACCTGAATCATCTTGTGATCACCGGGGATTACTCCTTGTCTTGGTAAGTCATGGCAGTTACTTCCCACAGAGAGGGACAGTTGTTTCCTACGATTCTCTCACCATGTAACAAAAATGAAAAGAGCAGGAGTGAAGTCAATGACCGCCATCCTTTGCCCTTCACAGGGCCCACCACTCAGTGTGAGTCTCTGAAGGGAGTCCAGGCCCTACAAGGAAAAACCACAAAGAGGCTATTTTACAACATAAGAATATCAAACCTTCTACTGCCAGGTTGACCCCTTGACCTAGTCATCAATCACTCAAGGAGATGAGACACCAAAGAAAAGCTAATATGTGGAATGTGCTGGAATTATCAGGATAGTTTATAAATCAGTTTTTAAGCCTTTGGTAAAGCAAGCAGTAGTTTTCCTCAAAATTATACGCCGGGAGAGTCATCCCAAACCCAGAGGTTTAGTTAAATGCATACTACTTTTCTCCTGCAGGAGATGGGGATGAATACAGACCCACAACTCGACATTGCAGAATAAGAGAGACCTTAGGGCATTTGGTCCTAAACAGGATGTCTTCATCAAACCCCTCCCCACAAGGTTAAGGGAACTCTGCAGAAGAGGAGGTGGAAAGATTGTAAGAGCCAGTGGGGATGGGAGATGCCAAGGAAACAGCACGGTCCAGACACAGCGGGGCTGATGCACATGTGATCACACAGGACTGGAGCATCAGTCTCTGGCCACAGCATCAGCTACTCCCCATCATTTTGACAGGTACTCCCAGGCAGCAGGCATTGTTCATGCTTACCTTTTTATTTTTATAAGGGTATCATGAAATCCGCCAAAGGCTTTCGACAGCTGGCTGAAAATCGAAAAGGTATCCTCATAACAAAAAACTCTTTGTAACATGGAGATTATGAGGTACAGAATGAGATTCCAAGAGCAGCCTGACGTTAAAGAAAGAGTCCTCCCTGTAATAAATACTCTGCCTTCGTTGCTCATCTCTACATGAGGCCACCAGACTTCAATCTCCTTCAGCTGCAGCTGTCTGCGTTGGGTAGATCCTTTGTCTATGTTCTCCACACAACCAAGGCCACAACATGTGCAGCAATTGTCAAGGTGGCTGAGTGGGGTGGGTGTGGCTTCCCTAACTTTCTATTGCTCTTTATCCCACCCCTTCCTTGGTCTCTGTAATGTACATTGTACTGACAGATTCTCAAGTACCATTTGAGCTCACTAGAAGCTGACTCTGGAAGTAGGATTGGCCTCTCCATTTCAGGCTCAGGTATGTTTATCTCAAGGAGTTCGACAGGGACCACTGTCTGGGAACAATATGCCCAACACTCAATTCTGAAACTAGGAGGAAAGAGAATAGCAAAGCACCTCAATAGTAAAAGCATGTATGGTTCTGAGAACAGCTAGATGGTAACCCATTACCAGAAGTGGTTAGTATTGTTTATCCCATGACCTAAAGATGCCCACAGAGGGAATGAAGCCACTGGGAGAAAACTTTTTTCAGGAGCTCTAGCTGACTGCCTCACCTTTCCCAACCAGTTTCTGCTGTATGTCTGTAAGACTCCAATTTGCTTTCAGTCCAGCTGTTCTGGTTGTCTAACCTGGACATTGTGAGCATGCGCTCTGATGGTGATTTGCTGTCGCTCTGTTACTGTTCTTTTACTTTTGCCTGCTATATGAGAAACCCACTCATTCAAACCTCAAAATACAATGGGTATGGCAGGCCATTCTCGGAACAGCACAGAACCATCCTTATTTAAGGATCTCTGAAGAGCATCTGGTCTTTTGCTATGACATTTGCACCCAAGATATCTGAGAGTCATGTGCCGGTATCTGGTCTGTGCTACTGAGCATCAGAAAAGGCCTCTTTAGGAAGTGCATTAGAGAGGGATTTTGAGATAGATACTGATTAAGCACCAGTTCCCAAATTGCTTTAATTAAAAATAAGATGAATTTGTTTACTGAGCCCTTAGGCTATGTCTGACACAGTCTTCCCCCTTGGATGACCCTTCCCTGCCTGGGCAAACACTGTTCGCCTCTAGCTTGGCTTGTGTGTCCTTTTTCTTCAGGCATTAGAGGCAGAGCTGTTAGCTCTTTACAAAGACTGCTGATGTCTTCAATGTCCTTACTCAGTAGGAGCAGCCAATGAAAAGAGTAGGAACCAATACAGAAGGTCCAGGTGAACAGCCCAGACTTTCTATATGCTCAATTAGTACTCCCCAAATACCTGTACATGTTAATGACTTACTTAGTTTTCCTAAGTTATGATCCAAATTTGCCTTTGTCTAAAGTATTTGAATCCTGTTATCTCCTCCAGGAAGTTCCTGGGTAAAATTAAAACATAGTAGCATCTATCTTTAGAAGTCTGAATTCAAATGAATCCTTGTAGTCTGTCAGCTATATAATATCAAAATAAATATACTGTCTCCTCTTCTCCTCGGGCTAATGGGAAGCTATTTTCCAACACAAACCTTCTAAAGGGTTTGGGGTGTGGCATGTGCGTGAGCTGGATAAAGGTCAGCACCATATACCACACAGCAAAGGCGATTTTAGGGTTAAAGGATTTTCTTTAATGAGTTAAAACTGCACTGTCACTTATTTAACAGAAAGTAATAGAATATCTTCAAGATTAATATTTGTGGTGGTTTGATTAGGAATGCCCCTCTCGTAGTTTCATGGTTTTGAATGCTTGGCCATAGGGAATGACACTATTAGGAGGTGTGGCCTCGTTGGAGTAGGTGTGGCCTTGTTGGAAGAAGTATGTCACTGTGGAGGTGGGCTTTGAGGTATTATATTCTCAAGCTATGTCCAGTGTGTCACACAATCTCCTCCTGCTGCCTGTGGATCAAGATGTAGAACTCTCAGCTCCTCCAACACCGTGTCTGTCTCCATACTTCCTGCCATGATGATAATGGACTAAACGTCTAAAAATGGTAAACCAGCCCCAGTTAAATGCTTTCCTTTATAAGAGCTGCTGTGGTCAAGGTGTCTCTTCACAGCAATGAAACCCTAACTAAGACAATATTCTATCTGCTACAGATAAAGCACCAAGGATATAGATTGACCAGATCTTCCTCCCATTCTAGACCCCTAGATGGATGATGTGATCAGAGGTGAGGGGGTTCAGGCCTGAAAAGGTGGTTCTTGTGCTATCTTTTTTTTAAAGATTTATTTATTTATTATATGTACAATGTTCTGTGCCTGTACCTAGAAGAGGGCACCAAATCTCATTATAGATGGTTGTGAGCTACCATTTGGTTGCTGGGAATTGAACTCAGGACCTCTGGAAGAGCAGACAGTGCTCTTAACCACTGAGCCATCTCGGCAGCACTCTTGTGGTATCTAAAGAGCAAGTGAAAGGACATGAATCTTGGGACAGTGGACTGGATTAGATATAGGGAAAAAATAACAACAATAACAACAGCAACATCCTAGCACTTGGCAGAGAGAACTATGGAAATGCATTCAATCAGAGGACAGAATGGGAAAGAATGAGGTGGGAATGCCAAGGGGTCCTAACACTTAACCTCCATGAATATCAGCTAGTCACCTCTACTGGAGTGACAGACAGACAGCTTAAAGTAATTAAAGAACTATGAAGTTGCACATACTAAGCAAGAGTTGCACTGGCAGCTATGAGAAGAGAAAATAAAGTCGCGAAGGGGTGCCCTCTCCCACTGTCTAGACTCTAACCTGATAGTGATCAGCCAAGAATAAAGGCCGAGTACAAAAGGAGAGAGCGAGGGCTGACTGGCTGATAGGAAGCACAGATAGCAAGAGTTGCTTCTGCAGTTTGGAGTGACACTAACTCTGTGACTCTTAAATAATGAGACAAGTGAAGCAATCCCATTAATGATTAGAACTCTTCAAAGTAAACCCCTAAGATCCACCAGAGAGATTGCAGTGAGCACGGAAGGGGAAGAAGTGGGAAAGAGAGAGTTCCAGTGGAAAGCCCACGAGGCCAGGCTTCAAAGCAACAAAATACATGTCCCTGGGAGAATTCGCCCCCCTCTCTATGGTTACAGCAATGTTGCAGAAACAGGATATGGAAGGGAAGGGGATGGTAGGAAATGTGTGGTGTTTTTCCTTAAGGAAAACATACACAACATGTCCCCGCTAAGACTTCATTCCTGCCCCCCACCAAAATTTCAAGAATTCAGTGTCTAAATGAACTTCTGGTTTTGAGTGGCCTATTATCCTCACAATCAAATGAGTAGAAGAGAAAACCCGGTAGGGAGTGTGAACTGGTGCAGTTGCTCCTCCACAGGTAATGGCTCCGTCTTCCTCGTGGTAACTAGATTATAATTCATTCTGATTTTACAGATGAGAGAAGAACAAGGAAATCAGATGTGAAATTTAAGGGAAACGGGAAACAGAGTGACCAGCTTCTCTGAGGCATCCCTGCTGGTATCAATTTGACAGAACTAGTTTCCGGTCTGTGCAGAGATCAAAGGATGAGATCTTACAACAGCAGCCCCGTAAGGAGAGGGTTCTAGTGCTCTCAGCAGTGATGGGAGACGCCATCATTCATCACTCGTTCATTTTGCTGTCACGATGGATGAATGGCCGTGCAGGGCTGGGGGATGGGAAATTGTTCTACAAAGAGATTTTAAATGCAGATCGTGGTGCTTAACTGAAAAAACAACAAAAGCGCATGCACACGCACATGCGCGCGCGCACACACACACACACACACACACACACACCACGATTTCCTACAGTGAAATTGAGGGGGAAGTATGAGACTCTGTTAGCATCTTTCACAAAATATATTATATAATACAATTAGCTCCAAAGCAGGCACTCAGGCTTTGGAGCTAAAGCTGATGATGTACTTGGGTCTCAGGAAGAGTCCTCGTGTGTACAAAGGATGGAAAAACCTGTTCCTCTCTTGTGTGGCTTCCCCAAGTCCATTTTCTTTCCCTCAGCCTAAGGTTATCCCAGGAGTCCCCTTCTTTTATAGATTGTACAGTCCAGAGAAATCTCAAGGGGACATTTGCTTAACCAGGAGAAGCTGACGTTTCACTGAAATGTAGGACGCAGGGCGTGGAGAGCACATGACAGGATAGCACGGCACACACACACAGGAATTTTAAAGCTCAGTGTTTGCTGGCAGCGTTATCACTCAGATGAAGGGAGAGGTTGACTCCCACAAATGGCAGGAAACCATGATTTCAGAAAGAAGAGTCCTTTCATAGTGAACAAAGGTTAGCTCTACGAAAAGGCAATTAAACCGTTTCTAATGTTTTTGTCTCGCTGTGGACTGACGACAACCTTTTCACAAACCAACCCTGTCATAGAGAACTGAGTTTTGGGAACAAGATAAGTGCAATGCTCCCCCTGCCGCCCTCGGCCCCTGCCACCACTTCCATAGACCTGTGCTCTGAAGCTCACCCTGGTAGCCTTCCACTGTTAGCACTGACAAAAATAGTTCTAGTACACTAGCACTGCCACGGAAAGGCTGCCGTTGTTTGAGTCCAGCTTGGCCTCGGGCAGCTTTTCTCCTGACTCACCTGGCACATATATATGCCGACTTTGCTGCTGGCCCTGGCAGTAGATTACCAGCAACGCCCTTGGTTTCAATGAGATAGGAGTTTTATATTAGGATGTAAATCAATGCATGGCTTTTCTCATGAAGAAAAACCTTGCTTTGGCAAAGAAATAAAGGACTCCTGTATGTCACGGTACAACCCTTCCAGTCTAACAGCATTGCCTTCAGCCCTCTATTTATGGTGTTCTGAATAGTTAGTGTCTTGTCTTCATGTTGTTTGTTACTTGTTTCCTCTCTGCTGCAGTTTCCTCCCCCACGCACACCCCCTGCAGCCCCCACAGACCACTGCGGATACATAGTTGAGGCTGACCTTGTGCTACATTCTCTGCGGAGCTCTTCTGTCCTACACTTAAGCAATGTCTCTGATGCTTTCTATACCACACTATACCGTACAGCTACACTTGGCTCCGCGTAACTCATAGCCGCCCTTTGGCTCTACTGGCTGTCCAATAATAAAGCTGTCATTTTTCCCAACTGTATTTTCTATTATGGAAAATCTCATGGTATGTAAAAGTGGTGACATTGGGGGGGGGGGCATGTCTATCTCCTTAATAACCAAGCAGAGGAATTTCCCCACTCTCTGTTTCCTGGAGGGGATAGTTTAGTGGGTTCAACTGTGGTCCTCCTAAAGACATCCTCATCACTGGGACCTGCAAGAGATGGTGTATTTGGAAATACATTTGTAGATGAACTTAAGGGCTTCAAGAAGAGATTATCTTTGTTATCCATGTCAAGCCTACATCCAAAGGCAAGTGTTCTTACAACACATGACAGAGAAAGAAGGACAGGGACGATGGGACTCTGTGGTATGAGGTAGGGTGCCACAGCGAGTGAAATGTCTGGAGCCACTAGCACTGGTAGAACAAGTGGGGGTTTCCTTTGGAATCTTTCATAGACCCTGCTGACAAGTTGATTTAGGACATTTGGATTTCATACCCCTGAACGAGGAAATTTATGTTGTTTTAGGCTACCCAGTTTGTGGCTATATACTATAGCACCCCTAGAAATGAAATAGCATGGCTTGGTCATGGGACCTACATTCAGCCACTCAGCACTCTTATGGTTCCTACATAGGTTCCAGAGACTGAACTTGAGCCATGTGGCTGGCAAGACCAGTGCCCTTACAGCCCGAGCCAACTCTCTTTCCCATCTTAAATAATTTTTAAAAGCTATTCATTTATCTTAATGTGTGTGTGTGTGTGTGCGCGCGCGTGTGTGTGTTTTCCTCACATGTGTGTAGACCACATATGAGAAGTGCCTGCAGAGGCCAGAAGAGGGCATCAGATTCTCTGGAACTTGAATTACAGGTGGTTGTTAGCTCCCATGAGGTGCTGGAAACTGAATCCATGTCTTCTGCAAGAGAGGCACGTGCTTTCAATTGCTGAACCATACCTCTGAACACAGATTTTAATGAATCTTTAAAGCATTGGCAGCTGTACTCCAATCCACCTTGTGAAATATGATAATTCTGAAAAGCATCATCAATGACCCAGCAGTGAGCCGGTGGCTGCCAGCAGCTAAATCTAACTTATTTAACCACCCATGGTTGTAGGAATAGGTGTCCACATGGAATAGGCCTTTAGGGGTCAGCAGTGTTCTCCCCAGGGAGCGATGTGAAGGACTCAAGCAATTAAGGAGATGGTAAGGCATCTGAATAGCTTAAGAAGGAGAAAATTAAACTCTAATGACTAAGGTGGTAACTCGAGCTGCCAGCATGACTCCCTCACCTACTGAAGTTGCACAGGGTTACTGAAGCTGAACAGAAACTCCTGGTTTGAACTTAGCAGTTCGTAAAGTATGCGAACCTTCACACTTTGTAGTAGTTCGTGTGAGGTTCCAAGATTCAGGAGAAGAGCTGGACCTGAGCCTTTAGGTATGGGTGTCTTCCCTTGCCTGCTGAAGGACGGCCCTCACCTTGCAGACCCTCCTCCTCCCACGTCAGAGGAGTTTACTTATAAAGGAGAGACAAGCCCACCTATGCCAGGCTTCCTCCAAGTCTCACATGCCCCCTGCATGCTTCGGAGGACAATTCCAAGGGCAAGCCCAGGGTAACTACAGATGGTGGATGAGTGCTCCCCAACAGCTTAAAGCATCTTTTCCGAAGCACTTTGCTTTTCTCACCCACAGCTTCCAGAAGAAAGCAGTCGATGGTAAGTTCACAAGAGTCACTCCACTAATCTACTTGCATTTTTTTCATACCTTCCTCTACCTTCTAGAAGGAAGATGAACTGTGCCATCCCATAAAGCCACTCACGGCCCTGCCCTGACTCTCATTCCAACAATGAAGAAGGTCCTCCTGTTTTCTTTCCTCTCTTCTCAGTCATCAGTTTTTCTCCTTGATTTTAGATCCTTTCATTCGTATAAAGTATGTTTCAATATCTCTGAAAAATGACCAGTTATTTCATGAGTGAACACAGATCACGCATGGTCCACTTTAAGCCTCATTTCACCACCGCCTCTTATGGCAAAGTTCTTAAATTAAGCTGCCCAGCTTGATGGCTTTCCTATCTGCTGCTCTGCTGTCTTCATGTTTATAATCACAAAACACCTGACAGTGTGAGGTCTGCGGCTGTCATCCAGCACACTGTGTGGCAAGGAGAAAAAAAAGAAAAGAAAGAGAGAAAAAAAAAAAAGATAAAAAGGGGGTCAGAAGGGAGGGAAGGAAAGAACGAGAAGGAGGAAGGGAAGGGAGAGCCGACTCACTGCTCTTTTGCTGTGTCCCTTTATTTATTTATTTATTTATTTATTTATTTATTTATTTATTGTTGATTTTTCAAGACAAGGTTTCTCTGTGTAGCCTAGGCTGTCCTAGACTCGCTTTGTAAACCAGGCTGGCCTTGACCTCACGGAGATCCACCTAGCTCTACCTCCCCGAGTGCTGGGATCACAGGCGTGCGCCACCACACCCGTCTCTGTGTCCTCTTTTAAACAAGAGAACCTATGTGTCTGCTTCCTGGGTATGTAGTGTCATCTCAGGCATGTTTCCCTTTGCTCCAGTTCCAAATCGCTGCTTTTAATGAACACCGAGCAGCCGCAAGCTACGACATTGACTCCTCATTTTCACCAAAGCTGCCTTACGGCTAGAGAGTTTGTTTGCCAAGCTGTAATGTTGGAGATATGGACTTGCATGTACCTGGAAGTGGAATCTGTGGGGAACATTCTGCTGCTGCTGCTAAAAAAAAAAAAGACTAAGCAGAGACACATATTTTTTTCCACGAACTTTCAGACAAGAGAACATTGTTCTGGTGGTGATGGTTGCACAGTTTTGTGATTGCATGCAATGCCACTGAAATGTGCATTTGGAAATGGTTAAAATAGTAAGTTTTGTGGGGGTTTTCCCCTTAGCCACATCAAAAAAGAAAACTTTCAGTCGCTTCTGCAGTTCCTGCTTAAGTAGTGTAGCCACCGGCCACAGCACAGCAAGGGCCACCTAACACCCTCAGGACCACACCTGTTATCAAATGAATGGCTTCCCTCCCCTAACTTTCCACTGCATTCATCGATTTGTGTTTGGAGGGCAGGGCTCTACACACAACATTTCTTCTTTGCCAGGTGACTCTGCCAACAGGGCACTCAGAAGAGGGCAAGAGTCAGAGAAGGGACCAGCTCCTCTCTGTTAGCTTCCTGTTCCTGCCAGGGGTTTCCCAGCAACAGTCCTACCACACAGCATTTGTTTCTAGGAGCAGTTGGTCACTGTCTAGTTGTTTCCACTCTCCCAGACCCAGCTCTTTTATACCCCTTAGAGATACCACACCAGGCAACCGAGATCCTTTTTAAGAGATGTGGGTCCAGTACGCATCCTGGAACCAACCTCCCAGTAGGTTGAGTGCAGACTGTGTGTGTATTATAGTATACACCCCCCCCCCGTGTGTGTGTGTGTGTGTGTGTGTGTGTGTGTGTTCTGACTTTGATCCTAGGGTAGTTAATGAACAGCGTGGCTGCATATACATCTCCTAGTAAGTGGCTCGCATTGTTTAACATTTAACATTGATGTTAAACATTGCTAGACAGTGTCCAGTTCCTGCTGAAAGAGAGAAATGGATACACTTGACGCTCCTGTGAATGCCCACAGTGGAGCTTTCTGGGCTGCCTGATCCAATGGGAGCCAAACACATGCTGAAGGGGTTCTCCTGGTCATGAGCCAGCACCTGGAGACATGGTGGTCTTAAGAGGACTCCTAAACTAGCTGAATTTTGTTGTTGTTGCTTGAAATAGGGTTTTCTCTGTGTAGTCTTGCCTGTCCTGTACTTGCATTATAAACCAGCCTGGCCTGAAACTCACAGAGAACTGACTGAAATTTCATAAACAACACCCAACCCTCAAGTTAGAAAACAAGAAATAGCTGTTTTATACATTTAATCAGAAGTATCCAGTTCTTGGTGACAATGAAGACAGGATCGTCATAGTGTCTGTCACTGGACAGCAATTGTTTAGAAGAGAAATGTCCATGTGGAGCAATTCCATCAGAAGAGTGGGCTATAGCTTCCTAGATTCAAGGATCAGAGTCGGGAAGGTCTCTGGACCACGTTCCCTTCTGACATCATGCTTAGGCCACAATCCAGGGAGGTCACTTACTTCTGCAGACTTCTGTAGGGTCCTCTGATGGAGAGGACACTTAAAACCAGACCACTGCCTCATTCTTTGTGTAAATAGTGTATATTGTCTTCATAAAATTACATTCCTTGTTGTGTGAATGTGTGTGCCATGGTGTACGTGTGGAGGCTGCGGGACAAGTTGTCGGGGGTTCAGCTTTCTCCTTCTGTTCTGTGGGGTCTGAGGATTGGTCTCAGGTCACAGGACCTGGCCAGCAAGCACCTTTACTGGCTAAGCCATCGAATCCATCAGTGCACATTACTGTGTTTTTGTAAAGCAGCCGAGCTGTTAAGACTCCTCCTCATGTGAGGAACAACGGCAAAGTTAAACATGTTACAAGGCCTCGCACCCACTTTCTAAGCTCAGTCCCAGTTTCCACTGTCATCCTGTTGATCGTCACTTTATCATACGAGGCTCTGAAAGCATTTACACCACAGCAGTCCCTCACCCGCTGGCATTCGGTAGAGAAAGTGACTACTTTAACAGGAAAACTGGAAAATCGTGACACGTTGCCAGTTCTAAAGCGTTACTCTAACAGTGCTTCAGTGGGAAAAAGTTAAAAGCAATCCAACAGCAGATACCCAGGATTATCCAATGTCAACTGGAACAAGATGTCTTCTGTCATTCTTAACACAAGGAGACTCTCACTACCCCTGTTGCCTGCCACCTTCCTGGGGTCTGAGGAGGCCGAGCCTTGTGTGGGAGCTGTAGAGTCAAGCAAGAGCGTGTGAACAGGGCTATGGGCAGGGCTGTGAACAGACCAGAAGTCCCAAGGTCAACTCCCAGCTGCGTCATTTATTCCCACTGTGGGACACATGATCCTAAGCCTTCAGCGATGTGTGGGGGGGGGGGCAGCGAGAGAGAGCGCTTTTGCTCACTTTGTTATTTAACTGATCACAGATATCAGTGAAGATACCCAGAAAGAAAACAAAATATTGACTCTTCCAGAGGAAGCAATATGTGAACACATGACATTTCTGCTTCTCAGCCCAATCTTTCCTGTACTATCAAAAAACTTATTTTAATGCTTATCCAGAATTCAAGTACCTAAATTTTCTCATGTCTCTGGAAGATGGGCAATTGGTGGGTGTAATGATGCTGAACACTATCAGGGCCCAGAATGTCTTTGGACTATAATCCATCATAAGGGAAAAATGGAAAAGAACACCATAAAGTAAAAGAAATATAATAATGAACACAAATAGGCCCAGTCCTCATCTCCAAAAGGTGATTCTTTGATGCACACACCAAAAGCGAGATGTTCTCTAGGCATCCACAAACTCTCATTTCTGTTCTTGTGGTGGTTTGGATGAGAATGGTCCCCCTAGGCTCATATATTTGAATACTTGATTCCCTTTTAGTGAAACTCTTTCTTCTATAAATTTCCTTGGCCATGGTGTCTTATCACAACAATGGAAAAGAAACTAAGGCAGCTCTCGTAAGTTAGAAGGTGTAGTTGCACCAACTACTGTTTTAATCTGGAGTCCTTGCTAAATAAATAAGTGCTCAGTTTGATGTTTAGATCAGTTTAGATCAGTTAAAACAGAAGCTGTCACAATGTTTAGTGATGGAAACGGCTGAAATGGATCTGTTTCGGTGCTGAGGTGTTATTTATTTTAATGACTTTCATAGAAAACTTTCTATTTATGCTGCATAATTTTTCTCTTCCTAAGTAGCTGATTAATACCATTTTTTAACTGAGGACAAATTACGACAGAGAGTTAGAGTGTAGTGATGCTTCCTAGGACTTTCTTTACCTGTTGTGAATATAGTCATCTATTAGTATCTACAAGAATTATCCAAGAACTCTCACCTCGTGGGTGGCAAGACCTGCAGCATGCTCAATTGTCATTGACACATTGATCTGAAAGTGACATGTCACATATACACATCTTCCTGCAAGCACCACACCACCTCTAGATCCCTTATACCTAATATGATGTAAATGTTCTGCAAATAATTGTCCAATTGTATTGTTTAGAGAATAACAGCAAGGGGAAAAATTGCATGCTCTTGTGTTTTTTCCCACTTAAATAGTTTTGGTTCTTAGTTGGTTGATTCTGTGGATGCAGAACCACAGATAAAGGGATGCCTTTACTCCCTCTGAAGCCTGCCTGGCTACCTGTTGTGATTTCTCAGCCTGTTGCATTGTCTCAGGAAGCTTCTTCACTCTTTAATTGGCTACATTTCATCTGCTTTGGGCTGAACTTTGGCCACATCTTTTGGAGTCCTAACTAAAACATAAGCCAAATGATATACAGGTAACAGAGGAGCAAGCTTTGGATAAGTGATCCTGGTGGTACCTATATTAACTGTCTACAGGCTGTCTTGGCTCTGTGTTGTGATGAGGAGATGAAGATGCTGGGGAAGGCTGGCCACACCTGTGACCCTGGGATGTGACAGCCTTCTGCTCTTCACCTGGGCTCCCTGTCCCACTCTCACACTCTGGGTTCTCTCTTGTGCAGTGTGACATGAGCTCCATATACCTGGGTCTTACCACTTGCTCCATTGTTTGCAGCAGCCCACAGCTGCTTTGTAACTCTGCAGTACCACGGGGGCGTGACTGTTTACATCATGCGGACAGGCTTTCAATTCTGAGTAAGTACTACAATTTTGAAAGCTGCACAGAAGTAGGAAATACATCGGTTGAAAGGATGCTCTCATTTGCAGGCAGCTCACATTGTATTTTACAAGAACGTGTTTGACATGTTAAGCCTTCCTGTGGCAGCAAATTGTCCTTCTCCTAGCAGCGGGAGTTATTAAGTCGGTGCCCAGAATAAGCCAGGCTGTTTTGGAAAGTTTAATTTTTTTTTTCACTTTCCATGCTGTTGCAGTTTATGACTGGGTTGGTTTCTTCAGAGATAAGCCCATGTATAGTTGTACACAGTTTATTGTTTCAGATTGAAAGCCACAGGTGCCATTTTTAACTTTCAAGGGAAGCCATTATAATCTACTTTTCAAGCATATGAGACAGAATGGGTTCTAAATTTAAATCTTTAAAATAATCAAAGCGCCCAGCCCAGAGCTCCTAAGGCGGGAGAGAAATGTTTCCCACAAATGGATGAAAACACTACATAGAACCCAAGAGACCATCTGTTTTGCCTTATGCATGACTTATTTATTGTCAAGAAAGTGGAATATATGCCACGGACTGTGAGGTATGCTCATGTGCCACCAGGTGGGGTAGGAAAGCGTGGCTCTGTAAGCAGTAGGATATTGCAGTTTTGAAAAGTCATTAAAAGTTAACAGAAGCAACCTGCAATGACTCGGTTCTCTCAACCTTCCTTAGGAACTTCCATGTTCTGTGCTGACCACCAGGTCTTTGTTTCATGATCTGGTCAGCTTGTCGGAACTGAGCTATTCCTAGGAGAAAAGCCGAGTCTAAAGAAGGTAGATGAATGCAAAACCAGTGCTGATGCCAGGGGTGAGGTTCATGTATGCCAGAGAGGCCACCAGCACAGAAAACACGTATCTAGTTCCTAAGGACTAAGCATTGGATCCACGAGTACTCATTTTACCCAGCCATGGTCTAGTTTAAATGAACACGGAGCAGGGAGTACTCATGTACAGCCCTAATGTTTTAAGGACTATTTATCATCTATAAGAAAGATAAAATAGAAGTCAGGTCAAGAAACAGCATATAGTTTGTCAACCGCTTTAAAAAAATGTTCAATTAATTTTCAGTTTCGCATGCGAATGGATAAATTCTAAGATCGAGCAGTGGGATAATTCAAAAGGCAAACTTTGAATTAAAAGGTTGGTTAAAAGCTTAAAAGAAGAAAGGAAGCCTGTGATGGTTCAGCAGGGAGGAGCACAAATGGCTCCTGCAGCGGAGCTCAGCTCAATTCTCAGCACCCACAACTGCCTGTAACTCCAGCCCCGGGGGCTCCAATATCCCTTTCTGGTCTCCGGGGGCACCTGCACTTACATGGTACATATATATACAAGCAGGCCACACATTTTTTTTTTTTTTAAATCGGAACTTTACAAACAATTGGCAGGATGCTTTTTGCCTATAGCAGAACTCAAGGCAAAGGGTGAGGTCCGTCTTCTTCAGTTGTGCCATTACTGGGATTTCTAGGACTGCCTGCATTTCAAAATCCACACCCACACTGTCACAGTATGCTACACACAAGCCCATTCTCCCCATGCCAGAGAAAATGTATCACTATAATGAGCATAAAAGGCTTTTGCGAGCACACACTACCATTACTTTTCCAAAAAGCCTGCGTTTTAACAAGGAGAATAGACGGACTCTCAGAAATGAAATCATAAATTATTTTGGCCAAGGAGGGGGGAGCCCTTTAGCTGTAGATAGCTCGACAGTTTTACTCACATCTTTCTACGTGTTCTGCATCCTTGTGGAGGTGTCTGTGTAGCTTCTTATGGGACTGATGTAGAGTGTAGTTTTTCCCATGCTATGTAGGAACCACAATATTCCTTCCTCGTCAAACAAGAGCTCTCCCACAATCCTGCTAACTTGCCACAAAGGCTCAAAGCTTTCTACATACGAAGCGTGCAGAGAAGCCAGTCCAGGCCTGCAGCAGCACACAGGAGGGGCATGGTGACGGACAGCCTTGTAGCTCCCCGGCTTGCATTTTGTCTGGGTTCATGCCTACCAGTAAATGCAGTCTACGGGCTCCTCCCCAGGTGTTTAACCAAATGAAACTGCATGGCCAGGAGGGATTACTGTACCTAGAGACGTCTGTGTGCAATCACCTCACCTGCTAACTGCCTGCACCTAAGGCGCGGCATCCCTTAGGAAACTTCTGCTGAGCACAGGACAGAGGCGCTACTCACATCCTGATGTAGAGCTATGGTCTTAGGACTTGACATACTGTCATTCCAAACAGTACCTCATGCATCTTGAGCTCTAACACCGAGGGAATTTCTAATTGTTAAAATCCATCTTATGAACTGTGCAAACTGCAAGCTTTCATTGGTGTGACAGGTTATAACTAATGGACCAGTGTTGATTCACTATTGCTAACTAATACCCATATTTGCTCCTAGTATTTGCTCATTGTATTGTGCAATTCTGAGTTTTGGGAGATATATAATGTGTATCCACTACAGCAGTAACAGGAAGAAACTTACGGCTCTAAATTTTCCTAAGTACCTCCTATTCAACTCTCCCCTGTTCCCTCCTTCTCTGCCAACCCTGATCACTTCACTCTGTCTATAGGTCTGCTTTTACAAAATGTCAGTTAGAACCATGGCATATTTATCCTTTTCAAACTGACTTCTTTCACTTAGCAAAATGCATCTAAATTTCTTCCATGTCTTCATATAAGTCTTTCTTTTTAATATTTCATTATATGAACATATCACAATTTGTATAACCATTTACCTAAGAGCACCTTAGTTGCCTCCAACTGTTAGCAATTGTGAATAAAGCTGCCATGCAGGTTTTGATGTACCTGCCCATTAGTTTTTTAAATCTTCACCAATACAAGTATACTCAATGTGAGCAAGCACGAGGATGCTTTTCATCCAAGGCATCTGTAAGAAGCTCACTGGGCTTAGGTTTTGCTTTATTACTTTATTTCATTTTATGTGCCTGGATGTTTTTCTTGCATATAAGTCTGGGCATTGTGTTCATGTCTGGCGTTCACAGAGGCCAGAAGAGGGCAGAACCTCTAGAAGTGGGATCACAGATGGCTGTGAGCTGCAATATGGGTGTCGGAAATCAAATCTGGATCCTCTAGGAAAGCAATGAGTACTCTTAACCCCTGAGCCGTCTCTCCAGGACTTTATGCTCATTTTTTGAAGATGAAAACCTTGAAATATTATTTTGGAGTAGCCCCTAGCTTAGGCAGATGTATTTTCTGAAGTTCAAAAGCTTATCACATTACTTTAAGACTGCTTTCATAGATGCGCACACATTCCCTGTTACCTTTATGCATAACCAACAGCGAATGCAGATGTAAAGGGGGGGAGTAATCCCTACCCATTGCCTGTGGCAGTTCCTCTTTTGTTTCAGGCATGTCAGTATTACTCTTCAGGACTGTAGCTACCTAGTGAAATGGAATTACATACAATTCCGAAGACGAATTATCCATTAATACTTGTACTCCATGAAGGAAGAGCTTGGTTGAGGTCAGCCATGCCAGTGTTCCTGACAGTGGCCTTCTGCTATGTACTTCCATAGCTAATAGTAGAAGACTTTTATCTGTAACTAGAGGTCTCATTCAGGAAGAGATAGTTTCCTTTCCTTTCAGCTTCCAGTGACAATTGGTTCTCGTCCTTTCCCAGGAAATTCCTGGTCCCTGTTTCAGATATGTTCTTGATCACATGGAACATTCTGGTGTTCTCCTGCCTCTTTGTGCTGCTGAAGGCTGCTCACTTGCATGAAAACTGATATTCTAGATGCAGTCCTTTTCTCCTAGCAGCATTTATGGTCTGTGCACTGTGGTGGTTATGGCAGGAAAACCAGTTCCCTTCCTTGAGTGGGATAGAATGTGAGATACCGTAAGATCTGAACATAGATAGGCTTGTGAGGCATTTTCTTAATTAGTGATTGATACGAGAGGGACCAGCCCATTATGGATGGTGCCATGCCTGAGCTGATAGTCCTAGTTCTGAAAGAAAGAAAGAAAGAAAGAAAGAAAGAAAGAAAGAAAGAAAGAAAGAAAAGCAGGATAAGCAAGCCAGTAAGCAACACCCCTCCATGGCCTCTGCGTTAGTTTTTGCTTCTAGGTTCTTGTCCTGTTTAAGTCCCTGTGCTAGCTTCCTCCAATGATGGGCTACAATGTGGAAGTTAAATCAAAATAAGCCCTTTCCTCCCTAACGAGGACAATTATTTAGCCTTTTTTAAAAAGTAGATTTTGATACACAACATGGATGAGAGGTATAGACAAATGATGGGTGTCACAACACTGAATAAATACATTATGGGAAGTGAAATATACCAGCCACATTGAGGCAAGTAAGTGTGTGAGTCGATTTTTGTAAGGTTCCTGGAGTAGCCAAACTTACAAGGACAAAAGCTACCAGGGGTTGAAGGTGGGCAGATGGAGAGCTTGCCAATAGACTTGATTTTCCTTTTTTGAGAAGGTGAAAAAGTTCTGGAGATGGGTGTTTGTGGCTGTTGTACAATGATGTGACTATAACCAAGAAACACTGTACATTAAAACTGGTTAAAACATTATGTTTTAGTTAGGGCTAGTCTATAACATTTTGGAAAAAAAAAAAACAGTGTGTGGGTTTACAGTCAGGTACAAGACTAAAGTCTTTCTTAACATAATTTTTTATTGATTCTTTGGGAATTTCACGTCATGAATCCCTTCACATTCATTTCCCATTCCTCCCAGATATGTCCCCCATCCAACCCTTGTGACCTCACCCCACCTCTAAAATGTAGGAGGAGGAGGAGGTGGAGGAGGAGGAGGAAGAGGAAGAAGAAGAGGAAGAAGAAGAAGAAGAAGAAGAAGAAGAAGAAGAAGAAGAAGAAGAAGAAGAAGAAAGAAGAAGAAGGAAGAAAGGAGGCCAAGTCCAATTTATTTTGTACACTAGAGCATGAGCAAACTCCTGGTGGACATTCCTTTAAAGAAAACTGAGTCCTTCCCCACCCCACCAGAAGCCATCCAGTGGGGAGAGCTACACTTCAGCATCCTTAAAAAAATCATAAACGTTTCTCTTTGATGGCTTTCTGTTTAGACAGTTACTTTTGGGTGGGGTGGAGTGAGATGAGAAGAGTGATTGTCACAGAAGCCTTCTATGTTTTTCTTTTTCCACTGTGAGTTTGCAGTCATCAATAGCACGGCAAACAGCTTTCTTGCCTTTTATCATCCGCACAAGCACAGATCATGGGTTTTTATACGGTTTCTGGCAACCGCTCAGACCACAGACAGTAAGTCTGAAGCTTGGGTCACCATGAACCTTGGCCACTCCAGGTTTGGTAGCACAGGCCAGTCATTCATAGTGTCCCATTTGCTCTCAAAGGTGCCCTGGCTTAGACAACAAGCCATGGGAGTTATTTCTATATCTTCCTCTACAATATCTCACTGCTCTTCCAGAGAACATGAGTTCCGCTCCAAGCACCCACACTTATAAGCACAATACTACCTACTCCTCCAGCTCTGGGGAACCAATCTGGCCTCTGTGGGCACCTGCACACACATGTCCCCCACACATGCCCACCCCCACATCAATAAAAATGTAAATACACGGTCCTAGGCTACAGTTCCTGTGTTTGTTCCTCAGATCTCTTTTCATTGCCAGGGCAAATATTCTTTGAGTTAGGAGTATCGCTGCAGTTCATTGCATCTTCTACCTCACCATGAGCAAACACAGCACCATCTCTTTGAGGAAACCGTTGCTCTTCATACTTAAAAGTAACACACTGCAATAGTTACTTTTCTGGTTGTTGGGACTCAGCTACCATGATGAGAAGGCATGGTGGGGAAGGCATGAATACAGGAGTGTGAGGTGCAGTAGGGAAGCCAAAAAAGATAAATGCCCAGCTTGCTTTCTTCTTGAATTCAGTCCAGGACCACAGCCCATCAGTGCCACCCACATTCACGGTAGGCCATCCCTCTTCAGTTAAGCCTTTCAAGAAACACCTTGAGGTATGTTTCTATGGTGATGGTCTTAGTTACGGGTTGTATTGCTGCAACAAAACACCATGACCACAACCAAGTTGGGGAGGAAAGGGTTTCTTCGGCTCACACTTCCACAATATTGGTCATTATCAAAGAAGGTCAGGGGAGGATCCTGGAGTCAGGAGCTGATGCAGAGGCCATTGAGGGGTGTTGCCTACTGGCTTGCTCCTGATGGCTCGCTCAGGCTGCTTTCTTATAGAACCCAGGACCACCAGCCCAGGGGATGCACCACCCACAGTGAGGCCCTCCCTCATCAATCACTAATTGAGAAAATAGCTGCATCTCATGGAGGCATCTTTTCAACTGAAGCTCCTTCCTCTCTGATGACTCTAGCTTGTGGCAAGTTGACACAAAACCAGCCAGAACAGTGACTGTAAACCCACGCAAGCTGACCATTGACATTAACCACCATACACACTATCCCAACACTTCCTTCCATCTATGCTGTAGATATTGGTCTCTCTCTCGAGTCTCTCTGAGTGTTAGCACTCAGCAACAGTCTTAGTTTTTAATAAGTTATTACTATCTGCTTCTTAAATCAGTGAACAAATACATCATTAAATGCTAGCTTTGATGGCTCTCCTCAAATGTTTTAAAAGATATGCAAATAAATAAATAAACCCCCAAACCCACACATGCTCTCATTATTCACCACCCTTTCAATTTGGCACCCCAATGGCCTAACCCCAAATGATCATATTTGGATGGCCTACACTGTATAATACTTAGCAAATAAAAGACGACTTTGATTTTCTTTTATTACTTTTTAAATTGTTATGTCTATGACTAGTTGCCTGCATGCATGTGTGCATACTATATACGTACCTAGGCACCTCATGCTCAGGGAGGCCAAAAGAGAACATAGAACCCTTTGGGGCTGCAGTTACAGAAGGTTGTGAGCTGTCCGGTAGGTTCTGGAAACTGAGGCTAGACCTTCTGCAAGAGCAGCAACCACTTTTAATTGCTGAGTCATCTTTTCAGGTCCATTTGTGACTGTCAATCCACAGCAGCAGTTTTTAAAACAACATTCTATCCAAGTGGACTCAATATGTTTGGACAAGATAAGAACGTGTCACACTTGCAGCCCAGAGAAAGAGAAATACAGAGATGTACTTGCAGCGTTTACTCAACTATAAATGAAAAAGGAAAACTGGAGAAGGAAGAGAAGCTGGCATTGGGGAGGTCATCCACATGTCAGGACAACAGAGAAATTTGTTGTACTTCAATATTCTATATCTATATACATATTGATATATGGATCAATATTTCCTACTCTCCCT